>NC_064631.1:93953063-95203063 GCF_023864275.1 Schistocerca cancellata | reverse complement strand
AGAAACATTCACCTTGTAGGAATACTTTAAACCTTGGACACGTTCAGTAAATCACTATCTCTGGCGTTTCTGACTGAACTACTCGCAAGAGACAACAACACGTTGGGTCTTGCTGTTTACAGATGTTGTTACAACTGAGATGTAAACGGAGATAGGTAAAGATACTCGCAAGAAGTTCTGTTTACCAATAGTAATTTTACTACTTGATTACTCCGGGTTGCCTGGCTCCCTATTTCTTTCCATTTTACACCAGGTAAATAGAATGGAGTGTGTCTCAAGTATAAAACACACAGTTTATACACATTCTTTTATAAATATGAATTCCATATAAAAATGTAAGCAACGATCTTTTCAAAATTGACTGCAGTATTAACGTAACAAAAAACTGATTATATATACCAACTCCTCAGTTATGTTAAGCTGGTTTGCCTACCTTAAGATGTGAGTCAGTTTTATTTTGCCGCCCTGCATATGAACCAGGCCTTCAACCATGAATGCTGTTTTAGGCGATTTTCTACGTTCGCTCATGGAAATGCTGATTCGTCCCCTATCAACCCCCCCCCCCCCCCCACCCCGCCGATAATACGATACACAAACAGCCGAAATACTTTAACACACAGCTCAGAGTTAACATGAGTCACAGACGAATTTCCTCCTTTAGGCTATACTTACACATTATCTTCTTTCTCCCATTACCCGCACCTTCATCTTTCGAAGTTTTTATCGCGTCGTAGCCGTAAAGTTTCGCCCTCCCCCAACTACTAAGAAAACTGTGTCCTGTTGTAATTCAAACTGCTCCAAGCATTCCTGAATTATACTTTTCATGACTCAACACTTCCTACTACCACCTATAACCACTGGCGTTTATATATCAGCAGTCAGTCACTATCCAGTACGGCGACTCGGAAAACAGTGGAATCGTTGCTATTATCGTACGATTGCCATTAGTTTTTTATGCTAACTTCTTCACGTCCGAACTTCTTCCGTATGGGCCTAGATGTGTCTTACCCAAGAACTTCTTTATTTTCCGGACAGTATGTCTGTATTCTAAGACTAATTTCAGTTTCTCCATGCATCCATACAAAAAAAAAAAACATATGCTGACACACACATTAAAAATGTGGGAGGTACAAATTTTTTTGTGACCCAGCGTATTTCCCTCCTTGCATCTCTGAAAAGCTCAACCAAATTCGTTTACGGTTTAAAACATTCGGGAGGTTATCATATAATTGCATTTTCTGTAGTTTTGACGTTCGAAATCAGTTATGAATCAAATTTCATGTACAAATGTTCATCTAAGATCCTCTGGCAGAAAGCAACAGCATTACGACGTTGGTTACAGGATGCAGCCCATGCAAAAAAGACGCCGTCTGTAGCGAAGGCGTCACTCGACACGGAGTTGAGTAAAAAATCATGAGGTGCATGTCTGCAGTCTGCGTAACGAAATTCCCACATCCCTGTACCGCAGCAAGCCGGGCAGCCAAAATAGGATGCTGTGCTCAAAAGTAAAGCTTACAAATTTTTTATTCTGTTCTCAATATCGGTTCAGGTGTTACACGTGATGCATGTTACTCGGTCGACTTTCCCGCTTCGCTGACGCAATTTACAAACCCCTGCCGCTAGAGGGCTTCGAATTGTAGCGCAAAACATGGTGGTACGTAACATAATTGCAACAATGGCAAGTTATCAAGATCTGAATTAGTTTGAACGTGGTGTTATAGTCGGCGCACGAGCGATGGGACACAGCATCTCCGAGGTACTGATGAAGTGGGCATTTTCCCGTACGACAATTTCACCAGAGTACCGTGAATATCAGAAATCCGGTAAAACATCAAATCTCCGACATCGCTGTGGCAGGAAAAGATCCAGCAAGAACGGGACCAACGACGACTGAAGAGAATCGTTCAGCGTGACAGAAGTGCAACCCTTCCGCAAATTGTTGCAGATTTCAATGCTGGGCCATCAACAAGTGTCAGCGTGGGAATCATTCAACCTAACATCATCGATATGGATTGCGGAGGCGAAGGCCCACTCATGCACCCCCAAAGCTTTATGCATCGCCTGCACCCGTCAACACCGACATTTTACTGTTGATGACTAGAAACGTTGCCTGGTCGGACGAGTCTCGTTACTAATTGTATCCATAGCAAGCACATGTATTTGTATGGAGACAACCTCATAAATCCATAGACCTGCAGGGGACTATTCAAGATGGTGGAGCCTCTGTAATGGCGTGGGTCGTGTGCAGTTGGAGTGAGATGGGACCCCTGATATGTTTAGATACAACTGTGGAAGGTGACACGTACGTAAGCATCCTGTCTGATCACCTGCATCCATTCATGTCCATTGTGCATCCCGTCGGGCTTGGACAATTGCAGCAGGACAATGCGATACCCCACACATCCAGAACTGCTATGGAGTGGCTCCAGCAACACCCTTCTGAGTTTAAACACTTCCGATGGTCACCAAACTACCCAGACATGAATATTATTGAGCATATATCGGATGCTTTCCAACGTTCTGTTCAGAAGAGATCTCCACTTCCCTCGTACTGTTACGGGTGTGTGGACAGCCCTACAGGATTCATGATGTCAGTTCCCTCCAGCACTACTTCAAACGTTAAGTAGAGTCCATACGGCGTCGTGTTGTGGCACTTCTGCGTGCCCGCAAGGGCCCTACACGATATTAGGCAGGTTTATCAGTTTCTTTGGCTTTTCACTTTAGTTCATTGTATTAGTGTCGGTGTAACTATGTCGATGTAAACGAATTTGTTTGAGCGTTTCAGAGATACAAGAAGAGAAACACATTGGGCCAGAAAATTGGACTCAAAATTAGAAGAGTGCGTCCACATATGGAGCACCGTCTCCTTCAGGACAACAATGCCACACCACACACGAACGCTGCGACACATTCAACAATTCCACTGGGTAACCTATCATCGATTTTCGTCCATACAGTTCCGACTTGGGCACATTAGACTTTCCTCTTTTTCCAGAACTTAACGAACATCTTCGAGGACGTTAATGACGAAACGGTGCAAGCAGAGATGATGTTGTGGCTCCGTCAACAAAGTCTAACACTCTACAGTGAAGGAAGCAAAAAACTGGTCTCTCATTGGGACAAATGTGTTCGTCGTCACGCCGACTATGTGGAGAAATAAATATGCCGGCCGGGGTGGCCGAGCGGTTCTAGGCGCTACAGTCTGGAACTGCGTGACCACTACGGTCGCAGGTTCAAATTCTGCCTCGTGCATGGATGTGTGTGATGTCCTTAGGTTAGTTAGGTGTAAGTAGTTCTAAGTTCTAGGGAACTGGTGACCTCAGAAGTCCCATAGTACTCAGAGCCATTTGAACCAAACTAAATATGTAGACACGAAGAATAATGATGTGATGTGTAATGTTAATAGAATTTGTTTCCTGTAAGAAGCTTTTGAGAGTGTACGCATAAAAAATTCGAGTGCATTACTTTTCAGGGTGAGGTGGTCTAAAATGGCGCAGGCCATTTATGAAATTGGCTGTTGGGCAGTAATTCGTTTTCTTCATTTCCATGCTAAGTTGATTGAAGTGCACGGCGACATCGCACCATTATATGACAAACAGTTGGTGTGACGAGTACAACTTTTTGAGAGAATGGCATCTTGTAGCGCTGCAGTACTATGCTCGTAAGGTGCAAACCATCACAGAAACATGCTATTGAAATCTGTTGATGACCTGCTCTCAAGACGAGGTGACCGCGTGAAGTTGTCCAAGGGGTTGTTTTTGCTCCACGACAGCTTTTCATCTCATTCTGCACTCGACACACTCAAATACTGTGTCTTTGGGTTAACAAAATTCCCCTCTCTCCCCATTTTATCTTTACGTGGGAATCAGCGAATGACACGTTCCTCGTTCCTCGGTGACGAAACTACACTCCTGGAAATGGAAAAAAGAACACATTGACACCGGTGTGTCAGACCCACCATACTTGCTCCGGACACTGCGAGAGGGCTGTACAAGCAATGATCACACGCACGGCACAGCGGACACACCAGGAACCGCGGTGTTGGCCGTCGAATGGCGCTAGCTGCGCAGCATTTGTGCACCGCCGCCGTCAGTGTCAGCCAGTTTGCCGTGCATACGGAGCTCCATCGCAGTCTTTAACACTGGTAGCATGCCGCGACAGCGTGGACGTGAACCGTATGTGCAGTTGACGGACTTTGAGCGAGGGCGTATAGTGGGCATGCGGGAGGCCGGGTGGACGTACCGCCGAATTGCTCAACACGTGGGGCGTGAGGTCTCCACAATACATCGATGTTGTCGCCAGTGGTCGGCGGAAGGTGCACGTGCCCGTCGACCTGGGACCGGACCGCAGCGACGCACGGATGCACGCAAAGACCGTAGGATCCTACGCAGTGCCGTAGGGGACCGCACCGCCACTTCCCAGCAAATTAGGGACACTGTTGCTCCTGGAGTATCGGCGAGGACCATTCGCAACCGCCTCCATGAAGCTGGGCTACGGTCCCGCACACCGTTAGGCCGTCTTCCGCTCACGCCCCAACATCGTGCAGCCCGCCTCCAGTGGTGTCGCGACAGGCGTGAATGGAGGGACGAATGGAGACGTGTCGTCTTCAGCGATGAGAGTCGCTTCTGCCTTGGTGCCAATGATGGTCGTATGCGTGTTTGGCGCCGTGCAGGTGAGCGCCACAATCAGGACTGCATACGACCGAGGCACACAGGGCCAACACCCGGCATCATGGTGTGGGGAGCGATGTCCTACACTGGCCGTACACCACTGGTGATCGTCGAGGGGACACTGAATAGTGCACGGTACATCCAAACCGTCATCGAACCCATCGTTCTACCATTCCTAGACCGGCAAGGGAACTTGCTGTTCCAACAGGACAATGCACGTCCGCATGTATCCCGTGCCACCCAACGTGCTCTAGAAGGTGTAAGTCAACTACCCTGGCCAGCAAGATCTCCGGATCTGTCCCCCATTGAGCATGCTTGGGACTGGATGAAGCGTCGTCTCACGCGGTCTGCACGTCCAGCACGAACGCTGGTCCAACTGAGGCGCCAGGTGGAAATGGCATGGCAAGCCGTTCCACAGGACTACATCCAGCATCTCTACGATCGTCTCCATGGGAGAATAGCAGCCTGCATTGCTGCGAAAGGTGGATATACACTGTACTAGTGCCGACATTGTGCATGCTCTGTTGCCTGTGTCTATGTGCCTGTGGTTCTGTCAGTGTGATCATGTGATGTATCTGACCCCAGGAATGTGTCAATAAAGTTTCCCTTTCCTGGGACAATGAATTCACGGTGTTCTTATTTCAATTTCCAGGAGTGTATTTCATGACACGCATTTGTGGAATGATAACGAGGTGCGCGGGATTAGCCGAGCGGTCTCAGGCGCTGCAGTCATGGACTGTGCGGCTGATCCCGGCGGAGGTTCGAGTCCTCCCTCGGGCATGGGTGTGTGTATTTGTCCTTCGGATAGTTTAGGTTAAGTAGTGTGTAAGGTTAGGGACTGATGACCTTAGCAGTTAAGTCCCATTTCACACACATTTGAACATTTTTGATAACGAGGTGATTTTGGATGGAGAACTTTCCTGATCAGCCAAAATGCAGACTTCTGCAAGCAGGGTCTCCGTCAAGTCCTCTATCGTTGCAACAAAATGTACTGTATTTATCGTGAAGGGCTATGGCAGCAGCTTGATTTTTTTTTCATGATGACAGAACATCATGACTGCCTCTCGTATAAAACAAAAGTTCAGAAAAATAATCGATGTTACTGGAACCGTCACGATCGGCCCCGCGGTTCTGCAACTGTGGTCAGAAAGTGACAGTTTTAAGTCATCGCTGGAACAACTAAACGGAAAGAGGGTAGGAAGTCCGCCTTTTGCTGCCGTTGTGACGTGCGTGGGTGGGTTGCCGTCCAGCAGCGGAATTGTACGGACCGGGGTACAAGCGTCGCGCCGTTGTATAGCCCGTGTTCCGCTGATCGCAGGACAACCCTGTCAGGTGATTGACCCGATTGTCGGCCGGACATCACGAGCACCTACATTCCCCATCCCCCCCCGCGTCTCCCTCCCCATACCCGAAAAGAACAAAGCGGGAATAAAGCCAACAAAACCGTGCCGTACGCCCGGCCATGTTTTTGTAATCACGCATACGTGGCCACACGAGCACAAAAAAATCCTCTCTCTTTCAGAACAAATATGCGACGCCAGTTTCATCTCTCGCACAAATAACAACAGCTGCCAAAACCAACAGCAACGACTGCCCAGCACTATAATACTCCAGACGGCGACCCGCTGACTGCCGTGCCGTAGGCAGCCCGCGCCGCAGCCTGTGCGTCTAGCAACCGTATTTACTGCGGCCGCGGACACACCGCTGGAGCTAAACGAAACAGTGTGGCTGATAGTCTAACAACTACAAGTCAGTCTCACAATGTAATATAATGCGCATACATAGGGGCAGAAATCCATTCCAGTACGATTATGCCGTAGGTGGTAAATCATTGGAAGCGGTAACGACCGTAAAATACTTAGGAGTTACTATCCGGAGCGATCTGAAGTGGAATGATCACATAAAACAAATAGTGGGAAAAGCAGGCGCCAGGTTGAGATTCATAGGAAGAATTCTAAGAAAATGTGACTCATCGACGAAAGAAGTAGCTTACAAAACGCTTATTCGTCCGATTCTTGAGTATTGCTCATCAGTATGGGACCCTTACCAGGTTGGATTAATAGAAGAGATAGACATGATCCAGCGAAAAGCAGCGCGATTCGTCATGGGGACATTTAGTCAGCGCGAGAGCGTTACGGAGATGCTGAACAAGCTCCAGTGGCGGACACTTCAAGAAAGGCGTTACGCAATACGGAGAGGTTTATTATCGAAATTACGAGAGAGCACATTCCGGGAGGAGATGGGCAACATATTACTACCGCCCACATATATCTCGCGTAATGATCACAACGAAAAGATCCGAGAAATTAGAGCAAATACGGAGACTTACAAGCAGTCGTTCTTCCCACGCACAATTCGTGAATGGAACAGGGAAGGGGGGATCAGATAGTGGTACAATAAGTACCCTCCGCCACACACCGTAAGGTGGCTCGCGGAGTATAGATGTAGATGTAGATGCACCGGCTTAGGAGTTTCAAAACAGAGAAAAATACAAGTAAATTAAACTGATTTACTATGTTAGCTGTAATTATACCTTGAAACCTTCCCGTCTCCTCTACATCTCTTTTGTTACGCAACCTTCCCTTCTACAGTAACCTATGAAACCTTCCCTTAGGGTTTATATCTCTTGCTTAATAATAACAAATGAAATCTTCCCTTTGAAATTTATTCTCTTTCTCAATCTCCACATACAAATTTAATTGCTGCTTATTAAAAGTGATTTTCTGATTATTTCGACAAAACATAGAATGTGTCGTCGCCTTGGCCCTCAGTCGTTACCTCCAATAACCCAAAATCGTTCCTTACCTTTTTTACTCTTATTGGATCGCCATCTGACTGCTACATCGAACTGCAACATGAATATACTTACTCTGTTTAGCTATACTCTGTTGGCTGCTGGTGGGCTGTCATAATAAGTGGCTGTATTTATTACCAAAGCTGACGTTATTCTTTAATTAATTTGACTGAAGTTACGTAATTCATAGTTAAACTTTTTCTTGACAACAATAAAATTTTGCAAAGATTCACGTTGATGGTTTTTGGGATGCATTATAATCAGTAATGCAATATTGCTGGCAAAAATTAATTATATTCTGAATGAAATGATTTTACAAACGTTCAAATGGGACTTACTTTTTACAATAATCTTACAACCAGCATTGCGCAAACATACCTTCAGTAGTCTTGATTTTCTCAAAAAAAAATTCAACAATATTAGTTCCTCTTATGATAATAGTTAGCTGATGTCTCTGTACATCCGTTTATAATCTCTTGTAAATTATAGCTAGTGGCTGGCAGGCACACCGCTCCTCTCAACCTCTCACTTCAGATCTGCTACCGACTCGCTTCACTTCTCGCTTATTATTGACTTCCTACGAACGCTAAAGTGCGGTCTCTCCCGCCAACAATGCTTTCTGGTGCAGACAATCCCTGCTACCATTACAAAATGTATCAATGCGCGGTCTTTCCCGCTCTTTTCTTAAAATGTATCCATACGCGGTATCTCCCGCCCTTTTTAAAATTATATCAATGTGCGGTCTCTCCTACCAACAATACTTTGGTGCAGACATTCCCTGCTACCACAATTATTTCCAACGTGACAAATATTAATTATTCCTACTTCATCCTATTAATAAAATGTAAACATCTTTCATAAATTGTGGTTTGCAATAGACAATAGAAATATACACGTCTTACAACCACTACTTAAATTTTTCGGTAAGTGGTTTTTCCTGACATATCTCGACGTTGTTACTTGATATCTGGATCCACCAATAACAATTACTCTATCATTTATCCAAACATCGAGACATATCAAGACCTCAGCTTTCAGCAGTGGTAAGGGACACATTGAACTTCAAACAAAGTATGTTGTTTGCTTTGTTCATATTAGATGATAGCTCCACAATAAACTGAGAAGCGGGAACTGTCTATAATTTCATATTGCCACTAACGGCAAATTTGTCAGGGTGTTTGCATGTGGACACTGCTAAGTGCCATAAGCATGACTGCTGTTAATAGTAACGCTCCCAGCGCTCGTGCCAGAAAAATGCTTTTCAGGAAGTATTTCTACAAATCTGCGCATTATTTGGGTAACTATGACCCAGATTAAGAAAATAAATATTTTCCTGAACGCAAATGCGCTTCAAAAGTTCTTACTAATCACGTGCATGCGAATAATTCTTAGAGCAAGTCGATAATGTTAAATTGTGTCCCTTACCATTGTTTACGTGAGTTTACGTTACACAATGATGGCAGAAATGTTAAGGGCCATCCTTAACACTGAAACTTCCTGGCAGATTAAAACTGTGTGCCGGACCGACACTCGAACTTGGGACCTTTGCCTTTCGCGGGCAAATGCTCTTTCTTCCAGGAATGCTAGTTCTGCAAGGTTCGCAGGAGAGCTTCTGTGAAGTTTGGAAGGTAGCAGACGAGGTACTGGCGGAAGTAAAGGTGTGAGGACGTGGCGTGAGTCGTGCTTGGGTAGCTCAGATAGAGCACTTGCCCGCCAAAGGCAACGTCCCGAGTTTGAGTCTCGGTCCGGCACACAGTTTTAATCTGCCAGGAAGTTTCATATCAGCGCACACTCCGCTGCAGAGTGAAAATCTCATTCTGGATCATTAACACTGTTTACATACTGTAGTGACCCAACAGTTAAATTAATTTTATATTGTGCTTCATATTAGATTAATTTTAGAGGTTGCTATACTTCATTACTTCAAAAATTAGTAATACAAATCGTAATACCAGAAACTTAAACAATGTGGATCTCTCAAATTTGTATCCCTAAGTAGTTTGACAGTACCGTTTCGTTAACTACCCCAGTAGTAAGTGACTTGTATCTGAGGTTAAGTGCACTCACTTTGCAAGTAAATGTTAAGTAACAACTGACGTATTTGTAAGAATAAAATTTTGGACAAAGTTTACGATTTTAAAAATATGTCACTACTATGGAAATATTTAAAAACAATGACTTATCTGAATATACAGTCACTATGGGCATACTTGAAATATCTTATTTACGAGAATTAATAGAAACTTTACAATGTAATTTCTCAAAACAGCCTACTTGTCCTTTACCACCGCTTGCAGCCAAGGACTACACGCTGCTTTTTGCCCTGCAACCAAAGACGCAGCTTTCAAAAAGCATCCTCAAATCAATGTGATGTTACAAAATTGTATGCACCACAAATCCAGAAAAGCCACAGATTTCATGTGCACGTATCTGTTTGCTTAAGAAACAGCTGCTTTTCACATATACTTCCTATATTGTATGAATGCTTGCCGGCCGAAGTGGCCGTGCGGTTAAAGGCGCTGCAGTCTGGAACCGCAAGACCGCTACGGTCGCAGGTTCGAATCCTGCCTCAGGCATGGATGTTTGTGATGTCCTTAGGTTAGTTAGGTTTAACTAGTTCTAAGTTCTAGGGGACTAATGACCTCAGCAGTTGAGTCCCATAGTGCTCAGAGCCATGAATGCTTGGGCCACCTGCTCAGTGCGCAGTGCACTAGGTAGTGAGAAGTACAAGTGAGCCAGCTCCGTACTGAATCCATGTGGCAGACTGGTACAACAGTGTGATTTTTAGACGGTTTCCCACGCTTGTTTAAGGAAATTCTGACCTGTTCTACAAACGCTGCCTCGGAGAATAAGATACACAAGCAGTTGAAACATGGTAACACACGGAACAAAATTTAAATGGTTTCCAGACAGATGACACACATGACTTCTCTCCTACAGGTTGTCGTTGCAACGTGATGTTGTGAAACGCTTTAAGCCATACAGCTAAATCTGTTGTATATATGAAGGGCTTATAGTGGTACAAGTCCATTTTTGTTTATTCTGAGATACAGAGTCCTGAAGTTAAATGAGCGCTGAAAAATCTGTAGTTGAGATATCAGAAATGTTCAGGTATATATACGTGAACATTTCTGGTATCTCAAATGCAGATTTTTCAGCGCTCATTTAACTTTAGGACTCTGTATCTCAGAATGAACAACAATGGACTTGTACTATTAATGAAATAAGCCCTTCCTATAAAGCAGAGCGTATGTCTAGGATCTCTTCCAAACTGCTGGATCGATTTCAACCAAATCTGGAACAGAGACAAGAGACCCACTGAGTATGAGCATTATGGGGTTTATAATCTCCTAGCCGCAATAGCACCAGAGATAGGTGCAAAAACATGTTCCTTCAAGCGGCTTGGATATAGGCTGTTGTCCATGATGGGGACGTTGTGTCGTAACAGTATTGGGCAGCCAAATCAACATGCTTTGCAGGGCAGCCCATATGTCTATGGCAAGAAAAGTCGCTATCCATGACAATAGTGTGGTATTGGCGTACAGCCAGGCAGCTTCATCGATCCGCTTAGTATGACGGCGAGTACATCAGGAGCAAATAAATTATTTTTATGCGTGTGATGTGCATCCTTCCCTGCATGACAGGAGTGATATGGGAGTAGTGTCTGCCTGTTTTAATGAACAGTATTGCATAGGCTACACGTGCTGATGACTTTGTCTTGGGACAGCTTGAGGTGGACAGAGGAAGGGATGGACAGAACGAGGGGGGAGGATAAAGTGGACAGAGAGAGGGAAGGAGGGGGAGACACATACGGCAGGTGGAATGTGTAGAGGAGTAGTTGAAACGTCCCCTTAGAAAAATTATACATGACTGTGCTTCAACTGACACACAATATTTTTAGCGCAACGCAATCTGAGTTTCAAAAATCCCTACAAAAGAATGGCCCTGACTAACATTAACCTATACGTTTCACAAATCACTTACCTCCCAAAAATCTTGGTTACTCGAACTACTGCAATACAGCAAGCGCCACTACTGCCAGCTAAATAAAAGATTCAAACTACGGAAGGCATTAACTACTGATAGGCATAGTTAGCAAATGAAAGATTTTAATAGAGAACAAACAATGTATTTACCTTAATAGTCATCAAAAATCATAATATATATATAGCAGTTCATGACATCCAGTCTTACAAATTTCAAAATTCACCCATTTCTCTCCCCACATCCACCACTGCTGGCGGCTCACCTCCAACTGCGCAACGCTACGCGCTGTTCACATCCAGCTGCCCAACACTACAATGGCAGACAACAATGCAAACTAGCCACAGACTGCACACAGCACAGCCAGTGATTTTCATACAGAGCGCTACGAGGCGTTACCAATATAAAAACCTAAACAGCCTACTTACATAGCCCCCATGCTCCCCACAAAAAATTTTACAAATTGTTTTGGGCAGTGGCCAATACAGATTTGAAAACTTTTTGCGTAGTTACAATAACAAAGAAATCAAATGCACAAACTTATTGATACAATGTTGGTCAAAAGCTAAAATTTTCTCACAGTCCATAAAGACAGTCCAGATTGGTCATCACAGTAAAATTGCGCAGTGTTTTTCCCAAAGTCTGAGCAGTAAAAGAAAATGCACACAGAAGTAGTGGATTTCTATGCAGTCTTGAAGAAGTAGTGTTGTCCTTCCAACAGAAAGACAGTGCTGAATCTTGACATGCACACAGGTAATGGGCCACAACAGAGCAAACCCACAGCAGAGTCAGTCGAAGTTTTGAAGAATATTGGTAGGTAGGTCATCACAGAGTAGACCCACTGTAGTCCTGGAAGAGATTACGGTATTGGTGGGCCACCAGAGGTGCAGACCCACTGCAGTCCTTGTAGAAATAATGGTATTGGTGAGTCATCAAAGGTGTAGATCCACTGTAGTCCTTGTGGAGACGGCCAGCAGCCATCTGTTGCGACTGTGCAGGTGCACAATCACCATCGAAGAGTCTTGCGGAGAATATAGCAAGTCCATAAACCACCACTTGTGCACTCACAAAGTTTTTGGAATTGTCCTTAGAACCAGCAATGCTGTTATCCAGTCCCATGCTGAATTATTAACACACGTGCAAACACTAACAGTCGTCTTTTTTCTCACATATTGTGCATATACTATGACCAACAGAAACGTGTGCAGTGAAATGTAACTTACAAGTTAGTTAATTTGATGAACCGGTGTCAATTACAATTTTATAACATAAGAATACAATAACAAAGGTACAAAATACATCATTAAAAACGTAATAATGCAGATAACATTTGTAGTAATAGAGGCTTTACAAAACAATAGAAATAAACATATACACCAGTGTTACAGAAATTATGACATACAAGATCAGAATAACTTTTGAAACATCAACTTCACACATGAGCATTAAAACAAAACAGAATAAATAATGTCCAAGAATCTTTACAAGGTAAATAACATATTATTAGAAAAATTCCACAACATAACTCATATCAGCTAAACACATAAAGACAGGAAAAACACAAATATACAAGAGTACACAAACACATAGCAGAATAACACAAGAGGAAAGGGCAGGGTTTGTTTTCAGTGTACATTTGGTACTGCAGTCCATCCCATAACTTCATTCCATATATCTTTCCTCTTATTTCAACATTTGTTTCCACCAAAAAAATTCTATCCAAGCATGCTTTCTGTATTTATATGTTCACACATTTCTTACGTCATTATTTATTTTCCATTATCTTATCTTATCATTTATTTCCAAGAAAATCCTACTTAGACCTGTTGTCCCTAAACCCTACTTTTTTTTGTTCATATCCTCTTTCAAAATACTTTTTTGGCCAAACCATTTTCTTATAGCTTCTCAATGCATTTCTTCCAATTCATCATAACTTGTTCTCTTATATGGCCTACCCCATCTTAAGCTAACTTAAATCTACTGAGCTCAGATGCTAAACTAAGGGACGAGGCAATGCAGCAGCACAAAACAATTAAAACAAACAGCAATGACAAAAAATGCAAATTGGCAAAGCAAGCAGCAGTAAATGTAATAACTTACATCTAAACATGACAAACCCACAAGCAGAAAAAGTAGTACACTAAAGACAACAATGCAGATAAGGGAAATGTCTATTCACATCTTAATGACTATGTAATTAAAGTGGTGCACCACAAGAAGTTATTCTACCGAACAAATTACCAAGTAGTTGAAAAGAAAATTCCGTATGCAATTCCTGTGAAGGGAAATGTCTTCTTGTGCTCCTTCGTTTTTTTTTAAGAACATCATATAGTTATTATTTACTGGATCTTAATATTATTGAAAATGCATAATATATATATAGCAGTTCATGACATCCAGTCTTGTTGTTGTTGTGGTCTTCAGTCCTGAGACTGGTTTGATGCAGCTCTCCATGCTACTCTATCCTGTGCAAGCTTCTTCATCTCCCAGTACCTACTGCAACCTACATCCTTCTGAATCTGCTTAGTGTATTGATCTCTTGGTCTCCCTCTACGATTTTTACCCTCCACGCTGCCCTCCAATGCTAAATTTGTGATCCCTCGATGCCTCAGAACATGTCCTACCAACCGATCCCTTCTTCTAGTCAAGTTGTGCCACAAACTTCTCTTCTCCTCAATCCTATTCAATACCTCCTCATTAGTTACGTGATCTACCCACCTTATCTTCAGCATTCTTCTGTAGCACCACATTTCGAAAGCTTCTATTCTCTTCTTGTCCAAACTAGTTATCGTCCATGTCTCACTTCCATACATGGCTACACTCCATACAAATACTTTCAGAAACGACTTCCTGACACCTAAATCTATATTCGATGTTAACAAATTTCTCTTCTTGAGAAACGCTTTCCTTGCCATTGCCAGTCTACATTTTATATCTTCTCTACTTCGACCATCATCGGTTATTTTACTCCCTAAATAGCAAAACTCCTTTACTACTTTAAATGTCTCATTTCCTAATCTAATTCCCTCAGCATCACCCGACTTAATTTGACTACATTCCATTATCCTCGTTTTGCTTTTGTTGATGTTCATCTTATATCCTCCTTTCAAGACACTGTCCATTCCGTTCAACTGCTCTTCCAAGTCCTTTGCTGTCTCTGACAGAATTACAATGTCATCGGCGAACCTCAAAGTTTTTACTTCTTCTCCATGAATTTTAATACCTACTCCGAATTTTTCTTTTGTTTCCTTTACTGCTTGCTCAATATACAGATTGAATAACATCGGGGAGAGGCTACAACCCTGTCTCACTCCTTTCCCAACCAGTCTTACAAATTTCAAAATTCCGCCATTTCTCTCCCCACATCCACCACTGCTGGCGGCTCACCTTCAACTGCGCAACGCTACGCACTGTTCACATCCAGCTGCCCAACACTACAATGGCAGACAACAATGCAAACTAGCCACAGACTGCACACAGCACAGCCAGTGATTTTCATACAGAGCGCTACGAGGCGTTACCAATATAAAAACCTAAACAGCCTACTTACATAGTGAGCAGGTGGAAAAGGAAGAGGGAGGCAGACATGGAGGGGGATGTCCAGAGGAACAGGGGAGAAAGGCACGGTCAGAGAGGGAGGGAGAGGAAATGGACAAAGAAAGGGGGGAAAAGAGATGAAAAGACAGAGAGAGTAGGGAGGAGATTGATAGATAGAGATGGGAGGATGAGGCAGACAGACGGAGGTAGGAAAAGGGAGACGCAGAGGGAGGGAGCAGGAGGTGTGTTCACTATGTACATATCGAACTCATACTCAGGTGTAGCCACAGGGAAAAGGCTAGTAATTCAAGAAAATTTGCCAAATCCTCGAAAAGCAGATCTCGTACTAGATGGAATAAAGGCTAGAAAAGGAAGAATGGAAGTAACGTTCCAGTCAGAATAGCTTAAAATTTCCTGAGGGGTCAGTCCTTGCGTTGCTCCTCCACACCTCTTTAGACCATATTCATAATGCCGACAATCTTTCGTTGTTCCTTCGGACTCTCAGCCACCATTGGTCACCGCGAAATAATGCATTGCTAAAAAACAAGAGCTCATCTCCCCACATATCGTTAGCCTTGTATTATGTCCTTGTGTGTGTTGTAAATAATTACGCAAAATACAGCTAATCACTACCAGATTCCAGAGCAGCAGGATGGATATAATTTTACCGAGTTGCTCCCGTAATGACATCACGGTCGCCAGTGTTGTTGAGCAGGCGCACATCTCCGGCAATTAGGGCGACGTGAAAGCGATAGACCAGCCTTGGAAGTTGAGCGCTCCGCCTTAAAACATAATTATCTTAAGCCGGCAACCCAAGCCAAAGCGCTGCGCCCCTCTGCGTGACACTGAAGCTAGCGCGGCGCCCCACGGCGAGCAACCAGCTGTGATTAGAGAGCTTGTTTAGTGAGGGAGGGGGGAGGGGGAGTAGGGAAGTGCTCGAAGAGACGCGGCCGCTGACAAGGTACGGCTACAGGTAAGCAAGATGTTTGGTCTCCACTGCACAAAAGTCCTGGGTGTGACGTCTCAAAGAGCTATTGCACGGTAATACACGTCTACTGGTATTTCAGTTTCTGAAACCTGTCTGCAGTCATCAGTGACACAGATTTGACGTAAATCGTCAGAAGAATGAGTTGCAAAGTAGTGTAAAACACTGTCAAATGAAGAAAATCGTTAATCATACCTGCATACAGTTATACAGGGTGGGAAAAATAGGAGGAGTGATCGAAAACTTACCGTTCGAAGACCATATTAACTCCTCACCTGTGCAGCTGGTCCCGGCAGAGGTTAGAGTGCTCCCTCGGGCATGGGTGTGTGTGTTTGTCCTTAGGATAATTTAGGTTAAGTAGTGTGTAAGCTTCGGGACTGATGATCTTAGCAGTAAGTCCCATAAGATTTCACACACATTTTTTGAACTCCTCACCAATATATTCGTGGTTATACACCCGCATTGGAGACGGGCTGGGTTGCATACATGCGTGTATGTATTCCGAGCTTGTGCTCCATCTGTAATGACATCCATGTCGACAGCACGTTAAACTCTAATCTTCGTCTTTTTCTAGGAATTATATACCTTTCATTCTACTTCAAATGTCGTAACAATACTGCATTCATCAACACAACTGCACTAGGTCCAACAGCTAGCATCAGTCCTAGTCAGTGTTAGGCCCATTACAGTAAAACAATTATACAGCCAAAGTTTCTGTTGTTTTTGTTGTTGTGGTCTTCAGTCCTGGGACTGGTTTGATGCAGCTCTCCATGCTACTCTATCCTGTGCAAGCTTCTTCATCTCCCAGTACCTACTGCAACCTACATCCTTCTGAATCTGCTTAGTGTATTCATCTCTTGGTCTCCCCCTACGATTTTTACCCTCCACACTGCCCTCCAATACTAAATTGAAGATCCCTTGATGCCTCAGAACATGCCCTACCAACCAATCCCTTCTTCTGGTCAAGTTGTGCCACAAACTTCTCTTCTCCCCAATCCTATTCAATACCTCCTCATTAGTTATGTGATCTACCCATCTAATCTTCTGCATTCTTCTGTAGCACCACATTTCGAAAGCTTCTATTCTCTTCTTGTCCAAACTATTTACCGTCCATGTTTCACTTCCATACATGGCTACACTCCATACAAATACTGACTTCCTGACACTTAAATCTATACTCGAAGTTAACAAATTTCTCTTCTTCAGAAACGCTTTCCTTGCCATTGCCAGTCTACATTTTATATCCTCTCTACTTCGACCATCATCAGTTATTTTGCTCCCCAAATAGCAAAACTCCTTTACTACTTTAAGTGTCTCATTTCCTAATCTACACTCCTGGAAATGGAAAAAAGAACACATTGACACCGGTGTGTCAGACCCACTATACTTGCTCCGGACACTGCGAGAGGGCTGTACAAGCAATGATCACACGCACGGCACAGCGGACACACCAGGAACCGCGGTGTTGGCCGTCGAATGGCGCTAGCTGCGCAGCATTTGTGCACCGCCGCCGTCAGTGTCAGCCAGTTTGCCGTGCATACGGAGCTCCATCGCAGTCTTTAACACTGGTAGCATGCCGCGACAGCGTGGACGTGAACCGTATGTGCAGTTGACGGACTTTGAGCGAGGGCGTATAGTGGGCATGCGGGAGGCCGGGTGGACGTACCGCCGAATTGCTCAACACGTGGGGCGTGAGGTCTCCACAGTACATCGATGTTATCGCCAGTGGTCGGCGGAAGCTGCACGTGCCCGTCGACCTGGGACCGGACCGCAGCGACGCACGGATGCACGCCAAGACCGTAGGATCCTACGCAGTGCCGTAGGGGACCGCACCGCCACTTCCCAGCAAATTAGGGACACTGTTGCTCCTGGGGTATCGGCGAGGACCATTCGCAACCGTCTCCATGAAGCTGGGCTACGGTCCCGCACACCGTTAGGCCGTCTTCCGCTCACGCCCCAACATCGTGCAGCCCGCCTCCAGTGGTGTCGCGACAGGCGTGAATGGAGGGACGAATGGAGATGTGTCGTCTTCAGCGATGAGAGTCGCTTCTGCCTTGGTGCCAATGATGGTCGTATGCGTGTTTGGCGCCGTGCAGGTGAGCACCACAATCAGGACTGCATACGACCGAGGCACACAGGGCCAACACCCGGCATCATGGTGTGGGGAGCGATCTCCTACACTGGCCGTACACCACTGGTGATCGTCGAGGGGACACTGAATAGTGCACGGTACATCCAAACCGTCATCGAACCCATCGTTCTACCATACCTAGACCGGCAAGGGAACTTGCTGTTCCAACAGGACAATGCACGTCCGCATGTATCCCGTGCCACCCAACGTGCTCTAGAAGGTGTAAGTCAACTACCCTGGCCAGCAAGATCTCCGGATCTGTCCCCCATTGAGCATGTTTGGGACTGGATGAAGCGTCGTCTCACGCGGTCTGCACGTCCAGCACGAACGCTGGTCCAACTGAGGCGCCAGGTGGAAATGGCATGGCAAGCCGTTCCACAGGACTACATCCAGCATCTCTATGATCGTCTCCATGGGAGAATAGCAGCCTGCATTGCTGCGAAAGGTGGATATACACTGTACTAGTGCCGACATTGTGCATACTCTGTTGCCTGTGTCTATGTGCCTGTAGTTCTGTCAGTGTGATCATGTGATGTATCTGACCCCAGGAATGTGTCAATAAAGTTTCCCCTTCCTGGGACAATGAATTCACGGTGTTCTTATTTCAATTTCCAGGAGTGTAATACCCTCAACATCACCCGACTTAATTCGACTACATTCCATTATCCTCGTTTTGCTTTTGTTGATGTTAATCTTATATCCTCCCTTCAAGACACCATCCATTCCGTTCAACTGCTCTTCCAAGTCCTTTGCTGTCTCTGACAGAATTACAATGTCATCGGCGAACCTCAAAGTTTTTATTTCTTCTCCATGGATTTTAATACCGACTCCGAATTTTTCTTTTGTTTCCTTTACTGCTTGCTCAATATACAGATTGAATAACATCGGGGAGAGGCTACAAACCTGTCTTACTCCCTTCCCAACCACTGCTTCCCTTTCATGTCCCTCGACTCTTATAACTGCCATCTGGTTTCTGTACAAATTGTAAATAGCCTTTCGCTCCCTGTATTTTACCCCTGCCACCTTTAGAATTTGAAAGAGAGTATTCCAGTCAACAGTGTCAAAAGCTTTCTCTAAGTCTGCAAATGCTAGAAACGTAGGTTTGCCTTTCCTTAATCTTTCTTCTAAGATAAGTCGTAAGGTCAGTATTGCCTCACGTGTTCCAGTATTTCTACGGAATCCAAACTGATCTTCCCCGAGGTCGGCTTCTACTAGTTTTTCCATTCGTCTCTAAAGAATTCGTGTTAGTACTTTGCAGCTGTGGCTTATTAAACTGATTGTTCGGTAATTTTCACATCTGTCAACACCTGCTTTCTTTGGAATTGGAATTATTATATTCTTCTTGAAGTCTGAGGGTATTTCGCCTGTTTCATACATCTTGCTCACCAGATGGTAGAGTTTTGTCAGGACTGGGTCTCCCAAGGCCGTCAGTAGTTCCAGTGGAATGTTGTCTGCTCCGGGGGCCTTGTTTCGACTCAGGTCTTTCAGTGCTCTGTCAAACTCTTCACGCAGTATCGTATCTCCCATTTCATCTTCATCTACATCCTCTTCCATTTCCATAATATTGTCCTCAAGTGCATCGCCCTTGTATAGACCCTCTATATACTCCTTCCACCTTTCTGCTTTCCCTTCTTTGCTTAGAACTGGGTTTCCATCTAAGCTCTTGATGTTCATACAAGTGGTTCTCTTATCTCCAAAGGTCTCTTTAATTTTCCTGTAGGCAGTATCTATCTTACCCCTAGTGAGACAAGCCTCTACATCCTTACATTTGTCCAGTAGCCATCCCTGCTTAGCCATTTTGCACTTCCTGTCGATCTCATTTTTGAGACGTTTGTATTCCTTTTTGCCTGCTTCATTTACTGCATTTTTTTTATATTTTCTCCTTTCATCAATTAAATTCAATATTTCTTCTGTTACCCAAGGATTTCTACTAGCCCTCGTCTTTTTACCTACTTGATCCTCTGCTGCCTTCATTGCTTCATCCCTCAAAGCTACCCATTCTTCTTCTACTGTATTTCTTTCCCCCATTCCTGTCAATTGTTCCCTTATGCTCTCCCTGAAACTCTGTACAACCTCTGGTTCTTTCAGTTTATCCAGGTCCCATCTCCTTAAATTCCCACCTTTTTGCAGTTTCTTCAGTTTTAATCTACAGGTCATAACCTATAGATTGTGGTCAGAGTCCACATCTGCCCCTGGGAATGTCCTACAATTTAAAGCCTGGTTCCTAAATCTCTGTCTTACCATTATATAATCTATCTGATACCTTTTAGTATCTCCAGGGTTCTTCCATGTATACAACCTTCTATCGTGTTTCTTAAACCAAGTGTTAGCTATGATTAAGTTGTGCTCTGTGCAAAATTCTACCAGATGGCTTCCTCTTTCATTTTTTAGCCCCAATCCATATTCACCTACTACGTTTCCTTCTCTCCCTTTTCCTACACTCGAATTCCAGTCACCCATGACTATTAAATTTTCGTCTCCCTTCGCTATCTGAATAATTTCTTTTATTTCATCATACATTTCTTCAATTTCTTCGTCATCTGCAGAGCTAGTTGGCATATAAACTTGTACTACTGTAGTAGGTGTGGGCTTCGTATCTATCTTGGCCACAATAATGCGTTCACTATGCTGTTTGTAGTAGCTTACCCGCATTCCTATTTTCCTATTCATTATTAAACCTACTCCTGCAATACCCCTATTTGACTTTGTGTTTATAGCCCTGTAGTCACCTGACCAGAAGTCTTGTTCCTCCTGCCACCGAACTTCACTAATTCCTACTATGTCTAACCTATCCATTTCCCTTTTTAAATTTTCTAACCTACCTGCCCGATTAAAGGATCTGACATTCCACGCTACGATCCGTATAACGCCAGTTTTCTTTCTCCTGATAACGATATCCTCTTGAGTAGTCCACGCCTGGACATCCGAATGGGGGACTATTTTACCTCCGGAATATTTTACCCAAGAGGACGCCATCATCATTTAATGATACAGTAAAGCTGCATGCCCTCGGGAAAAATTACGGCCGTAGTTTCCCCTTGCTTTCAGCTATTCGCAGTACCAGCACAGCAAGGCCGTTTTGGTTATTGTTACAAGGTCAGATCAGTCAATCATCCAGACTGTTGCCCTTGCAACTACTGAAAAGGCTGCTGCCCCTCTTCAGGAACCACACGTTTGTCTGGCCTCTCAACTGATACCCCTCCCTTGTGGTTGTACCTACGGTTCGGCTATCTGTATCGCTGAGGCACGCAAGCCTCCCCACCAACGGCATGGTCCATGGGTGGGGGGGCAAAGTTTCTAGGAATGCGAATATTGCGGCCACATCCATGGTGCAACATCAACTATACGGTCACTGACTCGTTTCACTTAAGGTAAGCGTGCAACAGGGATTTATTCTCCTGTTCCTTTGTTTCAACTTCGCTCTTCCTCATAGCTTTGTAGCATCGACGTCTTGCTGCAGAATAACGCTGCCAATTTACTCGTGCGTGCCTCTGCTGCAAGAATAGCACAGACCATATCGTACCAAGCAGCCACCCCGCCACACCCGTCTTGACTTCCGACTGTCCAGTGACATACTATAAGGGTTACAGAGCAGTGTCTGAGACACTATGCTCACTATCAACAGCAGCGCTGAATTATGAATGAACTCGTATATTGCTATTATAATTCTTCATCAGCTGCAGAATATTTCAGAAAAAAATGGAAAATTTTTGCCGGACTAGAATTTGAAACCGGATTTCCTGCCGCTCGCGAGCAATCATCTTCACCACTTCGGCTGTTTGGACACACTTCCAGGAGCTGCTCAAATCTCAATTTGTCTTTGTGTCCACTCTCCCTTGTGCTCGCACTAAAATACCGTAGCATACTGCAAGCACTAGGTAACGTAGACAGCACGACAAATGGAGATTGTGCTACTTTCAGAAGCGTGCTAGGATAGTCAAAGTCGTTAGGCGTCCGCTAACGACAAGCGGGAAACGTGGGTTCGAGTCCCGGACCAGCACAAATTTTCATTTGTTCTTAAAGATTTGATGCGGAACCGTAATGCTAGTTTATTCTTAAAATAGCACAATGTGGTATAGGTTGTAACCTGATAAGCAATCAAATTCTGGTTGTATAGGGAACGCCTACCCAGACGGCAGTAATTTAATCGGCCTGAATAACACTGCAAAAGAGAACGAAACGTCGGCTTTGTATTTATTTAGGGTTTAGTAATGGCACGGGCTAACACTGTATTTCATTCGAACATTCACCAATAATCCCATCTTAACGATCATGGACACTGTTCACTGGAGCAGCATAAGCCAAGGTGTTTGTGTGTCCGGAGAAGAGCACAGGAGATTCAATTCCCACGAAATGGATGGTCATTCCAGTTGCGCCCCTACACATTACAAAGGAAAAGAATCGTTAACTGTCTTGCAAGGATCACATTATACCACATTCATCGTTTGACGCTGAAGTCATTTTCTCAAACCTCATTTCTTCATCCCAAATGTCAATAAATGCTTGTTAACAAAACTTTCGTCGTTCTTAAGTGATTACAGTTGTCTGTTAATACGGCTACTTCTTCTTTGAATACCACAAACATCCTCGAGAAATTTGTATCATTACTTATTTGACCACCGGCATATATCTTAACGTCGTTGTGAAATACTGAATTTAATTCAAAATTGTACAAGTTCGTTAAATAATCTTTAACAAACCTTGGGAGAACCGCGAAATTTCCAGCAGGGGTACGTTGCTTGGTGTTTATTTGGGCCAGTATCAGAATGCAAATATAAAAGTTCGTGTCTTTTTGACATTTAAAGCTTCTGATTTTCACTTCACGGAGCTCTGTCGTGTGGACGTGAGTGGGTAAGCAGTCACTTTAAAGTTGTGCGTAAATGGATTTCTACCGTAGCACAAGATCCTAAATGATATTTATAATATGTAATACAACACCTTCGTCTTTCTTTTGTGTAGTTACGGGATTGTTCGTTACGAATTCTTAGTCATTGAACAAACCGGGTGATGGAAATAACAAAATTGTGACGTAAATAATTTCTTTAAATTTCAATTTTCTTGTCCACTGTTGCCCAATTCTAGTGGTATTTCTAATAATAAAGAATCGACTTAAACTCTTGTCAAATTCCTTCCGCCCTCTCACTGAAGGAAAGAACGAGAAACAAATATGGTGTATCTTAGGCGTACGAGAAATCGACCCTTATATTACTCCAATGCTCGTATACGAACTCCCCTTTTAGAAATCAACGAAGTGAGAATTCGATGTTTTGCTAGTGCTCTGTGAACCGGAGTATCTGGACAGTAGAAATAAATTATCATTGTAAAGCACGTACTACCTATTGGTCACATACATCCGGCAAGCGGACTGAAGTGACCAGGATCGGAGCGGAAAATGACGTGGGTGTCACGATTCAGATGCTGTATCGACTGACGACTGTCTAATAACGTCGAAGTGTATTTGTAAAACAATGTTGACCCACTGGTAAAGGCGCATTGTAATTCCTGCTACTTGCCAATTAGCTGGTTTAATTACAAGTACACAAACACCACCCAACGATCCTCGGTCATTGTTATTTTCTCATACCGGCCCCATAACTGTCTGTTTATTTTGGGATGACAGTGGAAACCGCAGCACTGGACCGAGCGCACGGGATTGTCCACGGCATCAGCTTCGAGCACTGCCGGGGAATGACATGTCAACAAGAAATAAAACTCTGCAAACTCATCTCTCTTCCTTTCTTCCGAATAACACATATTTGTAATTTGTAAGTTTTTGTCAACGTTACATTCTTCGCAGTAATACATGACAGCGGTAGCAGAACCTCGGAGAAAAATAGTAGTCTTGTAGATTCATACGTTTTTATAAATTGCTTCCAGCTTTTAAATTCTAAGGTGCAACCTTTCCAGCAGCAGAACAGGGAAAGTCAGTTGCAGGCACCGAACAGTCGACAGTAGATGCGCTGCAATATTCTGTATGTGCATGTTTCGGATATTTTCAGGACATGTATCGAAATATTCCCACAACAAACTTCGGGATGAAATCATGTCCGCCCTATGACCGACGTCACTAAATCACACTGATGCTGTCGCTAGTAATAACGGCTAATTCACGCGGATGTCCACGGATGACAAAAATATTTATCGCTCGCATTATACGGCAGAGCAAAAACGTTGACAGCCTGTCGTTCCAGATAACCAGCCTGTGCCCCTGTGTCTCGTATTAACTAACATACACCCATGCAATGCCGCATATAATTAGCTTATTATCATCTTGCTAACGTACAGCTTTTCTGCTCTTCAAAGCAAAAAACGTTCCTGATAACCAGTCTGTGATTTTACACCTCGTATTAACTAACACTGGCCACTTTAATGCTGCATATAATTAGCGTATTAACATATTGTTAACCAACAACTTTTCTAACCTTTGTTGTTTGCGATACGAGTTCTTCTGTAAAACTAGGCACAACGCAAATAGTGTAATTACTTTTCTCTTATCCAATACACATTGTTAGCAATTTTAGTTGTAAACTCAAAAATGCGAAATAAAGGCACATTATTTTATTAATTCTATAAAGATTGGCAACTGATTTTACGTCCTAGGGGACCACAGTCACACCATTTAAATCAATTCGTTGTCTCCATGTGCTACTAAGTTTTTGTTATTTACTTTACTGTCGTGATTTTGGTTGAAGAGCCATGTTCAAGTTCAAGATTAAAAACAGCTGATAAGTTTCAGACATGTCTGGATGAAATGCCTTTAATAATGCGACAGAGCCTGTCCTGCCCAGTTCTGTGTAGTTGTCAGATCTCTGCAACAGACTGGCCCACTCTGCATAGTTGCTGTATTTTCTTTCCTTTCCCCTCTCCCCACCCGCCTTCCACCTCTCCCTTCCCACACTTCTTCAACCCAGTAGTGTCTTATTCATCAGCATGCTGGGTCAGCCAAAATGGCTGTCAGATCACAACCCCCCCTCGTCCCCCACACCACAGTTCTCTAGGCATGCTAACCTTCAGACAGACTCATCACTTGCGTTCTCTGTGACTCAGTGTTACAGTGAGTATATACCACTTCCTCTAGGCCAAATGGATTGTGTATAAATGGCAGAAAATTAAAAGGGGCAATGTCCTGATTATTATGATCATTACCGACTTATTCTATTATAGCTGATTATTCAGTTTATTATTATCTCTATTTATTACTCAATTAGGACTGCCCAGGAGCTCTTTTTGCTATATTTTATCACATAATCTGTACAATTTACGACTCAGTGTGACCAACACACTACGATATCACTATCAGTCTGTTTAAGATTAATGCTACACTATGACATAACAGTGGACACACCAAAATGGTGGGAAATTAAAGCCCGCATCTCGTGGTCGTGCGGTAGCGTTCTCGCTTCCCACGCCCGGGTTCCCGGGTTCGATTCCCGGCGGGGTCAGGGATTTTCTCTGCCTCATGATGGCTGGGTGTTGTGTGCTGTCCTTAGGTTAGTTAGGTTTAAGTAGTTCTAAGTTCTAGAGGACTGATGACCATAGATGTTAAGTCCCATAGTGCTCAGAGCCATTTGAACCATTTTTTTTTTTTTTTTTTTTGGGAAATTAAATACATCCAATTGACATCGCGTGCCCTGTTTATATAGGAAAGTTTCCCAGGACATGTATCTACTAGTATCACATAAAAAAATTATGTAACTAACTACCAAATGATTCTTGCTGTTAGTGTGTTATCGCAAAATATCGGAGTGTGTGGCACGCATACTATACACCACTAAGGATGGCAATCTTTTTCCCCTAAGTGGACAGGTATTTTTTTACGTGCACTGGATCGCTTAGCGAAGAAAAAAAAATAAGCTTCAGAATTACGATATGCAGACGATATTGGCAGATGCAGTATTAATTTTGAGTCTAAGGATTATTATAAGGGTGTTACTGTTCACAAGAGATAACATCGAAAGCTCCATAAAGCTTGTTGTAGATAGTACCAAGATCATTCAACGCCGTCCCTGCTCCACTCGAGAATGGCACGTGGAGAGAATGATTGTTTGTAAGCTCCCGTATTAGCTCTAGTTTCTTATGGCGGTCATTTCGCGAGACATATGTGGAAGGATATAATGTGTCACGCGGAAGATACTCCATAGGATGTCTCCAACATTAAAACTCCTCGTGGTATGCATATGAGCGTTACGAATATGGTATACAATGTCCAATTGCTACAACAGAGACGTTGCATATCACGAGGAGTTTCTACTGTTGGAAAAATCCTAGAGAGTACTTTACAGGTGATACAATACACAACGAATGAGGATGTTCTCCGCAGAATCAGTGAGGAGTGAACCGTGTGGGAAACGCTGATAAGGAGGAGAAATAGAATGATAACACATGTGTCAGGTCATCAAGGAATACCTTCCATGGTACTGGAGAGAGCTGTACGGGAGGAAATTTTCAGAGTAACAGCTACTCGGAGATGAAGAAAATGAAACAGGAGAATTCGCGAAAATATCTCACTAATATGAACTGATCTTGTGCCTCTTCACAAAATAAAGAAGACTAGCCGTGTGAAGAACACCGTGGCCCACGTGCTTCAGTAAATATGCCGGCGAAGTGCCCTTAATTTCAGTACCCGGTTGGCAATAAGGACGTACGCTGATCTACTCGTAGCTGAAACAGAGATTACGAGTAACTAGTATAGTCGCACGGAAGTTGGTCGTTCTCTCCAGATGCCATTCGTAAGTAGAACGGGTATAATGAAAAAGCACGCCCCACGGCACGCCGTACCCAGTGCGGTGTCCGGATGTAATGTGAACTGCCGCGTCGCGTGTTCTGCGGGGCAGCCTGCGTGTCAGGGGGACTACTGTGCTGGGCCTCTCCCGCGGCTACGGCGAACGCCGGAGGCCGGCGCAGCCACTGTGCAAACAGCAATGTCCGCCCGCGTTTATTGTTACAGAGCCAGCAGCCACACGGCAGCTGCCGCTTTTTATTGCTCGTCCCACGCGCC
Organism: Schistocerca cancellata; assembly: GCF_023864275.1. Classification (NCBI taxonomy): domain Eukaryota; kingdom Metazoa; phylum Arthropoda; class Insecta; order Orthoptera; family Acrididae; genus Schistocerca; species Schistocerca cancellata. The sequence continues at coordinate 95,175,964 of NC_064631.1, read as the reverse complement.
CCTCTTCCGTGCTCTCTCCTGTCTAACGTTCCACATTGGCTGGCTACTTAACAGACTTAGAGGCTCTGAGGATATTAATGCTTCAGAGGGTAGAGACATCGCGGGCTCTCCTTCGTGTCTGCCCTACAGATTACACCACCATTATTGACGACACACCTCTTCCGCAAGTTGATAAAAACCCGTTACAGCGAGGGAGATTTTCATCACAATGAGAAATTTTAATAAGAATTTTGTAGTTGGTCGAAGTTTTAGACCTTACTTCGATATTAAAGCATGGCGAGGAGAACCGATACACCTTATCTAATTTCAATTGAGGATTAAAGGTTGGCTATGCCGCGCCGTCTGAGGCGCCTCACGATCCGTGAGGCTCCCCCCCCCCCCCCCCTTTGGAGGTTCAGGTCCTCCCCTCGCTCATGGGTGTGTGTTAGTTTAAGTTAGATTAAGTAGTGTGTAGGCTTAGGGACCGATGACCTCAACAGTTTGCTCCCATAAGACCTTATCACTAATTTACAAAAAAACGGTTGGCTATCTAGCAGCTTTAAGGCCATATTTGATACGATCATTGATCAAATTTTACAAATTTAAAGTTCTGTCACCACCTATTCATTAAAAGGTGGAAAATTACGTCAAAGGTTTAACAGGTGAAACGTCCCCTTAGAAAAATTATTGAATTACTCTGCTGATATACCTCTTACGTTATTTGATTTTCAAACAGCTAAGCAGAACTGAACGTACTCAGACATTTCGTTCTTTACTTATCCTGATCAACACTAAACTGACACACAACATTTTTAGCGCAACGCAATCTGACTTTTAATAATCCCTACAAAAGAATGGCCCTGACTAACAATAAACTATACCTTTCATGAATCACTTACCTCACAAAAATCTTCTTTACTCGAACTACTGCAATACAGCGAACGCCACTACTGCCAGCTAAATAAAAGATTCTAACTACTGAAGGGACTAACTACTGATAGGCATAGTTAGCAAATGAAAGATTTTGATAAAGAACAAACCATGTATTTACCTTAATAGTGTTCAAAAGTCATAATATATACATCAGTTCATGACAGCCAGTCTTACAAATTTACTGTCTCTGATGGACACAAGTCCAGATCATCCGCTCTCAAAACTCCGCCATCTCTCTCCCCACATCCACCACCAGTGCTGGCGGCTCACCTCCAACTGCGGAACGCTACGCGCTGTTAACAGCCAACTGCCCAACGCTACAATAGCGAATATTACAACAGTGCTAACCAGTCACAGACTGCACACTGCACAGACAGTGATTTTCATACAGAGCGCAACGTGGCGTTACCAATATAAAAACCTAAACAGCCTACTTACACAGGATACGTCAAATATTACACTTAGAAACTTTGTATATATCTTTTGGCTGTGTGACTCACGTCGCACAAATTATTCTGAACATATTCATGTAGTATTTGAGAATGAGAGCAGTTAGCGACTTCCTACAAACTTTACACTTGACTTCAAACCTCTTCGAAACATTCTCTCTCAGACTTCCTCCGCAGAACAATGAAAGTAACAAAGTTTTTTGCTGATTACATTTTCGGTGTTCATGTGCGAGTAGTACAAATTGAGCATGAGGCTTGGCGTTTTAATTTATTACTTATTTGCTACTAACTCTATTCGCAATATATTCCGCACATAGTTTACGTATATCAGTTAATGTACCTCCGAACTTTATCATTGTACGACACATGATTCAGGAGAAATGACATCACAAGCAATGAGTTGCGAAAAGAGTTTTTCTTAAAACTGAACGCAAATTCCCGAGACTATATACCAAAAAAGTCTCACATGATCGTATGAAACGGTTATCATTGTTTTGGTTTAGCAGTTTCGGTTGGCCGGCCGCGGTGGTCTAGCGGTTCTGGCGCTGCAGTCTGGAACTGCGGGACTGCTACGGTCGCAACTTCGAATCCTGCCTCGGGCATGGGTGTGTGTGATGTCCTTAGGTTAGTTAGGTTTAAGTAGTTCTAAGTTCTATGGGACTTATGACCTAAGATAATGAGTCCCATAGTGCTCAGAGCCATCTGAACCTTTTAAACCAGTTTCGGTTTTGACTTTTTTCATTAATCTCTTTGTGAATAATCTGAAACTAATGAAAGCGACATAATTAGGATTTTGCATCTTCAATCGTAAAGCTTTTACAATGCTTGACGTCAAATATTTAACACATTTTCTCATTTGTAAATTAATCACACGTCTGAAGCTGTTTTCTATATGGGAGCTAGATTCTTTAAAGGACTAGTGGTGCTAAGTAACTAGTTAGAGTCTAAAAGGAAATATGATAAGATTAGCGACAGGACTTGAGTGAAATACATCTCTGTGAAGTCGCTGACAGTACGAAATTATAGATCGTGATATAAAAAAACTGATGGACGTGAAATGTCACTGCTACAGATAGTATGACAAGCAGCCCATGATATTAACACGATCAATAGTACAAGCAATGTTTTAGGAAATTATGGCACTGCCAACTACCCCTTTCTGTGTGACCTATGAAGCGTTTGTGGTCTCTTATCTTCGAAGTACCTTGGGCCGGAATGTACACTCACCGGTGCATTATATTAAAGTTTTGCACAGAGTCAGTAATAATTATTAAGAACAATAGACAAGAATTATTATGAACTGTAGAGGACCATGAAAGGTTTGCGTTTTATATAAACAGTTCAGGTGTTCCACAGTGAGACTAAAGCTCTCAGTAGTGGTAATGGTACGGAACGTAATGATGATAATCCAAGTCCGAAGGCGTGTCTGTTTCTGCGTCTGATTATGGTTTTGCATATTACGTGACTTTACTGGTGCATCCACAATATTAAAATGGTATTTCGTCAATTCTGAAATTCCGGCATTTCTGCGGTTTGATTGGACAGCCACTGATGATCCGCACCAAAGCACAGGCTAGGTTTTAGCCGCTGATCACAACGAATCGCATACACATCCTGGCTTCGGTTGCGTCCCTACCAGGTAGCATAGGAGCCGCACCTCGCTGCCACCTGTAAATCTCGCATATTTTCACCACCTCGGACGTCTCCGAGAATACCACCACCCTCTCTGTGGCATCAACTTGGCCACATTTCCGTGTTGAATATGGGGTCGCTGCATGACAATATATCAGTATTTCACTAAAGTTGTATCGTCGACTAACAATAAATTTATTTTACGAGTAAAACAGATTTTACAAAAAAAATTTCTTCTACATCTCACACGATTAACGAAGGCACAGAGATGTAATATCCCTGATGGGCCCTGAATGAATCTTTCACTTTCCGGTGGACTGTGCTTTATTTTGTAAATTTCTCTAAGGTTAAAGCTAAGTGCTGGACCAAGATGCGACTTCAGAACCTGACCGTAAAAGCCGAAGCTCTGCATTAGAATCCTAATCTGGCACCCAGTTTTAATTCGCCGGGAAGATCCATCACAATGGGGTCTTGTAATCAACAGAAGAATTATTAATTGTGCTCTTATTCGACAACTATCAACTGTTACTCGTTGATATGAGAATTGATTGAAATCCTGCAATAAAACAAAATTTTGCGAAGTTGATCTTCATTTACAAAAATCAAGTTTTGTTTTATTCGGAATGTGCCAAATAGTAGTATTTTATTGGTCTACTTAGCAGTTTGCTAATTTCTGCCACTATTATTGGCTGGTTCACAGGAACTCTGCAGACTTCCATCGTCGTTGTCATTGAGGGTAAAATCGTCTGGATCGTTAGACCAGGTCGTATTTCTTCTGTATGATCGATGTTTTGACCTCTCCGCTCGCACCTTTTCCGTGATCCTTTTGTGTCCACGACCTGCTGAACATCGTCAAAAACCAGCGTCGTGTTCTTCTCTTACAAAAGGGAGTTTTTCCGTGCTTATGTTGAATAAGTGGAGATATTGGGTAAAATTCCTATAGCTTCCACTGGTGGGCCAGCATCATTGGGTAGAAGCGAAACTGACAGAGTAAGAGAAAGAAAGTTTGTCAAAAATATTGTTGCACGTTGTTTGAACTACTCGTTCATCGCGGCTGAATATTCAGCTCCTTGATGGCAGGAAGCCTGGTGGCTACAGGTGTCCTCTGTATTAAAGTTACATTCTTTCTCGTAAATCACAATCGCTTCTCAGACTGTTCTTCTATAATGTTGGTTTCTTTAGCCAGCACACGTAACGTCGTTGAAATCAATGCCGTGAGTAGCTGCTAAAGATCAACTACCACTGGATTCAAATTTCGTTTTAACCGCGTGTGTCGTTAGTGTTCCACAAAATGATCTTTTACAGTCCTTCTCGTTTCGCCTGTATACACCCTGCCCTAGACACTCGTCATTTCATAGATTCCAATAGTGTGGAAGTAATGAGGAGCCTCGGTTCTCCTTCAGAAAAAGTCTTTTATTTTGTTTTGATTAAGAAAATATTTCTGTATACCATTTTTCAGTTTCGCCACCAAAATTATTAAACGAAACCACATTCTTTCTGTGGCACTGGAAAGAGCCCTGTAAGAGAACTTCAGTTACATGAAATGTGTCAGACGTGATCAACATCGTGACAACAGTGCCACAAACCTCTGTCTCATCGTCGGAAGAAGAGGTCCCACGAAGATTGTCCACCTGTACCAAACTTAAGCAGATACGCGACTCAGTGACTGTACTGTGACTGTCGTATCAAGTGCTCAATTTGCTGAGCTTCACTGCTGGTACATGCCATAAAGCAGTGGTTTTGCTACGGTGCCTAGCGATCTTACAAGTAAGGCCGTCGCGGTGGATTCGTGAAAATATGGTTTATTTGATTTCTGAGTAAAAGAAGATGAGTGCGCTAGTAGTGACATCTAGCGGGCTGGAAAGTAAGTGTTACTATGGTAGCATGTTAGATAGCAATCGAATCGTACTACGTAACTCATTTGTCTTTATTCAGAAACGGTAATTTTGCAGATTAGTTTTATCAAATGCAGATCGTTTTTGATTGTTGTCTATCTTCTGTCATTTGTTTTCCTCTGCCACTATGAACAAATTTTTAAACGTAAACCTATACGTGATGTTTCAAATGTATCATGCAGTTCTAAAAACAGTAATGGACTAAAATTCCGGAAGTATGACGACAGTTACTTAAATTCCAGTTTTACATGTACTACTGCTGAAAATGAAGAACGAACAAAGTGAGTCATCTGTTTGAAAGAACTAGTTACTAAAACTGTAATGCCAAGTGACGGTAGTTCGGTAAACAAACGACACCGTTAGTCCTTGGATACTCGACATGCTCGACGACATTAATGATGAGTTGGATGAGAAATTCGAAGTTCGTAGTGACTTCGTTACTTAGTTAAATGACTCTACAGACAAGCACAATGACGTGCATCTGTTACTCATTTCTTTCCGAAACTTAAGTTTATTGATGGCAACGGCCTTTCCGGAGTGGTGACACTGGTTCTCGTCAGATCATTGAAGTTTAGCCCTGTCGGGCTTGGATAGTACTTGATTGGGTCACCGGCTGGACCTGCAGAGTCCTGTTGGCAAGCTACTTGATTGACAAGTAGCGGTACCGGCCACGAAAACTGACAACGGCCAGAGGGTGGGGAGGGAGGGGGAGGGTGCTGACCTCAGGCTCCTCCGTATATGCATCCGGTGACCCTTCAGGGCTGAGCATGACACGGAGGCCGGGCGGCACCGTTGTTTGAATACTGATTCAACACTTCGAGTCAGGTGTCTCGGGTGAAAGTAGCCACGGGTCTTTCTTGTTGTGTCTAAGAATCCTGCCTACTCAGTTCGCTGGACAAACAAACAACTCGTATTAATGAGTGTTATTACGCTAAGACAAGATACAATACTTTACTTTGATATGTGTCGCAAGCAAAGGGCGACACACAAAATAATCAGTCTTCTTTAGAATAGACAAATACAACTCCGTGCTACATAGAAATTCCTGACGAAATGGCTATCATTGAATCTGGTATCGAAGTGGTTAACATTGAAGCTGCTATCCACCTGGCTAAAGTAGAAGCTGCTATCGACGTGACTAACGTTGACGCTGCTATCCAAATGGGCCGCACCAGTCGGCCGCGGCGCTTATGTCCTCTTCATATCACATAGGGACCGCTGCTAACGCGTTGTCGTCTTGGAAGGGGGGGTCCGCCGCTCGTGGTCCCGCGGTAGCGTTCTCGCTTCCCGAGCACGGGGTCCCGGGTTCGATTCCCGGCGGGGTCAGGGATTTTCACCTGCCTCGAGATGATTGGGTGTTTGTGTTGTCCTCATCATTTCATCATCATCCAGGAAAGTGGCGAAATTGGACTGAGCAAAGATTGGGTAATTGTACGGGCGCTGATAACCACGCAGTTGAGCGCCCCACAAACCAAACATCATCATCATCATCTGGAAGTCATCTGGAAGGGGGGACGGTCAGGGTGCGATTGGCTGACTTCTTCTCACAGCTTTCTCTTCCCTGTCGTTCCCGACTTGCGTGGCGGCTCTTGAATTTATGCACTAACATTTATGTTCAGGTCAAGGGAGCCGTGGACCCAAAAAGTTACGAATTCGGAGCCATAAAGTGATTCCAGATAAACAACACTGTACGTTGGAAGTTCAGATTGACGCTAACCTCAGACTTCTTGCAGATGTTGCAGCTATTTGTAATGAAGTACTGCCTGAAAGAAGAAGCATAAACATCCAGCCAGTTCGATAATATTTCGAAGTGGCACTTGTTTTAAATGTTAAGAAGTATCCGATGGCTATAGTGTCAGCGGGTCACAGTTTGAATCTGTCAACTAATACAAATATCTAGGTCTAACAACTTGTAGGGTTATTAAGTGGAATGATCACATACGCTCAGTCATGGATGAAGCAGGTGGTCGATTTCGATTTATTGGTAGAATGCTAGGGGAAATGCAACCAGTCCGACAAATCAAATGTGCTGCCAATCCTAGAATATTGTTCAAGGGTGTGGGATCTGTAGCAAATAGGACTAACGGGGAATATTGACCGAATACAGAGAAAGAGCAGCACGAATGGTCAGACGTTTGCTTAATCTGTGGGAGAATGTCACAGAGATGCTGAAGAAACTAAATTGGCAGATTCTTGAAGATAGTCGTAAACTGAAACTTCCTGGCAGGTTAAAACTGTGTGCCGGACCGACGCTCGAACTCGGGACCTTTGCCTATCGCAGGCAAGTGCTCTACCAACTGAGCTACCCAAGCACGACTCACGCCCCGTCCTCACAGCTTTACTTGTGCCAGTACCTCGTCTCTTACCTTCCAAACTTTACAGAAGCTCTCCTGCGAACCTTGCAGAAATAGCACTCCTAAAAGAAAGGATATTGCGGAGACATGGCTTAGCCACAGCCTGGGGGATGCTTCCACAATGAGATTTCCACTCTACAGCGGAGTGTGCGCTGATATGAAACTTCCTGGCGGATTAAAACTGTGTGCCGGACGGAGAATCGAACTCGTAAACTATTATAAGAAAGCCTACTTACAAATTTTCAAGAACCGGCTTTAAATAATGACTCCAGGAATATGCTGCAACCCTCTGTGTACCGTTTCCGTAGCGATAGTGAGGACAAGATTGATGAATTGCAGCACACACGAAGGAATTTAAACTATAGTACTTCCATCGCACCGTACATGAATGGAACGAAAACAAACCCTAGTAACTGGTACAATGTGACGTCGTGCATTTCTCAGTGGTTTGCAGAGTATAGATGTAGATGCAGAAACAGCTTACGACACAGCATTCGGAAGGGGTCGTGGGATTCTCCAGCACTGATCGCGGACTTCAGATGTTCTTTTTTTTTATTCGTCTGCGCACATGATACATCGTTACAGTATGGTTATCAGTAATCTCATTGTTTTCACTAAAACAGTTTCAGTGTTAATACAGTCGTATATACGAGGTTGTGTCGCTGTACCCGTTGCAAAGTCCCTTTCGCCAAGGCCGTGTGGAAACATGCCTCATCGAGTTCGGAACCGTGCACAAGACAATGGGGCGGTGTGTATTCGCAGCCTTTTAATGACCTCGGTAACACGGTGCCCTGCCGATAACTGGCGATGCTCATTTGTCGCGAAACGCGATTAAGCGATTACGAGCCCGGAATGTGCGGCAACAATGGGACACAGCGGCGAGGGGGAAGTAAATTTACAATTGCAGCGAAAGACTCATATATATCACGAAATTGTTTTATGGTCCGTGAAAACATTACCCGAAGAAATATGAGGGCACGTTTTGCGAAACAAAAGAGAGGAAAAAAGGTGTGGTGGGGGGGGGGGGAGGAGGGGGGAGGTGGTCTACACACGCGCGCCTGCAGGCGGAAGGTTTTGCTGGACGCCACGAACTGGCAGCATGACGCGAGAGACAAAGACGGGCGCATTGCCTAAACTCCCGCGTGACACATTCAGCAGGGACTGAGGCTGAATTGACAGCTTTTCGATTTTTACTCTGTCGATTTCTTTGTCCTATAACGATTAGGGCTATTACGTCAAACCAAGTATTTTGCATATTTACCTAAGATTCAATTCGACAAGCGTATTGTCAGATATTCTTTGAAGTCCGGATCACAACTGTCATGAATTTCTTAAAACATTACATTCCCATTTCAGGTACATAATTCTGGTTTGTTTATGCAGAATTGGCACAATTTCGGCACTACGCCATTTCAAATCTCATTCGTTTGCAGTTTGGCTCCAACTAGCACCCCTACATCTCACTACGTTACAACAACATACAATAGTAAAATCTCATAGCAGCACTCGAGGTGCAGTCTAGGCTATACAACATATCAGTATGCCTGTATTTGTCATCACAGAATTGTGATGGTCAAACAGTAATTATGGTAAATTGTCTCAATTTATTGGCTTTCGAAACGTACCCATACATTCATCTCAACACTGGAAATGTTGTACTACAGTTTCTTTTGACAATTCAGAGTGTACACTGCTTTGTCGTACCCTGGTGTGAAGCTACATAGGCTAAACAAAAGACAGATTTCGACATACAACAAATTTTGCATGTGCAGTATACTGAAATGAGTGTACAAATCCTACTGGTAACACAATGAAAAACGGTAAATCGTCGTAGGTACACATCTGAGATATTCTGAATTTCACCCATATCAATCTCTGTGTATTTAAATTAGCAATAAAATGTTCTTTTGTATGTCCTGTAAGAACTGTTTCAAAAGATGGGGACAGATAATTGAATATATGGGCAGATTTAAAAGTGACATCTAGACAGAACATGAGAACAGTATACAAGAACAACATTCGGGTATTACAGCCATTTGTTTAGATACACCAGTATTCAGATACATACTTATATGAGATATGTAGTGACATACATTTTCATGCTGAGAGTTCCACATCCTGCTGAGTAGCAAGTGATGATATAGTCAGATCATCGAGGTTTGAACTTCGCCTGGCATTCCAGTTACAAAGGCATTAGATTATCAGCGCAGGGAGCTATATCCAGATGTTGGCACTGTTGATGAACTCGTACAGTTATTTATACGTTGCTATATAATTGGGTGCTGGAAAGGATTGCAGGCTGCTTGGGAACTAAGGACCAAGAGATCGACAGTTACTTTCAAGTACGTTTGTGTGTTATGGACTTTGTAGGAGTATATGGTTTGATCTTCTTCCTCTCCGCAGACACATAAAACAGTGGCGTTTAAGTTGAGCTGATAGAGGTGTTTTTTGAACTTCTATTGATGTAATTTCATACAATTATTATGATGGTTTATAATCAGTTGTAGTGCTGACATACTATCCGAATGAAATGAAATTTCGTGTGGCGAGGGCCTACCGTCCGGTACATCGGTCGCCTGGTGCAAGTCTTTTTAGTTGACGCCACTTCGGCGACCTGCATGTCGATGAGGATATTACGATGATGAGGGCAACACAATACCCAGTCCCAGAGCGGCGAAAAATCTCCGACCCAGCCGGGAATAAAACCCGGGCCCAGCGCATGGCATTCTGCCGCGCTGACCACTCAGATATGGAGGCGGGTCATACTGTCAGACATTATGGCTACTGTATTTGCTGTGGTGATCTGTGCGAATAGTAGGGCTTCCGAAATGGCACTTAGCTCGAGTGTCATACTGGTGGAGTGTCGTTCCAACTTGTATAGGCCTTATTGTTTGCTTCGGGATACCCAATAGGTTCCCTTGGCGCCGCCACTAGACCCATGTCTGTACGCCCCGCACGCATCATCACAGTGAAACAGGAATTCCATTGCCGTTGCGTTAGATGCATCCTGTATTTGAAACGTTAAACTGTTCCTGGGATCTGTCTGCAGGGTCGACGTTTACTGTACACTGCGGTAGAAGAACACCTTTCCACACCTTTCGGCTTCAAATATTCAGCAGCGAGGGGTGGAAATTACTTATTTAGCCAAATATCCTGTGCCCACACAGTAGGATGTTGATTTCCAGATGTTTTCGTGCAGGGCCGCAGGAGCATTTTTGTTTCAGAGGTATATTCGTCGCAACTTCAACGGTGGTTCATTAGCTTCAACCAGTAATGCGTCAGTTGAGGTTGACATGAACGCCCCATGGAACTTAAAATTGGCGCCGATATCGCTCTATAGGGCATAAATAAACTAAAACACAAAGCTGAAGGCGGCACAGAGTCGTTAAAGGAAAAGTAATATTTCCACACCTAATGCAGAATACCACAATTAGAAATCACTGTTACGTAAGCAGAGGAAAAAGGGGGGGGGGGGAGAACAACAAGATAAACTACACAGAAATTCATTTCAAACTAAGAGCTGTGACAGCTGCGAAGGTGAGGGGGGGGGGGGGGGGGAAGAAAGAACGTCATGAAACGAGAATGGTTCAAATGAGTGTGAAATGTTATCGGACTTAACTGCCAAGGTCATCAGTCCCTAAGCTTACACACTACTTAACCTAAATTATCCTAAGGACAAACACACACACCCATGCCCGAGGGAGGACTCGAATCTCCGCCGGGACCATCCGCACAGTCCATGACTGCAGCGCCTGAGACCGCTCGGCTAATCCCGCGCGGCAATGGAAGAAGAAAGAAGCATTAATAATAAAAGGGGGGCTTTTTTTTCACAGTGAAGCATTCAGCATGTTGTTGTTGTTGTTGTTGTTGTGGTCTTCAGTCCTGATACTGGTTTGATGCAGCTCTCCATGCTACTCTATCCTGTGCAAGCTTCTTCATCTCCCAGTATCTACTGCAACCTACATCCTTCTGAATCTGCTTAGTGTATTCATATCTTGGTCTCCCTCTACGATTTTTACCCTCCACACTGCCCTTCAATGCTAAATTTGTAATCCCTTGATGCCTCAAAACATGTCCTACCAACCGATCCCTTCTTCTAGTCAAGTTGTGCCACAAACTTCTCTTCTCCACAATCCTATTCAATACCTCCTCATTAGTTACGTGATCTACCCACCTTATCTTCAGCATTCTTCTGTAGCACCACATTTCGAAAGCTTCTATTCTCTTCTTGTCCAAACTAGTTATCGTCCATGTTTCACTTCCATACATGGCTACACTCCATACAAATACTTTCAGAAATGACTTCCTTACACTTAAATCTATACTCGATGTTAAAAAATTTCTCTTCTTGAGAAACGCTTTCCTTGCCATTGCCAGTCTACATTTTATATCCTCTCTACTTCGACCATCATCGGTTATTTTACTCCCTAAATAGCAAAACTCCTTTACTACTTTCCTTATGACGGCAAGGTAGACGTTGTGATTAGAAGTTGAAACAGCGAGACGTCTACATAAAAATTATTTCTTAACTGCTTCGCGGCAAAGTTTCTGACTCCTCTTATGAATGTTTGCTGCTCTGAAACTGAAGTATAACTCAGACCTCCATCTGGAAAAAATGGCTCTGAGCACTATGCGACTTAACTTCTGAGGCCATCAATCGCCTAGAACTAATTAAACCTAACTAACCTAAGGACATCACAAACATCCATTCCCGAGGCAGGATTCGAACCCGCGACCGCAGCGTTCGCTCGGTTCCACACTGTAACGCCTAGAACCGCACGGCCACCCCGGCCGGCCATCTGGAAAAGAGAACGTAGAACAGCGTAATCACCTTGGAAAGGCCGAGCGGTTCTAGGCGCTACTAAGTTCTAGGGGACTGATGACCTCAGAAGTTAAGTCGCATAGTGCTCAGAGCCATTTTTTCCAGATGGAGGTCTGAGTTATACTTCAGTTTCAGAGCAGCAAACACTCATAAGAGGAGTCAGAAACTTTGCCGCGAAGCAGTTAAGAAATAATTTTTATGTAGTCGTCTCGCTGTTTCAACTTCTAATCACAACGTCTACCTTGCCGTCATAAGGAACAACCATTTCTTTAACACGCACAGACACTGCACCACCTGACGGTAGAGAACGTCAGAACTTCATTTGCACTGTGGCATCTTTCGAAGGATAACACAGTGCAGAAAGAATCCACACCTGAACCGAAGAATTTACCTCGCGAAGTAAGCAATCTCCGTTCACCACTTCACAGATATTGGACACGTCTCTCGAAAAGATGTCAGTTGCTTTGCCGAATCGATGCCGCTGTTAACCAAAAAGTCGGAACGCGAGTACGCCGCCCTCTGAAGGGAAATGAGTTTCGCTGAGAATATTCTTATCCACCACACACAGTAATAACCGAACGCAGAATGCTGCCGGTTCGAGGCAACAAGAAGACCCCCGACGTCGTCTGCTTTCTGTCTCGGCTCCTTCTTTTCCACACCTCCGACACACAGGCGCGCGCGCGCTCGCTCACACACACACACACACACACACACACACACTCACTCACTCACCACACACAGACACACACACACATACACACGCGCGCGCGCCCAGCAGATCGCAGAAGGATGGTACGGCGCTACGGCGAGACGAGGCAGCGGCAGCTCCGGCGGTCCGGGGTGTGGGGCACACTTGGCAGCTTGTTGCTGGGCGCCTAAGCCCGACTAGAGATTGGCCCGGCTTTCGCCGCACACGCGTGGGAAATTCCGGGAAGAGCGGCGCGGCTGTGTACTCGGAGCTCTCGCGCCGTCGTGGAGATGGAGGGAGGAGGGGGTGAGAGGGGGTGAGGGAAGAGAGATGAGGAGAGAGGATGCGCAGTTTTGAAGGGTGGGGGGGGGGGGGCTCGCCAGAGGCGGGCGACCGGATTAACCCCGGAGCTCGCAACTCACCTGCGACGGGGGGCGGGGCTGAGCCGGGCCGTTAGCGGTGCAGGCACGCCGCTTCTCCGTGGCGCAGCGCGCCGCTTACACCACACCACTCCACACCACACCACCGCCCAGCCCCGTCCCCCAGCCAGTCCGGACGTACATCTCCAGCGTGGCCCGGCCCGCGTCTCCGAGCCTGCAACTGTGTATGCTACAGCTACACGATGCCGCCACCTCTCGGCGGATTATACGGGGTGGAAGAAAACATCCTGATAAAGAGAGCAGGGAAGCGCACCTCGCATCGAGTAAAATTTTCCAGACAGCCGTGTAGGTTTTCATCTCTGTTGATCCACACTGGGTAAAGGACAACGGCCGGTCAAATATTTACTACAGAAAAAACGCCTAACAGCCGTGTGTTTCCAGTTCCGGCGTCTCATTTATGCCTTCTTCAGGCCGCTATGAACAGACCAGGGGTTCCCAACAAAATTTTCTCGAGGACCCTATAGCGTCCCCAGTGCTATATTACGAAAAGACTTAAAAAACAGTATTTATAAAGAAGAGACATTTAAAATTTGAATAATAAGTGGACACTAGCCGCTCAGGCGAACACACATTTTTCTCTATATTATAATAATTTCTCTGTGTAAGTTTCGAGGGCAAATAAATATAACAAAATGATCTAAAGAGACGACAAGATACGCTCTTTTGTTAATTTTTTAGTCGTCGTCACTTGTTCTCTTGTCTTGGTTGCGTGTAGACGGACATCTTGCGAGTGCTGGCAAATGTGAGCATATTGGTACGAATTAAGCAGATAATATATTGATTTAATATTATTGTGCACTTTTAATTTGTAAGAGGTGACCCCGATTTCATGTCCGCCTTCCTTAAATTAACCTGCATTCAAGTAATTTACAGTTCAACAATCGCAGCGGCCGATGCAGCCAACGACGCCATTACGTGGCGATATTAACTTATGAAAAATTAGCGGAAGCGAAAAACTCGCCCGCCATTAACATAATATTTATTTTTCTCCACAGCCGCACGAAGTTGCAGAAAATACGTAGCTTTAAGATTCTTATTTTCAGTACCATAGCCGAGAGCCAGAGCCAGGACTCCGACTACAATACAATGGTTAATGGAGGTAACAACTAATACTCTCGCGCATGTGTGGGCCGCAATTGTAATTAATAACTAAAGATTTTTTGCTTTTAAGTGAGCTGGCTAGCCGAGGAAATTAATATGAAAAGTTTATTACATTGTTCAACTTATATACTCATGTTTTAAGATTCAGCGAGTCTAACGTTCATTAACGTAACAAATAATTTAAGATTAATATTGTTAAAAAGGACAACTTAAGGAAAGCAATTAATCGTAAATCAAAATCGAATGAAATATTATTTTTATTAAGGCCCACCACGTAGGTCGGCAACAATCAAATAATAATAATAATAATATATTAAATTACGACGGGCGACGGACGCGAGAACCCGCTCATCGAGCATGATTGGTACCTTGTCATATCATAGTATCAAGTACCTAAAAAAGCCAAATTAAGACTCTTGTTATACGTTTTCTATTTTTGGTACTTAGAAAAAACATTGACATATTCATTACTGAAAAAAATATTGAGCTTAAAACTGCTCCTGCAGGAAGCAGCCAAAACAAAAAAATCTGTTATCGTACGAAATATATTTAATATATATTTTATTGTAATAGCATCTTGCGGACCCCTCTGGCATAGCTCGCCGACCTCGGGGATCCGCGGACCACCTGTTTGGAACCACTGCTATAGACAATTCAACATTTCGATACTTGCATAACTGGAGCCGTCAGTATCTGAATTAAGTGAATTTGTTTTCGGAGTGTTCACTTCGAGCCAACGGCGTTCCCGCAGTGGTAAGACCGGTTCCCGTCAGATCACCGACGCTACGCACTGTCGTGCTGGGCTAACACTTGGATGGGTGACCATCCGGTCTGCCTAGCGCTGCAGTCAGCCAGCCCTTGTGAGGCAAAGTAAGGAGCTACTTGATTCAGAAGTAGAGGCTCGGGTCTCGTAAACTGACATAGGGCCGGGAGAGCGGTGTGCTAACCACATGCTCCTCCATATCCGCATCCAGTGATGCCTGTGTGCTGAAGATGACACGGCGGCCGGTCATGGTTTGTTCTGATGGAGCTTAATTTAGTTTAGTTTTCCTGTTCACTTCGAAGACTTGACAAGAAAGCACTTCAAAAAGATATCCACAGAATCCACATACTGATGGCTCCGCTTATGCAAGTATAGATATGGCTGACTGTCTACACATAGAGAGCATAAGGGCCTGAAGATTGCATTGATCAAATGCCGAAACTGGTGGTCTAAATACAGTATCTTCTCAAAACATGAGCCAGCGATTTTTCTGTGATGAAAATGTAGCTTTTATGTTCCGGCACCCTATGTATGTAGCCGGTGGGTGCCATTTATTACAAAGCACGTGTAAACGAATATTCAATGAAGAGCAGATGGTCAATTAATATTTATGTTGAACTATTGGACATGCAATTCTAACTGCTACTTCTTCCGTAATCTCCAGAAAAACGGTAACTTATCTGAAGATATTAATGTGTCTTTGTTCGTGGCATCATCGGACATCGAATGTACAGCAGGTGTTTCAACCAGGAAATACTACAGAACAAAGGACAGAGGGAACACCACAAACGCATAACAGAAGGTCAATATGTACCTGTTCAGGGTGTTTGTTTAAAGTTAAGACAACTAAAAATCTCGAAAACGACGTATCGTACGAAAAAAGTGTTTTAAGGGAAAAATTTTGTACTGCTATTTATCTGTGCTACAGCTGGCCGTTGCTATCCACCTCTCCTGCATGGACGCGGCAACTTTGTATTTTCATACAGGAAACCCATATTCTTATTGCATTCTACGCCAAAAATTACGTACGATTGACTCAAACTATTGTGTGCCATTCGTGGTAGATGGCGCTGTAATCGACAAATATGGAATGTGGCTATTCTTGCCATGAAAAACCGACACATTCCATTCTACATTTCATTTACGATGTAAATGTAAAGTCTTTTGTTCCGACGGTTGCGGTTTATCTTCGAAATTTACTTTTGTGTTGTAAAATTGATTGTACAATAAAATATAATTAGACGTTTCAATATCTAGCTGGAATCTACATTCAGCATGAACAACGACATGCAGAGCTGAAAACAGCCATTCCTGAGGTCACCGACATCATCGATAATCCGACACTTCAGCGGGTCATGCAGAATTTCTCTATTCGTCTACTCTTCATCATCGCCAATGATGGCAGGCATATCGAACATGTCATAACCTAAATTCGAATATCTGAATTACATTTACATGTTGAATAAAGTGTGTGCACGTCGTAGGTTGTAACTAATTTATGCTTTTCTTTCATATAGTTCAATAATTGTCACCCTGTGCGTACTCACACGCCAATGTCTGCATGCCTCTGTTCGCAATACAACGAGAGGATTTGACATTCTACATATTATGACGTCACAGTAGTTACTATAGATCTTAACCACATGAAAAAGATTCCTCCAAATTACGGACGAATGTTCGTTATCTTCCGAATTTCTCTGATGTGCAGCGTACTGAATGTTATGCTACAACGATATACTCAGCACTGATGGAAACAAATTATCTCATTGTATTAAAATATTTTATATATTTTATTGATATTATTATGGAAATCCCATGCATCTGTGGTATATTACAAGTGGGGGAGACAACAAGCTGCATTTGTTCAAATGGCTCTGAGGACTATGGGACTTAACATCTTAGGTCATCAGTCTCCTAGAACTTAGAACTACTTAAACCTAACTAACCTAAGAACATTACACACATACATGCCCGAGGCAGGATTCGAACCTGCGACCGTAGCGGTCACGCGGTTCCAGAGTGAAGCGCCTAGAACCGCTCGGCCAATCTGGCCGGCGCTACAATTGTAGGGACAGGGATGAGTTATAACAAATTGAGTAAATTCCCCCTTCTTTCTCCTGAACCGAAAACTGAATACATGCCTGGTATCGTGCTGGTGTCATGCTACGGCGAACGAAGATAGTGGTCTAAACACGAGGTCGGGGCATAGCTTACCACTGACAAACAGTACTTCATGGAATGCTGAAGAAAGATGGTGATCATGCACTTCCCGCCACAACCTCCAACTGCCGGCCAAATAGTAGCGATGAAGATTTTAACCACCTGCTACCTCACATGATTGCGTTTGCGACCTCGGCTTACGCAAGAACGTATGGGGAAGGGTACACCCAACTACGTTAATCTATTCTCCACTGAAGAGAAATATAATACAGAAATTAATAGAAGAATGGCTTTACCCACAAAAATGATGCTACAGTGATTTATTTTTCACTGTCGAGTTTAGTGTCGATCAAAAGATAATCTCCCTGCAGACGTATAGAAACACATTGTATCTACGTCCACGAATCCCACGTCATCTCCCTTGTGTGTCGGGAGGAACTTCTCTTCCCACTATCATTTCCGCGCATCTCTCGTGCATTCGAGAGTGGTAAGCCTCCATATGGTCTTTAGTTTCTGTGATTTCCTCTCCCTGGACACCCCGTGAGACGTATGTGGGAGAAAGTAGTAAGTTGCCCGGTTCTTCTTGACACTTACACTCTCGAAATTTCAACAGTAATTCTCTTTGTAAAGGGCTAGGCCGTTCCTATAGCATCTGATACCGATTGAACGACCACCACTTTACTCTCGTAAAAATTCTAGCCTCCACCCCAGACAAAAAAGGGAAGTTATAAAAACATTGGTGGAAGGGGTTATTAAAATTTGTGAACTGTTTAGTTCAAAACGAGGTTAACCACCTATGGTCGACCTTAAGAAGAATGGTTATTGTAACAACGAGAAAGATCGAGATTTTTGCCCTAGAGAGAGAATCAGGTTCAACGAGAAACAAGTGTACCCAACAGGAAAGTTTTCCTTACGCTTATTAGCAAAATACAAATCGCATTGGGCAGGTACAGAGTTGAAAGTATTTGCAAACCCAACGGGAAAATAAAAGAATTTTTAAGAATATCAAATGATGTGTTTATTTTTTTATTTGACCTGATCTGCTAAGGGCCATCAGGCCCTCTCTTTACATCGGACAAAGCTTTCACACATACAGTATCCGCTACACTGTCACCTAAGAAAATTGTAATTTTAATGTTACAAGTAGTACTAAAATGATCTGAGTGTCTGAAATGGCGATGTGATTAAGTTACACTGTCTATGAACTAACAAAGTACTACTCCTACTACTGCAACTGCAGTTACTGTGAGTGACATTAGTAATAACAACAACGATAATAATATTGATGACAATAATTGTGACGATAATAACAAAAATAATAGTGGCAGATGAAAGCAGAATTTATAAATCTAAAAAAGTAGATATTTTCTGATGTAGTGAGCTCTGGGGAAAGGAAAATTTAAGGAGACTTCATGGGCTAAGAGTAATAGGAAATAAACCAGATCGGGGTTTAAAACGTGGGTGTACAAGAGGAACGAATGCATACGGTGACAGTGGTATTATTATAGTTGCTTTAGAAGGTACCCTTTGAGTAAACCGGGTACATATAAAATTCCTTGAAGTTGTGGGCTAGTGTATATTGATACCACGGAAAGAAGTGTTCACACCTTAGTTGAACATTAGAGGAACTGACACCTGAGACATATGGATAAATCGCCCATGTGCGCCAAGAGGTTAATCATGAAAGAAAATTCAGTGAAAAATTTTTTTTGGAAATTTCTGGTAGGTTCAAATGGTTCAAATGGCTCTGAGCACTATGGGACTCAACTGCTGAGGTCATTAGTCCCCTAGAACTTAGAACTAGTTAAACCTAACTAACCTAAGGACATCACAAACATCCATGCCCGAGGCAGGATTCGAACCTGCGACCGTAGCGGTCTTGCGGTTCCAGACTGCAGCGCCTTTAACCGCACGGCCACTTCGGCCGGCCCGGTAAGTTCCCAGGCGATCAAACTGCTGAGATCATCGGTCCCTAGGCTTACACACTACATAATCTAACTTACACTAACTTATGCTAAGGACAACACACACGCACACACGCACACACACACACACACACACACACACACACACATGCCCGACGGAGGTCTCGAACCTCCGACGGAGAGAGCCGAGCGAACTGCGGTAATGCGAATCAGACGGGGCGGCTACCCCGCGGCAGAATACAGTGAGACGAGCGTCATGTCGAAAAAATCGCACTACCATGCAGAGGCTATTGAGATTTATAAACACCCTAATAATTTTAACAGAAAAGAGGAAGGTGTCAAAATAGATAAAATACGGATGTCGACCTCGCACAAACAGAGTGACGGTCAGGTACTTTCAATGAGCAGTTTTGGCACTGCTAGATCTAGTCTCGTAGCCAGCGTCACGTGATAGACTGTGGTACCGTTTTCACTGCCTATATTTGGCACTCCCTCGAGTTCTGATTACAATTTGCAGCTTCACCTCTGAGGACATTTCTCACAGCCGGAGTCGAAACGTTAGTCTGAATTTTCACTTACACTTAGCGATCAAAAGTATCCGGACATCCCCAAAAACAATCATTTTTCTTATTAGGTTGGATTGCGCAGTCACCTACTACCAGGTACCCCATATCAGCGACCTCAGCAGTCATTGGACATAGAGAGAGAGTAGAATGGGGCGTTCCGAGGAACTCATGGACTTCGAACGTGATCAGGTGATTGGATGTCACTTGTGTCATACGTCTGTACGCGAAATTTCAACACTCCTAAACATCCCTAGGTCCACTGTTTCCGATGTGATAGTGAAGTGGAAACTTGAAGGGACAAAAAAATGGTTCAAATGGCTCTGAGCACTATGGGACTTAACATCTGAGGTCATCAGTCCCCTAGACTTAGAACTCCTTAAACCTAACTAACCTAAGGACATCACACACATCCATGCCAGAGGCAGTATTCGAACCTGCGACCGAAGCGGCCTCGCGGCTCCAGACTATAGCGCCTAGAACCGCTCGGCCACTCAAACCGGCGTGAAGGGACACAAACAGTACAAAAGCGTACAGCCCGACCTCGTCTGTTGACTGACAGAGACCGCCGACGGTTGAAGAGGGTTGTAATGTGTAACAGCAGACATCTCTCCAGACCATCACACAGGAATTCGAAACTGCATCAGGATCCACTGCAAGTACTATGACAGTTAGGCGGAAGGTGAGAAAAATTGCATTTCATGTTCGAGCAGCTGCTCATAAGCCACACATCACGCCGGTAAATGCCAAACGACGCCTCGCTTGGTGTAAGGAGCGTAAACATTGGACGATTGAACAGTGGAGAAACGTTGTGTGGAGTGACGAATCACGGTACACAATGTGGTGATCCGATGGCAGGGTGTGTGTATGGCGAATGCCCGGTGAACGTCATCTGTCTGCGTGTGTAGTGCCAACAGTAAAATACGGATATGAAGACATGCCGAAAAAACAGATACCATCTTCATATAGTTAAGGCTAACCAGCCACTGACTTTCTTCTTCTATGCTGGATGCACACTCATTGCGCCACCTCTTACGGGAGTCGGTAAGATTGTCTGCCGCGAGTAATGAGTGTAATGAACAGGGGCACTATGAATGTAGTGTGTGGACATTAAGTTGGGAATGTCGATCTCGGGGGGAGCGTGCAAGGGTTAAATCCCTGCAGTCGCACTATTCTCTGTGACTTCGGTGGCTCAGATGGATAGAGCGTCTGTCATGTAAGCAGGAGATCCCGAGTTCGAGTCCCGGTCGGGGCACACAGTTTCAACTGTCCCCGTTGATGTGTATCAACGCCTGTCGACAGCTTAGGGTCTTGATTTAATTATCATTTCATTCGTAAAATTCGAAGGCGATGGTGTTATGCTGTGGTCGTGTTTTCATGGAGGGGGCTTGCATCCCTTGTTGTTTTGCGTGGCACTAACACAGCACAGGCCTACATTCATGTCTTAAGCACCTTCCTGCTTCCCCCTGTTGAAGAGCAATTCGGGAATGGCGGTTGCTTCTTTCAACAGGGATGGATCACATAATGCGCGGCCTGTGGTGGAGTGGTTACACGACAATAACATCCATGTAATGTCCTGCACAGAGTCCTGACGTAAATCCTATAAAACACCTTTGTGATGTTTTGGAACACCTACTTCATGCTAAGCCTCACCGACCGACATCGATACCTCTCCTCAGCACAGCACTCCTTACAGAGTGGGCTGCCATTCCCCAAGAATTCCTGACTGAACCTATTCCTGGGAGAGTAGAAGCTATCATCAACGCTAAGGGTGGGCCAACACCACATAGAACTCCAGCATTACCGATTGAGGGCACCACGCACTTGTACGTCATTTTCAGCCAGGTGTCCGGATACTTTTGATCACATAGCGTATTAGCCACGGCCTGTCAGACCAGAAGTTTCAAGAGCAATTAACGCCGGTAGTGAAAGCCTACACTGCATGATCACAATCAAAGTTTCTCGCAAAGAAGCAAGGTTATGAGATGGGGGCCTTGCGAAGCAGAGACACGAATGAACAGCTAATTATTTCCCCGGTTGTACCAAGTCAAGAGCGGTACATGGACTTCATGAGAATGCTGTATGTACTTTGACCATCTGGCTGAATAACAGCAATTTGGCTGCTGCTACTGCGGCTCCTGTGTGAAAGAAATGAAATGATCAATAAAGAAAGAAGAGGATTTATTCTATTTAGCTTATGGCATGTAACACATCATATAAAAAAAGACATGAAAATCATAAGACACAGAAATAAAGAGTAGTCACAGTGTATAACATATAGTTGTAGATATAAAAGTATTTAAAATAGTGTATATAACAAACGAAAGTTCACAAACAAACATCCAGATTTGTGACATAGTCAATTGCACTTTCAGTCGCGGTCAGAAACTCATTGGGGTCTCCTGCAAAACGTCTTCCACTATGTGACGAATCATCTGCCGGTCCGCACCGTAGTCACATCTCGGGGTGGTGATTTTACCCCACCTGTGGAGGCTGTCTGCACATCTGCCGTTATTTGTCCGAATTCGATTCAAAGTCGTCCAAGTTTTCCTTGGCAAATTGAATCCTGGTGGTTGGACGTTGATACATGGCATATTCTGCAGGTTTTGGGGCACAGATTCTCTCCACCGCGTTTTCCAGAGGTTGCCATAATCCAGGTTGAGAGGATGCGTATTTTTTGCCTTTTTTAAAGAGGGGTGTCTGGAGCGCAATCTGTTCATCTCCAAGGCAGGAACATCCTTATGGATCGGCAGTTTCTCGTTGTTCAGCACTTTTCCATACTCGCGTAAGAGAGCGTTCTCTCTGCGCAGGTTCGGTGGGGGAATGTTGCTCAGTATAGGTGTTGTTGTTGTTGTGGTCTTCAGTCCTGAGACTGGTTTGATGCAGCTCTCCATGCTGCTCTATTCTGTGCAAGCTTCTTCATCTCCCAGTACCTACTGCAACCTACATCCTTCTGAATCTGCTTACTGTATTCATCTCTTGGTCTCCCCCTACGATTTTTACCCTCCACGCTGCCCTCCAATACTACATTGGTGATCCCTTGATGCCTCAGAACATGTCCTACCAACCGATCCCTTCTTCTGGTCAAGTTGTGCCACAAACTTCTCTTCTCCCCAATCCTATTCAATACTTCCTCATTAGTTATGTGATCTACCCATCTAATCTTCAGCATTCTTCTGTAGCACCACATTTCGAAAGCTTATATTCTCTTCTTGTCCAAACTATTTACCGTCCATGTTTCACTTCCATACATGGCTACACTCCATACAAATACTTTCAGAAATGACTTCCTGACACTTAAATCTATACTCGAAGTTAACAAATTTCTCTTCTTCAGAAACGCTTTCCTTGCCATTGCCAGTCTACATTTTATATCCTCTCTACTTCGACCATCATCAGTTATTTTGCTCCCCAAATAGCAAAACTCCTTTACTACTTTAAGTGTCTCATTTCCTAATCTAATACCCTCAACATCAACCGACTTAATTCGACTACATTCCATTATCCTCGTTTTGCTTTTGTTGATGTTCATCTTATACCCTCCTTTCAAGACACTGTCCATTCCGTTCAACTGCTCTTCCAAGTCCTTTGCTGTCTCTGACAGAATTACAATGTCATCGGCGAACCTCAACGTTTTTATTTCTTCTCCATGGATTTTAATACCTACTCCGAATTTATCTTTTGTTTCCTTTACTGCTTGCTCAATATACAGATTGAATAACATCGGGGAGAGGCTACAACCCTGTCTTACTCCCTTCCCAACCACTGCTTCCCTTTCCTGTCCCTCGACTCTCGTAACTGCCATCTGGTTTCTGTACAAATTGTAAATAGCCTTTCGCTCCCTGTATTTTACCCCTGCCACCTTTAGAATTTGAAAGAGAGTATTCCAGTCAACATTGTCAAAAGCTTTCTCTAAGTCTACGAATGCTAGGAATGTAGGTTTGCCTTTCCTTAATCTATTTTCTAAGATAAGTCGTAAGGTCAGTATTGCCTCACGTGTTCCAGTATTTCTACGGAATCCAAACTGATCTTCCCCGAGGTCGGCTTCTACTAGTTTTTCCATTCGTCTGTAAAGAATTCGTGTTAGTATTTTGCAGCTGTGGCTTATTAAACTGATTGTTCGGTAATTTTCACATCTGTCAACACCTGTTCTCTTTGGGATTGGAATTATTATATTCTTCTTGAAGTCTGAGGGTATTTCGCCTGTTTCATACATCTTGCTCACCAGATGGTAGAGTTTTGTCAGGACTGGCTCTCCCAAGGCCGTCAGTAGTTCCAATGGAATGTTGTCTACTCCGGGGGCCTTGTTTCGACTCAGGTCTTGCCAGTGTAAAGGCGTTGGCTTTATTGTTCCTGATATCATCCTCATTGTGTAGTTTAGTTGAGCATCGATCAAGCCTGTGTGTTTACTGTTTAGCCATACCGGTGCGGCATATTCTGCTGTTGTGTAGACAAGTCCCAGAGCCGAAGATCTCAGTACAGCCGCGGAAGAGCCCCACGTAGTCCCACATAGCTTCTGTATGATATTATTTCGAGTTTTAAGTTCTGCGGCTGTATTACGTAGGTGTTCCTTGAATGTTAGGGTTCTATCAAAGGTGACGCCTAGATATCTGGGGTAATCATTATGGTTTAGCAGCCTGTTTTCGAAATGAACAGGAGAGGAGTCATCTTGGGACGAAAGGACATGGAGCGCTACGAGTGGTGGGAGCGGCGTGTGTCCTACGGCTGGACGGCGCCGGTGAGCCGCTAAGAACTTGCCAGGGATGCGCCTGGAGAGGTTCCCGGTTAGGGCCGGCGCGCCGCCTCACCGCTCGGCGGCGGCCGCAAATCAGCGGCAGGTGGCGCCGAGACGTTTCATTAAGGGGCCGCCGCCGCCGCCGCCGCCGCCGCCCCAGACCCCGCGGCGGCGCCCCACGAATTAGAATTCGCGCGGCAGCGCCGGCTCGGCCTGTAAATCCCGCCGCCCGGGAAGGGGCATTAGTAACGCGAGACCGCAGACACCTGGGCCGGGCCGGGACGGGGTGGGCGCTCAAAGGCGGCGGCGTCCGACGCCCGCTTGCGTGGAGCGAATCCCACCACCGCCTCCTCTGAGCGTCACGGGCGGGGGACAGAGAAACAGGGAGCAGCATTGCTCGAGCTCCGTGTCGCACGGACTCTTGCGCTTCTACAGGCAGACGGCCGCTCTTCGTCCTGCACTGGCTTAAGGGGCTCCGGAAAGGCTCAAAATCATGAAAAGTTCAATTTTTACTTTTTTGCGTTTTCTGAATCTGCAGACTATTACCTTTTAATAGATATATAATTTATTCAATTCCGAAGACTACAACTATATTTAAATTTTTTTTTGAAAAGTGTTCTACATGGGCGTGACCCACTGTGGCGCTGTTAAATTGCTGTCAAATGGTGTTACTATTAACGTCCGTGTTCATCAGGTACATTTTAGTGATGTGAGATAAAGTATGTGTTGTGGCTAACCTGTGATGTTCAATATATATCGCTGGTGTGATTGTCGATTGTTTCATGTTTATTTACTCTGTCGTTATCTCGAAAATATTCGTAATTAATTCTGTTTCTTGAGTCTCTGTTTTGTTGAAGTATAATAATGAGTAAAAGTAAAGTTGCTGTTGCGACTTTCAATGATGGCAACATTGTAAGGTGCAAGGTATTTAGAAATATGGGAATGAAGATAGGTTCTAACATGGTACGAGCGATGCTTGCTTTAGACAAGGAACGCCTTCGGGCTGCAGACAGGGCTGTAAAGAGTCTAGAAATACAAGGAAGAGTAAACAGGAGGAGGAACAAGAGGAAGCTGGAGGAGGAGTTTGCAGAGGATGAAGATAATCCATCCTATGGACCTGGAATGCACTAAAACGCTAATCCAATCTTTGTCGCTCGATTCCCAAAACTTTTATTTTCTCATACTAATTACATGTTTTCTAAGGATCTTCCAAACATATTTGTTTCAAACTTTCAGTAAATGTTACACAGAACCTTCTGCATAATTTAACACAGCCTTTTTCGAAAAAACTGTATATTTTTGAATATATAGATAAAAAATTGCAAAAAAATGTTGTGAATTTTCATTACAATTGAAAAAAAATCATCTTTAATAACTGAACTAAAATTTTGTAAAATCCCTGTGTTAAGTTGTAGCCCATATTCCAATAAATAATCTGTAAAAAGTTCAACTTCCTACCTCAAATACCTTGTGAGGAAAGATGTAATTTATAAGCGTTATTTTAACATTGCAAGTATAGGGCGTTCCGGAGCCCCTTAAACAACTGAGATTTACAGGGGCTGAAAAAAAATGTAAACACTGTGATAAATAAATACCTGAACATCAATGAAGATGCTGACCTGCAGCTTACGCTGTTGTATTTGTCCACGAAGGGCACCTCTGCAAAGTCCTCAGTGCGTTGTAGGTGTCAGTCTAGGTCAGAACAGTGCTCCGTGCAGTTGTGAGTGCATTATGTCACAGCTAAGTGAATTCCAGCGTGGGCAAGTTGTTGGTGGTCGTATTGTGGGTACTTCAAAATGTTCAAATGTGTGTGAAATCTTATGGGATTTAACTGCTAAGGTCAGCACTCCCTACGTTTACACACTACTTAACCTAAATTATCCTAAGGACAAACACACACACCCATAGCCGAGGGAGGACTTGAGCCTCCGTCGGGACCAGCCATTATGGGTGCTTCCGCAACCGAGATAGTCGAAGTGTTCCGTGAGGCACCGCAATCGAGATTTAGACCGCATGCGGGGAAAGCGGAACAAGATCAATCGCTAAGTGTCTACGCGGACGGAAGTTGGTGCTAGCAGCAAAACCTGCAGATGTCAGACACTCAGTTTGTTACCAAAGGTAAACCAAAACTCCGATTTAGTTCGTGTTATGTGCTGTTGTCCAGTAGAACATGCATAAGCGGTAATTGAAAGAAACACCAGAACTACGAAGCACAAGAAAATGTGTAAGTTGGCATGGCTTGAGGTGGTACAAACTCCACTGGTGACAATTATTTTTTAACTGTTTACCCGTGAAACTGTTATGTGCAGTTTGCTTCACACACTTCTTCGCATACAGACTGCCAAGAGAACGTCACTGTAAACTCCAAACAGCACTTTACGTGGCCTAAACATGTTGTCTCTTATGACACTTTCACGCATAATACAGTAAAAAAAGTCCTCATTGGGGTTTGAACCCAGGACCTTTTTTACGACGATCCAGAGCTCTACCAACTTCCCCACAGAAGCTACGGTATACAAGTATTCACAGTTACGCTTTTCTTGTGCTCCGCAGTTCTGACGTTACTTTTAATTATCGTTTACGCCCGTTCTACTGGACGACAGCACGTAGTACGAAATGCATTCTAACGTTGTTGCTTTAATTTGCTATGAAAGCGGTGCTGATCGACAATAAAAGCGGGTTAAAAGCTGTGAGCTGTCTGGGGAAGTTAACCTTGCATTATTGAGCAACTGTTTCACCAGGTATCCAGTCTAGCTTACCAAATTCCCAACCAGACCAACATTAATTATAATCTTTTAATAGTCATACGACAACCGGTGATATATATATAAAAGAGAATTTAAATAAATAGAAATAAATCAGTTTATATTTGGAAATTTATTTTAACATTGATCATTGAAATTTCAGCATATTAAACTTGATTCCTAACTAAACTGGTGCCTTATTTAGGATTGTGAAAATGTGAGATTGTAATCTTACGGAACACATCAAATATGGAGCCAAGACTGGGAGACTGCATACAACACTGCATTCATAAAACAACACACAAAGAACGTTGAAACATATGCAACAGAAAATTAACCACTACCAACTCCACAATAATTTTGATAATTAAAATAAATTAGATCGGAAAGCAATTTACAAAAGAAAAACCCCGAACTGGTTACTATTGTCTTACTATTAACCTGATGGGTCAAACAATTGTATAAGCACGTGGTACTGGTTTCACAAAGTACACCCCACGTGGGTTGAACATAAAGAAAAGTCGCTATATTGAAAAATATTGTCAAGACGAGACGTTATAATCTCATGCACATTCGCATTTAAGATTGATGAACTTAGTTAGAGTTACTGATCAACACGTGGTTCCACTTTACTCACAAAGTAGTGACAAAGCAACTACCGGAATATATTCTGAACTTCACACGAGAATTACACTGCGCTGCAATTTAAGATAACATTAGATATTTTAGAGCTAAACCTGAATTAAAGGTGATTAAATTTTCAGTTAGGCTGAACTTAAGAAATCCATTGTCCTACGGACTTAGCAGACACGCGCTTAGCCGGAGATCTTACCACTTCAGACGCTCGCCACGGACAGACAGACTTGGTCCCTTCCTGAGGGTGGCTCCCCACTACAAACGGAAGTGGCCAGAGGGGCAGCTTCCTATACCAACATGGCAAGGGACAGACAGGACCATACTAAGGATAGAAACCTCTTTGCTTTTTGAAAGCGTAGCTACCTGTTCCGAAGTTGGTCCTACTGTTCTCTAGCAGACAGGCTTGTCTGCTACCCTCAAGCATGCAACTAGAAATACATTTGCTCATTCATCCTCTCACACAGAAGGGAAGGGGGATGACAGTATCTTATTATATACAGCATATAAGAGAAAGCGGATGTAGGTTTCGTATGAGACTGTGTGACATGAATTACATATAAGCTGTGTTTTAAAGTGTAGTAGTGTGACAGATCGTTCTTGTTTATGTGTAAAAGTAACACGTTTCACTGCTCAGTCTCCTCCCAGATAGTCAGAAACACCACAGTAAATTTAGAAGAGGAATTTATGCCGTAAATGACAACAGATTTTAGAAATTAACATGAAAGGAATCCAACAGAGACCTTTCAGAATCAGATATTTGGTTGATACTCTATCGGCATTCAACGTTTGGTACCGATCTGAGTGTCTGGCATCTGGAGGTTTGGGTGTGATTCATGGTGACACATGGTCACTGAAGAGGATTTTGGCGAAGAATAGGACGACGACAACTGCAGAAGTCATTGCAGAACAGAATGTCACACTCGCGTACCCTGTCACCAAAAAAACAACGTGAAGTGAGCTCCATAACCTTGGAAATGCAGGACGAGCCGGATGTCCAAAACCGCTCATCAGAGATGCAACTGCTCGTATTAGCTAGACGTGTTCCAGAAGCTATAATCCCTGGTCTTTGGAGCAATGGAAGAACGTCAGTCGGTCGAAATAGTCTTATTTCACACTGCTTCCAACTTCTGGCCGCGTTTATGTCCCAAGAGTCAGATAAGGTTGAGTTCAAAAAATGGTTCAAATGTCTCCAAGCTCTTAACATCTGAGGTCATCAGTGCCCTACACTTAGAACTACTTAAACCTAACTAACCTAAGGACATCATACACATCCATGCCCGAGGCAGGATTCGAACCTGCGACCGTAATGGCCGCCCGGTTCTGGACTGAAGCGCCTTGAATCGCTCGGCCACAGCGGCTGGCAGGCTGGTTTCATTAACCATTTGGGCAACCATGTCTTTTCACCACATGGGCCACTTCGCTACTCTGCAAGGTCCCATTACCACCAAATATTATTCGTATGTGGTCATTTTGGTTGATCGTGTTCATCCCATGGCACAGTCTTGCTTCCGCAGTAGTCACGCTGGGTTCCAAGACGACAGGGCACTTTTAACACCGTTTATACCGTGTATGACTAATTTTGTAAGTACAAGGATGATTTGTCGCTCTTGTCTGAGCCCAACAGTCGTCAAATCTGACTATTATTGAGCTTTCGTGGTCTACTTTTGGGAGAACGGTGCGTGATTGCCTCAGTCATCATTACCTGAACGTACCACTATTTTGCGAGAAGAAAGATGTAAGATTAGCTTCAAAACCATACAGGACTTGTGTGTATTCGTTCGGATAGGACTGCAAGCTGTTTTGGATGTCACAGACTTTCCCAAGCCTTAGTAAGCGTTCTAATATGTTGCTGTTTTTGGTGTTTATACATTTTGTCCAACCCCTGTATATATAGTTTGTTGTTTTGTTTATAGAAGGTGAGTATGCGCTTAGCGCTCTGCTAGTCTGAAGGAATAAGTACCAATAAGTAGAAACACTGCCTCTAAAAAGTGAATAACGCAACTTGAATAGAAGATTTGTTAAACTGAGAACGCATTGATGGAATTTTCTCCTCTCTGATACTGCGTAGACCTTATCATTCCAAATTTAACATACGTGCACTACTTGTATGTTCAGTACAACAAATTTAAAAAATTGCAAACAACAAAATCAACAAAGTTAATTTGTTTTCTACACACTTTCCAACCTGTGCAGTCTTCGGCTATGCATATTGGCTGCTGCGACCTCACCGAACTCCGCTACGCTACCTTTACAGCTAACGGTTAAGGATAACAGTGACAGATTATCTAACTACCACGAAGCTGCATTCAATTAAAGAACTTAGTGCCTCACCACGCTAGCCACAGGCTCAGAGAGTAGAAGTGTGAAGAAGCGTGTCTCCCTTGATAGAATGATATATGCGATGATTGAGCAAGAGGAGCTGGGGTGGAGGTGGGCGAAGAGGAGGGCAATAGCATCTTTTCAATGCCAATCATACAACCTTTACGTCAGTTGTTCTCATTTGTTGTTTCTTTGGTTTAAGCCAGAGACGAATCTCACTACGGTTGTTCTGAAGATCCTTCGGTGTTGTGCGTCTTCTGGTTGTCTCCCTATTTCCTCTAGATCAGCTTTAACTTTCATATACCATCACACTTGTTGTTGCTTTCGAGTGTTACACTGTGTCCCTTTTCTTAGGAAATATTTCTTGTTTAAATTTTTACCAGGATTTTGCTGTTACAATTTGGATCCAGAATATTGTAATAAGGCCTTTTCCACTTTTTATTCTAGTTCTGCCAGTAAACGCATGTAACACACGAGAAGACATGTAGATGCCACGCTACATGCACGGTGCGAAATATTAAACTGTTCTTCCGTAAGACAAAACAATATTACAGTGTGTTTTTTCGGTACAGTTGCATATAACCTTGACAAAGTGGAAACCACAGAAACTGTCTGACTTTACCGAAATATCAGCTGCACGGCAGATGATCAACAACTGTTCGTACATCAGCAGCATTATGAAATATTTACAAAAACAGATGAGACTCACTGATGGTAAAATTTCACAGAAACATCTTTGGTTAGAAAAGAAAGAAATTATATTTGCTCAAAGCATAACCCGTTCAGAACATACGAGGGTTGGAACTTTAATAGTGGCAACTATTTGTTTACAGTTTGTACAAAATAGATGTTTCAAAGTTGTACTGACCTTCAAAGTAGTCACCAGCGTTGTGTATAACCTGTTGCCAGCGATGTGGAAGTTGTAGGATACTCTTAGCAGTGCCAGTTGTGTTGACAGCTGGTCGTAGATTGTGTTCCAAAAATGAACAGCATAGCGACAGAAATGATGACACTTTCTGCAGCACCTGACCATCACTTTGCAGGACAATGCCCAAGCGCGTACAGTGCAAGCTGTTACTGATTTGTTTCACTGATGGGGCTGCTAAGTGCTATACCACCTACTGCACTCCCCTGACTTAAGCCCTCGTAGGTTCAACTCGATTTATAAACTGAAGGAAACACTTCACGGCATTCGCTTCAGAACTGCTACAGATTCGTCGGGCAATAGACCGCGCCGCTCGAACTGTCAACACAACTGGCACAGCTAAGAGTATCTTACGACTTCCACAGCTCTGGTAACGGGTTATACACAATGCTAGTGACTACTTTGAAGATCAGTAACCTTTGAAACACGTATCTGTTTTGCACGATCTGTCAGTAAATTGTTGTCACTATTAAAGTTCCAATACTCGTATCTATTTGATGCACAGTAACCTCAGTAGTCGTTCAACAAAGTTAACAGCCGTAAGACTCCTTACAAATTAGGGACTGTGTAAACGCAAGGGGACAGTAATGTAAGTTTTTCATAAACATCCAGTCTGAACGGTCGAAACCAAGAAAAGTGTATATTATCCATTGCAGACTTTTGCGCGCTTTGACTTGATAAATAGCAGAATGGGTTATCTATATTAGTATGATGAATGGTTAAAACTCCACCTGGACAACAACACAACCAAGACAACAAGGACAACAAAAGTGTGATTTTCATGTTCCATGTAATTATTGTCCGGATTTAAAAATTTAAGTTCCTATCATATTGTTCTGATTAAGTGATATGATCGTACACTTACAGTTTAACACAATAAGGCAAATATTATATATGTGTGTAATACCTTTTCTTTTGCACATGTCTAATAGAACAGGCACCACATATTATGAAACGTCCCCTTTTGAACATTTATACAAGACTGTGCTTAAACTGACACACAATATTTTTTTTTAGCGCAACGCAATGTGACTTTCAGAAATCCCTACAAAGGAATGGCCCTGACTAACATTAACCTGTACCTTTCACAAATCACTTACCTGACCAAAAATCTTCGTTACTCGAACTACTGCAGTACAGCGAGCGCCACTACTGCCAGCTAAATAAAAGATTCAAACTACGGAAGT
Source organism: Schistocerca cancellata (assembly GCF_023864275.1). Lineage (NCBI taxonomy): Eukaryota > Metazoa > Arthropoda > Insecta > Orthoptera > Acrididae > Schistocerca > Schistocerca cancellata. Next base: position 95,143,714 of record NC_064631.1, on the reverse strand, counting down.
CACTAACTACTGATAGGGATAGTTAGCAAATGAAAGATTTTAATAGAGAACAAACAATGTATTTACCTTAATAGTCATAATATATACAGCAGTTCATAATATCCAGTATAACAAATTTCAAAACTCCGCCATCTCTCTCTCCACATCCACCACTGCTGGCGGCTCACCTCCAACTGCGCAACGCTACGCGCTGTTCACATCCAGCTGTCGCTGCCCAACACTACAATGGCAGACAACAATTCAAACTAGCCACAGACTGCACACAGCACAGCCAGTGATTTTCATACAGAGCGCTACGTAACGTTGCCAATAAGAAAACATAAACAGCCTACTTACAATATATACACTGCCGTTTGTGAAAAGTCCAACACCGAGAAGGAATTACCCGAATGACGCGACACTTGGTGGAAGTGGTGAAGGGTGTACAAGCAATACGTGACGCGTTTTGCAACGTGATTAGGTACACGTAGGCTGCGCACAACCCTCTCGTGTCGGTCCGATAGGATCGGCGTTGCGCCTCGTGTTGTAGGCTGTTCAAAAATGGTTCAAACGGCTCTGAGCACTATGGGACTTAACTTCTGAGGTCATCATTCCCCTAGAATTTAGAACTACTTAAACCTAACTAAACTAAGGACATCACACACATCCATGCATGAGGCAGGATTCGAACCTGCGACCGTAGCGGTCACGCGGTTCCAGACTGTAGCGCCTAGAAGGCTGTCACACAAGGTGGAAACAATACAGTGAGTGCTAGATGCCTCGTCGACGTCATATCGGCATGTGGGCGATTTAGAACGGGGCAGAATGATCGGTCTCCGGGAAAAGGGGTTGTCATACCGTGACATTTTGGCTCGCACAGGGCATGCTGCTACGACAGTGTGGCGTATGGGAAAAGTCGTACGCAGAGACGAGCGAGAACTGGATCACGGAACATGTCCACAGCACGGGATGACCGTCATCTTGTCCGCATGGCCATTATGGATCGTACAGCGTCACCCACAGTGTTGGCTCGTTGCTGGAGCACTGCAACAGGTGTGAACTTGTCTGCATCGACGGTTCACGACGTCTGCTGCAAGTTGAACTGGTTGCACGCATGCCATTACGTCGACTTTCATTGTCCAGAAGTGACAAGCTCCTTCGACTGCAGTGGCCACGTGAACACCGTCACTGGGGTGCTGAGTGGCGACTTGTAATCTTTTCGGATGAGTCCCGCTTCAACGTGTCTTAGAGTGATGGCCGCATATGTGTCCGGCGGTACAGTGGTCAGCGCAACATGGAAGGCTGCATTGTGAAGCGACATAGCGGAGAAACACCATGTGTGATGGTTTGGGGTGCCATTGGTTACAACAACCGCAACGTATTGCGGGCGCTATGAACAGCAACCGGTACCAAACGGAGGTTGTGGGACCTGATGTACTCCCCCTGCTTCAGGCATCTCCACAAGCCACATTTCAACTGGAGAATGCCTTGCCACATATTGCGAGGAATGTACAGGCCTTCTTCGAAGAGCGACGGGTACTATTGTTCCCCTGGCCTTCATGTCGCCCATTGAACATGTGTGGGAGGAGGAGCAGGATATTAGTGTTTAACGTCCCGTCGACAACGAGGTCATTAGAGACGGAGCGCAAGCTCGTGTGAGGGAAGGATGGTGAAGGAAATCGGCCGTGCCCTTTCAAAGGAACCATCCCAACATGTCTGGGATATTATTGGTCGGCACCTGGTGCGTCACGGTCCTCCAGTAACTGGTGTCACGGATTTGCGGGCTCTGATACCAACTGCGTGGAGGGAAATCCCTCAGGAAGTATTCAGAATCTTATTGATTCAATGCCACGGCGTATAGCAGCTCTAATTGCAGCGCATGGTGGCCACACGACATAATGAATAGTAGTTCTCATAGGACATGTACAGATTTTAAAAGGTAATCATTTGTTACTTGTCATGTACCTAACCTGTGGTATTAAATTAATTGAATTCATGCGTTTCCTTCTTCGTGTCGCAGTTTTCACAAACGGTAGTGTATAATTAAGGCGAGGACGGTCAATGGTCCCTTTATTGTGGATACAAACCACGCTCAAACCCTTACGGGAATTGGCGAAATGCCGTGAGTAAGGAGAATAATGCGAGAGGGACACTACATTAGTAGAGTGTGGATAAACTGAGAATTTGGGTCCGATGGGAGACGTGCGAAGATAGTCCTTGCAGTTTCACTGCACACAGTGTCCGGATGGCGCAGTGGTAAATAACAATTATGGTGTGTAAGATAAATGTTAAGAAAAAAGTTTTGTACAATTTACTTAAGTTCTTTGCATATCGATGGTGACAGTGAAGTATCCGCACCAAGCTCTTTGTTGGCGGGAGAGCCCGCGCATTGGTACATAGGGAGCGTGGCGAGAAGCGCGCATCATTGTCGATAGAACACTCTGGAGTCAACCTGTGTGCAGTGAAGTTGTGTGTAGAGACAGAGCGGTGCGCCTGTTCACCACCAGCTATGTACTACTTGAAGAATACTATAATTGTATAATTGGTAATCATTTATGAATTATTAAAAATCGACGTCATTAAGACATCAAAGTTATTTAAGCGCTAACTGCATATTGTAAATTCGTTGTTACATTTTTAATCTGTTTTATGTAAACGATCCCCAAACTAAAGAAATTGAATCATTATAAAGAGTTAAAATTATATTAAATCATTTTGAGAACAGATCAGTTTATCTTAATCTATATCGTATTATTTTTCGTCGAACCAAATAACTACAACATTTAACTTTTGTTGAGTTTTCTCAATTTTTTAAATTTAATAATGACGTTGTATGTTGCAACAGTAACTCAATCAAAAAAGTAAATGAATAATAAGGACAGTTGTAGCTCACATACTTGCAATCCTAGTAAATGAATGCCAACCCAAATAATTATCAACAATAGATCAGAGTGAGTATATTGAGACATACAGTCAGATGACGTCATCCAGAGGCGACCCAGTAAAATAAAAGGTAAGGAAAATATATATGTATGTTTTCAGGTTCACTGCATAGACAACCAGTACGAAGCGCCACGGCGTAAGCTTATGTGCTCACGTCGAAATAATCTTCTTTTGATCAGTCACATTAATATTGTTCCCAATAAAGGCACAAGGCATACAATATTGTGTACGCTAAAGACTATCAGATTAGACAGGGTGTCAAAAGCAAGTCCAGGCAGGAAAACTGCAAGGCACAAAAAGTTCAGTTCCTTTTCTTCCCATGTAATGAAATTATTTGATTCTAGAGGGGAAGGTTGTCGTCTAAACGCATTAAGTTCAATCTTTATTTCTTTTGCGTATTCGACGGGAAGGTTTCAGTGTGTATCACTGAACACCACGATATATGGAAAAAGCATTTCTACCGCAATAGATGTCAAATGGCTGATGGTAGTTATGGTGATGATGATGGACTATGGGTAGGGCACATTGTCGGTTCCCTTTCTTCTCGCCCTGCATTCCGTGTTCGTCAGTGTCAGGATTCAGCAATCAGCAACGTTGTTTTTCCAGGCCAGCAGACGTCCAATCTTGTAGGACAAAGAAGCGATCCGGAAATTTTCGGACCCGTAGCCGCAGACGTAAACGAGCGTTAATGAACGGCGTGCTGAATATTTACCAACTTAGCGGGGCTAGTTAACGCGCTCGGAGCGGCCTTGTGACAGGCGGTGTGCGGCAGCTGACCAACCAGTGGACCGCGAAATAGGAGGAGGAGGAAGAGGAGGAGGAGGAGGAGGCGGAGGGCACAGATGGGAAGAGGGAGCGGCGTTCCGGACCGGCGCGCGCGCTCTGCTGGAAGGAGCGCCGCCTCCTTTGGGAGGCATAACACGGGGCAGTAATTGCGACCTTTCTCTCGTTACCCGCGCTGACTCACGGCAGAGGGCGGCCGAGAATAATTAGATCATTTATTGCGCCCTCGTCGCGGCGCGCTCGCTAAGTGAGCAGTGATTCAGTTTGTCTTCGTAATTGCTGTCGCAATCTGTCTGGCGGCGCGCGAGTGTGCGCGAGAAAGCATTCTGCAAAAAAAAAAAAAAAAAAAAAAACACTAAAAGTGCCGGCGCCGTGGGAAAAGGGAAGCAGAATCACCGGCGTACGGCCATCTCCTGCACGAGGCGGCGACAGACCGCGTTGTTTCCAAACTGAGGGGGCTGCTCCTCCCAAAACTGTAGCGTGCGGAGGATTGCAGTTGAATTTGATGCAGTCCGCTTTCAAAAGCTAGCGCGCTGGACTATCACCGTCAGCAGCACAGAAGCGAGTGCTGAATGGGCAATGTCAGTTCTCACTTTCGGCTGTGCAGAACATTGTCTGTTCTCAAGCAGCAGACGTATCTCCCCGCAAAACTGTCTCCTATTTAAGAAAAAAAAAGTCACTAAGCTATAATAATTAAGAAAATTGGCTCTGAGCACTATGGGACTAAACATCTGTGGTCATCAGTCCCCTAGAACTTAGAACTACTTAAACCTAACTAACCTAAGGACATCACACACATCCGTGCCCGAGGCAGGATTCGAACCTGCGACCGTAGCAGTCGCGCGGTTCCGGACTGAGCGCCTAGAACCGCTAGACCACCGCGGCCGGCCTATAATTAAGAAAAATTAGAGAGACTGTACAGACCCATACCACATGTGAATTTCAGAACATTCTTGGGCGATACGGCGTTCAAATACTTGCTAAGAGGTAAATAATGAAAAATTTGCATAAAAATACCGTTTTCCGAAGCTTCTAAGCAGCAAACAATGCGATACGAACCTTTGGATAGATATATTGCTGCAGACGGTCGTTTGGTAACAGATAAATGAAATATTCTGAACGAAAAAAAATCGCAGCTTCAAAAAGGAGTTGTGCAACATAAGCGAAAGGTGGTAAGAATCTCTTTGCATCTGAAAGATGAGGTCTATTCAAATTTCGTGCTAGACGGTTAAAAGGGGTGCTAGTAGCACCATTATGAGGATGCAAATCAGATTTGCTTTAAATACGCGGTGTAATGGTCATGAGCATTAGTTACCTTTAAGATTGGACGTGGTTAGTCGATGTTAGTCAAATGGTTCAAATGGCTCTGAGCACTATGGGACTTACTATCTGAGGTCATCAGTCCCCTAGACTTCGAACTACTTAAACCTAAGTAACTTAAGGACAGCACACACATCCACGCCCGAGGCAGGATTGGAACCTGCGACCGTAGCAGCAGCGCGGTTCCGTACCGAACCGCATAGAACCGCTCGGCGACAACGGCCGGCTCGATGTTAGTCAAGCATAACTATAAGGTGACAAAGGACGTCACTGTGGACACCTCACTGAGTTAGAACGAGGGCTTGTAATAGGACTAAGAGAAATTAGATGTTCCTTCTGCGATACTGCAGAAAGACTTGGCAGGAATGTAGCCACTGCACGTGCTGCTGGCAGCGGTGGTCACGATAATGTACGGTGATACTACCGAGATGGGAGACTATCGTGTATGGTTTGTGGCTCTGAAGCATAGCCTGCAACTGCAGCAGCAATTTGAGCAGCAGTTGGAACCCCGGTGCCACAACGAACTGTTAAAAATCGGTTTCTTCAAGGTCAGCTCCGAGCCAGACGCCCTGTAGCGTGTTTTCCACTGACCCAGACCATATAACGATATGTTTACGTAATGTGTATACATAAACATATAGTTATAAATGTCCCCGTTCGTAGTCTCTAATTATAACAATATGTTACTTTTGTGCTGTAACATATAGCTATAATCAGCGGTGGAAACATATTTGCGAACGCCGACCGTGTGCGGCTGATTCTTCTTTTATCGTCTGATCAGTCGGAAGTTGCATTGCAGAGGAGAGTAAATGCCTATTCAAAATATAATTATTTTGGATAGCTCAACATGAATTTCCTAAGGGACCGTAGATTATCATGCATTTACCAGTAGAATATGGCGCGGAGAAAATATTTCGCCGCATGCAACTTCCGTCCGAACTCGACGAAAGAATTCGTGACTGTGAACTCTCTATTTGGCAGAAACATATAGAAAATTAAATAATTTCATGAAGAAGTGCGACATAGATTCTATAATAAATGAATAGTCCATACACCAGTTCCATTTAACTCTGAATTTATGGCAAGTAATAGACAAACTTACATTGCAATGACGGATTTAACATGGATGCCGTTTTGACTGGCTCTTCTCTTAATGAAAACAATTCCTTTGACGTTTTCACATACACGTCGCACAATAAATCTACTGCTAGGCACTTTTAGTATTACACATTTACTTTACACTAGAACAATATTAATTTTAACAATAATAATACGGCGGCAAGACATGCGCGTCCGACACAAGTTACAGAAGACAAGAGAAGAATGAGTAACTGTTCATCGAGAATATCTCGTACCTCAAAAAAAAAAAAAAAATGTGTAAAAGTGTTCTTCTTCTGTCCGTTTTCTCGCGCCGCGGTTTTTAAAGTCAATAACTCACTGCATCTCTGACGGCGCTTCGACAATAAACAAGTTACGTCACAGGTCGTTCACCTTTTACATTCTCGCAACATTATTTGCTAACTGTAGCTGTTGCCGAGCGACTGCTCGATTAGTGAATGATTTAAAATGATAAGACAATCACATAATGTTACAACCACCGCAATTTGCGATTTCAGTGGTGCCAAGCGAGAGCTCATTGGAGGGCAGGGTGAAGATCTGTTTTGTTTCCTGATAAAGCTGATTCCGGCTCGGTGCCAGTGTTGGCCGTGTGTTCGTCAGAAGCCCAGTTGAGGGCCTGCAACCGAGCTGTCTGCGTGCTAGACACCCAAGACCTACACGTGGAGTTACGGTCTGAGTTGCGATTTCGTGTGACTGCCAATCCATTACGTCAGTCTGGCGATTCGACCTGTTGTTTTGGTATTCATGAAGAGCATTCTACGGGGTGTTTTCCAACAGGATAACGCTCCCCCAAATACCGCTGCTGTAAACCAAAGTGCTCTACAGAGTGTCGACTTGTTGCCTTCGCTTGCTCGATATCCAGATCTGTCTTCAGTCGAGCACATCATCGGACTACAACTCCAGTGAGATATCCACAACCATTCAGTCCCTTTATTGACCAACGAGCTGCAACAGGCGTGGAACATTACACAAATAACATCCGGCACCAGTACAACACAGTGTATGCACGGTTTGCGTGCTTGTATTCAAGATTCTGGCGGTTACACCGGTTACTAATGTATCAGCATTTCACTTTTGCGATTTTTTATCTCGCACTTACATTAACCTGTGCCCTTGCAATGTTAATCACTAAACATGTTACCAAGACAAATGTATTCCCGAACTTTCATTACTCTGCATTAAGGGGACCACACCCAGCCTATCTAACCCATGTTAATTTAGGCAAGTATCTGACCCATTTCTGAAGAAACTATTTGATAGAGGTGTGTTACATGATGCTAATAGATTCAACTGTGTTAAAATATACTTCATCCATTTTATAGTTTTTAAGAAATACATTCTTAAATTTATTAACAAAAAATATTAAGTTTTTTGCCGCGCGGGATTAGCCGAGCGGTATTAGGCGCTACACTCATAGACTGTGCGGCTGATCCCGGCGGAGGATCGAGTCCTCCCTCGGGCATGGGTGTGTGTGTTTGTACTTAGGATAATTTAGGTTAAGTAGTGTGTAAACTTAGGGACTGATGACCTTGGCAGTTAAGTCCCATAAGATTTCACACACATTTGAACATTTTTATTAAGTTTTTTTCTGCAGACAATATTTTTTGTGAACTTCCTAATATGAAAATATTAATGAATGTATTATGAGAGGTGGCTTTTTATGCTATGCAGAGTCTCTGAAAATTTCATTCATTTATCTGATAGTTTCTGATATAATGGGGCATATGTACTGAAAATTTTAGTTTGTGGGAAATTGACTTTAAGGAAAAAACTTCTGAAATTTGTTACTTACAGTTAATTACAACTGTCCTGCTGCATATGGTGGCCCTTCTTTGGGCTCTAGCAGGTCTTACAGCTCCTTTTTCACCTTCCTGATGTTTGTCTTGCTTTCTTGGCCATATTAGATGCAGACCTGTCTCAATTGGCTATCCTCATTTTATCGCAATGTTGCAGTCCAGTGATCATATTTTCACCAAGATTAATTCCCAGCTTTTTCAGTATCCAACTATTTCCAATATTACCACAACTGAATGTAATAACAGCATCATGAACTCCTAGTTTCATTGTATGCATGCCTACAAATACAGTTTTAGGAAGCTGGTTCCAAATTATGCTGTTGAAACATTCGTTTGCGTTCTGTGTCTGCCAATGCATACATTTCCTTAGAAGGTCAGGATCAGAGAAGTCTCTGAAAATAGGTTTAATTGCTGCAATAACAGCATCAGGAAGAGAATGCTGGTGAGAATAAAATTCTCCAGTTTCCTGAGCCCTATTGTATTTGCACCACGAATTTTCTCCTGATGGAGACAATTCATGACATGGCTTATCATCAGTAGAGGACGTACGGAAGAATATGGCCCAAACATCTCTCTTCATTGCCTCCAGATATTTTTTATTTCTCCTAATTGCCTGCCCATAGTATACTAGCAAGTTTTCTACAACAACTACTCGCAATCACACGTGAGCAAAACTAACCGCGTGTTTTAAAGCGCGTTGTTTACAAACAACAGAAACAAAAGAATACCGTCCGTTGCATTCCAAGGATAGCCAACACACTCGGGAGTAAAATAAAAAGAAGTCCCTTACATTGCACGTTAGGGATATAAAGATCTAAAATATATGTGGAATAGTGGGTGACAGAAAAGTGGGCGTGGCACATAAACAAACATGGTAGGAAAATGCTCTTTAAATGCTCGAAAAAAATTTTTCAGCAAAATCCTTTTTAGAGTACTTAAATAAAACCTTAATCTGTCGAAGTATGATGAAAACAGGAAATCGATGGTTTAGACCTGAACCATGGTGTGGTCCCCTTAATTTTGTTCCGTAAGCGTATTTCGATTAGTTGAGAACTTCTCAAGCTTTGACGAGATAAGTTTGAAGATCCTTCTCAGACGGGAAAATCGATCGTGTGAAAGAGGCTTTAACGGTCTGCTCAGCGTATGACGTTGGCCATCCCAAGTGCAGTCGCCCGCAGCGGCTGTGGCGGGAGCCCGGGGCTGTCGCGACGCTGCCACGGGCACAGTGGCGCGCCTGGCGTCGCACGTGGGAAGACGGGGCGCGCGCTGCGCTGCGTCGCGGCTGCCGGCGCGTGGCGAGGCGCGGGAGCGTCGCGGCGCGGCTAACGCGCGGCGGGCGACATCGGCCGCCACTCCGCAGCCGTGGGAACCCGCAGCCAGCAGCCGCAGACCGACTTAATGTCGCCGGCCGCCGACTCTTCTTCAGCTGTGCGCCGAATCTCGCGCTGTTCACGAAGTGCCTATCCTTGTACGGCGCACGCAACTGTACTTAGACTGAAACCAGTCCAATCACAGCCAGCTCCAAATATCTTCCGCATATGCATGTGAATGTAGATGTGTGGTCATAATCGAAGGGGCATAAGTACACTTCTTATTGATGGTGTTGGGACAGCCACCAGCCACAAAATTACTTTCAGTTCCTTTATTCATAGGGTACGGTTACAGGTTTCGAATCGTTGTGATTCATCCTCAGACGGTTTACATGCTTTCTTTATGACATGTGGTGACATTACTGTTTTGAGAAACCTGAAGTTAAAATTCACATGGTTTCAGAATTGTCTTGAGAGAGGAAAATGGAATTTCCCCACTTCACCTGCATACGATTTTGACACATACACTACTGGCCATTAAAATTGCTACACCACGAAGATGACGTGCTACAGACGCGAAATTTAATCGACAGGAAGAAGATGCATTCACACAAGGTTGGCGACGGTGGCGACACCCACAACGTGCTGACATGAGGGAAGTTTCCAACCAATTTCTAATACACAAACAGCAGTTGACCGGCGTTGCCTGGTGATACGATGTTGTGATGCCTCGTGTAAGGAGGAGAAATACGTACCATCACGTTTCCGAATTTGATAAAGGTCAGATTGTAGCCTATCGCGATTGCGGTTTATCGTATCGCGACATTGCTGCTTGCGTTGGTCGAGATCCAATGACTGTTAGCAGAATATCGAATCGGTTGGTTCAGGAGGGTAATACGGAACTCCGTGCTGGATCCCAACGGCCTCGTATCACTAGCAGTCGAGATGACAGGCATCTTATCTGTATGGCTGTAACGGATCGTGCAGCCACGTCTCGATCCCTGAGTCAAGAGATCGGGACGTTTGCAAGACAACAATCATCTGTACGAACAGTTCGACGACGTTTGCAGCAGCATGAACTATCAGCTCGGAGACCACGGCTGCTGTTACCCTTGACGCTGCATCACAGAAAGGAGCGCCTGCGATGGTGTACTCGACGACGAACCTGGGTGCACAAATGGCAAAACTTCATTTTTTCGGATGAATCCAGGTTCTGGTTACATCATCATGATGGTCGCATCCGTGTTTGGCGACATCGCGGTGAACGCTCTGGCGTATCGCCCGGCGTGATGGTATGGGGTGCCATTCGTTACACGTCTCGGTCACCTATTCTTCCCATTGACGGCACTTTGAACAGTGGACGTTACATTTCAGATGTGTTACGACCCGTGGCTCTACCCTTCATTCGATCCCTCCGAAACCCTACATTTCAGCAGGATAATGGACGACCGCATGTTGCAGGTCCTGTACTGGCCTATTCTGGGTACAGAAAATGTTCGACTGCTTCCCTGTCCAGCACATTCTCCAGATCTCTCACCTATTGAAAACGTCTGGTCAATGGTGGCCGAGCAACTGGCTCGTCACAATACGCCAGTCACTACTCTTGATGAATTGTGGTATCGCGTTGAAGCTGCATGGGCAGCTGTACCTGTACGCGCTATCGAAGCTCTGTTTGACTCAATGCCCAGGCGTATCAAGGCCGTTATTACGGCCAGAGTTGGTTGTTCTGGGTACTGATTTCTCAAGACCTATGCACCCAAATTGCGTGAAAATGTAATCACATGTCAATTCTAATCTAATATGTTTGTCCAATGAATTCCCGTTTATCATCTGCATTTCTTCTTGGTGTAGCAATTTTAAGGACCAGTGGTGCATATTGCACGTCTCTGGCATTGAAGTTATAGGGCTGTATTGGCGTATGTAATAATTGTAATGAACTTGATATTTGTGCCATCGCAGACACACGGGATCACTGAGGAGAGGGCAGTACAACACAACCATATGCAATGTACGATGCCAGTTACGGTGGTGTACTTTTCGACTCCATGGATATGCCTCATCGTTGATGGATCATTAAGTAGACTGTTACTCATTCCACACTACCAACATGCCTTACTGGGCAACCTACACAGCAGCAGAGGTTGGGTTCACCAATCCTTTCGCTACATCACTTCACAATGCAGATAGTGAGATTGGGTACAATAGACGATGGGCAGAGTCAGGGCAGCTTTGCCCACGGATGCATTCAACACAGACATTACACACATATCCTCTCCTCCCTCTTCTCCCCTCACGCTCAATGCCCACTACCACCTCACCCTGTCTCTGACCAGCTCCTCAGTGTCTGTATCTCTGAGCATCCCCTCATCCTCCCATCACTGTTGCTGTCCTTCTCCCACTTCTCCATCTCCTCTAATCCTATTCGATCATGGAGATTATAAAATCCACAGCATTGATAGTGAGGCCTGATATTCCTGTACCTATTTGATTGAAATCGATCCTGGTGTTTGGGAGGAGATGCCAGATATGTGCCACAGACACTTTGCTTTATATGTATAGAGACTATACTTTTTGCCACAGTATCACTCGGATATTGATTCAATACACCCATTGTAGACTTCTCCTCTTCTTTGTGTTCACCTCTTTCTCCCTTCCCTTGTCTCTGACCACCTCATCCTCCCTTCTCTGTATGTCCATGTCCTCCCCCTCCCATGTCCTTCCCCTCTCTTTGTTAATCTCCTCGACCCCTCTCTCAGACCACATTTTCCTTCTGCCCCGTTTCTCCATATCCTCCTGCCTCTCTTCGTTTCCCACCTCTCCCCCTCCACGCGTCCTGCATCAACCCCTTTCAACGTATATTTCCTCCTCCTCGTTCCTCTACCTGTCCCCACCTCACCCAACTCTCTGTACACCTCCTCTGCTCCCCTCTCCCTGTCAGTCTCCTCTTCTCCAGCTCGTTCTCTCTTCCTCCCTCGCTCCGTTTACGAGGAGAACGTGGCAAGTGCCATAACCCGATTTCCCAGAAACTTCACTCAGTGGAAGAGAGCTCAGGATAAACGAACATGTGTCACAGCTTACCTTTAGATACTCGAGTTTCTTAGAAAACGACTGTCTAAGTGCCTTCCAGCGGGTAAAATATCCAGCCGAAGCGGTGGCACAGTGGTTACCGTCACGGCCTTACAATTTTGTGCCCTATGTTAGAAACCCGATTATTATTTTTATTTTGCATTTACGAGTATCTGCCCATGTTCACAGAAAATTACTACACGCATGTTTTCCAAAGTATAACGTTGTCCCTATTACTCTAATACTAATTGTATGTCTGATGAGTGAATTTAGTAAAAAAGAAGAAAAGAAAACGAACAATAAATAAAAGGGAAAATTATTTGGAACTATTTTCCGTGAAATGCCTGTGATGTATCTTTATTCAAACCAACGGCAAGCGGAAAAGTGATCCGTTATGCGTGGTACGCGTTCTGTGTGGCAGCTGTGCTCTTAGGAATGCAGGACAGGAACAGAAATGATTAACAAACAAGTAACACAGTACACAGAAAATTTACTTAACTTGTATTTCTTCGGGCGCATAAAGACTCATTGCAAATAATGCCGCAAGAAATAGAGTTCAGCTCTCATTGTCAACAAGGAAGAGGCTCTCTGATGTGAAGTACGATTGACAGTGTCAGAGCCGCGATTAGATGGCGTCTGTATAGCGTCATGTTGCTAAGAGGCTGCAAGTGCGAGAGAGCCGTCTGGCTGTCGTCGGCCGTCCTATATTCGGGCGGCAGAGGTCGGTCGTATTCCAGAGCTGCCGGAGGCGTGGGTTAGCGATCGTGCTCCATTGAGTCCGCCAGGTTCCGCAGGCCCACTACCGGCGTCTGCCTGAAACGTGCAATTCCGTTGCCAACTTTGACCCCTGTTGGGGTTGCTATCAATACGTAATATCACACACTGGACAAAAAGTGGTCCCAAAGAGATCCAACCCCAATAGCGAATGTTGCAGCAACAACTACAGTTCACAATTGTCAACATGTGCGAAATCCTGTTGCCACGTGCCAAAATGCTGCTGGTACAGCACCCTGCAACGCAGCTAATTTGCGGTGTCGGTGGGCCAGTTTCCACTTCTTGTGACAAAACACTGCACTTCGGTGGTCACCTTCGCCACCACGGGCGGACTCTTGTCACAACACAGTTTCGCAGAGCGACTATAAACACTCGCTGCTCAGCCCTTATCAGCATTTGTATTCGTATAACGTCCAGTTCCGTGACAGATCCAACTACAGTCGGCGTAATAACAGTCTCCACGCCAGCCGACAGTACCCTGTGGACTACGCAGCTCGAACTCTGCACAGCAGCATCGTGAGCCTATCCGCCGGTCTGCAACCCTTCGCTAGATTGATGGTTCCGTATCTCGAGCTCAGGGCATCTGCTACTCACAGCCTCTGCCGCGTAAGTCCGCTGGCTGACGGAGTCGCCTGTCTTAACGTCAGAAGAGCAGCAGTTGTCGCGAGCCGAGCGCGTCCCTGGGATTACGCTGGAGTACCAACCGTTCCCGGGGTAACCGTACACGCCACCGAGAATGGTTAACAACCTCTGTAGGGTAGTCTTGCAGGAAAAAGAAGGTCGTTACTGAGCTCTCCTAATTCCATGCTCGCCCTGGTATTAAGAGAACACAACCCATCGTCCTGCAAATGCAGTTTTGGGACAGAAGCGACCATCCTGGCTGATAACGAAGCTTGCATCTCCGACATTATGACATGTGCAACGCCACATCCAGAGCTGACAGTGGCCTCAATCCGGCGAGTAATAGAGTCAACAACTCTCTACATGTGTGTCATATCGGGTCAGTCATTGGGGATCGAAACCCAACAAGCTACCAAACAGCGGGGACAGGGGGATTTGGGGGGGGGGGGGGGGGAAGGGGCGGTGGAAGGGAGTGTTGATTACCACGTTTCACTAGCTGTTACAGTCCCTGACATTTCCTATGTTACTGATAGGCAATTTAGGAAGCCATTCGAGGTCTGAGTGTTCGAAAATGCAGGAACACCTGTGTGCGGCCCTGCGCCCACATCTATTGTCGTCTTGGTAGACGAAAGTCTCTTCCGCATAGTCGTCGCGAAGGTGTCGAATCGGCAGCAATCATTAATCATCGTTAATGTTGCAATAAACATCCTGGTTCGTGTTCACGGTAAACTGAATGTCATCGTACAATAAACAACCCTCAAACCAAACCCAGATATGGCTGTTAGAATGTAACCAAAACAAATCCAGGTGTTAACCAATTCCAAGTGATTGAGTTCGAAGTTGATTTTCATAAATTCGACCTACGACTTGAACGCACTTTCAGTTCCTCTTGAAATCACCATGTGTAGCTCTTCTGAGGTCGTCATCGCTTTCTTTTATGATGGCATTACTATTTATAACCGAAACAATAAGTAATTTCTTGTGATTCCTTTCCCTTCTTGACTTCTCTATCCAAGTATCCCCCACAGGCAAAAATCCAATAGGGCATGATCCGGGACATTAGTGACAAGAAGTGCGAGCATTTATACCGCATCATCTTCGGACGATTATTAGTTTTAGATTGTGTGAAAGGCGACAGCTAGAATATGCAGGGGCGCTTTCAAGCACGAAAAACATGCTCATTCTTGTTACCAAAGTAACTTCTTTCACTAACCCTAGCAGCTCGACAAATAAAAATACGTAAATCACAGTTATGATTTCAATAATACAGACCTTAAGATATTAAACATTTAATCTTCGGTTTTACTAAGTTCCAACATCACAGGCAATAACTGAGCTCATAATTGACAAAGTTTAGGATAACTTTACCTAGAACCATTACTAGTCTTTCACTAAAAAATAAGTTAGTCCTTAGGTATGTGATAAGATTTATTTTAGTTAACAGTTTCAAGACGTGACCACGCGCATACGAGTAAAGTGTAATCATCATTTGATTGGTTGAATATAGAATTCTTTGTATCTCAAAATGTAATTACTTTGCAAACCTGTTTCTAAAAAAATTGTGTAAAGAAAAATTTAATTGTTGCTTTTGTGTTTACAAATTAGCGAAGTTTTCCTTTTTCTGAACAGTGAAAACATGTTTACTTTACAGTAATACGTTATTTGATATGTTGTTACCCTATTTTTTATCTTACGGCGCAATAGTGTAATTTTGATTTCTAATTAATGTATTCGTGCCGTAGGCCAAGTAATAAAACAGGTACCCTCCTCAAGAAGTCCTCTAATTCGTTCTCACATCCACGGAGGACAGGAATGTCACCGATGAATCGTATCGACATGTACACGACTACTGAAGTGCTCGTCAGAGGGTTTATGCTACCGCTTCCAGACTATATATCGACTGTTCACTCTCGATGGATGGAGGATGTTTGGTTTGTGGGGCGCTCAACTGCGTGCTTATCAGCGCCCGTACAATTATCCAATCTTTGCTCATTCCAATTTCGCCACTTTCCAGGATGATGATGAAATGATGAGGACAAACACAAACACCCAGTCATCTCGAGGCAGGTGAAAATCCCTGACCCCGCCGGGAATCGAACCCGGGACCCCGTGCTCGGGAAGCGAGAACGCTACCGCGAGACCACGAGCGGCGGACTGTTCACTCTCGAATAGCATGTCACGAAAACGAACGCCCAAACATACCGCGTGAGCTCTGAATTCTCTTATTTTAACACGATGGTGATTTTTCCCTGTGTAGATGGGAGCCAACAAAGTATTTTCGCATTCAGAGCAGAAACTCGTTGATTGATATTTCTGAAAAGATCTCGCGACAATGAAAAACGCATTCCTTTTAATGATTTCTCACACTCTGTCCTTTTTCGCGATAGTAGAAAACGTGATGCATTACTCTGAACTTTTTTCGACGTCCTCTGTTAATGTATCTGGTAATTATTCCATACCGCGTACCAGTACTCCAAAAGAGGACGGTCAAGCGTACTGCAGGCAGTCTCTTTAGCCGATTTGTTGCATCTTCTAAGTGTACCGCCAATGAAAAGCCTTCCTCACAACATTTTCATGCGATGGTTCAGTTTAATTTTTTGTAAATGCAATCTCTAGGTTCAGTTGACAATCATTAAATTTGTGTGGTTTATCGTGCAACGGAAATACAGGGTGTATCAAAAAGAATCATCCGATTTGGCACGTCTATATTTGTGAAACTAATAAATACATACAATAATTTCGTTTTTTGTTCAACGAAAAACTTTTTTTTCATATCTTTTCACAGGCGTTCAATATGCACCCGGTGAGATGTACGGCATATGTCATTGCGATATTCACATTGTTCCCATAATGCAGCGATCATGTCTTGAGTTACAGCTCCAACAGCTGCTGTTATGCGATGTCACAGTTCATCCATTTTTGTTGGTAACGGAGGCCACAAACAGAGTCTTTTATAAACCTGCACAAGAAATAATCGCATGCAGCTGAGTTCTGTCACCTTGGAGGCTAGTGATGTAAGGCTAAATCATTTGGCCCAGTGATACCAATCCATCGTTCAGTAATCTTTTGATTTTTATTAGTACTGAAGTGGGCGTATACTGCTGCAGCCAAGGGCGAACCGTGTAAAACTCGAGAATTTGCTCTTTCCAACAGTACAATATTCGTGCACATATCTCAAATAACATAATAGTTATGATTTCTTTTTAAATCGGATGATGCTTTTTGTTGGACTTTGCGTAACAGTTTTGTTACTCCTTGTGTGGAGGACCACATACTTTTTTTTTCTTATTTGGAGTCAATTGCCACTTTTTGCATCAAACACATATATAGTATAAATCAATTTGTCATTCGTTTTGATGTCCTGCTACGTCACTAGACGGTAAACAACAGCACGCACCATCTGAAAACAATGCAGCAGCGCTGTCCAGCTCTATATTACTAAACAACAGGTTGGCTGTCTAATAGCTTGTAACGACAACAAAAAATTTGATTTTCAGTATTTCCCACAATTACACACTGAATTTAAAATGCTATCGTTATCTACTTACTAAGAGCGATACTCTTACGTTAAAGGCCGCAATTGCGACTGACTGCTGTGTGCGTCTCCTTCCTTATAGTCTACGGTCACTGTGCACGACAGCTCGTTACGGATTAGAGGTTGAAATATTAAAGTTAGAAACAGCGCATATGTCTTCAGGCAGCGCAACTCATGGGGCGCAAATTTCTGAGACTGTATTTATCCAACATTTAAGAGAGGACACTTAGCAGTTTCCAACAAACATTACACACAAATCAGAATCTTCTCGCAGCTTTTTCTTAGTGTCATTCCCCAGCACATAATGAAAGGAAAAATGTTTATCGCTTACTGCGCAAGCGTGAGATTCAGGCAAGACGTTTAAATTTATCATTTCTGTAATACTGACTATTCGCAACACATTTTGCACCCGGTATGCACATTACCAGTGAATACACCTGCAAAATTATATCACTGCACGGCAGATCGTTCAGAGGATACGACATCATTTTTTGGGATGAATCCAGGTTCTGTTTACAGCATCATGATGGTCGCATCCGTGTTTGGTGACATCGCGGTGAACGCACATTGGAAGCGTGTATTCGTCATGGCCATACTGGCGTATCACCCGGCGTGATGATATGGGGTGTCATTGATTACACGTCTTGGTCACCTCTTGTTCGCATTGACGGCTCCTTGAACAGTGGACGTTACATTTCAGATGTGTTACGACCCGTGGCTCTACCCTTCATTCGATTCCTGCGAAACCCTACATTTCAGCAGGATAACGCACGACCGCATGTTGCAGGTCCTGTACGGGCCTTTCTGGATACAGAAAATGTTCGACTGCTGCCCTGGCAGCACGTTCTCCAGATCTCTTACCAATTGAAAACGTCTGGTCAATGGTGGCCGAGCAACTGGCTCGTCACAATACGCCAGTCACTACTCTTTATGAATGTGGTATCGTGTTGAAGCTTCATGGGCAGCCGTATCTGTACACGCCATCCAAGTTCTGTTTGACTCAATGCCCAGGCGTATCAAGGCCGTTGTTCTGGGTACTGATTTCTCAGGTTCTATGCACCCAAATTGCGTGAAAATGTAATCACATGTCAGTTCTAGTATAATATATTTGTCCAATGAATAGCCGGCCGGGGTGGCCGAGCAGTTCTAGGCGCTTCAGTCTGGAACCGCACGACCGCTACCGTGGCAGGTTCGAATCCTGCCTCGGGCTTGGATGTGTGTGATGTCTTTAGATTAGTTAGGTTTAAGTAGTTCTAAGTTCTAGGGGACTGATGACCTCAACTGTTAAGTCCCATAGTGCTCGGAGCCATTTGAACCATTTTTGTCCAATGAATACCCGTATATCATCTGCATTTCTTCTTGGTGTAGCAATATTAGTGGCCAGTAGTGTATGTTTTCTTCAGTGGGACACAAGTTACCCAGAGCTTAGTCTCCAATTGTTTCGTAATGTGAGCACTTAGCGATTTCCAACAAATAACTTAATTCAAAGCTGTTTTATACATTTGAGATCGATTCCGGTGGAGGTGTAGCGGTCACTGCTTGTCTACTAAATCGTTTATACAGAATAGTAACAGCACACACCCTTTCACTTGCAATGTACATGTGTTGACACAAAGTCCAAACTCCAGGGTGATACGACGTGTGCCACGTTTAATCACTTTGCGTAAAGAGGGGGCGTTTGATCTGACACACCGACAAGACTGTAAGGGGGGCCCGTGCGCCACGGCACGGAATATTGTTGTTACAAGGCTGCCATTGTGGTGGGCGGTGGCACTATCTATGAGGCTATTATGGCGTAACACGGGGAGGCGTGTTGGGGCGAGTCAACAGGGGCGGCGTCGGGGCCCTTGCAAGACGGACGCGCGGGCCGGCCGTGACGCCAGGGGGTGGGTGTGGAGGACCCTCTAGCTGGCGCCGCGGTGATGGATGGCGCGCCGCCCGCATTGTCACGCAATCCCCATTGTGCGCTGCCGCTGCTTCTCCCGCTGCCGGCCTAACCGCCGCCGCTTTAATCTAGCGCCGCCGAGCGGCGCCACCGTCGCGCCACCCGCCGCCGACACGCTCGCAACAAAAGCTGCGGACCGCGCGTTTTTAGCACCGACCCGCCGCGGGCCGATCTCTCCCGATGTCCCGCGCCATGCAGCCGCGCACCTGTGCCTTCTGCGCCGCTAGACTGTGCTGTGTTACCACCTGATACATGGTTGTTGTTGTTGTTGTTGTTGTCTTCAGTCCAGAGACTGGTTTGATGTAGCTCTCCATGTTACTCTATCCTGTCCAAGCTTCTTCATCTCCCAGTACCTACTGCAACATACATCTGAATCTGTTTAGTGTAATCATCTCTTGGTCTCCCTCTACGATTTTTACCGTCAACGCTGCCCTCCAATACTAAATTGGTGATTCCTTGATGCCTCAGAATATGTCCTACCAACCGATCCCTTCTTCTAGTCAAGTTGTGCCACAAATTTCTCTTCTGCCCAATTCCGTTTAATACCTCCTTATTAGTTGTGTGATCCACCCATCTAATCTTCAGCATTCTTCTGTAGCACCACATTTCGAAAGCTCCTATTCTCTTCTTGTCTGAACTATTTATCGTCCACGTTTCACTTTCATATATGGCTACACTCCATACAAATACTTTCAGAAAAAGGCTTCCTGGCACTTAAATCTATACTCGATGTTAACAAATTTCTCTTCTTCAGAAACGCTTTCCTTGCCGTTGCCAGTCTACATTTTATATCCTCTCTACTTCGGCCATCGTGAGTTATTTTCCTCCCTCATTTACTACTTTAAGCGTCTCATTTCCTAATCTAATCACCCAATTTAATTCCACTACATTCCATTATCCTCGTTTTGCTTATGTTGATGTTCATCTTATATCCTCCTTTTAAGACACTGTCCATTCCGGTCAGCTGCTCTTCCAAGTCCTTTGCTGTCTCTGACAGAATTACGATGTCATCGGCAAACCTAAAAGTTTTCATTTCTTCTCCATGTATTTTAATTCCTACTCCTAATTTTTCTTTTGTTTCTTTTACTACTTACTCAATATACAGGTACTTACTGGAAGTAAGGAAAACATGGGAGGACCCACTTTCTTTTCACACAACCTGTTTATTTAACAACGTATATACTGCGTTTTACAGATAATCGAAGCTTTTAACCAGAAAATTTCCTTTAACAAAATGAACAAATTTGGAACATTCTTTTGACCTTGAACCTTAAATTGAATAAGCTTTTAATCTTTGCAAAATAACACTGAAGTGCTGTATTGCAAAACAGCAAACAATATGACAATAATCACAAGACGGCCGGACCTGCAGTCCTCCCGTTGTCCGGTGAAACAGCGGTGTTTACTTCCACGCTGATCACAGTCTCTCTTATTAAATGCCCTTGTGAAACACATGAGAACTATATACGCACCACCGATGACAAGAGTGACTCAATTATTTAAAACAGATGACTTGACTTTTAATTTGAAAGCTATCTCGAAAGGTTTAGCTTTAAGATGCGCACCTGTGCTTAAAGGTTAAACATGTTAGCAAACAATATGACAATGATACGGCTTACTTGAAAGCAACCGTTCTCTTAAATTCAATCGGCAACAGAGGTGCGACTGGATCCCGACCCGTCCATTCTGACAATTTTATCTTGACTAAAGCCCTGATGACAGTTTTCTGTTAATATTTTCAAAGTTAAACTGATTGTCAGTTATTAAGCCCGCTCTGAAGGAACGTCTTAAAACATTACTTGTGAACACTTATTACAAGAGAACTCACTCGACGGAACCACAAGATCCAGCTAAAAGAAACCAATAATACCGGGCCTTTCAAATACAGAAACGAACAACTTAATACAACAGGTTGTTCAGATTATAACTAATGACCAAGAAAAATTACAATCAAAGAATTGAACCGGTTAACAGCTAAATCTAACCACAAGGTCCCTATTTTGTTTAACGGCAACCTGTGCCTTAGTACAATTGTTACGGCTATATTTACTACCAAGAGCTGATTAATTAGAATATTAATGAACAGGTACGAACCAGAAAAGAAAAACAATTTCGTAAACCACATCAAATACTGACGAACCGATTCCACAGACCGAACGTGAGGAGAGGGGCTAGTGTAATTGTTGAATACAAACCAAAAATACACGGAAGTATGTTTTTTAACACAAACCTACGTTTTTTTAAATGGAACCACGTTAGTTTTGTTAGCACATCTGAACATATAAACAAATCAGTGCCGTTTGTTGCATTGTAAAGTGTTAATTACATCCGGAGATAACCTAAAGTTGACGCTTGAAACCTCCGACGTTCAGTTGCGTGTTGTAACAAACACGGGCCACGGTCGGCGAGCAGCATCTGCAGGGACGTGTTTACGATGACGACCGTGTTTACGAGTGTGGCTGTAGTGCACTGTTGTGGTTTGGTCTAGCTGTCGCAGTGTCCGCATGCAGCGCTTGCTGCTATTGTTATTCTGCATTCGTCTCCGCACGCAGACCAACTGTAGTACACCGTGTTACCAGACGTCTGTGATAGTGTAGTGTTGTAGGAACTGTGACCATGGTGTATTCGAACTGTGAAAAGGCGGAGATGATACTCATCTATGGCGAGTGTCGACGAAATGCAGCTGAAGCCTGCACGGTGTATGCACAGAACGGTACCCGGACAGAGAGCATCCAACGTGCCGCACATTGCAAAAGATCTACCGCCAACTGTATGCAACAGGTATGGTCGTAGCACGCAAACGGGTCCGTAACAGGCCCGTCACAGGAGAAGCGGGTGCAGTTGGTGTGTTAGCTGCTGTTGCCATGAACCCACACATGAGTACACGGGACATTGCGAGAGCCGGTGGACTGAGTCAAAGTAGTGTCACGCGCATACTGTATCGTCACCGCTTTCACCCGTTTCATGTGTCGCTACATCAGCAATTACATGGTGATGACTTTAATCATCGAGTGCAGTTCTGTCAATGGGCATTAACCGAGAATGCGTTGCAGTTCTACCTGTTTACCGATGAAGCGGGTTTCACAAACCACGGGGCAGTGAATCTACGGAACATGCATTACTGGTCCGTGGACAATCCTCGCTGGCTCAGACAGGTAGAGCGACAGCGACCGTGGACTGTTAATGTATGGTGCGGAATCATTGGCGACCACCTCATTGGTCCTCACTTCATTGCAGGGGCACAAACAGCTGCAACATACATCGCGTTTCTACAGAATTATCTGCCAACGATGCTCGAAAATGTCCCACTGGAAACGCGTCGACGTATGTGGTATCAGCATGATGGTGCACCTGCACATTCCGCAATTACCACTAGGCTGACCCTTGACAGGATGTTCGACAGGCGTTTCATAGGACGTGGAGAACGCATAAATTGGCCAGCCCGTTCTCCTGATCTTACACCTGTGGACTTCTTTCTGTGGGATACGTTAAAGGAGAATGTGTACCGTGATATGCCTACAACTCCAGAGGATATGAAACAACGTTTTGTGGCAGCCTGCGGCGACATTACACCAGATGTACTGCGGCGTGTACGACATTCATTACGCCAGAGATTGCAATTATGTGCAGCAAACGATGGCCACCACATTGAACATCTATTGGCCTGACATGTCGGGACACACTCTATTCCACTCCGTAATTGAAAACGGAAACCACGTGTGTACGTGTACCTCACCCCTCATGGTAATGTACATGTGCGTTAGTGAAAAAGACCAATAAAAAGGTGGACGTAATGTGCTGTTCCAGTCTCTTCTGTACCTAAGGTCCATCACCGTTCCCTTTGGATCCTTTACGTAATTCGGTGCTCTCCGATACACGCGATCGAACAGCGGAGGAGTGGTACTCAAGCGTCAACTTTAGGTTACAATATCTCCCGATGTAATTAACATTTTACAATGGAACAAACGGCACTGATTACGTATTTGTTTATATGTTCAGATGTGCTAACAGAACTAACGGGGTTCCATTTAAAAAAAACGTAGGTTTGTTAAAAAACATACTTCCGTGCATTTTTTTATGGTTTGTATTAACCAATTACACTAGCCCCTCTCCTCACGTTCGGTCTGTGGAATCGATTCGTTAGTATTTGATGTGGTTTACGAAATATATCCAGCGGTAATGTTAGGTGTTTATTTTGCATACGTGCAAGGTCAGGTTCAAGCCAGAGGCGGATCTGTAATGTTGTGGGGGTGCTTTCCTTATCATGAATTGGGCCCATTCGCTGAGGCAACCACCAACACGAACCAGAGTATTTAAACCAACATTCTGAATGATCAGTTGTTGCCTTTGAGTGAACGTCTCCATGACCTGTCAGCTTTTGATACCGCATTTTTCGAGGCAACAAGAGAAGAGTTCATCAGGCTGGAAGAAAACACTCTCTCACCATATCACATCTCAGCTGGTCGGCAGAATCACCCCACTTGAACTCGATACAAAATCTGTGGAACATGTTGAAACAGCGGGTGAAGCGCCAGCATCAGCATACACGCAGTTCGGTGGAACTGCACGCTCAAATCCTCAGCGAGTGGCTTAACCTGACTGCGATGAACCTGGACAACCTTGTGGACTCACTTCCTAACCGAATCCAGGCGGTTACCGAGTTCAGGGTCGAAATTACACGATATTAAATGATGATTACAACGATTTTGCGAGGGCTGATTAATTTTTCGTCCAGTGAGCTTAATTCCTCACCCCCGACAAGTGAAAAAAGTACAAGCTCAACTGAGTATCACACCAGGATGACTCGACATGTTCAACTATGTGGACTACATTATGTGAATGTTCAGTATAAAATTTGTCTTCCTGGCACATTTATAAAATGATGACCAGTTTCGACTGCTCAATCAATCATCTTCAGCTCTAAAACAGAAAAAAAATATTGTTGATAACAGGTTTTACATACTTACTGATTGTACTGGATAAAAAGAAAAGAAAGGGACAGAGGACATAACATCAAAATATCGTTACAGTGAGTACGTCTAAATGTGCATACGTGCTCGGCAAGCCTCAGTATGGTGCGGAGGGTACCTATTACCAGTACCAGCCATCTCCTATGTTGCTCTGGCAAATGGAGCAAGGAAAAAAGACTATCTGCAGTGTGAACCAGAATTCCACTGACAAAATTTCAGCCGCGAAGGATAGCCAATCGGTCTGGGGCGCCTTGTCACGGTCCTAGCGGCTCCCCCTCGTCGGAGGTTCGAGTCCTCCCTCGGGCATGGGTGTGTGCGTTGTCCTTAGCGTAAGTTAGTTTAAGTTAGATTACGTAGTGTGTAAGCTTAGTGACACATGACCTCAGAAATTTGGTCCCATAAGACCTTACTACAAATTTTCAAAAATTTCCACGAAATTTTGAGGTTGTTCGGGGATATTTTCGGAGTGTTTTGTTAAAAGGAACGCGTGGCCTCCGGAGTTATGGAGTAAACGTGTAATTGTGATTTATCCAGTTTGTCAACCCGGTTACCTCGATACATCGGAAAAATATCTTAACAACAGTCAAAGCGTATGTAGTATGTCTACACAAAAAACACAAGAAACGATCTGAAGATGGACGATACTGTCTGGAATCGGACAGCTGAAATAATAACAACAGCGATCAACAGAAGGAAAATCAGCCTATTTTCCACGAATAATGAAAGTAAGTAATTTAATGTCACATACATGTCCAGTTTAGATGAACGAAGCGTTTAAGGTCTGTTGCCACGGGACTATGTTGAAAATTAGGTGCACCAACAAAAAAGGAAAAGAGCTCGTTCTTCACAGAGTCGACAAGACGAAGAACATGTGGAAAATATTGATAACAGAAAGGGATAGGATGATACGGTGTGCGTTAAACCATCAAGAAATAACTTCCATGGTTGTTGCTGATTAACGCACCTAGCCGCAATTACTTTTAAAAGTTCTCGATTTCATAGCTGCAAACGGTTTCAGGCCATCATGTCCACGTCCATATGCCCAACGCTTATGTTAATGTTTTCATCACCAGCACGTCTTTCGATCCAGCACTACGCAAGATTATTTAGTGCTGCTTCATATGTTGTTCACGTAGTAAAAAAATGCTATTGTGCTTATATTTGAACACATATAAAGTGAAACAGTTTTTATTTTCTTTGTTATGCTTCTCTCGGATAATGTACAAGAACAAACTGTTGCAGTCCAGACAGAACACGTACTCCAAATAAATCAGAGAGGCACACAAACATTTCACAATATTCTTCATATCGTTTTCAGACACATATATGTGCTTTGCATAGGGTGTGTTTATTTACAATGCAAACGTCATACACTTAGCAAATATATAATTAGTCTCCTGTTAATCAAAGACTTCTCTGCTCAGTTTATATCTTTGCTTCATAGAAAATTAATATCTCTGATTAATGTGCATTGTAAACTAAATATCGAATATGAAGCACATGTGCAAGTTCCTCTGTCAGTAGTTTGCTGTCCAAACCATAGACGTGTCTAGAATCTTCTTCGCGATTTCGTCCGCTCTTCTTCGACGATCGCTAGCAGAATCAACGCAACCATTTTAAGCGCGTACATTTTCGTAAACACACTGTGTAATTAGCGCGCAAGGTCCGGCCAATGACAACTGCCGCTGGAGAGAGTTTCGGTCGCAAATCACGCAGAAGATCACATTCCTTGAGACGTAGCAGCTCGTTTCAGACTTTTCCCCAACCAAGATGACTACCACGTCTGACATGCATCGCGTTGAAAAACACGTCCCGTGTGGGGACGGCTTTACCACTGCCCAGCCTCGCTCGTCGAAATAGAGAATGCCAGGCCAGGCAATGAAGAACACAAATCTCTAGTGTGCTCTAGAAAATACGAGTCCATCCGCCTTGTCACAGTTAACAAGAAATCGGTATTTAACTGTCGCTAGAGGAGAAAGACTACTTCATCAACATACCGATAAACTGGCTTCATTCCGTCACGCAAGCCCCTATAGCAATAAAAGTTTCGTGATCGCTGCTGAAACTGTTGCAGAGGCGACAGAATTGCCTAAGTACTGCATCCAGCAATTGAGAGATGAATACATGCTATTTTGTTGGCGCAGTCCCAGCATTATTAGCAACGTCCAAACCACCGCTGTTGCGCCGCGAGCGGCGCTAGAAACCAAGAATACCCCTCCTGGCGCCACCAAAGATTGTGTGGCACCAAACAGCTTCTTCCGACCCCTAGCAAAGCCCCACTTGCGTGTTGTCTTCGTACAATAATAAGATGCCGTGATCCGGCTGTTCCCTCTACGACGGTCACTACTACGCTACGGTACATTTGCTGTGCCTGGCGGATTCTCATCTGCAGTTCATAGCCGACTAAGCACTGATGTCCTTGTGAGTATTTGTTTTCTATGTGAACAGTGAATTGTGTTTAATAAACGAACGAACCATGTTCCGCGACTCAACAGGGATGTCCCACAGTTCTTACCAGAATCTGGACAGAGTGGATGTTAATTTTCTTCAGTGCAGGCCCCGTACACATAAGAGAACGAGTTAATGAAAAGAGATAAGCGATGTTGACTTTCTGAATCGTGACGTGCGACAAGCAAACACACATGCCATGCCCCCGAGGCAGAATGCCGCAGCCCCAGATACAATTGCTGTCCACCCCCTCTTACAGAACTCGATACTGGACGGAAGGGTAATGAGAAAGGGGTGGCGGACGGCCGCGTTTTGCGTCTCTGTGGCAACCCTCCGGGGGTGCAGCGTCCCTCGGGAATTCGGAGCCCGGCACGTTGTGCAATACACACCCTGTTTTGTCCAGCGCGTTCCACCCCGTCTGTGGTCTGCTGCCCACAGGCGCCTGGGGAGCTACAAGTTGAGAATTACTCTGCTGCCCATTAAAACTGCAGCACTAGGAAGGATAGCTAGTCCAGTGTACTACATCAATACGAGTTCAATGAAATTATTTTGTCTCCTTACGTAAGAGAACAGGACAGATAACGCTGGGGTGGATAGCATTTGTCTGTAAACTGAAAAGCAAGCAGCGCTCGTGTTGGAGGAAGAACTGTGCAACTGACGCACTGGATGACTAATAATCAGTGGCCCCTCTAGCGGTGTTGAACAGTGTACAAAGATTTGTGCAGAATCCGTCCATACGTTTTTCTTGCGTTTGTACTATTAGCAGCTCATATCTGTATTCAGTGCAGTGATAACACATATTGTGAACAATAAATAGCTTCTGGGAGTGTCTGCGCACTGCGTCGCCAGTGATGCGTACTGCGAACTGCGGAAGGATCGGTGTAGTTTTGTCAAAAACACTGTAGAAATTTTTACGACATGGTGCGGTGAAGAGAATAGGAAATTATCTGCTCGCTCTTCATTTTGCAGAGCTGTGAAGGAAGTGCATGACTACAATCCAGGGACCTACTACCCTTATATACCTAACATCCACACCCACCTTTCCACCCTGTTACACACTTAGAACACAGTTTACTCGTGAATGCGGTTCTTCTGCACTTAGATGTGGTACTCACGTGTAATAATTGTAGTAAAATCTATTTCATTTAACAATAAAAGATCAATTTTATGCCACTGAAACACCGTTTTTAATAATCTGCGATTATCCCATCCCCTGCCAGGCAGAAACTATGAGTCCTAGAGAGAAAAATGTACAGGACTTTTTTTGGAGGAAATTTAATGTAGTTTAATTTTGTATTGATGAACATTTTTGCTAGAAGCCGCGGTTTTCGAGGTATTCAAGAAAAACGTAAAAAGGTATCATTATACGTCCAACCCAAGTCCAGCTCTCCACCCCTCCCAACCCCCCCACCCCCCTACACTCACTCCCCCACCGGTGAGGGTTTTAGTATGTCGTTTATGACACCTGCCACTATCACTGTACAAAAATTTGCGACTGGAGGAATTTCTCTCTCCCCTCCCCTCCTCCCCCCTCCCTCCTCCCCCCTCCCCCCTCCCCTGCCACCACAGCCCGGAATTTTTGGTCTTGGTTAACAGGACTAACCAGAAAGGATAGCACTTAAAAATTTTTGAAATTTGTGGATAAAAAATCCAAGGTCAAAAGTGCAAAAGTATCTTTAGCGATTAGTAGTTTCAGCTCATGGGAGAGCTATTTTCAGATCAATATAAAATTATTTTGTGTATCACCGACCAGGCATTACACATCGTCATAATCTGTTTGAGCTGAATTGCTCTCAATAAATCGATGAGTCGTATTGGCATGTACAGACTAAAGTAAAAGGTTGGCAATGGTTTTAATTCTTTATGACTTTGGATATTTATCATACTCAGGTCCAGAGTTCATACTGCCACACCTGTATGTTAATACAAAGTGATTGACTATTTAACTGTTGTGTGTTCATGCAAAGCGAATGACAACAACAGTGTCAGTATGAATACTAGATCTGCATGCGATAACGGCCAACATCAATAACATTTTTAAACTGGTTTGAAACCAGTGACACCTTTTTATTTTAGTATGCAATGCCCACACGATCCTTCAGTTTAATAGGAGCGATTCAGCACTACAGATTATGATAATGTATAATGGCTGGCGGCTGATACAAAATAATAATGTTGTATTGTTCTGAAGATGGCTCGTCAATGAGCTGAAACCACGGGAGGCGTTCAAAAATTAATATAACCTTTTTTTTTTAAGCAGCTTGGTTTAGTTAGGGATTCCAATACACTCCGTTCTTCTGGTTATCACCAGCATTTCCGTGGTGGGTCCGCAGCTCGTGTGCGGTAGCGTTCTCGCTTCCCGAGCCCGGGTTCCCGGGTTCGATTCCTGGCGAGGTCAATGATTTTCTCTGCCTCGTGATGACTGGGTGTTGTGTGATGTCCTTAGATTAGTTAGGTTTAAGTAGTTCTAAGTTCTAGGGGACTGATGACCATAGATGTTAAGTCCCATAGTGCTCAGAGCCATTTGAACCATTTCCGTGGTGGCATTTGTGTTTTCCTTGAGTTCCTGGTTGTCATTTATTTGTTTTTATTCAATGAAATGGTCTAAATTAGCGTTATTTACTATTACATTTTCTAAATCGAAGGAGAATGAAATCCCTGTAGATAGTTTTGTAGTCTATTGTCTAACACAGGTGCCATGATTATCGTTTCGCAATTAATTCTGCAATAAAATCAATATTCCGGCTCATAACATAAATTGTTATATAACTTAGTGCACGTCACATAATTAGATAAGTGTTTGTATGAGAAGTATATATATATATATATATATATATATATATATATATATATATATATATACACTCCTGGAAATTGAAATAAGAACACCGTGAATTCATTGTCCCAGGAAGGGGAAACTTTATTGACACATTCCTGGGGTCAGATACATCACATGATCACACTGACAGAACCACAGTCACATAGACACAGGCAACAGAGCATGCACAATGTCGGCACTAGTACAGTGTATATCCACCTTTCGCAGCAATGCAGGCTGCTATTCTCCCATGGAGACGATCGTAGAGATGCTGGATGTAGTCCTGTGGAACGGCTTGCCATGCCATTTCCACATGGCGCCTCAGTTGGACCAGCGTTCGTGCTGGACGTGCAGACCGCGTGAGACGACGCTTCATCCAGTCCCAAACATGCTCAATGGGGGACAGATCCGGAGATCTTGCTCGCCAGGGTAGTTGACTTACACCTTCTAGAGCACGTTGGGTGGCACGGGATACATGCGGACGTGCATTGTCCTGTTGGAACAGCAAGTTCCCTTGCCGGTCTAGGAATGGTAGAACGATGGGTTCGATGACGGTTTGGATGTACCGTGCACTATTCAGCGTCCCCTCGACGATCACCAGTGGTGTACGGCCAGTGTAGGAGATCGCTCCCCACACCATGATGCCGGGTGTTGGCCCTGTGTGCCTCGGTCGTATGCAGTCCTGATTGCGGCGCTCACCTGCACGGCGCCAAACACGCATACGACCATCATTGGCACCAAGGCAGAAGCGACTCTCATCGCTGAAGACGACACGTCTCCATTCGTCCCTCCATTCACGCCTGTCGCGACACCACTGGAGGCGGGCTGCACGATGTTGGGGCGTGTTCTTTTTTCCATTTCCAGGAGTATATATATATATATATATATATATATATATATATATATATATATATATATATATATATATATATATATATATATAAAGGGTGACAATTGAACTATATGGAAAAGAAAGCGTAAATGAGTTACAAACTACGGCGTCCACGCACTTTATTCTACATGTAACGTCAAAACAGATATTCGGACTTAGGTTATGACATGTTCGATGTGCTTGGCATCATTGGCGATGATGTGGCGTAGATGAATAGCGAAATTCTTCATGATCCGCTGTTAATGTGTCAGGATTGACGAGGAAGGGAAAGCAGTGGGCAACCGTTGAGGGGAATATTCAAACATATTTCAAATGCATGGATGTTTAATGCCGCAAAAAGGAAAGGCAGGCCTAGAGAATCCGCAAAACTGAATGGGCTGCTGCCCAAAAGGGCAGAAGAGGAGAGCGTCTGGTCGGGTCGGAAGCTGCCAGCAGAAGAAACCGGACGCCGTGTCCGCTCCCGGCGGCTGGCCGCGGCTGCACCTCCACGTGACCGCTTCCAACCTTCCCTACTGGACAGCCAAGTTGTAGACGCGCAGTTCGGTAGCGTTACCTAGTCAGCAACACGTGAGTTTAGTTGCTGATGGTTCAACACCTGAGTTTCAAAGTAGTTCTGTCCGGTTTTGTGCAACGTGACTAATATGCTGCAACTAGCCGCCAGGCAGAAGGTACTGGCGAACATCAAGTGAAAAATAAAACTCAAATTTTATACTATTAAATCCATTCAGTAACGGCCCCCGCTGTACACCGCTGAAGCGTCGGAATATCGCCGCTGTCGGTGGCCTGCTGAATGGCTGTTTTCACCCCGTCAATGGTTTTGGTTATTGCTGTATGTCATACCTTTAGTATAGCCCCACAAAAAGGAGTCGCATGTGTTCAGGTCTGGAGGATTTGGCTGCCAATCGAAGCCCATGCCAGTGGCGTTGCGTTCCTCAGATCCAGAAAGCGGTCCCTAGAGTGCTCCTCCACGACATTAAACACTCTCCTACCGCGATGGTGTCGAGTTTCGTCTTGTCCGCAGCTCGTGGTCTAGTGGCTAGGGTTGTTACCTCTGGATCTCGGGGTCCCAGGTTCGATTCCCAATCGGGTCTGGGATTTTCTCCGCCAGGGACTGGGTGTTTGTGTTGTCTTCATCATCTCATCATCATTCGTAAAGTGGCGAGATAGAACCTGGAAAGATTGCGACCTTGTACGGGCACTGATGACCTCGATGCAGAGCGGCCCATAAACCAACCAGTTCCGTCTTAAATAAATCACATCTTGTCGAAATCAAAGTTACTTTGGATAATGGGGATGAAATTATCTTCCAAAATCTTCAATACTGTTCGGTAGTCACTGTGCCACCGAGAAAAATAACACCGATTATTCTGCGACTGGACACTCCAGACCACAGAGCCACCATTTGAGGGTGAAGAGACATTTCGATTGCGAAATGCGGATTTTCATTCCTCCAAATGCGTCAGTGTTTGATTATTGACGAACCCACCCAAATGAAACCGTTCAGAAAGTATGTCGATTTCATTCAGTAATTGTCATCCTGTTTGTACCGAGCGAGGTGGCGCAGTGCATAGCATACTGGACTCGCATTCGGGAGGACGACGGTTCAAATCCGCGCCCGGCCACCCTGATTGAGTTTTTCGATGATATTCCTAAATGGCTTCAGATAAATGATGGGATGGTTCTGTGGTATCGATAGCTACGATGCCACGGCGTAGGTGCAAGTTTGTAGGTTGACACTACGACACACGACTCCGCTCCAGATTCAGCCCATTTGACCAAGAGCAGGCGGCCGGGACACTTCGCTTCATATAGAAACATCGCTCTACTTACGATGGGTCTAATGCTTCGCACCTACGTGCAAAGTTATGTAACCATTTATTAACTTGGTTTTTGCGTATAGTAAACACCTATAATTTTACACGCGGTACCGACGTGTTTTACCTCACCTGCTCGTACTAGCTTCCTTCATTCGGCCAAACCTCCAGTTTTCAGGAGCAGACCCACGCGCCGTCTTCCAGGCGGGATACGAAAGGTTCCTTAGAAAAGGCACGGCCGACCTCCTTCCCCATCCTTCCCTAATGGGACTGATGATCTCGCTTTCCCGCTTTCTGGCCCCCTTCCCCCCTCTTCCCCTCCCAAATCAACCGAGATTGCCGAAATTTCACTTTCGATTCCTGCTAATTTCAAACATATCAGCAGAGTCGGGTGTGCCTCCTCTACAGCGTGTTACAAAAAGGTACGGCCAAACTCTCAGGAAACATTCCTCACACACAAATAAAGAAAAGATGTTATGTGGACATGTGTCCGGAAACTCTTACTTTCCATGTTAGAACTCATTTTATTACTTCTCTTCAAATCACACAGCAACAGAACGTACAAGCGTGACTTAAAACACTTTGTTACAGGAAATGTTCAAAATGTCCTCCGTTAGCGAGGATGCATGCATCCACCCTCCGTCGCATGGAATCCCTGATGCGCTGATGCAGCCCTGGAGAACGGCGTATTGTATCACAGCCGTCCACAATACGAGCACGAAGAGTCTCTACATTTGGTACCGGGGTTGCGCAGGCATGAGCTTTCAAATGCCCCCATAAATGAAAGTCAAGAGGGTTGAGGTCAGGAGAGCGCGAAGGCCATGGAATTGGTCCGCCTCTACCAATCCATCGGTCACAGAATCTGTTGTTGAGAAGCGTACGAACACTTCGACTGAAATGTGCAGGAGCTCCATCGTGCATGAACCACATGTTGTGTCGTACTTGTAAAGGCAGATGTTCTAGCAGCACAGGTAGAGTATCCCGTATGAAATCATGGTAACGTCCTCCATTGAGCGTAGGTGGTTGAACATGGGGCCCAGTCAAGACATCACCTGCCCAAACGTTCACAGAAAATCCGTGTTGATGACGTGTCAACATTACCTTCCTTCAATTGGGCCAACTAGCGGTGAATCGAGGAAGTACAGTACATACTGACGAAATTAAAATGAGCTCTAACATGGAAATTAAGCGTTTCCGGACACATGTCCACATAACATCTTTTCTTTATTTGTGTGTGAGGAATGTTTCCTGAGAGTTTGGCCGTACCTTTTTGGAACACCCTGAATATTTCTCTATAAAAGGGACTGATTTCTCGTCGAATATTATTTCACTCA
Source organism: Schistocerca cancellata (assembly GCF_023864275.1). Lineage (NCBI taxonomy): Eukaryota > Metazoa > Arthropoda > Insecta > Orthoptera > Acrididae > Schistocerca > Schistocerca cancellata. The sequence goes on along the minus strand of NC_064631.1, from coordinate 95,110,247 downwards.
GATATGCAGCAGAAACTGAAAAAAATAATGTCTCTAAGCTATTGAAAATATGATAACGATCGATGTGACGCAAAAAGTGACGTCATGGAAGCTGTTGCCATTGCGGCGCAGTTGGCTAGCATTGAGCCGATGGCTGGTGCGGCAAATTTCTCGTGGCCCGAAAATAGGTGCTGCGTTTTTGCATCTGTCTGCACTCTCCTGTGCACTTCCGTCAGTCGCTTTATCGCCGAAAGCGCTCGCGGTCTGGGCGGGCCCTGCGAGGCATCCCCCGGTGGCCGCAACTTCGGCCGCAACGAAGGGCGCCGGCTGAAGTGTAGAGCGGGCGCGGCTATGCCGGCGAGTTAGCGGAATTATTCCAGCGGCCGGTGACACAGGGCTGGGACGCCGCCTCCAACGCCCCCAGGCGCCGCCGCCGCCGCCGCCGCCGCCGCCCCCGCCGCCACCCTCCTCGCATTAATTCAATTTGGCCGGACTGCGTTCCATCTGCGCGAGTAATTCTATCAGATGCAGGCCCCCAGCCCCCGTTCCATCCGGTCACCTTCCCTGGGGGCGGCGGGCGAGGTCAGGACAGCCGCCGCGACGACGTGCGACGCCTCTGGCGCTGGAGAACGCCTTGTCCGCATGTCCAAATACAGTGGCTGCTCCGAGGCGCCAACTCGTATTCGGTGTACAAGCTACACTCCTGGAAATGGAAAAAAGAACACATTGACACCGGTGTGTCAGACCCACCATACGCCGGCCGCGGTGGTCTCGCGGTTCTGGCGCTGCAGCCCGGAACCGCGGGACTGCTACGGTCGCAGGTTCGAATCCTGCCTCGGGCATGGGTGTGTGTGATGTCCTTAGGTTAGTTAGGTTTAAGTAGTTCTAAGTTCTAGGGGACTTATGACCTAAGATGTTGAGTCCCATAGTGCTCAGAGCCATTTGAACCATTTTAGACCCACCATACTTGCTCCGGACACTGCGAGAGGGCTGTACAAGCAATGATCACACGCACGGCACAGCGGATACACCAGGAACCGCGATGTTGGCCGTCGAATGGCGCTAGCTGCGCAGCATTTGTGCACCGCCGCCGTCAGTGTCAGCCAGTTTGCCGTGGCATACGGAGCTCCATCGCAGTCTTTAACACTGGTAGCATGCCGCGACAGCGTGGACGTGAACCGTATGTGCAGTTGACGGACTTTGAGCGAGGGCGTATAGTGGGCATGCGGGAGGCCGGGTGGACGTACCGCCGAATTGCTCAACACGTGGGGCGTGAGGTCTCCACAGTACATTGATGTTGTCGCCAGTGGTCGGCGGAAGGTGCACGTGCCCGTCGACCTGGAACCGGACCGCAGCGACGCACGGATGCACGCCAAGACCGTAGGATCCTACGCAGTGCCGTAGGGGACCGCACCGCCACTTCCCAGCAAATTAGGGACACTGTTGCTCCTGGGGTATCGGCGAGGACCATTCGCAACCGTCTCCATAAAGCTGGGCTACGGTCCCGCACACCGTTAGACCGTCTTCCGCTCACGCCCCAACATCGTGCAGCCCGCCTCCAGTGGTGTCGCGACAGGCGTGAATGGAGGGACGAATGGAGACGTGTCGTCTTCAGCGATGAGAGTCGCTTCTGCCTTGGTGCCAATGATGGTCGTATGCGTGTTTGGCGCCGTGCAGGTGAGCGCCACAATCAGGACTGCATACGACCGAGGCACACAGGGCCAATACCCGGCATCATGGTGTGGGGAGCGATCTCCTACACTGGCCGTACACCACTGGTGATCGTCGAGGGGACACTGAATAGTGCACGGTACATCCAAACCGTCATCGAACCCATCGTTCTACCATTCCTAGACCGGCAAGGGAACTTGCTGTTCCAACAGGACAATGCACGTCCGCATTTATCCCGTGCCACCCAACGTGCTCTAGAAGGTGTAAGTCAACTACCCTGGCCAGCAAGATCTCCGGATCTGTCCCCCATTGAGCATGTTTGGGACTGGATGAAGCGTCGTCTCACGCGGTCTGCACGTCCAGCACGAACGCTGGTCCAACTGAGGCGCCAGGTGGAAATGGCATGGCAAGCCGTTCCACAGGACTACATCCAGCATCTCTACGATCGTCTGCATGGGAGAATAGCAGCCTGCATTGCTGCGAAAGGTGGATATACACTGTACTAGTGCTGACATTGTGCATGCTCTGTTGCCTGTGTCTATGTGCCTGTGGTTCTGTCAGTGTGATCATGTGGTGTACCTGACCCCAGGAATGTGTCAATAAAGTTTCCCCTTCCTGGGACAATGAATTCACGGTGTTCTTATTTCAATTTCCAGGAGTGTATATGCTCGATGGAGAAATAAGATAACACGGCATGTCATTCCTACTGGAGATAAAAGTATGTCAAGGTGCACAGCAAGGGTGTGTTGTAGGGCCATTCGTACTCAATAAGTATATTCACTGAAGCGCCAAAGAAACTGGTATACGAATGCGTATTCAAATACAGAGATATTAGAACAGGCAGAATACAGCGCTGCGGTAGGCAACGCCTATATAAGACAACAAGTGTCTGGTGCAGTTGTTGGATCGGTTACAGCTGCTACAATGGCGGGTTATCAAGATTTAAGTGAGTTTGAATGTGGTGTTATAGTCGGCGCACGAACGACGGGACACAGCATCTCCGGGATAGCGATGAAGTGGAGATCCTCCCGTACGACCATTTCACGTATGTACCGTGAACATCAGGAATCCGGCAAAACATCAAATCTCCGACATAACTGCAACCGGAAAAAGATCCTGCAAGAACAGGACCGACGACGACAGAAAAGAATCGTTCAACGTGACAAAGTGCAACCCTTCGGCAAATTGCTGCAGATTGCAATGCTGGGCCATCAACAAGGGTCAGCGTGCGAACCATTCAACGAAACATCGTCGATCTGGGCTTTCGGAGTCGAAGGCCCACTCGTGTGCCCTTGATTACTGCACGCCTCGCCTGGACCCGTCAACACCGACATTGGACTGTCGATAATTGGAAACTTGTTGCCTGCTCGGACGCGTCTCGTTTCAAATTGTCTCTAGAGGATGGACGTGTACGGGGATGAAGACAACCTCATGAATCCGTGGACGCTGCATGTCAGCAAGGGACTTTTCAAGCTGGTTGTAATGGTGTGCAGCGTGTGCTGTTGGAGTTATGTGGGATCCCTGATAGGTCTAGATACGACTCTGACAGGCGACACGTACGTAAGCATCCTGCCTGATCGCCTGCATGCATTCATGTCCATTGTGCATTCTGATGGACTTGTGCAAATCCAGCAGGACAATGCAACACCCCACACGTCCAGAATTGCTACAGAGAGGCTCGATGAACACTCTTCTTAGTTGTCCGCTGGTCACCAAACTCCCTAGACGTGACTTATTGAGCGTATCTGGGATGCCTTGCAATGTGCTGTTCAGCAGAGACCTTCATCCTCTTGTACTCTTACGGATTTATGGACAGCACTGCAGGATTCATGGTGTCAGTTCCTTCCAGCTCTACTTCAGACATTAGTCGAGTCCATTCCACGTGGGGTTGCGGTACTTCCGCGTGCTCGGGAGGCGTACACGATATTAGGCAGGTGTACCAGTTTCTTGGGCTCTTCAGTGTATAAATGACATATAGAATAATACGCAGAAAAATATCAACGCTATAAAACTGCCACAGAAGCAGAAAGACGTGCAGAGGATCGACTCATGGTGCAGGGACTGGTAGTTAACCCTCGCCATAAATAAATGTAACTCAGTGCGTATAAACAGACGAAAGACCCATTGCTGTTGATTACACGTTCGCAGAAGGATCACTGAAAGTAATCAAATCCCTAAATTACACGTATGTTGGAGTATGTCTATGGAGCGATTTAAAGTGGAGTAACGACATTAAAGTAATTGTACGGAAGGAAGATACCAGAGTGGACGAATCTTTAGGAAGTTATGTAATGGCCGTATGGCTAGGGCCTCCCTTCGTGTAGACCGTTCGCCTGGTGCAAGTCTTTCGAGTTGACGCCATTTCGGCGACTGGCGCGTGGATGGGTATGAAATATTGATTATGGCAACACAACACCCAGTCCCTGAGCGGAGAAAATCTCCGACCCAGACGGGAATAGAACCCGGGCCATTAGGTATGACAATCCGTCGCGCTGACCACTCAGCTACCAGGGGCGGACATCTTTAGTGCAGTCCATCAACAAAGGATGTGGCGTGCAGTGCCCTGGATTGATCAATACCTGGATCTTGCTCGTCTCTGATTTGGCGTGTATACCGTTTTCTCTCCTACATATTGTGTATGTGTGTGTGTGTGTGTGTGTGTGTGTGTCGGGAGTGAGGGAGGGAAGGTGAGAGAGAATTTGTATATGCTTTAGTATGGCTATGTGTGTGTATGGATACAATTTCCTTACACTACTATTTCTTTTATTTGTGTTATCAGAGCATTCATGTTGATATGTGTCCAGTCGTTTATCACTTGTTTGTTCCCTGCGAAGGGTTGCTGGTTATGATGGGTTTCCTGCATCGGGAAAAGGCATTTGTTTATCCTGAAGTGTACACACACCTAACATTCGGAAACAAGTCTCAAATCTCTCTCTCTCTCTCTCTCTCTCTCTCTCTCTCTCTCTCTCTCTCCTCCCCCCCCCCCCCTCCGCGCGCGAGCGTGTTTCCGTACATACACACACACACACACACACACACACACACACACACACAAAACATTCAACAGTTGGCAACAACATCATATCATCCAAAACATAAATGAAGAAACTGAGTTTTCAATTACTAGTGCTGTGCAAATGATATGTCGAATGGCATTAAGCAGAATAACAGCTCTAAAACCGGAAGAAGAATACTTATCTACGAAATCTGTGTGTAGAAATTTTAAGCTATTATTACGTTATAAACTGTTCGATCCATTTATAAACTCAATTTACAATATCCGGGATGTGAAATGAAATAGTCTAAACATAAATATGTAATCAACACAGGCCACTGGTGATGTCTTTCGGCGCGCGGAGTGGTCTCAGGGTTTGAGGCATCATGTCACGAACTGCGCGGCCGCTCCCGCTGGAGGTTCGAGTCCTCCCTCGGGCATGCGTGTGTGTGTTGTTCTTAGTATAAGTTAGTTTAAGTAGTGTGTAAGTCTAGGGACCGATGACCTTAGCAGTTTGGTCCCTCAGGAATTCACACACATTTGAACATTTTTTGATGTATTTCAAATAATAACGACGATAGGCGTATAGCACGAGAGATTCATTTAATTAAGTTGTAATTAGACGGGCGTGAAGTATTAAGTATCAACATAATACGATTTCTGATATGCTTGTTTATCTTGCCAAGAGGGTACAGATACAAGGAGTCGTATCAAGGACCGTCTAGGGCTGCAGAGCCAAATAAGAAGAAACGGTAACAGTACGAAAACCAGTTTCTCTCGCTGCTTCATTAACGCTGGTATTATTTGTTATCCGAAGGTGACCTACTGCTGCAGTAGAAGACGTTAATATACAATCAGTAAACCGCCCTTGATTAGTCCTGCCCTCAACTGCAGTGGTCGATATTGAGCAAACATCAAATGCCGTGGAAATTCGGAGCACCTCACCCTATCGTCAGGCGCTGTTAGACATGCTCAGTCACGGGAACGTACGTCTAGGAGTGCAAATGTAGGACCTCGGGAAAAAATTAGCAAACAGATATACTCCTCGAGACAGGCAGGTGCTTACAATGTCGTTTGTTTTGATTTCAGCTTCTACAGTACTGTACGAGGAGTAGTCACAACGTTTTAATTACTACCTCGAAAACGTTAACCTGCAGCCATGAAATTCAGTGATGGTATTAGTCCTTCTCCACGTATTCCCCATCAAGTTTGACACCTATTTTTCGTAGGAGCGTGTATTTTGGAAATGTTGCACCTCAAAAATCAGCACGTCGTCGTTCTAGAAATGCCTTTCACGCAGTGCCTTTCTTCCGAGGAAAGAGCGCGAAGTTACTGGTTGCTATGTCAGGAGAATACGAGAGGGGTGGGACGGAGGAGGGGCGAAGGAGTTAGGATAAATTTGGTAGTCCAACGAGGCAGCATGTCGGATTGTGTGCCACGCAGAACGATGCACTGTTGTGGGCAACAGCCCCTTGGATGACTTCACACGATGCTTCGTCCTGACAGCTTCCTTCATATCACTAGGTGATCGCAGTAGCATGCACCCGCGAAGATTTGTCGTCTACGGAAGTAGACACCATGGCAGTCACAAAATATACTTAGTACCACGTCGCCCGACGATAGTTCAGTCCCTGCTCTTTTGAGGGCTGGTGAATCCTCTTGTTTTTACAGCAGTCTTCGTTCGTTTGTCTCTGAATTATATACATATCAAAAAGTTTTGCATCACGATTTCGAGTATTCCGGAATCTGTACAGAAAATTCAAGTTGTACCACCACACAGCAACACCTTCAGTGGTGGTGGTCCCGACTGCTGTACACACAAGTACCTCTAATACCAGCAGCACGTACTCTTGCATTGATAGATGCCTGTATTCGTCGTGGCATACTATCCACAAGTTCATCAAGGCACTGTTGGTCCAGACTGTCCAACTCCTCACCGGCGATTCGGCGTAGATACCTCAGAGCGATTGGTGGGTCAAGTCGTCCATAATCAGCCCTTTTCAATCTATCCCAGGCATGTTCGATAGGGTTCATGTCTCGAGAACATGCTGGACACTCTAGACGAGCGATGTCGATATGCTGAAGGAAGTCAGTCACAAGATGTGCACGATGGGGGCGCGAATTGTCCTCCATGAAGACGAATGCCTCGCCAATATGCTGCCAATATGGTTGCACTATCGGTAAGAGGATAGCTTTCATGTACCGTACAGCCGTTACAGCGCCTTCCATGACCATCGGCGGCGTACGTCGGCCCCACATAATGCCACCCCAAAACAGCAGGGAAACTCCATCTTGCTGCACTCGCTGGACATTTTGACTAAGGCGTTCAGACTGACCGGGTTGCCTCAAAACACGTCTCCGACGATTGTCTGGTTGCAGTAGAGGTTTGGAACATATACTGTGTTCGAATATTGTGAATTACCTCGAAGAAAACGATTTATTGACACATAGCCACACGGATTCAGGACATATCGTTCTTATGAAACACAACTAGCTCTTTACACTCGTGAAGTAATGAGTGCTATCGGCAGGGGATGTCAAATTGATTCCATATTTCTAGATTTCCAGAAGGCTTTCGACACCGTTCCTTCTAACCAAACTTCGTGCATATGGTATAGCCTCAGTTGTGAGCCTGGATTCATGATTTCCTATCAAAAAGGTCTCTGTTCGTAGTAATAGATGGAAAGTCATCGAGAAATACGGAAGTAATATCCAGCAATCCCCAAGGAAGTGTTATAGGCCCTCCGTTGTTCCAGATCTATATTAAAAAAATAGGAGACAATCTGAGTAGCCCTCTTAGATTATTTGCAGATGATGCTGTCATTTAACGTCTTGTAAAGTCATCAGAGGACCAAAACGAATTGCAAAATCATTTAGATAGGATATCTTGTGGTGCGAAAAGTGGCAATTGACTCTGAATAAATAAAAGTGTGAAGTTATTCACATGAGTACTAAAAGAAATCCGCTAAATTTCGATTAAGTGATAAGTCACGCAAATCAACTAAATCTTAAGGATTACAATTACAAATAACCTAAATTGGAACGATCACATGGATAATGTTGTGAGTAGACCAAATCAGAACACTTAGAAGGTGCAACGGATCTACTAAAGAGACTGCTTACACTACACTTGCCCGCCCTGTTCTGGAGTATTGCTATGCGGTGTGGGATCCGCATCAGGTGGGACTGACGGATGACACCGAAAAAGTTCAAAGAACGGTGGCTCGTTTTGTATTATCGCGAAATAGGGGAGATAGTGCCGCAGACATGGTACTGACTTGCAGTGGCAATCATTAAAACAAATACGTTTTTCGTTGCGACGGGATCTTCTCTTGAAATTTCAATCACCAGTTTTCTCCTCCGATTGCGAAAACATTCTGTTGGCACCCACCTACATAGGTAGAATTATCATCATGATAAAATAAGAAAAATCAGAGCTCGCACAGAAAAATTTAAGTGCTCGTTTTCCCCGCGCGCCGTTCAAGAGTGGAACGGTAGAGAGACAACTTGAAGGTGGTTCATTGAACCCTCTGCCAGGCACTTAATTGTGAATAGCAGAGTAATCACATAGATGTACATATGTGAAACTCGAAACAGTTTGGCTCTGTCTACCTTGTGAAAGGCTTTTCTTCAGAGTTAATACAAGTAATATCGACAGTTATATTCCGGATGTTCTTCTTTTAAACGTGTTTCAATGAGGAGAATTTTTACACGTGTCATTTTCGCTTCCTTGCAGTTGATTTCAGACTGAAAAGCAACGCCGCTGAGAAGTCTTATTTTTAATTTTTCGTGTTGGAATACAATGGAAAAATCTTTCTCTATGCCGGTAATTGTTATTCAAACAGGTTGCCAGTTCACCATGAGTAGGTGTTAAGTCCTCGGTAATAAGGGGAAATGGTTTGTAAACCGCACTTCTGAAAGCGCAGCTAGGATTAAATTCGACGAGCCACACTCTATATACATTCTGCGGCTAGAACAGAGTATCTCTGCCGATTGCAATCTCGGAAGAGCTGTTCGGAAATCCACGGGATTAGCAGTGCTGGCGGGAGGGTAGCGCCGGCTGACTCAGGCCGGCGGCGCTCGCGTAAGTTGCTCAGTTATAAGTAGCCGCCCGGGGCCAAGGCTGGAACATTAAGCCCCTCCTCGATAGCTGCAGGCGAACTTGGGCCCTCTCTGTTAGCAAAATCTGCAGTCAGATGAAGGGACCCCTTCCATAATAGGTTACCTTTGCGATCGGCTCTTGATCGGAGAGCATTAATCACACGCCATCCACGAAATAAAATGTGAACAACACGGTGATCGAATGAAATGTAAGGCACGTATTACCTTGTAATAACTGTTTGCCATAACCTTTATAAAAGCAAAGCCGTGCTCAGGTGTTTATTAACAATATACGAGGGCTACATTTTTTTCAATCTCGTATCGGAAAAACTCCATTGAAAATTAAAAATGTTCTATTTGCAAAAATTAGTTACTCCCTACAGTAACTTCTTTACAGTGCATAAAAAGTTCTCGGTTTACTTGCCGCGTCAAATTTAGATAAAATCCCAAGCTTTCGATGACTACCTCCGTCATCTTCGTCAGGGGTAAAACTGACTGTCGTGGACCGTTTTTTTTTTTTCTTTATTGTAGTTTTAAGCACCTCATACAAGGCGGGCTGGCAGCAGCATATTACGCCGCTCTTCAGCCTTGAGTGTTACAATAACAGAACATATAGGTGGCACAGATAATACAATAAAAACGGCGGGCAAAAAATGTAGATACGAAAAACAATAAACATGAAGCCGTTCACGCTGGACGAGAAAAAACACAACACTTGTGGACACGGCGCACATAACACGGATGACTGCGACGGCACACGTGAACAGTGGTGGCGTGACGGCGAAAAAACACTAAACACTAAACACAAAACGAAGGCACACACACGAGACACTGATGGCGATGATCTCCGGCGCGCGAATGTTCACTGAGCGTGTGCGAGTCCGGGGACCTGCCAAGAGAGGAGGAGGGGGAAGTGGAGTGGGAGAGGGAGAGGGGAGAGCAGAGATGCCATGGGCCAGGGAGAGAAGGGGAGGGAGGAAGGGGGAGGGGAAGCCCGGGGGAAGAGGGGTGGAGGAAGGGGGATGGGGGTAAAGGAAAGAGAAGGGAGGGAGGGTGTCTAAAGGAAAGGACACAGGAAGTGGGGGGGGAGGATCAAAGTTGATAGGAGGGGTAGATGGAGGGGAGGAGGACATCGTCAGGGAGGGGGAGCTGGCGGAAGCCACCTTGGGAGAGGGTAAGGAGTGTGGAGACCGGGTGGGACGTGGGAATACAGGCGTGGCAGCGGGCGGGGCTGGGAGAGGATGGGCGAGACAAGCGGGTGAGGAGGATCGAGTTTATGGGAGGTGTACAGGATCCGTATCCTTTCAAGGAAAAGGAGGAGGTGGGGGAAGGGGATGAGATCGTACAGGATCCGCGTGGGGGAGGGGAGAGGAATGCGATAGGCGAGGCGGAGAGCATGGCGTTCATGGATTTGGAGGGATTTATAAAAGGTAGGGGGGGGGGGGCGGAGATCCAAGCCGGATGGGCGTAACAAAGGATAGGGTGGATGAGGGATTTATAGGTGCGGAGGATGGTGGAGGGGTCCAGACACCACGTACGCCCAGAAAGGAGCTCGAAGAGACGGAGTCGGGAGCGTGCCTTGGCTTGGATTGTCTGGAGATGGGGAGCCCAGGAGAGACGCCGGTCGAGGGTGACGCCAAGGTACTTAAGGGTGGGAGTGAGGGCGATAGGACGGCCGTAGATGGTTAGATAGAAATCAAGGAGGCGGAAGGAAGGGGTGGTTTTGCCTACAATGATCTCCTGTCGTGGACCGGTGAGGCTTCCGCTTTTATAAGCAGTGGACGACTTCTCATTGGCTGGATGACCTCACGGTGAAAACGGCGCGTGCCGAGGTGGCGGCCTCTATATCCATAGATTTTGTTTGCGCGCTTTATCCAGCGCCATCCATCGCAACAGACGGAGAACTGCGAGGAATGTAAGAAGTCTCCCTCTGCGCTCTTTCTTTATCAATTGCGCGCTTCCATGCACTGCTGAGCGCATAACCGGAGTCTCTGTTGAAATTATATTCACAGAGTCTAATTTCAACTGCTTCCTTGATGACAGAGTCCCAATAGTTTGAAGCGTGAACAAGTAGTCTTGTTTCATCGAATAAAATCTTATGTTTATTTAACAAACTGTGCTCAACCACCGCTGATTTTTTTCTAGATACCTGTATTTCAGGTGACGCCGATGTTCCACACAGCGATCGGCAACAGTTCTTATAGACTGGCCCACACAATTTTTCCCACACTCGCAAGGAATGCTGTAAATTCCCAGTACTCTCAAGCCGAGATTATCTTTTACGGATCGCAACATTTCCTTAATCTTCCTGGGTGGCCGGAAGACTGGTCTGATTCCCTGCCGGCTCAGGACTCTGCCGATCTTGCTGGTCGTTTAACCGCAGAAAGGTAGCCGCACGATGTGTTGGTCCTCTTGATCTGTTCGAACAGCGTCCTTCCTTGGTTTCTTCGCCAGAGTGGATCTGATATCACGATCGGAATTTCCATTTTTTATGAATACCGTCGTCAGATGGTTAATCTCGGAGCCGAGATGATCCTTGTCCGAAATAGTCCTTGCTCTGTGTACCAAGGTATTCAGCATAGCTCTCGTCTGAACTGGGTGGTGAAAACTACGCGCGTTTAGATATAAATCTGTATGCGTCGGTTTTCTGTACACAGAATGTCCGAGACGTCCTACTGATTTTCGCTCCACCAGCACATCTAAGAAGGGTAACTTCCCATCCTTCTCCACCTCCACTGTAAATCTTATATTCTGATGTATACCATTCAAATGATCAACAAACTGCTGCAGTGCCTCATTGCCATGTGGCCAGATTAAAAATGTATCGTCAACATACCTGAAGAAGCGAGATGGACGTAAGGGAGCACTGTTCAACGCTCGTTCTTCGAAATCCTCCACGAAGAAGTTAGTTAAGGCTGGTGACAGCGGCGAACCCATGGCTGTTCCGTCAGTCATTTCATAATATTGTCATCCAGCCAATGAGAAGCTGTCCACTGCTTATAAAAGCGGAAGCCTCACTGGTCCACGACAGTCAGTTTCACCCCTGACGTAGATGACGGAGGTAGTCATCAAAAGCTTGGGATTTTATCCAAATTTGACGCGGAAAGTAAACCGAGAACTTTTTATGCAAGGACTCCGTCGCGAAAAACTTCGTAGTCACTTCTTTACAGTGTCGCTTTTCCGATTTAGACATTTGTCGTGACGTGGCGCCAACTTCCCAATATCCTCCTCACAGAAGGCAGCAACCTGTGATTTCCATCAATTCCCTACGCTGGTCTGCTGGTCTGCAACTTGTTGTCTGTGCCAAAACACTGTCCTCATAGCCAGTGGGTCATGGGAGCGAAGAGATGAAAACCGAATGGAACCTGGCTGGGCAGTATGGTGGGTGATCGAACACTTTCCACCGAAAACTTCATTGCCCGTGCAGTGGGCGACCGAGAATTGTCATGAAGAAGCAAACGCATGACAGCTGTATTATGCGGACTGCATGGAATAAGGCCAAACCCCTCATAACTGAAAAGTGTGACCTGGCGCGAAAGGAGGACATAACAGAGACGCAGCGCAACACATCTGCGCAAAGATGTAATGGATTTTCACTGTGGGTTTAATTTCGCAACCGATTGGAGTTCGAAAACAAAAATAGCCCTCGTGTTAATAGAATCATATTAACTGTCAACTACCTCAACTTTTTCATTGACAATGTTTCTTTCAAGCAACACTGATCACTGATTTACAGTAGTTACTGTACGATCGGTAAGAGTCTTTATAATGTATTTTTTAACTTTCAGTTCTGTTCTCAGCAATCCAGTGCCTACGATTAATACCCGTCGCCTACCGTTGTAGCGCCATATTCTGTCACCAGATAGCAGATACATTAACAATTCCTTGACACTGAATTTATTTACAGGATGAACCAGAAGTCTATTGGGAAACGTTCAGAGGTTGTTAAGCGACACCTTGTAAGTATTTTGCTAAAAGGCACCCACGTTACAGAGTTATTGCATTTCGCCTGGTATTTTGCCCCCATTATCATTGTCTTTGTGTATTGCACTGAAAACAGTGCACACCAGTGCAGATTGGACGGGGAATGCTGCGTGTCTTGTTTGGAAACCAAATTCATTCGTTCACTTACAGTGCGAGGTGCCAGGATGCAATTAAAGAGCACAACTCTTTAATTGTGCCGAATTTTGCATCACAATCAGATATGCACTCGACCCCCTCCTTACCTACCACCTAATTAACTATGTGCACAACGGTAACGAAAGTAATTGATGGTGGACCCTACTAGTTGGTAAAATAAGGGGCGCTAGTTCAAAATAAATTAATAAAAAATCGCAATCTACTCAAAAAAGAGAGAATTTTATCACAATAAAGGACAGGAAACGAATTCTGCATCTTTCTACGAAATGATACGCCAATTAAATATTACAATGAGATTTATTATAAATCAGAACATAAAGATACTTCACTGTCGATACAAGCAGTAGGCTAAAGGATACGGTATAGTGAACTATTATGAAAATAAGAGTTGGCTCGAGGACAAAGGGCTCCTACTCTCTGTGATGCAATAGATGACGATAATGACTGGAGGTCCTAATGAATCGATATTAGTCCCCCCCCCCCCTGACTATAATGAAGAATTGTGATTAGTAGTGAGAAATCAAGTGGGGATACATGGAGAAACATATGAGGTGTACTTGAGGCAAAACGAGCGCGCCTGCTGCCGAGGACTTCAGTATAAATTTGACAGGTCCTACAATGTTGTAGCCGCAAAATACACTACAGGACATTAAAATTGCTACACCAAGAAGTAATGCAGATGATAAACCGGTATTCATTGGACAAATATATTATACTAGAACTGACATGTGATTACATTATCACGCAATGTGGGTGCATAGATCCTGAGAAATCAGTACCCAGAACAACCAACTCTGGCCGTAATAAAGGCCTTGATACGTCTGGGCATTGAGTCAAACAGAGCTTGGATGGCGTGTACAGGTACAGCTGCCCATGCAGCTTCAACACGATACCACAGTTCATCGAGAGTAGTGACTGGCGTATTGGGACGAGCCAGTTGCTCGGCCACCATAGACTAGACGTTTTCAATTGGTGAGAGATCTGGAGAATGTGCTGGCCAGGGCAGCAGTCGAACATTTCCTGTATCCAGAAAGGCCCGTACAGGACCTGCAACATGCGGTCGTGCGTTATCCTGCTGAAATGTAGGGTTTCGCAGGAATCAAATGAAGTGTAGAGCCACAGGACGTAACATATCTGAAATGTAACGTCCTCTGTTCAAAGTGCCGTCAATGCGAACAAGAGCTGACCGAGACGTGTAACCAATGGCACCCAATACCATCACGCCGGGTGATAACGCCAGTATGACGATGACGAATACACGCTTCCAATGTGCGTTCACCACGATATCGCCAAACACGGATGCGACCATCATGATGCTGTAAATAGAACCTGGATTCATCCGAAAATATGACGTTTTGCCATTCGTGCACCCAGGTTCGTCGTTGAGTACACCATCGCAGGCGCTCCTGTCTGTGATGCAGCGTCAAGGGTAACCGCAGCCATGGTCTCCGAGCTGATAGCCCATGCTGCTGCAAACGTCGTCGAGCTGTTCGTGCTGATGGTAGTTGTCTTGCAAACGTCCCCATCTGTTGACTCAGGGATCGAGACGTGGCTTCACTATCCGTTACAGCCATGCGAATAAGATGCCTGTCATCTCCATTGCTAGTGATACGAGGCCGTTGGGATCAAGGACGGCGTTCCGTATTACCCTCCTGACCCACCGATTCCATATTCTGCTAACAGTCATTGGATCTCAATCAACGTGAGCAGCAATGTCGCGATACGATAAACCGCAATCGCATAGGCTACAATCCGACCTTTATCAAAGTCGGAAACGTGGATGGTACGCATTTCTCCTCCTTACACGAGGCATCACAACAACGTTTCACCAGGCAACGCCGGTCAACTGCTGTTTGTGTATGAGAAATCGGTTGGAAACTTTACTCATGTTAGCACGTTGTAGGTGTCGCCACCGGCGCTAACCTTGTGTGAATGGTCTGAAAAACTAATCATTTGCGTATCACAGCATCTCCTTCCTGTCGGTTAAACTTCGCGTCTGTAGCACGTCATCTTCGTGGTGTGGCAATTTTAACGGCCAGTAGTGTACTTTACCAGTCTTGAAACCTGCAGCACGTCGTCGGTAGGCAGCTTTCTTCTGATGCAGTCGCTGACACCTGCTGTGCAGCAACTTTGTTTGAACCCGTGGCCTCGAATGCTATCTTAAAATTCTAACATCTGCTCGCGTGGCGGAAGCACAAAAACTTCTGGATGCACGAGGGTGTATCTCCAGGAAGAGACACAGCTAAACCGCCTAAACTCGCCCTTCCAGTACAGGTGCGAAAACCCAGCCTTCTGGGACTTAAGTCGCAGAATGAAACTACAGTATGACCAAAGTCATGCTCCACAACGATTCCGAAAAAATGTGACTAAGTCACAAGACCGTCCGATTCCGGAGAAGACCAGATCCCGAGTGCTACGCCCGCGCAATGCAAGAACGAAGCCAAGGTTACTCAACTCCCCCACTACCCTTGAAAAGCAGCAAATCAGCATTCAATGGTGATACCAAAATTCTTCCACACTATCTCAGAACATCATTCGCACCAATAGCGTATGTTCCCTCCAGTTTCTAGCAGTGCTTTATGACGTCAACTGGCCTGAGTTTCAGTTGACCAGTCATGCCTCTGCTAATTAGCTGGGGGCACTGAACTTGCCGTTTGACCGACTATGAAAACAACATGCCTACATCACCGGCCATCCGGCGCCCGATAGCCGCACACACCAGTGCACCGTCCACGGGAATTCTCAGAATCATGAAAATACAATCAGTCGGTGCCAGCAGTCTTCCTTCCAGACGCACCGGAATGGTAAACACACAAACTGTGTCTACACTCAGATGGCTCACAGGTCGTTTCGCCCTCCATACAATAGGCCAAACTCGACCGAGGTCAGTCAGCCTTCCAGGCGCTCAAGCCCATTGATGTACGATCCTCTCCGTATTCGCGGAAGTACAGACCCCCCCCCCCCCCCCCCCCATGGAAACGCAGTGTGTCGCATCCTCCGGTGATCGCTTCGCAACAAGCCACCCAGGGAAGTAACAGAGACAATTAAAAGCAAGACCACATACAGTTCCCAACATGCGCAGCAATCAAGTGAAAAGTAATTTGAGTTCAAATACTCTCCTCAGAATAACCTTATTCGGCCCGTTCCCACTGTGAAATGATATAAAACATTAATAAAATTGATTAAAATGAGAGGCGACATGCAAAATAAGGTATGGAACCTCTCAACAATACTTGCTGTCGACAGCAGTAGTTCCCAGTAGCCCTGAAGCTTGCATTGTTGCGGTTTGCTTTTTCCAGCGCGGTAAAAGTAAACATTACTACAAAGCATATGAGTAGATTAGCGTTGTATTGTATGGTATGGAACTGGGGACGTAGAAACGATGGATAGGTTCGTCCCCGCAATAGCCCTCAGTGGTACACAACCCCACAATAGGCTACAGCAGTCCACTCACCCAACCGCCGCCCCACACCGAACCCCGGGTTATTGTGCGGTTCGGAGCCCAGTGGAACCCCCCCCCCCCCCCCGCCACACTCCCCGCCACCAACCCCCATGTCCCGTCCGGGAACGTCTCAAACCAGACGAGTGTAGCCCCAATGTTTGCGTGCTGGAGTAATTATGGTGTATGCGTACGTGGAGGAACTGTGTAAGTAGGCTGTTTAGGTTTTTATGTTGGTGACGCCACGTAGCGCTCTGTATGAAAATCACTGGCTGTGCTGTGTGCAGCCTGTGGCTGGGTGGCATTGTTGGAATAGTCGCTATTGTAGTGCTGGGCAGTTGGATGTGAATAGCGCGTAGCGTTGCGGAGTTGGAGGGGAGCCGCCAGCAGTGGTGGATGTGAGGAGAGAAATGGCGGAGTTTTGAGAACGGATGATCTGGACGTGTGTCCATCAGAGACAGTAAATTTGTAAGACCGGATGCCATGAGCTGCTATATATAATATGACTTTTGAACACTATTAATGTAAATACATTGTTTGTTTTCTATCAAAAGCTTTCATTTGCTAACTATGCCTGTCAGTAGTTAGTCCCTTCAGTAGTTAGAATCTTTTATTTAGCTGTTTGTAGTGGTGCTCGCTGTATTGCAGTAGTTCGAGTAACGAAGATTTTTGTGAGGTAAGTCATTTATAAAAGGTATAGGTTATTGTTAGTCAGGGCCATTCTTTTGTAGGGATTATTGAAAGTCAGATTGCGTTGCGCTAAAAATATTTGTGTCAGTTTAGTGTTGATCAGAATAGGCAAAGAGCGTTCAGTTTTGCTCAGCTGTTTGAAAATCAAATAATGTAAGAGGTTTATCAGCAGAGTAATTCAATAATTTTTCTAAGGGGACGTTTCAACTGTATGCGCAACAATCGCCGACATAGTGTAACTGAGGCGGAGTAGGTGGAACCAGCCCGCATTCGCCGAGGCATATGGAAAACCGCCTTGAAAACCATCCACAGACTGAGACTGGTCGGCACAGAGGACCTCGACACTAACCCGCCGGGCGTGTCTGTGCACGGGGACCGGCACGCCTTCCCTCCCGGAAAGCAGTGCGTTAGACCGCACAGCTAACCGGGCGGGCATGAGTAGCTTTACTGATGGAAAGTTGGCCAGTATGCATCTCGTAAATGGATTCGCAGCATGTAATGGAACAACGGCGCAACGACGCTACGCCGAGCTGTTAAGACAGCAGTGACATCTCAGTACTTTCGCCTCTGATGGTCGATCCTTCAGTTTTTGCTTTTATAGTTATATAGTACAGGATTTTTCACTATTACAAAGATATTTCCACTGGAAAAAGTTAAACGCCGTAAGAAACGGAATAAATTATAGTTACATTATGAATATGTAGTGAGTTTCGAAGACCACGGATCCCTTATATCACGGGACTCAAAAAATAATCCAAAACAACCACTGAAACGTTCTCGGAGGAGTTCTGTTTCATATGTAGACATTTATCGTGTCAGGGAAGGCTTGTAAAGAGGGCTTGTCAGTGGATTTTTACTGAACACATAGCATACTAGCATTCATTTACACAAAAACTGAAATGTTTGACACACGAAGAACTTACTGCATACGAGCATCATTTCATACTTTTGAAAATAAAAAAGTATTTACAAGTGGCCTATCAAAAAATTTCATTTTCATGGCTTTGCTATAGCGCCGTAGCGTGACTCCTACGGAGGTGTAAAAGCACCAACATGTAAGCAAGGGACTAGTGTGACGTTCGTATCTTTCTGATGTAAGTGCGCTAAATACGGAAACTTGAACTGAGGCGGTATTACCAAAAAATGCGTCCAGACAAGAACAACACGCTGTTACTGTTTTCCTGGCTGCCAAGGACAAGGACCTGTAGACGTCAATGGGAGAATGAAAAACGCGTCGGGAAGTATTTCTTAGGAAAACTACTGATGTGGAATGGTGCGCCAAGGGATGCCGCTGCCTGGTGATAACCCACGCCCCCATATCGCAAATGTCATAACGCAGAGGTTACGCCAAATCAAGTGCGAGACACTTAGGCACTAGTCCTTATCCATACCCATGCGCTGATCACTCCTGTCCTTTAAAAAATTCCTTGAAGGGTTGACGATTCTGTCGAACGAGGGTGTGCAGCAGGCAGTCCTCAGTGTAACTCTCGGGGGAGGGGGGAGTGCCGTGATAAGCCCTATTCCCTTGGAAGAAATGCACTAAAAAAGAATTCCTTTCTTAACGTTCTAAAGAAGTGCAACACAAAGGGACGTAGATCATGGTCATAAGTCTTCCGCGTGGAATTCGGAACTAAGCACGAGTGACCAAGTAAGTGTGTCAGCTTGCAGTATTATTATCGTTTAGCTCTACGCTGACATGGTAATCAGAAAAGTAGTCTCCAATCAGATACCGAATTGACGAAATGGATGTTAACAACCGTGTTTACTGTATATATAACCCTGTTAGTTTCAAATAATGTTTTCACGTTGGTGCGTTTAGTATTGGAACGACGCAGTGTATACAGTTTAGCTTCCGCGGCGAGAGAAGCAGCGTTTGCACACACTCGATAAACAAGCAAACACGCGTCTATATACACGCACAATGATACGCGCCGTCGGTCGGTGATGTCCGTTCACCGGATTTCGCAGCACAGAGGGCCGCTCACAAACGCATGCAGCACATCCGAGCAACCACGCCCTTCACAAATAACGAAAGTGTGCATGACGGACGTGTACGGCGATCTTAAATTGAGCCTGGACGGAGATCATTTGCAGATTCAATTTTTTTCCTCTTTATTCTTTTCTTTAGCAAGACAGCTGCACAACTAACATCTGGACTTTAAAGTAGTATCTGAGTCTTTTTTCCTAGAGTATAAGAGTTATTACGAGAAAAGCTGAGTTACTTATGCTGGTCACGTTCAGATCGAGTCGTTTCAGTTTTTTCATTGTTGCGTGTGTTTTAGTACACATCGCTGGAACCTTTAGGGCGAGTTTTGAGCCGCACGCGGTCTCATAGATGTTGCATGGTTGAAACGTCCCCTTAGAACAATTTATACAAGACTGTGCTTAAACTGACACACAATATTTTTAGCGCAACGCAATCTGACTTTCAATAATCCCTACAAAACAATGGCCCTGACTAACTTTAACCTATACCTTTCACAAATCACTTACCTCACAAAAATCTTCGTTACTCGAACTACTGCAATACAGCGAGCGTCAGTACTGCCAGCTAAATAAAAGATTCTAACTACGGAAGGTACTAACTACTGATAGGGATAGTTAGCAAATGAAAGATTTTAATAGAGAACAAACAATGTATTTACCTTAATAGTCATAATATATGATACCCAGTATTACAAACTTCAAAACTCCGCCATCTCTCTCCCCGCATCCACCACTGCTGGCGGCTCACCTCCAACTGCGCAACGCTACGCGCTGTTCACATCCAGCTGAGGCTGCCCAACACTACAATGGCAGACAACAATGCAAACTAGCCACAGACTGCACACAGCACAGCCAGTGATTTTCATATAGAGCGCTACGTAACGTTGCCAATAAGAAAACATAAACAGCCTACTTACATGGTGTCTGCGTACTAAATTTGTAATAACTGAAATAAACAATTTTAGTATCAAACATGGATTATTAGGAAGATATAAAAATGACGTCGAGCCTTCCGTCCACGGCCCGCAATTACCGCCTTATCAGTACATGTGTCATAACGAGCCTCTGAGTGCATAGAATCGCCGCACCACGTAAGCAGGTGCCCATGTGTTGCTAATACGTACTATGAGTTTAGTATTCTAAATTCTGTATTGGATAGCGTGTCTTTAAACGTACGCTATTTCCAGACTAACATCTAACAGATTTCGCCTGTTCACACTTCTTACGTGTCTACTGGGCAACAATATCCGCCTCCAAACCTCAGTAGTGAAATGTTCAAATGTGTGTGAAATCTTATGGGACTTAACTGCTAAGGTCATCAGTCCCTAAGCTTACACACTACTTAACCTAAATTATCCTAAGGACAATCACACACACACCCATGCCCGAGGGAGGACTCGAACCTCCGCCGGGACCAGCCGCACAGTCCGTGACTGCAGCGCATTAGACCGCTCGGCTAATCCCGCGCGGCCTCCGTAGTGACCTCGGCTGAGTACCATGCAGGGACCCGCGTTGGATTCCCGGTGTATCAGGAAGTCTTCTTTGGCAAGAGGACTGGTACAGGATGCACTCAGCCTTATGAGGCCAACTGAGCAGCTACTTGGTCCATTAGTAGCGGCTGCAAGGTCAAGAAACCCGACAACGACCGGGAGAGTGGTGTGATAACCATATGCCGTCATCCTGCACCCGATAAAGCCATTGGCAGAGGATGAAACGGCGGTCGGACGGCTCCTATTGTGCTGTATAGGGGCCGTAATGGGGATTTTCACTTTCTATCTTTTTTATTAGGCAACAGCAGCCGGCCTCTATCTATTCTGCCTGTGTCTCCATACGGCTATAACAGCCAGGTGCGATGTATCCTGTATTACTCTAAATGTGTGGATAAGAGTGTTTTCATGTATGGTGCGTGTGTTTGTTTGTTTTGTGTACCAAGAGAATGGTGTATGCTTTTTCTGTGATTGTAGTTTTCATGATTTGTTCTTCTATTGTGGTACATATTACACTACCATACATTCTACCGCGGTGTTGAACAAGTGTTACTATGTAGGGAACAGTCTAGTAGTTTTTCGAAATTATATTATTTTCTGAAGGTGGTATTGGAACATTCTTCACTCTATGTGCTACTATGATGTGTTACATAATAAAATATACAAAACTTGATTCCAAAAGAATAAACGTTTGTTCGTTATTTCGTTTTCTTTCACTTTCTACAGTTGGGTCGATAAAATCTATGGAGGACTGTATCGGACATGAAACTGAAAGATATGAAAAAGTAAATTTTTCCTAAAACAGTTCTAATTGGATAGTAAATTGTTACAAATTTGAATTTGACCATCCTTTTTAATTCTCTCAATTAGTTTGTCAAAGAAACTGTCAGCTTGTTCGTAGTTGAAACCTGTAGCTAGCTGCGAAGTCGTGGATTCAGCTGTCCTATGTCTCAGACCGTATTTGTACACCATATTTAAGAACTTATCTGTAGTCAAAATCATAAAGTGGCTATCTCTATTTTTAACATGACCGTACAATACTATTCTCTGTTTACCATAGAAAGTTCTCAGTAAAAAGGATTATGTCCTAAAACAGTTTTCTTGGCCACGTCTTTGTTTTTCCGTAGAGCTGTAACTCTATCACCTAATGTACTTCTTTCTCACTTGCTTCCATGACAGTCGTTCCAAAAATAGTGACTTTTTCTACGGCTTCCTTCATGTTATTTTCATTCCATTTATGTCTTGGTCTCAGAAATTGTAGATTAAAGAAAAAGAAGCTCGTAAAATTAAGTTTTTATAGTGCCTTTTTCCGTGACGTTCGAACCTAAATTGCTTTTTCCGATAAAATCCGAACGTCTCGCTGCGGTAGCTCGACATTCGCACTGTTACTACTTGGGTTAGGCTTTTTCACTGCTGATAGTATATAGAGTAATAACATTTATATATTACACTACAATACAAAAGTAATACTACTTCTTGTGCCCATTCGCGCTGCCATAATCTCCCGCGCCACTTCTCTTGCTGGTTTTTGTTATCCGTGATTTACCTTCCTTTACCTTGTCTGCCCATCTTCGGCTATTAGTATGCAGTTCGACGTATACTGATTGCCTATATGTCCAAAAGCACGAGCTGAGAGTGTCGAGTTATTCAACTTCGGTCGAGTGTAATTATTATGACGACAGTTACGTCCTGGAGGCAACCAGATGTATACTGCTGGCCTTCAAAATTGGAACACCATGAAGGCGGCATGCAACAAATGTCATATTTACATAAAGTACACTATATACTTGGATAAGCAAATGATAGTTCAGCGCAGCCGTCCAAATCCGCTACCCATTGCAGGATTCCAATGGGCCCAAGCGACTAGCGCTGGCGAGGATACACCTACTGGTCGCTCCTCCGTGCATCATTTTACAGCCATGACACACAACTTTATTCACGAAATGGGCTTGTTTCCAGCAAAACAAGTATCGACACGAAGACAGCGACAATGTGCGAAGCATAACGGACTGTTCACATGACAACCAGCATTGTGACTTCCCTTGGTGCACAGGCAGAGCCAGAGACAACACCGGACATACGATAGCCAGTTTAGCGCACAGCATCGCGATGGACGTATCCGTCTGTGGAGGCCATTCCCGGAGTGCATCAGCGTCATACGGACTCAGAACCTGAGCTGAATGTATGACGGGGGGGAGTGGGGGGTTCTCATAGCTAGTAATTTAGACAGCAACTGATACAGCCAATGGCTGCGCCCTATTATTGAACTGTCCGTGACATTATTTTTCAACAAGATAACGCAGGACCGCATGTTGCCCATGCTGTCCCAGCTTGCTTCGATGCGGAAGGCGTTGAACTGTTGTCCTGGTCAACATATTTTCCATATTTCCCTTTCGCAGAAAACACTGGTCATAAGTTGCCAAGAGACTGGTATGCAACCACTCGGCACCCACTGCGAGTGATGAACTCTGCCATAGAGCTGAAGCAGCGTAGGATGACCTGTCCGTTCCTGCACTGTCCATTAACATTGTTACCACCTATCAGAAGCCTGAATAACCACTTTTTGCAGCGTGGACCGCTACGTGGAGTGCAGGAAGAGTGTCAATGATGGTCTGGAACCTACCGACAGGTATGTGAAGCCATACCGGCTCCAGAGCCGTGGGCAACTGTGCTAGGTTTCTCGATTGAGGATCCAAGGCGCGATCAATCCGATGAAGGTGGTGCCATATGTTCTCGGCGGGGTTTAAACCCCGGGAGTCTGGTGGCAGGGAAGAACGGTAAACTAATTGTAGTGTTCCTCGGGCCACGCAAGTACATTGCGATCTGTGTGATATTCTGCGTCGTCCTGCTGGTAGGTGCAATAGTACCGAGGAAAAAAACAAACTGCATGGAGGGGTGGACGTGGTCCGCAAGGATAGATGCATACTTGTGTTGATCCATTGTGCCTTTCGTAATAACAAGATCACCTAGGGATTGCCGCAAAAGTATTCCCCGGACCATAACGGTCCCTACATCAGCATGGATCCTTCCATAGTTCAAGGGTGTTTCCGCCCACAGCCATCTGTCAGAAGCAGCATGAAACGTGATTGATCTGAAACAGACCACCTGTCGCCACTCAGTGCGCGGCGATTTGCGGTATTTGTGTGCGGATTCCAGCCTTCGACGCTGATGAACAGCAGTCATCAGTGGTGAATGAACGCAGACGCCATACGCAGCAGCGTTCGCCGAGGAGACACTGTTGGTAGTCCCTTGGTTCATCTGAGCTGTCAGTTCCTCAACAGCCGCACATCCACTCGCCCGTACACATCTCCGTAGTTGTCGTTCACCCTTGCCATGTATGGCCCGTGGTGAACCGCAGCTGCCTCGGCGCCGGTTTTGGATGCCACCATGTTGCCATCCACGGTTTTACTTTAACCACGCCGTTTCGGAAATGCTTCCAACTTGGCTCGAATGCGAATGATCATGCCCTTCTGGACGTCAGATAAATCGCTCCGTTTCTGCATTACAACAACGACATCACTGTAGTACTCGTGCCCCCGATAAGGTTTATATACTCTACACTGCTAGTGCTGCCATCTGCCGCCTGTGAGTGATTACTGCACACTGATGTCGAATGTAAGCGGTGGTCACATTAATGTGACTGCACCGTGTATCATCGAGGCTGAGGCGCTGCAGTCATGGACTGTACGGCTGGTCCCGACGGATGTTCGAGTCCTGTGGGTGTGGGTGGGTGTGTTTGTCCTTAGGATAATTTAGGTTAAATAGTGTGTAAGCTTAGGGACTGATGACCTTAGCAGTTAAGTCCCATAAGATTTGAGACATCCCTTTAAAAAAATTTTATAAATGACAGTGCTGGAAATCCTCTACGTTATTTAATTTTCAAACACCTGAGCAAAACTGAACGTACTCAGACACTTCTCTCTTTACTTATTCTGATCATCACTAAACTGACACACAATATTTTTTTACCGCAACGCAATCTGACTTTCAATAATCCCTACAAAAGAATGGCCCTGACTAACAATAACCTACACCTTTCATGAATCAGTTACCTCACAAAAATCTTCGTTACTCGAACTACTGCAATACAGCGAGCGCCAATACTGCCAGCTAAATAAAAGATTCTAGCTACTGAAGGCACTAACTACTGATAGGCATAGTTAGCAAATGAAAGATTTTGATAGAGAACAAACCATGTATTTACCTCAATAATGTTCAAAAGTCATCATATATATATCAGTTCATGATATCCAAGATTAAAAATTTACTCTTTCTGGTGGACACACGTCCAGATCGTCCGCTCTCAAAATTTTGCCATCTCACTCCCCACATCCACCACGGCTGGCAGCTCACCTCCAACTGCGTAAAGCTACGCGCTGTTCACATCCAACTGCCCAACACTACAATAGCTAATATTCCAAGAATGCAAACCAGCCACGGACTGCACACAGCACAGTCAGTGATTTTCATACGTGACGTTACCAACAAAAAAACCTAGCCTCCTTACAGATTTCACACACAATTGAACATTGTTTTTTATCATCGAGGCTGAGTTCGACGTGAAGCCCAGCCGGGTTAGGCCGCTGCAGCTGCCGGAGGTAGGAAATCCGTTTAGTAAAGTTCGCACCATGTATTCGATAATCTCGCCAACAAATGTAATCGTGTATTTTCCATACAGTACTGTATCGCACAGTAAATAATATTTCATTATTTGCCTTCCCTCCTGGAGGTGTAATTCTGAACAGGCATCGGTGTAGGTCACTAAGGCAGATGTGTGTGTTTGCACACACTTGCAATGGAGCGCCCGCACCTGATCGAAACCGGGACCGCGTTCCTGTGGCTACGGCACAAGGTAGCGGGGGCCCGGCGGCCAGATCAAACACACGGCCCGCCGAAGGCCGCTAATGATGTCCGCGATTAGGTGCAGGCTGGGCCTCCTCTTTCTGCCGCCGGCACACTTTTCTCGCGTCCGGTGCCGCTGCCAGTGTTCCATTGTTTGCTCAATCATTCACCGGCGCCTGCGCGCTGTGACGTAAAACTGGTTCTCTGCTGTAGCCGTCCGCTGGACCGTCACAACTAAGCGCCGACAAAGGTCCCTTAATCAAGCGCTCGCAGGCAGGCGGCTGGTGACAAAGTCGCACACAGATGACTGTGCGTCGCCGTATTTGTCTGTAAACACGCTTGCTGCACACAGGGGCGCTGGATAGGTAGTAAATTGTTTAACGGCGCTGTCCTCGACGCTGGTATACCGTGGGAGAGTTGGACGATCGAGAATCGAAATCTGAAACGAGATATTCGTGAAGTGAAATGAGATTGTCCTTCAAAGGGATATTCTGACATATCAATATCCGCAGTCCATTCACCTTTTGAGGAATTTTCGCCAGGCGACGTTGCCAGTTTGTCGAGAGCGAAACTACGTCTTAAAAATGAATCAACTGATGACTATTGAAATGCAGCTATACGTTACACGGTTGTCGCACGGTGGCTCCTTGGGTCAGTGCTGCACTACGAACCCAAATGTCTCGGTTCGATCCCCAGTTACTTCAAGGATTATTTTCTGCCACTTCTCTCCTCTTTGACCTACGATGTGAACAATGATAAGGAGCTCCTTCTTTAGGAGCCCATGATAACGCGTACGTCTTCCTTCACACTATCTGATCAAAAGTATCCGGGCATCCCTATATACCGAGTGAGGTGGCGCAGTGGTTAGCACCCTGACCTCGCAATCGGGAGGGCGACTGTTCAAACCATTGTCCAGCCATCCTGGTTTAGGTTCTCCATGATTTCCCTAAATAGCTTCAGGCAAATGCCGGGATAGTTCCTTTGATAGGTGCGTAGCCATTTTCTCCTCCATCCTTGCCCAATCTGATGGGGCCGATAGCCTCGTTGTTTGGTCCCTTCATCAAAATCAACCAACCAACCAACACGCCTGCATAACAGGGATTTGACCACTATATATCACGAGAAGAGGATTCGCTAGTATAAAAGGAGGCGAGGAGCATTGCCTTGTCAGTAGAGAAGCAGCAACAGAAGATCTGAATTATGTTTCGGGTGTGCAGCCGCAAGAATTCTCCTTCTTCTTCTTCTTCTAACATTTCGGTTGTATAACGTTCAGCCATCTTCAGAGTGAGCCGCAAGACTGCCGCTCCAGTGCTCGCTTCGTCCCTTTATAATCGTGTACCGCGCAACTGCTCTATGCGGCCACAGATGCAAATGCGCCAGACACATTTGTCGGCGGCAGAGACGTGCAGAGAGGATGGCACTTTGGGACATGAAGTGTATTGGAAGCCGACGCACGCGGATTTGTATTTACGTGCAAATAGCTGCCACCATACTGCCCAGACGATGAGTGTTCTCCGAACTTTGACCCATAGAGCGCATATTATTTCTGAAGAAAGCAGTCTGCAAGATGGACTTTCCCACTTACAAAGAGTGTTTGAAGACAGTGGGCACTCTCCACAGCATATACAGAAGGCACTGAAAATGAAACCGAAAGAGGCCACAAAGAAAGCAGAAGAAGACGTAGAAACCTTTAAATCGATGGCCTTCCTGCCATATGTGGATAGCCTCTCATCAAAAATAGGACGGATTCTCAGCAGACACAAAGTAAAAGTGATTTTTCGTCCTCCACCCAAGACGGCTGCACTTCCGGGCTCCGTCAAAGATGATTTGCTGCTCCGAAAATCTGGAGTTTACAAAATTCCATATGAATGTGGCCTTTCTTACATTGGACAAACAACTCGTACTGTCCAAGAAAGATGTACAGAACACCGGAGTTACACACGACTTTTACAACCTAACAAGTGGGCAGTGGCAGAGCATTGTATTGACACCGGTCACAGTATGTTGTATGACAACGTCGAAATTCTGGCACTGGGACTCGATAGTGAAGGAGCTACTTGAGATTCGCTTGACGTCGAATTTAATTAATATAGATAGTGGTTTCAACCTTGATAAATCATGGAATCCGGCACTTGGTGTAATCAACTCACAAAGACGTCGTCACAGTGCAGCTCACAACGATATATCGAGATGCCAACACAGATGGAATCCGGAGTCATAGATGTACGTAACTCGCGCATTGTGCACGTCTCTGCCGCCGACCAACGTCTCTGGCGCATTTGCGTCTGTGGCCGCATGCGCAGTTGCCCGGATTATATCTCTTAAGAAAAGTGATGTAACTATTTATTTTGAGGAAACACTCTCCTAGTAAATTCGTTTGTCCTTTGATTTTTCGTGATCTGTTACTGATTTTTAGTGGAGTTAGTTTTTACTTTTAGCTTTCAAAAATGAATACAAAAGAGATATAATAAGCAAAATAATGATTTTCGTAGGTTGCCAATTACGTATTATATCTGGTTTTATCGAGCGCCAGGCTCCCTACAAATTACTGTAAATGCAATAGCGTAGTAGTACTCAGCTCTGAAATTATTACTATCACAGAAAATAGACAAGTTTTAATAAAATTATTTCACTGGATTACTTCAATTAATCTCACAGAATATTTTTACTTAATTTCTTCCGCTCCGGCTATTAGACATAGTGCTGTGAAAAAATATTTTTAAATGTACCGCGTAATGGCGGCTAATTGTTAACAGTCAGAGATTACTGTTACTCGCTCCGCAGCAGCTGGAAACATGCTAAATAATTTTCATTAAATATTCTTTTCATAAGATAAATGTGGCGTAGGTTCTTGAAATAACACACGGAGATCACTTTATACTAATATATTCTTACTAGGACACAGTTTACACCATTAAATATTTGCAATTACGTTACGACAGAAACAAAATGCTAGCGCCGCACAATAGCTTGCGTACCTTAATCCAGCTAACACCAGAACGAACAGAACAAAACAGACTAGACCGAAGAATGAACATTGCATTGTGTTTTATACTCTTACAGAGATGATAATACTTCTTTTAATTACTTACACATTATAATCTCATACACTAAAAATAATGTCTTTTCTGCATTTATCGATATATATTGTATATTTTTACAGTTAAATCAATGATAAATCAATGTTTGCAATTCATTTTGAGTCACATACAGTCATTTTTATTTATTTTTCACCTCGATAATGGTGAATATTGCAAAAGGGACACTACACCCGGTATACGAGTATAAATGGAGCGACAGTCTTGCGGCTCGCTGTAAAGATGGCTGAACGTTATACAGTGGAAATATTAGAAGAAGAAGGAGAATTCTTGCGGCTGCACACCTTAAACTTAATGGAACAGTAATAGAAGAGTTGGTCGGCCAAACGGTCTCAGTGACTAGGAACGTGAACTAGTAACTGGGTGTCACCGGAGTAAAGTATCCATCAGGGACATCTCAACCCTTCTTAAGCACCCCTAGTCGACTGTTAGTAATATGACTGCGAAGTGGAAACACGAACAAACAGCCACAGCTCAACCAAGTCCAGATAGCTGTCACGCACTGACGGACAAGGACAGTCCAATATTGCGGATAGTGGTTGTAAAAAAGAAAGAAAACGCATGCAACCAGAGGAAAGAATCACTTATGAGTTCCAGAGTGTTAACCACCAGCCCAGCACAATGACTGTGTGCGAGGAGTTAAAAAGGCGGGTGCACAGTGGTCGAGCAGGTCCTCAGAAGCCTCTGTAATCAGTGCTAAGCGACGCCTGAGGTGGTGTAAAGGGCGACGGCACTGGACGGCGGATGGATGGAAACGAATAATTTGCGGTGATGAACCACGCTGTACGCTACAGCGATACAATGGTATGGTCCGTGTTTGGCGAATGCCTCGAGAGCGTTACCTGTCGTCATGTGTAGTGCGAGTGTGGAGGAGATTGCGTTACGGTGTGGTGTCATTTTTCGCCGTCAGGCTGTCGTCTCCTTACCGCGATTAAGAAAGCGCTACAAGCGGAAGGACAGGAACACATTTTACGCCATCGTGTACTGCATGCAGTAGGTTCGGAGATGATCATTTTATCAGCGTGGGAACACCCTCCGTCACAAAGCAGCATCTGTGATGCTTGGAATGGAATGGACTGCATACCGTTCCGACCTGGACCGAGTGCAGTATTTTGTGATCAGTCAGAACGTCGGCTACGCTGCAGACGCCATTGTCGAACCTCACTACATTGTCTGGTTTCGGTTTTTGAGGAATAACGGGCTACCATTCCTCCTCATACATTCAGATACCTCACTGGATGTGTCTCCAGCAGAGTTGAAGCCACCATAAAAGCGAAAGGTGAGCAAGCCCCATAGCAATGTCAACTAATTGGTGCCCGGGTGCTTTTGCTCAGATGGAGTAAATGGCTAGGTAAGTCAGACCTAACATCGAAGTAAGACAACGGCGTACCGCCCGCTGGAGGCACAAGTTCAAATGGTTCAAATGGCTCTGAACACTATGGGACTTAACATCTGAGGTCATCAGTCCCCTACTTAAACCTAACTAACCTAAGGACATAACACATCCATGCCCGAGGCAGGATTCGAACCTCCGACCGTAGCGGTCACGCGGTTCCAGACTGAAGCGCCTAGAACCGATCGGCCACACCGGCCGGCGAGGAACAAGTTTGGTAAAGCCGTGTGATTTTCAAACCAGTCTTCGGGTTGACGTCAGCTGTACAAATTTATTTTAGTCTCAACTGAAGATATAAATCTTTACAATGTTTTTCATGACCTCTATTCAAGTGCTCATACATCTTATCACTTCTGTAATCGTCAAGAAGCTGTAGGTGCCGGTTCTAGTGATTCATGTGTACAACTCAGTGAAAGGCCTCGACCACTACAACCAATGCTCTTGTTTCTGAATTATTTGCAGAAAAATAGGAGCAAAATTTTATAAACAAGTTATATTACCTCTAGTGTATAATATAGCTACTTCTATGCTCCATAAGCCACCTTAAGATATACAGGGTGATGTTTTCCGCCGTTATAAACTCTAGATATTGATCGATGAGAGGATACGGAACAAAAAAGGTCCAATGATTTTATGTCCGGAAATGCATGGTTTCCATGCCAGAGTCCATTTATTCAATCATACTTTGTTACAGAGACTGCTGTCTAATACGCGCTGTATCATGCAGCCACAATTGCAAAATGGTTCAAATGGCTCTAAGCATTATGGGATTTAACATCTGAGGTCATCAGTCCCCTAGACTTAGAAGTACTTAAACCTAACCCAAGGACATCATACACGTCCATGCCCGAGGCAGGATTCGAATCTGCGACCGTACCAGTAGCGCGGTTCCGGACTCAAGCGCGTAGAACCGCTTGGCCACAGAAGACGGCCCACAGTTGTAGTATGCATGGTTTCCTTCTACAGGTTGGTACTGTCCCTCATACGTGATACCCTAGCGCCCTCTCCTGCCATAGTAATTGGTAATGTTGTGCCCGATTTGCTTCTCTTGCTGACTCACCTTGTAGTGGATGTGACACAGCGTTGTAAACAAAGATTCCGTATGCGAGTCGAGAGCTTGCCGACACCGTGTATACTTACGGAAAAATGGCTCTGAGCACTATGGGACTCAACTGCTGTGGTCATAAGTCCCCTAGAACTTAGAACTACTTAAAACTAATTAACCTAAGGACATCACACACATCCATGCCCGAGGCAGGATTCGAACCTGCGACCGTAGCGGTCGTCCGGTTTCAGACTGTAGCGCCTTTAACCGCTCGGCCACTCCGGCCGGCGCTTACGGAAAGGCAAACGGCAACGAGAGGCGGGCAGCAAGGTTATATCAGTAGTCCTGTCCCCGCCGATAACAACCACGCTTGTAACTGTGTTTCGCGTTTGTGTGGGACAGGGTCGTTTCAGGAAGCAGGAAATCGTGAAGGACGTACTCGAAATGTTCAGACACCAGACTTGGAGAAAATGTGATTAACATTGTGGAAGGCGACCACCGTGTCAGTAGCAGGCAGTTGGCCAACCAGTACAGGGTAAGCCAGAGGACCATGTGAAACATTCTTCATGACAATTGTTACTACCGTTATCACAGCGTGTGCAGGGCTTACTAGCAACAGACATCCCACATTCGGAGCAGTTTTTGGCTTGTTTCTTTACCTGGCAACCACGATTCCCGCATTTGTGTCATCCATTCTGTTCACAGATGAGAAAACCTTTACGTGGAGTGGTACCTTCAACTTTCATAACAGTCATCAGTGGAATAGTATGCAGAACCCCCATGGTATGCTGACGGCGAATCATCGGCATCGCTGTAGCCGCAATATGTGGGCCGGAATAATTGGCGACCGTATGCCGAGACCAGTCTTCCTTCCATGTCGCCTAATAAGCTGCAACTATCGTCGTTTCTTGCGGATGGCTTTGCCTCCCCAGCTGGAAGAAGTGCCGTTGATGATTCGAAAGGTTATGTGGCTTCTACAGGATGGTGTTCCAGCCCGTTAACGTCCGGAAGTGTGTCAATCTTGTCTTCAAAAAATCGTTCAAATGGCTCTGAGCACTATGGGACTTAACTTCTGAGCTCATCAGTCTCCTAGAACTTAAACCTAACTAAGCTAAGGACATCACACACATCCATGGCCGAGGCAGGAATCGAACCTGCGACCGTAGCGGACGCGCGGCTCCAGACTGTAGCGCCTAGAACCACTCGGCCACCCCGGCCGGCTCTTCCCTCGTCGATGGATCAGACTAAGGGGTCCAGTTGCATGGCTGCTCGTTCGACGGATCTCAACGCTTGCGATTTCTGGTTATGGGGCCATCTCACAAGTATGCTGTATGCAGAGCCCATTTCAGACGGAGAGGCACTCGATAAGATTATTCATGCTGCCTTTGACACTGTTCGGATGCAGTCCGGCTGATATGAACGTACTCGCATGAAAACCATTTTTCAAAACCTACTGTAACTGTCCCCCCATGAACCATGGACCTTGCCGTTGGTGGGGAGGCTTGCATGCCTCAGTGATACAGATGGCCGTACCATAGGTGCAACCACAACGGAGGGGTATCTGTTGAGGGGCCAGACAAACGTGTGGTTCCTGAAGAGGGGCAGCAGCCTTTTCAGTAGTTGCAGGGGCAACAGTCTGGATGATTGACTGATCTGGCCTTGTAACAATAACCAAAACGGCCTTGCTGTGCTGGTACTGCGAACGGCTGAAAGCAAGGGGAAACTACAGCCGTAATTTTTCCCGAGGGCATGCAGCTTTACTGTATGGTTAAATGATGATGGCGTCCTCTTGGGTAAAATATTCCGGAGGTAATATAGTCCCCCATTCGGATCTCCGGGCGGGGACTACTCAAGAGGTCGTCGTTATCAGGAGAAAGAAAACTGACGTTCTACAGATCGGAGCGTGGAATGTCAGATCCCTTAATCGGGCAGGTAGATTAGAAAATTTAAAAAGGGAAGTGGATAGGTTATAGTTAGACATAGTAGGAATTAGTGAAGTTCGGTGGCAGGAGGAACAAGACTTTTGGTAAGGCGAATACAGGTTTATAAATACAAAGTCAAATAGGGGTAATGCAGGAGTAGGTTTAATAATGAATAAGAAAATAGGAGTGCGGGTAAGCTACTACAAACAGCATAGTGAACGCATTATTGTGGCCAAGACAGACACGAAGCCCATGCCTACTGCAGTAGTACAAGTTTATATGCCAACTAGCTCTGGAGATGACGAAGAGATTGATGAAATGTATGATGAGATAAAAGAAATTATTCAGATAGTGAAGGGAGACGAAAATTTAATAGTCATGGGTGACTGGAATTCGAGTGTAGGAAAAGGGAGAGAAGGAAACATAGTAGGTGAATATGGATTGGGGCTAAGAAATGAGGAAGCCGCCTGGTAGAGTTTTGCACAGAGCATAACTTAATCATAGCTAACACTTGGTTTAAGAATCATAAAAGAAGGTTGTATACATGGAAGTATCTCGGAGGTACTAATCAGATATATCAGATAGATTATATAATGGTAATACAGAGATTTAGGAACCAGGTTTTAAATTGTAAGACATTTCCTGGGGCGGATGTGGACTCTGACCACAATCTATTGGTTATGAACTGCAGATTAAAATTGAAGAAACTGCAAAAAGGTGGGAATTTATGGAGATGGGACCTGGATAAACTGAAAGAACCAGAGGTTGTACAGAGTTTCAGGGAGAGCATAAGGGAACAATTGACAGCAGTGTGGGAAAGAAGTACAGTAGAAGAAGAATGGGTAGCTCTGAGGGATGAAGTAGTGAAGGCAGTAGAGGATCAAGTAGGTAAAAAGATAAGGGCTAGTAGAAATCCTTGGGTAACAGAAGAGATATTGAATTTAATTGATGAAAGGAGAAAATTTAAAAGATGCAGTAAATGAAGCAGGCAAAAAGGAATACAAACATCTCAAAAATGAGATTGACAGGAAGTGCAAAATGGCTAAGCAGGGTTGGCTAGAGGACAAATGTAAGGATGTAGAGGCTTATCTCACTAGGGGTAAGATAGATACTGCTTACAGGAAAATTAAAGAGACTTTTGGAGAAAAGAGAACCACTTGTATGAATATCAAGAGTTCAGATAGAAACCCAGTTCTAACCAAATAAGGGAAAGCAGAAAGATGGAAGGAGTATATAGAGGGTCTATACAAGGGCGATGTACTTGAGGACAATATTATAGAAGTGGAAGAGAATGTAGATGATGATGAAATGGGAGATACGATACTGCGTGAAGAGTTTGACAGAGCACTGAAAGACCTGAGCCGAAACAAGGCCCCGGGAGTAGACAACATTCCATTAGAACTACTGACGGCCTTGGGAGAGCCAGTCCTGACAAAACTCTACCATCTGGTGAGCAAGATGTATGAGACAGGCGAAATACCCTCAGACTTTTAGAAGAATATAATAATTCCAATCCCAAAGAAAGCAGGTGTTGACAGATGTGAAAATTACCGAACTATCAGTTTAATAAGTCACAGCTGCAAAATACTAACACGAATTCTTTACAGACGAATGGAAAAACTGGTAGAAGCCGACATCGGGGGAGATTAGCTTGGATTCCGTAGAAATATTGGAACACGTGAGGCAATATTGACCTTACGACTTATCTTAGAAGAAAGAATAGGGAAAGGCAAACCTACGTTTCTAGCATTTGTAGACTTAGAGAAAGCTTTTGACAATGTTGACTGGAATACTCTCTGTCAAATTCTGAAGGTGGCAGGGGTAAAATGCAGGGATCGAAAGGCTATCTACAATTTGTACAGAAACCAGATGGCAGTTATAAGAATCGAGGGACACGAAAGAGAAGCAGTGGTTGGGAAGGGAGTGAGACAGGGTTGTAGCCTTTCTCCGATGTTATTCAATCTGTACAGTGAGCAAGCAGTAAAGGAAACAAAAGAAAATTCGGAGTAGGTATTAAAATACATGGAGAAGAAATAAAAACTTTGAGGTTCGCCGATGACATTGTAATTCTGGCAGAGACAGCAAAGGACTTGGAAGAGCAGTTGAACGGAATGGACAGTGTCTTGAAATGAGGATATAAGATGAACATCAACACAAGCAAAACGATGGTATGGAATGTAGTCGAATTAAGTCGGGTGATGCTGAGGGAATTAGATTAGGAAATGAGACACTTAAAGTAGTAAAGGAGTTTTGCTATTTGGGGAGCAAAATAACTGATGATGGTCGAAGTAGAGAAGATATAAAATGTAGACTGGCAATGGCAAGGAAAGCGTTTCTGAAGAAGAGACATTTGTTAACATCGAGTATAGATTTAAGTGTCAGGAAGTCGTTTCTGAAAGTATTTGTATGGAGTGTAGCCATGTATGGAAGTGAAACATGGACGATAAATAGTTTGGACAGGAAGAGAATAGAAGCTTTCGAAATGTGGTGCTAGAGAAGAATGCTGAAGATTAGATGGGTAGATCACATAACTAATGAGGAGGTATTGAATAGAATTGGGGAGAAGAGGAGTTGTGGCACAACTTGACGAGAAGAATAGACCGGTTGGTAGGACATGTTCTGAGGCATCAAGGGAACACAAATTTAGTATTGGAGGGCAGCGTGGAGGGAAAAAATCGTAGAGGGAGATCGAGAGATGAATACACTAAGCAGATTCAGAAGGATGTAGGCTGCAGTAGGTACTGGGAGATGAAGAAACTTGCACAGGATAGGGTAGCATGGAGAGCTGCATCAAACCAGTCTCAGGACTGAAGACCACAACAACAACAACAACTGTAACTGTAACTGTTGACTGCCAGGTACAGGGCGTATTACACCGCAGTCTCTGTAAAAAGTATGATTGAATAAATGATCTGTAGCATTTCCGGACATTACTTCAGTAGAACGTTTTTCTCCCATATCCTCTCATCGTTCAGTCACTAAAGTTTGTACACTGTGGGAAAAATCGCCCTGTAGTATAGCGGAACGTACTTATCATTGCGCGAAATCTACGTAGGAAAATACGGTAGGCAGCATGAATCTTCCTAGGCCGTGCCCCCGCAGAATTTTAAAAGTAAATTCCATGCACGACGCTTTTGATGTAGCGCCTGTCACTTGAGTTAAATTACGAGAGCGTGCTGAAAAGTTATACCACCGATTTCCTTTTATTTTATTTTATTTCTTTTTGTGAAAATTCTTAAATAAAAAAAATTATTAACGTTCTATAGCTGCATTCTTCATGTCTACATATTTATGTCTGTACATAGCCACACTGCCGTTGAGCACATTTTTTCCAACGACAGATCAGTTTGTTGATACCGTTACTATTGAATGTTTTTTTGACGCAGTCACAATATCAGTTCTGCCTGCATCGCTTCGTCGCTATCAAAGTGGAGTCCTGGGAGGTGTTTTTTTAACTTGCGGATAAACCTGAAAATTGGATAGGACCAAGTTGGAACTGCATGAAAGATAATCGATGACAGTGAACCCGAGGTATCGGATTGTGGCAGATGTCGCAGCGCTCGTGCGTCGTGCGGCATTGTTATGCTGAAGGTTCAAATTGTTCAAATGGCTTTGAGCACTATGGGACTTAACTTCTTTGGTCATCAGTCCCCTAGAACTTAGAACTACTTAAACCTAACTAACCTAAGGACATCACACACATCCATGCCCGTGGCAGGATTCGAACCCGCGACGGTAGCGGTCGCGCGACTGTAGCGC
Organism: Schistocerca cancellata; assembly: GCF_023864275.1. Lineage (NCBI taxonomy): Eukaryota > Metazoa > Arthropoda > Insecta > Orthoptera > Acrididae > Schistocerca > Schistocerca cancellata. Next base: position 95,073,700 of record NC_064631.1, on the reverse strand, counting down.
CTAGAACCGTATGGCCACTGCGGCCGGCGTTATGCTGAAGGACACGGTGTTCTAACGGCGGTACTTGCATCATCGAAGCAGGAAATTGTAATATGCATGACATGTAATACCTCAATCGATACTGAGAACGGAATAATAAATTCGGAGGCATTTTTTTCAGCGCTTCCTTGTAGCATCTCTGTCACATATTTCCGCTGACCGAATAAATCCGAAACATGCTGCTCTTCTTTGAATCCTTCTTATCTCTTGTATTAATCAATACTAATCGGGTTGTCCGGTTGACGAGTAATACTCATAATTCCACAGAATATATTTAGGCAAGCTAAGTCTTTTATTCGACAATTACATTTCCTTACTGTTCTTCTAACTAAGGTTTATGTGACATCGGCGTTTCCTATGACAAATATTATAGGGTTACTCATCTTGTCTTCGTGTGCTATGCCAAATTAAGATTTCTGCCTGGAATTTGAAGTTGTTTTTAAAGTAATGTAGTTCCAGAATTAAACCATAATCGAACCAATTTTGTTTCTGCCTCTTACAAATTTTGATTTTGCCTCATTGAGGTGACTATCCTAAGACTGGGAACCAGTGCTCTAGCGTGTTGAAGCTCGTCAAAATTTATGGGACGCAGTATGTTGCCCTTCCTTTTTATCCACTTAAAGCCACTAACCCAATACGTTCTAGTGTCGACCGTTAAAGACTAATAAAAGATACAAGTGTTCGTGAGAGATCTACCGGTAGTGAAGATCGCTGAAAGACAAGCTGAAGTGAGTCCCTTTGAACGGAAAAGCAGACGCCATAAAGCGCAGCAAAAACCCGTCGGATGCGCTCTCTTGAATGTTTAAAGTTACCCGCCGAACTGCGACGAGGCAAATAAAGTATTTAACGCTCAGAGCTAATGAAACGACCGCCTTGTTTACACGGGTTCGCAGCGAGCTCATCGCCTCGGCAGCGGATTTCACTAGCATTTCATTCCCCGCGCCGACAGCCGTCGCATTTATTAATTACGACTAATTTTTGACATCTTGACGGCTGTTTTGTCGACGGAGAGCTTCCCGATTAACGCATCGATTTAATTAGTACCGTACACTAGCACAGGGAAAAATCTGTCGCGCGCGAGAGCTGCTTTTTTTCTCGATGGGGTCGCGGAAGCGTGGGAGGGGGGGGGGGGGGAGAGGGGAGGACGGGCTTTGTTTATCTCTGTTTTCCATATGTCCAGCGAATCAACACGGGGCAGCGTGCGTCTCATCTCGCCAGGGGTTGACAGGCCTGTCAAAACCCGTCAGTGCGTGTTCTTTAATTATACGACTAATTGCTTTACAGTATACACAAAGAGGGGGTACATTTTTTTACCCAGGGAGCGATGAATATGCAGGAATCGGCGTGCTAATAATTTTTTTATGCATGCTGCTAATTTGAGATGATCGAATCGATATGCTGTCAAAAACTGAATGCTGTACAAATGACGCCTGACAAACTAAATCCCTTCGCAAATATAACTTCCATGAATTGCGACTGGACATCTAAAGTTTATGAATTGACGTAGCATGCGTTTCAGGCATGCCAAGAAATTTCTCAAGAAGGCATCAGGAGGCTGCCTGATTCCTTGCCACAAGGAGTACACGAGTGTATTAGTCTCCATGGTGGTTATGCCGTATACTGATATTGATGTTGGAAATCGGTTCAGAATGAAGTAAAAGTTCAGTCATTCAGTACGCGTTATGTGATGAACGTCCCCACAAACCTTTTTTACGTATCGGAATGGTACTTCATGGTGTAGCATATTCCATCTACATCAAAGTAGTAACGCCGTGACTCGACTGGACATCTCTGGACTACTTTCTGTGACAGGATTTGGAGCCTCCAAACACTGTGGATACACTGGAATATTTTTAGATTTCAGACTGAATTTTCGCTCTAGAAAGGAGTGTGCGCTGATGCGGAACTATCTGACAGATTAAAACTGTGAGCCAGACTAGAACTCGAACTAAGGACCTTCTGTTTGCAAGTGCCCTGGCCCGGGACACACAGTTTTAATCTGCCAGGAAGTTACAACTTTGTATTTGATATTTCATTGTGCAGAGGGGCGTACGTAGCTATGAATGTCATAACAGATTAAAACTGTGTTCTGTGTCGCGACTCGAACCTCACTGTGTGAGATCGTGTTCTGTTCCAGTGCATGGGTTTACCTGTCAAGAATAGTAACAGCACTCGAGTCCAATTTTCAGTCATATGTCAGGGGTCTCCGATTTGGGAATAACATTAATGTAGTGAAAACGTACTTAAAATTAGGTTCTTTTTGGTTCTCGTTTTGCGTTGAATACAGACTATCCAGAATTTGATGCTTGATTAATTGTGTAAAGCCATTCTGAAGATTTAATTCAGGTACTGAATAGATCATCAGTAATGGGATATACAACGAACTTTATTTAATTTATGCTGTTTGTAAAATATATGAGATCATAATGTTATTAATTGGTAATGTTATTGCGGCTAGAATGATTTTTATTAATGGAGAATTATCTAACAACGAACTAACTTGGTGTCCAAAGAGCAGCAGCAGTCATCTATATCTTCGTCTGAAAGACGTGCCTCTCGGTGACGAATAAGGTTACGAAAACCAGTTCGCTATATTATGAGGCCATAATGCCTATCAGACAAAAAAGTTTATCAGTATCTTTGAGTCAAAAAGCATCTTAAGTGAAATACATGTCTCACCCTATAAATGTCACAAAGCCCCAACTCCAGAAAAAAAAAGACAAACCTAGCGCGACACCTTCTCTGCCCTGGCAAGAAACTGTATACATGCTAAATGTACGAAAGCTTATGTCATATGTACTAGGTCGAATTACTGCTCGCGTCTTGCTGCAGAAAGACGGATTTTATGTCAAACTTTGAAACTAGCTTGATTTGCTCAGACTGCGCCGGGAAGTGTTTCTTGTATTCTGTTTGCCACCCTCCTAGTCCTTCCACTTGTAGCAGAGAGGAGTAGGGAAGTCCGGAACTCCGTGTAAGTCAACCAGAAGTTGTCGTGCTTTAAACTATCTGACGGGACTCGAAGCCCGAGTGTGTGTGTGTGTGTGTGTGTGTGTGTGTGTGTAATTACACCGCCACAGCTTCCGCGCGGTGACACAGACCGGCAGTATTTAATTACGGGCTGCCAGAGAGTCAGAGTACACACATCAACCGTTCTTCTCCTGACGAAACTACGAAATTCGTATCCCGGAGGGTAACTTTCTCACTACGTCTAAGAACAGTACTACACTACATTACACGACTCTGCACTACACGACGGAAGAAACAAGAAAAGTTGTATTGTACGTAGAAAAATGTGAGCTTAAACTTTCAACTTCTGATGTTATATGTGGGAATTCAAGAGGGGGCAATCAAATTTTGGAAAGGAGACAACTGAGTGTCATATTCACGCGAGAGGAAAGGTAAGGTTGGAAGCAGAACGTCGCAGCGGTGGACTTTCCCACCTTCTCCTAAGGCATCCTTACACGGAATGTTTCATCGGCAAGCACGCCGAAAGTGTTTTTTTTTTCCATCGGTTGTTTGATACACGCTCAGACACGAGCTGCTACATCACACGGAACGTGCTACCCATGTTGATATACGGCCGCAGCTCTCCCAGCAGCACTTGTCAATCGCGTCTGGCTCGCACGTCACTCAGTTTCTTTACGAAAACGGACACATGCAAAACTGCTACGTTAACTCTATTAAAAACGCACACTTTTCTCTTGTCCGTATGCTAACCGTATTTTTATGTCTGTAGTATTCATAAACAATAACTGGAATATTCCTGCACACGTTATAAGACAAAATCAATTCATTGCCCAGTCAACATGCGATCATGAGCATTCAAAACTTCCATTACAGAACAGTGTGATGCAAATGTACGATAGTGTACTACATAAGATATAATTCACCGTTCTCACTTTGTAGTGGAACCCTACGATCTTTCTTACTTAATAGCTACGTCTGCTCAGTAGCAGAATTTTAATCATGTGAATCACAAGACTTCTAACAAAGAAGTGGAAAATATCCTACTGCAAGCAAGCATACTTTCTAGTAGGTAAAGCAAAGAAAGAGTGATTTTTTTAAATTATAACAGTCTATTGCGAGACACTCTTCTTATATATACATTACATCGAATATACCTCAGTAGTTAAGTCCCATAGTGCTCAGATCCATTTGAACATCGACTATTACAGAACATGCGCCTGTGAAATTAATAGGGAAGTCCCCGAATCTTTTAGAAAATTCAAAGATGAATAAAAAAGCTATTGATCCTGTACCTCCAGAACTCTGCTTACTACACTACGTTGATGTTATGTAACGGGTGACTGTCTCATATCTTGCAATCCTGTGAAAACTCTAATGCTGATACTTCATCAACCTTGTCCTCAGAGTCTTTCGCGGTGGTATGCTTCAGTAGAATCTTCTCGGTTTACAAGCCGAGTGATTTCGAATAAAACACTCGAGCTTTCGGTAGCTGTCACCTCCATCGTCATCAGGAGCTGTATTTACTGACTGCCGGGTCTGGCACGTCGTGCTGCTTATGTAAATGTAGTGGCAGCGTCTGGAATCTTCCAGAGAGGGCTCGAGTAGAGCATACGCGGAAGGCAAGTTGGGCAGCTTCTAGCGGTTCCGTCCCGCCACGGTACCTGGTGACGTCACATGGCGTGAGCCGAGGACTTCGAGAAAGACAGGTCGCGGCGCGTACGTCACGAAGGTAATCCTGCGCTTGCTCGCCCGCTCAAATCAGCAGACAAACTACGTTTCTACACCTGTTAACTCGTAACAAGGCGTGTCCGTACAAACGAAAACTGAATCTTCTACTGGAATCCCCTATTATGGTTCAAATGGCTCTGAGTACTATGGGACTCAACTGCTGAGGTCATTAGTCCCCTAGAACTTAGAACTAGTTAAACCTACATCACAAACATCCATGCCCGAGGCAGGATTCGAACCTGCGACCGTAGCGGTCGCGCGGTTCCAGACTGCAGCGCCTTTAACCGCACGGCCACTTCGGCCGGCCCCTGTTATGGGATCTTACTGTTATTAGTCCTATAATGATGGTAAGTCCATGGGCCTACATATAATATGTTACGGCTGTACTGGCGTACAATAAAATAAAATCATCCTAAAATGATTATTAATTGCATAAGGCACCGCTTCCGGCATGTAATGACAACTGTTAAGCAGAAGAGACTAAATGCTATAAACAAGCCGTTATACGATATATATATCGAATATTGATCTTAAATTAAATTTTGCTGTAGTACTGTTAACCAGTAAGACTGTTAATCAGTGAGACTGATTCCAGTGGAAGATGCAATTCACGTTAGTACTTACACGATCAGCTGCGAGTTAACAGGTTTAGAAACGCATTTTGTCTGCTGAGCTGAGCAAGCGAGCGATTTCAGGACTACCATCGTGACATACGAGCCGCAGCCTATCTTTCTCGTGGGCCTCGTCCGGTACCGAGTGACGTCATATGGAGTGAGCAGTCTGCGACATGTTTTAAACTGCAGCTTCCGCGTCCCTATAAGCATCATGGCTGCCTCTTTGCTTTCGCTCACTGTCCGATAGCGCAGGGCCACACACTTAGTAGGGCATCGTGGTGGACTTTAGACACTGAGCGAAAACAAAGACGTAGGCATGACGCTTTGTAGGGACCGCTCACACCGTGAGTCGTCACACGGTCACGTAGCAGTAGGAAGCAGGTAGGAGCTGCCCAACCTGCCTTCCGCGCATGAACCACTCCGGCCCTCTCCGGAAGCTTCAAGACCCTGCCATAACGCCTATACAAGCAGAACATAGTGCCACCTCCCCCCCCCCCCCCCAACGGCCGCCCCGTCCGATGGTGATGGTGAAGATAGCAGACAGCTATCGAAAGCTCGGGTGCTTTCTTCGAAATAAGGCGGCTAGTAAACCAAGAAGACTTTCTTGATGTCATTAACTGAGAATAAATTAAAACAAAGAACGACGGGTTTTTGATGTCTGTTCATTGAACCGTTGCATCCAAACAGCATGCTTTCATAACACACAAGTTACAAGAGAACAACGAAAGGCGATACAACCTTAAACACCAAAACGACGTTTCCCGCCATTTTATTACAACAGATCTTACCAATAACGACGCATTTTCGGGAGATCAATGCCCTGGCGTTTTGGATCTGAATATACACTACCGGCCATTAAAATTGCTACACCACGAAGATGACGTGTTACAGACGCGAAATTAGACCGACAGGAAGAAGATGCTGTGATACGCAAATGATTAGCTTTTCAGAGCATTCACACAAGGTTGGCGTTCATGGCGACACCTACGAGCTGACATGAGTAAAGTTTCCAACCGATTTCTCATACACAAACAGCAGTTGACTGGCGTTGCCAGGTGAAACGTTGTTGTGATGCCTCGTGTAAGGAGGAGAAATGCCTACCATCACGTTTCCGACTTTGATAAAGATCGGATTGTAGCCTATCTCGATTGCAGTTTATCGTATGGCGACATTGCTGCTCGCGTTGGACGATATCCAATGACTGTTAGCAGAATATGGAATCGGTACATTCAGAAGGGTAATACGGAACGCCGTGCTGGATCCCAACGGCTTTGTATCGCTAACAGTCGAGATGACAGGCATCTTATCCGCATAGCTGTAGCGGATCGTGCAGCCACGTCTCGATCCCTGAGTCAACAGATGGGGCATTTGCAAGACAACAACCATCTGGACGAACAGTTTGACGACGTTTGCAGCAGCATGGACTATCAGCTTGGAGACCATGGTTGCGATTACCCTTGACGCTGCATCACAGACAGGAGCGCCTGTGATAGGGTACTCAACGACGAACCTGGGTGCACGAATGGCAAAACATTTTTTCGGATGAATCCAGGTTCTGTTTACAGCATCCTTGTTTGGCGACATGCGGTGAACGCACATTGGAGGAGTGTATTCGTCATCGCCATACTGGCGTATCACCCGGAGTGCTGGTATGGGGTGCCACTGGTTACACGTCTCGGTCACCTCTTGTTCGCACTTGATGGCACTTCGAACAGTGGACGTTACATTTCAGATGTGTTACGACCCGTGGCTCTATCCTTCATTCGATCCCTGCGAAATCCTACATTTCAGCACGATAATGCACGACCGCATGTTGCACGTCCTGTACGGGACTTTTTGGATACAGAGAACGTTCGACTGCTGCCCTGGCAAGCACGTTCTCCAGATCTTTCACCAACTGAAAACGTCTAGTCAATGGTGGCCGAGCAACTGGCTCGTCACAATACGCCAGTCACTACTCGTGATGAACAGTTGTATCGTGTTGAAGCTGCATGGGCAGCTGTACCTGTAACGCCATCCAAGCTCTGTTTGACCCAATGCCCAGGCGTATCAAGGCCATTATTACGGCCAGAGGTGGTTGTTCTGGGTCTTGATTTCTCAGGATCTATGCGCCCAAATTGCGTGAAAACGTAATCACATGTTAGTTCTAGTATAATATATTTGTCGAATGAATACCTGCTTATCATCTGCATTTCTTCTTGGTGTATCAATTTTAATGGCCAGTAGTCTATTCATAGTACGAAAGTTATGGTACAAAACACACAAAATACATGCTTCAGCTGAAAACGACGAAATCCAGTATGACGTGTGCTAACTTTTGCTTATGACGTAGAACGCGATCTTGCATCTCATTGGCCACTTTCCTCTCCACGAAGCGAAAACCTAGCTTGTCTTTTTCAGTTTTTCACACTACGGAGTGCCGTAGAACGTGAGACTCCACGTTGTAACGTCACAAAACTGGGTCAGCTCCTCGTCCGCGAACGTTTTCCCGTCCCGTGTGGGGCAGAAGGGCGCTGGGAGGGACGTGTACTGTGCGCCACGGGGCAGGGAGGGCAGAGCGGCGCGCCGGCTGGGATTACGGCGGAGCCGCAATCTTGGGATCGCTAATCCCGGCCGCCATTGTCGGCCTCCCTAACAAGCGCGCCCGCCGGTCCGCCCCCGATACCGCGCCGGCCCGGCGGTCTTCATTTATCGGGCAGAGTGCATGGCAGAAACTGCGCGGCCGTGATTAGTGGCGACTTATCCCGCGCCCACACACTCCTACACTCGCCCACGCGCCACTTAGCTGTTACAGGCTGGCCGCCGCGGTGCGCGGGGATAAATCTCCTCCTGAGCCGCGATACGGAACAGTTAGCTACACAGACCAACTGCCGCTGGCATTACGTCAGAGCTGGACAGCCGCTTTGTGTGCAGTCGGCGCGGAGGGAAGCGCCTCCGTCTTGCCCAGCAGTGGAGACTGAGTCATCCTGCCGCTCCAATCAGCGCCGATGGCTTTCCCTTGTACAGAGGGATCAGTCCTTAAACAGCTCTCCTTTGTGCTCTGATTAATACGTGCACTCTGCTATAATGACCAGCAAAATACTGCAACAAATTAAAATTGCACGGATCGACTATGAAATCGATTCGTTAATGGAAGTGAATTGTTCTTGTCGTAGTTGCAGTTCGCTTTAGGTCCGTGTTTGCTTTAAATGTTTGACTATGGAAATCGGCTTGTGCCCTAAGCAACGAAAATTTTATTACACTACTGGACATTAAAATTGCTGCACCAAGAAGAAATGCAGATGATAAACGGGTATTTATTGGACAAATATATTATACTATAACGGACATGTGATTACATTTTCCGCAAATTGGTTGCATAGATCCTGAGAAATCAGTACCCACAACAACCACCTCTGGCCGTAATAACGGCCTTGATACGCCTGGCCATTGAGCCAAACAGAGCTTGGGTGGCGTGTACAGGTACAGCTGCCCATGCAGTTTCAACACGATACCACAGTACATCAAGAGTAGTGACTGGCGTATTGTGACGAGCCGGCCACCATTGAGAAGACGTTTCTAATTGGTGAGAATGTGCTGGCCAGGGCAGCAGTCGAACATTTCCTGTATCCAGAAAGGCCCATACAGGACCACCAACATGCGGTCGTGCATTATCCTGCTGAAATTTAGTGTTTCGCAGGGATCGATTGAAGGGTGGAGCCACGTGTCGTAACACATCTGAAATGTAACGTCCACTGTCCAAGTGCCGGCAATGCGAACAAGAGATGACCGAGACGTGTAACCAATGGTACCCCATACCATCACGCCCGGTGATACGCCAGTATGGCGATGACGAATAGACGCTTCCAATGTGCGTTTACCACGATATCGCGAAACACGCATGCGACCATGATGATCCTGTAAACATAACCTGGATTCACCCAAAAAAAAATGACGTTTTGCCATTCGTGAAACCAGGATCGTCGTTCAGTACATCATCGCAGGCGCTCCTGTCTGTGATGCATCGACAAGGGTAACCGCAGCCATGGTCTCCGAACTGATAGCCCATGCTGCTTCAAACGTCGTCGAACTGTTCGTGCAGATGGTTGTTGTCTTGCAAACGTCCCAATCTGTTGACTCAGGGATCGAGACGTGGCTGCTCGATCCGTTACAGCCATGCGGATAAGATGCCTGTCTTCTCGACTGATAGAGATACGATGCCGTTGGGATCCAGCACGGCGTTCCGTATTACCCTCCTGAACCCACCGACTCCATATTCTGCTAACAGTCATTGGATTTCGACCAACGTGAGCAGCAATGTCGCGATACGATAAACCGCAATCGCGATAGCCTACAATCTGACCTTTATCATAGTCGGAAACGTGATGGTACGTATTTCTCCTCCTTACACGAGGCATCACAAAAACGTTTCACCCGGCAACGCCTGTCAACTGCTGTTTGTGTATGAGAAATCGGTTGGAAACTTTCCTCATGTCAGCACATTTGTGGTCGTCGCCACCGGCGCCAACCTTGTGTGAATTCTCTGAAAAGCTAATGATTTGCATATCACAGCATCTTCTTCTTGTCGGTTAAATGTCCCGTCTGTAGCACGTCATCTTCGTGGTGTAGCAATTTTAATGGCCAGTAGTGTAACAGCTGCATGTGTTCCGCTAAGTTTCATCATCGTCATCGGGTTAATTTTATTTTCTGTCGAATAATAGTTAATTCCTTTCTACATTGTAATATACTGAACAAAATTCCGTCGGAACAGTCCTTGAAGGTCCAACAGTACCGACCAACCTCCTTATCATCCTGAGAATGCTAAGCGTCGCTGGGTGCAGAAACTTTGGGAAACGTGCTCAGCGTACCGCCCTCCGGGACGTTGTCGGTTTTCGTGACCGGAGCCGCTACTTCCCCCTCAAGTAGCTCCTCAGTTTGCCTCACAAGGGCTGAGTGCAGCCCGCTTGCCAACAGCGCTCGGCTAACTGGACGGTCACCCATCCAAGATGGTTAATACACAGTCTCAAACATTTTGGGTCAAGTTGAAGCAGTCGATAGAGGGTCCACAATCGATTGAGCTAGAGAACGAATGATGCGAAATACATATTTATTGAGTCATGGACGAGGCCTCTTTCTCCCGTGACGGTGTTTTGAACAGCGACGAAAGCCCTGTCTGGAGTAAAGACAATCCCGATGCCACTCGCGTTTGTAGCTCTCGTGTGACAGTATTCCAACCAATCCTGCCGCCTTCGAATTCCGACACTGGTGGAGTATTCACCTTCTTACAAGAGCCATAAATGTTCTTCTGAAAAGCAAACAATACTCACATGCGATTCCTGAACGATGAAAACACTGTGTAATATTCCCTTATACACAGGATGAACAGTAGTAAACGTGTACCCTAGAATGCATACCTTAAGAGCTAGTGTGAAAAACATCTGTTGTATTGAACAAATGCCCTTAGCTCTTAAACTAAAGTAAGCTTTTTAGAGCCCATATTTATTGGTCGTTTTTTTCTCGTTTTGATCCAAACCACCACCTCCTCAAATATCGAAAGCAAAGAGCTTGCAGTGGAAGACATGTTGCACAATATCGAAGATGAACAAGTGCTCGTAGCTCCTAAAGAATACGTTTTGGAGCCCATGTGCACCGTACATTTTTTTCCTTGTTTTGTTCCGTACTACGAGGTGCATTCAAGCTCTAAGGCCTCAGATTTTTTTTTCTAATTAACTACTCACCCGAAATCGATGAAACTGGCGTTACTTCTCGACGTAATCGCCCTGCAGACGTACACATTTTTCACAACGCTCAAGCCATGATTCCATGGCAGCGGCGAAGGCTTCTTTAGGAGTCTGTTTTGACCACTGGAAAATCGCTGAGGCAATAGCAGCTCGGCTGGTGAATGTGCGGCCACGGAGAGTGTCTTTCATTGTTGGAAAAAGCCAAAAGTCACTAGGAGCCAGGTCAGGTGAGTAGGGAGCATGAGGAATCACTTCAAAGTTGTTATCACGAAGAAACTGTTGCGTAACGTTAGCTCGATGTGCGGGTGCGTTGTCTTGGTGAAACAGCACACGCGCAGCCCTTCCCGGACGTTTTTGTTGCAGTGCAGGAAGGAATTTGTTCTTCAAAACATTTTCGTAGGATGCACCTGTTACCGTAGCGCCCTTTGGAACGCAATGGGTAAGGATTACGCCCTCACTGTCCCAGAACATATTTTCAGCACTGGCGGTTACCCGAAATTTTTTTGGTGGCGGTGAATCTGTGTGCTTCCATTGAGCTGACTGGCGCTTTGTTTCTGGATTGAAAAATGGCATCCACGTCTCATCCATTGTCACAACCGAAGAAAAGAAAGTCCCATTCATGCTGTCGTTGCGCGTCAACATTGCTTGGCAACATGCCACACGGGCAGCCATGTGCTCGTCCGTCAGCATTCGTGGCACCCACCTGGATGGCACTTTTCGCGTTTTCGGGTCGTCATGCAGGATTGTGTGCACAGAACCCACAGAAATGCCAACTCTGGAGGCGATCTGTTCAACAGTCATTCGGCGATCCCCCAAAACAATTCTCTCCACTTTCTCGATCATGTCGTCAGACTGGCTTGTACGAACCCGAGGTTGTTTCGGTTTGTTGTCACACGATGTTCTGCCTTCATTAAACTGTCGCACCCACGAACGCACTTTCAACACATCCATAACTCCATCACCACATGTCTCCTTCAACTGTCGATGAATTTCAATTGGTTTCACACCACGCAAATTCAGAAAACGAATGATTGCACGCTGTTCAAGTAAGGAAAACGTCGCCATTTTAAGTATTCAAAACAGTTCTCTTTCTCGCCGCTGGCGGTAAAATTCCATCTGTCGTACGGTGCTGCCATCTCTGGGACGTATTCACAATGAACGGGGCCTCATTTTAAAACAATGCGCATGTTTCTATCTCTTTCCAGTCCGGAGAAAAAAAATCGGAGGCCTTAGAACTTGAATGCACCTCGTACCACCTCAGGAAGTGTGTCGGTGGAGTTCTGGTTCACACTGTACAGAAGGTCGATGTCGTTACTCATACGTACATTATGCTCTTGCAATGAAGTGTTAATAATTTACATATTTTGGCATGCTGTCCACACTATGTCGTTTGATGCTAGTCATTTCTCATCTTGCTGCTGTTACAATTTAAATGGACAACAGTGCAAAGCGTCTTCAGCTCATTCTAGAATACAAGATCTGATAGCACTGCATGTCTGCGAGTTAATTAGAATTCGCCACTGACAGAAAAGACGACGTGGGCCACCCGTTCCTCAGACGCCGCTGTCGGGTAAAGAGGGAGTGGGAGTGGAAGTGGACTTGTATTCTAGAGGGGCAGGCATTTACTGCTCTGAGAGAAACCAGAGCGAGGAGGCGGCGGTTTATAATGCTGGTGGTCTCGGAAACCTCGTAGTGCGGACATTGGCGGATAGGATGTTGTACTGTGGTAGAACGGGAAAAATTTCAGAATAGTGTACCCGCAGAAACAGTGTTGGTGGCGAAACAAAGTGAAAAGACATCCTCTTAATGAGAAGGAATGCGCGGGGTCAGAAACTTTGGTGCTGAGCTGGACTCCGGCGAGTCTTCCCTTGGGAAACGCCGGGGCACACTTCAGCCGAAAAGCAGAGACGTGTATTTAATGAGCGGTCTGCTAAGGGTGTAGAAGGGGAAATGGAATCTTCTGGAAGGAGTGATGCACTGGCAGATTCACGATCCATGTGGTGGGAGGTATTTTGTAACAGCCACTGGGATTCGTCGCCCGAGCGCAAACGTAGACCCCACATCTGCAGGAGGGCGCGGGATATGGTGTGGTAAGGAACATCACTGTGAGTACCGATCGAGGGCATTTCCCGGCAGGTAAGGCACTTCCCTCCAGGGACCGACCTAGGGACTTCGCTGACGAGAACTACAGCAGAGGATGTGGCAGTTAGATTTTGAGAAATGTTGCTTGCGACACAAGGAGTGCGTAAAGTAGTTTCTCTTCGAACAGAGTTGTTACTCTGTTTACTCGAGTCTTAGTTCCTTAGCTCTCTGTGGAGTCTGACACACGCTGAAGTGCTTCGTTGTGGGGAAAATACTTGAGTCGAATTTCTATTCCTGGATAGTGATCAAACAGAAATATTGAATTGTGTTAGGTCTTGTACTGAGATAATTTCTGCCCTAGGAGTTCGCGGACGGCATATTGCGTCCACTGTGTAGACAGAGAGTTGCAGGTACGCCACATAAATCATCTGCACACCGGCCAACGCCCCAACGAGCAGATGAGCGATGCGGTACAACTGCTGGCCGTACTTCGTTAGGTGATATACGCACTCTGCTTGGCCGGATTGGGAAAAATTGCCAGTAAATGTGTCGAGCTCCATTTGCTTGTACGCGGAGCTCTATCTGAAAGTGCCACTAGGGTATAGGTCTTCTGCTTTCCTCAGGTAATCAGTATCAGGTAGCATGTGTCCGTCTAGTGAAGGGGGGCGCTGTCTAAAGAAAGTATAGCGTACGTTCTGCCATTCTCGAAATTACATGTAGGGTAGAATCCGATAAGGTGTACTTCATAATAATACAATTTTTTCCACTCCAACTGTTTCTGAGGATAAATATTTTACTGTATCAAGTTGTGATTCCTTATAGTAGCATCCCGGCAGGAGTGACTGGCTCGGCGTGCTAAACTGAAGTACATCCGCAACACGGTACTTCATTTTATGGAAACTCCTAAGTGTAAGTTGTCAATGGCAAGGTAATTTTAATAATTTGTACGTGTGAGAATTCCATTACGGAGACAACATTAGGCAGCTACACATAGACACATTACTTGTTACACACGCCACGGCGTTTCACAGTCTCTAGCACAAGGCTGGAAAGTTATTGTATATTTCTGAAGCATTTAAGTCACTTGAGCTTCATACTGAAAAATCTAATAAAATGGTTCAAATGGCTCTGAGCACTATGGGACTCAACATCTTAGGTCATAAGTTCCCTAGAACTTAGAACTACTTAAACCTAACTAACCTAAGGACATCACACACACCCATGCCCGAGGCAGGATTCGAACCTGCGACCGTAGCAGCCCCGCGGTTCCGGACTGCAGCGCCAGAACCGCACGGCCACCGGGGCCGGCGAAAAATCTAATATTTCTAATCGCTGCTACAGCACCAGAAGTCGAGTTTGCTTTACCTTCCGGTGCTACTTTGCGCTACGTCGCTTTGATTGCGCAGCGGGTTACCTGCAGCTGCTAGTGCCACTGTCAGCCACCGAGACTTGAGTTTGGGCGTGGAGAGTGAGGCGACGGCGACGTAAACCCGCGGGGGACGCGCCTTAATAATTTCTGTATCGGTATAAAGCCCGGCGCGTAGCGGACCGCCGTATTGGCAATAAAAAGCCGAGTATACGGCCAGACGTGATCCGACTGTACTCCGCCACCCGCAAACCTCGCCGGAGGGTCTCCGAGGGGACACCTCAGTGCGCGCTACTGCACTCTGACCACGGCGGCAATTCGCTGCTCCGATATCAGCCGGGCGTGCGGGTGCAGTTCTGACACACGGCACACACGTTTGTGAGGATGGTGGTTCAAACGGCAGTCCAGTCTTCCAGATTTAGATTTCCCATGATTTACCTAAATCGTTCAACGCGAATGATGGTTGTTTCTTTTACTAAGGGATGGCCGATTTCCTTTATCGTGCTTTTCCGATCAGAGCTTCTGTCATATCTCTGATGATTTCTGTTACTAAGCCATCGTATTATTGTCGACTAAATCGATACTGAGGCAGTAGTTGTCAAATGTTTGACGTATATTTACCACAACATGTTTCAGGACTACGTATTCCACTATTAATTGCTGTAAAGACAAGGAAACCATTCAGTATGTATAAACTACATACTACACATACTGACAACGCGCTTAATATCTGTACTGTCCTGCAGTACAACATGCCTTCAATTTTCTGTGCCCTTAGACACCGGTGAAAGTAAAAAGCAAGCAGCTTGTTGTGGTAAATATATCACATGTATCACATATTTGACAGCTGGTGCGTAACATTCTGAGTACTCTAATGATTTCGTCTTCTACGGGACTTCAAAACACAATGTCTTCGTCTCACGGACAGTGAATTCAAATTTCAATGGGCTCCTTATCGAGTTCCTGGCGTCAGATCGTGGGAAACAGACGTAGCCAGTCTCTCCGAAAGTGCAGAGCAGTCATGCGTGTCAGATACGCCGAACACGCATTTAAACGTACATAACTGTAATGGAGATACGCCACTATGTCATATACAGGTCGCTTTTTGTTTCAATTCAGAGAGCGTCATGGGTACCTCGATGTCAGTATAAAAATGTGTGTTGACAGATGCGTCCAAAGAAGGCACAAAGTGAAAAGTAAACATTGCGATAGTAAACAGTCTGGCACAGACGCTGCGTCTCGCGTCTTTGAGGAATACAAAATGGAGTTTACGCTTCCTCATTGTGGGAAGTTGCTTGTAGTTCGCGTGCACTACTTCTAGCCGTCCGTTCTGCTTAGCAGAGTGATAACGCGTTTGTCTAGCATGTAGCGGGCCCCGGTTCTAACCCCGGCCGTGTTGGAGATTTTCTTCGTTCTTGCACTAGGTGTTGCGTTGTCATCATCATTTCATCATAACCGACACCAAAGGCGCCCAATGTGGCGTCACCAGGAATAAGACTGTAATGGACTGACAAGACAGCCAGTCCACAGTGACGGGTAACCGAAAGGCACGCGTTTACACACGCCGGCTGGCGTTAGGTCTGAAACAGGATACGTAATGAATGCTATAAAGAAAAGTACGTAGCTGCTGGAATACTTAACTTTAATCCATCATATGTATACAGCATTCTTGATGATACAAGTGAGACTCTCTCTAGAAATGGTTAATGGCGCCTTGCTAGGTCGTAGCCATGGTCTTAGCTGAAGGCTAGTCTAACTATCTCTCGGCAAATGAGAGAAAGGCTTCATCATTGAAATCGCTAGCAAAGTCGTCGTACAACTGGGACGAGTCCTAGTACGTCTCTCTAGACCTGCCGTGTGGTGGCGCTCGGTCTACAACTACTGACAGTGGCGACACGCGGGCCCGACATGTACTAATGGACCGCGGCCGAGTTAAAGCTACCACCTAGCAAGTGTGGTGTCTGGCGGTGACACCACAAAGACTTGCTGCAACTCGGCTACCCAACTTTCCCGGATGGGATCTACTGGCTATCAATGCCACACGATCATTTCATTTTTACCGCCTGTTGCTGCCAGCTGCTGGTGGAGCGCGTTACTGTCGCACGTAGTCGCGTCGCGCTACGCGTGCCGTTTCAACGAAGAAGTCCGACTGTTTCTGAACGTTCAGCAGCGTGATGGAGATAACGCCAACGCGTTGCACGGTATGTGCCACGTCCCGTTCCAAGACGGCTCAGTCTTCCTTCTTTCCTTCTAATATCAGTGGAACTGCTGCTATGCAGCCAGAAAAACGATCTTGACTAGATATTGTAACGTTATCACAGCTGATAATTTGGAAAATCATTGGTTGGCTCCTATTACACAATTTCACTGCTTATGTACATACCGAGACGAAGAAAAAGCGACCAAGAGTTGTCTGTGAGAGGAGTGGTCTTGCATTAACGCAATGTGCGTTTTTGTACAAGGCTTCGTGATGGCAAAAGCGCTCGACCTCAGCTCCGAAAGATTTAGTCCGTCTGCCTGTTCTCCAGCTGTAGACACACGCGGCTCCTTACTTTCATCAAACCTGGGGTAGAACCTTCGATGGAAGAAATTTTCGTAGAAATAACAAGTATATATGCTGGAGGGAAATATCGAAAAACCAAGAAGTTGTGCGACGTAAACAAAAGTTGGTAGGCGTGTTTCTGCACCTGAAAGAAGCTGTCTGTTCAAATTTTGCACCAGTCACATAAGCGGCGTTAGTAGCGTTACTATGAGTATGGAAATCAGTCTCGCTTTAAATACATGCAATATCGGTCGTGAGTGTTAGTTACCTTTGGGTGTGGCGAGCTGATGTTCGTCAAGAATGCCTTCAAGGCGACATACACGCCATTATCAACACCTCACTGACTTTGTATCAGGTCGTGTAAGAATGGTACGATAATCTGGGTGTTCCTTACGCGACACTGCAGAAAGACTTGGCAGGGATGTAGTCTAGCCACTGTACATGATTGCTGGAAGCGGTGGTCACAGAAATGTACGCTCGGAAAAAGTCCGCGCTCTGGACTGTCACATGGCACGACGAGTAGGGAAGACAATCGTGTTCAGCCTATGGCTCTGGCGCGTCGTACTGCTTCTGCAGCAGCAGTTTGAGTACAAATTGACACCACACTGACACAACGAACTTTTACACGTCGGTTACTTCAAGGACAGCTCTGAGACAGACGTCCTGTAGCGTGCATTCCACTGACCCCAAACCACCGCCATTTGTGACTTCAGTGGTGTCAAGTGAGTACTTACTGGACGGCAGGGTGGACGTCTGTTGTATTTTCTGACGAAAGCTGGTTCTGCTTCTGTGCCAGTGATGGCAATGTGTTGGTTAGAAGGGGGTCAGTTGAGGGCCTGCAACTAACCTTCCTGTGTAGTAGACACACAGGACCTCCACACCTGGAGTTATGGCCTGGGGTTCGAATCGTTTGACAGCAGAAGCATTCTCGTGATTACAACACGCACCCAGATTACAGATTTGTTCGTCAATCCGGTGATTCGACCTGTTGTGATGGCATTCGTCAACAGCATTCCAGGGGGTGTTTTTCAACAGGATAACGCTCGCCCACATACCGCTGTTGTGATCCAACAGGCTCTACAGTGTGTCGATTTGTCACCTGGGCGTGAACGATCACAAGATCTGTCTCCAATGGGAGACATATGGGGCATGACCGGACAACTCCAGCGCATTCCAAAAGCAACATTTATCATCCCTCCACTGATAGACTGCGACAGGTATAGAACTCAAGCCGAGACACTGACATCCGGCAACTGTACAACACAATGCATGGAGGTTTGCATGCTTGCATTATGGATTGTAGCGGTTACACCCTTTATTAATGTATCAGCATTTCATATTTGCAACGGCTTATAGCTTGCTTACATTAACTTGTGATGCTGCAGTGTTATTTGTTAAATGTGTTACCTAGACAAACAAATTCCCGAAATTTCACTAATCTAATCACAAATTTTTTTGGTGTTGCGTATTTTTCCGTACAAAAATACAATGAGATGACTGAACATTATTTAGAAATATACAAAAAAATGGTTCAAATGGTTCTGAGCGCTATGGGACTCAACTTCTGAGTTCATTAGTCCCCTAGAACTTAGAACTAGTTAAACCTAACTAACCTAAGGACATCACAAACATCCATGCCCGAGGCAGGATTCGAACCTGCAACCGTAGCGGTCTTGCGGTTCCAGACTGCAGCGCCTTTAACCGCACGGCCACTTCGGCCGTCCAGAAATATACAACACACTAATTTCAAGCAGGTCTGTCTGCTGCCACCAGCCGAGATCTTTATCACTGCGAAGATACGTACCACTGCTTTTCAGCTTTTTTCTAGTTTTACAACAGACGATCTGGCGAACTACGGATTCTCCACCTTCAGTTGAGACGCAGTCGAGTCATGTGCGTACTTCTGGTACGGCACTTGTGCTACTTTTCTTATAATGTTCATATCTGTGGTATACTGTGTCAGTCTTCGAGCTACAGACTTTAGACCGATTTCATGCTGTTCCGCACGTTGGGCTGTCCTGTGCAAACCTCTTCATCTGTGAATAACTACTACAACCTATGTCCATTGGAACCTGCTTACTGTATTCAAGCCTTGGGCTTCCTCTAAAATTTTTTACCACCACACTCCTCTCCCTTACCAGACTGACATTTCCTTGAGGCCTGAAAATATGTCCAGCAAACGGACCACTTTAAGCAGTTGCTCGGTAAATTTCCATTTTATCCATTTCGACTCAGAACGTTCTCATTAGTTATTTTATGTACGCATGTAATCATCAATATTCCTCTAATATTCTTCTCTAGTAACATGTCGCGAAATATTATACTTCCTTCCAGTCTGAATCGTTTATCGTCCACGTTCCGCTAATATACAAGGCTTCAATCCAAACTAATACCTTCATAAAAGACTTTCTAACACTCAAATGTAAATTATATGTTAATAAATTCCTCTTCTTCACAAATTACTTTCTTGCTTTTGCAAATATGCATTTTATGTCCTCTCGGTTTCTGTTATGAACAGTCATTCTGCTGCCCGAATACCAAATTCGTCCAATACTTCTAGTGTCACATTTCAGGATCTAATTCTCTCCTCATCACCATATTTAATTCCACTACACTCCATCACTCTTGTTTGACTTCCTTTTATGTTCATCTTGGTCGGCCGAAGTGGCCGTGCGGTTCTAGGCGCTGCAGTCTGGAACCGCGAGACCGCTACGGTCGCAGGTTCGAATCCTGCCTCGGGCATGGATGTGTGTGATGTCCTTAGGTTAGTTAGGTTTAACTAGTTCTAAGTTCTAGGGGACTAATGACCTCAGAAGTTGAGTCCCATAGTGCTCAGAGCCATTTAAACCATTTTATGTTCATCTTGCAACCTCTTTTTTCAAAACGCTATTCATTCCGCTCATCCACTCTTCCACATCATTTGCCTTCTTTGAGAGAATTACAGTATCATCAGTAATCCTCAAAGCTTTTTGCTTATCCATGATCTTTAATTATATTTCCAAATTTTTCTTGACATTCTTTACTGTCTGCTCGTAGTATATTAACAGTCGTAGTAAGGATAACTGGAAGCAACCAGAGGGCGAGAAATGTTGTTTCAGTACAAAATAATCAAAGAAGTAATGAGCCGAAAAATAAAATTACAAAAATATGGTTTACTACATGATATTCTATTTGTGTTGATATAAAATTTCATGGACTATGCTAGTCTTGAAACGTGGAAGCAACCCGTTTTGTTTTGTCATACGATAGACGTGCACATTTATTTATTTATTTAGCGTATGGCAGTGCACATCATTTTACGCTTTTTACAAATGTTTAA
Organism: Schistocerca cancellata; assembly: GCF_023864275.1. Classification (NCBI taxonomy): domain Eukaryota; kingdom Metazoa; phylum Arthropoda; class Insecta; order Orthoptera; family Acrididae; genus Schistocerca; species Schistocerca cancellata. The sequence goes on along the minus strand of NC_064631.1, from coordinate 95,053,323 downwards.
ACAAAGATATGCATAAAAAGCACAATAAAACATACAGATAATGGGCAATACAGTTAAATAGAGACATCAAGATAATATATGGTCAATACAGTTAAATACAAACATCAAGATTATATATAAAGTCTTTTGCGGCGTCTGTTGCCATCAGGAAATCACTGAACTTGCCACTGTATGCTCTTCTGTGGCACTCTTGGACGATGTGGTGGATGGTCTGTCTGTTGGCTCCGCAGTCACAGTTGGGAGTTAAAGTTCTTTCCCCATTTATAAAGGGTATCTGCACATCTTCCGTGATTTGTCCGTATTCTTTTAAGGGATGGCCATATTTTACGTGGTAGTTCATATCCGGGCAGTCTCTCGGTTATGCAGGGGAGGGCTTGACAATTCTCAGGGCACACCTCCCGCCACTGTTCCCTCCAGGTCTTTATTGCATCAAAGTTTATACTTTGCAATTCCTTGGATGTCTAGACCGAAGTCTGTTTCTTTCCAGGTCAGGCATGTCGCAGTGTGTAGGGAGCAGGGCGTTGTCGAGTATCATCCTATATTTCCGGAGAAGAGCATTCTTCCGACATAGGTCCGCAGGTGGTATGTGGTGGTACTGGCAGTCAATGTGTTCTGGTTGATCTCATGGTTCCGCTGACAATTCGCATCGTGCTATTCAGCTGCATGTGATTTGTGTGTGTGTGTGTGTGTGTGTGTGTGAACACTGTTCATCCAGACCGGAGCGCAGTCTGGCAGCCAGACGATCATATTGATCTCCTGGCTGTTCAATAGCACACCCTAGTCGAAGACGTGCGCATTAATGAGTGTAGTGATTGCATTTCTTTTAATTCAGACCTCAGCGAAGCGCCTTATAAGGTATACCTTAGGTTTCAGGCCACATTTTATTTCCTCATTTTCCACTTTCACAATTTCGTATCGCGTCTGCAGTTATCGTGTGGCATTTTCGGTGCTGCAAAGCACACAGAGTCGGTAGTAAGAGGTCAGGTCTCACGCTTGCTGAATGAACCTGTAAACCATACGGCGTTGCCATTAGACAGTGATGTGAGACGCTGTGGCTAGACATGAGAACGCCCGTTACGTCAGCAGCAAGATAACGAAGGGAAAACACAGATATTCTGGCGTGAAACAAGTTATCTTGTTTAATAAATATTTGCTAATAAAAGTCGCCGATAATAGGATAAACCTACATACCGTAAGTAGTTTCTTTCAACAGAATTAGAACGGCAAGAATCGATCATCTTAATAAATAATTGAATAATACTGAAGTTAACGAAAATGTACGAACGGCTACGATATATCAGGAGCGTAAGTACGAGATACATACTGTTGTGAATTGGCAGGAGCCAATTCACGCAGTTTGGAGGAAGCCGAAAGGCACGCGATTAAGCTCACGCAGGCTGGCGTGAGGTCTGGAACAGGTCAGAGAAATAAGACTAGCAAAACAAGAGTAACTGGTAGAATACTTAACTTTAATCCATAATTGGAGTACATCGGTCTGATGGTTCATGCTTCATTAGATACATAGCAAAGGATAAATGGCGCCTTGCTAGGTCGTAGCAAATGACTTAGCTGAAGGCTATGCTAACTATCGTCTCGGCAAATGAGAGCGTATTTGTCAGTGTAGCTTCGCTAGCAAAGTCGGCTGTACAACTGGGGCGAGTGCTAGTACGTCTCTCTAGACCTGCCGTGTGGCGGCGCTCGGTCTGCCATCACTGACAGTGGCGACACGCGGGTCCGTCGTATACTAGCGGACCGCGGCCGATTTAAAGCTACCACCTAGCAAGTGTGGTGTCTGGCGGTGACACCACACATACCACGCGCCACGGTCGCCGGTAGCCGATAGGATGCCATCCGACGTAGTTCTGCTGTAAGACCATGCTCTTAGGAAATTGTTTTCGATTAAATCAGCATCAGTTGTGTCGACATTATCAGTTTACGGTCTTTAGTAAATAATTTCATCATAAAAGCATACCTCTTGAACGTTATTCCAAATAACATAGATTCCCGCTTAATCACTTAGAATCACGAGAAATAGAATTGCACTTTACAAAGAACCCGACGGTGCTGATACCGCTCCTGCGAGGGACAGAGAGCTTCTAGGCAAATAAAGAATCCTGCACGACTACTCACCAACGCAGTCCAAAGACAGATTGTCTTAATGTCCTAAAACAGTGGATGAAAAGCACGGACAGGCGTGTATGCCTCTTCTACCATTCTCTGAAGCTTCAGTTGCAAAACTGAGTCATTTCTAGCTGTTTAGTACAAGTGGGGGGTTCTTCCAGTCCGAACTGGATAGATAGAGATAAAGATGTATGCTCAGCAGGGTCAGATGGTGATGTAAGGAATCTTCTGTAGATAAACAAATAGCACAAAAGCTGTGAAGGAGAGTTCAAAAGGAAAACAGAAGAAGTAAATCTGAATCTTTTTTTTTCTTTTTACATTTTTCGCTTATCACTTTTCACGGCCCATTCCATATTCGCCTGCAAGAGCTCGTTTGAACACCTGTTTCTGTTTACATTCCATGTCAATGGGAGTATATTTAGAAAACTTATTTTCGGCAGAACTCAATAATAATAATAATTGTAAGAGAACAACAATAAACGAAAATATCTGTTAAATAAAATAAAATATGTCTAAATACAGTATGATGTATTTAAAAGACCTCACCAGTTCTCAAATTAGCTGCAAAAATGGCTCTGAGCACTATGGGACTTAACTTCTGAGGTCATCAGTCCCCTAGAACTTAGAACTATTTAAACCTAACTAACCTAAGGACATCACACACACCGATGCCCGAGGCAGGATTCGAACCTGCGACAGTAGCGGTCGCGCGGTTCCAGACTGTAGCGCCTAGAACCGCTCGGCCACACCGGCCGGCAATTAGCTGCAAACAGAGCTCCTGTACCGGGCTCTGTAAAAACACATTATCTGAGATTTCCTCTACAGTTATTTTTGGGATATTCTATTTGCAGAGTGAAGCCTAATGGTTTTTTTGGGACTTGACAGAACGCGACTCATTTATTAATTCAATCTTCTGATACATACCATGACAGAAAATTATGGAGGACACACAATTTGTTGCCCACTCAGTAAATAGAGTAATAACTGAAATTTTAGACAATAATCCAAAAATGGGAGAAAAGGAATAGTAACACAGTGAATAAAGCAGTAATGGATCGCCGGCCGCTATGGCCGAGCGGTTCTAGGCGCTTCAGTCTGGAACTGCGCGCCCGCTACGGTCACAGGTTCGAATCCTACCTTGGGCATGGATGTGTGTGATATCCTTAGGTTTATGTAGTTCTAAGTTCTAGGGGACTGATGACCTCAGATCTTAAATCCCATAGTGCTCAGAGCCATTTGAACCGGTAATGGATTAACTGAGTGACGTACGTTCGCCGGACACATACATTTCTGGACACTCACAAAGCGTAAAATATTGAAATGTTAATCAGTCTAACGGAATCCCATATTCAGTACAACCCAAATAGTGGCAACTTTCGAACAGTGAAATACAGGTTACATTTTTGCTTCTGTTTTTAACTAAGAATTGAAGGAAATGAATATAAAGTGCCCCCAGTACCGATTGATGGTTGAGATTGCGTTCATCAGCCACATCGAAAAGATGACTCTGGTCATCGCTTTTTCGTATTGCTGAGAGAATAAAAGCGCGCCATTCCATTAACGCGGTGCAGTCGCGGTCCCCGGCGGTAGACTGCTATGCAAATGTGTGCGGGCGAGAAAGGGACAGATAGGCGCGACCGGTCCATTACGGGCCGCGTGTGGCGAGCGGCAAGTGTTGTGTGCGCCATTAACACTGCGGACGCCACCTGTTCCCCTCGCTGGGGCTAACTGCACCACTTGCTCCGGCGCCCGAACACACAACACGGCAGTCGATACGCGCAGCGGCTTGCCGCGAGGTCCTGCGCTGCACCATGAAAAACAACTGCTCCGATAAGATACTCGACTCGCTGTCTGCCTTCGGTGCGGCCGTCCGGATTCACGCACGGCGTGACAGGACTGGCGAACTCCCGAGACTTATCGGTCACGCATTTGCGATAGGCCGCCAGCGAGATACATCACTAATGGTCGCAGTGAGTCTCGGCCTCCCCCCCCCCCCTCCCCTCTCTGCGGTGACCCGTTTCGCCACTCACTCTGTCTCTGTCTGCAACCACACACGATCGGGGAGTCCGCTGTAGCGGTGGCAGCGCTCGCTTTGTTTTCACTGGCCGAGCCGTTGCTACGATACGCCTCTCCCGCTGCCAGGGACCTGATATCCGCACCATTGCCCAGCAGTGGACGGCGGCCAACAGCGACGCTACGGGTGGCTCTCGCGCAAGGGACGTCCGTCGCGTCCGTGGCGAATGTGTACGATAACGGGGTGAGTGAAGCTATACGGGTTAAAGGGGAGATTGCGATAACGCATGCCTAGTTTAACCAGTGATATAGTGAACTTGCGTCGGACTAGGACCCACCATAACCACTGGAACGTTGTATCATTGGACGTAGTTTGAAAGCGTTAATAAAACAGACGGTTCAGATTATGAGAACTTAGTGCAGCGGAAAAAAATATTACAACAGTTACAGCTACGATGCTTACAAGGAGAGGTCCCCTGCGGTGGGATCAACTTTTTGAAACTATCTGTACGGTTATGTAGGTTAAGATACCTGGTATTACAAACTGCAGTCAGTTACCCTGGTGGCAATTTGCGAATAATTGATGAAAAAATAGTAGTTTTGTGCCACTCTCATTAGCGTTAAAAATGAGTACTGCATAGAGGGTTTGCTTGGTATAATGTATAAAGCCTTGACACGCAGTAGGTTGTAAGTTCGAAACCTTTCAGGTGTTTAAATATCGTTTACTTTTAAATCTTTATTGAAATTAATTAGATTATTATTTTTATTTAGTTGATTGGTTTAAATATAGTTCTTTATTTCCATTTCTTTGTCACATCTTTTAATCATCGTATCAGCTTCTTCATTTGCCGTCATTTTTCTACCTATCATTCTTTTCTCCTTTGAAATATTTGTTCTTACGATTATAATCAGTTTTACGAATTAATATTGTTTAATTTCTTTCGTTTTAGCCTATTTTTTGTTCATGTTATTGCATTCATGGTATCTGGTCCTCATTTTGCTTGAATTTGGTTTCACTTATAGTCCCTTCTTTCGTTTAAATCTTCATCTACTGTACTTTATACGTGGTGCAGTAGGAATTTAGACTAAGGTGCGACAATTACCATGCAAAAAATGCCGGTCTAGAAACGAAAAATATATTTTCGACGCCATTGCACAGTCAGTATAAATAGATTATTTCGTCTTTTGTTTTTTAACTGAAAAATCGGCATTTCCGTATAATTCAGTACTGTTATAGATAAATATAATTAAATTCACATTCACAAACATCAAATGGCTCTGAGCACTATGGGACTTAACATCTGAGGTCATCAGCCCCCTAGAACTTAGAACTACTTAAACCTAACTAACCTAAGGACATTACACACATCCATGCCCGAGGCAGGATTCCAACCTGCGACCGTAGCGGTCGCACGGTTCCAGACTGTAGCGCCTAGAACCGCTCGGCCACCCAGGCCGGCTTCACAAAAATTTCTAGTGGAAAAAGAATGATATACAGAAAAAAATAGAACAACTTAAAAAGATCATACAGTGATTAAACTTATGTGCCAAGGGAATAGAAATAAAAAAAATACATTTTAGTCAGTTGACTGAATAAAAATAGTGACAAGGTCATTTGGATAAAGATTTTAAAAATAAAAAAATTAAGCATTCAACAAAGTTCAAACTCACAAGTCTGCAGGTGAAGGTTTTGCACTATCCACTGTACCACGCAACCATTCTCTGCAATACTTCTTTTTTTTAACTGTATTGAAAATCAAGCATTGAAAATCAAGCAAAATTCCAATTTTTCTTCTTCAGTTACTCTCAAACGAGGGGCCACAAGGGTGAATGGCTGCAGGGTGTGTTTGGGCGTCGGAGCAAGTGGTGCAGTTAGTCCCAGAATCAGCGGCTGTCCGCCGATGGAACAAGTGGCGTCCACAGTATTAATGACGGCTCACATAACCGTATAGATGGTTTCAGAAAGTCGATCCACAGCTTGGGGCCTCTCCTTGCCAGTTACAAATTAAAAGAAAATCCGTTTATCTAAAAGAAAACGAACAGATCATCGTAAATAAAGTTCTACAGCTGTAATGATACATAGTAGAAAGTAAAAAGAAAAGAACAGTGTACAGCAAGAAAGGTAATGTACGGTGAAATGCCTGCTCGTGGCGTATAATCACTTGGAAACTTACACTGCGGTCTTGCACCGTCCACTCAACAGCCAGTGGACACAGGAAAAGATCAGGTAAAATAAGAAAACACTGATGATGTCTAAAAGGGATACGATGGGTGAAACGTATTTGGTTGAAAAATCAAATAAATACTCAGCTGCAACAGAAAAATAATATTCATACTGATCTACGTGTTAAAAGATAATGAAACAGCAACTGAACAACATTGGCTGCAGGGCTATTCGTACATGCAAAACGCAAATAGTGTGTTCATAGGGAATAGTTGTACGAAACGCACATGTAGCCGTAAATATCCAGGATTTCCCACTGGATGCAAACAAATCTCGAGACTGACCAAGGTAGCCGACTAGGATTTTTATATAATTATTGCTAAAATGTATTGTACAAACTACTACCTTTAGGACTACAAATGGCAGTGTTTGTTCTCCTTCTTTTCATGGCTAGAGTACAGGAAATACGAATGATGATATTCTTGTGCGGTGACTCACAGTCTCTACAATGGCAATACGATAAAGTGCCAATAAATACTGTGTCCGGGTCAGAAGTATAAAATAAGGTTTTTTTTATTTCCATACCTGTTAGTTTTATAACTTTATTTGCCAAACATTGTACACAGGACCTCAGACATTTTGTGCATGTTGGTACAGTTCAATGTCGGCCCATTTGTAGATTGATAGATATCTAAATCGTACTCGACTTCTAGCCACATGTTCAGAAGTGTGACAGGTGTTATGGCGTCTATTGCGGTGTAGGTCCGTTGTCTCAAATCTACCGGATTTCGAACTTTTGTTCTGCAAACAATGTTACTGATAAACGACCATGCTCTGTGTTGTATCCTCATTAACCGCTTTTATGTCGTCTCGTTGTCTCCATAGAGTTGCACTGCCATGGAAAGCAAGGAGAGGATGCTGGTTGGCGGCCGGTATCCTCGCCCTGTAACACAAACTGGGCGCAATTATTAACTGGGTTCTTTATTCATAAACAAAGAGCTACTTAAGCTTCCATGTGCTGTGGTACAAGCCCATCTGTATAGTCCACTTTAGCCTCACTGCTGTTGAAGTACAAAGTCCGCTATAACACTGTAAGGTTGCTATATGCTGCCCGTCTCTGCTAGAGGCTAGTTCTGCGGCTCCGACTCGGTTCTAAGCTGTAACTCACCAGGTGCAACAGGCTCAAACTAACACTAACTAACTGAACTGGCACTCCGGTCCACAGCGGCTATCTAAATACTGGCAGCCGAGAGGGTGTTGGCGTTCTGTATCCAGCGAGTCTGTCTTTGGCCGCTGTCGATCTTCTTGTAACCTCTAGGCCGCATGATGTACTGGCGCCAGCTTACGCCAACACACTCTGAAACCCAGTGAAGTCTGAGAGAGGGACAGTCAATGGGACCCCCCTTCCGACCCAACACTTAGAAAACGTCTCGCGGAGAATGTGGTGTCATCCCCATGTCAATGGTTGTCTCGCGGAGAATGTGGTGTCATCCCCATGTCAATGGCGTGGGGGACCATCCTGCTGGAAAATGACGTCGGGAGGCATCTGTGGAACTGTATAGTTCGCCAACGTGTCAATATAGGCTTGGGCTCCATAAAAAATAGAACAGTCACACAAAATTTCTGTAGCCTCAACCACACGTTTGCTTTCGGTATGTCCCTTTCATACTGTATCATTTCCCCTGGAATCTCACTTCCATATATTCGACAGTTACGTCGGTTAACTTCGCCACAAGCGTGCGAGGTAGCACGCATCATCACTGAACAGCGCTAAAATGTGTTTCGTCTATAGGCCGCAACATTTCAACGGCAATATCACATCGTCTGCGAAGATCCTCTGGCTTAATGTGATGCAAAAGTTGGAGTCCGTAAGCACGCAACCAGATATGTTTGTGCACCACGTCGTGCACCGTCGAACTGGGGACAGCCAGTTTCGTACCAGCTTATCTAACGGATTTGCATGGACTTCCGATAAATGCTTCACGTACACGTTGCACCGTCTCTTCATTAACATGCGTTTTAGGATGTTTTCCAGCATTTGAAGTGCAACGTACCTTTTCTCGAAGAGTTCTGTCTCAGTGATAAATTTATTTACGTGTGCGAGGGTCCATGTTACATCCTCTTCTTACTCCCCGCTGAACACCTGTTACAGATTTTAACTCTGTTAATCATAACAGTCTCTGAACCTTTCGTTGTGGCGTCCTCATGTTGACTCCATGAATATGTCTGCTGCTTCACGATAAACATTTGTGCTCATGCATCGTACGACTCAGTGTTGTTCATGGAATGGTGAGGATCACATCTCGAAGAGTGCCTCCTTCGATTGGATGCTTACCCAACAACATAAAATGTCGAGTTCTTTAGTTATAAGCATTCTTTTGTGTATACCACTAGTTCGGACATACTGTACTGTCGCACTAAGCATAATTCTGAATTCCGAAATTTTATTTACGTTTGGAAGCAGGTAATAACATAGATTTAGGCGGGTCAACACCATACTTACCACTGTTGATAGCGTGGTCGCACTAAGTAAGCCTTTGTCAACATATTTAATAAATCAATAAGTAAATTATTAAAGGATATCAGAGTTTCATTTCTCCAGAAATGTTTTCTAATCCTATCTTCGCTTCCTGTAGTTATCAATTGATTTACTTTATGGAAATTTTAATTACTATCAATTTCTTTTAAAAAATTCGCGCTAACTATCGTCAATAGTTCATGACCGTAACTGACTTCCTTTTATCTTTTATATGTACGTACTTGTCTTCGCACGCCAGCTGATACCTAGCAGCTTATGTCCTGTACAAGACACTATTTATTGGCTCCATTAAAGGTAAGTGCAAAAACGTTCTAGTGCTTTTTTACTCAGATTAACTGATGTTCTGACGAGAGCTGCAGAGAATACACAGAGGAAGCGTTACGTACCGAATACTTCGTGAAATATTTTGGAAAATTTAGGACTATGATTTCCGATAGATCATCTGAACAGACTTTCCTTGTATCTTTACTCAATTCATAACAATATATTATTCAATAATCGAGACACATGTTATCATTACTTAATGTTATCTCTTTGACAGCAGGGTACACAACTACATGGAACAGAGTCTTAGACAACATTATGGAAAAAATTTGAATCATTAGGTTATAAAAGTATCCTCGTTATAACTTCTTGCCACTAAATTTTATCCGCAATCGTGGATCCACTCGTGGAAGGAATGGGCATGTTTCTTAATTAACAAAGTAACTTAGACTCCTCAAACCAACTTCACGTAATGTGCCAACATTACAAACGCTAACGTGCAATTTAATCCAATTCCAGTATTGTGATTCAGTTAGGTAACGACAGAGAAACAACCTATTATCTGAAACTTCCTGGCAGATTAAAACTGTGTGCCGGACCGAGACTCGAACTCGGGAACTTTGCCTTTCGCGGGCAAGTGCTCTACCAACTGAGCTACCCAAGCATGACCCACGCCCCGTCCTCACAGCTTTACTTCTCCCAGTACCTCGTCTCCCACCTCCTAAACTTTACAGAAGCTCTTTTGCGAACCTTGCAGATCTAGCACTCCTGAAAGAAAGGATATTGCGGAGACATGGCTTAGCCACAGCCTGGGCGATGTTTCCAGAATGAGATTTTCACTCTGCAGAAGTAAAGCTGTGAGGACGGGGCGTCAGTCGTGCCTGGGTAGCTCAGTTGGTAGAGCACTTGCCCGCGAAAGGCAAAAGTCCCGAGTTCGAGTCTCGGTCCGGCACACAGTTTTAATCTGCCAGGAAGTTTCATATCAGCGCACACTCCGCTGCAGAGTGAAAATCTCATTCTGGGAACCTATTATCTTATAACCTTTTTCCACTCTCCGTATCAGTTGTCAGTTTTCAGTTTTCAGTAAAAGTCACTAAAATTTTGTATTGTTTATTACACACTACAATACGTCCAGTTAATACTACAGTGTCTGCATATAGAAGCTACAACCAAAATGGAATGGATAGGAATACCTTGTGATTGCCATTTTCGAGCTTGCCATTAAAGTAATTGCATTCTAATTCACACTCACCAGTACTCCTAGGATTGTTGGTCTTGGTTATGCACAATCAAGAAACTACTCTCTGCTTTCAGCCTAATCCGGAGAGAGTTGCATAAATCACAGCGAATTTACTTATTTGGGGTGTTTCTCTATGCGTGAAATCTTGTCATGATTACACCTTTGCGTCCTTTACGGACGCCAGAGAGATCTGCCCTCAGACAAGCTCCAGTTTCCGAGGGAATTTCCATCAAGCCACGAATAGCGACTGCGCACAACAGGCGGTGAATTGGCCGTTTCAAAGGGCGCGGCGCCCCCCAGAGCGGGCCGCCGCTGCCGGATTCAACGCTCGATTGGCTCTGGCCGCTGGCGGTATGTGTTTGCGTAATTGGCGTTATTTGCTCTTCCTCCAAGTGAAAGCCGCGGCGCTGTTGGCCGCTCTTGTCTCTCAGCAGCCACGCCCTATCGCGATTCCCTTTTACATCCTGTTCACATTATCTTCTCCAATGCACTCACTGTCTCGTTTTTTAGTATATCATGTCGAGTACTGTGCAGCGGGGAAGAATCTGCATAATAACGGCTATCCTTGCATAGATGTGAACGTATACACTTTTCACTATGGTCTGGGATGACATTGCTGTATTCTCTGAAATAGAGGAAGAATTAAAGACGTGAGTGTTGATATGAAGTAAGAAAAAGTCAGAAGTATTCAGGAACAGCATAAATTGGAACACATATTCTGTTCGAACAATATGAATTACCTCGAAGAAAACGGTCTATTGACACACACAGTCAACACGGACTTAGAAAACATCGTTCACGTGAAACACAATTACCTGTTTACTCGCACAAAGCAAGAATCAAGAGATTTCAAACTGATTCCGTATTTCTGGATTTCTAGAAAGCCTTTGACATTGTACCACACAAACGGCTTGTAGTGAAATTGCGTGCTTGTAGAATATCATCTCAGTTATGTGAATGGATTCGGAATTCCTGTCAGAGAGGTCACAGGTCGTAGTAACTGACGGAAAGTCATCGAGTAAAACAGAAGTGATTTCTGGCGTTCCCCAAGGTAGTGTTATAGGCCCTTTGCTATTCCTCATCTATATAAACGATTTGGGAGACAATCTGGGTAGCCGTCTTAGGTTGTTTGCAAATGACTCTGTCGTTTATCGACTAGTAAAGCCATCAAAAGGTCAAAACAAATTGTAAAACGATCTACAAAAGATATCTGTAAGTGGCAATTGCCCCCAAATAACGAAAAGTGTGAGGTCATCCACATGAGTGCTAAAAGGAATCCGTTAGACTTCGGTTGCACTGTAAATCAATCAAATCAGGCCGTAAATTCAACTAATATCTAGGAATCACAATTACGAACAACTTAAATTGGAAGGGACACTTAGAAAATGTTGCGGGGAAGGCTAACCGAAGACTGCGTTTTTTTGGTAGGACACTTAGAAAATGTAACAGATGTACTAAAGAGACTGCCTAGACTATGCCTGTCCGTCCCCTTTTAGAATACTGCTGCGTGATGTGAGACCCTTGCCAGATAGGACTGCCGGAGTACATCGCGAAAGATCAAAGAAAGGCAGCACATTTTGTATTATCGCGAAATAGGGGAGAGAGTGTCACTGAAATGATACAGGATTTGGGATGGACATTATTAATATAAAGGCGTTTCTCGTTACGGTAGAATCTTCTCACAAAACGCCAATCACAAACTTTCGCCTCCGAATGCAAAAATACTTTGTTGACTCCCACCTTCGTAGGGAGAAAGGTCACCATGATAAAATAAGGGAAATCAGAGCCGGCACGGAAAGGTTTAGATGTTCGTTCTTTTCGCGCACCATACGAGATTCGAATAATAGAGAATTGTGAAGATGGTTCGACGAACCCTCTGACAGGCACTTAAATGTGATTAGCAGAAAACCCGTGTAGATGTAGATATACAAATTTCGAGGGAATTACGAGGGATGTTCAAAAAGAAATGCAACACTTTTTTTCTCGGCCAGTTTCGGTTGAAAAAAATGGGGAATTGTTTGGGGGACATCGTGGAATCCTCCTGCTCGAATCTCTATAGTTTCATGAAGGTCCGATAGATAGCGACGCCATCGTAGCCATCAAAATAGCGTCTGTAACGGAGGTGCATTCCAAGCAGAGAGCTGTCACTGAGTTTCTTTTGGCTGAAAACCAGAGCATCGCAAACCTTCATAGGCGCTTACAGAATGTCTACGGAGACCTGCCAGTGAACAAAGGCACGATGAGTCGTTGGGCAAGGCGTCTGTCATCATCGCAACGAGCTCGCGCAAACCTCTCCGATCTCCCGCGTGCAGGCCGACCATACACAGCTGCGACTACTTCAATGTTGATATGTGCGGAGACTCTCATTCGAGATGGGCGGCGGATCACAATCAAACAGCCCGCTGCACGACTGGATGTCTCTGTTGGTGCTGCTGACACACTTGTCCACTAGTTGGGGTACTCAAAGGTGTGTGTCCGCTGTGTTCTTCGCAGCCTACGCACCTTCCCACATCAATTTGTTTGGTCATATGAAGAACATACTCCGCTGAAAGCAGTACGTGGATAATGGAGGAGTCATTGATACAATAAGAAGTTGGCTTTGAGGTTGACCAGTAGCTATGTGGACACGGAGGCCCACCTAGTAACATGGTGTAAGGCTGTCGTATTGAATGGAGACTGTGGTTTAAAATGGGGTTTTGTAGCCAAAGGAATGGGGAACAATATCGTGTACTGGAATTCTAAATAAAATGAAAGTGTTTGAAGAGAAAAATGTGTTGCACTACTTATTGAATGCCCTTCGTAGATATGTGAGAAACAGATCACTGAAGTTGGTGCCATGTATTAGATTAAAGGAATATGAGGTGTCCCATGAGCAATAATCAGTATGGAGGGATATCACAGGAATGATCATTCGAAGCAAAAAAGTCCAGTAAACATGGGCTTTAAAGTGCACGTCTTAACAGCTATGATAACTTGTTCATCTTCGCTAACGTGAAACATAGATCTTCTACTAAACGACTACTCATAGCTCTCAAGGTATGCATTTTAGAGAGGAAGACGATAAGAGACGAAATGAGTTTCTCGGCAGAAATAGCGAAGAAGGTAGTAAGTGGAAATGATAGATCAAGTGTTAACACAACGGGGCTTGAAAGAAGGAACAGTACGGTAGGTCATGCGTGAAGACATCGGGGTACAACTAGTGTGGTACTTGAAGTGTTTCAGGGAACAGAGGAAGTCAGATACTGAAATATACGGTATCTACCGTAATTAACAGCAAAAACTGGCAGGATTGACAGTATGCGGAACAGTTTAAGTTTGAAAATTAAGTAACTACATCTATGTAGACCCTGATGGTGTCTCCTGCATTAGGAGACGAAACTTTTTTTGGTAATTTCCTCTGGGACCAAACTGCTGAGGTCATCTGTCCTTGGGCTTACACACTACTTAATCTTACCTTAACTAACTTACGCTAAGAACAACACGAACAACACAGTCACCCATGTCCGAGGGAGGACTGGACTCGAACCTCCGATGGGAAGGGGAAGGGGGGGGAGGAGGAAGAGGGACCGCGCGAACCGTTACAAAGCGCCCAAGACAGCGCGGCTACCCCGCGTGGCACGAAATGTTGGGCACCAAAACATGTCAATTTAGACAGTAGCCTAATACCCGTATAACAGGAAACTGGTATAGGCATGCATATTCAAATATAATGATACGTAAACAGGCAGAATACGGCGCTGCAGTCGACAATGCCTTTAAAGACAAGTGTCTGGCGCAGGTGTTAGAACGGTTACTGCTGCTACAATGGCAGCTTATCAAGATTTAAAAGAGTTTGAGCGTAGTATTATAGTTGACGCACTAGCGATACGACACAGTACCTCCGGGGTAGTGATGGGGATTTTCCCGTACGACCATTTCACGAGTGTACTATCAATATCAGGAATCCGGTAAAACATCAAATCTCCGCCATCACCGCAGCCGGAAATGGATCCTGCAAGAACTGGTCCAACGACGACTGAAGAGAACCGTTCAACGTAACAGAAGTGCCACCTTTCCGCAAATTGCTGCTGATTTCAATGCTGTGCCATCAACAAGTGTCAGCGTGCGAACCATACAAGGAAACATCATCGATATGGACTTTCGGATACGAAGGCGCAAATGTGTACCCTTGATGACTGCACGATACAAAGCTTTACGCCTCGCCCGGGCCCATCAACACCGTCAATGGGCTGTTGAAGACTGCAAACATGTTGCTTTGTCGGCCGAATCTCGTTTCAAATTGTATCGGGTGGGTATGGAGACAGCCTCATGAATCAATGAACCTTGCATGTCAGCAGGCGACTGTCCAAGCTAGTGGAGGCTCTGTAATCGTGTGGATCGTGTGCAGTTGGAGTGATACGGTATCCTGCATACTTCTAGACACCACCCTGACAGGTGACACGTACGTAAGCATCCTGTTTGACCGCTTGTATCCATTCATGTCCATTGTACATCCCGACGCACTCGAGCAATTCCAGCAGGAAAATGCGACACCCCAACCTCCGTAATTGCTACAATGTGGCCACGTGCTGTTAAGAAGAAATTTCCACCCCCTCGTTCTCTTACGGATTTATTGACAGCCCTGCAGGATTCATGGTGGCAGTTCCCTCCAGCACTACTTCAGACATTAGTTGAATCCATGCCGCGTCGTGTTGTAGCGCTTCTGCGTGATCTCGGGAGCCTGCACGATATTACGCGGGTGTACCAGTTTCTTTGCCTCTTCAGTGTATGTTACTTTATTTTGTCAGAGTAGTGTATCTGGGTGGGTACGTGTGTTCAAATGTCTGAGGAAGAACAAATAAAGTAGCAGCATTGGATATACAAAAGGAAGTTGTAATGTTGATGCATTAATTTGTTCTGAAAGCGCTGCTGATATTCGGGACAATAAAAGCGGGTTAAAAGCTGTGAGCTGTCTGGGGAAGTTAACCTTGCATTAGTGACCAACTGTTTCACCAGGTATCCAGTCTAGCTTACCAAATTCCCAACCAGACTAACATTAATCATAATCTTTTAGTAGTCATCTTACCGGTGATATATATATATATATATATATATATATATATATATATATATATACAATTTTAATAAAAAGAAATAAATCGGTTTATATTTGGACATTTATTTTAACATTGATCATTGTTCCGTTAAAATTTCAGCATATTAAATTTGGTTCATAACTAAACTGGTGCCTTATTTAGGATTGTGAAAATGTGTAATCTTACGGAACACATCAAATATGGAGCCAAGATTGGGAGACTGCATTCATAAAATAACACACGAAGAACGTTGAAACATATGCAAGAGGAAATTAACCACAACCAACCGATTCAATTTTCACCCAAAGAAGTTACCACACACTGGTATACTAAATTAATACTAAGACTCTGTGAAATCTTCCCGGAAAGAATAGCTGAGAGCTACTTTGATGATTAGACTACGTGCTTCACGTGGTCAACTTCGTTTACACAACTAGTGTAACTCCACAATAATTGTGATAATTAAAATAAATTACATCGAAACACAAATTACAAAAGAAAAACCTCGAACTGGTTACTATTGTCTTACTATTAACCTGATGGTACTGGTCTCACAAAGTACACCCCACGTGGGTTGAACATAATTAGTAGTTGCTGTATTGAAAAATATTGTCAAGACGAGACGTTATAATGTCATGCACATTCGCATTTAAGATTGAGATCTTAGTTAGAGTTACGGATGATCCACACGTGGTTCCACTTTACTCACAAAATGACAAAGCAACTACTGGAAGATATTCTGAACTTCACATTCGAATTACACTGCGTTGCAATTTAAGATAACATTAGATATTTTTGATCTAAACCTGAAATAAAGGTGATTAAATTTTCAGTTAGGCTGAACTTAAGAAATCCATTGTCATGCGGACTTAGCAGAGACGCGCTTAGCCAGAGATCTTACCACTTCAGACGCTCGCCGCGAACTCTGGCGTGGGCTCCTAACGAGGGTGCTTCACAGATACAAACGGAAGTGACCAGAGAGGCAGCTTCCTGTACGAACATGACAAGGGACGGGCAGGACCATACTAAGAATAGAAAGCGTAGCTACCTGTTCCGACGTTGGTCCTACTGTTCTCTAGGAGACAGGCTTGTCTGCTACCATCAAGCATGCAACTAGAAATACATTTGCTCATTCATCCTTTCACACAGAAGGGAAGGGGGATGACAATATCCTTATCATATACAGTATATAAAAGAAAGCGGATAGGTTCCGTATGACACTGCGTGACATGAATTACATATAAACTGTCTTATAAAGTGTAGTAGTGTGACAGATCGTTCTTGATTATGTGTAAAAGTAACACGTTCCACTGCTCAGTCTCCTCCCAGATTGTCAGAAACACCACAGTAAACTTTCAAAGTCATCAAACTTTTATCGTAATACGCATTTGATACGATGCGCCGTCGGTTACGCACAGTAGAACGGTTTCAAGATAATGTTTGTAGGATTAGGATAGTTTTGACATGTGCTCGTGTAGGGAAGGCCATTGAGACGACAGGAGGATGACACCAGGGGGCTTGTACCTCGTCGTTAGGCCCGGCAGCCTCATTCCGGAAACTGACGTGAGGCGTGCGGCTCGCCCGTGGGGCAGCGGGCGCGCGGCGCAGCCCCTTAGCGGGCACCGGGGGCGTCCTGCAGGTGATCAGCGTTGGGGGTAGGCGGGGGCAGCGGGGGCGGTGGGGGCGGGTGCTGGCGGGGCGGTGATTATCAGGCAGCCCGTCTCGCTGATGGCCCTCGGGTCAACCGCAGCTGCGGCCTCGTGCCCCCAACCGCGACGAGCCGTGCTCAGATGTCTATGTTGCCGACGGCACGTGGGAACTCGTCTCCCATTCCGATATCTGCCCTCGATGCACGCAAAATAGGAAAGTAATCCAGCGAGTAATGGACGTTTCGCTTCTATAATGACTTTAAATACATTTTACACTAAACGGAACATCACCGACAGTGAAGACCGCACTGCAGTTCCTTCTCTAAATCCTCGCACAAACGAAAAAATGGCTGACATCGAAATAAATGTCCAAGGAATAGAAAAGCAACTGGAATCACTCAACAGAGGAAAGTCCATTGGGCCTGACGGGATACCAATTCGACTCTACACAGAGTACGCGAAAGAACTTGCCTCCCTTCTAACAGCCGTGTACCGCAAGTCTCTAGAGGAACGGAAGGTTCCAAATGATTGGAAAAGAGCACAGGTAGTCCCAGTCTTCAAGAAGGGTCGTCGAGCAGATGCGCAAAACTATAGACCCATATCTCTGACATCGATCTGTTATAGAATTTTAGAACATGTTTTCTGCTCGAGTATCATGTCATTTCTGGAAACCCAGACTCTACTCTGTAGGAATCAACATGGATGCCGAAAACAGCGATCGTGTGAGACCCGACTCGCTTTATTTGTTCATGAAACCCACGAAATTTAGGTACAGGCTTCCAGGTAGATGGCATTTTCCTTGACTTCCGGAAGGCCTTCGATACAGTTCCGCACTGTCGCCTGATAAAGTAAGAGCCCACGGAATATCAGACCATCTGTGTGGCTGGATTGAAGAGTTTTTAGCAAACAGAACACAGCATGTTGTTCTCAATGGAGAAACGTCTACAGACGTTAAAGTAACCTCTGGCGTGCCACAGGGGAGTGTTATGGGACCATTGCTTTTCACAATATATATAAATGACCTAGTAGATAGTGTCGGAAGTTCCATGCGGCTTTTCGCGGATGATGCTGTCGTATACAGAGGAGTTGTAGCATTAGAAAATTGCAGCAAAATGCAGGAAGATCTGCGACGGATAGGCACGTGGTGCAGGGAGTGGCAACTGACCCTTAACAGAGACAAATGTAATGTATTGCGAATACATAGAAAGAAGGATCCTTTATTGTGTGATTATATGATAGCGGAACAAACACTGGTAGCAGTTACTTCTGTAAAATATCTTGGAGTATACGTACGGAACGATTTGAATTGGAATGATCATATAAAATTAATTGTTGGTAAGTCGGCTGCCAGGTTGAGATTCATTGGGAGAGTCCTTAGAAAATGTAGTCCATCAACAGAGGAGTGGCTTACAAAACACTCGTTCGACCTATACTTGAGTATTGCTCATCAGTGTGGGTTCCGTACCAGGTCGGGTTAACAGAGGAGATATAGAAGATCCAAAGAAGAGCGGCGCGTTTCGTCACAGGGTTATTTGGTAAGCGTGATAGCGTTACGGAGATGTTTAGCAAACTCAAGTGGCTGACTTTGCAAGAGAGGCGCTCTGCATCATCGTGTAGCTTGGTGTCCAAGTTTCGAGAGGGTGCGTTTCTGGATGAGGTACGACTATATTGCTTCCCCCTACTTATACCTCCCGAGGAGATCACGAGTGTAAAATTAGAGAGATTCGAGCGCGCACGGAGGCCTTCCGGCAGTCGTACTTCCCGCGAACCGTATGCGACTGGAACAGGAAAGGGAGATAAGGACAGTGACACGTAAAGTGCCCTTCGCCACACACCGTTGGGTGGCTTGCGTAGTGTAAATGGAGATGTAGATGTAGACAGTTCGAGTCGGGAACGCGATGTCATTAAATAAATGTAGGGCACAAGATGACATAGACAAAATTTCTTGTTAGTGTGATGAATGGCAGCTGACTCTAAATGTAGAGAAAACAGTCTCACAGTGTTCGAATACAGCGTTAGTAATGAGTAGGGCGTAACGTAGTAAAGCGATATCAAATGGAACGAGCATATAAGAATTGTAGCAGGGAAAGGCAGTGGTGACTTCGGTTTATTGGAAGAATTTGAAATTGTGGTACATATGTGAAGTAGATCGCATATAGAAATTAGTACGACCCATTCTTGACCACTGCTCGCGTGTTTGTGACCCCTACCCGGTCGGATTAAAGGAAGGCATCGAAGCAATTCACAAGCGGGCAGCTAGATTTGTTGCCGGTGGATTCGAAGAACAAGCAAGTACGCTTCAGAAACGCATTCGGAAAAGCAAATGGGAGTCCCTAGACGGAAGGAAACATTCTTTTCGTGGGAAAATTTAGAGAGCCGGCATTTTAAGCTGACTGCAGAACCATATTAGATGTTTACCGGATTCCTCATATTCACGGTACATTCGAGATATGGTGGTATGGCAAAACCTTCAGCGCTGCCTTGGAGATGCTGTGTCCCATCGCTCGTGCGCCAACTGTAACACCACGTTCACTTAAATCTTGATAACCTGCCATTGTAGCAGCAGTAACTGATCTAACGACTGCACCAGACACTTGTCTCATATAGGCGTTGCCGACCGCAGCGCCGTGTTCTGCCTCTTTACATATCTCTGTGTTTGAATACGCATGCCTGTACCAATTTCTTTGGCACTTCAGTGTATAAAGCTGCTTACTGACATCAACATGCCACCAGGATTGGTTCTCCTATGTTATGTGCGTTTTTTTTTTTCAAGATAGATACTGCCTACAGGAAAATTAAAGAGACCTTTGGAGATAAGAGAACCACTTGTATGAACATCAAGAGCTCAGATGGAAACCCAGTTCTAAGCAAAGAAGGGAAAGCAGAAAGGTGGAAGGAGTATATAGAGGGTCTATACAAGGGCGATGCACTTGAGGACAATATTATGGAAATGGAAGAGGATGTAGATGAAGATGAAATGGGAGATACGATACTGCGTGAAGAGTTTGACAGAGCACTGAAAGACCTGAGTCGAAACAAGGCCCCCGGAGTAGACAACATTCCATTGGAACTACTGACGGCCTTGGGAGAGCCAGTCCTGACAAAACTCTACCATCTGGTGAGCAAGATGTATGAAACAGGCGAAATACCCTCAGACTTCAAGAAGAATATAATAATTCCAATCCCAAAGAAAGCAGGTGTTGACAGATGTGAAAATTACCGAACTATCAGTTTAATAAGCCACAGATGCAAAATACTAACGCGAATTCTTTACAGACGAATGGAAAACAGGTAGAAGCCGACCTCGGAGAAGATCAGTTTGGATTCCGCAGAAATGTTGGAACACGTGTGGCAATACTGACCCTACGACTTATCTTAGAAAATAGATTAAGAAAAGGCAAACCTACGTTTCTAGCATTTGTAGACTTAGAGAAAGCTTTTGACAATGTTGACTGGAATACTCTCTTTCAAATTCTAAAGGTGGCACGGGTAAAATACAGGGAACGAAAGGCTATTTACAATTTGTACAGAAACCAGATGGCAGTTATAAGAGTCGAGGGACATGAAAGGGAAGCAGTGGTTAAGAAGGGAGTAAGACAGGGTTGTAGCCTCTCCCCGATGTTATTCAATCTGTATATTGAGCAAGCAGTAAAGGAAACAAAAGAAAAATTCGGAGTAGGTATTAAAATCCATGGAGAAGAAGTAAAAACGTTGAGGTTCGCCGGTGACATTGTAATTCTGTCAGAGACAGCAAAGGACTTGGAAGAGCAGTTGAACGGAATGGATGGCGTCTTGAAGGGAGGATATAAGATGAACATCAACAAAAACAAAACGAGGATAATGGAATGTAGTCGAATTAAGTCGGGTGATGTTGAGGGTATTAGATTAGGAAATGAGACACTTAAAGTAGTAAAGGAGTTTTGCTATTTGGGGAGCAAAATAACTGATGATGGTCGAAGTAGAGAGGATATAAAATGTAGACTGGCAATGGCAAGGAAAGCGTTTCTGAGGAAGAGAAATTTGTTAACATCGAGTATAGATTTAAGTGTCAGGAAGTCATTTCTGAAAGTATTTGTATGGAGTGTAGCCATGTATGGATGTGAAACATGGACGGTAAATAGTTTGGATAAGAAGAGAATAGAAGCTTTCGAAATGTGGTGCTACAGAAGAATGCTGAAGATTAGATGGGTAGATCACATAACTAATGAGGAAGTATTGAATAGGATTGGGGAGAAGAGAAGTTTGTGACACAACTTGACCAGAAGAAGGTATCGGCTGGTAGGACATGTTCTGAGGCATCAAGGTATCACCAATTTAGTATTGGAGGGCAGCGTGGAGGGTAAGAATCGTAGGGGGAGACCAAGAGATGAATACACTAAGCAGATTCAGAAGGATGTAGGTTGCAGTAGGTACTGGGAGATGAAGAAGCTTGCACAGGATAGAGTAGCGTGGAGAGCTGCATCAAACCAGTCTGAGGACTGAAGACCATAACAACAACATAACAATGTGATTTTCATGCTTTCCGATGCCAACGCTCCAACTGCAACTCATATAAATTCGTTTCTCAAGCTAAGTACGTATTGAACCCACCACCATACAAATTAGACTACCAGAACTCGGGGCTGAGAAGATACACATTGCCGTGTGTTGTTCAGAGTTTCCGTACTGTACCTCGGTTGTTTGTGGTCAGCAGGGCTTCCAGCCCTCCGCCCTTCGGGCCGGCCCTTCAGCAGAAGTACGCCGCGCACTCCAGTGCCCGCCCGCTGCCGGCCACACCCATGGAGCTCCCCGCCCGTATCGCATGACGCGTCGCGCTGAGTGCTGCCGCTGAGGTGTGTTTGCGGCAGAAACAAGACCCGGGCGCAGACGTGCCTGTATAGTGCCCCGTGACAGCTTCATCTAGCGGACGTGACCTGCCGGTGCCCCCTTCCTTCCGGCTCAAAGTGCTCGCCATTCGACAAATTTTGCAGTAGCGTGCGTAGTAATTTTCTGAGTATACAGGATGGTCCATTGATCGTGACCGGGCCAAATATCTCACGAAATAAGCGTCAAACGAAAAAAATTACAAAGAACGAAACTTGTCTAGCTTGAAGGGGGAAACCAGATGGCGCTATGGTTGGCCCGCTAGATGGTGCTGCCATAGGTCAAACGAATATCAACTGCGTTTTTCTTTTTTAATAGGAACCTCCATTTTTTTATTAAATATTCGTGTAGTACGTAAAGAAATACGAATGTTTTACTTGGACCACTTCTTTCGCTTTGCGGTAGATGGTGGTGTACTAGTCACAAACATATGGCTCACAATTTTAGACGAACAGTTGGTAACAGGTAGGTTTTTTAAATTAAAATACAGAACGTAGGTACTTTTGAACATTTTATTTCGGTTGTTCCAATGTGATACATGTACCTTTGTGAACTTACCATTTCTGAGAACGCATGCTGTTACAGAGTGATTACCTGTAAATACCACATTAATGCAATAAATGCTCAAAATGATGTCCGTCAACCTTAATGCATTTGGCGATACGTCTAACGACATTCCTCTCAACAGCGAGTAGTTCGTCTTCCGCAAATTCACACATGCATTGACAATGCGCTGACGCATGTTGTCAGGCGTTGTCGGTGGATCACGATGGCAAATATTCTTCAACTTTCCCCACAGAAAGAAATCCGGGGACGTCATATCCGGTGAACGTACTGGCCATGGTATGGTGCTTCGACGACCAATCCACCTGTCATGAAATTGCCTATTCAGTACCGCTTCAACCGCACGCGAGCTATGTGCTGGACATCCATCATGTTGGAAGTACATCGCCATTCTGTCGTGCAGTGAAACATTTTGTAGTAACATCGGTAGAACATTACGTAGGAAATCAGCATACATTGCACCATTTAGATTGCCATCGATAAAATGGGGGCTAATTATCCTTCCTCCCATAATGCCGCACCATAATTAACCCGCCAAGGACGCTGATGTTCCACTTGTCGCAGTGCATATTATGCCGGTTTACGTTACCGTTGTTGGTGAATGACGCTTCGTCGCTAAATATATCTGTCATCGGCCCGTAATTTCTCTTGTACCCAGTGCAGAACTGTACACGACGTTCAAAGTCGTCGCCATGCAATTCCTCGGACATAGAAATATGGTACGGGTGCAATCGATGTTGATGCAGCATTCTCAACACAGCCGTTTTTGAGATTCCCGATTCTCGCGCAATTTCTCTGCTACTGATCTGAGGTTTAGCCGCGACAGCAGCTAAAACACCTACTTGGGCATCATCATTTGTTGATGGTCGTGGTTGACGTTTGACCAATGGCTGAACACTTCCTGTTTCCTTAAAGAACGTAACTACCCGGCGAACGGTCGGGACACTTGGATGATATCCAGGATACCGATCATCATACATAGCACACGCCCGTTGGGCATTTTGATCACAGTAGCCATACATCAACACGATATCGACCTCTTCCGCAATTGGTAAACGGTCCATTTCAAAATGGCTCTGAGCACTATGGGACTTAACTTCTCAGGTCATCAGTCCCATAGAACTTAGAACTACTTAAACCTAACCAACCTAAGGACATCACACACATCCATGCACGAGGCAGGATTCGAACTTGCGACCGTAGCGGTCGCGCGGCGCCTAGAACCGCTTGGCCACTCCGGCCGGCTGGTCTATTTCAACACGGGTAATGTATCACGAAACAAATACCGTCCGCACTGACGGAATGTTACGTGATACCACATACTTATACGTTGGTGACTATTACAGCGCCATCTATCACAAAGCGAAAAAAGTGGTTCAACTAAAACATTCTTATTTCTTTACGTACTACACGAATATGTAATAAAAAAATGGGGCTTCCTATTAAAAAAAATCGCAGTTGATATCCGTTTGACCTATGGCAGCGCCATTTAGCGGGCCAATCATAGCGCTATCTGGTTTCCCCCTTCAAGCTAGACGAGTTTAGTTGTTTGTAGTTTTTCCGTTTGATGCTTATTTCGTGAGATATTTGGCCCGGTCACTATCAATGGATTCGTTGTAGCGTCAGTACGATGTATTTCACGCGCGCGCGCGCGCGCGTTTGTGTGTGTGTGTGTGTGTGTGTGTGTGTGTGTGTGTGTAAGAGTCACTGAGCATTAGGTGTGATACTACATCTACATTTATACTCCGCAAGCCACCCAACGGTGTGTGGCGGAGGGCACTTTACGTGCCACTGTCATTATCTCCCTTTCCTGTTCCAGTCGCGTATGGTTCGCGGGAAGAACGACTGTCTGAAAGCCTCTGTGCGCGCTCTAATCTCTCTAATTTTACATTCGTGATCTCCTCGGGAGGTATAAGTAGGGGGAAGCAATATATTCGATACCTCATCCAGAAACGCACCCTCTCGAAACCTGGCGAGCAAGCTACACCGCGATGCAGAGCGCCTCTCTTGCAGAGTCTGCCACTTGAGTTTGTTAAACATCTCCGTAACGCTATCACGGTTACCAAATAACCCTGTGACGAAACGCGCCGCTCTTCTTTGGATCTTCTCTATCTCCTCCGTCAACCCGATCTGGTACGGATCCCACACTGATGAGCAATACTCAAGTATAGGTCGAACAAGTGTTTTGTAAGCCACCTCCTTTGTTGATGGACTACATTTTCTAAGGACTCTCCCAATGAATCTCAACCTGGCAGCCGACTAACCAACAATTAATTTTATATGATCATTCCACTTCAAATCGTTCCGTACGTATACTCCAAGATATTTTACAGAAGTAACTGCTACCAGTGTTTGTTCCGCTATCATATAATCACACAATAAAGGATCCTTCTTTCTATGTATTCGCAATACATTACATTTGTCTCTGTTAAGGGTCAGTTGCCACTCCCTGCACCACGTGCCTATCCGCTGCAGATCTTCCTGCATTTTGCTGCAATTTTCTAATGCTGCAACTCCTCTGTATACGACAGCATCATCCGCGAAAAGCCGCATGGAACTTCCGACACTATCTACTAGGTCATTTATATATATTGTGAAAAGCAATGGTCCCATAACACTCCCCTGTGGCACGCCAGAGGTTACTTTAACGTCTGTAGATGTCTCTCCATTGAGAACAACATGCTGTGTTCTGTTTGCTAAAAACTCTTCAATCCAGCCACACAGCTGGTCTG
This sequence comes from Schistocerca cancellata, assembly GCF_023864275.1. Lineage (NCBI taxonomy): Eukaryota > Metazoa > Arthropoda > Insecta > Orthoptera > Acrididae > Schistocerca > Schistocerca cancellata. The sequence goes on along the minus strand of NC_064631.1, from coordinate 95,028,099 downwards.
ATATTCCGTAGGCTCTTACTTTGTTTATCAGGCGACAGTGCGGAACTGTATCGAACGCCTTCCGGAAGTCAAGGAAAATGGCATCTACCTGGGAGCCTGTATCTAATATTTTCTGGGTCTCATGAACAAATAAAGCGAGTTTGGTTTCACACGATCGCTGTTTCCGGAATCCATGTTGATTCCTACATAGTGGTGTTCATAACACATCATAAGATCACTTGAGGCTACGTAAAACATACTCACTAAAACTTCATTACACGGACAAGTAATTTTATCTTTGATAATTTTAAGGCTTTCTTTATTCAAGCGCCCGATAAATAAAACAGTTTGGAGTTTCTGTGTAAAATAAAATAAATTACAAACAGATAGGTGGGAAGGACCATAATCGTTTACTTTTATAAATATCTCATGGTTGTCATTTAATGTCTTTTAGCGTCAATAATAATTTATCGCTCCCTGGGTTCTGGGTGGAGAAACACCGTTTGCGTGGTACGTTTGTTATTAATTACAAGCAGAGCACTTTCTTGACTGCGAGAAGTCTGGTCACTTGAACAAAATGTAGCCGGGAAGCGGCAACCACAGGAATCGTTTTTGTTATCGACACTACTCTTTGCAAAATGAGTGAAATTAACTTGACTTCAATCTGTTTATTGAAGAAATTAATTGTAAAGCACCTGCTTTTGCCATTACGCCACGTAATATTGCAGTAATTTAGAAAAGAATCCGGCGTCTTGCAAATGGCGGCCAACAACACTAAGTGTAATTCGCGCTGTACCGCACGTTATTTATCTCTGAAAAATGCACAATTACTTTTCATACATGTAGAGATGCTAATGTTACTGAATTAAGTGGTTTGGTTATCAATAGCAGCATATATTTACCAGAAGTATATTACAAGATACATACGTTTCCATCCACATCTTCATCGTAGGAAGATTCAAACCAGGGTAAAAGGATTATTTATATTGCTTTCATTGTTCTCAGTATGTTTACTATACAACACTGATTCATTATATTAAAATATCGAGACTGCTTTTCCTTTACATCACAGTGAGATAATTAATATTCTACGTACATTTTGTATACAGAATAACAGTTTGTTTTATTACGTAAACATTTCGTGTCAACTATAAATTAATGTTTCTCGTTCCCAGAGGACCAGTAGACGTGTGACATTAATAGTTCATCACTACAGAATGGTGCAAAATAGGTACAACAAAATTTTTGTCTTCCGTGACATAATATGGGGTGATAGATTCTTGTTATCAGATACTTGTTGAAGCAGAAATCCTGAAATTTAACAGAAAATTTTTACAGAGTACGTTACTTCTGCAGCAACAACTGTGCAGACTCTGAACTGAATTCCACGATTAATTCTCAGAAGGTCACTATCTTGGATTAAACCGATCTCTCCGGAAAGTGCACCGAGCGGTTCTAGGCGCTTCAGTCCGGAACCGCGCTGCTGCTACGGTCGCAGGTTCGAATCCTGCCTCGGGCATGGATGTGTGTGATGTCCTTAGGTTAGTTAGGTTTAAGTAGTTCTAAGTCTAGGGGACTGATAACCTCAAATGTTAAGTCCCATAGTGCTTAGAGCCGTTTCTCCGGAAAGTGCAGGTCCTAGAGTGTTGCACGTGCACCTTCAAAGACTCTGTACTTCAGATAATCCGGAAGAAAATAATCACACGTATGCAGATCCGTCAAACAGCTTGTATGTGTGCATTCACAGTACTTCATAGCAGCCAGTTCTGATTTTTTGACGTTCCCGAGGAAACTGAAGTGTGCCTAATCACTAAACCTGATGGTTAACGATTGTTCTATTTTCAAAAGCCTCATTCACCTCATATGCAAAAGAATATGAGCGCTCCATATAACTGTCCTTCGAAGATTAGCACAGTTCAATTTTGTAAGGAAGAAGGTTAAGTTTTTCTCTCATTGTTAACAGGAGGGACAGTCCTGACATACTTAGTTACTATGCTGAATATCTTTTTGATATAGTGGGCTCTTCAATGAATAGAGTTCTAAATCTTTCGACAGTGCCCAGAGTTTCAACTGAGCCTAGTCGTCCTTTGTGGGTCTTCTTTGAGTCATGAACGGGTCTTGTCTTTTCAGGACGTTTCATCAACTAGTAAAAAAGAAAAAAAAAGTCACCCAGAATCCGTATGCTTAAATTTTGTCATCACAATTGGACCTTCTTTCAATACTGCAATGTCACTGAGGAGTGGTCGTTCCGGATATTGCTGTTTTTGGGGGAAATGTGCTGTTGAACGCACGTGTGATCATACCACTGCATCGAGAATTTGTGTAAAATGTACTCAGGGTAAAGAAAGGCCATTCCAATGTTCGTGCTTCCGTTATGAAAAGTGAACTGAGAAATTGCTGAATTAGAATTTTCAGAGGTACAATACATATCACAAGGGGACTCATTTGTGGCGTACGATTAAACCACAATAGACAAACAGTTTCTACCACATATTTTGTGACACCCGTTACATATGTTTATTTACGATTTTGCACTGAGTGTGGAAAATTCCTGTGTGTGTACGTAAACTTTATGGTACCTCTCGGTGAAGGACCTTATGGAGATCTGTGCTCGTAATAAAGGTGTACTTAAAAATGAGGTATCTATTAACATGGAAGGTGGGAAGACTGTGTCTGCATGTACATGAAAGAAAAACCTTTGATGTTTAGATGAACTGAGTTGCCGGATCTGCATATTTATGATAGTTGAATAAATATTGAATAAATAACTTGGCCATATTTATCTGTTGCACAACGGATAGCAGTACGATGTAAAATGGAAGTTTGAAAGGGAATACGTAAGCATGTGTTATGGTAAAAATATCGCGTTTATTCAAGAATAGCTGAACAAACTAATAAGCTAACCAATTAATAAATGCGTGATGGTTGCTGCTCTTCATAAGACTCTCAGCTGAGTTACAAAATTACATTTACAACTGCGTCTTGGACAGCCCAGCACTATTTATCATTAATTATTAATTATGGAGGGGTCAGAGGAATCTTCCAGTGGCAACATTCACACACAAAGAAACATATGACAGATATTCAGGACAGATATAAGAATAAAGAAAAACTTCACCAGTGTGCACGTGGTTGGCAAACGATCGTTCCCTTGGCTTTAGTGCACGAAGCAAGTGAACAGGAGTTCTTGGATAAGAATAAACTCTTAATAGATGCACCATAGAAGAAATTCTGAAACTAGTTTGGAAGTTTTACACGAGAATCAGTCACTGTGACTTGTAACGATTCTCACAATCGGCGAATACGTGGTCGTCACAAACAAAGATTGTGCTTAAAATGAATGGTAAAATTCAGAATGGCTGACAGAATTGCACAGGATACATTACTGTGAGTCGCGATCTGCGAACGTAAGGTCCTCGGACCCCTACTTAACACGTGCTGAGACAAAAAAGACACGTGAAAACAAGATTCCGAACTTAAATCGAAATGAGCGGCGTTTCGCAAATCTATTCTGTTATACTATACTCGTGGGATCACCAACGAACTGAATCAAACTTAACTGAGAGGATTCATCACGAGTCCACAAGTTTGAACAGAGGTGGGGAGCAGAACAATGGCTTACATGCGTGGACAATGCAATTGCTTATAACGTTCCGAAATTAACCAGAAAATTCCGTATACTGCTGAAAGAGCAATGAGCGATGACAGAAAACAATTAATTTTGACTGGAGCTATAATCTACAAAAATAAGATAATGAGTCAACTATGAATAGGCACACTCGCACTTAAGCGGTGTCGCCCGTCTCGTGTCTCCCGGAACACTGCCGAGGGGACGCGTTTAGAACCCCCGCGACCCTTTCCTCAGGAAGTTCCAAGAGAGCTCCCTATTGTGTGGTGCCAATTTGTTCAAGAGCTACGTCCAAGGCAAACAGAAACCCCTTTTCTACCTGGTACGTGATTTATAGGGTTGGCTGTTCGACCACAATAGGAGACTACTTTTACTCTCACAGGTCTAGATAATGAAATTTACCTTGTGCACTCTCATTCATGCTTTTCATTCATCAAGTGATAGGAGGAAAGGATTTATATACTGACATACTGCACGTAGGTGTATTGAATATGGGTGTGGGGCTCCAATAATTACCAAAAATCTTAGTAAAATGTGAGGCGAAATATAGCGAATATTCCTTGTGGCCACTATAGACACTCAGCACTTTTCCTATTTCTTCTGGGACATATCACACTTGATTGTGCGCCGAAGGCCGAGTTGGTTTTGTCATTGACTTTAGTGTCACGAAATCGTGTCTAGGCAGTGTTCTGCAAATTTCCATGTATGTGTGGCTAATCGGTTGTCTTTCTGTTGTAGACCTCCGGGGTGTGTAAAACATGTTGAACTGTGTGAATGACATTCTATAGAAGGGATGTCAGCTTCAGGGTACTTCGTTATTGTGGCCACATGTTCTCAGGTTCCACTGGCCGGAATTTGCATGTAAGGAAGTCAATAATTTCTGTGATCACAAAGTTGTCAGTTAATCTCATCAAGGTTTAACGATGTTGTTTCAAATTACCCTATGCCCAAGAGGCAGGGTGGGCGTAATGTTGGTTAAGACTGATAGTGAGAATTTGTCGTTTACAGAGATTGTTCTTATACTGGGACTGTACTACCGTGTGCCATATTCTGATGTATCTGATAGTGATGAATGGTTGATTTGTGTGCGGCCGAATTAGCGTTAGTTATGCTTCAGTGAACTGTAATTAAATTTTGTTATTGGTTCTTCAGTAACTACCGTAACGCTCATTTTCTCACGATCGCATTGGCTGAACTGGCGTTAAGTCATTCACATGTCGGCATCTCTATGCCCAGTTACGGTGCACTAACACGCATAAGTTTCTGAACTTAAGCTTATGTGGTTTACAGAGAATACCTTGTATGTTTTTAAACTTTTAAAGTTATTCGTTTTAATGTTCAAAGAAAGAGGAAACTAGGGCAATGCAGAACCTCTTTGATTACTATAAATATCTTGAATCGTAATTTTTTTAAGGGTTGTTCGTTCTAATGTTAAAGGCAAAGGGAATCTTAGGTAATTTAGAATTTCAGTAATTATCTTTAAATACTGTGAAAGATTTCACGTTGAAAAAAATTTGCGTGATATTAATGTTTAAAAGATTACTGCTTTTAATGTTTTAAGAAAAAGTATGAACTTTCTGTATATCTGCGCACGCCTCTGTAGACTAAGTAAAGTAATTAGTGTTCAGCTACTGTGCCTAGCCGCTTATCACACCACACGTGCAATGAGAGGCGCTCAGGGATGGACAGACCATCGACTCGTCAGGTCCAAATTTAAGATAACTTTGAAGGCACCACGCCGAGCTTCACACAAAATACCAACAAAATTGTCCTGCAAAATCTTGGCCAATGATCAGACTATGAGAGCAAAACTGGATGAAAAATTTGGTGTCGATGGCCTTATGATATCTGAATCTGCCCCAGTGGATGAACAGTGGAGTGCATACGCTAGCAGACTGCGTGGCTGTGCTTCAGAAGTCTTGGGAAAGCCTCAGAAGAAGCACCAGGACTGGTTTGACGACTCAGATCCAGAGATCACAAAGCTAATTAATGATTTCAGAACCTCTCTTCGCACCCCTGATGATAACAAGCGTAGAGCAGCGCATTACAATCTGAAAGTGAAGGTACGTGCTCTCAAAGACAGTTGGTGGGCAAATACAGCAAATGAAATACAGTTATATGCCGACACACACCAAACGGGCAGATTCTTTGAGTCCCTGAAAACTATCTTTGGTCCAAGAGTTGGGAAGATAGCACCAGTCTGTAACAAAGATAAAAGTTGTCGGTTGACGCAACAGAGTGACATCCTGTCTCGGTGGGCGGAACATTTTAATGACGTTCTTAATCCCGACCATCAGACAACCGATATTCCATACATAGAAGCACTTGAAGACCTGCCAGTTGAGGAACAACTTGCGGATGCCCCTTCCTACGATGAATTCATTTCAGCACTGGCTAAGCTGAAAAATGACAAAACAACAGGATTAGATAACTTGCCATCAGAGCTATATAAATATGGGGGGCCAAACATCAAGAAACCATTGTTTGCTCTGATCTTAAGGATTTGGGAGTATGAAATGATTCCACAAGACTGGAAAGATGCTTGTGTTTCCAAGATCTATAAAGGCACGGGTGACATATCAGACTGCAGCTCCCACAGGGGCTTTTCTCTTCTCTCAGCAGCGGGAAAAGTCCTTGCCCACATAATTAACACCCGGTTAACACACTTTGCAGAAAAACTGCTACCAGAGACCCAGTGTGGCTCTCGCCCAAACAGAGGCACAGTGGATGCCATATTTGTTGTCAAACAAATGAAAGAGAAAAGCTTAGAGCAACATCGGCCTTTGTTCATGTGCTTTGTAGACCTGGAAAAAGCTTTTGATCGTGTCCCACGGGAAGCTCTCTGGATCATACTAAAGATAACTGGGTACCCTCACAAAATTGTCAGTTTGATTCGGCAGTTTCATGAAAACATGATGGCAAAAATCCGCCATGAGGACAAGCTCTCAGAACAGTTTCCCGTGACATGTGGTGTAAAACAAGGCTGTGTTTTGGCTCCCACACTCTTCTCACTTTACTTCGCAGTTGTTATGAGAGACGCGACCAAAGCCTATAGTAATCAAATTAGTCTCGACACAAGGACAGACAAAAGTGTCTTCAACATCTCTCGCCTCAGAACAAAAAGTCGCGTAACCAAACTATCCATCTTAGAGATTCTCTACGCGGATGATGTATGCATGATGGCTAATTCTTGCGAAACTCTTCAGACTTACATAAATCTGCTAAATGCCTCCTGCAGAAGATTTGGCTTAGCCATTAGCATCACTAAGACGCAAGTTCTCAAACAGCCACTTAGAGGTCTTAATGCAGATGACTCCAGTATTGAGATAAATAACAAACCCTTGCAAAATGTGTCAAATTTCAAATACCTGGGAAGCCAAATTAGAAGTGACAACAGCCTGACAACGGAAATCGCAGCGCATATAGCCAGCGCAGCCTCAGCCTTCGGTAAGCTTAATGACCGAGTATGGGAATCACATGATCTCAAACTACAAACAAAAATTGCAGTCTACAAAGCAGTAGTATTATCCACCTCACTCTATGCCACGGAAACCTGGTGCTGTTACAAAGCTGACATTAAGAAGCTAGATAAATTTCATCTTCGATGTCGGAGATCAATTCTGCGCATCAAATGGGAAGATGGTGTCCCAAACACGGAGATTTTGCGCCGCGTGAAACTGGCTGGTATTGAAGCTTTAATAATGAAACATCAACTGAGATGGAGTGGTCACATAGTACGTATGGATGACAGTAGGCTACCTAAAGCGGTGTTCTACTCGCAGCTCTCGTGCGGGAAGAGGAGGAAAGGTGGTCAACACCTGCGATATAAAGACACCATTAAACGCCACCTTGCAGCCTGTGGCATTCCAAGCAACCGTTGGGAGGAGCTAGCATTGCGCCGATCGGAGTGGCGATCAACTGTACATAAGAGCATCGAACATTTCGAGTAAAAGCGTCTAATGAACCTGGATGCTAAAAGAGAGCTCCGAAAATCTCAGCTCAAGCCTGTCTACACGTATACTTACAACTCTGCTGGTCAACTTCATTGTGCTTCATGCAACAGGATATTCAAAGCGAAATTCGGATTCGCGAGCCACATCCGAGCCTACCACAACAAGGACAGAGAAGACTGACGGAGTCGCTGTCGCCGGACACGGCGAGGAGGACATCATCATCATCACACCAGACACTTTGTGATCTAGCTTGACCAGCTCCAAATGTTACTTTCCCTTTCGAATCCTTTAGAGAAGGTATCATATCTAACATTCTGTAAGCGCCATGCTAAAAGAGAGCTCCGAAAATCTCAGTTCAAGCCTGTCTACACGTATACTTACAACTCTGCTGGTCAACTTCACTGTGCTTCATGCAACAGGATATTCAAAGCGAAATTCAGATTCGCGAGCCACATCCGAGCCTACCACAACGGCTATTTATCGTCGCTGCCTAGAAAACCAGCGATAATTTCTGAGTCAGACGTTTAAGACCTTCAGAGAAGTGCTAATCTCTGTTTTAATAACTTCAACAGAAATAAAATTTTCTCATCGAGTATTTATTCTGGGTAGTTTCAGACTATCTGTAATACGAGGACGTGCCTCCGAGTGAAATCTCTTAAAGCTTTTTAAGTAGATAATATGTTATTGATATCATACATCCTCATTCTTCATGTCTACGCAATTGCAGTCGTCTGTCGTTCTTGGGCTCCAAACTATAGCTTGTAACACGGCGATGCGCAACGTAACTTGGTAACTTCGCGAGAAAACTGAAAACACGAATTCGAAGAGTTCTTCCATACATGGAGTACACCCTCTTACAGCTTCGCAACACCAAACCACACACGAGCGGTACAACATCTACGACAATCCGACGTCTTGGGATCACTGTCATCGATCATCCTCCGTACAGTCCTGACTTGACCCCCATCCGATTTTGATTTGTTTCGAAAACTTAAAGAATACTTTCGACAATTTTACTTTTATAGTGATGAAGCTGTACAAGTAGAGGTGAGATGGTGGCTCCGTCAACAAAGTCAATCATTCTACAGTGACGGAATCAAGAAACTGGTCTCTCTTCGGGAGAAATGTGTTCGTCACCGCGGTGACTACGTTGGGAAATAAATATGTAGACCTGAAGAATACAGATGTAGAATATTAATAACGTTTGTTTTATTTCAAAATCTTCAAGAATTTTCCCAGAAAAAATTCAGAGGCATTACTTTTCAGCACGCACTCGTAAAATGGCGCGGGCCACTTATAAACTAAAGTGTTCGGCAGTAATACGTTTTCTTTCTTTGCAGGGGAATAACGCTGCAGCTCTCCATTTTCAGCATACCTTCGTAAAAGAATTTCCTCAATCTAGAATGTGTAGTAATAACTCTTGCTCTGATTAATCAAAAAAACATTTTAGTTGATTTATGTCGTCGTAACATGTTTTGATCAGAGATGTATGTTGTATTTTTGACAACTGTAATGTCTGGCCGTGATATTCAGGCAAATATCATCCCCCCATTAAAGTAAATAAAACATGTCTTCTTTCAAGCATAGGAAATAAATGTCTCTCGTAAACCAGTTAATCTCAATAGAATACACTACCAAGTGGCCAAGAGCAGATTTCAAAAACTCAATATCTGTACAATACAAGACTCAAAACAAGACTGAAGAAGAGTAATAGGAAACTTGTTGAAAGGTTGCGGCAGAATGACACATTGATTCGGCAGATAACCCGAGAAGACTTCATCATCGAGATTCGCCGAGAAAGGCTAAATTCCCATAAAGACTGAACACTGTTTTGGAGTCATACATCGTCTTCTGTATTAATTAATTTTTCGTACTGTCACATCACAATGGCCGCGGAAGTTTCCTTGTTGCTTCGGCGCTATGGGACTTAACATTTGAGGGCATCAGTCCCCTAGAACTTAGAACTACTCAAACCTAACTAACCTAAGGACATCACACACATCCATGCCCGAGCCAGGATTCAAACCTGCGTCCGTAGCGGTCGCGCGGTTCCAGACTGAAGCGCCTAGAACCGCTCGGCACAGCGGCCGGCGCTTCGGCTTCAGCAAGCTGTCGTTAACTGTCGATCGATTACGAATGTGGTGACATGTGATGCTCATTCCGCTCGAAGTCTAGCCGACCGCTCTCCCCGTATCTCCATGTGGTGCACAGTGAATCAAACACCAACACTTTGTAATACGTATTAAACAATTGGTAGTTATTAATACGAGGGCTGCCCGGAAAGTAATGAACTGCATTTTTTTTTCTCTGCAGAAAACAACGCTACAAAAGCGAAACGCTACGTGTGTATTATTCGAAATCTCCTAAATGAGCGCACCAAGTTTCCGTCCCTTCCGACAGATAGCGTAGGTGCAGGACTATTTCAAAACGGCGTCTGTAGGTGATGTACACTACAAGCAACTGCCGTCAGTGAATTTCTCACTGCTGAGAAAGAAATTGGGGGGAATGTTCACAAACGCTTGTGAAACGTCTATAGAGAATCTGCTGTCGACAGCAGTCGATGGGCGCGGAGAGTGAGGTCCACGGTTTGCAGCGGTCAGGGAGACCATCCATGGCTGTCACACCTGACACTTCTGATACACCTGACATTCGTGATGTAGCCCTATCAGACTTCAACTTGTTTTGGCCATTAAAGGATGGCATCCGTGGAAGACATTATCAGGACGATGAAGAGGTTCATTGAACCCTCTGCCAGGCACTTAATTGTGAATAGCAGCGTAATCTCGTAGATGTAGATGTGGAGATGATTCACGCTGTGAAGAAGTGACTCCGCCACCAGGACAAAGATTGGTGCCGACAGGGCATATATGCCCTGTTTCGCGCTGGAGCAAGGCCATAGAACAGGATAGAGATTACGAAGAAAAATAGGGTGTGTAGATAAAACACCATTCTTTGGCGTGTGTAATTTTCATTATGTTCAATAAGGAACTGTTGAAGAAAAAAGTGCGTTGCATTACTTTCTGGGCAGCTCTCGCAATATTAACAAAGTTCTGTACCATCTATCGTAATAGCGGAAAAATCCTCGGTAATACACTTTGTGTCACTGGACAATCCAGAAATGATTACTATCATTCTGAGTGTGGCGCAGTACCAGATCTGTGAAAGAAAAGCGACAGAAATTTCAGGAGATTGTTGTAGGGCCGTTGCAGCGTGAACAAATCAGCGATCCGCAGTAATGGCTGTTTTCGTCTCTTTCTGTGACTTTTCAAAAAACTATTCTCTTTTTAGTGAGATGTATGTATCGCTACTGGTGCTATAGAATTCTCTTTCACGAGTAACTGTTGTATACGGGAAAACGGAAGTAATTTGAAAATGGCTTCTCCTCCCGAGGAGAAATCGCTAGCCTGTGTATGTTAACAGGAGCAGAGGAGGTGAGCGCGCGGCGCTATTTCCGCAGGCGCGCGCGGCTGCTCGCATGGAGTCGCGGATCCATTTGCAGTGATTACTGGCGGCGCTCTGCGGGGCTTAAGGCGAGCGGCCAGCTGATTTATGTCCGCACCTGTCATCCCCCGGCGGCCAAATCCACTTCGACAGAATTCCTCGGCCGGCGCGCCCGACTCGGAAATGTCAACAGCCTCTTTCAGGCCGCCCTGTGAGAAACTGCGCGCGGTCCGTGATTTACGGCTAAATTCCAGTAAAGGGATTTTCCAGCTCCTCTGTGGGGGCCGCCCGGTTGCGAGCTGAGGAACTGTCGGTGAACTCCCAACGCTGCCGCGGAGAGTTTTAGGCTGCTTCACTGCCCTCCACTGTCACGCTGCAATTGAAAACAGCTTACAAACGACTCGCCGCTTTGTCCTCTCCGATGTCATTGCGAAAGCTTGGTTGTGGCCCACTAACTCAGCATGTCTCTCGTAATTAAACCTATTCGTTTCCACCCTCTAAAGTTCGCTCATTCCTCAGTTTTACATTCCGCCCGCTTATGTAGGTCTAACCCCCTTTCATAACACCGGTAATTTAGAGAGCGTGTGGAAATGTCGCCGAGGCCCGAGAGTTATGATAAAATGTATTCTAACCGAGTACATCTGTATTTACAGAATATCAGCACTACAGGAGTTCTGCTGATCTTTAAACATTTTCCATAAGTTAGTACACCGAGCGAGGTGGCGCAGTGGTTAGCACACTGGACTCGCATTCGGGAGGACGACGGTTCAATCCCGCGTCCGGCCATCCTGATTTAGGTTTTCCGTGATTTCTCTAAATCGCTCCAGGCAAATGCCGGGATGGTTCCTCTGAAAGGGCACGGCCGATTTCGTTCCCCGTCCTTCCCCGATCCGACGAGACCGTTGACCTCGCAGTTTGGTCTCTTCCACAAACAACCTAACAACATAAGTTAGTACATCATCATTTAGTCTCGTACTAGGCAAGGTCGTAGTGGAGGTGGTTTGCCATTGCCTTTCTCCGACCGTAATGAGGATGAATGGTGATGAAGACGACACAACGACACCCAGTCATCTCGAGGCAGGTGAAAATCCCTGACCCACCCCCCCCTGGGAATCGAACCCGGGACACCGTGCACGGGAAGCGATAACGCTACCGCGAGACCACGAGCTGTGGACAAATTCATACTAGATCTATAAAAATCACGAATTAAGAATGCTACGGCACTAAATATCTTAATCGTCATATAGTCCATTTACGGGCCTTTAAGGCCTACAGCAGAATAAAGAAGGATGCAAACCACAATATAAAAAGAATACAACGAACTGCACATTATAAAAATTTGCAAAGGTACATATTACAAAAAGAAAAAAACACTGTAGTCAAAATCTCAGTATAGGAGACATTTATTGCAGACGGCATCCATCGCTGTCGGTAAACAGCCTCATCTTCTAACGCTGTCGGCTCCACTTATTTGGGTATTGCCAGTATCCGACTCTTCAGTCGCGTGCTCGGTCGTCCCTATGGGCGTCTTCCAACAGACTGGGAAAGGAGACCACGGTTAGGGAGGGATCCGCCGGCTCAGAAGACGTGGCCAAACCACTGTAGCCTCTTCTGCCCCAATATTCAGCCGATGTATGGCTTTCCATACCGCTGGTAGGGTCTTCTTTTGCTCTTCGTTCCCATTCACCTTCCATGGTATTGTAGGCGGGTCCATATATCTTTCGAAGTACCTTCCTCTCGAACCAACAAAGTGCTTCTTCAGTTGATGCTGAAGCTGCCCAGGTTTCACAACCATATAAAAGTACCGGCCGTACTAATGTCATGTACAGCCGAATCTTGTTCTTTTGCGATATCTGCCGGAATTTGAATAGATTCTGTAGGCTGAAGAAAACGCGATTAGCCTTTGTTAATCGTTGCTGCTCCTCTTTCGTCAGCTCACTTTCATTGGTCAGTATGGATCCCAGGTATCTGAATTCTCTTATTCGTTTGAGGGTATGCCCCGTCAACAATAATGAAGGGGAGAGGAGCTTGATGCCACGGAACAAGAAGATATACTAAATATCTTAGTAACTAAGTACTTAAATGATCTTCGAAGCATCTCCTGAACGGAGAATTTTGTTTGTGAGAGAAGCATAAAATTCCGATTAATGGATATTCAAACGACTACAAGAACATGAGAAAAAGCCGAATTTGAGATACATTTTTCCTACGTAAACTCACCATAAGCCTACAAAACTGTTATTCTAAGTGTATACAGTAAATACAGATATAAATAAATGTACATAAATAAAAGTCTCTGATCAAAAGAGTTCGGATATTCCCATTTAATGCGGATTGACTATTTCGTCCAGGAGAGCTGACTGACTTCGAACATGGCCTAGTCATTGGGTATCGCCTGAGTAATAGATCATCAGCGACATTTCAACCATTTTAAAGTCGACTACTGTTAATGTTATTGTGAACTGGAAACGCAGAAAGACAACCACGGCTACATCAAAACCAAGAAGACATCATGTGCTGAAGAACAGAACCGTGGAACATAGCTGTGAAAAATCACGTCAGTTCGCGGAAGGAATCACCCGTGACTTCCAAAGTGCTACAAGCAGTCCAGTTAGCACAATGAATCTGCGTGAGTGGATTGGGGGAACGGGGGGGGGGGGGGGGGGCAAAGAGAATGGGAGCAATAGTGGAGCAGCTCCACATGAGCCACACGTTGCTGTAGTTGATATTAAGCGACGCCTCGAGAACATTACGCGTCAACGTACATAGTGGCAACAGTCAAAGTATGGCGGATGTTGTGTTACTGTATGGAGATGTTTCCCGTGGTTAGCGTGTGATCTCCTTAAGGAAACGCTAAATGTAAAAGCACATGAACAAATTTACCATCTTTTGTACTATCTATAGTAAAGCAATAGTCCGAGACGGGGTAGTATGTATCAGCATCTCAATGGACTATCTCACAAAGCAGGATCTGTGAGGCAATGATTCATGGATGGTAACGTTCCTCAAATGGTCTGGCCTCTGGATCCCAATCGAGCAAGGTGGCGCAGTGGTTAGCACACTACAGGACGACAGTTCAAACCCACGACCGCCGATCCTGATTTAGCATTTCTGTGATTTTCCTAAATGAACCGAGCGAGATGGTGCAGTGATTAGCACACTGGACTCGCATTTGGGAGGACGACGGTTGAATCCCGCGTCCGGCAATCCTGATTTGGATTTTCCGTGATTTCCCTACACCGCTTTAGGCAAATGCTGGGATGGCTCCTTTGACAGGCCACGGCCGACTTCCTTCCCAATCCTTCCCTAATCCAATGAGACCGATGACCTCGCTGTTTGGTCTTTTCACCCAAATCAACCCCTAAATACTTTCAGGCAAATTCCGAGATGTTTCCTTTGAAAGGGCACGGCCAAATTCCTTCCCTATCCTTCACTAATCTGATGTGACCGATTACCTCGCCGTTTGGTCCCCTCCAACAAATCAAGCAACCAACCAATGAGTATCCCGACCTGAACGCAGTGGAACTCCTGACAGCGTCGGCTTCACTCCAGACCCCAGCATCCAACCTGAACTACCTTCTCTGGTTTAGGCTCTTGTGGAAGACCGGTTGGCTATTCTTTCACAGATATTCATACACCTCCCTGAAAGTGTCTCGAGCAGAAAAAATTGTTCAAATGGCTCTGAGCACTATGGGACTTAACTTCTGAGGTCATCAGTCCCCTAGAACTTAGAACTACTTAAACCTAACTAACTTAAGGACATCACACACAACCTGCGACCGTAGCGGTCGCGCGGCTCCAGACTGTAGCGCCTAGAACCGCTCGGCCACTCCGGCCGGCGTCTCGAACAGAGCTCAAGCCGTCACACCCAGGGTCAGTGATGACTGATGTGTGTACGCATAGCTTTCTAAGGCAGTGTATGCCCTATCCTCCTGTTCACGGTCTTCTGTTAGTTTGGTACAATTATCTTCGGAAATATTCTCGTACATAGTTTCTTTTCCATATTTCGTGAGTTCGTTATTATTTCAGCACTAACAACTCTGCTTTTAATGACTGTGAATGGACTTCCTTCACCTGTACCGTAGGATTGCCCTCACTACTGACATATAGCTTGCTTTTGGTCACGCACTCTTTAAAAAAAATACTGCCACGCATCCGATATACCGTCCGAGCTATCTAAAAACAATTCAATTTCTCTGATTTAAAATGCAATACTGATATCAGATACAGCACATTTGCAAGAAGAACGTGAAACTATATATGAACTTGAACATACCTGCTCGTCAGTATGACGCGTAAAATACGAGGGCGTGCTGAAAAGTAATACCTCCGACATTTTTGTGTGAAAACTCTTAAAGCTTTTCAATAAAACAATCGTTATTAACATTCTGCATCTTATTATTCATGCCTCACGTATTTAATTATCAACATAGTCTTTCTGGCGATGGACACACTTCTTCCAACCGAGGAGACAGTTTGTTGATAACGTCACTGCAGGAATTTTGCATTTGTCGACGGAGTCACGACCTCATCTGTGCTTACACCGCTACGTGACTGTTAAAGTGAACTCCCCGAAGGTGTTCTTTAAGTTTTGGAAACAGATGACAATCGGACGGCGGCAAGTTAACTGTACGGAGGATGACTGGTAACAGCGAACCCATGGCGTCGGACTGTTGCACATGTCGCAGCGCTCCTGTGTGGTCTAAGGAGAGGGTGCTCCGTGTGTGGACGAACCAAATCAAATAACATACGTCTTTTTTCTTTTCTTCTTCTTTCTTTCTTTCCAGTAGTTTCTGAGTCTTTCCCTATGTTCTTCTCTTGCTTCTTCTGTCAATACTGCACTTGTTAACTCCATGTTTTTTTTCCTGGAAGCTCTTGACACTTTTTGCTTTTGCTCTCAACTTTTCTCCTTTTCCTATTTCTTCCTCCATTATTTTCATTTGCGGCGGGGCTGCTTTAACATATTTGCTCCACGTCATTGACGTTTCTGGGTTTCTGCCACAAAAGTTAAAAATTCTTTTAATTATTCTGTTTTAATGTAGCCTATTTGGGTGTGCATAGAATACAATTCTTCTGTTCCCCATTGTGTCTAATATTGTTTCTATTTTATGGTGAAATTATTTATTACTTGTTAATGTCCATTTCCCATTGTCATATTTTGTTACGAAGATCTACGTGATTGTTTCCCTTTTCCATCTTTTCTATTTCACCTACTACTTATCCAGCTGTATTTCCATATTTGAAGAAAGGTATTCTGTCTAACAACAGTGTTTTAGTGTCGGAGTTTCGCATTTATGGTTCAAATCAAATGGCTCTGAGCACTATGGGACTTAACTGCTGAAGTCATCAGTCCCCTAGAACTTAGAACTACTTAAACCTAACTAACCTAAGGACATCACACGCATCCATGCCCGAGGCAGGATTCGAACCTACGACGGTAGGTCACTGCGTCTCAGGAAGGTCAAATGTGTACGATTAATACACTCCTGGAAATTGAAATAAGAACACCGTGAATTCATTGTCCCAGGAAGGGGAAACTTTATTGACACATTCCTGGGGTCAGATACATCACATGATCACACTGACAGAACCACAGGCACATAGACACAGGCAACAGAGCATGCACAATGTCGGCACTAGTACAGTGTATATCCACCTTTCGCAGCAATGCAGGCTGCTATTCTCCCATGGAGACGATCGTAGAGATGCTGGATGTAGTCCTGTGGAACGGCTTGCCATGCCATTTCCACCTGGCGCCTCAGTTGGACCAGCGTTCGTGCTGGACGTGCAGACCGCGTGAGACGACGCTTCATCCAGTCCCAAACATGCTCAATGGGGGACAGATCCGGAGATCTTGCTGGCCAGGGTAGTTGACTTACACCTTCTAGAGCACGTTGGGTGGCACGGGATACATGCGGACGTGCATTGTCCTGTTGGAACAGCAAGTTCCCTTGCCGGTCTAGGAATGGTAGAACGATGGGTTCGATGACGGTTTGGATGTACCGTGCACTATTCAGTGTCCCGTCTTCCGCTCACGCCCCAACATCGTGCAGCCCGCCTCCAGTGGTGTCGCGACAGGCGTGAATGGAGGGACGAATGGAGACGTGTCGTCTTCAGCGATGAGAGTCGCTTCTGCCTTGGTGCCAATGATGGTCGTATGCGTGTTTGGCACCGTGCAGGTGAGCGCCACAATCAGGACTGCATACGACCGAGGCACACAGGGCCAACACCCGGCATCATGGTGTGGGGAGCGATCTCCTACACTGGCCGTACACCACTAGTGTACCTTTTTATGATTAGCGTTTCCTACTATTATTATTATTATTATTATTATAAATTTAGTTTTTGTCACTATATGAAAACCTTTTATACATTTTACTGTACTATTAACATGTTCAGCACCTGAGACACATTAAACGTGTGAGTATCGCCAAATTACACTACTGGCCATTAAAATTGCTACACCACGAAGATGACGTGCTAAAGACGCGAAATTTAACCGACAGGAAGAAGAAGCTGTGATATGCAAATGATTAGTTTTTCAGAGCATTCACACAAGGTTGGCGACACCTACAATGTGCTGACATGAGGATGTTGTCGCCAGTGGTCGGTGGAAGGTGCACGTGCCCGTCGACCTGGGACCGGACCGCAGCGACGCACGGATGCGCGTCAAGACCGTAGGATCCTACGCAGTGCCGTAGGGGACCGCACCGCCACTTCCCAGCAAATTAGGGACACTGTTGCTCCTGGGGTATCGGCGAGGACCATTCGCAACCGTCTCCATGAAGCTGGGCTACGGTCCCGCACACCCGATTTCTCATACACAAACAGCTGTTGACCGGCGTTGCCTGGTGAACGTTGTTGTGATGTCTCGTGTAAGGAGGAGAAATGCGTACCATTCCGTTTCCGACTTTGATAAAGGCCAGATTGTAGCCTATCGCGATTGCGGTTTATCATATCGCGACACTTGGTCGAGATCCAATGACTGTTAGCAGAATATGGAATCGGTGGGTTCAGGAGGGTAATACGGAACGCCGTGCTGGATCCCAACGGCCTCGTATCACTAGCAGTCGAGATGACAAGCATCTTATCCGCATGGCTTTAACCGATCGTTCAGCCACGTCTCGATCCCTGAGTCAACAGATGGGGACGTTTGCAAGACAACAACCA
Organism: Schistocerca cancellata; assembly: GCF_023864275.1. NCBI lineage: Eukaryota > Metazoa > Arthropoda > Insecta > Orthoptera > Acrididae > Schistocerca > Schistocerca cancellata. The sequence goes on along the minus strand of NC_064631.1, from coordinate 95,009,928 downwards.
TCTGCACGAACAGTACGACGACGTCTGCAGCAGCACATACTCTCAGCTAGGAGATCATGGCTGCGGTTACCCTTGACTCTGCATCACAGACAGGAGCCCCTGCGATGGTATACTCAACGACAAACCTGGGTGCACGAATGGCAAAACGTCATTTTTTCGGATGAATCCAGTTTCTGTTTACAGCATCATGATGGTCGCATTCGCGTTTGGCGACATTGGGATGAACGCACATCGGAAGCGCGTATTCGTCATCGCCATAGTGGCGTATCACCCGGTGTGATGGTATGGGGTGCCACTGGTTACACGTCTCGGTCACCTCTTGTTCGCATTGACGGCAGTGGACGTTACATTTCAGATGTGTTACGACCCGTGGCTCCACCCTTCATTCGATCCCTGCGAAACCCTACATTTCGGCAGGATAATGCACGACCGCATGTTGCAGGTCCTGTACGGGCCTTTCAGGATACAGAAAATGTTCGACTGCTGCCCTGGCCAGCACATTCTCCAGATCTCTCACCTATTGAAAACGTCTGGTCAATGTTGGCCGAGCAACTGGTTCGTCGCAATACGCCAGTCAGTCCTCTCGATGAACTGTGGTATCGTGTTGAAGCTACATGGGCAGCTGTACCTGCACACGCCATCCAAGCTGTGTTTGACTTAATGCCCAGGCGTATCAGGGCCGTTATTACGGCCAGAGGTGATTGTTGTGGGTACTGATTTTTCAGGTTCTATGGACCCAAATTGCGAGAAAATATAATCACATGTCAGTTCTAGTATAATATATTTGTCCAATGAATAACCGTTGTCATTTACATTTCTTCTTGGTGTAGCAATTTTTAATGGCCAGTAGTGTATTTGGTCTCCAGTAGTTTGTATTCGGGGGAAGAGGAGGAGGGGGAGAGGGAATAGTGGCAGACAGGAAGAAACTGCGACCCACACAGATTCGAACCCTGCTCCGTGCCATGTGTCGGCCCTGAACGCCACACACAGCAGCGGTGCCGGCGCGCGCTGTTTATTCGCGGCTCCCACCGGAGGTCGATGCCGGCCGTCGCGCGCGCGCCACACAGTATTTTTGCCTTGCCGGGCGCCGGCCCGCCCGCTGACAATTGATCGGCGGGTGGAGAGGTGTGCCGTGGCCTCTCCTGCCGCAGGCGCGCCCCGGCCTTTGTCGCCGGGCGGCTGGAGGGCCCGCGAGCGCACTCCGGCGTCAATGGCGCCAATCTGGGCGGCGGCGTGCGCCGGGTTGCTGATCCCGCTGGCGCCGAAGCCGCCAGTAGCGCCACAAACTACTAAATACTGCCCAGAAAAATTACAGTTACGTGCACTACTGGCCATTAAAATTGCTACGCCAAGAAGAAATACACATGATAATCGGGTATTCATTGGACAGATATATTATACTACAACTGACATGTGATAACATTTTCCCGCAATTTCGGTCCATAGATCCTGAGAAATCAGTACCCAGAACAACCACCTCTGGCCGTAATAACGGCCTTGATACGCCTGGGCATTGAGTCAAACAGAGCTTGGATGGCATGTACAGGTACAGCTGCCCATGCAGCTTCAACACGATACCACAGTTCATCAGGAGTAGTGACAGGCGTATTGTGATGAGCCAGTTGCTCGGCCACCATTGACCAGACGTTTCCAATTGGTGAGAGATCTGCAGAATGTGTTGTCCAGGGCAGCAGTCGAACATTTTCTGTATCCTGAAAGGCCCGTACAGGACCTGCAGTATGCGGTCGTGCATTATCATGATTTATTTAGCAGTCTAATCATCATGGACGGATTCGCCGTGTATAACTGTGACTCCGAAACGGATTCACCACCTCTGAAAAAATACGAAGAAGGAAGCACAGCTCTGTATTGCGATTTTCGGCCTACAACTCTGCTGTGCTAAAACATTCGGCTTGTAAGGGGTAAACTGTGACAGGAGCATTCTATCAAAATCGTTCCATAGAGTTACGTGAATCTGTCAAGACGAAGCGTCGCGAAAAGCTGTCCAAAAGGGTGTTTGTGCTCCGTCACAACGCCCCGTCTCATTCCGCATAGAACACAGTCAAACTCGCTGCTTTTCTGGGCTAGTAAATTTTGATAATACCAGCTGATGATCCTGAGATATACTGAAACACCTTTATCTATGGTAATGATGTAGGCTGAAGTAATAGCACAGGGATTCGATCTCGGCTCACCTGCGTACTAGACAGATACGCTACCTGCAGCGTCACACTGGCACTACAGCTACTACGGCTGCAACGAGTGCCCTTGTACATCTCTCCTCTCCAGCGCTGGTACAAATTTTAATTCATTGTTTCAGCCTGCATCATTACCGTACATAAAGGTGAGACTCACTGCGTCTCAGGAAGATCAAATGTGTACGATTAATACACTCCTGGAAATTGAAATAAGAACACCGTGAATTCATTGTCCCAGGAAGGGGAAACTTTATTGACACATTCCTGGGGTCAGATACATCACATGATCACACTGACAGAACCACAGGCACATAGACACAGGCAACAGAGCATGCACAATGTCGGCACTAGTACAGTGTATATCCACCTTTCGCAGCAATGCAGGCTGCTATTCTCCCATGGAGACGATCGTAGAGATGCTGGATGTAGTTCTGTGGAACGGCTTGACATGCCATTTCCACCTGGCGCCTCAGTTGGACCAGCGTTCGTGCTGGACGTGCAGACCGCGTGAGACGACGCTTCATCCAGTCCCAAACATGCTCAATGGGGGACAGATCCGGACATCTTGCTGGCCAGGGTAGTTGACTTACACCTTCTAGAGCACGTTGGGTGGCACGGGATACATGCGGACGTGCATTGTCCTGTTGGAACAGCAAGTTCCCTTGCCGGTCTAGGAATGGTAGAACGATGGGTTTGATAACGGTTTGGATGTACCGTGCACTATTCAGTGTCCCCTCGACGATCACCAGTGGTGTACGGCCAGTGTAGGAGATCGCTCCCCATACCATGATGCCGGGTGTTGGCCCTGTGTGCCTCGGTCGTATGCAGTCCTGATTGTGGCGCTCACCTGCACGGCGCCAAACACGCATACGACCATCATTGGCACCAAGGCAGAAGCGACTCTCATCGCTGAAGACGACACGTCTCCATTCGTCCCTCCATTCACGCCTGTCGCGACACCACTGGAGGCGGGCTGCACGATGTTGGGGCGTGAGCGGAAGACGGCCTAACGGTGTGCGGGACCGTAGCCCAGCTTCATGGAGACGGTTGCGAATGGTCCTCGCCGATACCCCAGGAGCAACAGTGTCCCTAATTTGCTGGGAAGTGGCGGTGCGGTCCCCTACGGCACTGCGTAGGATCCTACGGTCTTGACGCGCATCCGTGCGTCGCTGCGGTCCGGTCCCAGGTCGACGGGCACGTGCACCTTCCACCGACCACTGGCGACAACATCGATGTACTGTGGAGACCTCACGCCCCACGTGTTGAGCAATTTGGCGGTACGTCCACCCGGCCTCCCGCATGCCCACTATACGCCCTCGCTCAAAGTCCGTCAACTGCACATACGGTTCATGTCCACGCTGTCGCGGCATGCTACCAGTGTTAAAGACTGCGATGGAGCTCCGTATGCCACGGCAAACTGGCTGACACTGACGGCGGCGGTGCACAAATGCTGCGCAGCTAGCGCCATTCGACGGCCAACACCGCGATTCCTGGTGTGTCCGCTGTGCCGTGCGTGTGATCATTGCTTGTACAGCCCTCTCGCAGTGTCCGGAGCAAGTATGGTGGGTCTGACACACCGGTGTCAATGTGTTCTTTTTTCCATTTCCAGGAGTGTATATAACATACAGCTCAGCTACAGGCAGGATGAACCCTGTTTCGCTGATTGCTTAGGTCCTAATCCGACACTGGAGAACCTCTGTAACACTGATGCGAGTTTAGAAGGTGGATAGCAATGGGCTGAGGCGTGAACAGCAATTTGTATCGGCGAGTGACATTTACTGGCGTATTCCGTACAGCTGAAAGAGCCTTAGTGGTAGTGTGATGCGGTTGTCAGCGCTTCTACCTAACACGCACGAGAACTGGGTTGAATCCTGGTGCTGGTGCAGACTGTAATTCATTGCTTCAGCCTACATCACTATCGTATCCCATTTTCCCTTACCTCCCGAATTCGCGTGACACTGGCTCTCGTTGACTTCTTTCTCTAAATTGGTTTAATTGGCTCTGAGCACTATGGGACTTAACTTCTGAGGTCATCAGTCCCCTAGAACTTAGAACTACTTAAACCTAACTAACCTAAGGACATCACACACATTCATGCCCGAGGCAGGATTCGAACCTACGACCGTAGCGGTCGCGCGGTTCCAGACTGTAGCGCCTAGAACCGCTCGGGCACCCAGGCCAGCGACTTCTTCCTCTGTCAGGGCATGAAGAAATCAATGTGTGATAGGCATTTTAGATAACTGGTAATTTTCAAGGTAGAAAGATACCTGAACAGACAAAATGCAGACATCTATAACCATATTAAGTCATCCATCGTTGGGAAAGGGGTCTTGCACCGAAGGCTGAGTATGTAGAGAAGGATGAACATCATCGGCAAGTTTCATGGGCGAAATTTGATTATTTCGATGCGATAATTTAAACTTCATGACCATCCCTATAATAAATCGTCTGAAGAGTTTGTCCTGCCTCGTTGTGGTAGTAATCAGTCCGATGACAGCTCTCATGCTCTGCTCCATTTTAATTGTGGAAATTTTTGATCTGAAAACGTCTTTTCGCTCGTCGGTCGAACTTTCTTGCGTGCCAAAGTACGGTCCGATCTGAATCGCAAATAACTACGAAGCTAATAATGCGTAAACAATGTTTGAGCCGACAGCCGATATATCATATGTGTACCTGTTTGTTGCGCAGGATTTGCTTTATCTGTGACGTCATCGTACCAAGTAAGAGCAAGCACGTGAATGTTACGAATTCGCTTTGCGTAATGATACAGATTGGTGTACATATGGAAATGCGTTTAGCTAGGCATTGATTCGCGTGTCACTGTAAAGAGCTTGCGTACCTCTATTAGGAACCAAAATGAGGCAATAACCATATTCCCTGGAATCTAATTGAAAATCGGTATTAAATTGAAAATTATAAAATAATAGATAACGTCTCATATGAGCCGTAAATATAGTCGGAATTACAGAAAACGCTAGTCAGAGGGAAATTCGCGTCAAAAGGGACCCAGAAAGCGTAAAAAGTCCGGTTCCGAGCTAGCGCGAGGGCTACGGTAGAGTCGAGAAGGAAATGAAAAAACGGTGCAAAGCAATCATGCAGCTGTCCCAAAGGGCAAACAGCGCCCAGTAACACTCCAAGCTATGATTTACTTATTATGTAACCATTACACGAGGCTGTACTGGAAAGTAATGGGTGTGACATTTTTCTAATTCTGGTCTCAATATCGGTTGAGATTGCATGTCATGAGTATTACTCGGTCTACTTTCTCACTTCGCTGACCCAAGTTGTAGCCCCTCCCGCTAAACGGCTAGGAATTGTAGCTTGTAACATGACGGTGTGTAACGTTACCACGGTAGTGCGTGAGAAGCTGCGCGTTTTAACCGATTTTCCCATTCGAAGCCTTTGTTCACGCATGGAACTCCGTGTCCTTCAGCATGAGAATACCAGACCACCCACGAGCGTAGCGACATTTGCAACAATTCGAAGGCTCGACTTCACTCTCAATATTCATCCTGCATACAGTCGCGACGAAGCCCCAGACGGTTTTCATCTGTTTGCAAAACTTAAAGAACACCTTGGACGACATCACTTTGATACCGATGCAGTGGTGCAAGCAACGTGAAGTTGTGCACCGTCAACAAACTCTAAGATACTAGGGTGACGGTATCTACAAACTGGACTCTCGTTGGGCGAGATGCGTTCGTCACCAGGATGACTATGTTGAGAAATATATATGTAGATATCAAGAATAAATATGTAGAACGTTAACAAAGAATTTTATTTGAGAAGCTTTAAGAGTTTTCACATGCAAAATTCGGACGTATCTCTTTTTATCACCCTCTAATATCCACGACATTATGTTCTAGCCACAAGATGTTAAAATGAACTAAGTGCACAAACTTCAACAAATATTATCGATACTACGTATAAAAACACTATATCGGGTAAAAATGACGATAATTATTTCATTATTCCTATATTAATTTAATTTATGTGAGAATTAAAACTACACTATCGGCCATTAAAATTGCTACACCAAGAAGAAATGCAGATGATAAATAGGTATTCATTGGACAAATATATTATACTAGAACTGATTACATTTTCACGCAGTTTGGGTGCATAGATCCTGAGAAATCAGTACCCAGAACAACCACCTCTGGCCGTAATAACTGCCTTGATACGCCTGGGCATTGAGTCAAATAGAACTTGGATGGCGTGTACAGCTACAGCTGCCGATGAAGCTTCAATACGATACCACAGTTCATCAAGAGTAGTGACTGGCGTATTGTGACGAGCCAGTTGGTCGGCCACCATTGACCAGACATTTTCAATTGGTGAGAGATCTAGAGAAGGTGCTGGCCAGGGCAGAAGTAGAAAATTTTCTGTATCAAGAAAGGTCCGTGCAGGACATGCAATATGCAGTCGTGCATTATCCTGCTGAAATGTAGGGTTTCGCAGGGATTGAATGAAGGGTAGAGCCACGGGTCGTAACACATCTGAATGTAACGTCCACTGTTCAAAGTGCGAACAAGAGGTGACCGAGACGTGTAACCAATGGCACGCCATACCATCACGCCGGATGATACGCCAGTATGGCGATGACAAGTACACCCTTCCAATGTGCGTTCCCCGAGATGCCGCCAAACACGGGTGCGACCATCATGATGCTGTAAACAGAACCTGCATTCATCCGAAAAAATGTCTTTTTGCCATCCGTGCGCCTAGGTTCGTCGTTTTTACACCATCTGTGATGCAGCTTCAAGAGTAACCTAGCCATGGTCTCCGAGCTGATAGATAGTCCATGCTGCTGCAAACGTCGTCGAACTGTTCGTGCAGATGGTTGTTGTCTTGCAAACATCCCCATCTGTTCAAAATGGTTCAAACGGCTCTGAGCACTATGGGACTTAACTGCTGAGGTCATCAGTCCCCTAGAACTTAGAACTAATTAGACCTAACTAACCTTAGGACATCACACACATCCATGCCCGAGGCAGGATTCGAACCTGCAACCGTAGCGTCCGCGCGGTTCCAGACTGTAGCGCTTAGAACCGCTCGGCCACTCTGTCCCCATCTGTTGACTCAGAGATCGAGACGTGGCTGCACTATCCCTTACAGCCATGTGGATATGATACCTGTCATCTCGAGTGCTAGTGATACGAGGCCGTTGGGATCCAGCACGGCGTTCCGTATTGCCCTCCTGAACCCACCAATTCCATATTCTCCTAACAGTCACTGGATCTCTACCAACGCGAGCAGCAATGTCGCGATACGATAAACGGCAATCGCGATAGGCTAGAATCCGACCTTGATCAAAGTCGGAAATGCATTTCTCCTCCTTACACGAGGCACCACAACAACGTTTCACCAGGCAACGCCGGTCAACTGCTGTTTGTGTATGAGAGATCGGTTCGAAACTTTCCTCATGTCAGCACGTTGTAGGTGTTGCAACCGGCGCCAACCTTGTGTGAATACTCTGAAAAGCTAATCATTTGCATATCACATCATCTTCTTCCTGTCGGTTAAATTTCGCGTCTGTAGCACGTCATCTTCGTGGTGTAGCAATTTTAATGGCCAGGAGTGTATTATCCGAGAACTACATTCATAGACCACGACAATTATAATCTTTTTTGTTATCTGATAAAATTGTGCTTCAGTTGTTCTTCCTGTGCTAACCGATGAACTGTTCGGACGTGAGGCGTGTGAGGTCTGTAAGGAGAAAACCTGTAATTGTTAATTATTATTTCAAAAATAGATTCGCTGTTGTCTAGAAGTGGATTTGTATTTATTTCAATTGTAATGCAATCTAATTAATGTTTTTAAGTGTTAATTTTCAGCTCCACAATTAGGAGCGCAGCCTTTAGCGCTAGTAACTTATTACGGAGTTTACTAGTAGCTGGCATAAAAAATATGAAGTAATTTTCATTGAAAATAATTTTAAATGCTAAATAATAGAAATCAAAAGGCTTAAAGAATTTTATCTAAATATATTAACTTGATATAAAAGGAATCGAGAATAACAATAGTCAAATTGACTATTGTCTGTCTGCCGCCATCTTAGCAAAACTATCTCCACGGCAGATTTGAATCAAGAATTTTAATAAAAATAAATGTTGTTAGATATAAATTAATGGAAATAAATGTGCACTGGTGGTCCTGAATCTACTTTAAAAGACAGAATTCAACTCAGATTGAATCTTTCAAAGTGCTCACAGCACGTTACGTAACATCAATTTCTTACTTGCTGATGTATGAAGCGTAATTGTATCGGACGATTTACATGAAATATTGTAATAGGAGACATAGGTCAGTGTTGTGCGCGGTTAGTATTTTGTGACTAAATGTTCCTTTTGCTAGAGAAAAGTGCTTCCATCTTAAGTAACAGTTGTGTGAAATCTGCTAAATGATATGCAGTTTAGTCCCACTCACACGACTTTACAGACAACATTTTTACACAACGTCAAGTGGAGATTTCTTCAGCGGAGTGAAAATTACTAGCCGGGATAATCATTTTTTAGATCAAATGAATTGTTACGCAGCCAATAGGTAACTGGTTTCGATCTACCTGGAATATCACTTGCAAGTAAATAAAGTCACGAAATACTATAAACCGGTTCCGCCACAACCCTCGTTCTAATCTGTGTAATCATTGTATTAAACAGACTGATCATTAAATCACATGTTAATACTAAACACTTGTTATGTGTTTACCCCAACTTTTCACAAAAATTTTACGGTGGGGATTCGAACTCAACGCACAGAAATCTTTCATTTCTGCGTAAGTACTCGACCACACATTTATTTGAACTTGCTTTCCCTTTTCAGTTATTTGTCGTTCTCCATATTCCTACCACCCCCTCCTACTAATTTCACTTCGTTATTACCAGACAAACTATTATTCCTTGCCATCGCAGAATGTGTCATGTCAATCTATGCCTTTTTTGTTGAATTGTGCCATAAAGCACTTGCCTCCCAAATTCTACACAGTACCTTTTAATAAATCACTCAGTCTGTCTAAATAATCTTCAACATTCTTCTGTAGCTCCACATTCCAAAATATTCTAATCTCTTTTAACATTACCTATTCATTGCGCAGGCTTCGCTTCCATATAGCTCTGCATTCCTCAAAAATGGTTGAAATGGCTCTAACCACTGTGGGACTTAACATCTGAGGCCATCAGTCCCATAGACTTAAAACTACTTAAACCTAGCTAACCTAAGGACATCACACACATCCATGCCTGAGGCAGGATTCGAACCTGCGACCGTAGTAGCAGCGTGGTTCCGGACTGAAGCGGCTAGAACCGCTCGGCCACAGAGGCCGGCCTGCATTCCTCAAAAGGCTAAGGATAACTTACATTTATGTTCATGATTATACATTTCTCTATTAGAGAAACGCTTTTCTTGCTAATGCCAGTCCACATTGTATGTCCTCCTTATTTCAGTTATTTTGCTGGTCAAATAGCTAAGCTCACCTACAACTTTCAGCATTCCATTTCCAAATCTAATTCTCTCAACATCGCTAGTTTAATTTGTTGTGCTACAAACATGTCGTTACCTTTTGTTGATATTCACCTTCGGACCTCATTTCAAGACACTATCCATTCCGTTCATCTAATCCTCTTAACCCTTCACTGTCTCTATCAGAATGATTATGTCATCTGCAATCATTAAATTTTTCACCTTCGCACGATAAACGGAAACTGATTTCCTTTAATACTTACTCTGTGTGCAGATTGAATAACGTAACGAGTAGGTGCAACGAAATGTGGCCTTTTCTGGCCTCTTTAGATCACAGTCGTGTTTTACGAAAACCATCATGGTCTGCACCGTTGTCATAGAACAGAAGTGCGGTGGTTAATAATGATAGTGAGCGATCGATGCTTGATTAGAGTGGATGTCGGTTGTAGTAGCTATGCAGTAATGATTAGCTCTGCAAGTGATCGGATAGCGAGGAAAGCTGTATCAGACAAGCGTTCGGACCGAAGACCACAATTACACAGCAACATAAAATCCAAACTTCCTGTAAGATGATTAGTATCCTTTGAGGGAAATAGTCGACTGCTGAAAATGCCTGAGGGCTGTTCTCATGCGTCAGTTGTTTCAGTGTCGGTCGACAAGGATTCCAACACTTAAAATGGAAACCTCTCAGGCGTCTTGATAGATCATCAGCGAGTAGAAACTTCAAGCCCACTTAATGACTGAGAAAGTTCACCGTTCCTGAGCAGGTGTAACATAGAAACTGAAGGCATCGTGTAGTTACTTCACAATAGTTTCTGTATTGTGAAATGGAAGGATACGCTTTTCAGAGGGTGTCATCTCCCTAAACGAGCAAATGTGTAGAGAGGGTCACTGAAACAGGCAAGATATGTCGTAGTCATTTGAGTGAAGTTTACATAAGCATGAAGACAGGCGACAGTCAGGTTAGCTAGAATTACAGAGGACGTTTCTACAATATACTCTGATAACCTTCATCACGTAACGCGTCCACTTGCTGGAATTGACGGCAAACAAATGGAAACTGGAGAAAAAGGTAGAGTGGTCGTTCAGTAAACCGTCTTCTGTTGAAAGCTCGTGTTATTACAACGAAGAGAAGGTGGAAATGCTACTTATCTGTGGAGAGATGACGATAGCAGACCTGTAATGACCGGGATGCAGCTTTCCCTGTGTTTCCATTTCTTTACTGTCAACTCTACCAAGTGGACAGTTACGTTATTTCGTTTTGTGCAGTACAGTTGTAGATGTACGAACGCACTGTGTAATTCTACTTTAGCTGGCTGTCGCCTGTCTTCACGCTTTTGTAAACTTTACTCGACTGTGACATTTCTTGCCTGCGGAGGACGACACCAAATAGAAAATGTATTCTCCCATTTCACAATATAGAAACTACCCAGGATACATGCACTATGTGATAATACAACAGAGTCCAACTCAATTTCGTGTTACGTTTTGAATAACGTGTTGTTTATATGAACGGCACACTGTTACACTTTTGTCATTTTTGAACAGGCCTTGAGGGAAGGAAGTGGATTACTTAACAAAAATGAAGATTGTTGTAAAAAAAAGATTTACTTCTGTTCAGATTTTCGTAACGAACAGAGTTACCAGAAGGGCAATCGTTCTGGTTAACACACCACTGGTAGCTAAACAATAACTGACTGATAAAATTTTTATGGTGCTTCTACCTTTCGGCGGTCAAAAAAAAAGGGACATCTTGTTCACGTTACCATTAGAAAGAAGATAAAGGATAGTGTAAGAGCCCTCTACAAGTAGAGGTAAGATTTGAAACTAAGGAAATATTCCAACAGAAGCAATTGTTCTGTAATTTTGAGGATGAATAGAGAACTTAATTTGTAGTATATACAACATGATTAACATGGATAATCAGTTTACCAAACAATACTGGCTCAGTGGGTACGTACCAGACCACGAATCCAAAAGACAGCGCTTCACTCTCCGGCAGGCCCAAGTATTTTTATTTCTCATGTATCAATTTTTCATCTCTGATAACAGTTTGTTAAAGTGAAAAATTCTAATTCGCAGTTTTGTTCGGAGTCCACGTTAAAATATGGATACCCCTATGGGTATCTGGCCAAGTCAGTTTAAACATCAAAGTGAGGCGATTACACCTTCCCTTTGTAATCTCTCCCCCTCTTCCTAATTCCATTTACTGTCCACATTAGTCTTTTATTAAGATTTGAGAGGAGCGAAGATTACAATAAACTTCCTAGTTTACTTAGATTGTTATGTAGAGTTGGCTCCCGTTCTTCTTGTCTTTGGTCTGATTCTTGAAGCTAAAAATGTCACATTTTAGGTCCTCACGGTTGAATTGATCTAAATAAATTTTAAGATTGTTGTTGCAGAATTATTGTTTTTACGTGAATATATTTTTTCACATTTTAGTACATCAAACATCCTTTTGATTTTTCACTTTAACAAAGGCGGGATTACATTGTTCACACAAAATTCAAAAATAAGTCCGATCACATCAGAGGCATCCTTACGACTCTCTCACTCGGCGGAAATAATAACATTCCAAAGAGATTACAATTTTCTTGACAAATGAATTCTATTAATTTCGATTATTATTTCATAAATGAATCCAGAAATAAATATAGTAACCAGCACGTAATTAATTTTAAGTGTGCCATTAATTCGTAATTTCAGATGATTCTAAAAAAAAATTATCTGTACATTCAGAACTAGTACTTCTCGATTATAACATCGACACTAAAACAGTTTATAAAGTAATTCCTATTCATAAATTTTAGCTTACTGAGTATAAAATTATATGAAATGGTTTCAGAAAAGGAACTGAGAATACTGACCTGTCCAAAATTCGAAAAATAATACTGGTATCGATATCTACTGTTGAGGAAAAGTAATGCTAGAGGGATGTCCCGCTACACCTTCCATTAGGACCCTGCCTAAGAAAGCACTGGTGTTTCAGCCGACCTTCAGTTGTTTTACAGCTTTACCTTCCTTAGATTTACGCCCATCAATGACAGAAGAAATAGGTGGAAAAACCGCAAACACACTGTGAGTGCATTTTATAAGCACCTCTTTGCTCGTAACTTTAGTCAGTAGGACGCGGAAAATCAGTAATGATACTGTACGTTTCCAGTCGTCGATCGATAGCATGTGTTCACCATTCCATTACGTCGACAACTGACGTCATTGCTCTCCATTTGTCACGCGTGCATTCGTTCGTCCGTTTTCAGAGTACCACTTTCATAAACGACGTAGACGTGTGGTTGTAATTTAGCTCGACGTTATCGAAAGACGCTTGCGTTAGTCCTTTGGTGTTACTGTGCATTTGCGCGAAACCAAGCAATTTAGCAGCTGTCGCCTTGTAACGACTGCACAACAAAGAGGCCGGGAGGGAGAGGGGTAACAAAGTTTGTGGCGTGTAATTTGACGGCCGCTCCACTGTGAGCACGCACTGTTCCCTTTTAGCGAGCGCAACCACGGTGGCTGCCGGGTGTGTGGGCAAGAGTACCACAGTGGCAGAGGGCGGCACTCAGTTTCGTAAATTATCCTTTTTCGTATCATGTGGGACTGTTGGGAATTTCTTATCGGCATCTTTCGGGTATTTAGTCATTTATTTGCAACTTTTATCTTAAAATACACTACTGGCCATTAAAATTGCTACACCAAGAAGAAATGCAGATGATAAACGGGTATTCATTGGACAAATATATTATACTAGAAATGACATGTGATTACATACTCACGCAATTTGGGTGCATAGAACCTGAGAAATCAGTACCCAGAACAACCACCACGGGGTCAGGGATTTTCTCTGCCTCGTGATAACTGGGTATTGTGTGATGTCCGTAGGTTAGTTAGGTTTAAGTAGTTCTAAGTTCTAGAGGACTGATGACCATAGATGTTAAGTCCCATAGTGCTCAGAGCCATTTGAACCATTTTGAACCACCTCTGGCCGTAATAACGGCCTTGATACACCTGGGCATTGAGTCAAACAGAGCTTGGATGGCGTGTACAGGTACAGCTGCCCATGCAGTTTCAAAACGATTCCACAGTTCATCAAGAGTAGTGACTGCCGCATTGTGATGAGCCAGTTGCTCGGCCACCATTGACCAGACGTTTTCAGTTGGTGAGAGATTTGGAGAATGTGCTGGCCAGGGCAGCAGTCGAACATTTTATGTATCCAGAAAGGCCCGTACAGGACCTGCAACATGCTGTCGTGCATTATCCAACTGAAATGTAGGGTTTCGCAGGGATCGAATGAAGGGTGGAGCCACGGGTCGTAACACATTTGAAATGTAACGTCCACTATCCAAAGCGCCACCAATGCGAACAAGAGGTGACCGAGACGTGTAACCAATGGCACCCCATACCATCCCGCCAGGTGTAACGCCAGTATAGCGATGACGAATACACGCTTCCAATGTGCGTTCACCGCGACGTCACCAGACACGGGTGCGACCATCATGATGCTGTAAACAGAACCTGGATTCAGGCGAGAAAATGACGTTTTGCCATTCGTGCACCCAGGTTCGTCGTTGAGTACACCATCGCATTCGCTCCTGTCTGTGATGCAGCGTCAAGGGTAATCGCAGCCATGGTCTCCGACCTAATAGTCCATGCTGCTGCAAACGTCGTCGAACTATTCGTGCAGATGGTTGTTGTCTCGCAAACGTCCCCATGTGTTGACTCAGGGAGCTAGACGTGGCTGCACGATCCATTACAGCCATGTGGATGAGATGCCTGTCATTTCGACTGCTAGTGATACGAGGCCGTTGGGATCCAGCACAGCGTTCCGTATTACCCTCCTGAACCCACCGATTCAATATTCTGCTATCAATCATTGGATCTCGACCAACGCGAGCGTCAATGTCGCGATACGATAAACCGCAATCGCGATAGGCTACAATCCGAGCTTTATCAAAGTCGGAAACGTGATGGTACGCATTTCTTCTCCTTACACGAGGCATCACAACAACGTTTGAGCAGGCAACGACGTTCAACTGCTGTTTGTTTATGAGAAACCGGTCGGAAACTTTTCTCATGTCAGCAAGTTGTAGGTGTCGCTATCGGCGCCTAGCTTGAGTGAATGCTCTGAAAAGCTAATCATTGCATATCACAGCATCTTCTTCCTGTTGGTTAAATTTCGCGTCTGTAGCACGTCATCTTCGTGGTGTAGCAATATTAATGACCAGTAGTGTGGTGTTGTTATTTGGTTAATAAGGCATTGCAGAAGTGTGAATAACACTCTGATCATTTTTAACACCTCTTCCTTTTTTTCCTTCTGCTTATTTTTCTTCAGTCTCCTCCTGTATTTCAGTATCTCCATCATTATCTGTTTATCTGCACACTAAGGTGACAAAAATCGCGGGATAGCGACAAGCACCTACAGAGATGGCAGTAGTATCGCCTACTCAAGGTGTAAAAAGGCAGTGCATTGGCGGCGTTGTCATTTGTACTCAGGTGATTCATATGAAAAGGTTCGCGACTGGATTATGGCCGAGCAACGGGAATTATCAGACTTTTTACGCGGAGCTAGATGCATGGGACGTAAAATTTCGGAAATCGGTAGGGAATTCGGCATTCCGAGATCCACAATATCAAGAGTGTGCCTGGAATACCAAATTTCAGGCGTTATGTATCACCAGGCACAACGCAGTTGCCGACGCCTTCACTTAACGACCGAGAGCAGCAACGTTTGTGTAGAGTTGTCAGTGCTAACAGACGGGCAACACTGCGTGAAATAACCGCATAAATCATAATGGGACGTACGGCAGACGAATCCGTCAAGTCATTGCAGCGAAATTTGGCGTTAATAAGCTATGGCAGCAGACGACCGACGTCGCCTGAAGCCCCTATCCCGGACTCGTGACCGTATCACTCCCGAGCGGATGGTATGATTCGGGAGTGGCCCAGACCCCACGAAGCCATGACCCAAGTTGTCAACAAGGCACTATGCAAGGTGTTGGTAGTCGATAATGGTGTGGGTTGTGTTTACATGGAGTGGACTGGGTCCTCTGATCCAACTGAACCGATCATCGACTGCAAATAGCTACATGAGCTACTTGGAGACCATCTGCAGCCATTCATGGACTACGTGTTCACAAACAAAGATGACATTTTTATGGATCTCAATGCGCCGTGTCACCGGGCCACAATTGTTCACGGGTTTATGGAACATTCTGGACAGGTCGAGCGACTGATTTGGCCACCCGTGGAAAATTTATGAAACATAATCGAGAGGTCAGTTCGTCCACAAAATCTTGTACCAGAACACATTGGTTCTAGGCGCTTCAGTCCGGAAACGCGCTGCTGTTACGGTCTCAGGTTCGAATCCTGCCTCGGTCATGGCTGTATGTGATGTCCTTAGGTTAGTTGGGTTTAAGTAGTTCTAAGTATAGGGAACTGATGACCTCAGATGTTAAGTCCCATAGTGCTTAGAGCAATATGAACCATTTTGAACCAGAACCCTTTGGCAGTTACGGACGGCTATAGAGGCAACATGGCTCTGTGTTTCTGCATGGAACTTCGAATGACCTGTTAAGTCCATGCCACGTCGAGGTCGGTGCTACGCCGGGCGAAAGGATATCCGACACGATGTTAGGAGGTATCGTATGACTTTTATGACGCCAATGCGTAATTCCCACTCACTACATCTTAAACAACATGAGTTTCTTTTAACCGTTCCTTAAACTGTAGTTCTCCCTCCATTTCAATATGAGCAAACTCTTTTTCTAGTTCCATCGGCCTGTCGTTCCATACGAGAACACCACAACCTTGTTTATTCACTTTTTTTTTGCCGCAAACGGTCAGGAATGAGAGACAACTAGTTACATCTGTCTTCAACCACTTTAGATTCTAAAGTGGATGTTTTGCTAAATTACTGTATTACATAATGACATATATTAAGTTCCTGTATTATCTCATCTGTGTTGGCTAAAGCTTCAAAATATCTTCCATCACCCACAAAAACAGCTAATGCTGTCAATTTCACAGTATACTATTGGTGATGAGTCGCCGAAGCGGCCGACAAACGTAAACTGCCTATAAATAACCGTCCGGAGTGACCTAAGAGGAGCCACCACATAAAACGTGTTGTAAGAAAAACCTATGCCACGCTTAGATTCATTGGAAAAATCAAGAAAATGTAATTCATCCAAGGAAGGAATAGCTTACGAAAGACTTGTGAGACCGATACATGATTATTGCTCACCCTTACCAGAGCAGATTAATAGATGAGATAGAGGAGATCCTACGAAGAGCGGCGCGTTTCGGGAAGGAATCATTTCGTAGGGGCGAGAACGTTACGGACATTCTCAACAAACTGCAGAAGCTACAATTAGACCGTTGTCATCATGGAGAAACTTTGCAAGAACAATGAGACACTATTTGTCTTCCCCCACATGCATCTCACGAAAACGCCAGGACGAGGAAATAAGAGATAAGAGACCATACGAAGGTTTACCGGAAGCTGTTCTTCTTGGATCTTATTGTACATCAATGCTTGGGCGCAATAGTGTTGGCGTGAACATTGCTGTAATATGGCTGAAATACACGGCAATACTTCCAAACATCCCAGCAATATTGCTGATCGAGCAGACCGTTGTGAGCAGTATGGCCGAGGTGTTGCGGTTCGTCCACGAAAGGTAGAAACTGTTTCGTCCCGAATATCAGTAAATGAAATAAAAAATTGTTGTACCCGCGTTATCTATACGTTAGGTGTCTTGCATACTTATAGAGCGTTATCTTATAACGATCGCTTTGGTTACATATGTGTGACTTACTACATTTCTCTAGAAACCCTAAGCGGTGAATCGTCTACAAACTGAGTGAGAATATATAAAGGGCTGCGGAATATTTTTATTCTACGTAGTTATCCTCCTGTCTGTTAAATAAAAATAAATATTATTTATAGCAAAATTGAAATAGTCGATGTTTAATCCAGGTTTTATTCGAAAATTGTTGATTTGTATCGCGAAACAGAGGTATGTTGTAGCAAAAATAATATAGATTTATTATCTAGCGGTAGAAAACCCAATAAAAAAAGCGGAAAACAAAAATATGTGATATATCACTTCAATACTTCGTCGAACTTACGTGAAATATGTTTCTGCTATCGGTAAATAACTTTCACATTTCTCACTAATAACAGGCAACTCTTGCCTTTGAACATGATGAAGAATGCTCTGTTGAATGCAGAAAAACACAATAATTTTATAGATTTTCATGTATGCGCACATAAACCATACCTGCATCAAAATTAGTTGCTTTAATTACACAAAAGCGCAGAAGTTACGCGATCACCTAACTTTTATTACTTATAAATATATTCTATAAATACACTCCTGGAAATGGAAAAAAGAACACATTGACACCGGTGTGTCAGACCCACCATACTTGCTCCGGACACTGCGAGAGGGCTGTACAAGCAATGATCACACGCACGGCACAGCGGACACACCAGGAACCGCAGTGTTGGCCGTCGAATGGCGCTAGCTGCGCAGCATTTGTGCACCGCCGCCGTCAGTGTCAGCCAGTTTGCCGTGGCATACGGAGCTCCATCGCAGTCTTTAACACTGGTAGCATGCCGCGACAGCGTGGACGTGAACCGTATGTGCAGTTGACGGACTTTGAGCGAGGGCTTATAGTGGGCATGCGGGAGGCCGGGTGGACGTACCGCCGAATTGCTCAACACGTGGGGCGTGAGGTCTCCACAGTACATCGATGTTGTCGCCAGTGGTCGGCGGAAGGTGCACGTGCCCGTCGACCTGGGACCGGACCGCAGCGACGCACGGATGCACGCCAAGACCGTAGGATCCTACGCAGTGCCGTAGGGGACCGCACCGCCACTTCCCAGCAAATTAGGGACACTGTTGCTCCTGGGGTATCGGCGAGGACCATTCGCAACCGTCTCCATGAAGCTGGGCTACGGTCCCGCACACCGTTAGGCCGTCTTCCGCTCACGCCCCAACATCGTGCAGCCCGCCTCCAGTGGTGTCGCGACAGGCGTGAATGGAGGGACGAATGGAGACGTGTCGTCTTCAGCGATGAGAGTCGCTTCTGCCTTGGTGCCAATGATGGTCGTATGCGTGTTTGGCGCCGTGCAGGTGAGCGCCACAATCAGGACTGCATACGACCGAGGCACACAGGGCCAACACCCGGCATCATGGTGTGGGGAGCGATCTCCTACACTGGCCGTACACCACTGGTGATCGTCGAGGGGACACTGAATAGTGCACGGTATATCCAAACCGTCATCGAACCCATCGTTCTACCATTGCTAGACCGGCAAGGGA
Source organism: Schistocerca cancellata (assembly GCF_023864275.1). Classification (NCBI taxonomy): domain Eukaryota; kingdom Metazoa; phylum Arthropoda; class Insecta; order Orthoptera; family Acrididae; genus Schistocerca; species Schistocerca cancellata. The sequence continues at coordinate 94,990,946 of NC_064631.1, read as the reverse complement.
ACTTGCTGTTCCAACAGGACAATGCACGTCCGCATGTATCCCGTGCCACCCAACGTGCTCTAGAAGGTGTAAGTCAACTACCCTGGCCAGCAAGATGTCCGGATCTGTCCCCCATTGAGCATGTTTGGGACTGGATGAAGCGTCGTCTCACGCGGTCTGCACGTCCAGCACGAACGCTGGTCCAACTGAGGCGCCAGGTGGAAATAGCATGGCAAGCCGTTCCACAGGACTACATCCAGCATCTATACGATCGTCTCCATGGGAGAATAGCAGCCTGCATTGCTGCGAAAGGTTGATATACACTGTACTAGTGCCGACATTGTGCATGCTCTGTTGCCTGTGTCTATGTGCCTGTGGTTCTGTCAGTGTGATCATGTGATGTATCTGACCCCAGGAATGTGCCAATAAAGTTTCCCCTTCCTGGGACAATGAATTCACGGTGTTCTTATTTCAATTTGCAGGAGTGTATATAAAATACACAATGAACTAACAGTGACTCGTGTGGTTCTAATTATGTGTAAAACAAACAAACCAAGATAAGGGCTCGGTTTCCAGTATCTCTCTTATACATTCATTTATGTTTCTTTCCATACCAATGCTACGAATACTTTCGGTAATCCTACCATTTACTGAGTCACTTATGTACTGTACCAGAACTACTGAAGCTTAGTTCTGGTAGAGTGCAACTCTAGTTTTACCAGTCATCAGACTATTTGATTGTATAATACATTCAAAATAGTGTGTCAAACCGCGGGAAGAGGTAATGCAGCATTAGTTCACCGAGTTTAAGTTTCGAAAGCAGTTCCCTCAAGGTACTAAAAGAAACGCTTCCACAAAACTCGATTTCTTTCTCTTGTTAAGTTTTCTTCCTTGCGGAATTTAAAAGCAGGAGAGCCGCGCTCGTTGGCAGTAGCTCGCTTTCGTCCATTTCGTGGCAATAGTGTGGCCCTTGTAAAACCATCTGACTCGGAGATAAAATTCCGTCAAGATGGCGGGCAATGGTGGCCAGCAATTCTGTCGGACACACAGTGGCAATTCGTGTGACCATTGGCGTTGCCGAGTAATATTGCCGAGTATATAGTCAGAAATGTGGTGTTTATGTGGCTCGTGTGAACATACCTCAAGGAACACTCGTGACTGGGATAGGGAAGGTGGCAATCCTCCGCTACACACAGTAATATGGCTTCTTAAGGATATGCGAGAGCGTAGTGAAAAGATAAACCTCGAAATTTTTTGTTCTGTTTTCAATATCGGGTGAGGTATTACATTTCACGCATATTATTCGGTCGACGTTCCCGCTTCACTGACGCGAGTTGCAACCGTCTGCCGCTAGAGGACCCCGAAATTTAGCGTGTAACATGACGGCGTGTAACTTAACTATATCGGGGAGTTTGGGTTGGGTTGGGTTGTTTGGGGGAAGAGACCAAACTGCGAGGTCACCGGTCTCATCGGATTAGGGAAGTGTGGAGAGTTGGCCGTGCCCTTTCAAAGGAACCATCCCGGCATTTGCCTGGAGCGATTTAGGGAAATCACGGAAAACCTAAATCAGGATGGCCGGACGCGGGATTGAACCGTCGTCCTCCCGAATGCGAGTCCAGTGTGCTAACCACTGCGCCACCTCGCTCGGTTTTACTATTTAGAATCGTGAAAAAAACAACGTGCTGTAATCCAGTTTCAAACCTCAGAAAACGTGCCTCCAATTGGAACAGAAGAGACTGAACATCTGTGAATAATTTCTTTTTCGTTTTGAGCGTGAGGGTAATGGTTTCTTTGACAACATTCTGACAGGTAATCAAAGTTGGGTTCACCATTTTGACCTTAAAAACAGAGCATCGGTGGAGTTTCACCACAAGCGATCACCGATGCCAAAAAAGTTCGACACCATGCCATCAGCAGGCATAATCATGCTCACAGCGTGCTGGGAAGTTCAGGGTATGGTTCATTTGGAATTCAAGCCTAAAGTCACTAGCATCGGTTCTACAGGATACTGAGAGACCCTCAGAAAACTTAAAGCACGATTTCAAAAGAATTCGTCCACACGCTGAGCAAACTCTCCTGCAGCATGACAATGTCAGACCGCTCGAGAGTGCTGCGGCATCCACAGCAATCCAACGCCTTGAGTTCACTGTTAGCGATCGTACTCTGTAGAGTCCCGACATGGCCTCACGCGATTTTTATCGTTTCCAAATTAAAAAAAACACCTTCTAGGACTTCACTTTGATAGGCACATAGCGGTGCAATCAGAAGTGAGGTTGTGGCTCTGTCAAAAAATGCGAAAATTCTACAGTGACGGTATCAACAAACTGACCTCTCGTTGGGAGAACTGTGTGCGTAGCCATGGTGACTATGTTGAGAAATAAAATACACAGAAGCGCCAGAGAAACTGGTATAGGCCTCCGTATTCAAATACAGCAGGCAGAATACGGCGCTGACGCCGGTAACGCCTATACAGGGTGTTACAAAAAGGTACGGCCAAACTTTCAGGAAACATTCCTCACACACAAAGAAAGAAAACATGTTATGTGGACATGTGTCCGGAAACGCTTACTTTCCATGTTAGAGCACATTTTATTACTTCTCTTCAAATCACATTAATCATGGAATGGAAACACACAGCAATAGAACGTACCAGCGTAACTTCAAACACTTTGTTACAGGAAATGTTAAAAATGTCCTCCGTTAGCGAGGATACATGCATCCACCCTCCATTGCATGGAATCCCTGATGCGCTGATGCAGCCCTGGAGAATGGCGTATTGTATCACAGCCGTCCACAATACGAGCACGAAGAGTCTCTACATTTGGTACCGGGGCTGCGTAGACAAGAGCTTTCAAATGCCCCCATAAATGAAAGTCAAGAGGGTTGAGGTCAGGAGAGCGTGGAGGCCATGGAATTGGTCCGCGTCTACCAATCCATGGGTCACCGAATCTGTTGTTGAGAAGCGTACGAACACTTCGACTGAAATGTGCAGGAGGTCCATCATGCATGAACCACATGTTGTGCCGCACTTGTAAAGGCACATGTTCTAGCAGCACAGGTAGAGTATCCCGTATGAAATCATGATAACGTACTCCATGGAGCGTAGGTGGAAGAACATGGGGTCCAATCAAGATATCACCAACAATGCCTGCCCAAACGTTCACAAAAAATCTGTGTTGATGCCGCGATTGCACAATTGCGTGCGGATTCTCGTCAACCCACACATGTTGATTGTGAATATTTACAATTTGAACACGTTGGAATGAAGCTTCATCCGTAAAGAGGACATTTGCACTGAAATGAGGATTGACACATTGTTGGATGAACCATTCGCAGAAGTGTACCCGTGGAGCCCAATCAGCTGCTGATAGTGCCTGCACACGCTGTACATTGTACGCAAACAACTGGTTCTCCCGTAGCACTCTCCATACAGTGACGTGGTCAACGTTACCTTGTACAGCAGCAACTTCTCTGCCGCTGACATAAGGGTTATCGTCAACTGCACGAAGAATTGCCTCGTCCATTGCAGGTGTCCTGATCGTTCTAGGTCTACCCCAGTCGCGAGTCATAGGCTGGAATGTTCCGTGTTCCCTAAGACGCCGATCAATTGCTTCGAACGTCTTCCTGTCGGGACACCTTCGTTCTGGAAATCTGTCTCGATACAAACGCACCGCGCCACGGCTATTGCCCCGTACTAATCCATACATCAAATGGGCATCTGCGAACTCCGCATTTGTAAACATTGCACTGACTGCAAAACCACGTTCGTGATGAACACCAATCTGTTGATGCTACGTACTGATGTGTTTGATGCTAGTACTGTAGAGCAATGAGTCGCATGTCAACACAAGCACCGAAGTCAACATTACCTTCCTTCAATTGGGCCAACTGGCGGTGAATCGAGGAAGTACAGTACATACTGACGAAACTAAAATGAGCACTAACGTGGAAATCAAGCTTTTCGGGTCACATGTCCACATAACATCTTTTCTTTATTTGTGTGTGAGGAATGTTTCCTGAAAGTTTGGCAGTACCTTTTTGTAACACCCTGTATAAGACAACAAATATCTGGCGCAGTTGTTAGATCGGTTCCTGCTGCAACAATGGCAGGTTATCAAGATTTAAGTGAGTCTCAACGAGGCGCACGAGCGATGGGAGGCAGCATCTCTGAGGTAGCGATGAAGTGGGGATTTTTCCGTACGACTATTTGACGAGTGTACCGTGAATATCAGGAATCCGGGAAAACATCAAATCTCCGACGTCGCTACGACCGGAAAAAGATCCTGCAAGAACGGGACCAACGACGACTGAAAAGATTCGTTCAACGTGACAGAAGTGCAATCCATCAGCAAATTTCAATGCTGGGCCATCAAAAAAAGTCAGTGTGCGCACGATTCCAACGAAACATGGTCGATATGGGCTTTCGGAATCAAAGGCCGACTCTTGCTCCTTGGATTACTGCACGACACGAATCTTTACACCTCTCCTGGGCCCGTCAACACCGACTCTGGACTGCTGATGACTGGAAACATGTTGCCTAGTCGGACGATTCAAATTGTATTGAGCGGATGGACGTGTACGGGTATGGAGACAACCTCATGAATCCATCGGCCCTGCATGTCAACAGGGGACTGTTGAAGCTGGTGGAGACTCTGTAATGGTGTGGGGCGTGTGTACTTGGAGTGATATGGGACCCCTGATACGTCTAGGTACAACTCTGTCTGGTTGACACGTACGTAAGCATCCTGTCGGATCACCTGCATCCATTCATGTCCATTGTGCATTCCGACGGACTTGGGCAATTCCATCAGGACAATGCGACAGGCCCCACGTCCATAATTGCTGCAGAGTGGCTCCAGAAACACTCTTCTGTGTTTAAACACTTCCGATGGCCACCAAACTGCCCAGAGATGAACAATATTGAGTATATCTGGGATTCCTTGCAATTTGGTGTTCAGAAGAGGTCTCCATTCCCTCGTACTCTTACGGATTTATGGACATCCCTGCAGGATTCATGGTGTTAGTTCCCTCCAGCACTACTTCATACATTAGTCGATTCCATGCCACGTCGAGTTGCAGCCCTTATGCGTGCTCGCGAGTATCCTACACGATACTGGGCTGGTCTACAAGTTTATTTGGATCTTCAGTGTATGTCGGTATGAAGAATACAAACTATAGAATGTTAATAATGTTTGTATTATCTAAAGAGCTTTAAGGGTTTTCACATAAAAGATTGGGAGGCATTACTTTTCAGCCCGCACTCGTTTGTAGCCGTAGAAACGTACAGCACGGGCAGGTGAAGGGACGACTGAGGCGAACCGGCGTCAGGCGCCTGTGGAAGCTGCAGCAGGCGTGACGCCGGCTGCTCCGCGCTGCAGCACGGGGGCTGCCTGCTGTAAGGCGATTAGCGGCTGGGGCGGATGGCGGCGACGCAGCTGCGCAAGTTGGGCCTCTCCCGCGCCACGCCGCGCTACCAAAACGCGCCAGCTGAAGGCAATGTCGTGTTCTGCGGCCGCGCGCCCACCGCCGGCTGGGAGTTCGCGAGACAGCGGGTGACCCACCAGCAGAGCCGCAGCCCTGCCCGCTCTCCTCTCCCTCTACACCGATCTACAGCGTGGGGCAGCGGGTTCTTCGGCTGCGTTGACTCCACCTCAGCTTGGTTTGCAATGGCAGCAAAATGGCGCGGTAGCTGCAGACAGGCACTTGAGTCAAAGCGTTTTCAGAGATATAAAACAAAAAATCGTAGTTATTAAGGGGATAGGTGATGCTGGTGACGGACTTCGTTGCCATTCCGCTTCTCAGTAGCAATCAGGGAGTTGTAGACACTTGTGAGAAACTGGAATGTGGCGACACTTGTGAGAAGTCCGGGATGTTGAGGGACCGGCACAGGGTGTGTACCAAATGCTGCGCCACTACCTGCTCGGCCACTACCTGCTGCCGCTTAGTGTGACTGCCGCTCGGCTTGTGTCGGCCCTGGCAGCTGCCGAGGGACATTCACACTCCTCCAGTGCAGCCAGGTTACATTATTTCAGAAATTTTTTGGGCAAGGAAGAGTGTTCTTAGTCAAATTAGAAATCGGAGCTGATTTTGCCCCCACGATATCATGTCAACCATCAGTTTCAGCGCAGTTACGCGTAAGACCTTTTTCATTGGAATTTTTGTTCTGATTAACCTTACAAAGGGCATAATTTTCGCTCAACCTCATACTTAACGATGTATTTTACAGAAACTATAGAAACCGAAAATGTTTTCCATCTTTCGACCCCTCACTCAAAATTTGATATGATAGGGGTGGCAACCTTTTACCATATATTAAGAGGAGCCAAGTAAAGAATTTGGTTCTCGGCAGAAACTTTTTCTTGAATAATTTCGAAATAAACCTCAATTTTCCCGTACCACGCAGGGGGGTGTACTGAGGTCTAATGTGAGTCCTGCTAGCAATTAGCGTTAAGGAATGCAATTTATGTATTGAAACAAGATGCATTCATCGTCCACTCAAACAGACATTGTTTCTAAAATTCTCTACACAAAAATGCTGATTGTGATTGTTAGAAAAGCTATGACTTTTCAGACTTCATTAGTGGATCTTTTACAATTTGCAAGACACATTTAGCCGACTTTGTGTCGTTCCCAGGGAACACCACGAGGAGGTAGTGTCTCTTCGTCGCGCATTATTTTTATTTACAATATTTACAGGATGATTATTTATTTACAATTTTTACAATAGGGCTATCGGCGTTTTCAATATTTACAAGTGTTGCTGTAGCTTCAGCCATTTCCTTTTCATTGTAATTTCAGTGCATAGGCCACGCAAGTAAACAATGATTTTATATTGCCGTCAACTTGCAATCTTGTAAGGGTCTTAGAAACTATCTCATCTGTCTTAATTGCGGACTTCATTTTTCTTTTCCCACCTATATTTAAAACTAGTCGGTCAAATTGGTGCCTATGATATTCTGCGTCTTCTCTAAGATTTTTACTAAGGAGTAAAAATCTGGATGAACCTTCGAAATGAATGTATTTATCCTCTGATTCCATCCTTCTGAAACATTGTTGGCGCGGTGACGCCTTCCTGCGCAATTCCATATATCACTTGGCATGTCTTCATTATCCAGCCATTGTTCAAGAAAATAGTTGTAAAACTCCTGCAGTTTTTCATTATCTGGCGTGCTCTCCTGAATACATAGCCACCCATCATCTAACACGTCCAGGGGAATGTGAGCCAAAGCGGAACACAATCTTTTGTGAAAACGAATTTCTTCGTTTTCCTTGAAGGCAGCAACAAGGCCGCAATTCTGCACTTGCTTCCACAAGCACTGATTGAAATGGTAGTTGCAGCCATTAATCTTTGCACTAGGAAACAAATGTGTTACTGATTGGTTGATTGCAGCTCCAAAATCCATCATGATAGCTATAGGAGTCCATCCAGGTACGTTGCTGTTAACAGTTGTGAAAAATCGATCGTACGTTTCTCGCTTTTTGGTTCAAATGGCTCTGAGCACTATGGGACTTAACATCTATGGTCATCAGTCCCCTAGAACTTAGAGCGACTTCACCCTAACTAACCTAAGGACATCACACAACACCCAGTCATCACGAGGCAGAGAATCTCGCTTTTTATTGGGTAGCAACTCTGTTTGTTTCCTCCTCAGAACTAGAAATATCGGCATGTACAATAAATAACTGTCCAAACTGCTTGCTGGAGCTTTTGAACGTTCCATCGGCAAAGAACGAATTGCAGTCTGTTAAACAGGATTTTCCCCTTTCGCTGGCGAACACCAATATCCTGTCATTTGGTCCTCTGTCGTCATCTGCTAGTAAAAATTTGCTCCCATCATTCATTAGCAAATGATGTTCTTGCAGAAATATTCCTGCAGCATCGGTTGGATCTTGTGTAGATCCCATGATTTTTTCCTGAGGCGTTGCAGCGATCGTTTTGTACTCCTGTGTGGCGGCAGTGATGTGACGATGCAGTACTGAACTGCGGTGTGCTACCTGTTTGGTGTCCCTGTGGACCGCCCGCTACCTGTTCGGCCGGGTCTCCTCACAAATGTCGCTCTTCAGAACTGTCGCTCCCCACAAATGTCGCAACCCCGCAGTCAGGTGTCGGAGGGAAGGGGGGGGGGGGGGGGGGGGAGAGAGCTTAAGGCCTAAGTGCCGATTTCCTGTATTTGTGCATGCAATTCCCACCCTACACCTGATATCACTCTGGGAGGGAAAGTCAGAATTATGAGCGACATCAACCGACCAGCGAGAAACTTGAACGCCACTGTAAAGGAGGCAGACTTTTCTCCTGTTAGACAGCCGTCTCCTGAGGAAGAGGTTGGTGTCTATCTTTGAAAGCTCGAGTTTTAATCCGATGTGAGGCGTTCTATACTTGGGACATTATTTTATACCACCTAACTATAGGCTGTCAGTGAAACCAAAGACAGTTCACAGACTCCTGTAGATGCCAATGAACCGAAATTGAATGTAGGAGAGCAAAGGCATAAATACTGAACTACATTTTGAAATACATTTTTAAAACGTTACTGTCTGCTTGTAACACAGGTGGCTCACCCTCTACTTTACCAGTCATGTTACCAGGAATACACTAATGTATGATGTATTAGCTGCCAACCAGGTGGCAACGAACAGCCGTGAATATAATCTTGTGTGTCCCTTAAAAGAGAGTGGTTCCTGAACAAACGAGATCTCGCATAATTCGTGATTAATTTAGTGTAAAATTGTTTTATGGCATGTCTTGTTTTTTCAAACTGGCTCAAATGGCTCTGAGCACTATGCGACTTAACATCTATGGTCATCAGTCCCCTAGAACTTAGAACTACTTAAACCTAACTAACCTAAGGACATCACACAACACCCAGTCATCACGAGGCAGAGGATCTTGTTGTTTCTAAGGAGCTGGGTCACCCCAATTTCAAAATAAAGGGTCAGTATACTAAAACACTAGTCTAAGTTGTTTGAATAAGACCACGGCTCCACTGTGAGAAACAGGAAAAGCAGCGCTGCCAGATGAAGGAAAGCATGGATATGGGCGCCGTCCCACAGCGAGAAAAACAGTTCTCAGCGTCGGTGGGAACGTGTTAGGCAGAGCCCAGTAACAGTTGCGTTGAGAAAGAGCTGAAATCGTTACAACTAGACAAGGCTCTGTACATAAACTAATGCTGATTTTGCTCTCTTTCTCCTAATGTGCACAAATTTATAAAACAGAAAGTTGCTTGGAAAATGTGGCATATTGTACTGAAGTAGGCCAATGGGGAGTCGTAGTCACAGCCTTTGTGTCGTAAAGGAGTTTTCCTGGAAAGTAATGACGCTGTCATTAACCGTACAGCTTAATAGAGCTACAGCTTCCAATGACTGGCAGGCAGATAGATGCCAGCTAGACCAAGCAGTACTCACAGGCAATGTAACACAGTAGAAGGACAATCTCCCAATAAAATAATACTGGTACGTCTGAGACAGACAAAAAAGTCGTAGGCAGTTGTGTGTGGCACACTGAATTTAAGCAATAAGGCTTAAAAGGCGCCAGGAATTGCAGCAACGTTGCATCGATATAAACCATAAGTTTTAGGGAAATACTTAATAAACTTCAGAGAAAGAGTTGATAACAGAAAAAATAGATCTCATGTACTCATGCAATCACCGGTTGGAGTGACCGAGCGGTTCTAGGCGCTACAGTCTGGAACGGCGCGACCGCTACGGTTGCAGGCTCGAATCCTGCCTCGGATGGATGTGTGTGATGTCCTTAGGTTAGTTAGGTTTAAGTAGTTATCAGTTCTAGGGGACTGATGACCTCAGAAGTTAAGTCCCATAGTGCTCGGAGCCATTTGAACCATTTTACTCATGCAATTGTTTCAGTACAATCATTTATCATCCACACTGTCACACACACCCATAGCAATAACAAAACATCAATATCTCAGACCGTGTAGTTAAACATTGGTGCTTGGCAGTGCTGTTTTATACCATATTTAAGTAGGAGGACTGTTTGGAAAGTAGGGTCTGATCGATTGTTAAATGGAAACAACTGTGAAAAATTTAAAATGCTTTATTTGCAACAGTTAGCCACACCTTCCAGCTACTTCCCTATATAGTCGCCGCTCCGATTTAGCAATGTGGTGGAGCGTGGCACCAACTTTCAAATGCTTTCATCGTAGAAGGCACCCGCCTGTGATTTCTACCAATTGTCGTTGTCTGTGCCAAAATGTTGTCTTCGTAGTCAGGGGCTCACGTGAGCGGAGATGAAACTCAGTGGAGCCAATTACAGGCTGTGTTGTGTGTGATCAAACACTTCCCATCGAAAACGCTGCAGAAGCGTCTTCATTGGCTCACCAGTGTGCGGCCGAGAATTGTCACGAAGCAGGAAATGCACGACAATTGGTTTACGTGGGGTTCCCTGAAATCAATCAAAATCACTCGTACTTGGCGGGAGACACTGTTTTCTAGGCATCTTTATGTGCTCAACGTGCGCTTAGAATGGCAAAGAGCGATGTGGCGCGGTGGACTAGCGCACTAGAAACGCTGCCTAACATACAGCGTGTTTCAAAAATGACCGATATATTTGAAACGGCAATAAAAACTAAACGAGCAGCGATAGAAATACACCGTTTGTTGCAATATGCTTGGGACAACAGTACATTTTCAGGCAGACAAACTTTCGAAATTACAGTAGTTACAATTTTCAACAACAGATGGCGCTGCGGGCTGGGAAACTCTATAGTACGATATTTTCCACATATCCACCATGCGTAGCAATAATATGGCGTAGTCTCTGAATGAAATTACCCGAAACCTTTGACAACGTGTCTGACGGAATGGCTTCACATGCAGATGAGATGTACTGCTTCAGCTGTTCAATTGTTTCTGGATTCTAGCGGTACACCTGGTCTTTCAAGTGTCCCCACAGAAAGAAGTCACAGGGGTTCATGTTTGGCGAATAGGGAGGCCAATCCACGCCGCCTCCTGTATGTTTCGGATAGCCCAAAGCAATCACACGATCATCGAAATATTCATTCAGGAAATTAAAGACGTCGGCCGTGCGATGTGGCCGGGCACCATCTTGCATAAACCACGAGGTGTTCGCAGTGTCGTCTAAGGCAGTTTGTACCGCCACAAATTCACGAAGAATGTCCAGATAGCGTGATGCAGTAATCGTTTCGGATCTGAAAAATGGGCCAATGATTCCTTTGGAAGAAATGGCGGCCCAGACCAGTACTTTCTGAGGATGCAGGGACGATGGGACTGCAACATGGGGCTTTTCGGTTCCCCATATGCGCCAGTTCTGTTTATTGACGAAGCCGTCCAGGTAAAAATAAGCTTCGTCAGTAAACCAAATGCTGCCCACATGCATATCGCCGTCATCAATCCTGTGCACTATATCGTTAGCGAATGTCTCTCGTGCAGCAATGGTAGCGGCGCTGAGGGGTTGCCGCGTTTGAATTTTGTATGGATAGAGGTGTAAACTCTGGCGCATGAGACGATACGTGGACATTGGCGTCATTTGGACCGCAGCTGCAACACGACGAACGGAAACCCGAGGCCGCTGTTGGATCACCTGCTGCACTAGCTGCGAGTTGCCCTCTGTGGTTGCCGTACGCGGTCGCCCTTCCTTTCCAGCACGTTCATCCGTCACGTTCCCAGTCCGTTGAAATTTTTCAAACAGATCCTTTATTGTATCGCTTTTCGGTCCTTTGGTTACATTAAACCTCCGTTGAAAACTTCGTCTTGTTGCAACAACACTGTGTTCTAGGTGGTGGAATTCCAACACCAGAAAAATCCTCTGTTCTAAGGAATAAACCATGTTGTCTACAGCACACTTGCACGTTGTGAACAGCACACGCTTACAGCAGAAAGACGACGTACAGAATGGCGCACCCACAGACTGCGTTGTCTTCTATATCTTTCACATCACTTGCAGCGCCATCTGTTGTTGAAAATTGTAACTACTGTAATTTCAAAAGTTTGTCTGCCTAAAAATGTACTGTTGTCCCAAGCATATTGCAACAAACGGTGTATTTCTATCGCTGCTCGTTTAGTTTTTATTGCCGTTTCAAATATACCGGTCATTTTTGAAACTCCCTGTGTATGTACCATTATATTTTCACTGTGGTGTCCACTTTGTGCCCGATCGGACCTTACTTTCGAATAGCCCTCGTAGCAGCAAACTGTAATACACTACAAAAGTACTTTTAGACATTTTATGCATTTCATCAGAGAATTTAATTACCTCTTCCACGAAAACAGAATATACCATCCTTGTCCAGGTATTTTTAAAATTATGTTATATTAATAGGACGGAGGTACTATTTGTTTCACAACGAAAATCGGTTCACGCGAATATATATTTTATTTTTTCTCTGAAATTAAAAGTTCATATACATTGTTCAGAACTTCTATAAATGAGACGAGGGGTCACGTTTACAATTAATATCGAATCCCTTCCGTGAAAACAGTATGGAGCGACGCATTAGCGGAACGCTGCAGCGATGAAATTTCAGTCGCATTTCACGCTCCCAGCTACAAAATTATGCAGGTACGTCCGCTCATACACCTTCCCTTCTTCATCTGGCTCTATCCAACCCTCATCCCAAAGGGCGATGCAAAATGCTCACCGCAGCAATGCGTCCAAATGACGTGTCAATACATCACATTGCATATTTCATCGTAACCGCACCGCATCCGACACTTGTTGCAACTCAGCGTATTAACACTTTATATTGACAATACGTGACGACTTCTACAGATGTTACACATTCATACACAATTTTCTGTCTTATTACGGCTTGCTTCATTAATATTCATAACAATACAGATAGTGTACATTCTGTAATTAAATATTTAATTACAAACCAAAAACTTGTCGATAAAAACGTCACATTACAGTCTCCAAGAGCTGCTGATAAATAATTGTTTACTTTCAACTGGTTTCGATCTTCAGTTCATCTTGAGGTGTCTTCAAGTCTGCATAGCATTGATATTGTGGCGTCAAATAACATAAAAGCCATCGTGCATCAGTTTTGTACAGCCAATAATAAAACACATTTCACTGTCAGAAGTGCGTAGGGACTTCAGAAAATAAATTATACGTGTCGTCCTGCGCTAAGACTGAAACGTCCCCTTTGAAAAATTATATAGGACTGTGCTTAAACTGACACACAATATTTTTTAGCGCAACGCAATCTGACTTTCAGAAATCCCTACAAAGCAATGGCCCTGACTAACATTAACCTATACCTTTCACAAATCACTTACCGCACAAAAATCTTCATTACTCGAACTACTGCAATACAGCGAGCGCCACTACTGCCAGCTAAATAAAAGATTCAAACTACGGAAGGCACTAACTACTGATAGGCATAGTTAGCAAATGAAAGATTTTGATAGAGTACAAACAATGTATTTACCTTAATAGTGTTGAAAAATCATAATATACATAGCGGTTCATAATATCCAGTATTACAAATTTCAAAACTCCGCCATCTCTCTCCCCACATCCACCACTGCTGGCGGCTCACCTCCAACTGTGCAACGCTACGCGCTATTCACATCCAGCTGCCGCTGCCTAACACTACAATGGCAGACAACAGTGCAAACTAGCCACAGACTGCACACAGCACAGTCAGTGATTTTCATATAGAGAGCTACGTAACGTTGCCAATAAGAAAACCTAAACAGCCTACTTACATAGCCCCCATGCTCACCACAAAAATTTTACAAATTGTTTTGGGCAGTGGCCAATAATGATTTGATAAAATTTTTCATAATTACAATACAAAGAAATCAAATGCACACACTTATTGATACAATGTTGGTCACAGGCTAAAATTTTCTCACAGTCCATAAAGCCAGTCCTGATCATTCATCATAATAGTAATTACAGTTTTTTTTTTCACAAAGTCTCATTAGTAAAAGAAATTGCACACAGAAGTAGTGGATTTCCATGCAGTCTTGAAGAAGTAGTGTTGTCCTCCCAACGGACAGACAGTGCTGACTCTTGTCATGCAGGCAGGTAATGGGCCACAACAGAGCAAACCCACCGCAAAGTCAGTCGAAGTTGATGAATATTGGTAGGTAGGTCATCACATAGTAGACCCACTGTAGTTCTGGTAGAGATTACGGTATTGGTGGGCCACCAGAGGTGCAGACCCACTGCAGTCCTTGTAGAAATAATGGTATTGGTGGGTCATCAAAGATGCAGACCCACTGTAGTCCTTGTAGATATAATGGTATTGGTGGGTCATCAAAGATGCAGACGCACTGTAGTCCTTGTAGAGATTGTGGTATTGGTGGGCCACCAGAGGTGCAGACCCACTGCAGTCCTTGTAGAAATAATGGTATTGGTGGGTCATCAAAGATGCAGACCCACTGTAGTCCTTGTAGATATAATGGTATTAGTGGGTCATCGAAGATGCAGACCCACTGTAGTCCTTGTAGAGATTGTGGTATTGGTGGGCCACCAGAGGTGCCATATGAAACGTCCCCTTTGAAAAATTGTACAAGACTGTGTTTAAACTGACACACAATATTTTTAGCGCAACGCAATCTGACTATCAAAGATCCCTGCAAAAGAATGGCCCTGAGTAACTTTAACCTGTACCTTTCACAAATCACTTACCTCACAAAAATCTTGGTTACTCGAACTACTGCAATACAGCGAGCGCCACTACTGCCAGCTAAATAAAAGATTCAAACTACTGAAGGCACTAACTACTGATAGGCATAGTTAGCAAATGAAAGATTTTAATAGAGAACAAACAATGTATTTGCCTTAATAATCATAATATATGTGCCATCCAGTCTTATAAATTTCAAGTCTCCGCCATTTCTCTCCCCACATCCACCACTGCTGGCGGCTCACCTCCAACTGCGCAACGCTACGCACTGTTCACATCCAGCTGCCGCTGCCTAACACTACAATGGCAAACAACAATGCAAACTAGCCACAGACTGCACACAGCACAGCCAGTGATTTTCATACAGAGAGCTACGTAACGTTGCCAATAAGAAAACCTAAACAGCCTACTTACAAGACCATTGCACAACAAGAAGCACATTGTCAGCATTCAGTACATGTTATGCTTTCGCTAAAAACGCAGTTATGCCGCGCTATGGACGACAGGGGCGTCGCAGACTGAAATGGCGCACTAGCTGTGAGCTTACTACAAAGTTGAAACGCGCGAAACAACACGATTTTTATGGATAAAACGTTTACACTGCACACACATTCATCGTTGAATTCTAGGGGTGTGTGGACCAAATGGAATTTCAGGTCCAGTCCTACTGAAATGGTGCCAATAATTTGAAGAAGGTCGCGCAGACATGAGTGGCGATAGGAAGTCCAGATCTTGTATCCGGCCGTGCTCACTGTGAACTAAGAACAGCAAACAGTGATGTGACGCGATTGACGGCATACTTGTGGCACTGCCCAACACCTATGTGCAAAACGTAATTTGGATTTTCACTGTAGCGTCGATTTCGTGCCCGACCGGACATTACACGTTAACGCGACCGCTTCCGGAACGGGGAATTGCGCCAGCCACTGATGAAAATCCCTCCTGCGGATTAACGATGAGGAGCCGACGTGTCGGCCAGACTGGAAGTGGTTTTTGGGCTGTTTCCCACGTCCTATTAGGTGAATACCGGACTGTTTCCCATGTTCCGCTTCAGGTACGCACAACGCAGACAGTTAGAACACTTTCTCGCACTTGGAAACAGGATTTACCCTATACCAGGAGATTGATGATCTTAGCTGTTTGGTGTCCTTAAAAATTTACTCAACATCAGCAGCAGACATCTCACATTCGATTTCCGTCTTTTCGGAAAGGTGAAAGAAAATCTGGGGAGAGAGATTTTGCAGTGATGGGAACATTCACAGACCGGTTTTCGTATGTTTTCGTCGGATTTCTATAGTCGAGGAACTGAAGGTTTAGTGGAAAGATCCAGTCATTGTTTACAGAGAATTGGTGGACACTATGCATCTGTGTCACTTTGAACTGCAGTGCAGTATTAAATGAAAGTTACTTGTCCTGCTGTAATAATAGTTAGCTTACTTTTTGAAGTCCGTTCGTAAAATATACTAACACTGGCAATCTCCATCTAAGCGCTGTAACAAACTGGTATGAAAAGACCGCAAGCAGAATCGGACATTTTTGGGGGAGGGGGGAGGGGGGGGGAATATTAAGCAAGGTTTGAACGACGAACCGGAGATGACGCAAAGGCAAATTGTGGGAATCGATTAATTACTTTTCCAAAAGAGTTAAATTGGGCCGAAATTAATGCTCAGCTAATGACACCATTCGTATGTACAGCGTTCAGATTTTACATGCAAAAACAGTCACCCCGTTCGGATTTAGCCATTCGGATTTTACGAACAGAAACAGCCTCCTTTAAATAACTCCGGACTGAAGTGAGAATAATGGTTTAAATTTTTATCGGACCTTGATCTAAGATAAGTTGTAACCGTTTGAAAAAATCTTGCTTCGTTTGGATTCTGAGTACAAAAACATGTTTTTCTGGGAGGTTTTTGAAGCGCACCACACCTATACTTTAACCTTGTACCTAACAGGTGAAACTTTGCACGAAGGTAGATTAATGGATAAAGACAAAAGCGACATTTGTTTATCCAATAGTCCTTATCCGTTATTCAGATTTGATGGTTTAAGATCGAACTAAATGTAGCACGTAAAATTTTTTCTTCCGTGAACTGAATGCGCGGAAATGGTTTAAAGTGAATCAAATAAATAAAAAAGGCGTTCTTACGATGAAATTGAAAAGTCTCTTTCAAAAATCTAGCCATTCGGATTTTACGTTATTTATGAGGTATTTTGTTTCTTGCGCACGTATCTATGCTTAAACTTGTGTGAATCGGTTCAGATTTTACAAGAATGTAGACGAATAGATGCAGTTAATGGTCATCCTGTAATTCTGGTGAAAGCTTTATCCGTTGTCATGATATAAGCAACATTGTTCGACAGACCCGAAAGACAATAAAAAAAATCGTATATCGGATCAGTCGTAACTCGAGTCAGCAAAAATCTATAATGGTTGCCAAGATACGGCGGTCTAACGTCAGAACTATGCTACCGGAAAGGTTGCGTACCAGAATCAAAAAAGCTCCTATCGTAGCACAGAAGAAAGCGAATATGTCCCGGCAAAAGTTAAGAATATAAAAGAAGCGCACTAGCTTTTCGATTTAAGTCGCAGCTTCGAAGACATTTAAATGAAAACATTGAGACATATTCGCGCTTTTTTAGAGTTAACACCACTTTCCCAGTGCGGTGAGCTCTCTTAAGCCTACCCCTCTGTTACATGTTTGTAATGTGCTTCTAGAGAGTGAGATACATCTACAATGGGCCTCTATGAGAGAAAGTACGCAAGAGCAGAGATTCTGGCATCCTTAACTTTAATAACACGATGTGTCAAATTTCACCGCATCATAAATGCCTTGTTGGATGACATGATTGGTATATGGCCTGTTATACGACATGACATCATATATCATGTTACTTTACTTGACACGATGCACTATACTACATGACATTTCGATTTAAATGTCTTTGAAGGTGCCATGTAAGTCTAGAAGTTCCCCTCTTTTACATTCGTGCTGTATTCGCCTTCTTTGTGGTACGATAAGATCATCTCTCAATGTGGCAAGAGTATATTAACAAAAACTTCGTGATTTAAGCTACGCATAGCAACAAACATCACTGCTGATCCAGCATAGTTCTTTAGAATTATTTTATTTGTGTTCAGGGAAAGACTTTATGCTCGACATGTACACTACAGCGCTCCCGTTTCGCACACCTCGTTCCTTCTCATCTACAGGAGCCGCCACAGCAGCGACGCAGACACGCAAGGCGCCGCAGGCGTAGCGGCCTTGTTCCGTACCGAGCACTGACCAGCTTAAGGCAGCGCCTGGCGTGGCGTGCAAGAAATTCGCAGGCAGCCGCTTCGCGCCAAGGTCGCCCACCAGCCGGCCGCGCAGTATAAAACCGAGCAATTTCCTTGGCGGGCCAGCTAATTTCGCTCACTCTCTCTCTGAACTCCCACACTCTGTGCCCCGCGTACTGGAGTTGGATTCTTGCCCGGCCATACACAGCTTGAAGCTCAAAGATGCCTTATTTTACAGCGAAGTGTGGCCGCAGAAGCGCTGCTGTCGGCAATGCCGCAATGTGGCTCCAAAATAGGAAAGTATTTCCGTATGGCCCAGCAGCATTGCTGATGGAATAAGCTGTTGTAGGTAATTGCTGAGGGGTGGCTCAGATGTTGTCGGTGTTGTCCGCTGGGAGTGCAGAACGAATTCTTCGGCCAGGCTATACTTGACTCTGTAATTGTAAGTGCTTTCCCATAAACATACGTGAACTGAAGGTGGAACGGGAAGTAAGGAAGGGGATCGAAAGGAACTGATGATATCAGCTGCATCTGGACTTAATGCGGAATCATCGGCGACGAATGAAAATGTGTGCTGGGCCGGGATTCGAAATTTTCTGCTAACTAGGTATTTTCTTTAAGCACTGCGTTACCTGGACACAGTGTTAATCGCAAATGTGCGGACTACTTCAAGCCGCTCCTCGGCCGACACACATTCGCACCTCGCGTCTCCACTTATTCACAGTCCCCATCCTTGCCCTCAGTGCTCACTTGCTTTACGTCTCTGCTGGGGGTCGAATGAAAATGTGGATCTCCACAGACTGTCGTGTATTCGTAGCCCATCGAGGTGTATGAGTTATACGGATGCGTGGTGTCTGTTCTTTCGGACACGTATGTTCAGGAGGGGTAGTGCAAAGGAGAGGAACAGGTGTTTCAGTGTAGCGGACGAACAAAGAGATTAGAGGCGGCATGAGTGTACATGAGAAAATATAAGCCAGTTTATTTTACAAGCACAGGTATATGAAACGAACAGTTTGGTCGTATATAGTAGCTGCATGTTCATCGGTCCTTATAGTAACTGCTGACGCAGTTGCACATTACAAATTATACTGTTCATTGTTTCATATACTATTATGGCTCTTTCGTTCTCACTATTTCCACACATAGAAAATGTGTCACCCTACGTTTCTTCATTTTCAACTGTCGTGTCTGTTTCACTTCCACTGACAGTGTCAGTTGATTCACTGTCACTTTCATTTGCGGACTCAGTATTGCTTCCATTACTATGACTATCAGTATTGAAGTCCGTAGCTTGGTCCAGTAAATCTTCACCCCGGAACATACTGCTCTTCAAATGTACGTACGTTCTCCTTCCAGTCTCCTTTTATTGAAGAAGTAATTTGTTCATTTATAAGTGTTAATAATCTGTCCATTTTCCATGTCACATTTCATTCAGAAATGCCGTTCTTTACCTTGCCATATCAGGTCTACAGAATTCAATTCTGGAAGGTGTGGGAGTAGTTGAAACTCAGTATGACCATGTTCGTTTAAAATATTTTTATAAGTGATGTGGCCTGGTTTGTTAATTTTGATCACAGAATATTACTGAGATCTCTGCATATCCTTGTGGAAAGTAATTCTGTTTTCTGTCAACCAGGACGTCATTCCTCTCCTCTTGCACTTTGATTCTGGAGTACGAGTCAGTTGCTTATGTGGTACGGAGCGTTGTCTATAACGATGACGGTACGAGGTAGTAGATTCGGTATTAATTCTCCCTGAATCACTTTTCATAATTTGAGAAGTTCATGTCGTTTGGATAATCTCCTGTTTTCTCTCCAGATTTAAACCTTATGCAGCCATTCCGTATAAAATCGTCCTCCCAGCCAGCATGGATGATATACACTATGTGCTCAAAAGTATCAGGACACCTGGCTTGAATCACTTACAAGTCCGTGGCGCACTCCATCGGTAATGCTGGAATTCACTGTGGTGTTGGCCCACCCTTAGCAATGATGACAGCTTCCACTCTCGCAGGCATACGTTCAATCAGGAACTGGAAGGTTTCTTGGGGAATGGCAGCCCATTCTTCACGGAGTGCTGCGCTGAGGAAAGGTATCGACGTCGGTCGGTGAGGCCTTGCACGAAGTCGGCGTTTCAAAACATCGCAAAGTTGTTCTATAGGATTCAGGTCATGAGTTTGTGCGGGTCTGTCTATTATAGGGATGTTACTGTCGTGTAGCCACTCCGCCACAGTCCGTGCATTATGAACAGGTGCTCGATCGGATCGTGCTGAAAGATGCAATCACCATCCCAGAATTGCTCTTCAACAGCGGGAAGCAAGAAGGTGCAATCATCAGTGTAGGCCTGTGCTGAGATAGTGCCTCGCAAAACAACAAGGAGTGCAAGACCCCTCCATGAAAAACACGACGGCACCATAACACCACCGCCTCCGAATTTTACTGTTGGCACCATACACGCTGGCAAATGACGTTCCCCGAGGATGCGCCATTTCAACATCCTGCATCGGATCGCCACATTGTGCACCGTGATTCGTCACTCAACACACCCAGCCAGGCATCGTTTGGCATTTACGAGCGTGATGTGTGGACCATGAGCAGCCGCTCGACCACGAGATCCAAGTTTTCTCACCTCCCGCCTGTCATAGTACTTGCAGTGGATCCTGATGCATTTCGGAATTACAGTGTGATGGTCTGGAGAGATGTCTCCCTATTACACTTTACGGCCCTCTTCAACTGTCAGGGGTCTCTGTCACTCAACAGACGAGGTCGGTCTGTACGCATTTGTGCTGTACGTGCCCCTTCACGTTTCCACTTCACTGTCACATCAGGAACAGTGGACCTGTGGATGTTTAGGAGTGTGGAAATCTCGCGTACAGACGTATGACACAAGTGACAACCAATCTCCTGACCACGTTCGAAGTCCGTTATTTCCGCGGAGGGCCCCATCCTGCTCTCTAATGATATATGATGACTACTGAGGTTGCTAATATGGAATACCTGGTAGTAGGTGGCAGCACAATGCACCTAATACGAAAAACGTATGTTCGGGGGGTGTCCGGATACTTTTGATCACATAGTGTATGTGATGTCTGTTCTTGAGGACATGCCCGAAATAACGGACACCAGTTTGATAGTGCAGCCACTATGAATCCAAACAAGAACGATTCACGATATTTTTGCCAGACCAAGATTCGAACCCGAGTCTCCTGGTCATAAGGCAGATGCGCTGACCTGCGCCATTCGGATACAGTGGCCATCGCAACTGCACGCCTCCTGTCGGACACAAATTTCCAAATTGTCCTCTTAATAATTATGCAGTGTCCCTTGCCCATAATCCTCATAAGTCGCGGCATTTCGTCGATTCCCGTAATACGGTTTCAAGTATGGTGTGCAACTTCACAGAAGCAATCATTGGCCATCCCTGCCTTTAATTATATATATAGTGTCTGTTCCTTCGGTCACATCCATGTCTTCGCTGTTCATCGGGGCTGAGTCCGAAGCGAGACTCATCAGTGAAAACAATTCTAGTCCACTCAATGAGATTCCAGGTCGAAGTCGTGTCTGGAGACAACTGTGGGTTACCAACCTGTCACCCGCCATACGGCCCAACAACCAGTAATGATGGTCTGGGGTGCCATTTCTTTTCATAGAAGGAACCATTTGGTTGTCATCCGCGACACCTTCTTGGCACACCTGGACGTCGACGATATTCTACGCCCTGTTTTGTTGCCCTTCATGTCAAGCCATCCTGGGTTTACATTTCTGAAAGATAATGCCCGCCCAGACACGGTGAGAGTTTCTGCTGCTTCTCTCCGTGCTTGTAAAACACTACCTTGGCCAGTAGGTCCCCAATTGAGGACTTTTTGAGCATAATGAGCAGGCCCTCCACCATCTCGCGAGTTTGACAATATAACGTACCAACTAGACAAGATTTGGCCCGATATCCCTTTGGAGGACATGCAACAATTCTGTCAGCCAAGCCGAAGCCGAATAATTGCTTGCGTAATGGCTCAATGTCTGAACCTCTATCTTTCTCTTTCTCATTCTCTCTCTCTCTCTCTCTCTCTCTCTCTCTCTCTCTCTCTCTCTCTCTCTCTATCTCTATCTCTCTCTCGAAAATATCAATTTTTCTGCAATTTTTAGTCATTTGTTTGACTGCACATAATGTCTATCGATTTCTGTCCCATTCGGATAATTCCTTCGCAGTGCCCTCTTTATCTTTTTATTTTATTTTCATTTTTTCGTGGAGTCTATTAAGGTTGGTTGACAGTATATAAGACGTACACAAAGCAAGCTGAAATTTAATTTGAGTTTTCTCGTAAGGGTCGCCAACATGCGCAGGAAATGTCTAGAATTGCCGGCCGGGGTGGCCGAGCGGTTCTAGGCGCTACATTCTAGGACCGCGCGACCGCTACGGTCGCAGGTTCGAATCCTGCCTCGGGCATGGATGTGCGTGATGTCCTTAGGTTAGTTAGGTTTAAGTAGTTCTCAGTTCTAGGGTACTGATGACCTTAAAAGTTACGCCCCACAGCGCTCAGAGCCATTTGAACCATTTATCTGGAGTTGTTTCTAACGACTACGGCCAGCATAGTGAAACTGCGAGCAACCGCTGGACCGCTGCAGCATACATTACACCACGGGGAGACACACTGCCTGCGTCTTAGAGGGGAGTGAAGTGTATCCCTCAGCACGGAGCAAGCAGTTACTCGTTTTGACAACTGGGGAGAAACTCCAACGGCGGTCTGAAGAACACAGCCTCTGCAGCTTCTAAGACGAAAAGCAGAGAATACCTGTGATGATTTGAGAAAGTACGGCGTTCTTTGTGGCACAACCAGGAAGCAGGTACGAGGGCAGCTTCGTTAAAGGGAGTGGGGAGGCGAGGGGAAGGGAGAGCGCGGGGGGCGACCGTCTCAGCGGAGTGGAGCAGACTGTAGGCGGAGTGTGCAGCGCTGCGAGCCCTTCATTTCTCGACGGAAACTGCTAATTGGGCGTGAGCAGGGCGCTTGTACCTGCTCGTCGAGGGCTTGTCTTTAGGGCCTCCGACTGGGGCCGTCTGCCGGGAAAACAAGAGCGTGCGCGCGATACGCGGAACAACTGCCGACGGTATCGAGACCGCCCAACTTCAGGGTTGGTCTTTTGGACTACTGTTCCTCTCGAAAGAATTTTATCTACTTCACGAAACAGTCTTCGGAAGGTAACTACACTACTGGCCATTAAAATTGCTACACCAAGAAGATGACGTGCTACAGAAGCGAAATTTAACCTACAGGAAGAAGATGATGTGATATGCAAATGACTAGCTTTTCAGAGCATTCACACAAGGTTGGCGCCGATGGCGACACTTACAACATGCTGACATGAGGAAAGTTTCCAACCAATTTCTCATACACAAACAGCAGCTGACCGGCGTTGCATGGTGAAACGTTGTTGTGATGCCTCGTGTAAGGAGGAGAAATTCGTACCATCACGTTTCCGACTTTGATATTGCGGTATATCGTATCGTGACATTGCTGCTCGCGTTGCTCGAGATCCAATGACTGTTAGCAGACTTGGAATCGGTGGGTTCAGGAGGGTAATACGGAACGCCGTGCTGGATCCCAATGGCCTCGTATCACTAGCAGTCGAGATGACAGGCATCTTATCCACATGGCTGTAACGGATCGTGCACCCACGTCTCGACCCCTGAGTCAACGGATGGGGACGTTTGCAAGACAACCATCTGCACGAACATTTCGACGACGTTTGCAGCAACACGGACTATCAGCTCGGAGACCATGGCTGCGGTTACCCTCGACGGTGCATCACAGACAGGAGCGCCTACGATGGTGTACTCAACGACTAACCTGGGTACACGATTAGCAAAACGTCATTTTTTCGGATGAATCCAGATTCTGTTTACAGCGTCGTGATGGTCGCATCCGTGTTTGGCGACATCGCGATGAACGCACATTGGAAGCGTGTATTCGTCATCGCCATGCTGGCGTATCACCCGGCGCAATGGTATGGGGTGCCATACACATCTCGATCACCTCTTGTTCGCATTGACGGCACTTTGAACAGTAGACGTTACATTTAAGATGTGTTACGACCCGTGGCTCTACCCTTCATTCGATCCCTGCGAAACCCTACATTTCAGCAGGATAGTGGACGACCGCATGTTGCAGGTCCTGTACTGGCCTTTCTGGATACAGAAAATGTTCGACTGCTGCCCTGGCCAGCACATTCTCCTGATCTCTCACCAATTGAAAACGTCTGGTCAATGGTGGCCGAGCAACTGGCTCGTCACAATACGCCAGTCACTACTCTTGATGAATTGTGGTATCGTGTTGAAGCTGCATGTTCAGCTGTACCTGTACACGCCATTGAAGCTCTGTTTGACTCAATGCCCAGGCGTATCAAGGCCGTTATTACGGCCAGAGGTGGTTGTTCTGAGTACTGTTTTCTCAGGATCTATGCACCCAAATTGCGTCAAAATGTTATCGCATGTCAGTTCTAGTATAATATATTTGTCCAATGAATACACGTTTATCATCTGCATTTCTTCTTGGTGTAACAATTTTAATGGCCAGTAGCGTATATCAATAAAAAGAGTAATCTGGTTTACGTATATTCTTCGTTAGACCACTGAAAAATGCTAATTGATAATTCGTGAAGGATTTATAGATATATAGTGAAGAAAAAATGCCGCACTCTGAAGTCGGCATGTTATTCCTCATCCAGAGCCAAGACAGAAGTCGAAGATTTATACCGCGTATATGGATGGCAGAGAAACATCATCCGCTATGTCGCACCAAGAACGAAACAGTTGATTGATCGTGACACATGGTCAGTGAAGAGGATTGTGCAAAAAATAACAGGATGTCAGCTGCAAAAGTCACTGCAGAACTGAATGTCGCACTCGAGTATCCTGTCAGTGCCAAAATAACGCGATAGGAGCTCCATAAGGTGGGAACTGGAGTGCGAACAGGGATACCAAAACCTCTCATCAATAATGCGAATGCCCGTAACAGGAAAAGGTGGTGCCAAAGACATAAAACTGGACTTCGGAGCAATGGCAGAAAGTTATCTGGTCGGATGAGTCTTGCTGAATACTGTTTCCAGTTTCTGGCCGAGTTTACGTCCAAGGAATGAAACATAGCAGGGGTTCGGTGATGATCTGGACACTCGTATGTCGGTATTCCATGGACCGTACGGTTACACTGCAAGGTGGCATTACTACTAAGGATTACGTGACCATTTTGGCTTGTCAGGCCCATCCTATGGTATAATGTTTGTTCCCCAGTAGCGATGCTGTGTCCTAAAACGAAAGAGCCCCTGTTCACAGCACTCGCATTGTACAGGACTTGGTTTGTGAGCTTGAGGAAGAATTGTCGCATCTGCCTTGGGAACCGCAGTCGCCAGATCTCAATTTTATTGAGCCCTTGTCCTCGACTTTTGAGAGAAGAGAGCCTAATCGCAACCCATCTCCGTTACCTTTATCGATGCTTGTCACTATTTCCATGAAGAATTGTGTAACATTCATTTGAAAACCATTCGGGATCTGTATTTATTCATTCCGAGACTTCTGGAAGCTGTTTTGAATATCAACGGTATTGTTACACCGTATTACGCAGCGTAAAGTGTTGTGTTTTAGATTTTTCCGTAATCTTGTCAACCCCTGTAGATAAATGTTCTATTATGACCAAATTAATGCGATATTATGAGCAACACAAGGAAACACCGTCTAGAACTCCACAACTTTTGAGAAACAAAACTGAACTACCAGCCTACTGAAGAATCGCTTTGGATAACTGTTCCATTTTTAGTATTTGGTTCTAGAATAAAAGAGTTATTATGTGTCAACGAAAGAACACACTTGAAAAAAGAAGACTATATATATAATGTTTTCTTACGAAATGGTAAAGCTTCAGATTTAAAGTGGTTAGTGGCTTATCTAGATGCAGCATGGATGTACATTACACTGTACACAGACATTAGTAAAGTGTCAGATGATTTGTGGATCAA
Organism: Schistocerca cancellata; assembly: GCF_023864275.1. Classification (NCBI taxonomy): domain Eukaryota; kingdom Metazoa; phylum Arthropoda; class Insecta; order Orthoptera; family Acrididae; genus Schistocerca; species Schistocerca cancellata. The sequence continues at coordinate 94,965,072 of NC_064631.1, read as the reverse complement.
CAGTGCCAGTCAATGTTTGATTGTTGTAATTGCAGACAGTGATGTGAGTTTCCTTTCGTGCTCACATCTTCTATGTGACTACAACAGCAAAGCGTAAAACAGAAATAGCCAGAAAAAAATAAAATTACTTAGAGGCAAGAACAGCCAAACTTTTGGTATTAATTAAGGAACACGAACTTTCCCCAGTATATTTAATTCGTAAGAAATGCAAGAAAATGTTTTCCCTCCTAATGCCGCCATACAATATAGACCGAATCTCACGAATAAAGACATCTATAGTCATAGTAAGTCAAGCATCTCGCTTTTGAAGCTGAAAAAATAGCCGCTGATCCTTTTGCCGCAATAAACGTCTTGCCTGTCACCCAGCCCAGTGCAAGCCTTTCGATGTACGGCACTTCGGTCCTTTGCGCATCTCTTCCGCAGCCTTTACATCACCGTAAGAGTGGCGTCACAAGCAACTACGTCATAAGCAGTAGCTTCAACTGAAAGTGGTGAAGAGGCCTCTTTGGCAGCAGCATGAATTTTGGTGACAGTGTTGACAAGATATCGACTGGTGTACTGAGCGGTCGGTTTGACAGCTGCAGATGTCCGTGTGTTTCCAAGATGGCATCGTACTGTTTCTGCAAGTCGTGAAGGTGGCGACAGTGATGCTGCGAAATAGTTGAGTGCGGCTGACTAGTCTCACTGTTCTTTTCAGTTGGGAAGACAATCTTAGAAACACTACCCTAAGTTCTTGTTAATTATTTATGAAGATAAAAATTGTCTCAGTTATCATACACTGTCAGAAAAATAAATGTGACACCCCTCAAGGACCAGGTGATATTACTGACAAATGAGGTGACGGTCAGATCACATGAAAACGACATAGTACAGTAAAGGAAGCCCAAACAGTCGCATGAATACACAGTGTAGCGTGTATTCTCGCATGCAAACGATCATAAAGGAACGAGTAAGTCCCAGTTTCATCACGTCCGATTCGTGTTCATTTGGCGACAGATCTGGTGATGTTATTGGTGTGGTCTGTTGTTGCACACCACGAAGAGTTCATTGCATCACAGTGGCCGTATGTGGACGAGCATTGTCTTGCTGAATAAGCACATCGTATTCCTGTCGAGCCAATGGCAGTAGCATGAGGATAACCAGCGCAACGTTCCGTACACTGATTATTTCACCCTGCAGAAAGAGAAAATGTGACCAAGATGTAACTGATGGCCCCTCACACCATGAAGTCTGGGGTGGGACTTGGATTCGTGGACGAACACACTTTGGAATGAACATCTCACCAGCTCTGCGCCGTATACTTGTACTTCGATCACTCAATAGGTAGAGCCTACTCTCATCAGTGAAGACAACAGAGCACCATTACATCCTCCATTCAACTCCTTTAACGACAGCAGAGTAGCTATGTTTGGCGGTGTCATGATGGCAGCGTGGCCAGAGGGACACATGGTCTTAATCCTGCTGCTAGCTGACGGTTCGCTGATTGGTCGCTGATGACACAGCAGGCGTAACACGCGCCCAGATTTCAACCCTGGATCATTTCCAGCCTGCGACGCCTCTTTATATAGTGCGTTGATCTTGACGTGCATCTGTTCTATGTGGACGTCTACAGGTGTGGAAATGATCCATAGACTACTGTTAAAAGCAGCGCCACATCAAAGATACACTGTGCTAAGCATGTACACTACTGGCCATTAAAATTTCTACACCCCGAAGATGACGTGCTACAGACGCGAAATTTAACCGACAGGAAGAAGATGATGTGATATGCAAATGATTAGCTTTTCAGATCATTCACACAAAGTTGGCGCCGGTGGCGACACCTACAACGTGTTGACATGAGGAAAGTTTCCAATCGATTTCTCATACACAAACAGCAGTTGGTCGGCGTTCGTGACTGCTACGGTCGCAGGTTCGAATCCTACCTCGGGCATGGATGTGTGTGATGCCCTTAGGTTAGTTAGGTTTAATTAGTTCTAAGTTCTAGGGGACTGATGACCTAACATGTTAAGTCCCATAGTGCTCAGAGCCATTTGAACCATTTGACCGGCGTTGCCTGGTAAAACGTTGTTGCGATGCCTCGTATAACGAGGAGAAATGCGTACCATCACGTTTCCGACTTTGATAAAGGTCGGATTGTAGCCTATCGCGATTGCGGTTTATCGAATCATGACACTGCTGCTTGCGTTGCTCGAGATCCAATGACTATTAGCAGAATATGGAATCGGTGGGTTCAGGTGGGTGCTGGATTCCAACGGCCTCATATCACTAGCAGTCGAGATGACAGGCATCTTATCCACATGGCTGTAAGGGATCGTGCAGCCACGTCTCGATCCCTGAGTCAACAGATGGCGACGTTTGCAAGACAACAACGATCTGTATGAACAGTTCGAGGACATTTGCAACAGCATGGACTATCACCTCAGATACTATGGCTGCGGTTACCCTTGACGCTGCATCACAGACAGGAGCGCCTGCGATGGTGTACTTAACGACGAACCTGGGTGCACGAATGGCAAAACGTCATTTTTTCGGATGAATCCATGTTCTGTTTACAGCATCATGATGGTCGCATTCGTGTTTGATGACATCACGGTGAACGCACATTGGAAGCGTGTATTCTTCATCGCCATACTGGCGTATCACCCGGCGTGATGGTATGGGGTGCCATTGGTTAGACGTCTCGGTCACCTCTTGTTCGCATTGACGGCACTTTGAACAGTGGACGTTACATTTCAGAGGTGTTACGACCCGTGGCTGTACCCTTCATTCGATCCCTGCGAAACCCTACATTTCAGAAGGATAATGCACGACCGGATGTTGCAGGTCCTGTACGTGCCTTTCTGAATACAGAAAATGTTCGAGTGCTTCGCTGGCCAGCACATTCTCCAGATCTCTCACCAATTGACAACGTGTGGTCAATGGTGGCCGAGCAGCTGGTTCAAAAAAATGGTTCAAATGGCTCTGAGCACTATGGGACTTAACATCTGTGGTCATCAGTCCCCTAGAACTTAGAACTACTTAAACCTAACTAACCTAAGGACATCACACACATCCATGCCCGAGGCAGGATTCGAACCTGCGACCGTAGCAGACCCGTGGTTCCGGACTGCAGCGCCTAGAACCGCACGGCCACTGCGGCCGGCGTAGCTGGTTCGTCACAGTACGCCACTCACTACTGTTGATGAACTGTGGTATCGTGTTGAAGCTGCATGGGTAGCTGTATCTGTACACGCCATCCAAGCTCTGTTTGACACATTACCCAGGCGTATAAAGGCCGTTATTACAGCCAGAGGTGGTTGTTCTGGGTGCCGATTTCTCAGGATCTATGCACCCAAATTGCGTGAAAATGTAACCACATGTCAGTTCTAGTATAATATATTTGTCCAATGAATACCCGTTTATCATCTGTATTTCTTCTTGGTGTAGCAATTTTAATGGTCAGTAGTGTACAACAGCCCGTCGATACTTGACACAGCTTCCCGCTAGGCCCAGAAAGCGACCACTTTCAAATGGCTTAGGATGTTCAACAGGAGTACGTACACGTCGGTGGGCATGATTGTATTGTAGAACGAACGTTGCAAACACTGTTCACTGTCTGATCGCCAATGACGGTAACAAATAAATCACTAAGTTGCGACCCCTCAGTATGCACATATTACACCTTGGTGCCACTGAACACTGTCTTTGAGGGTGTTGTGTTTTTTTCGCCAGTGTACGAAGCCATGGACTTGTAATCCGGGACAACAAAAAGTGACTGCAAGGTAAGTATATGCTCGGGAGTTGTGAATTTGAGAATCTACGTTATTAGAAGTGTTACGGCGTAAAGTCAAGCGCCGGCATGCCAGTCGGGAACGAGAGAGAGCACAGTGGGCTGTGAAGACGACGTCAGCCAATTGCACGCTGATCGACCTCACTCCAGGACGACAACACGACAGCAGCGGCTGGTCGGAGAGAAGCTTGAAGACTAGCGACCTGAACAGAAGCGTCAGAGCTCGTTACTTGCTTGTACATTCTGTGGAACTCAATCTTGTAATTGTTATAGTGAAGAACCTTGATTATTCTGTCTGTTGCGACACATTTATGTAGTATTTGTGGTGTCACAAGGTTTAGGCCTGTCCCACCCCTCATTAAATAAAAAAAAAATGGTTCAAATGGCTCTGAGCACTATGGGACTTAACATCTGTGGTCATCAGTCCCCTAGAACTTAGAACTACTTAAACCTAACTAACCTAAGGACATCACACACATCCATACCCGAGGCAGGAATTGAACCTGCGACCGTAGCAGTCGCGCGGATCCGGACTGCGCGCCTAGAACCGGTAGACCACTGCGGCCGGCTCATTAAATCGACCAAGACTTATACGAATAATTGTAAGAACAGTTATTATTATTATGTTCTTTAAGTTTGTTTTTGGGTTTTCAGAAATACTGTGGGAAGAAAGTTTATTTATGTTGCAGATAACGTGGAAGACGTTGCCCAACGATCACCACGAAAGTTCGACGTATCGGCAAGTGGGCAAGGAATAAAACGAATGCTGCAAACTACGGCGAGCGATGGAAGGTCCTGGGCCGCGAGGGCGTCGAGCTTCCTAGGTCATTGTTGGACAACGTCAGAGGAAGAAATATTCTGCGTTCTCTTTGTAAACAGATCGATCGAGTCTTGAAAGGTTCATGTGAAACGTATAGGCGGGTGACACATTAGGTGGGACCCGATGCCTGTAATACTTCCACAGTCATTAAAAAGTTGTTAAACGGCAAAACCAATAGTTCATCATTTATATAGATAAAAAGTAGTAAAGATATAGGAAAGGAAGAGTTGCGGCGTCAGAACGAAAAGTGATACTTCGCTCAGCAACGAAGAAGGGCGTAAACAGCGGGTGTTACGTGGTGAAAACAAATCAACTGATAGAATAGTAAGTCTGTAATTAAGCATAAAGACACATAACACTGCATATTCAAAGTTAAGTATTGTCATTTACTTTTCGTAATAAAACTCATTAAGGGGCTCCGGAAAGGCTCAAAATCATGAAAAGTTCAATTTTTACTTTTTTGCGTTTTCTGAATCTGCAGACTATTACCTTTTAATAGATATATAATTTATTCAATTCCGAAGACTACAACTATTTTTAAATTTTTTTTGAACTGTGTTCTACATGGGCGTGACCCACTGTGGCGCTGTTAAACTGCTGTCAAATGGTGTTATTATTAACGTCCGTGTTCATAAGGTACATTTTAGTGATGTGAGATAAAGTATGTGTTGTGGCTAACCTGTGATGGTTCAATATATATCGCTGGTGTGATTGTCGATTGTTTCATGTTAATTTACTCTGTCGTTATCTCGAAAATATTCGTAATTAATTCTGTTTCTTGAGTCTCTGTTTTGTTTAAGTATAATAATGAGTAAATGTAAAGTTATTAGAAATTCTCTGAAGGCTTTTAAGAAAAGGAGAAATGTTGGAAAGCCAAAGGTATGTGTTATTACTGTAAATAATAACATTCTAACATGGTACGAGCGATGCTTGCTTAAGACAAGGAACGCCTTCCGGCTGCAGACAGGGCTGTAAAGAGTCTAGAAATACAAGCAAGAGTAAACAGGAGGAGGAACAAGAGGAAGCTGGAGGAGGAGTTTGCAGAGGATGAAGATAATCCATCCTATGGACCTGGAATGCACTAAAAAGTTAATCCAATCTTTGTCGCTCGATTCCCAAAACTTTTATATTCTCATACTAATTACATGTTTTCTAAGGATCTTCCAAACATATTTGTTTCAAACTTTCAGTAAATGTTACACAGTACCTTCTGCATAATTTAACACAGCCTTTTTCCAAAAAACTGTATATTTTTGAATATATAAATAAAAAATTGCAAAAAAATGTTGTGAATTTTCATTACAATTGAAAAAAAAATCATCTTTAATAACTGAACTAAAATTTTGTAAAATCCCTGTGTTAAGTTGTAGCCCATATTCCAATAAATAATCTGTAAAAAGTTCAACTTCCTACCTCAAACACTTTGTGAGGAAAGATGTAATTTACAAACGTTATTTTAACATTGCAAGTATAGGGCGTTCCGGAGCCCCTTAACATGATTTATTTGAACTGTTTGTCTAGCGATCCGAGAAATCAGGTTTGCTAGAGACCCGATATTCGACGACTAGGCAGGATTGAACAAGTAGTGGGCTATTTTCTGCCACGTCAAATAACCTATAGGCTGATCTCTTTAAAACGACTCAACGTAGTTCTTCGAGTGGTGAGACATTAATGCGCCACGTGGGCGACTCTGCCGGCGAGGATGTGGTGGGACGCCGTACTTCCCTGACGGGGCTGCCCGCCCGCCACACGTGTGGGACGCGAGCGACGCACCTCTTTCGTGCGTTGATTATTGCTAATAGGCGGCGCGCAGAGCCGGCCGTTCCCTCGTGCTTGCCGTGTGGCGTGGCTTACGATCAGCCAAATCTGGCCCGTAATGGCGGCTGGTTTACCCTAATGGAGCCGGCCAGGGCCGGGCCGCATCGATTGTAAGTAATCCCCTCCGGCGTAATTTGGTTTACTTGTTGGGTGACAGCGAACGCGCGTCAAATTAGCGCAATGAGATTACCGCGCCGCCGCCAGTGTTGGCGCAAGGCTTTTTACAGCCAGCCGCCGGCCTGGCCTGCCGCTCTGTTCGCGCTTGTTTCTAAATGTTATCGGCCCGGACGAACAAAGTCGCTTACTGCGATCGTTTTCCTGCCGCTGTTGTGAGCCTATAACGGCGATACACAGCACGCTGTAAACAGAAATATCCGAAAAATTAAATACACAAAAAAGCACACGCAGGTAAAGGATACTTCCACAGAATTGTCGCACACATCGTCGTACACTTTCTCTGAATCAGGAATGCAGGAATTGTTCGCCGCGAAAGGAAAATGTTTCGCAGAAGTCGTCGAAATGCCGACGAACTGATAAGAAGGCATTTATATGTACACACAGAAGGTACGAAAAAACACCAAGAGAGCTTAGTATATTCTACATCTAGATACATGCTAAGCAAGTCGCCATACGGTGCATGGAAAGGACTACCATTTACCATTCCATTTCCTGTTCCACTCTCAAATCAAGCGAGCAGGTTCCCTAAAATTTGGAAATCTCATAATTAAATGGACACTGTGGCTACAAATAGGCGTTGATATACTTCATTGGGGACATGTTGAAAATGTGTGCCCTGACCGGGACTCGAACCCGCGATCTCCTGGTTACAGGGCATCTGAGCCACCGAGGGCACAGAGGATAGTGCGCCTACATCTACATCTACATCTACATCTACATCTACATCTACATCCATGCTGCGCAAGCCTCCTGACGGTGCGTGGCGGAGGGTACATTGAGTACCTCTATCGGTTCCCCCTTCTACGCCAGCTTCGTATTGTTCGTGGAAAGAAAGATTGTCGGTATGCCTCTGTGTGGGCTCTAATCTCTCTGATTTTATCCTCATGGTCTCTTCGCGAGATATACGTAGGAGGGAGCAATATACTGCTTGACTCTTCGGTGAAGGTATGGAAAAAAGAACACATTGACACCGGTGTATCAGACCCACCATACTTGCTCCGGACACTGCGAGAGGGCTGTACAAGCAATGATCACACGCACGGCACAGCGGACACACCAGGAACCGCGGTGTTGGCCGTCGAATGGCGCTAGCTGCGCAGCATTTGTGCACCGCCGCCATCAAAGTCAGCCAGTTTGCCGTGGCATACGGAGCTCCATCGCAGTCTTTAACACTGGTAGCATGCCGCGACAGCGTGGACGTGAACCGTATGTGCAGTTGACGGACTTTAAGCGAGGGCGTATAGTGGGCATGCGGGAGGCCGGGTGGACGTACCGCCGAATTGCTCAACACATGGGGCGTGAGGTCTCCACAGTACATCGATGTTGTCGCCAGTGGTCAGCGGAAGGTGCACGTGCCCGTCGACCTGGGACCGGACCGCAGCGACGCACGGATGCACGCCAAGACCGTAGGATCCTACGCAGTGCCGTAGGGGACCGCACCGCCACTTCCCAGCAAATTAGGGACACTGTTGCTCCTGGGGTATCGGCGAGGACCATTCGCAACCGTCTCCATGAAGCTGGGCTACGGTCCCGCACACCGTTAGGCCGTCTTCCGCTCACGCCCCAACATCGTGCAGCCCGCCTCCAGTGGTGTCGCGACAGGCGTGAATGGAGGGACGAATGGAGACGTGTCGTCTTCAGCGATGAGAGTCGCTTCTGCCTTGGTGCCAATGATGGTCGTATGCGTGTTTGGCGCCGTGCAGGTGAGCGCCACAATCAGGACTGCATACGACCGAGGCACACAGGGCCAACACCCGGCATCATGGTGTGGGGAGCGATCTCCTACACTTGCCGTACACCACTGGTGATCGTCGAGGGGACACTGAATAGTGCACGGTACATCCAAACCGTCATCGAACCCATCGTTCTACCATTCCTAGACTGACAAGGGAACTTGCTGTTCCAACAGGACAATGCACGTCCGCATGTATCCCGTGCCACCCAACGTGCTCTAGAAGGTGTAAGTCAACTACCCTGGCCAGCAAGGTCTCCGGATCTGTCCCCCATTGAGCATGTTTGGGACTGGATGAAGCGTCGTCTCACGCGGTCTGCACGTCCAGCACGAACGCTGGTCCAACTGAGGCGCCAGGTGGAAATGGCATGGCAAGCCGTTCCACAGGACTACATCCAGCATCTCTACGATCGTCTCCATGGGAGAATAGCAGCCTGCATTGCTGCGAAAGGTGGATATACACTGTACTAGTGCCGACATTGTGCATGCTCTGTTGCCTGTGTCTATGTGGCTGTGGTTCTGTCAGTGTGATCATGTGATGTATCTGACCCCAGGAATGTGTCAATAAAGTTTCCCCTTCCTGGGACAATGAATTCACGGTGTTCTTATTTCAGTTTCCAGGAGTGTAGATTGTGTGGGAAACGTGTACGAACTAGTGCTGGCTTCAGGACTACCGAGCCATAGACTAATTGGAGGACTATTAGCACATGAAGAATTCATATTGTATCGTTATGGGTAATACTTGCTCGAAATGGCGAGTTTTCTGTAGTAGTAGTAGGCCTCTGACGTGATAAAGACAAAACCCGAAACAGACCAAGGTATGTGACTGGGGTTTTTGTGTTCAAAAATGGTTCAAATGGCTCTGAGCACTATGGGACTTAACATCTATGGTCATCAGTCCCCTAGAACTTAGAACTACTTAAACCTAACTAACCTAAGGCCAGCACACAACACCCAGCCATCACGAGGCAGAGAAAATCTCTGACCCCGCCGGGAATCGAACCCGGGAACCCGGGCGCGGGAAGCGAGAACGCTACCGCACAACCACGAGATGCGGGCGGTTTTTGTGTAATTGCTGTTAATTTATATTGTATAACCGTTATATTTATCACTACAGACATCACGATTTCTTCGCGTTATGTTCGTGGATAAAGTATGTATGGGGAATATGAATGTTATATGCCCATGCGGCCACTGTTATTAGTGTAACATTTAATTCTCCGTCTCTACGAAAGCGATAAAGTAAAATGCCTGTACATTGTCCACTTAATAGTAATCTTAAATTCTGAAATATTGTTTGGATTTGAAAGTAAATAAAAAATGATTTAAGTGAGTCATCGCCATACTTAACACTGCTTACAGTGTGATTCCACTAAATAAACGTTTCTGAATAAATAAAATAGAATATTAAGAGATTGCAGATTTTCGGTTTCCTAGAAAGATATTCTAATTGTAACTCCCCTTTTCCACTTTTGGTCAGCTTATTTATTTATGGAAAACTCAATTACTGCCACTTTCCTTTAAAGCATTCTCGCTTACTATATCCAGTAGCTGAAGATTTTAACTGACTCCCTTTTCTTTTTTACAGGTACGTAATCGTCTTTATACGCCAGTCGAAATGTAGAAGGTTACGTCCTTTCTCAGGCAGAGCACTATTTATTGGCTGCGTTGAAGGTAAGATTAAAAAATGCTAATTCTTTTTTATCCAGACTCGCAGACGTTTTGACATGGGATTCAGACAGTTATGTTTAAGATAGACATTCGTGTGGCGCCTATCGTGCGTCAAGAATGTACTCAGGATGAATTACGTACCGAACACTTCCTGTATACTTTTTGGAGAGTTTCGTCAAAGAATTACGAAACGTCATTTAAACTGACTTTTGTTGCATATTAACTCAATCTATAACACTAAGTTATTCAGTAACAGAGACGCATACTAGCATTTAACAACACTACCTCTTTAACAACAGCATACTGAAGTACATGATTCAAAGCCTTGACAACTGCACACACTCAGTTGACACATAAGATCGGAAGCATCTCCCTGTAAAAGCGTTTCCGTTACAATTTTTTGTCATTAATTTTGATCCACGAATGTGGATTCAACCACAGAAGTAATAGAATATGTCTAAAATTAGCAAACACAGTCACTTAGAGTTCTCATAAGCAGCATGAGGTAATGCACCGGGTGAGCGAAGCAAAAGTGGCCCGGAAAAATATTTAGAAATAAGAGTGATCCGGGATTGACCCTTGTTAGTGAACGTCACAGAAACTGCTGGAAATGTTCACTGCTGACAATGATGCGTCAATGTTGTCGATTTCTCAAACTGTGAGACATGTAGCAGCTCTACCTGAGGGATGGCGGGAGCGGCGTTTTCAGTGTTCTTCTGTAGCTCTTCCAATGTGTGAGAATTATTTAAGTACAGCTGAACCTTCTATTTAGCCACGGCCTTGCCACCGTGGTAACGGGGGTTCCCTTCAGATGACCAAAGTTAAGCGCTGCCGGGCTGGGCTAGCACGTGGATGGGTGACCATCCGGTGTGCCGAGCGATGTTGTACTCAGCCCTTGTGAGGCAAACTGAGGAGCTACTTGATTGGGAAGTAGCGGCTCCGGTCTTGTAAACTGACATACGGCCAGAAGTGCGGTGTGCTGACCACATGTCCCTCCATATCCGCGTCCAGTGACGCCTGTGGTCTCGGGATGACACGGCGGCCGGTCTGTACCTTGGCCCTTCCGAGGCCTGTTCGGACAGAGTTTTGAACCTACTATTTGTCCCACAGGTAAAAATCACAGGGACAGAGATAGGCGATTTAGGTGGCCAGCATACTGCATTGCCTCGGCAGACTGCCCTCCCCTCACTGGCTACTTCAGGCACTTGCGACAAGGTTGCCAAGGCGGTGTATGCAATTCCTCCCTGTTGCTGAAATATCTGTACAGCCGTTTGTGTTCTGTGAGTTGATTTTCGTATAGATTAAACGGTTTCTTGACATGCTGGGTAGCATTTACATTGGTGAAAGAATCGTGTTACGATGCTGACAGCAGATTTATGCGTAAAGCACAAATATTGAGATTATGAAACGCCTCTCCAAAGTACTGATGGGAGTTTTCTGATGCATAAGAGCGCTTGTTCTGTGAGTTTAGAAGTCTGGTCCTCTCACTCACTCAAACATAACCACATAGCGAAGTAGGTGGTGCAGAGCATGCGGGAGATGTGTATGTGTAGACATGTGTCAGCAATCGATTGGTACGTCTAAGTTACGGTTTCCAGCCGTTTATGTAATGGGACAGTTCTCCTGACCACTAAAAAGAGTCGTTTTCTGGTAAGGTTTGTAAACATTCTCCAAGCTTGTTTTATTCTGTCCGGCCTAGCCATTGTGTTAGCGATATAAGTGCAGATATTTCTGCTGATGGATGAGAACAGGGTACTGATAAGCGTTACAACAGCATGTACTTCATTTGCAGATTAATAGTTATAGCTATTACGAGCAGTAAGTTTTTTGGTTAGTTGATGGAAGTACGCTCGACACAGGCAAGCCATTAATGTTTATTTTCACCTGTGTAGCACGTCAGGTATTGACGTGGGGTTGTGTGGACGTAAAACGTATAGTCCGTTTCCCGATGCAGTTACGACTCTGCAGAAAACATCAGGTAGTAAATTTATGTAAGGCGTTTAAGGTAGACTCTTAGACACCAAGAAAAAGCAGCTAACGCTCTGAAATGGGTACATATTAAGGTTCCAGTTATCACAATCAAACACTCCGTATATTTTAGACAATTTTCAAGACTGCCATTAATACTGAAAAGAATAAATTACGTGAAATTCGTAACAAGAAGTATACCGTTTTCTTTTTTTCTTTTTTCAGCTGCACTGTATTCATTGTAAACGTATCAGCACTGTCAGTGAGAGACGATGTCAGTTACAAGCAAAATTTAAAAAAGGAAACTAACTTACCACAGCATTTAGTAAAGTGTAATCAGCAATATTACCTTCTAAGCTGAATGTCTCGCTAACACAAAGTACTACGGCGATGTCCAGATTTGTACGGGCCATGTAGCATAATTCGTAGAGCCCTAGACTGAGATACAGGGACGTGATTCAGATCAGTATTGTATCCGCATGCAGACTGACGAACTGGGCCTGGTACATAGACAAGTCTGAGTGTGATTTTTAGGCGGTTCCCCACATTTGTTTAAGGAAATTCTGGGCAGAGATCCAAATTCAATCTTTAAGAATACAATCATAAACAGTTACACCCGGAACAAACTTTGGACAATTCGCAGGGAGGTGGTGCACACGACTTCCCTGCGTTTCGCAACTGACAAGTGCGGCGACAGGTGGACAAATGGCTCTGAGCACCATGGGACTTAACATCTGAGGTCATCAGTCCCCTAGAACTTAGAACTACTTAAACATAACTAACTTAAGGACATCACACACATCCATGCCCGAGGCAGGATTCGAACCTGCGACCGTAGCGACTGAAGCGCCTAGAACCGCCCGGCCACAGCGGCCGGCCGACAGGATGACATCCAGGTTACAAAGTTAACCCTTTGAGTACCACTGGTTTCTGTCTGAAACCACCATGTTATGGATCTTTTTTTGAAGTACAAGTGCCTTTAGCATGAAACAGCCGATGCTCCTGCAAGACAGGGAGATCTAGTGGCACACTGAGCTACCCAATGAATGTAGTGCATTGCAGCAGTCACATACAGCAGTCTAAACAATAGTCGGTGCGAAGATCGTGCCATTCGGTTTCTTCATGGTGGCCATATTGAGGAAATCGTTGACGGTGGAAGTTGGTAAATCTAAAGTTATTGTAATGCAAATTTGAGTTCGTATTACTGCTTTAATGAGTGGTTTCGAAATGAAACCACTGGACACTATATATATTTCTGATACACAATTTATCAGACTGGAGTCCAATTTTCGTTTGTTATTTAAGACTGGAATTTTTTTTAGCCATTATGAATTCATGGAAGTTTAGAAATCTGGGATTTTCTCTACGGAAAATTCGAATTCACCTAGAGGGTTTAATTTTTAACAGTTTCTTCTTATATTCGTTGCTTACTATGATAACAAAGATTAATTATTTGAAAAATTTTAAAATTATATTTTTTTCGTATTGCTGCGACTCAGAGGTTAAATAAAATAAATCTGCCAAATATTGCATACAAATGACCCCACGCTAGACATGATTAACACTAATAATAAGAAGAATAGCACAGATTTGCTGCGCAGAACTCCCTCTATAGCCCCTCGTAGCTTGTCACTATTGCTTTGCCACACCCTGTAAATAAGAGGGAGAAACCAAGAATGCTTAGAATACCGAGAAGGAAGTGTGACTACAACCAATTTCTCTAGCTTTACTTTTACGTTCATCAAACTACCTGTTTTGAAGAGACAATCCATTGCGTGCAATTGATCTTCGAAGTCTTTTGCCGTCCCTGGCAACATTGCACTGCTGTCAAGAGAATTTAAAGTTCCTACATCGATCAACCGGTAAACAAATATGCAAATTCCTGTGAACTGACTTCCGGGGAGTTCGGTCGCATGACACAGGTCTTTTTATTTGACGCTATTCCAGCAACTCTCGCGGAGCTAATGATGAAATGATGATCGAGAGTCAGCTATGCTCACGACAAGGTCACGTGTTGGTCACAGCAATCAGTATAGGAAACTAATAAGAAATTTGGAAATTTACGCGATATCACATGTGATAAAGTAAGTTACTGAATCTGTCATTCTTACACCGCAGTGGATGCTGTTTGGATTCTTCCTGTCAGATCATAACTCTGTGCTAGATTGGTACTCGAACTCAGAACTAAGTATTCATTGGGTAATAGTTTACCGACTGAGATAACTAGCTACGACCCACGACTCGCCTTTAAAGCTTCACTTGTACCAGCACCTGACAGCTGCTCTCTAAACTGCTGCTGCTGGTTACCTTGCTGGACTAGGAGTTTGAGACAAAGAAGCGGACAAACGGATTAGTCACGCCCTAGGCGGCTATTAACAGAATTAATTCGCCAGTCTACGCTGACTGTGCTCTGCTTTCAATGTACTGTGAAGTTTGGAAAGTGGGAGAGATCTACAGACAGAAATGAAACTGTGAGCTATCGTGCTGGAACATTCCACAATAATATCGACGTATCAAAAGCGGGCTCGGCTTCCTACGACCTCGCCGTGGACAAGACGTTAAGGAGCCGACCACAAAAAGCGTGGAGACAGTGGCGGCCGGCCGCAGATTTCAGCCAGTAGCCAGCAAGTAGCGGCCGGCGAAGCGTAACTTCACGCTTCGCCTGGGAGACGGTGGCGCGCGGCGGGTTGTCTGCAGTCAGGCGCTCGGCTAGACGCCAGCCGCTCGCCTCGTATTTTGTGTTACAAAAATAAGAAACGCGTCAGCGGCGCGGCGGATCATCGCTGTTTATTCAATCCGGGGTCCCCGGCCGCGCTTTCGTCGCCGTCGTAAATTTACCGTCAAGCCGTTGCGGGTTCCCGGATCGTAAACATGTCGTAGCGCTCTGCTAGGCGACGTCCCGCTGCGGGGAATATTCCGTGTCGCCCGGCGCCGCGCGCGTTATGCTGTGTCGCGGCGCAGTCGACTTGCTAATCAGCACTGTAGTAGCAGGGGCGGTCGTGCTGGGGTTGTCATAAACCCGCGGGGAACTGCGGACTCATTTTATGGATGTCTTGTATTGGCTTAATATTATGTTCTGCCCTACATCATGGAAGCAAGAAGTTACCTTTTTCGCCGAGGTCTTTTCTGTGTTGTTAGGTCTATACCCTCAAATTTACAGTTACAATCCTTCAGTGTTGTAAAGTATTTGGTCGCATTGTCCAAAAACAGTGGTTCCCAACCGTTATGAGACCAAATACACTACTGGCCATTAAAAATGCTACACCAAGAAGAAATGCAGATGATAAACGGGTATTCATTGGACAAATATATTATACTAGAACTGACATGTGATTACATATTCACGCAATTCGTGTGCATAGATCCTGAGAAATCAGTACCCAGAACAACCACCTCTGGCCGTAATAACAGCCTTGATACGCCTGGGCATTGAGTCAAACAGAGTTTGGATGCCAGAATGAGATTTTCACTCTGCAGCGGAGCGTGCGCTGATATGAATCTGTGAGTACCGGGCGTGAGTCGTGCTTCGGTAGCTCGGTGGTAGAGCACTTGCCCGCGAAAGGCAAAGGTCCCGAGTTCGAGTCTCGGTCGGGCACACAGTTTTAATCTGCCAGGAAGTTTCATATCAGCGCACGCTCCGCTGCAGAGTGAAAATCTCATTCTGGAAACATCCCCCAGGCTGTGGCTAAGCCATGTCTCCGCAATATCCTTTCTTTCAGGAGTGCTAGTTCTGCAAGGTTCGCAGGAGAGCTTCTGTAAAGTTTGGAAGGTAGGAGACGAGGTACCGGCAGAAGTGAATCTGTGAGTACCGGGCGTGAGTCGTGCTTCGGTAGCTCGGTGGTAGAGCACTTTCCCGCGAAAGGCAAAGGTCCCGAGTTCGAGTCTCGGTCGGGCACACAGTTTTAATCTGCCAGGAAGTTTCAGAGTTTGGATGGTTTGTACAGGTACAGCTGCCCATGCAGCTTCAACACGATACCACAGTTCATCAAAAGTAGTGACTGGCGTATTGTGACGAGCCAGTTGCTCGGACACCATTGACCAGACGTTTTCAATTGGTGAGAGATCTGGAGAATGTGCTGGCCAGGGCAGCAGTCGAACATTTTATGTATCCAGAAAGGCCCGTACAGGACCTGCACCATTCGGTCGTGCATTATCCTGCTGAAATGTAGGGTTTCGCAGGGATCGAATGAAGGGTAGAGCCACGGGTCGTAACACATCTGAAATGTAACGTCCACTGTTCAAAATGACGTCAATGCGAACAAGAGGTGACCGAGACGTGTAACCAATAGCACCCCATACCATCACGCTGGGTGATACGCCAGTACAGCGATGACGAATACACGCTTCCAATGTGCGTTCACCGCGATGTCGCCAAACACGGATGCGACCATCATGATGCTGTAAACAGAACCTGGATTCATCCGAAAAAATTACGTTTTGCCATTCGTGCACCCAGATTCGTCGTTGAGTACACCGTCGAAGCCGCTCCTGTTTGTGATGCAGCGTCAAGGGTAACCGCAGCCATGGTGTCCGAGCTGATAGTCCATGCTGCTGCAAACGTCGTCGAACTGTTCGTGCAGATGGTTGTTGTCTTACAAACTTCCCCATCTGTTGACTCAGGGATCGAGACGTGGCTTCACGATCCGTTACAGCCATGCGGATAAGATGCCTGTCATCTCGACTGCTAGTGATACGAGGCCGTTGGGATCCAGCACGGCGTTCCGTATTACTCTCCTGAACCCACCTATTCCATATTTTGCTAACAGTCATTGGATATCGACCAACGCGAGCAGCATTGTCGCGATACGATAAACCGCAATCACGATAGGCTACAATACGACCTTTATCAAAGTCAAAAACATGATGGTACGCATTTCTCCTCCTTACACGAGGCATCACAACAACATTTCACCAGGCAAGGTCGGTCAACTGCTGTTTGTGTATGAGAAACTTTGCTCATGTCAGCACGTTGTAGGTGTTGTCACCGGCGCCGACCTTGTGTGAATGCTCTGAAAAGCTAATCATTTGCATATCGCAGCATCTTCTTCCTGTCGCTTAAATTTCGCGACTGTAGCACGTCATCGCCGTGGTGTAGCAATTTTAATAGGCAGTAGTGTATCTACACTGATACTTGATACACCCTGTATATGTACAATTGTGAAGAAGAGTTTATACATAGTGCCTGGTTTTTCTCATCAGATATGTTATGTCATGCGAATACTATTATACTTTTTCATAAGTATTAGTTTGTCTACAGTCATTAACCAAACGATGTATGGCCTATTTTTCTGTAATTATTGTCTTCTTTTTGTAGTTAAAAGTACGGAGATGATGATATATTACCGAAGTCGGTGGTAATAATGACGAAGAATTAATACTGCTGTGTGTTGTTCTGTCTGTGACCATTGCACACAAACGACAAAAGACACTGGACAATACCCACAACAAATTCTATCACAAACCAAAATTTAGATTAAAAAATAGCAACTTTATTCTTAAAACGGTTAAAGATGAATAACGTTTATGTAGTATTCGAATACACTGATTATCATATAAAAATAGATTTCACAGCACGTTATTCAATCAGGAATCCAATTGTTTGTTTGTGAGAAGATGGCAACAAGCCACGAGTAGGAAAGAGAAACGTTCATTAGCACAAGTAGGAAATCGATAGTGGTACGATCCTGGACCATCGAGACTGCAGTTCATCATTCCACAACACAAGTGCTCCTATTTTCTTGGATCGCACGTCTGTGGTGCGAATAAGGAATGTATGGCTTCAGGATGACCACAGTCAACACTATGTCAGATGTCAACCGCTCCACGCGACTAGCGCCCAAGAGGTCAGACGTATTACTAGCTCAGCCGTGAAGGATCGCACAGCCACGTTAGGTACTTTGAGTCAGGAAACAGGCCAGTTTGCTACAAACGGTCAGTATGACATCTGGACCACGGAGGGATGTCAGTACCACGACCATTGTAATGGTTTCCCTTGACGCGACAGAAGAGGGAACTAAGTCGACAATGGTGCGCCCAGCGACGACAGTGGTCAAACAAGTAGCAACACGTCGTCTTTTCAGACGCATCCCGCTACTGCGTACAGCATCACAATGAACTTAAACGTGTGCAGATGCGCCGACGAGAACGTACATTGACTGAGTGCATTCGTCATCGTCATATGGGATTAGCACCTGGTGTGATGGTGCGGGGTGTCATTGAGTACTCAATGTATCAGTCTTTCATTAGCGCAACCAGTAGTTTTGACAGCAAGTGTTACATTTATTACGTGTCAAGGCTGACGGCTCTGCACTATCTTCGAGGTCTCTGTGAAGTTATCTTCCAACATGGAAATGCAAGACCAAATTCTGTTCATACTGCCCTGGCATACCGTACGTCAATACACAGAGTGTTTAGCTGTTGGCATTACCACCACGTTCTTCAGATCACTCACCCACGGAAAGCGTCTTGGTATGGGTTGCCAAGAGACTGACATTCAACCACTAGACAGTCACTGTTACTGCAGAACTTGGCATTCAACTGAAATACACTCCTGGAAATGGAAAAAAGAACACATTGACACCGGTGTGTCAGACCCACCATACTTGCTCCGGACACTGCGAGAGGGCTGTACAAGCAATGATCACACGCACGGCACAGCGGACACACCAGGAACCGCGGTGTTGGCCGTCGCATGGCGCTAGCTGCGCAGCATTTGTGCACCGCCGCCGTCAGTGTCAGCCAGTTTGCCGTGGCATACGGAGCTCCATCGCAGTCTTTAACACTGGTAGCATGCCGCGACAGCGTGGACGTGAACCGTATGTGCAGTTGACGGACTTTGAGCGAGGGCGTATAGTGGGCATGCGGGAGGCCGGGTGGACGTACCGCCGAATTGCTCAACACGTGGGGCGCGAGGTCTCCACAGTACATCGATGTTGTCGCCAGTGGTCGGCGGAAGGTGCACGTGCCCGTCGACCTGGGACCGGACCGCAGCGACGCACGGATGCACGCCAAGACCGTAGGATCCTACGCAGTGCCGTAGGGGACCGCACCGCCACTTCCCAGCAAATTAGGGACACTGTTGCTCCTGGGGTATCGGCGAGGACCATTCGCAACCGTCTCCATGAAGCTGGGCTACGGTCCCGCACACCGTTAGGCCGTCTTCCGCTTACGCCCCAACATCGTGCAGCCCGCCTCCAGTGGTGTCGCGACAGGCGTGAATGGAGGGACGAATGGAGACGTGTCGTCTTCAGCGATGAGAGTCGCTTCTGCCTTGGTGCCAATGATGGTCGTATGCGTGTTTGGCGCCGTGCAGGTGAGCGCCACAATCAGGACTGCATACGACCGAGGCACACAGGGCCAACACCCGGCATCATGGTGTGGGGAGCGATCTCCTACACTGGCCGCACACCACTGGTGATCGTCGAGGGGACACTGAATAGTGCACGGTACATCCAAACCGTCATCGAACCCATCGTTCTACTATACCTAGACCGGCAAGGGAACTTGCTGTTCCAACAGGACAATGCACGTCCGCGTGTATCCCGTGCCACCCAACGTGCTCTAGAAGGTGTAAGTCAACTACCCTGGCCAGCAAGATCTCCGGATGTGTCCCCCATTGAGCATGTTTGGGACTGGATGAAGCGTCGTCTCACGCGGTCTGCACGTCCAGCACGAACGCTGGTCCAACTGAGGCGCCAGGTGGAAATGGCATGGCAAGCCGTTCCACAGGACTACATCCAGCATCTCTACGATCGTCTCCATGGGAGAATAGCAGCCTGCATTGCTGCGAAAGGTGGATATACACTGTACTAGTGCCGACATTGTGCATGTTCTGTTGCCTGTGTCTATGTGCCTGTGGTTCTGTCAGTGTGATCATGTGATGTATCTGACCCCAGGAATGTGTCAATAAAGTTTCCCCTTCCTGGGACAATGAATTCACGGTGTTCTTATTTCAATTTCCAGGAGTGTAGTATGGACTGGTGTATCCGTATTGCTCATCCAAACTCAGTTAGATACGATGCCTGGTCGGATTAGAGCCATCGTTCCCCATAACTCAGCTACAAATGCAGTCACGCATTCTTCGTACGATACTCTATTTGCACAGTAAGTGAAACTTCATTACTTTCTATGCTTCCCAGTGCTGAAATTTTAACGGGCACAAATTTAGGTTGCGTTTGACGGACAGCCCAAAAGGATAGGCCACTACTATCCTTACGCTCGTAAACGGAGTGTAACAGCTGCATTTCAAAAATTTGGGAGGTTGTAGAGCAGTGGTAATCAACCTAGTTACTACCGCCCATTGATGAGTGCTCCAGCTTTCTTTGTTGCTGGTAGACGTTAGGCGAATTAAAATCATTATGTTTTTACAAAAATTTTGACTGACATTATTTGATAAGTAATTATTTTTGTATGCACTAATCCTCTGTAACACTGCTTTGTAAATTTTCTTAAGTGAAATTACTTCTCTACGTTAGAAACTACTTTTACTATGGAATTTCAAGCCGGCTAGAAAATTTTTATTACTAACACTGACACAAAATTGGGTTGTACCTAAGAAAAATTGACTTCTCCTGTAGTAGAGAATGAAATTTTAAACCTTTTGATATAAGGAAATTACAGCCAAATATGTGAAATAAAATTTCTACAATCATCACTGGGTTGCTGAAAATTCATGCATTATCTTGCAAGAAATTTCGAAGTGAGGTTCTCAGTAAACTCTTGGACAGGAATTATTGGAGATACCCTTATTAGACCAAACATCTCGCCAGATCGTTCGAATGGTGCTTGGTATTTGAACTTTCTGGGCAATGCCCTTCCTGAATTTATGAAGGACGTTCACTTACAACTGCGCACCAATTTGGGGTTGCATAAAGACGGTAGTCTAGTGCATTTTGATCACTGGGGCAGGGCATACCTCGCAGGCAGCTTCAGGCAGACGGTAACTGGAAGATAATGCTCAGTCCTCTGACATCATACCTATGGACTTTTTCCTATGGGGTTGTGTAAAGTCCCTGTGCACTAAACACAGTAGGAACAGTACCTGAGATTACGAAGCACATCTTTACAGCAGTGGATACCTCAGACGAGAGCGTGTAATCTTAGTATCAAACAAAACATCGTTCGTCGCCGCACATTATGTAACGAAGTTGATGATGACACTGAACAATTGCTCTACAGTAGTGAAGCCACAGACTCGATTTACAGTATTTGATGGTACTCTCCTATCAATGAAATTGTTCTAAGCTACAGTATTCTGGTGTTCCAAATGGTTCAAATGGCTCTGAGCACTATGCGACTTAACTTCTGAGGTCATCATTCGCCTAGAACTTAGAACTAATTAAACCTAACTGACCTAAGGCAGGATTCGAACCTGCGACCGTAGCGGTCGCTCGGTTCCATACTGTAGCGCCTAGAACCACACGGCCACTCCGGCCGGTCTGGTGTTCCATTTAGCTCACCGAATGTATAGTCCCGGGTACAGATTCCTGACACCAAATCGTTCGAACTTTCATCTACTAGAATTTCTCAAATTTTTACATCATCATTCAGTTACACCCGGCGTAGCCCTGTCGTAATTATGTCGTTTGTTAGGCGTTCGGCACCCATTAAAGTGCTTGTGGGTACGCGGCATAGCGAAGTACAACCACTCGTGCACCCCTTCACACTACCTCTGCCCTTTCATTGCCGTACAATTTACTCAGCTGACTGGAGACAACAGAACGCAGCCCTGCAGGCTTTACGAGACTTCGGTAAACAATGACTATATGAAGAGCGACGGAACAATGTGGCATTCAAATGGACTGTAAGCCCCCAGATCCCATTGCCGTTCTCGTGGGCCACGTGAAGCACTGAATTCGTTATATTTAAAGCACAATTCCACGCGTAAGTGATTGTCGCTTTCAGCGAAATAATATCTTTTTAATTGGCTCGTTTCATAACAGTTTCATTAAACGGTTTTAAGGGATTTCAGAAGGTGATTCAGAGACAAAATACTGTGGCACCTATTATTGTGCCAGAACGTAACAGTTAATGCTGCCTACTTTATGAACAGTGTGTGTGTGTGTGTGTGTGTGTGTGTGTGTGTTTGTTCCAAACAATGAACGAACGAAAAATGAGGGGTGATGGCATTTTGCCGCAAACCCAATTTTCAGTTTACTTCTAGTATGAACATCGATCGAAAAGATCGTTTCTGTTCTTAAGATGCTCTTCAGCAGGGATATCCAACCCTTTAGCTTACCTGGGCCACATTGGAAGAAATAAGAGTATTTTTGGACTGCACTATTATACGTAACATTAACAATAAAACACGGGATGGACCAATGAGAGAAGAGCATCATGTGGCGGGAGTTTCAAATTGAAAATAATCAACTGATCATGACTTTACATAAACGGAATTCTTCTGTGTGAAGATTCTGCGAATATTAATCTTCAGTTCCATCACATGGAGTAACTAAAATGATTTTGTGTTACTGCTTATTGGCAGTATAGGGTGTTTCACGTACACAAATGCTCTCGCTGCCGATGCGAAAGGACAATTACTCCCTATGGAGTCTCTGATCAACGCATGACTATATTGTCAGTTGCTCGAACACGTAGCTTATAGTTTAACTTTTGGCATTAGTAGCATCCTGTCACACAGCTGTACGCAAACTCAGACGGAAAGCTTGCAAACTGAAGGTAGTGCATTAAGTGACCAGTTCAGATACTTTTGCTAGACTTTAGTATTGTAATTGGTTATTGCATTCTGTAAGTAGCAGACACGTTGATCCCGAAAAACTCTCTCTCTTTCTCCCTCTCCCGGTATATATATATATATATATATATATTCCTGAGGCTTAGCTGCACTTATCCGTGTATGTGAACTCGCGGAAAAGTCGATGCTGAAGTTCTGAAAATCCTCACGTGTTACATCAAGAGGTTCTGTGTTATGTGTACTCTGAAGTACAGTATGCAGTTAGTGCAGCACAAATTCCAGGACCGATCTTTCACCACCTTACAGGAAAGTGCAAGAGCACAAGCAGAAAATGCGTCTATGATAGTATTTCGAGGAGCTTTTCTTTGGCAGGATAGTTAATGTTTTTTGATAGACGTCGATTTTTGGAATCGTGATTGACAGATGAGAGCAGCGTGAGTTCCGATTTCCAAGCTTCGGTTGGATTCACTGTTGAAAAGAAATCTTAGAGTGAAACGTCCCCTTAGAACAATTATACATGACTGTGCTTAAACTGACACACAATATTTTTTAGCGCAACGCAATCTGACTTTCAAAAATCCCTACAAAAGAATGGCCCTGACTAACATTAACCTATACCTTTCACAAATCACTTCCCTCACAAAAATCTTCGTTACTCAAGCTACAGCAATACAGCGAGCGCCACTACTGCCAGGTAAATAAAAGATTCAAACTACCGAAGGCACTAACTACTGATATGCATAGTTAGCAAATGAAAGATTTTGATAGAGAACAAACAATGTATTTACCTTACTAGTGTTCAAAAGTCATAATATATCTAGCAGTTCATGACAACCAGTCTTACAAATTTCAAAACTCCGCCATCTCTCTCCACATACAGAGTTGTTGCCAATGTGACAATCCAGTAGATCACTCACGTCACTAAAAACAAGGGAACGGAGCAGAGACTTACAACTGTTGGCACACAAAACGCGCCTTCAGAAACAAGAGATTAGTACTGGCCTCGAGCAGCGTCCCACCTATTGGCCAACCTCTTCAAGCCAAGCACAGTGGCAGGGCAACTCGTTCGATTTTATGCACCAACATTTTGTAGCGAAAGCGACAGACTTGCTTATGTTGTTCAGTCGGTGTTACGGCATCCTGTCATTTCACATCCATACAGAAAAGGCAAAATGTCACTCTCAGGTATTTCCTGGACCAGCAGCGGTCGCACAGCAGTCATTGGTTTTAGGGAGGACAGACGCTGGATACAGTCAGCACAAGCGTGGAGTGGCCACGGCCGCACAACCGCGAAACTGCTCCACTCTACGGGGATGTTCGCGTCTCCTAATGAGGCGCACTGACCGCCTTCTGGCAATAAAGAGGAACCAGAGGCCACACCGGTAGCGCACCTTCCTAGCTAGAAAAACGCAAATATTTCCTCTGAAGCTGATATGCCCGGTACTCTCAATAATATAACCACGAAATAGTGGCAGAAAAATGAAACAATATGCCTTAGCCATACTTGTACAGGGTTATTACAAATGATTGAAGCGATTTCACAGCTCTACAATAACTTTATTATTTGAGATATTTTCACAATGCTTTGCACACACATACAAAAACTCAAAAAGTTTTTTTAGGCATTCACAAATGTTCGATATGTGCCCCTTCAGTGATTCGGCAGACATCAAGCCGATAATCAAGTTCCTCCTACACTCGGCGCAGCATGTCCCCATCAATGATTTAGAAAGCATCGTTGATGCGAGCTCGCAGTTCTGGCACGTTTCTTGGTAGAGGAGGTTTAAACACTGAATCTTTCACATAACCCCACAGAAATAAATCGCATGGGGTTAAGTCGGGAGAGCGTGGAGGCCATGACATGAATTGCTGATCATGATCTCCACCACGACCGATCCATCGGTTTTCCAATCTCCTGTTTAAGAAATGCCAAACATCATGATGGAAGTGCGGTGGAGCACCATCCTCTGGTACGTTTAGCTCCCTGCTTGCTTTATTCGTCGACTTCCGCGGGCTACGCGTGAAACTTGCCCGCACGCGTTCAACCGTTTCTTCACTCACTGCAGGCCGACCCGTTGATTTCCCCTTACAGAGGCATCCAGAAGCTTTAAACTGCGCATACCATCGCCGAATGGAGTTAGCAGTTTGTGGATCTTTGTTGAATTTCGTCCTGAAGTGTCGTTGCACTGTTATGACTGACTGATGTGAGTGCATTTCAAGCACGACATACGCTTTCTCGGCTCCTGTCGCAATTTTGTCTCACTGCGCTCTCGAGCGCTCTGGCGGCAGAAACCTGAAGTGCGGCTTCAGCCGAACAAAACTTTATGAGTTCTTCTACGTATCTGTAGTGTGTCGTGACCATATGTCAATGAATGGAGCTACAGTGAATTTATGAAATCGCTTCAATCATTTGTAATAGCCCTGTATATGAAAGTCATGTCACAGTGCAATAAAATGATGTGATAGATGATGAAAGGGAATGAAATAGGTTATTCTCTCTTTTTTTTAGCGTTCAGGTAAATATCCGAGCATTCGTTGAAGTGACTCGGTAGAACTACAAAATTTATGGACTCAGAATCAAACTTGCAACTTTGGTCTGCACTGTCGTCTTCAACAACCTAAGTCTGGCATAGCCAACACCGAATCTGCTGCAGTCGCTGACTGGAACGCCGCGAGCTAAACCTCTAAGCTTTCGCGTATTGTCAGTAAATCAATGGGAGCGCAGAACCAGCTTCGATTGTGCCCTCTGGTGGCAAGTGCCCTCGGACAGCCGCCTGTTACAACAAAACAAGCGTTCACCGTGATTCGGAGCACCGTCGTATTTGAAGTCGTAGTGTTCGCAGTGCTCGTAATTACTTGAACCGAGAAGTCCAGCGCGGCCCGTAATTCTGGGAACGGGTCTCGTGGAACAGGTAGGTAGGCGGGGAGGGGAGGGGGAAGCGGCACGGAGGAAACAGAAGAACGGCGACAGCGCCCGGAGGACCGTCCCCGCTCGCCTGGAAGCAATTATTTTTGACGGCGGCAGTCGATTGTTCCCGGCGACAGTCGATAAACGGCGGAGGGCGCCGCCCGACTTGGAGGACTGCCCTCGAGGGCCGGCGGCTGTCTTAAAGGGCTTCTGCAGAAGGGCCGGGGCTGTCGGCTAATGGTCAGCGGCCACGCTTGGCGGCGTTAATCGAGGCGCCGTCCTACAGACTACACGGCCCTGAGGTCGCGGTGCATCAGCTGCACGAATACGCCTTCGAGACTGTGTAAGGTTTATAGTTTATTTCTGGTATACGTGATGATTCTTTTCGACCGCGTACAAACCCTAGAAATTGATCGATGAGGGGATATGGAACAAAAAAGGTCTAATGAACTTATATCTGGAAGTGCATGGTTTCCATGATACAAACCATTTACTCAATCGTACGTTGTTACAGAGACTGCGGTCTAATACGCGCTGTAGCATACAGCCACAGTTATAGCACTCTTGGAAAATGGTTTCCATGTTCCTCAACGCATGCGAGTACGCGTTGTAGGAAGTTCTGCCTCACACGTTCACATCCGAGCAGTGTCAAAGGTAGCATGAATACACTGCTCTTGTGTCTCCACGTTTTGAATGGGCTCGGCATAAACGATACTTTTGAGACGGCCCCATAACCAGAAATCGCGCGGGTTGAGATCCGGTGAACGAGCAGGCCATGCAAGTGGACTCCCTCGTCCGATCCATCGACCACCAAAGACACGACTGAGATGTGTCCAGACTTTAAGAGTGGAGTTGGATGGCGCACCATGATTCCGCTGTCAGAAAACCCTTCGAATCAAAAATGGCACTTCTTCCTGCAGGGGACGCGAAGTCACGCCGGTAGTTCCGACCAGTTGGGCGACGCGGAAGGAGGACTGGTCCAAAATAAAGTCGACAATTTGAAAGGGTACAGTACCGCCCGACATTGAAAATAGGTACAACATACTTCATTATTCTTGTCAGAACAACATATTTTTTCTAATAATAACTCAAATACAATTAATACAGCGAAGCCGGATACCAGTGTGGGAAAGAATGACAATTTATTTATTTAATTGATCACATCTGCACTCCCACAAAATAAATCCCTACATCCAGTTTGGTGAGATCTCTGAAATGAATGGATGTATGGTCGTCTGCTAACCGCAGATAGTGAATGTGAATATATGATCATCTTTGAGACGATCCTTTGGCCACCTTTGGTGGAACAAAAGAGATGAAACTTACCGGAGCTTTGAGCGCCTGAAATGTGGCTGACCAATACGGTAGCATGGTCTTCCCCCACCTCGACAGAGGTGCGAGATGACCTCAAGAACGGCCATGTTTCAGCACTCTGCCGCTGTATCTAGTGTTGGTAAGATCTGTCTTGGGTGTGCTCCGTAAAGACAAAAGAGTGGAGACATAGTATGCATGTAAAATACTTAAGAGTAGTTTGGAATAATAATTTCTCTATTTCAGGAACTTTTGTGGGGAGAATTAAATGTCAGGCAGGTAATATTAATGGGATCGTAGTAATCTTCGGAAGTGACCAACGGTCACAATGAAACCACGTGTAGCAATAAGTTGAAATACTTCCGAGTGCTTAAGTTAAGCTGAATTACTAGCGTGTGTACTATAAGTTGGAAATATTTAAGAAATGGCGTGTGCAGGACTTGAAATTAGAGACGAGTACTTCCACGTGGTGAGTATTGTGTGAGTCTCAATCTGTGTATGAGACAAAGGATAAAGAGAAGTACTCGTCCATGGTATCAGTTGAGGACTCGCGTGTGTAATGAATATGTTCTTAATATTACTTTGCGTGTTATGTTTCCGTGTGACGCTTGATTCAAACTATAATACTCTGAGAGAGAAGCAAGGTGGGTCAGCCGTCTATCCAGCAACGCCACTTGGCTTGCATTGCACAGGAAGACGTGCATATAACGTCGAGAGTTCGTAGTAGGAAAGAAAAGTTACGAAGTGGGGCAGTGTCGTGTGAAACTGGGATGAATTTTAATTGAAGTGGGAAAGCTGAAAGTGATGTGATTATAACGTTGTGACTATTCCTTGTTTTGTATTGTATGTTGCCAGTGTGATGTATTTCATGAAATTTAAAGTAAGTATGGTTTGCATGGGAGAGTAGCAAGGTAGTTTCAGAGGTAGTGGGTTATGCATGTTCCTTTTGTACCGCTCGCTCTTGAGGAAAGTTTCGTGATGATGGTTGTGAAAGTCGAAGTGTGAGATATAGCAAGGATCCACCATCCTATCCAGAAAGTGCACTGTAGCGTTAAAGAATTACGAGACCATAAGCCATGCCCTCTGGGCGGAATTTCTCATGTGTTATTGTTGTAGGTTATAGAATTTGTGTGTTTAGGTTATAGAATTTATCGGAATAAATTAGAGAGTGAAAAGAAAAAGATTGGTGGCCTTTTCCTTCGAATAGTGCGTTGCCATGATACCCAGAATTTATAATGTGTGCGCCATTCATATGCAGTGCGATGGCCACGTGTTGATCAAAGCCGTTGAATAAGAACGAAAATGTGGTATTGCCAGTGCGTAGTGAACAGTCAGAGTTCTGTAAATTACTAATAGTCAGATGTGTGTTTCCGTTGCGCAATATCCAAGCAGGAGAATAACTTTTAACTTAATTGTGAGTACTAGAGTGCATGTTACTTGATAACAAAGAAATGAATCCACTCGCTTGGCAGACCACTCATCTTGCAGGCCTGACTGCTTGATGCCACAGTATGAGCAAGGCACGCGGGTGCCTCTCAAATTATCCCGGCCCACGCATTTCGCTGCACCGATGCTGATGATTTTCTGTCACCATATCCTAGGGGTTCTACCTTCTCTACCGCAGATGACTCATGAAAGTTGAAGATAGCTCTCCGTGTAAAGGTGGCCCCATCTGTGAATAGGATGGATCACACAAATGCCGGAATCCTGGCTACCTGGTGAAGAAACCAGTGACAAAATTGGACGTGGAAAGCCTGTCGTTAGTAAGCACAGCAGACGCTGTAAGTGATAAGGGTAGAAACAGTTGCCATGGAGAATGTTCCACACGGTCGTCTGGCTTCCCGTGTACAGGGAGGCCTACAGCATGGTACTGACACGCCGTCGCCTTCTACAGCGTTTATCACATTTTCCTCCAAGATCGGCGTCCTTCATTGTTTCCGGCTTCCTGAAACGACCCTGTCTTAGACGAACGGCGAAACAGTGTTGCAAACATTGAATTCTGTGGTTATTGTCGGTGGGGATAGGTCTCCTGATATAAGCTTGCTGCCCACCGCCCTTTGCTATTTGCCTTTCTGTAAGTAAACACCACGTCGGCAAGCTCTCTGTTCGAATACAGAATCATTGTGTACAACGCTGTGTGACAGACACTACAAGGTGAGTCAGCATGAGAAGTGAATCGGACACAACATTACTAATTACTATGGCAGGAGAGGGCGCTAGAGCATGGCGTTTGAGGAACAGAACCCTCTAAGAGGAAACCATACATACTGTAACAGTGGCTGCATGGTACAGTGCGTGTTAGACCGCAGTCTCTGTAACAAAGTATAGCTGAATAAATGGTCTCTAGTATGGAAATCATGCATTTCCAGACATAAGTTCATTAGATCTTTTTTGTTCTGTATTCTCTCGTCGATCAATCCCTAGAGTTTGCACACGCTGGGAAAAAAATAACCCTGTATAGACAGGGTGATTCAAAAAGAATACCACAACTTTAAAAATGTGTATTTAATGAAAGAAACATAATATAACCTTCTGTTATACATCATTACAAAGAGTATTCAAAAAGGTTTTTTTTTCACTCAAAAACAAGTTCAGAGATGTTCAATATGGCCCCCTCCAGACACTCGAGCAATATCAACCCGATACTCCAACTCGTTCCACACTCTCTGTAGCATATCAGGCTTAACAGTTTGGATAGCTGCTGTTATTTCTCGTTTCAAATCATCAATGGTGGCTGGGAGAGGTGGCCGAAACACCATATCCTTAACATACCCCCATAAGAAAAAATCGCAGGGGGGTAAGATCAGGGCTTCTTGGAGGCCAGTGATGAAGTGCTCTTGTCACGGGCTGCCTGGCGGCCGATCCATCGCCTCGGGTAGTTGACGTCCAGGTTTCATAGCTAACCTTTTTCGTAGGACTCTCCATACAGTTGACTGTGGAATTTGCAGCTCTCTGCTAGCTCTGCGAGTCGATTTTCCTGGGCTGCGAACAAATGCTTGCTGGATGCGTGCTACATTTTCATCACTCGTTCTCGGCCGTCCAGAACTTTTCCCTTTGCACAAACACCCATTCTCTGTAAACTGTTTATACCAACGTTTAATACACCACCTATCAGGAGGTTTAACACCATACTTCGTTCGAAATGCACGCTGAACAACTGTCGTCGATTCACTTCTGTCGTACTCAATAACACAAAAAGCTTTCTGTTGAGCGGTCGCCATCTTAGCATCAACTGACGCTGACGCCTAGTCAACAGCGCCTCAAGCGAACAAATGTACAACTAAATGAAACTTTATAGCTCCCTTAATTCGCCGACAGATAGTGCTTAGCTCTGCCTTTTGTCGTTGCAGAGTTTTAAATTCCTAAAGTTGTGGTATTCTTTTTGAATCACCCTGTATTATGGTCAGAAAATGTCTGACACGCTTGTAGGGATGTTGCAGGGCGAATTGTATTGAGACATAAGTGCGAATGAAAAAATTAGATACGTTGCGCCGTTTTAGACTTATTTAGCATTGAAATTAGACAATCGGGGCGTGGCCTGCTCACTTTCAATTGACCTGCCAGGGCAATGTTGCCCGACGAGTGGGATTAGATGAATCTTGAATCTGCGATCGCAACGACCTGATTGGCTAACTTCAATGCTAAATAACTATGAAACGGCGCAACGTATGTTTTTTTTTAGCATTTGTGTCTCAGTCCGACTACATTGTAGTGTATTGCATTGTATTGTATAGAACTTGGGGCCTAGAAACGACGAAGAGGCTTCGTCCCGCCGTAGCCCTCAGTGGTTCACGACCTCAAGACAGGCAATAGCAGTCCACTCACCCCACCGCCTCCCCACACCAAACACAGGGTTATTTTGCTGTTCGGTCCCCAGTGGACGCTCCCCCCCCCCCCCCCCCCCCCATCCTCGCCCGAACGTCTCACACCAGACGAGTGTAACCCCAGTGTTTGCGTGGTATAGAGTGATTATGGTGTACGCGTACGTGAAGAAAGCGGTTGCGCAGCAATCGCCGACATAGTATAACTCACTCGGAATAAGGGGAACCAGCCCGCATTCACCGAGACAGATAGAAGCCAGCCTTAAAAACCATCCACAGACTGGCCGGCACAGTGGACCTCGACACTAACACGCCGGGCGGATTCGTGCCAGGGACCGGCGCGCCTTCCCACCCGGAAAGCTGTGAGTTAGACCGCACGGCTAACAGGGCGGGCTATGTTAGTGGTGTGTGGATAAATTGAGAATTTAGGTCTTACTGGATGGAGGTGTGCTATGCGTCCGGATGGCGCAGTGGACAGCGCATCTGCCTAGTAAGGAGAGACCCAGGTTCGCATCTTGGAAAAGAAGGCATTTTCAAATTTCAGCACTGATTTAAGTCAATGCCCACTTGCAGCAATGTCTGTAATTTCCTTATGTCTTTATATTTTCATTGACTATGTCATATTTCATATATGCACGCTAAATTTTTTTGAATGTGGTTTTCAGTAGTCGATATGTTATGTCACAAAGGTTCCGAGTGTAAGTAAAATTATCTTTGGGTGTCAATAGCATTGTCGTTGCATTGAGCGTTCTGAGAGAAGATACTGAGAGAATTGGCTGTTAGCTACGCTGCTGAGCGGTCTTGAAATAGCTTCCAGAGTAGAGAGAGAAAATCACAGACGATGAGGAATTGTGGAATATGATTTGGTAACGATTAATTGGATAAGTGAAGATTATGTGGTGATGTTGTTGCACCTTTTACGTGTGCGCAATTGCGATGCATTTGATTAACGGAAAGTGGCAGTGGAACTTTTCTCTATTGGTTCACGTTACCTAGTTTCACTGTAGAGACGTGATTTAGTAAAGTTAACAATTCACGTCGCTTGCACTCCTGTACGATTTGCATCAATTAATCATTTTGCAGAGTATTCATTGTTATAAAAAATAATTTTTGTGAAGATGGTTGTAATGGATGATGAATTTCAGTGTTTTCAATAGAGTTTTTAATAGATCTGTTTCCATTTCAGTATTTCGCGCGTTCAAATTCCACTTCAATAAAGGATTTCATACTTTCTGATCATGTGTGTCGCCACAGTGCACTCTGCGAAGTACAGTGGCCAGAGTCAAAGCATGATCTACGCAGAATAGTTTCATGTTCCTGCTCTGCACTGTGCAAGGTTCCCTGTCCTTGCTGCTGCGCTGTATTTTTTGCGGTAACTACTTCAAGCAGAACTGAATTTCCGTTGGAACAAGTAAGCCATGAAATGTTTGGGTCAGTTACATTACACTCAGGATACAATGAGACCTTTCAGTGCTCAGCATTGCTTTTCAAAATTACTATCATGTTCAGCTTAGGTAAGGATGAGTTCAGATTTCATTTCATATGTAGACTGCTTCATTTCACAGTGCAGTGTTACCTTTGTGTGTACACTATTTATTGTTTGCAATTTGTTTAGTGATATTGTGTAGGTAAATTTACAGGAAATTTTTATGGAAACTATTTCGTGATTTATTGTTTCAAAATTCGTTTACTAATTTTATGTAGTACTTTCATTCTGTTAGCTTTGTGTGAAGCAAGTGTAACTCACGAATTGTGATGTCACGCGTTGTAGCACTGCTCAGTCCTGCACAATAGTAGTTCCACAGGACTGTTTATTTAGTTTACAGTTTTGGCTTTTTAATTAATTTGGTTGTAGTTAATTAAGATACAAATACATTTTAAGATTTGGTGACTCATTTACCACGCAGCGTTTCCGTAGCTGCACCCCTTGAATTGGTCTGCATTACATCACAAATACACGGAATTAAAGATAGGAAACCAGTCCAGGTATAGTTCTCGACAGAAAGAAACATTTTTATGTAGAAAAGATACAACTGGTTTGCTACAGGCTGTTTCTGCGTTGTGCAGAAATTAAATTGTCATCAGAAACGCTTCCTAATATTGTAAAAGACAAAAAATGCATCTCCTAGAAAGCAAAACTAAGAAGACGTAATACAGTGGAGAAAGTCCAGCCACGAAGAGGTACCAGAATGTGGAGAGGATCTCGGAAACCACGAGGAAAAGTAGACTGGCATTTCTTGGAGACCTGCATAAAATGGAGAAAAAATAGACTATCCAAACAAATATTGGATTATCTCTGGAACAAGAAACCCACCACGACGTGGATTAAAGAAGCTGGGGAAGACCTCGAAAGGTCAACACCACAGAAGCTCTCATGTTAGAACAGAACCTGTTCCGAAACATGATACAAATTTTGGAAGGTTTTCAACTCGAAAGAAGTCGTACAAACATCGGACGGAAGAACAAAAGCAACAGCACAGTGCCTGTATGAAGTAGTGCAGGAACCAGAGGAAACTCCGGGCAAAGAGGGCAAAATGTATTTGTAAAATGATCGTGCGTACTCACTGTACCAATCAAAACTTTGTCATTCCACATTCCGATCTGGCATTGCCTTGCATGAACTACCCGAAAGTCTTTTCGTTAGTGGTCAGTTCTCTGGAAAAATGCTGCAGTATATTCTATATTCATATAAATATCCTGCAAGTTACTGCGAAGTGCCTGACAGCGGGGACTTTTCAGTTATTAGAGCTTCATCCCGTTGGACTGACGATGGAGCGCGGAAGAATGATTGCTTAAACGCTTGTGTGCGCACTGTAACTATTCCAATGTTGTTTTCTCGACCGCTCAGAGAGCGAAACTTATAGGGTTGTAGTATATTCCTGGATTACGCACTTAGAACTGGTTCTTGAAACTTTATAAGCAATGTTTCCTGGGCTACTTTGCGTCTATCTTCAAGCTCTGCCATTTCAGTTGTTTCAGAATCTCTGTGGCAGTCTCTTATGGGTCAAACAAACCTGCGATAATTCGTGCTGCCCTTCTTTGTATAAGGTCAATATCACCTGTTAGTCTATTTCGAAGGGGTGTACATAGTTGAGCAGTCGTCCAGGATGCTTTTCGTGACTTTTTTGTGAGAAATTTCCTTTGGAGACTCACTGGATTCCCTTAGAAACCTATCAGTCAATGTAAGTGTTCCATGTGTTTTACGTACCACTGTGTGAAGTGGCATTTCATATTACAGGTATTAATATGAGTTGACAATTCCAGTTTGTGATTGATTGAAGTTGTACTCATAGAATACGTGATTTCATTTTATGAAGTGGGCTATCTTACATTTATGGATATTTAAAGCGAAATGCCAATCATTGCACCAATTTGAAATCAGAAAGATATAATTGGATATTTGTACAGCTGTTTTTCAGAAAGTATTTCAATATAGAAAACGGTATCACGCGCAGAAAGTTTGAGGCTACTTTCAAGTTTGCCTGCCAGGTAGTTAACATACAACATGAGGAGAAAGGGCTCCAATACACGTCGTTGGGGTATGCTTGAAGGTACTTCAACATCTGTCGACGTCTCTCCATCCCAGGTAACGTGCTTCGTCTTCCCTATCAAGAAATCCTCAGTCCATTAACAAATTTCGCTTTGCACCCCTTCGATGGAAATTTTATAGTAGGCATAAGAGTGGTACAGCGTCCCATGATTTCCAGAAGTCGAGAACTACTTCAACTACCTGCCTGCCTTGATACACATGAGAAAAGCGTGAACTGAACATAATGGATGTTACCGGAATCCATGCTGATTGGCATTCTGTACGAGATACCTCAGTTCGTTTGCCTTAGGGAGAGCTGAAAGGATTTGTAACAGATAAACGTCAGAGATATTTGGCCGTAGTTTTGTGGAACATTTATGCTGTCCACCTTGAAAACAGGTTTGACCTGCTCACATACCTATCGTGGGTTATGATTTAGTGGAAAAATGTCGGTCCAGTTATTTATGTTGCAGTAGCTGCTAGCCACACTCGGGTACTGGCGTCACTCAGAAGCACCTGACACAATTGATGAGTATTTCCAGACCACCAGAGTCGCTTCTCCTGCGAGCACTTGTGCACCGATAAATGGAGCCATTCTTAATTAGGGGAAAAATGAGAATATTTAGAGATCACGCACAGACTTTCACAGATGCTGGGAGAGGGGACCGAACAAGCGACGTCGTCGGTTTAGGGAAGGATTGGGAAGGAAGTCGGCCGTGCCCTTTCAAAAGAACCATCCCGCCATTTGCCTGAAGCTGTTTAATTATATCACAGAAAACCTGAATCAGGATGACTGGACGCGGGATTGAACCGTCGTCCTCTCGAATGCGAGTCCAGTGTGCTAACCACAACGCCACCTCGAACGGCTCTACAGCTCTTACAAACAACGTGCATATAAAGGGTGCTTTAAAATCCCCTTACAGACTTCTAGGACATGTAGAGCGAACTGCATGAATAATGTTTTGCACTGGGACGTACCGATTCCGTGCTACAATCATTCGAAAACACGTTGGTAACGCGACCACTTTTACAAGTAATTAATTAGAAGTGACCGGTAAATCATTTGTTTTACTCATTAATAATCAAAGAAACAAAATGAAACAATTAGTATCAACAAACAGTTTAGTTTACAGTACGGCCTCTTCCTATAAGGGTGTGCGGCGTCTCCTTGGAGCACCAAGGGTACGTCTACTGACAGTGAAGGTACCCTTTCTCTAAACCGTTGCATAATTGTGGCGAAAAGGGCATGTGGTGGAATCGGACCTTTTGGATAACAATCTTGATAAAGGTGACGAGTAGTTTTTCCATATGTGTGGTCATATAGAATGGTCGTGTCGGTGTATTCTGCAAATGTGTGATCAACTATGTTGCTCTGACCCTCACAGACACCTGGATGAGGCTTGAGGCTCAAAACAGGTCAGAGACGTAGGACTGGCGTCAAATGACGTCAGCGGACCCGACGTAAGCACCCCCACCGTGACTACCTAGGAAACATGGTTTCAAACGGCTGTAGCACGGAAACGGTACTTTTCCAGACTTGGATTCTAATTCAAAATGTTGTCCACTCAGTCTCCTCTAGTCCTGGAAATTCTTAATGGGACTTTTGGAGCACCCTGTATACGCACTAGGTCCATCACATGTGCTCCACGTGGTTGCCCTGTTCAGTAAAGTTTACACGAACTCGTTTTACCATTTTGAAGTCACTTTACGGAGCCCGTAGATGATGATGTTAATCTCCATTGTTGAGTTGATCTTTAGTTCCACCAGCGAGCTGCAGCATGTACAGCATATTATATTTTTTCTTTTACTCTGGCTTTCAGTTACACCGTTGGAATTAGTCTGGTGACGATAAATCGGGAGAATAAGGGTACCGTAAGACTTTATGTACGACTCGATCTCTAAAAAATTCGCTTGAGAAATGTGTTGACGTTTGTGACAAGTGGTAACAGTAACCGTGAGTCAGCTGTAACGATCATCTGCCTCAAGAACCTAGAGAAACTATCTAATGATGCTTTGATGCACCACACTGTTCTCTGAACTTCCAAAGAAAATCGTTCCCAGTACTCGACGCCGCGTTACACCTCACCATACCCCATTTTTTTGTCAGTCGAAGTGTTTTCACGAAAGACAAGTGGATTTTTGGTTTACCAGATTCACGTTTATACTTAAGTGAAACCATACCTTATTACTGAAGCGAACGCGGCCCGTTTCTGCGATCCCGCGGATGTCAACAAATGATCGAAAAAACAGTGCACTAGATGCTTTTCTTTATCCGGCGACTTCTATTCCTACACCCTATGAACCTGATAGGCGCGACATTTTAACCTCCGCATCGCTTTCTGAACACTTCAATACCGAATCTGAAACTGCAGAAACAGTCTCTTCAGAAACTGCCAGGAAGTTTCATATCAGCGCATACTCCGCTCCAGAGTGAAAATTTCATTCTGGAAGTCTCTTCAGTCTTTCTGAAGGCGAACGCAGCATCTCATCGCAGCTGGTTTAGCGTCCGTGAAAAAGGTTGACCTCCCAGAAACGGGTGATTAACTCGCTATTGTTAAACTGTTCGGCACTGCTGCATCTGGTATTACCCACAATATGCGTCTGCAGCACGTTCGTACGAACTACTGGCGAAATGGTGTTCAGCAAAGAAACCTCGCAACTTCTGGAAAAATAACATGTTTACCAAGCAATGAACTGGGCAGTACTGCATATGTCATGCGATATGTACCCGTTACATTGATGTCTTCTTATATTGTCGGTACTAATTTGCAGTGGCCCATCTAACGAATACAACGCAACTTCTAATTATAGACACATGCGTATCTTCTCGATAGTTCTGTACTATACAATTACAGCTTCAGTGGGGCTTCATCTCTAAGTCTGTTACACAATACAGACAATAAATACTGCATTCATGTTGACCCACTTGTTCAGCCATAGCTTGGAACTCCTGCAGTTTTCTATTTCTTCTGGCCACTGAAAGGCGCGGAATATATCATCGATCGACTCACTTGAAAAATAAAAGAATGGGGGAAGTTTGTCGCACGTAAGAAAGAAAAATGTTGCACAGCACTAATCTGAAAGTCCTGTCGGAAACCACAAGCCTTCTTAAGAAAGAAACGGAGCATGATTTTGGTTTTCCGGACGAGTGATTCACTCGTAATTTGGTGCTCTAGAGACAATAGGTAAAGATTGGTAAGCGGCGATGCATTGCTGCGTATTTATACGGCCATTAGTGAATCACGCTGACGTACCTGGTACTAAGGAAATGCTTTTCTGAGAACGGGCAATAGCTGCGTCACCACAGTGGTTAGATTTTACGGTTGAACAAATTTTGTGTGATTCGCAGACTACGGGAGAAGAGAAAGGCTTACAGGTGTCTTTGAATTCGAACGAAGAGTTCGAGGGGTTCTAGCTTCCAGAAAAGTGATGTTCGTTACTACTAATGTGGAGAGGATTTACACATTCATTGACAGATTACTGTTACCGTCAAACAGGCGAAACGTTGGGCTGCTACGATCCCTTATTAACACATTGCAGGTGAATATTAGCGGTCCCGGAGGCGCTGGGGCGGCGTCCTAAAGCATAAATCACTGGTTTGATCCTTTTCAGAAGTTTTTCTGTGGGTTTTGATAGGGCTGTTATTGGCTATCCGTGTGATACCATGGTGTTATTACTCTCTATCTCTCTCTCTCTCTCTCTCTCTCTGTCTCTCTCTTTGTGTGTGTGTGTGTGTGTGTGTGTGTGTGTGTGTGTGTGTGTGAGCGTGTATACAAATCAATAAATGCACTAACTGTTGTAGTCGTGTTGAAACAACACCTTCGCCTGAATGGGATAAAGTTCGGATTGTAGACTATCGCGATTGCGGTTTATCGTACCGCGACATTGCTGCTTGTGTTGGTCGAGATTAAATGACTGTTAGCAGAATATGGAATCGTTGGGTTCAGGAGGGTAATACGGAACGCCGTGCTGGATCTCAACGCTATCGTATCACTAGCAGTCGAGATGACAGGCATCTTATCCGCATGGTTGTAACGGATCGTGCAGCCACGTCTCGATCCCTTAGTCAACAGATGGGGACGTTTGCAAGACAACAACCAACTGCACAAACAGTTCGATGACGTTTGCAGCAGCACGGACTATCAGCTCGGAGACCATGACTGCGGTTACCCTTGACGGTGCATCACAGACAGGAGCGCCTGCGATGGTGTCTTCAACGACGAACCTGGGTGCACAAATGGCAAAACGTCATTTTTTCGGATGAATCCAGGTTCTGTTTGCAGCATCCGTGTTTGGCGACATCGCGGTGATCGCACATTGGAAGCGTGTATTCGTCATTGCCATACCGGTGTATCACCCGTCGTGATGGTATGGTGTGCCATTGGTTACACGTCTCGGTCACCTCTTGTTCGCATTGACGGCACTTTGAATAATGAGCGTTACATTTCAGATGTGTTACGACCCGTGGCTCTACCCTTCATTCGATCTTTGCGCAACGCTACATTTCAGCAGGATAATGCACGACCGTATGTTGCAGGTCCTGTACGGGCCTTTCTGGATACGGAAAATGTTCGACTGCTGCCCTGGCCAGCACATTCTCCAGATCTCTCACCAACTGAAAACGTCTGGTCAATGGTGGCTGAGCAACTGGCTCGATACAATACGCCAGCCACTACTCTTGATGAACTGTGGTATCGTGTTGAATCTGCATGGGCAGCTGTACCTGTCCACGCCATCGAAGCTCTGTTCGACTCAATGCCCAGGCGTATCAAGGCCGTTATTACGGCCACATTTGGTTGTTATGGGTACTGATTTCTCAGGATCTATGCACCAAATTGCGTGAAGATGTAATCACATGTCAGTTCTAGTATAATATATTTGTCCAATGAATACCCGTTTATCATCTGCATTTCTTCTTGGAGTAGCAATTTTAATGGCCAGTAGTGTACTCACTTCTGAATTGCAGAGTATGATGCGTGTGTAAATGTAGAGAGGTGAAGACAGTAACTCCGTACTCTGCCACATTTTCGCTGCAGCTGCTATTGAAATGGTAAGTTCTCACGTCCTGTATCTGAGAGGAAGAGCCTGCAGACGTGTCACTAACTGAATCTTAGCGCCTCGGACATTTTTGTTCGACAATGAAGACCCGAGTACGTGCACAGATGGCCGCCTAATTGTCGGTACATCATCCGGGCAACGGCGTGGAGTCGCCGTGAGGGACGATGCGCAGCTGGCACCGCACAACGCAGACCCTCCGCGCGCCGTCCTTTGTTTGCGACCACGAGAGGCAGACACTACAGCCGCTCCCCCATAAGAGCCGGCACATACGCCGCACCTCCTCCACTCCACGTGCTTTACAACCGCATCTAGCTCTTTTACTCCTCGAGCCATATACGGCGTCTGGAGGGACGACGGGGAGGGGGCTTGATAAAAGTATTATTTGCTACTCCCTTGCACTCTCTCTCTACTTCCTCCTCCACACTGCGTTGTTCACGTAGAACAGATCGTCCATCCTCTCCCACGTATGCTCTGACCTCCTTGTGAACCTTGAAAGTTTCCCGTACAGCTGCAGTTTTTAAGCATAGCACGTGGTGCAATAATTATGGGGTAAAAGACCTGAAATTCGTACAAGAAATCCTTGCTGCCATCTCATGCAGAGACTAAACCGACAATAATCACGGTGAAGCACATCATTTTTGGAAAAGTGTGACTGGTTCAGTTTCCTTTCTCTGAGATAATTTCGGTAAACAGCTCAGATATTCTGTAGTCTTAATGGCCAAATTAATAACACAGTCTGGATTTTTTCTTGCTCTCCCACAGAAAGTGTCGCACAACAGTACAGTCACAAATTGAATGGGACTGACGACACAGATTTGTGTTCATATCAAATAAATTCTGTTAGTAGTAATGACGATCAAAGTAGAGGCCATGATGGCAAGCGCACATGGTTATTTATTCCTTCCACGGCTCAAAATACACTCTAAGACAAAAAGACGACGGCATGAGCGTGTGTACGAAAAAGTAAGCCAGTCTATTTTACGAGCGTGTGCGTAAGAAACGTACAATTCGTTTGTACATATTAGCTTCACCTTCAAAGGTCTTTAGACTAATTGCTGACACGGTTGCACATTGCAAATTGCAGTATAGTATTCATCGTTTCGTATAGTACTCTTAAGTACTCTTAAGTTGTCACTGTTTCACACACAACGCATTTAGAAAATGCCCCACCCCATGTTTCTTCGTTTTCAGTATTCGTGTCTGTTTCACTTCCACTCATAGCGTCAGCTAATTCACCGTTGCCTTCATTTGCGAATCAGTATTGGTTTCATTACTACGACTATCGGTCTTCCCACACTTATGAAGCGCTTGCTCCAGTAAATCTTCACTGGAAACATACTGCTCCTGAATTTTATTTACTTGCTCACAGCGTTTCTTCCAGTCTTCTTTTATTATTTGTAGAAGTAGGTTTTTCATTTATAAGCCTTGATAGCGTATCTATTCCGCATGCCACATTACATTCAGAAATTCCGTTCTTGTTCTTGCTCGAATGTTTCAAAAGGCTCTGTGCATTATGGGACTTAACATGTGAAGTCATCAGTCTCCTAGAACTTAGAACTACTTAAACCTAACTAACCTAAGCATATCGTGCACATCCATGACCGAGGCAGGATTCGAACCTGCGACCGTAGCAGACGCGCGGTTCCGGACTGAAGCGCCTAGAACCGCTCGGCCACCGCGGCCGGCTGTTCTTGCTCGTATCAGTTCTAGCAGGTATGGAGGAAGTCGTAACGCAGTATGACCTTGTTCGGTTAAAATATTATCTGTTTTATAAGGGTGTGGCATGGTTTGTTAATCTTGATCAGTGAATGCTACTGAGCCCTCAGCATCTCCTTGTATAAATTAATTCCCTTTCCTGTTAACCAGGACATCATTCCTCTCCTCGTGGAGTTTGACATTGGACCACGAGTCAGCTTATTGTGGTAATAAGCGTTATTTATAATGACGACAGTACGTGGTAGTAGGTTACGTATTAATTCTCCCTGAGCCACACTTCATAATATCAGAAGTTCATATCGTTATGATAATCTCCTGTTTCGGTACCCGAAAGAACAGACACTATTTTGATACTGCAGCCACTATGTCTCAAGACTCAAAAAGCTGCCGGTGGTTACTGATTTTAATCAATGACGGAAGTTGAAAGTTTATGACGGACCAGGATTCGAACCGGAGTCTCTTGCGTACTAGGGAGATGCGATGACCTGCGCCATTCGGACACAGTGGTCATCGCAACTGCACCGACAACCCTAGAACGCTTCCCTGTTGGACCCAAATTTTCAACTTATCCTCACGTTAATTATGTAGTAGCCGTTCCTCATTATCCTCGTTAGTCGCGGCATTTCTTCGATTCTCGTAATAAGGTTTCGAGCGTGGTGTGCATTTGCATTGAAGTGATCATTGGCCATCCCAGCCTAATTATACTAGGGTGTTACAAAAAGGTACGACGAAATTTTCAGGAAACATTCCTCACACACAAATAAACGAAAGATGTTATGTGGACATGTGTCCGGAAACGCTTAATTTCCATGTTAGAGCTCATTTTAGTTTCGTCAGTATGTACTGTACTTCCTCGATTCACCGCCAGTTGGCCCAATTGAAGGAAGGTAATGTTGACCTCGGTGCTTGTGTTGACATGCGACTCATTGCTCTACAGTACCAGCATCAAGCACATCAGTACGTAGCATCAACAGATTGGTGTTCATCACGAGCGTGGTTTTGCAGTCAGTGCAATGTTTACAAATGCGGAGTTGGCAGATGCCCATTTGATGTATGGATTAGCACGGGGCAATAGCCGGGCGAGGTACGTTTGTATCGAGACAGATTTCCAGAACGAGGGTGTCCCGACAGGAAGACGTTCGAAGCAATTGATCGGCGTCTTAGGGAGCACGGAACATTCCAGCCTATGACTCGCGACTGGGGAAGACCTAGAACGACGAGGACACCTGCAAT
Organism: Schistocerca cancellata; assembly: GCF_023864275.1. Taxonomy (NCBI): domain Eukaryota; kingdom Metazoa; phylum Arthropoda; class Insecta; order Orthoptera; family Acrididae; genus Schistocerca; species Schistocerca cancellata. Next base: position 94,922,845 of record NC_064631.1, on the reverse strand, counting down.
GGACGAGGCAATTCTTCGTGCAGTTGACGATAACCCTAATGTCAGCGTCAGAGAAGTTGTTGCTGTACAAGGTAACGTTGACCACGTCACTGTATGGAGAGTGCTACGGGAGAACCAGTTGTTTCCGTACCATGTACAGCGTGTGCAGGCACTATCAGCAGCTGATTGGCCTCCACGGGTACACTTCTGCGAATGGTTCATCCAACAATGTGTCAATCCTCATTTCAGTGCAAATGTTCTCAGTGCAAGTTTTCACAATCAACATGTGTGGGCTGACGAGAATCCGCACGCAATTGTGCAATCACGTCATCAACACAGATTTTCTGTGAACGTTTGGACAGGCATTGTTGGTGATGTCTTGATTGGGCCCCATGTTCTTCCACCTATGCTCAATGGAGCACGTTATCATGATTTCATACGGGATACTCTACCTGTGCTGCTAGAACATGTGCCTTTACAAGTACAACAGAACATGTGGGTCATGCACGATGGAGCTCCTGCACATTTCAGTCGAAGTGTTCGTACGCTTTTCAACAACAGATTCGGTGACCGATGGATTGGTAGAGACGGACCCATTGCATGGCCTCCACGCGCTCCTGACCTCAACCTTCTTGACTTTCATTTATGGGGGCATTTGAAAGCTCTTGTCTACGCAATCCCGTTACCAAATGTAGAGACTCTTCATGCTCGTATTGTGGACGGCTGTGATACAATACGCCATTCTCCAGGGCTGCATCAGCGCGTCAGGGATTCCATGCGACGGAGGGTGGATGCATGTATCCTCGCTAACGGAGGACATTTTGAACATTGCCTGTAACAAAGTGTTTGAAGGCACGCTGGTACGGTCTGTTGCTGTGTGTTTCCATTCCATGATTAATGTGATTTGAAGAGAAGTAATAATATGAGCTCTAACATGGAAAGTAAGCGTTTCCGGACACATGTCCACATAACATATTTTCTTTCTTTGTGTGTGAGGAATGTTTCCTGAAAGTTTGGCCGTACCTTTTTGTAACACCCTGTATATTTAGTGTCTGTTCTTGCGGACACATCCATGGCTTCGCTGGTCTTCGGGGCTACGTTCAAAGCGGAACTCATCACCGAAGCAAACTGTACTTGATTGAATGAGATTCAAGGTCGAAGTAGACTCTCGAGACAATTGTGGGATACCAACCGGACTGTCGCCAACCAGTTGTGATACATCAAACGAATTCGGAATTGCCAGTAAGGATTACCGGACCGTGGCTCGAACCCGGATTTCCGGCTTATCGCAGGCGGTCGCCTTACCATTTGTCTGTTCGTGCACCAGCCACAGCCAGACCCAAACCTCCATATGTTGTCAACTACGCGTCTGCGACCTCTACTCGTACATCCATTATACATATTCCCGTACGGGTCAGTCGCTGTAATTTAAAGTCGCTCGTCCTCTATCGGTAAATAAGTACGATATTGCAATGCCTGTGTTATTCTGACTGTTATCCTGATTACGATACCAAGTTCCTTTGGACATACATGGATGTCGTAAATATCGTACCAGCAGTGATTGTCTGGGGTGCCTTTCAGTTTTTTTTTTTTTTTTTAAATTGCAGGAACCGGTTGGTTGTCATCCGAAACATCCTCACAACACAGCGAGACTTCAACGATATTACAGCCCCGTTTCGTTGCCCTTCACGGCAAGCCATCCTGCGCGTACATTTCACCAAGGTGATGCCTGCCCACATTCGGCGAGAGATTCTACAGCCAGTCTTCACGCTTGCCTTGGCCAGGATGGTCGCCGGGCCTATAGCCAACTTTGAACGTCGGAAACATTATCGGTAGGGCCCTTCATCCAGAGCTGTATTTTGGCGATTTGTCATGCCAATTAGACAGAATTTGGAACGGTATCCCACAGGAGGACATCCAGTAACTGGCTCAAGCCAAAAAACTGCTTGTGTAAGTGCCAGAGGTGCCCCAAAGCGTTACTGACTTGTTCAATTTGTAAAGCTCTTTCTCTTGGAGAGATCATCCAATTGTGAAATCGTAATCAGATGTTACTTTCCACGCAGCATCACAACACATTAGTCACTGACAGATCGTCCGCGTGAGTTACGGTGATTTACACTGACTTACAGAAAAAGTGAAGCAGCAAGAAGACTTGGGCTGATGGCAATGTAATTTCGTACAGGTATGCACCGCTGGCGGTTATGTAAATGATTACAGTTGCAATTCTCTGTGACAGGTAGAATGGTCGAAAAATTGCATTGGTGCTTTTCGTGTTTAGTGTTGTTACCAAGCCTGGTATGATACAGAGGGTGTTACACACTTCTAGAGGTTGTAGAGAGGACTTAGTAGATGAAGTTTTACATAGGAACCCATATCTGGTAATGTCATCCAACGACGCTGCAGAACGTCAAAGTTATAGGTGCCGGCATCTGTAGATGTATGTATAAACGGTGTGATTCCATGATGATGTTACAAGCTTTCAAGGATGATGGAGGCGAATAACTGTAGTAATTTTGAAACGTCCCCTTATAACAATTGTACAAGACTGTGCTTAAACTGACACACAATATTTTTAGCGCAACGCAATCTGACTATCAAAGATCCCTGCAAAAGAATGGCCCTGAGTAACTTTAACCTATACCTTTCACAAATCACTTACCTCACAAAAATCTTCGTTACTCGAACTACTGCAATACAGCGAGCGCCACTATTGCCAGCTAAATAAAAGATTCAAATTACAGAAGGCACTAACTACTGATAGGGATAGTTAGCAAATGAAAGATATTAATAGAGAACAAACAATGTATTTACCTTAATAGTCATAATATATATAGCAGTTCATGACAAATTACAAAACTCCGCCATCTCTCTCCCCACATCCACCACTGCTGGCGGCTCACCTCCAACTGCGCAACGCTACGCGCTGTTCACATCCAGCTGCCGCTGCCCAACACTACAATGGCAGACGACAATGCAAAACTAGCCACAGACTGCACGCAGCACAGCCAGTGATTTTCATACAGAGAGCGCTACGTGGCGGCGGCGTTACCAATATAAGAACCTAAACAGCCTACTTACATAAAGAAAACATAAACAGCCTACTTAATTTGAGGTAAGGGTCCATGGTTCGGAAACGAACGAGCTGAAAGCTACAAGCGAAAGTCATCCTATTACCTCTGACAGTGAAATGCATGTCCCGGTACTGTTGTTGATAAGAGAACAGGTTATGCAACTAACAGAGGTGATAGTATGGACCGAGACAAGAAAAAATGTCCAGTAAACACGGGCTGTAAAACGCATACCTGTGGAGCGCTGAGCACTTGTTCGTCTAGGCTAGGGTGGAGCACATCGCCTCTACAAGTGGCGATAACAGCGACAAATGTTTAGTGATCACTGTGAATGTCACGAGGATGCTGCTCCGATAAATGAGACAGCGTTATAAAGCAGGGCCTCATTGTTGGTTTTCATTTGGCCGGCTGGTGGAATCGTGATTGTGGTATCGACAGTTCCGATGCCTCAGCGTAGGTGCACGCTCGTAAGTTGGTACTACGACAGCGGACGAACTGCGCCGACCACAGCGCCCTCTAGCCGACGCTGTGGAGCTCTACTTTCTGCCCCAGTTGATCAAAAGCAGACGACCTAGCAACTTAGCTTCTACTTGTAGGGGGGGTGCAGCCAGGGTGGCCGAGCAGTTCTAGGCGCTACAGTCTGGAACCATGCGACCACTACGGTCGCAGGTTAGAATACTGCCTCGGGCATAGATGCGTGTGATGTCCTTAGGTTAGTTAGGTTTAACTAGTTCTAAGTTCTAGGGGACTGATTACCTTAGAAGTTAAGTCCCATAGTGCTAAGAGCCTTTTTTTTTTTTTTTTTTTTTTTTTTTTTTTTTTTTTTTTTACCTTTGATATATGAACTGCTTCGCACCTACGTGCTCATCTGTACCAAAAGTTAAGTAATGTGTTTGTATATGTTTATACACCAGTAAAGGTGCTGTAACTTTACTTGGCGTACCGAAGTACTTTACCTCACCTGCTCCTACTCGCTTCCTTCCTTCGGCCTATTTTGCAGATCTCAGGAGCAGAACCACGCGCCACCTTCCAGGCGGGATACAAAAATGATGGTGAAGCATCCTCCTGTGACAGTGGCGCAACGTTAGACTGCACGGAATATGAGGGCAGGCAAACCACCGCTAAGAAGCGTCTTCGCATATTGCACCATACATACCGTGGTCCTTCACATGTGTGCCTGCCATCCGAGAACAAGTAATGGTCACATTACAAGATTCCGCGTCATCGCGCACCGTTTGTAGGAGAGTAGCAGCTGCAAGCCTAGAAAATTACTGCCTCATTAAGTATGCTGCCGGCCACGTCATGACAGAAACGACTTAGTTTGGGGTACTGCCTTGACATGGGAGCAGGGACTGCTGATTAAGTGTATCGCTTTGTGTTCAGCGATGATCGCGTTCCTGCACTTCATCTGATGACCACATTAATAGTAATGACTGTACAGTATTCTAGAAATTTCAGTCCATTCCCGTCAGTTAATTTCTTCATTACTTCATGTCGAATGCGTGTCATCACATCTAACAGAAGCGTCCGGCAGTGGCGTAGGAGTAATTAAAACTGGAGAAGAATTCGTCGTCCGGAAAAGAGCGAGAAATGGTAGCTTAGCAGATGGGAGGGAAGAAAGGAAATAGATATAGCACGAGTGGAAAAACAACTATGCTCACTGCATTCACACAGTATCAAATGGTTCAAATGGCTCTGAGCACTATGGGACTTAACTGCTGAGGTCATCAGTCCCCTAGAACTTAGAACTACTTAAACCTAACTAACCTAAGGACAGCACACACATCCATGCCCGAGGCAGGATTCGAACCTGCGACCGTAGCGGTCACGCGGTTCCAAACTGACGCGCTTAGAACCGCACGGCCACACCGGCCGGCTCACACAGTATCAGAACAGCATTCTCTGCCTACAGATTTTCACGTCGTATCATGCCGACAATTACTGTCGTACATTCTAAGTGATAGAATATCATTCGCACCCAAATTACGTGTCTTCCCCTGTTATCATGTCTTGCAGCACATATGCTTCCAACGTTTAATAATATCCCCGACCGCCTGGTGCTGTTAACCACTTCACATGTCACTCACTCACAGCTATCTAAACTGTGCACACCTACAGCGAGCGAATATTACTCCGCAAAATCAATTAAAAAAAAATAATAATAACCCAGTTTAACAAAGTGTGCGCTGGGTCAAGGATGCATCGCAAATGGCCGTGTCAGAAATCGTTTCGTCGTCATTCTGTGACGACCTGCTGCAGGCTGGTCGGTGCGGAGAGGAGAGAGCGCGGCCGACGTGACGGATGCTCCAGGCAGACCCGTCGTCAATGGGGGCGCGTCACCACGTGAAAAGCGGCCTACGCCTGTCAGCCATCAGTGACAAATGTGGATCGGCGGACAGCGACGCCGCGTTTGAGAGACTCTGCGCTAGTGGTTCGGATGTCCATACGTTTCACCGGACAGGCGAACTGTTTGGAGAGTGTCAGTCGCAGCTGCGAGGAACTAACGTATCGTCTGGCCAGAAGTGCGCGACAGAACTGGTTACCTCTGTCCCGGAGATACCGAGTGATTCGAGGGAACTCTGCTGCTTTGGATTAGTAGTGCAAAGGGATTATAAGAGATTATAATACGACTTGTGCTGTTAGACATGACATACGAAATACTCGTGAAAAGAACTTGTCTCTACATGTAAATTCCTGTCTGCGAACCGAGACTTTCTTCGAGACAAATTACTGCTACCTTCCCCTTATCACCCCCCCCCCCCAAAATCTCTCTCTCTCTCTCTCTCTCTCTCTCTCTCTCTCTCTCTCTCTATATATATATATATATATATATATATATATATATATATATATATATATATATATATATGGGAAACATCACAACAGGGGATAACATTAGGAAACCTACAGATTAAATGCCTGGCTTTTGCAGATGATTTGGCGATTGTCGCGAAAGGTATAAAGGAAACAAAAGACGCTATTGAAAAACTGCACGAAATCGCTTCCAAAACTGGACTACAGATCTCTTACGAAAAGACACAGTTTATGAGCACAAAGAAACTCTCATCTCTGAACACAAAGTATGGCACGATTTACAAAACAGCAAACTTCAAATACCTCGGTGAAACACTACAAATGAGTGGACATAACAGAGACTCAAATGAAGAAAGAAAGACTAAACTGGACAAGGCATACAAAGTAGTGTGGAATCATTACAACAAGAAGTCTATCTCACAAAAAGCCAAATTACGCCATTACGACACGGTGGTGCTCCCCGAGGCACTATATGCAGCAGAGACCACACTAATCCGAGGGCATACACGTATCAGACAATTAGAAAAAGTAGAACGGAAAATACTTAGGAAAATATTTGGCGCAACTAACAACAATGGAATATGGATCAAGAAACCTACAGAGGAACTGTACAAACATACGGAGACAATCACAGAAAAGATTAGAAAACGCAGACTACAATTCTATGGACAACTATACAGAATGCCATCACACAGGCTGACCAAACAGATCTTTGACTGGGTAACCACTAGAAACAACAAATGGGTGGCAGAGGTAGAAAACGACCTGAACCAGCTCAACATAACAGCAGACACAATAAACGACAGAATAAAGTTCAGAAACATCATTAAGAAAAGTAAACTACGTGAGATACAATGCGACAAACGAACAGGCATAAAATGGACCGAAGAACGAAAGCAAGATCACAGAGAGAAGATGAAAGAAATATGGTCAACCAAAAAGGCAATCAAGATGAAGCCGAAGACACGAAGCCGACAAGAAGCATGGACAGAGGACCGGAAACAGAAACACAGCGAGCGAATGAGGGAAGTTTGGGCAGCAAGGAAGGCAGCAAAAGGAACTGGCCATGTAGTTTAGTCCAAATGCGCTCTTTAAGGGCAAAACACCAATAATAATAATAATAATATATATATATATATATATCTTTCTCTGAGGAAAAAATGATTCCTGAACCCGAAGTCAAAACACAGAAGGCTAAGGCTATTTTCTCACGAGAGCAACTACCGCGGGCAACAAATTGCCCGGTGACAGAATTTTCACTGAAGTATGCGTAACTGTTCAGTTAGGGAAAATAAAGGCAACTTCTGCTGGCGGCAGGAAGAAATCTGCCGAGACCGTTCTGTCACCGACGATGTACCGCCCAGCAAGCTGACCTTTGGAAACCATCTGTCGTCTTAACAGGCAGTCACGCACGGAACAAGAAGTCCGTGTAAGTATTCATGGTTCATGTCGACAACACGAAATGAGTACGCACAAGGAAAATTAAGCCATACACACTCGGCGAAATTTGTCATTTAGTGCTGCCATGAAAGGTGAATAAGGTGCGGTGTTTCCAAAGTTACAGCAGTCTTTCCCTTCGTTGATATCGCTACCAATATGCTTCGTTTAGACGAAGCAGCTTCATGTAAATATTATTTGGTACATTTGAATTAATGAACGTTATGTTCCCCCGAGATGTCATTTCTGAACTAAGGGAAAAACGAAAAATTCTTAAATATTCGTCTACACAAAAAATTGTTTATAAATTTTCATTCCTTTCAGGTTATCTGAACTTTGTTTGATTTTCCGTACACATCAAAAACTCAGTTCGTATAATGAATAAGACAAAAATTTTTGAAACTTCGCAAGCTGTTATTGTTAATGAAAAACATGCCTGCGAAAACGAATAACAGAGACCATCAGGTGGATAAATAATAATACTCGAAGAAAGACACAGAAAGATAGAGAATGCCTGCAAAACAATAGTAGTCATGACTGGAAGGTAAGAGATTTCCAACCCGAGATATTTTTTCTCCTCACTGAAATGCGCATAAAGAAAAGAAAAAGAAGCCTCCAACGGCACATGATTGTACTCAAAAGTATGATAGAAATGAGTGACATACAATACCTTCAACAATTTCTCCTGACTTTGAAGCTTTCATTTGTTTTAACGTTTGACTACTTGTTACTACACTTCCCAATTTATTATATGCCGAAAAATAAGGAGGATCAAAGACTTGTTAAACTGTTTGTCATTAAATTTCCAGCTTAAACAAAGGAAAAAGTAAACTATACGAAGTTTTATAAAATAACTTGCATCTGTGAATTTGGCGTTTTCTACCTTTCTAACCATAATTTTTTTTAAAGAATTATGATTTACGGGTTGCCCAAAATCTCTCTCGTCAAATTAAACAGATGAGAGAGGAACGAGAATTAAATATTTTGAGATAAGGAACCATTGTCGGGGGCAGATTTTCGTTGCGAGTCAGTCACATGTTTGCGATCGGCTTCTGCTTCATAACACGTAACTACATGCAACAACGACATTGGTGGCACTACTCTGAAAAAGCCGGCCGGTGTGGCCGTGCGGTTCTAAGCGCGTCAGTTTGGAACCGCGTTAACGCTACGGTCGTAGGTTCGAATCCCGCATCGGGCATGGATATGTGTGTGATGTCCTTAGGTTAGTTAGGTTTAAGTAGCTCTAAGTTCTAGGGGTCTGATGACCTCAGTTGTTAAGTCCCATAGTGCTCAGAGCCATTTTTAACTACTCTGCCCGCATCTCGTGTTCGTGCGGTAGCGTTCTCGCTTCCCACGCCCGGGTTCCCGGGTTCGATTCCCGGCGGGGTTAGGGATTTTCTCTGCCTCGTGATGGCTGGGTGTTGTGTGCTGTCCTTAGGTTAGTTAGGTTTAAGTAGTTCTAAGTTCTAGGGGACTTATGACCACAGCAGTTGAGTCCCATAGTGCTCAGAGCCATTTGAACCATTTTTTTAACTACTCTGAAAAACAAAAAACAGTCGTCTGTGATGAGTCTGTGGAGACGTAAATATTGTTTACCGTTCGTGACCGTTTGTAGAGAGTACTGATGGACTACCGGCGACGTTACAAACAGAGTATGGGAGCAAAGGGAAGAATTATTTCGAGCCCGGAGCTCAGATGTGTACACAGATTACCCTGCGCTGTACCGCAGCGCCGGATTTCTTAACGCTGTTTATTGTGTACGGATGAGGGATGAGGCCTCTTTTCAGTTGTGATAGTGTTACTAAGGTACAGCAACAGCCATATCTCGAATAATAAAAATCGAAATTCCACTATGGGATCAGACCCCTAGCAACGGCTTTATGTACACATGGGTGCTGTAGTTGTACGAGATCAACTACTACGGCCTAATTTTTGTGGTGTTGTACATTATAGATACCACACAAGACAGAACGTATCCCGAGATTCGCGGTAAACCATGTGACTGCCTCGACAATATATGGCCGGCTGGAAACCACACCTGCTGTCCTCGCGAGCAGTGTCACCACCGAGATACTTAAGGAGGACGCAGCACCTATCTCATCCAGTTTGATAGCGGAATTCCTCGAGTGCGTTAGTAGACTTATTCGTAGTTTCTCTATACTGGACTGTGAAAGACGGATTTCTGGAATACAATTGCAGTTGCTACATTGATGTTAACTGAACACCAGCGTTATTCAGATTACGTGTACTTCTAATTATTTCTGCTTTTTATCTAAGCAGCAACCTATTTCTCGGCACTCACCTCTGGCGGATGCAATAGCTTTCTGCCATTCCAAAGGCATGTCATAGTTGTTGGAATCTGCACTTCTTGTTGTCCTTGAGAGGATGTTATTTTAACACAGACAGTGGCGCACATCGCTCCTGATATTAGTAACCAAGACCATCTGAACATCAGATACACTCAGTGTTGGACTGGAAAGGGAAACCGTGTCCCATGGGCACCACAATTCTCCGATCTCACTCTCGCTGTGTAATCATTTCCCTTCCTTTGGACTTCTTTCCAGCGGCTGAGAAAAATCTTCAAGCGTAACTCTTAACTTCAGTTGTATTCCAAATGAATATTATAGACAAATTACTGGTTAAAAATTAGCTAGTGGATTACATTCGAAGCTCCATGAGGACGTTCGCAGATAATGGTGTTACGTAGTGGAAAAGTCGGGACGCTACAAAAATTGTAGTGAAATGAAGGAAGATACGCAGAGGATCGATGTTTGAAGGGGTTCGCAGTTGATGCTCAACATAAAGAAATGTAGCGCATTGAGCTTAAACAGGCGAGAAGACTATTGTATGTTCAAGCGTTTGCCGAACCATCACTAGAAGCAATCATGTCCACAAAATATCTGGGAGTACGCGTTCGGAGCGATTTAAAGTGAAACGAGCACTTAATGCGAGACTGAGATTCAGTGGAAGAATCCTCAAATTATAGTCCATCTAGAAAATCTTCACTAAGTCGTAATTTGAGGAACTCGTTAGTTTACGAGCTGCGATAGAAACCGAAAAGCGATTGAATGAAATTTTCACTCTGCAGCGAAATGTGCGCTGATATGAAACTTCCTTGCAAATTGAAGCTTTGTGTCGGACCGAGAATCGAACTCGGGACTTTGCTTTCGCAGGCAAGTGCTCTACCAACAATTTTTTCTATCTCATTTTATTCATTACAAGTTCATCGTTGATCCATTCACTCAGCTTTTTATTACTATTATTATTATTATTATTATGACAGAGGATAGATAACACTCTGCTACCGAAGCATGATTCACGACACCTCCACTTTTGGCAGAACCTCGTCTCCTGCGAACCTTGCAAGACAAGCACATTTGGAAAAGAAATAATACTGAGAATACATGGCTGAGCCACAGCCTGGTGGATGTTTCCAGAATGAAATTTTCACTCTGCAGCGGAGTGTGCGCTGATATGAAACTTCCTGTCAGATTAAAACGTGTCGCTGTGGCGTGTCTTCGCAATATTCTTTCTTCCAGAAGAGCAACGGCTACAAAAACTGATGTACGAACTGCAATACTGGTCGTTTCCTTAAACTTACATTATTACATGTCTTTAAGTTCAGGAACAATCGCATTTCAAGAAAACATCCTGGCAGATTAAAACCACGTGCTGGACCGAGACTCGAACTCGCTACATTTGCCTCTCGCTGACAAGTGCTCTACCAACTGAGCTACCCAAGCATTATCAAAGAGACTGGAACGTACAACTCGTCCTCACAGCTGTATTTCAGCCAGTACCTGGTCTCCTATCTTCGGAACTTCACAGAAGCTCTCCTGCCAACCTTGCAAGATTCGCAGGAGAGCTTCTGTGAAGTTTGGACGATACGAGACCAGCTACTGGCTGAAGTAAAGCTGTGAGGACGGGTCGTACTTCATGCTTGGGTATATCAGTTGGTAGAGCACTTGCCCGCGACAGGCAAAGGTCCCGAGTTCGAGTCTCAGCCCAGCACATGGTTTTAATCTGCCTACAAGGTTTTTGGAAATGCGATTGTTTCGTATAGTCTCAGGTGTCCATCCCATTATACAACTATGACAGGGACAGTTGACAGATTTGATGTTATTGGATAATCTGTAAGTTGATTATGTCAGTAAGAAGCCAAGTATTCACAGAAAGACAACGCGTATGGCAGGGAAGCTCAGTGATCTAGTTCAATTACTTAACGAGCAAAACAGTGTATATCAGGCTTTCTGTGACTCAGACGGGTTTTGGCCATATTACGCCAGCTTCACATTTCAGTATAATGTATGGCACTGTTGCTACCACTGACGCCGACTGGTGCTCCTTGTTACAACTGATGTTGTTCAATTAGCAGTAGCTGACGTCAGTGGTAGCAACACTCCTGTATTTTGTTTTTAACTCTGAAGATTGCTTAATTCAGCAGAAACAGGCCATAGTATAATTTCGTAGCTCCAGGAGAAGACAATAATAGGTATGAGACGTGATACAGACTGTTCTCTTCACAGAAAAAGCCAGGTACTCATATCCGACCATCCGTTCTGTTTCTCAAAGTCCTCAATTCGAGATTTTTGTCCCCTACATGTTGTAACGTATTACTATCTTTACGACGTTTCTCATCGAGCCATATACGTTTTCTCGCATTTCTAGCTCCTTGTCTCACACAAATAATGATAAAAATTCAGAAATTCAGGGTCGCCACCAGCCCAAGCCCTTCCTAACCATTTAGAAAAAAAACGAACTGGATAATTATTAGATTAATTACTTTAACAATTTAACTACAAGTATGCAAATTTCTTTAAGTAGCCAAATAAATAACACTCCACGTCGTGCATGAAGCAACTTGATTAATTCAGGATTGGAAATCGGAGTAAGTGGGTAAGATCAACACCACAGATTGTATCTAAGTATTTGGTTCCACATCCTAACTACACAAACTTGTGCCTGACTAGAAATATTTAAGTAAGAATTACATGAGGATGTAACAGAGCACTATTTAATTACAGTAAGAAGAAGAAAAAACTGGGGTGGGAGACAATGATACTATCATTTCCTTTGCAGTCATACCATAAAAATATCTCAGTGAGATTCGCATTACAATTCTACGCATTCACTATTCTGGACAGAGGTTTAACAAATGCACGAGGTTGTGCGACAATTATTCAACATACTAACTACGTCTGCTGCTTGCAAACGGCCGAACTAGAACACGTGATGCATTCCGAATTAAACTGTTGTGGTGCTTTGTAGAAAGCGCAAGTAAGAACAGATATTCTTGCAGAAATCATAGGTCATTAAACAAGCAAACTGTTAAAATAAAGCTTATTGCGGTGCCTTGGTGGACCAGAAGGGTCATTGATTACCAAACACATGGCACAAAATCGACACACAAAGACAAAAGCAACTTTCACAAAATATAAGACCAAAATTCGTTAAAAATCATACTCGCTTCGGCACAGTATTACAATCACGTACGGTTGAAGTGATCCTAACTAGCTTTTCCTAATCAGATTTACCGTTTAAAATTCTACTTCTTCGTTGTTCAAAATGAACAAGGTAACTTCCACACTTTTTAACTCAACACTCAAAAATCGCCTATTTAAAGCAATATAGTTATGGCACATTCTGAAAAATAACTCGCTTCACACGCTTCAGTTAAGCTGAAGTTCTTCAGTATTTCAACAGTTAAACATAACGAAGTCCTAACTCAACCTGCTTCCCGTCACCTGAAACCCCCCTTAAGAGCTACGATCCGTACTCACCAAGCGTTCACCGAAGAGTACCGCTTTCTCTTTCGAGATTACCTAGCTCCGCGTGCAGCGGAAGCTACCAGAGGGGTAGCCCTCCGTCACCAACCTCACACACAAAACAGCCTTCGACTAAGATGGGTAAACCTCTCTGTTCAGGTATTGGAAACCTAAGTTGGTCATCCTGTGTTCTCCTTCGAACGAGAAGCAACATCGTCTGCTCGCAGCAAACGATGACCAACACAGCGTTTACCACAAAACAAAACCGAAACCCCACATTAAAACACACATATTATATTCAATAGGCCTTGTTTGAGTCCTCAGTCTTTCTGGTAGAGTTCATGAATTGAGCTAAAATCAGGTGGTAAAGTGAATAAGTTGTACCGAATTCGACAAGCGTTTTATGAAACGACTCCACAGGGATGTTTCAATGTTTGGGCCTTCCTTTACGTCCGGGCTTAAGATACGAGTTAGTGGCTAGTTAGCGGTTTGCATCGCGTCAGCAACACACCTTAACGGGCCGGTCGCTTGGACCGAGGTCAGTCGGTCGACGCCGGTCACGCTAGATCAGCGGCGTAGGTGTGCGGCCAGTGGGTGGCAGCTGCGTGTTAAGTGCAGTTCCTGTCTGCACGCCCACGCAGCCAGGTAGAGCGGTAACGATGTTAGCGTCACCAGTGATAGCTCTGCCTCGCGAGCGGCGCTGACGTGCTCCGAGCCGAGGGGGGCGGCGCTAATTTCGCGGTCTGCTGTTTTGCTGCTCTCGTACGACAGGGTCCGTACGTCTGCCGTAATGCAGACCACGTTAATCACGTGCATGCTAGCGTCCATCAGGAGAGTGTTACGTGGAGGTAGAGACAGCTCGGCCTCGGAGTTCATCCGGCACTGCTGTCGTAGAATTTGTCGAGAGCCTGTCAAGTCGCCCCTCGTTCGCTGACATTAGGATTTATTCATTGGCTGTCAACATACTGAAATTTTTTCCTATATACTGTTATAGACCATTGTCACATTTCTTTCCAACAGTTTCTGCAGACAGAAACAGTACGGTGTGTAAAGATCGACAGTTTGGAACCACCAAAAGCTGCTGTAATGTATATTTATTCAAAAACGCCTATACTGGTATCGAAAATTTGAGGACAATAGTAATTTTTGCGTGTTGCCAAGAAAAATAGCTCGATGAAACATGGATCCTTCAAAGGATGAACTGTTACAAATGGCTCTGAGCACTATGCGACTCAACTTATGAGGTCATCAGTCGCCTAGAACTTAGAACTAATTAAACCTAACTAACCTAAGGACATCACACACATCCATGCCCGAGGCAGGATTCGAACCTGCGATCGTAGCGGTCACGCGGTTCCAGACTGAAGCGCCTTTAACCGCCGGCCGAACTGTTACAGCTTACTGCAGAAGATAACTGAAATAAATACGCAATGAGACGAACATAAACGACACTTCCGTTCTAAGGCAACAATTACATTGAAATCATCGCGATTCATGGTGGTCCCCTGAACATTACAAAAGGCGGGATATGGGTCTTACACTGAAGCGACAAAGAAACTGGTATAGGCATGCGTATTCAATTACAGAAATATGTAAACAGGCAGAACGTGGCGCAGCGGTCGGCAACGCCCATATAAGACAACAACGGTCTGGCGCAGTTGTTAGATCGGTTACTGTTGCTACAATGCAGGTTATCAAGATTTAAGCGAGTTTGAACGTAGTGTTACAGTCGGCGCACGGGCGATGGGACACAGCAACTCCGAGGTAGCGATGAAGTGGGGATTATCCCGTACGACCGTTTCACGAGTGCATCGTGAATATCAGGATGCCAGTAAAACATCAAATCTCCGACATCGCTGCGACCGGAAAAATATCCTGCAAGAATGTGGCCAACGACGACTGAAGAGAATCGTTCAACGTGACAGAAATGCAACCCTTTCTCAAACTGCCGCAGATATCAGTGCTGGGCCATCAACAAGTATCAGAGTGTGAACAATTCAATGAAACATCATCGATACATGCTTTCTAAGTCGAAAGGCCACGCGTGTGCCCTTGATGACTCCACGACTGGGCCCGTCGACGCCGACACTGGACTGTTGATGATTGCAAACATGTTGCCTGGTCGGACGAGTCTCGTTTCAAATTGTATCGATTGGATGGACGTGCACGGGTTGGGAGACGATCTCATTACTCCATGAACTCTGCATGCCAGCAGGGGACTGTTTAAGCTGGTGGAGGCTCTGTAATGGGGTGGCGCATGTGCAGTTGGAGTGATATGTGACCCCTGATACTTCTAGATACGACTCTGACAGGTGACACGTACGTAAGCATCATCTCTGACCACTTGCATCCATTCATGTCCATTGTGCACTCCGACGGACTTGGAAAATTCCAGCAGTACAATGTGACACCCCACACGTCTAGAGTTACTACATATTGGCTCCAGGAACACTGTTTTGAGTTTATACATTTTATTATTACTCCGCAGACATGAACATTATTGAGCATAGCTGGGATCCCTTGCAACGTGCTGGTCAGAAGAGATCTATACCTCCTCGTGCTCTTACGGATTTATGGACAGTCCTGAAGGATTCATGGTGTCAATTCCCTCCAGCACTACTTCAGACATTAGTCGAGTCTATGGCACGTCATGTTGCGGCTCTTCTGCGTGCTCGTGGGGGCCCTACACGATTTGGGCTCTTCAGTGTAATACGGTATGAGATCACAACGGAAGGAAATGCGTGCCTTGCAAAATGCTTCCGGTGCTGACCACAAGGCTGGTAAAAGATTTCTTGTGCTAGTGGGTTCCATTCATCCAGAAGCGTGACTGCAAAGTGTTAAGAGGGTCATTGGTACATATGAACATGCTGCAGTACGTCCCTCCAACGAATCGATGGGATTTGAGTCGCGGACAAGGACAAGCCAGCCCATTCGCCGAATATCCTCTTGCTCTAAAAGATGATCCACCGACGCTGATCAATGCGGTCGTGCATTGTCATCCATAGGTATGAAGTCTGTGCCGAATGCACTCCTAAAAAGACGCACATAGGGACGGAGTGCGTTGTCACAATAACGTTGACTAGTGAATGTATCGTGTTCAGAGATTTGGAGATCAGTACCAACATTCATCATAAACCGTATGCAAACCACTAACACCTAGACCGTCAAAACGATCACCATCGACAGTACTGGACGTACCCTCATATGGCAAGACGTGGGAACACATTGTCCGCCCAGGAACATTGGTGAACATGATCACTGAATCCAGAACTACATCTCCACCTATCAGAAGGCAGCGTTTTAGTGACACTGCGGGCAAGCCATAACATTCGTAAAAGAGTGGAATGATATGGCGAGTTCTACAGGGAACGTAGAATTGAAGAAATGATTCGTTGCATAAAATGCAGTAATTGGAGTCGTGTAAAATGTGCAGGGATGGAAAAAAAGAGGGAAAAATTATATTACAATGGCTGCAAAAAGTCATGTACGGAATACAGTATGGGGCGTTTCCTTAAGCTAAGTACAGCATATATCTTTAAGTTCAGGAACATAGATTATAAGGGTGGTATAATTTATGTGCCGATTGGTACAAATCAGGAAATCAGGTTCATAATTTGTATCTCTGGCAGATGTTTATATAAAAAAAAAAAGCACTCCGTCTTCAGGTAGCGAGTGGCCTGCCGGGACCATACGACCGCCCTGTCAACCTCGGTGGAGGATGCGGATAGGAGGGGCGTGGAGTCAGCACACCTCTCTCCCGGTCGTTATGATAGTATTCTTCACCGCAGCCGCTACTATTCGGTCCAGTAGCTCCTCAATTGGTATCACGAAGCTGAGTGCACCCCGAAAAAAAGGGGACAGCGCATGGCGGCCTGGATGGTCACCCACCCAAGTGCCGACCACGCCCGACAGCGCTTAACTTCAGTGACCTCAGGGGAACCGGTGTATCCACTGCGGCAACGCCGTTACACAGATGTTTACAAAACGAAGAGTAATGTGGTTACTTTTTCATTATAGCATGTCTTTAAATAAGATGCCGAGAACAACGTCATGCAGGTGACGATGGCATTGTTTAAATAATTTTGTAACTTTTTTTATGCTGCCGTATAAATAAAAATGTAAATGTTCGTCAATATACGAAAGTTTTCGACCGATTGCTTTGAAATTTTGACACAACGTTGTATTCAGATACAGGCATATTTTTAGATGCTATCTTGAGCCTTTTTTTGTGTTTTTGCAATAACGTTTCTCTCTGTTATTTAATTTATAGTAATTACACACGATGAATCTCTAAATATTGGCACCTCCGAAAGTATTGTAGTAGCTGAAAAGTTTGTGGGACAAATGTTGCATGGGACAACGGGGTCATAATATAACGTTGATTTTTTGTTGCGAGGTGGGGTCGCGTCAGAAATATGAAGATTAACTTTTTTAAATGGGATGCTACAGTTTGGTACATATTTTCTGATAGCGGCTATCGAGACGAATCCAATGATGTGTAACAATAAGGTCTTTGAAGGTCAACGAAGGTCAAAAAGGTGTTATGAACGTCCACCTACAGAAGGTGTTAGAAGTGTTCACCATTGGTATCAATGCAGTGCTGCAATCTTCTTATCATAGATTGAGTGGTATTCACTTCGGCACTTATCGAAGCACATGTTCTGACAGTTCTCTCTGGCATATCTTCAAGTGTAGTTGGAACGTCTTTATAAACAATGTCTTTTACGAATGCCCACAAGAAAAAATCCAGAGGAATCAAGTCTGGTGAATGAGCCGGGAGAAGAAATGGACACAGGGGTGCGAGGAGATCGACAGAGAGAGGACGCAGGAGGAGATGGAGAGAGGGGTGGTGGGCCGAAAAAGGGAGGGAGGAGTTGATGGACTGAGAGAGGGGGAGAGAGAAGGGGTAGGAAAAGATGGAGAAAGGTGAGAGGGGAACACGATGGACAGAGAAAGGGGGAGCAGGTGATGGACACAGAGAATGGGAAGGAGGAGTAGATGCAGAAAGAAAGCGGGAGAGGGCGATGGACAGAGACGGGGGAGAGAAGGAGACTAGGACGTCTATCGAATTCCCATACATGTTAGAAACGCGTGCTTTCTCTCTTCTTTCTTTTCCGTTTAAGCAACCTGAGGGACAGCAAAGCGTGGCCGGGTACAGCTAGTGATCAATGAGATCTCAAAAGTGGTACAATGTAGGCAACTCTTCCAAATGGGCAGCCGAAGTGGCCGAGCGGTTCTAGGCGCTACAGTCTGGTCGCAGGTTTACATCCTACCTCGGGCATGGATGTGTGTGATGTCCTTAGGTTAGTTAGGTTTAAGTAGTTCTAAGTTCTAGGGGACTGATGACCCCAGAAGTTAAGTCCATAGTGCTCAGAGACATTTGAACCATTTCCTTCCAAATGTATAATAGTGGTCCAAAACACTTTTGACTGTCAAAATGAATATTTCTAACAACTCCAATGACATTCTTGCGGCTGGCGCTTCCAATCCCTTTCTTTAGTGGGGAAATGTTGCACTCAAGTGCAAATGATGATTTTCAATTAATAAACAGCATTACATCTGGTTTCTGCGAGACACCAAGTCGAGTATTACATCTGGTTTCTATGAAAAGAAGTACACAAAATTTCAACTAATTTCAGTATTATCTCTGTACGTCGTTAATTTTCCGTGCACGTCGAAATCTCATCGTGTAGATTCTCCTTGTCTATCGGTAACGTGATGAATTGTACTGGAAACTGAAACACTGGCATAACTATTCTCCCAGTATACGTATAGCTGTATTGCCAACCAGCCGAGCTGTGGCATGTTCCAGATTACAGTTCCGACGCCTTCAGACGTCTACCGTCAGGCATCGGAGGACAAAGCATAGTTTAACATAGCCCAGCTAGCTTAGTGTCGCGACGAGTGGCAGACAGACGGTGACAGACAGACAGACAGACAGACAGTAAGGCAAACAGGGACCTACGTGTTGCGGGTAGCAGGCGGTACGATGAGACAGTGTCTGCTGTCTACAGTTGCCTCTGACGGGGACCAGCTCTAATTAGCCGACCTCCGCGAAACGTGTCTCCCCGGCCTTCACATGTCACCGTGTGCGCCTACCATCTCAAACTTGCCTCACGCAAGGTGCATCCACAGCGTACGACGAGTGTACAAAAATGCACCACCTATTCAGGTAGGACAGTATTTTAAGTATCCTCTGCCTTTGACCAAGTTTGACTAAAAGTGAGATATGGCACGAGAACTTCGTCTCACGTACACGCATATAGAGGGGGGAGGGGGTGGGAGTAAAGAACGTCGTTCTAATAAAAGCGTGTCTATTAGTACATATATATATCCTAATTTCTCAGCTTACTTTTACAGAATACAGTACCATGAAAATTAAGAGTTCCTAAAGTAGACAGATATTCTACGAATTTACAAGCACTGTTTATTATTTTACAATAGTTCATATACTTTAGTGTTATTACCAGCTGGCTAGCCCGGCTATTCATTTCTCCAATTTTCCATTAGAATCAAACACAAAAGTGGCTGTGTCTGCAGTGAAGTATCGAAAGACTTCATTTCCATGTATTATTGAAATTATGAAACAGTCGCAGAAAGATAAATGTATAGTGTACAGATGCGTAAGTACATTATCAAAATCGAGAAACATGATCCCGGACGGTTTCTGTACGGTGGGTGCGGCTGTTTTCGTGTGTCTACAACCCGATTTTGGGAACGTCTCTATGCCAGTGACTCTCCGTAGCTAGACAACTATCAATTACGCCTGCAGCCGTTTGGGATACACAGTTGAAAACTTTCAAAAGCGCTGCCACGTGTCAGGGATTTCCTTACGTTGACTCGACTGTAGCAGTGCCATAGTAGTAACGTATAAATTTATTAAAGCTCCGTGCATTATGCGGCATGTTTTCATACATCTCAGTGTTTATGGTGCCATATCTCCTAATCTGAGTGTCATACAGTGATATAATGTAGTAGGTACATTCGATGGCATATGTGGATACTACCTGCGAAATGTGTTGCGAATAGGGTTTGTGCAAAGGATATAATAAATTTAAACTTCATGCGCAATGCGGCAGTTTTTCACGCATCCTAGTGTTCAAGACGTCATATCTGCCCAATTATATGTGGTACCATGATATTTTTGGTAGGTGCTTTTAGCTGCATATTAGGATATTACCTGCAAAATTTATTGCGAGTACTGTTAGTGGCACGTAAGTAATACAATTAAACGTCATGCATGATGCGACAGTGCTTCTCGCATCTGATTGTTTATGACGTCATATTTCGTGAACTGTGATACGCAGATGGTTGGTTCTTACCCCCACAGCAATTGTTGTCTGACGGTAAGGGGTATATGTACAGAGTTGGGTTGAAATCGGACCGGTGGATTAGGAGAGATGTGAAACACACACACACACACACACACACGCATATATACATCAAATTTTACAATATGTGTAGGTTATTAATATCCTAAGCATCTCTGGCACATTAGAAGTGGTAGAACAGAGAATCAGCAAGTTGTATTTAATTGGTGGGGAGAGACAGAGAAAGGGGACAGAGAGAGAGAGAGAGAGAGAGAGAGAGAGAGAGAGAGAGAGAGAGATTGGTGATTGATGATTTAGCGGCAGTAGAACACTCTTTGACGGTTACTTGAGCGGCAACGTAGTTGATCTTACACACGGCGATGATCCTCCATTCGTTCTACCAGCGTTAAATTAGCGAGGGAAGTATTGCTAGTCACAAGAGGTAAAATAAACGAAATACCTGCTCATCGTATTAGTTGCTTCTCCTACACTTAAGGTGCTCCAGCACTCGGCAAATACTTCAACCAACAAGGTGCCAGGATTGTGGGTCCGTGTGGCCCAGCTGCTGACTACGGATGGCTACACACAGTGCGAATTATACCAGGTGGTTATAATTAAAGTGTAACTAGTCACGGAGATCCGGTGTGGGCTGTAACTATCGTATGGCAGCGAAACTTGGTGGATACGCTAATGCGTCAATGCGGAACCGATTTGCGCTGGAAAAAAATAGTTCCAATTTTGGGCACCAGGTGAAAATCTGGCGCTGTGCAGCATCTAGACTACGAGGTGTGGCTAGAAAAAAACCGGACTAGTACTGGTGAAACAATAAAACGAATGCAATAAGGCTGAAAGTCGCGTGGCCTGTCACGTGACTCTCGCTCCGCCTACTGCTCGAGTTTCATCTGCCTCCTGCACTCAGTCTGCCCGTGGCGTCTGTTTCAAGTAGTTGACGTTTTGTCTGTGCGTCGGAAAATGTTGAGTGTACAGAAAGAACAGCGTGTTAACATCAAATTTTGTTTCAAACTAGGAAAATCTGCAAGTGAAACGTTTGTAATGTTACAACAAGTGTATGGCGATGATTGTTTATCGCGAACGCAAGTGTTTGAGTGGTTTAGACGATTTAAAGATGGCTGCGAAGACACCAATGATGACACTCGCACTGGCAGACCATTGTCAGCAAAAACTGATGCAAACATTGAAAAAATCGATAAACTTGTTCGACAAGATCGCCGTTTAACAATCAGAGCAGTGTCTGAGTTAACAGGAGTTGACAAGGAAAGTGTTAGGCTGATTCTTCATGAAAGTTTCAACATGAACAAAGTATGTTCAAAAATGGTTCCAAAGTGTCTCACAATTGAACAGAAGGAACGCCGAAGAATGATTTGTTCTGACATCCTGGAAAACATTGAAAGTGATCCCACCTTCTTACAAAATGTTATTACTTGCGATGAATCGTGGTTTTTTACTTATGATCCCGAAACTAAACGCCAATCGATGCATTGGAAAACTCCTGGTTATCCACGACAAAAAAAAGCACGAATGTCAAAATCGAAATTCAAGGCAATGATGATTTTTTTGACATCAAAGGGATTATGCACATTGATTGGGTACCAGAGGGACAAATAGTGAATCAGCATTACTACATTAGCGTCCTGGCTACCCTACGTGAGCGAGTACGGAGAAAACGGAACGATTTGAGGAGAAAAAAGTCATGGATCCTTCACCAAGACAATGCCCCAGCTCACAGTGCGTTGTCAGTGAAGACGTTTTTGGCAAAACACAACATTCCCATCTTAGATCATCCACCCTACTCACCTGATTTGGCCCCCTGTGACTTTTTCTTTTCCCTAAAGTCAAGTCAGCTTTGAAAGGAACTAGATTTGAGACTGTTGAAGCAGTAAAAGAAAAAGCGACGGAAGTAATGTATGGACTTACCGAAAATGATCTGCAGCATTGCTATGAACACTGGAAAATTCGTATGGAGTGGTGTAGAGACCGAGGAGGAGAGTACATTGAAGGAGATAACATGAAATTGTAAATAATTGTAAATAAATGTTTTTTCCAGCATCAGTCCGGTTTTTTTCTAGCCGCACCTCGTATATCTGGAGTGCCCATATTGAATAATCTGTGTAAGCGCCGGTTAATAATCAAATCGACACTATGCCTTTCTCACTTGTTTTACCTTTTCTGCCCAGGTCCCCTTCGTAATTCATTACATATGCAAACAGTTATGTAAATATTACTTGCATTCACTGCGAAAGATTGCACCTGGTGGCTAAGATTGCCCACCCAGCCAGCGTGAATCGATTCTCCATTAATGCATTAGAACATCTACCAATTTTTGCTGCCATAAGATAATTACAGCTCATAGTGGAGCTCTGCGAGTAGCTACACTTTAATTATAAACACCCGGCACGATGTAGCCACATATTGTGAGTTTGGCACCGATAGTTGCATGTCCACTCTCGTTAAAAACATTCGGTGCTGTGAATGAGGCCATGTAGAGAAGCGTCACGTCATGTCGAGCCCACTGAGCCCTTGAAGGGAGTTACTATCGAGACAGTCTCCCGCATATCGATATCGATATCGAAGTTGCAGTTAAAGAACAGGGTTTCGTCAAATGCTCTCTAAGCTTAGATACTTCCAGACAGAATAGAGGAAAACGCTTGACTCACTAGCTCGTAGTCTTTACGTCACTTGCCTGACACCAATCTTTAATAATCAGAATGAGAAACGACTACGGCTCCTATACGGCGAAACTCTACGGAATTAATACCCTCCCCACGCCACACCACTAAGTGAACCCGCTCAAACTGGCAGGCCTCGACGACATTTTCCTCGGCTCCTCCCATTAATGTCATCCTGTTAATCAACTTGTATCAGGTAATTTTCCAACAAGGCATATAACTGTCTACGAGTGTTAAGGACCTTGCACGCCGACAAGAATATATTTCCATACATTAGAACAGGATTTTCCAAACTATGTTCCGCAGGACACTGGTGGTCCGCGTGAAGTGAATAAGTGCTCCGAGAAAAACCATTAATGACTTTACTTTTTTCGACATTATGACGGTACCAACTTTTTATTGTGATTCCTGTGTTACTTAGTTATGATATAATCACTGAATAAAGCAAGTTGTTCTCACTTTTTTAAAAACTCTATTAGCCTTCAAAATAAACAGGATGTTCCATCAAAGTACCAGGATTCAACGAGAGTGTTTCATCAGAGCAGCTATTTAGAGACCCCTGCATTAGACCATACATTCAAGATCACGGTGCGTGAAGTTGCTGATTTGTTGGTGTACAGCGGCAGACTGTTAAACGTGTCTAAAAGCGGTACTGCAAGACACGTGTCTACGAGGCACAACGTCAGAATTGTGGTTGCATCCTGAAGAGAACGTGGGCAGGAACTGCATACAATTAACATTCTGAATCGGTCATCTCGCAAGAGGCCATTGTTCACAAAGGCACATAAAGACGACAACAGCAAAGTCCATCGGGCTGGAACTACATGTTGAAACGTCCCCTTTTGAAAAATTATACATGACTGTGCTTAAACTGACACACAATATTTTTAGCGCAACGCAATCTGACTTTCAAAATCCCTACAAAAGAATGCCCCTGACTAACATTAACCTATACCTTTCACAAATCACTTACCTCACAAAAATCTTCATTACTCGAACTACTGCAATACAGCGAGCGCCACTACTGCCAGCTAAATAAAAGATTCAAACTACGGAAGGCACTAACTACTGATAGGGATAGTTAGCAAATGAAAGATTTTAATAGAGAACAAACAATGTATTTACCTTAATAGTCATAATATATATAGCAGTTCATAACATCCATTCTTACAAATATCAAAACTCCGCCATTTCTCTCCCCACATCCACCACTGCTGGCGGCTCACCTCAAACTGCGCAACGCTACGCGCTGTTCACATCCAGCTGCCGCTGCCCAACACTACAATGGCAGACAACAATGCAAACTAGCCACAGACTGCACACAGCACAGCCAGTAATTTTCATACAGAGCGCTACGTAACTTTGCCAATAAAAAAACATAAACAGCCTACTTACAATGTGACTGGTTTTCTGAAGACTCCCCCACCCTATTACATCTTGACTGGCCTGGAAAATCAACTGACTTGAATCCCTCAGAAAATATGTATTGGTACAGGGATTAGCGACCACAAGGCAGTTGCTGCTAGGCTGAAAACCGTAACAACCTCGACCATCAAAAAGAAACGCTAAGTACGTCTATTTAAAAAAATCTGATGAAAATTCTCTTAACGCCATGTCAAGAGACAGTCTCCACTTCTTCCGTTCTGATCAGGTAAGCGTAGAAAAGATGTGGAATGATTTCAAAGAGATAGTATCGACGGCAATTGAGAGATATATACCACATAAATTAATAAGTGATGGTACTGGTCCCCCATGGTACGCAAAGCGGGACTGATCGCTGTTGCAGAAGCAACGAGAAAAGCATACCAAATTTAAAAGAACTTGAAATCCCCAAGACTGGCAGAGTTTTTCAGAAGCTCGAAATATAGCGCGTACTTCAATGCGAGATGCTTATAATAATTTCCACAATGAAACTCTGTCTCGGAATCTGGCAGAAAACCCAAAGAGATTCTGGTCATACATCAAGCATACCAGTAGCAACACGCAGTTAATACCTTCACTGCGCGGTAAAAACGGTGAAGTCACTGAAGACAGTGCCACAATCACGGTTTTCCGAAACTCCTTCACCAAAGAAGACGAAGTAAATATTCCTGAATTCCAATCAAGAACAGTTGCCAAGATGAGAAACATAGTAGTAGATATCCTCGATGTAGGAAAGCAGCTTAAATCACTTAAGAAAGGCAAGCCGTCCGGTCCAGATTGTATACCAGTCAGGTTTCTTTCAGAGTATGCTGCACAATAGCTTCGTATTTAGCAATTATATTCAACCACTCGCTCACAGAAAGATCCGCAGCTAAAGACTGGAAAATTGCTCAAGTCACACCAATACCCAAAAAGGAAAGTAGGAGTAATCCGCTGAATTAATGGCCCGTATTATTAACGTCGATTTACAATAGGGTTTTGGAACATATACTGCGTTCGAACGTTATGAATTACCTCGAAGAAAACGATTTATTGACACATAGTCAGCATGGATTCAGAAAATATCGTTCTCGTGAAACACAACTAGCTCTTTATACTCATGAAGTAATGAGTGCTATCGACAGGAGATGGCAAATTGATTCCATATTTTTAGATGTCCAGAAGGCTTTCGACACCGTTCCTTCTAACCAAACCTATGGAATATCGCCTCAGCTGTGCGACTGTATTTGTGATTTCCTGTCAGAAAGGTCACAGTTCATAGTAATAGACGGAAAGTCATCGAGTAAAACAGAACTAACATACGGCGTTCCTCATGGAAGTGTTATAGGCCCTCTGTTGTTCCTGATCTATATTAACGACATGGGAGACAATCTGAGTAGCCCTATTACATTGTTTGCAAGTGATATTGTCATTTACCGTCTTGTAACGTAATCAGATGACCAAAACAAATTGTAAAATCATTTAGGTACGATATCTGTATGTTGCGAAAGTGGCAATTGACCTTGAATAAAGAAAAGTGTTAAGTTATTCACATGAGTACTAAAAGAAATCTGCTAAATTTCGATTACGCAGTAAGTCACACAAACGTGACGGCTGTAAACTCAAATAAATACATTTACAAATAACCTAAATGGGAACGATTACATATAGTGTCGTGGGTAGAGCAAACCAAAGACTGCGATTCAATGGCAGAACACTTAGAAAGTGTAACAGGTCTACTAAAGAGACTGTTTACACCACGCTTGTCCACCCTATTCTGGAGTACTGCTGCGCTGTGTGGTATCCGCATCAGGTGGGACTGACGGACGACATGGAAAAAGTTCAAAGAAGGGCAGCTCGTTTTGTATTATCGCGAAATAGAGGAGATAGTGCCACACACATTATACGTGAATTGGAGTGGCAATCATTCAAACAATTTTTCATTGTGACGGGATCTTCTCGGGAAATTTCAATCACCAGTTTTCTCCTCCGATTGCGAATAAATTCTGGGTCCCACCTACATAGGGAGAAATGATCATCACAATAAAATAAGAGAAATTAGGGTTCGCACAGAAAAATTTAAGTGCTGGTTTTTTCCGCGCTCTTTTCGAAAGTGGAAAGGTATAGAGAGAGCTTGAAGGGGGTTCATTGAACCCTCTGCAAGGCACTTCATTCTGAATAGCAGATGTAGATGTAGATGCTGGAACAGCGGGTGAAACGCGCCGACATCATCATCCCAGCAATTTTGGTGGAATTGCGAGATAAAATCCTCAGCGTGTGGCTTAAGTTGGATGCGACGTACCTACACAAGTTTGTGAACTCACTCCCTAACCAAATTCTGGCGGTTATCAAGTCCAGCGGCCGAACTACACGGTATTAAATAATGCTTATGATTATTTCTCTACGGACGACTAATTCCTTGACCGGTGTCTTACACTACATGTACCATATGCTGCTCAACGGTGCAGGCCATATTTTATTTTATATTTGTTTTAAACTGTGGCTTGTGAAGTAGAAAAGCAACAAAATTTAATTTCGGTTTTTGTGTTTACCATAGTAGTTTCTGCATCATAAGTAAAAAATATCAAAATTTCGAAAGACAGAAAATAAAATATTATCACTTTCGTTCGTAAAAATTTTTGCGGTACAGTTCTCGTTAGAGCATCTCCAGTTCTCTTTATCGGTACACCACGCAAGAGCCCACGGTTTCTGCGCCTATCGTGCAACTTGCAAAGTCCGGACAGGCCGATTAGTTGACTTTTTTTCGACCTTTTCTGGGTGTAAATTTCACTGTACCTAAATTTACTGTACAGGTCTTACGCGATTCTAGGTACAACAATCTTTCACGACCTGTCTACTAAATAATTTGGTAAAGGGCATTGTCGTCATCGTCGTCTGTATTGTTGCTTGTGTCAGTTTTGCCATTTTTCTTTGAAGTGTCTTCCATGTCCTTCTACGTATAGAAGAACGACAAAATAGGCATGACGTGAGACCCAGAGCACAAAGAACAATCAGGATTACAAGCACCACAAAATAAGAAGATGAAACTGACCCAGGAAACAATACAGACAATAATGACAACAGCTTCCTTCACCAAATGAACCCGTGAAAGCTTATTATACTCCTCCTTCCCTTTCTCCGCTTAACTTTTGCGACACAAATCTACAGTTCATCTCAGTTCATGTGTAATCGTTCCTGTCATCTCCAATTCAGTCAATTTCAACAAATTACCAACATTCTTTTTGACACCGTCGGTTTCCGGGAATTAATTTTATATTTCTTTTTTACTCACTATTATTGTGAAAAATAGAATCTTCTTGTTAGAGGACATTTATTTGCCAATATTCAAATTGGTTATTAAGAGCATATTAAAAAAAAAAAAACATGTACCTACATACCATCTGCGGATATCAAACATTGTGCCACTCTATGTAATGCACTGCCATCTAGTGAAAAACATATAGGAGCTCAATTAAAATGTGGATAAAAGCAGTTGTGCAAAATCCAACGTCAAGAATAGAATAAGACATGCCAGAAGTGCACATACCTCGCTGGAACAGTCTTACCAGATCAAATGTTCAAATTTATGTGCATTCCTAAGGGAGTAAACTGCTGAGGTCATCGGTCCCTAGACTTACACACTAGTTAAACTAACTTAATTAACACACAAAGCCATGCCCGAGCGACGACTCGAACCTCCGGCGGGAGGGGCCGCGCAATCCGTTCCATGGCGGTTCAAACCGTGCAGCCACTCCGCACGGCGTCGCACCAGTTAGTCCCACACGGGAAGTAATAAAGACACAATGTGGTAATTACAGATGATCTCCTATATGTTAATGAGTAGATGACACTTCGCAGCTTAGAGTGACACAATGTCTGACGTACGTAGATGCTATGTAAAGCACATATTTTGAAAAAAAGTTCACACCGAATTTCGTATATTAGACTGTAAAAAACTGTTGTAAAAACAGAGCTGTAAAAACTTCTTTCAGATCTGAATATTAAAATCTGCAGAAACTTATCATCCATAAATCTAATTACTGCGATCTGGACAAATAAAATTTACCTAACAGAAAGGTTATACGTGTTGTCCTGCTAGCACAGTCAAGTAACCGTCATTATTGTTAAAATATTTGCTTGGAATAAAGGACGGTTTATGTTACCACAAGAAGAATAGTGAAATGTGCGACCTGTTTTTAAAATACTAGGCAACAGGTCTCTAAATATGCAATAAATGTAATTAAATGAAAAATGAAATTGGCGCAAATTTCACTGGGCATGAAGAATGGCCGTTCGTAAACTGACACCGGTGGAGCAGCATTCACTGACAGGAACATTTCCTCTTGGGCTCCTAACCAATATTCATTGACAAGGCACGACAATCGTCTGTGGCTGCTGTCGGTTAGGGTCTTTTTACCAATGTTCTTCCACCGTGTTATATGGCTGCAAGTGGTTTATCACTTCGTGTAGACACGTTGGAACAGTCCGTGTTGGTATACGAACAATTCGAGTAGTTCATTCTCGAATCGGCAACAGGCACGACCAAACATGTTAGTTTCTTTCTACCATTCCGTCTCGACTCCATGTCGACCAATCTCAGTGCGCTTGTTCCGTACAGCCGACAGAACGATAACACTACTCCACGTGCATGACTTACGTCAGCGGTGCAAAGTTACATGAGCATCTGGTAGCAGTTGTACTGCACTCGAGCGGCCAGAGTCATTTTCCGAGCGGTCTAACATTTTATCCGGTGACCTTTGTATTGTATGTTAACCAGGGACCTAGAAACGACGGAGAGGCTCCGTCCCCGTCGCAGCCGCGGTGGTTCACAACCCCACGTCGACTACCACAGTCCACTTCACCCCTCCGCCGCCCCACCCCGAACCCATGGTTACTGTGCGGTTCGGCCCCCGGTGCCCCTCCGCCCCCCCCCCCCCTCCCAGGAAACGTCTCACACCAGACGAGTGTAGCCCCTATGTTTGCGTGGTAGACTATACGTGGTGTACGCGTACGTGGAGAACTTGTTTGCGTAGCAACCACCGACATAGTGTAGCTGAAGCGGAATAAGGGTAATCAGCCAGCATTAGCCGAGACAGATGGAAACCGCCTAAAAACCATCCACAGACTGGCCGGTTCACCGGACGTCAATACAAATCCACCGGGCGGATTCGTGCCGTGGACCAGGCGTTATTTCCCAACCGGAAAGCCGTGCGTTAGACCGTACGGCCAACCAGGGGAGCTTCCGGTGACCTTACATAGCAGGTGTTGGAACTAGCTTGAAATCAAGAGACTCCTATTTGGAGTAAGCGAATAGCAAAGCATTAACACGGTGCACAGCTGGAAATCATGTAGGCCACAATGAGTTTTAGTTCCCTGCAGAATTTCTATCAGTGCTGGAGAGGAGAGAAGATGTTCTAAATCTCCTAGCAACAGCTCCCAGCGAGACGACGCGCCACTCCGGGAAGCCCCGTGTAATCCCGCGGTAATCAACTGAGTGAGGATAGCTGAAGTGAAGGCGGCGCGTGTTCGCCTCATTGGGTTCGGCGCGCAGTGGCCAAAGAACTGGTGCGCTCGAATTCGCTAAAACCCGCGCCGGCCGGAGACCCTCGGAACACGCCTTCACCTCACGAAACAATTTGCATGGTAATCGGCCGCTTTCTCGCATTAAGCGGTGCTGGAATTGGTGGAGCTAATTTCGGAAAACAGCGGGAGGTGGCCGGCGAGGGATGGGACGGACGCTGCATACCGACCACGCCTCCTGCGGCCCAGTAACACACCGAGGCGTCCCGGCGATACACTCTTCTTTCTTTTTATTACTGGCTTTGGATTCACGGTCACACAGCTATACATAATTCATAATAGAACAGTTGTCAGTTTTGAGTATTATTAACCCTGTTGGCCAGTAAAAGTGCAATATTGGAAATGATGGCAACCAAAAATATTTTACTGATGG
Organism: Schistocerca cancellata; assembly: GCF_023864275.1. Classification (NCBI taxonomy): domain Eukaryota; kingdom Metazoa; phylum Arthropoda; class Insecta; order Orthoptera; family Acrididae; genus Schistocerca; species Schistocerca cancellata. The sequence continues at coordinate 94,892,431 of NC_064631.1, read as the reverse complement.
TGTGTTTACCATAATGGAGGTAGAAAGCACGACTGAATTGGTAGATGATACGGGAGTATACAGAGTGCGAATTTTGGTACACAGACCTTCCACCTGTGAAAGCAACGGTGACTCTAACCCAGTTGGGCATCGACTCCAACCAACTCGGACTCTTCAAACGTTTATCAAGTTCTATGCTAATTTAACTTCATGCCAGAGTTCGTCAGCTTACTGAATGTTTCTAAAGGAAGACAGATCTGGAGACCATGCAGGCCATGAATCTCACTGTATCGAGGCAGGTTAGGACAGCATCTGCATCTACGTCTACATCTGTACATCACCTTACGTTGTTAGGTGGAGGGTACTTTCTCTATTTGAAGAGCAAACAGTCCGCCAGAATAACTACTGCTGGTCCGCCTCCATGTGACCTCGAATCTCTCTAATTTTACCTTCATGGTCTTTACGTGGGGTATATTAGAAGGTAGCAATAAATTGGCTGATTCTTCTAGGAATCTACACTCACGGAAATTAACACTAAACCACACAGTGGTACAGAACGCCCCTCTTCTAGCGTCTGCCACTATAGTTGGACGAACATTTCCGTGAAGTTTTTGGGCTTGCTCAATGGACCTGTAACGAAACGAGCTTTTCTGTTTCCTTCATTAATCCTATCTACACTGAAGCGCCAAAGAAACTGGTATAGGCATACGTATTCAAATACAAATATATGTAAACAGGCATAATACGACGCAGTTGTTAGATCGTTTGCTGCTGCTACAGTGGCAGGTTATCAAGATTTAAGTGAGTTTGAACGTGGTAATATAGTCGGCGTACGAGTGATGGGACACAGCGTGTCTGAGGTGGCGATAAAGTGGGGATTTTCCCGTACGGCCATTTCATTAGTGTACGTGAATATCAGAATCCGGTAAAACATCAAATCTCCAACATCGCTGCGGCCGGAAAAAGATCCTGCAAGAACCACACCAACGACGACAGAAGAGAATCGTTCAGCGCGACAGACAAGCAATCTTTCCGGTAATTTCTGCATATTTCAATGCTGGGCCATCAACAAGTGTCAGCGTGCGAACCATTTAACGAAACACTATCAATATGGGCTTTCGGAGCCGAAGGCCCACTCGAGTACCCTTGACGACCGAACTACACCAATCTTTACGCCTCGCCTGGACCCGTCAACATCGACATTGAACTGTTGATGACTGCAAACATGTTGCAAGGTCGAACGAGTCTCGTTTCAAATTGTATCGAGCGGATGGACGAGTACGGGTACGGAGACAACCTCATGAACCCATGGACAATGCTTGTGAGCAGAGGATTGTTCAAGCTGCTGGAGGCTCTGTAATGGTGTGGGGCGCGTGCAGTTGGAGTGATATGGGACACCTGACACGTCCAGATACGACTCTGAGAAGCGACACGTACGTAAGCATCCTGTCTGATCACCTTCATCCATACATGTCCATTGTGCATTCCTACGGTCTTGGGCTATTCAAGCAGGACCGTGCGACATTATTGAGTGTATCTGGGATGCCTTACCTTTACGGATGTATGGATAGACCTGCAGGATTCATGGTGTCAATTCCCTCCACCAGTACTTAAGACATTAGTCGAGTCCCTTCCACGTCGTACTGCGGAACTTCTGCGTACTCGCGGGGCCCTACACGATATTAGGCAGTTTCTTTGGGTCTTCAGTATAGTAGCGATCCTAGGATGATTTCAGTAATCATGTACGGTGGTTTTGTAAAGTACTTACCTTCTGAGTGGACCATTCTTGCTGAAGGTTCTTCCAGTGCATCGTAGTCTGACTTATCCGCCTTACCTGCGATTAATGTCATGTAGTTGCTCCCATCTAAATTGCTCCTTATCAAGGGTGGCCAAGATTTCGGCTAACGACACGTGCCACGCTCGTGTGCCACATACCTCAGTTAGACTGCGCATTTCCCGCACAGGCTCCACGCTGTGTGAGGAGGAAAAGGGGGCAGGGGGATAAACGGTGAACGCGCCATATTTACATGGCAACTGATATTTCTTAACAACATAATTCACAAACGAAACAATTTTTTGCAGTATTAGTTAATTATTTTTCGCTCGCCCAAGACATAATATAACCTGGCTCTCGTAGACAGACAGACAGACGGAGCCAATACCACAGATTTTAGTGCTCCGGTTCCTACGTAAACGTGACTTATTTAGTTCCATAATCGACGAAATATCATTTGCACATCTATTATTATTGAATTACGTTAGCAAATTCATTATGGAGGCTCGGGAACTGCCCTGAGGAAAACAGTGCAGACGTACTGGACAGCAGTGTGGCCGAGCGGTTCTAGGCGCTACAGTCTGGAACCGCGCGACCGCTCCGGTCGCAGGTTCGAATCCTGCCTCGGGTATGGATGTGTGTGATGTCCTTAGGTTAGTTAGGTTTCAGTAGTTCTAAGTTCTAGGGGACTGATGACCTCAGATGTTAAGTCCCATAGTGCTCAGAGCCATTTTTTTCGTCCTGGACAGTTTTAAGATCAAAGGATTTGTATTTAAAACGGGAATTGCATTGTAGATCGATCAGTTACATCTGCACATACACAGGGGTATTTCAACTGAAATGGTGAACGATCTGAAAAACAGTTCGAAAACAGATCAAAGATTGGCAGTATCCTCAAAAACGAGTTTAAAACTATAATAGTAATTCTTTCAAAGCCGCAATGAATTTTTCAAACCTCGCGAATTGTTTAACGCGTGCGGACTTACGGAACTGGCTGTGCTTTTGTCTGAATTTCTCTCTTCTGCACACGACTTTTTAAATGCAGCTACGTCAAATGAAAAAGAAGTTGTTTCTCACGTGACAATGTCTTTCTATGCGCAGTGTGCAGTCAAGTCCACTTAAAATGCAAAGTCTGCACTCCAATCCGGATGTTCTAATTTTCGTTCCTACACTGCTTCTTTCTTCATAAATCGAACAATAGTGAATTTTAAATCGAAAAATTGTTGCACTCCTGTCCCTTGTCTTAACTAATGTACTATACAGTAATACATTAAGTGTGCATATTCTTCGTTCAATTCCATAGAAAGCAGTTGCAACATACAGTGGAATAATGCGCACGAGTTCAGTTCAGTTTCTTCATATGCTAAACGCCTGCAAATTTCCTGATGTACGCCGGTGTTAGTCATTGTGATTTTTTGCTATTTCATCGTCAAATAAGATTTTAAATCTTTCTGCTTGATGTTGCATGTCGTTTCATACCAGATTTGCGGCACCTATCGCTTACGTGACTGCATAATATACATATATTATCTGTCTTCTGAATGTGACTACTTGCAGTGATTTTTCTGCAACGCTCATATGCGTAATACGCTATATTTGTATAGAATATGAAACAAAACTCCACCGGCAAACTTTCAAAGGTGGCAATATAGACTTAAACAAGAAAAAAATGCAGTAAAAATGGGCTCCGAACTGTAAACCGTTAATATCTACGAACATTTGATCATCTTTGCTGCAGTGAAACACGTATCCTCTATTCGAAAGTGCTCATAGCTGATAAGGTATACATTTTAGAGAGCATATGTACTACACAATTTTTTCTATTTTGTCACCTATTGTCTCCTTCAAAAATGTAGAAATCAAAGAACCTACAGTAGAAAACGTTTGTTTTGCAGTATCATAGATGTAGTAGTTTTCATAGCTCTTAAGATAGGCATTTTAAAGCCCGTGTTTGCTAGACTTTTCTGCTTCGAATGATCGTTGCTGTCTTATCAGTGAATGTTGACCATTCCTCACAGCACACTCTGTATAATTTCAATTATATGGATGCAGTTTATTACGCGATTTGGGCACTCGTGTATTGTCATAATTTCCCACAGGGTCTCTACGTTCACTCTGTGCAATGCTTTTTAAAAATCCTATGAAAGCAAAGTAGCTTGGTAAATTAAATTCTCTACTTTTGTGTATTGTTTATCAAGCAGCAAATACAATATATAATCTTCACATGATCTTCCTTCTATGACACCTGTTTCTTCTCCTAGAAGTAGTTCTACTGTAATATCCCGTAATCCGTTATTTAATACACATGAATATATTTTATTGGCACTGTGTAATATACTGATATCTGTATATATTATAGTAATAATTATACATTTGCGCGCAACATTTAAGGACGAAAGTAACTGTCACATGACGTATCACTGGCGAGCAACTTAGGTCGATGAAACTTGGTCCGCACGTAGAAGAGAGACCAACAGAAACGACACTTTTGTTCGTAGATGATAACTACACTGAAGTTTCCGGGATTTATTATGGTCCTCTGGACATTACACAAGGCGGGACATGGCTCTTAATCGAGTGGGTGACCACCACGGACAACAGTAAATGTTCTACAATGTGCTCCTACGCTGGCTACGGGGTTGGTGAGGAGTTCTTGTGGTAGGCCTTTCCTTTACTCCGCCAATGCGGTTGACAACTCCTAGAAGGTCGTTGGTGCATGTAGAGATGCTGCAATACCTCTCCCCAGCGAACCTCACACACCTGTGCAACATTATTGCTCACCACACCGTAATACTTGGACCACCAAAACGACTATGTTAGACAATGTCCTGGGGGGCATTATCTGTTCCCACCTCTCGCCATATGAAGGTACGTCCAAATTCACAACTCTAACTGAAGCTGACGAGAAGCGAACGTACCACACTCCTAATTGGTCCAGTCCCTGTGCTCTCGGCACGATTGCAAACGGTGCTGCCGAAGTGCGGGTGTTGGTTCAAATGGCTCTGAGCACTATGGGACTCAACTGCTGAGGTCATTAGGCCCCTAGAACTTAGAACTAGTTAAACCTAACTAACCTAAGGACATCACAAACATCCATGCCCGAGGCAGGATTCGAACCTGCGACCGTAGCGGTCTTGCGGTTCCAGACTGCAGCGCCTTTAACCGCACGGCCACTTCGGCCGGCGAAGTGCGGGTGTGAGCGGAACACAATGGGTTGTTCGTCGAGTATACAGATTAGGCTGTTAATACTTTTAAAAATATCGGGAATCCGAGACATCAACATTTCTAAAAGGTATCATTATTTGCCTCGGTAAATCGAAAAGAAGTAGTAATACTCAATAAATCGACGGAAAAAGTAACGAAGTACCGGCCTAAAAGTCTGTCTGCTGCACAATGTAAATCTGCCGCCAGTTTCAGAGCTGTATATTTAAATATAGATTTGTTAGTCTGTACATCACCAAGCTACCAGCCTGCTTCTCCCCCTTCGAGCAAGGATAGAATGGAAAACGATGCGCGTTCACGCTTGACGATAACCACTAACTAAAGTGGCGCGATAAAAGGTGTCCGAGGCGTCCGTCGCTCTGTTTTGTCATGTATCGGATTCGTCCGGAACACTTCATGTCGACTTCCGTGCTTTTTCATTTCTACAAACGCCAGCGACCTAGCAATTGCAGTGTCAAAATTGCGTGGTGAAGTTTGCGATGATAGCTCCGGGCGCTGATTATGCCAGCATTTCCCCACACGTGTCTCCGCCCACCACAAAGACCCATCGTGTAATTTAGATTTTTGTTCATCATTGGCAGCTACCGTTTTTTAAGAATGACGATGTGAAGAAATGCACATTAGATGCGTTAAAAATTGTTTTTTAGCGCAACGGGTGTGCTGTTGCCTCACATCGGAAATCTCGTTATTCCATTCACGTCGCCCCTCCGAGGTGGAATCGTATATCCTTTCGTGCCAACTATACTTGCTTCACACAGTCAAAGAGAGAGACTGGACGCGATGAAAGCTCAAAAAGTAGTAAGAGTGCCTCACACAGTGAAAGTAAATTTATCCTCTACTACAATAGAACAGTTTCGAAAACATTTAACGAAAATTGCGAAAAAATATAATACAAATAAAAATATCGGAACCCGATAATGCCATTCCGATTTCGATATATCGATATACTGGAGAATAATTTATCGGCGATACATATCGATGTTTTGGAAAATGTGCCGAAATATCGACGCATCGGTGTTTTGTTAACAGCCCTAGTAGATACCACCCCCATGCACTTGCCGTGCCACTGTGAAACGTGAGATTGCAGTCCTGAAGGTCGTTGCAGCTACACTCACTCTTTGACGTGGATCCCTTGTCGGCTGTTGCACAACGTAGCGGTTACCTGCTGCTTTTATTGGCCGTGGTCGACCATCACCTCTATTTCAGAGTGCTTCTCGTTTGGAACGCTTATTGACACATTCCTGGGGTCAGATACATCACATGATCACACTGACAGAACCACAGGCACATAGACACAGGCAACAGAGCATGCACAATGTCGGCACTAGTACAGTGTGTATCCACCTTTCGCAGCAATGCAGGCTGCTATTCTCCCATGGAGACGATCGTAGAGATGCTGGATGTAGTCCTGTGGAACGGCTTGCCCTGCCATTTCCACCTGGCGCCTCAGTTGGACCAGCGTTCGTGCTGGACGTGCAGACCGCGTGAGACGACGCTTCATCCAGTCCCAAACATGCTCAATGGGTGAAAGATCCGGAGATCTTGCTGGCCAGGGTAGTTGACTTACACCTTCTAGAGCACGTTGGGTGGCACGGGATACATGCGGACGTGCATGTATCTAGGAATGGTAGAACGATGGGTTCGATGACGGTTTGGATGTACCGTGCACTATTCAGTGTCCCCTCGACGATCACCAGTGGTGTACGGCCAGTGTAGGAGATCGCTCCCCACACCATGATGCCGGGTGTTGGCCCTGTGTGCCTCGGTCGTATGCAGTCCTGATTGTGGCGCTCACCTGCACGGCGCCAAACACGCATACGACCATCATTGGCACCAAGGCAGAAGCGACTCTCATCGCTGAAGACGACACGTCTCCATTCGTCCCTCCATTCACGCCTGTCGCGACACCACTGGAGGCGGCCTGCACGATGTTGGGGCGTGAGCGGAAGACGGCCTAACGGTGTGCGGGACCGTAGCCCAGCTTCATGGAGACGGTTGCGAATGGTCCTCGCCGATACCCCAGGAGCAACAGTGTCCCTAATTTGCTGGGAAGTGGCGGTGCGGTCCCCTACGGCACTGCGTAGGATCCTACGGTCTTGGCGTGCATCCGTGCGTCGCTGCGGTCCGGTCCCAGGTCGACGGGCACGTGCACCTTCCGCCGACCACTGGCGACAACATCGATGTACTGTGGAGACCTCACGCCCCACGTGTTGAGCAATTCGGCGGTACGTCCACCCGGCCTCCCGCATGCCCACTATACGCCCTCGCTCAAAGTCCGTCAACTGCACATACGGTTCACGTCCACGCTGTCGCGGCATGCTACCAGTGTTAAAGACTGCGATGGAGCTCCGTATGCCACGGCAAACTGGCTGACACTGACGGCGGCGGTGCACAAATGCTGCGCAGCTAGCGCCATTCGACGGCCAACACCGCGGTTCCTGGTGTGTCCGCTGTGCCGTGCGTGTGATCATTGCTTGTACAGCCCTCTCGCAGTGTCCGGAGCAAGTATGGTGGGTCTGACACACCGGTGTCAATGTGTTCTTTTTTCCATTTCCAGGAGTGTATCTCGGCCTTAAGTTTTGCAGAACAGTGTATATAGTATTTTATACTAATAAAACAAAATCATAAACTGTGGAAGGCGTGAAACACCGCGGAAGTAAACAAAAGGGCCGCCGCCCGTCGCGGTTGCAGCTGCAGCCTCCACCGAGTGCTGCCGCGAAGCGCAAACAACGCCCCACCCCGTTGCCCCTTCAGACAGGCTGCCGGCCACACAGACCCTCCCTGAGGCACGCGTGGTGTCTACCGCGGCGCCGTACAATTCTGTTTTATTGCGGCGAGTTGGCGAGGCAGGTCCGTGCAGTGTAATAACCACCGGCGCAGTCGCGCGCAATACACGCTACATCCCCACGCCCTACCCTTGCCAGTCTAATCTGTGGTGGCCGTTCGCGAGTCGCTTAGCGCGGACGACGCGTCGTTATCTCGCCTAAGTGCTTGTCCTTTCGGCTTCCCTACTCTTTAATACACTCTGTTAGCTGCTCCCTGTGCGCAAGTCACAACAGAGCATCGTTCCGCACTGCGAGTCGCACCTTTTTAGGAATATAGTTTTTCTCAAGTCTACGCATACAGGATCGGCAGTTCGGAATGTTCGAACAGACGTGCAGATCGACTGCAAGTCTTCCGGCGGATGATACACGCTATGTACATATATACCACGCAAGCCGCTACTCAGTGCATGGAGGAGGTTACATTCTTTCAGTTCTATCGATTTTTTGCCTATTCCACTCACTTATTGAGCAAGGGAAAAATTTCTCGTTTTTCCCTGCTTATGCATCCTCATCTTTATCTATTTCTTGTGATTGACACAAGAGGTAAAATTGGCGATGGTTCATCAAACTTACCCAACAGGGAGATATGATCAGGAACAAAGGTGTCAAGCGTATCTCATGGTAGTAAATTAAGGCTGTTGATAAAATATCGATATGTCGATATTTTTCTACGAACAATCGACATCAGGCTGCCGTATTGTTTTACACGATATATCGAGTGCCGATTTTGTGTTATTTTATATTGCACTTTTTCCACAATTTTTTATACATATTCGAAGTTGTTCTTTTGAAATTATAGTAGAATTTTACTTTTAATGTGTGAAGGAGTCTTACTACCTTTTTAACTTCCAACACGTCCAATCTTTCTCTTCGACTCTGTGAAGCAAGTATAAGTGCCACAAAAGAAGAAGTCCGATCGCACTGGGGAGTGACGGTGTGAATGGAACAAGGAGATTTCCGATGTGAAGAAATAGCACCCACAGTTGCGTTAAAAAAAAAAAAAAAACAATAACGCAGCTAGTGTGATATTTCTTCACATCGGCATTCTTCAAAAGCAGTTACCGAAAATGATGAATAACAATTTAAATGACAAGTTTGGTCTTTGAGGTAGGTGGAGACGTGTGACGGGACACGCTGACGTAATAGGCGCTCGGCGCTACCAGGGAAACATTTAACTTCACCACGCAGTTTTGACACTACAACTGCTAGGTCGCTGGCATTAGCAGAATTGAAAAAAAAAAGGGCAAGTTGACATGATGTGTTCCAGACAAAACCGATATGTGACGAAACCGAGCAACGGACCCGTCCGACACCTTTTATTGTACCACTTACATGCCGACCGCTGTGACCGAGCAGTTCTAGCCGCTTCAGTCCGGAACCGCGCTGCTGCTGCTACGGTCGCAGGTTCGAATCCTGCCTCGGGCATGGATGTGTGTGATGTCCTTAGATTATTTAGGTTTAAGTAGTTCTAAGTCTAGGGGACTGATGACCTCAGATGTTAAGTCCCATAGTGCTTAGAGCCATTTGAACCATTTGAGGCACCTACATGCAGTTACCATTGTTAGCAAAGTCGTTATCGCCAAGCGTGAATTTGCGTCGTTTCCTTTCAATTCTTTCTCTAAGGGGGGTAGGCAGGCTGCTAGTTTGTGATGTACAAAATATCTAATCATAAATCAGTACTTTAAATATATAGCTCTAAAACCCGCAGTATATTTACAATGTGAAGCCGATATTTTTGTGGGCCGGAACATCAGTACATTATTCGTCGATATATCGATACTTTTTATCGATATATCGTGATCCTATAATGATATTTTTTAAATATAGATATATCGGACTCCCGATATTTTCGAATATATCAGCAGTCCTAGTGTAAAGGGAGGTAGACAACTTCAGTTTAACTGCACAGTTACCAGTCCAAGTGAAAATCTGTACAGTTTATGAACTGAAGGTGTGTACGCTACATTCAAATGGTTCAAATGGCTCTGAGCACTATGGGACTCAACATCTTAGGTCATAAGTCCCCTAGAACTTAGAACTACTTAAACCTAACTAACTTAAGGACATCACACACACCCATGCCCGAGGCAGGATTCGAACCTGCGACCGTAGCAGTCCCGCGGTTCCGGACTGCAGCGCCAGAACCGCTAGACCACCGCGGCAGGCGCCGCTACATTCAGTTTTCTCATCACATCTGTTCTCAGTTGTGGCATTCTGTAGATTTTTCGTGACGATGAAGTGACATTGGATGACAGAGAAAAGAGAGCAGCAGTTTGTTTTGTTGTTTGCAGCTGTGTTGCTGCTTTAATTCCCTCTTAGAAGCGGACTGTACATTGTTTGTTTCGTTCAACGTGCGACGATCCTCACAGCAGAAACAATACACCGCAACTGAATATGATGCAAGAAACAGTCGCCAGTGCGAGTGCGATTATGATTCACTTTTGTGTGCTACCACAGATGGCACGTAACTGTCTCCGTTAGTTCTATAATAGCAGGACTCGTAAGATGGGTAGTTGTGTCAAGCCGCGTCAAAGCAAAACAGAATTTCTAAATGTCCACCAAGCCGTTGTCCCAGCAAACAGGTAGCGCATACATCTAGAATCTGCTGCTTTTTCTTTGAGATTACCTAGAAAGAGGCCAAGATACTCTTACTAAAAGAATTAGCTCTGATATCTATAGGGATGCACATTTATTGAGGCAAGTATCGGACTGCATAATGATGTGGTGCGGTAGTACACACGGCCACAGGAAGTAGAAGCAAAGTTTTTAAATGTTCTTATTGTGCGAAATATAAGTCTTTCTCACTTTCAGAGTAGCAAATATTACTGAGTTTTTTCAAACCAAACTACACTCTCCGAAACTCAGTTACGCTGTCCACTGCTCGCAGTGTCTCTTTCTTCCATGCGCGCTGCAATCCATCCAACCCAATTTTTTAACCCCAGCACTAGAGTGCCCCCCGATAGCAGATTGGGCGCCCGCACGGTAGCTCGGCGTGTTCGGTCAGAGTCTGGCGTGTCTCTGTACTAAAAAACTGAGTGAAAAGATCAACGACGAACTTCAATGGATGTCATGTGACGTCCGCTTCGACCGAATACAACGAACCAAAAACAAAAAAAAGTGTTCGGCGCGGCGGTCTGTCACGCTGAGGGGCCCGGGTTAGATTCCTCGCTGGGTTGGAGATTTTCTACGCTCAGGGACTGATTTTTGGGTTGTCCTCATTATCATTTGATCACCATCAGTGGAAGGCAACGGGAAACTACCACTGGAATCACTTCCCTAGACGCTCATGTGCTGGACCTCTCTGACGAGGCTTCCCCCATGACAAGACCTGCCGTAAGGCAGAACACAAAGTTTTTTTTTTTTTTTAACCACTGAAGTCTTAGCGCGAACCACTTTGCTAGTCTTTGTATGTCCACCCTTTTGATTGGAGGTCTTGAGAACCACGGCTGTTCACTATTGTAAGAAAATGAAATGCCTACATCTGTCCTTACGATCTTATTTATTGTGTAGCTACCAGTTTTGGCCATTCAATGCGCTGTTTTCAGACCATAGTTGGTCCTGAAGGGGTTAAGACGATCAATATACCGTGACCAACACAACTGGTTTACGCAGACTATTTGTAAACTTTGGTCTCAGCACTCCAACCATCAACTGCAGTTATGTTGCTCACTCAAGCGGGTATGTATGAATTATGTTGACCCCTTAATCATCAACTATGGCCTTAAGGTGGCGCACTGAAGCGCCGAAACTGGTAGCTACACAATAAATAAGATCATAAGGACGACTACAGGCCTTTCATTTCCTTACAACTTTGCAAGTCTGCCATTCGGCGCCAAGACGAGATATTCGGCTCCGTCCAGTTGTTCAATTGTTTTCTAAAAGTTGATAATCAAATAATGTTTCGAGTATGTAATGACAGCGAAGTATTAAGAGGTTTTCCCATATAACTGTACATAAATTCTGTATATTAATGTAGTATCAATTAATGAAAGAGAACATAGGTCTGTGCTGTACAGAGTGGTATCATGTATCTATTGGATGACCAAGAGAAACGGAGAGGATGAAAGCTTGAACCGATACACAGCCTATTCCTCGCGAATAGCACCAAAGGGTCCACCGATCTTAAAGTATGGATCGCCACCAACAGCGTCGCATTCCCACACTTCACGAGACAATGTGGAGAGCTTTGGAATTTAAGTCAGGACATTGGCAAGGTCACTGGTGATCAGGGATCTTTGCCCTACCACCGTACACCAAGGAGGAATTAGGGTTTCTGCTACGGATGACGTCTCGGCTGGATTGATGGTAATGCGCAGCTACAACATTTACGGCATCTTTTTTATAATAATTTTAAGACAGTCACTTGCACACATTGTCTGCGTAACTGTGTCACACTGTTTAGTACCCGTTATTAATCTTACACAGACCTTCTAAAAATATTTTTTATTGCATGTCGTTAGTCAGTAGCTCAGACTTACGTCATTTTTGGAGGGAAAGGGAGGGCTGAATCCATATCTGACGTCAATTTTATTTCTGTCACATGCATTTTTATACTATGCAACTTCTTTATGAAACAGAAAACTAGAAAAAGTATCTTTTGACACTGAAAAGAAAGTTAATTCTGCGATATGAAGCAAGGTTTTATTCAAGTGCATACATGAAACTATCATTTTCTTATTGTACTGCCCACTGACTTCGGCTTCCTTTCCCTCTTCTCCTTGCAGCGCGTAATGAAACGTTTACTCCTATGAAAACCCCGTTGCATGTCCTGGCGATGTGACCGATAGTAGTCTCCCATCATACCCGTATTCCAGCGACTCAGTTAAAGTCTTTCCATTTCTTGGAAAGCCATCATCTGTTCCTCACAAACGTCACACAGATTATCGTGGAAAACATCAAGTAACATTTTCGATAAGTGATTTTGAAGTTCGTCAAACAGCCCAATTTCCTTAATTTTTCCAGCACATTGGCTACAACTAATACATAATGTGGGTCATTTTCGTTCATAAGGACTTAGCAACAACTTCCTCGAATAGGCAAATTTTTCCTTAAGATGCGTAAAATACTCTTCGTATTTAGGTAAAAGTTTCACAGACTGTTTCATCACACCCTACTTAATACGTACAGGTAGAAATATAACTTTTCTACAGTTCCGTGAGATTCCCACGCAGAGTGTTTTCCCCTGTTAAAAATCGTAACAGTATGTCTCTGCCACTATAAAGGTTTTTACACTGCAGGTGAGTCTTAAGAACCTGCGGCAAACTCACGGTACTTGAAGCTACCATACAAGTTGGAAGTACGCATTACTTATTTACTGCGTTCAGCATATTGTTTAGTTAAAAAATGGTTCAAATGGCTCTGAGCACTATGGGACTTAACATCTCAGGACATCAGTCCCCTAGAACTTAGAACTACTTAAATCTAACTAACCTAAGGACATCACACACATCCATGCCCGGGGCAGGATTCGAACATGCGACCGTAGCAGCCACACGGTTCTGGACTGAAGCACCTAGAACCACTCGGCCACCGCGGCCGGCTGTTTTATTAAAGACAAACATCTCTTTCATATTATCAAATAACCAGTTCCCCGAAAACATTACGTACAGTAGATGAATGTTTGCTTTGTTTGCTGAAGTCTGCTTACGTTTTTCACTATGAAAGGACCCTGCTGCTCAAAATAATCGCATGATGAGGACAATAAAGGAGCAAAGTTCTGTTGACCATCCAGTAACCTATTAAAAAATGCACGTTCAGAGATGAAAACCGAGGAAACAAGATGAGAAGATAGTTATTCCGCACGAAAGTTACTGTGTGTATGTGTGGAGCTGTTTGCACGGACAAAGGCAGTCCTCTGGGCAGTTTTGTAACGAGATGAATGTCGAAGGGATAAAAACGTTAAAACGCGAGTGCAGGGTCGCGCGGCTCTCAAACGGAACGTGTTCCACCTCGGCCCAAAAACAAATAACTTTTTTAATTTGAAGTTTTTGAAAGTAATTCGTTTTATTCGATGAAGTTATATTGAATTTAGCGGAGCCTTTTGCAGCGGGAGGCGGCAGACCTGGCCGGGCTGGCGCACCTTCCCCCCATTTCCCCCTCCCCCTTCCGCGTGCACCCCCTCCTCCCCCACCACCCACCACAAACGCCCACCTTTCTCTTGCACACAGGGTGCGCACACGACCTCGCCCACCAGCGCTGGCACACACGTCATTGTCCAACCTGACACCCCAGCGGCTATTGGACGGAACTGACAACTGAGTAAGGATAGGCCAGGGAGCGTGTCGTATCTACAGATAATGTAGCGGGAGAGGTGGTGTCATAAGGGGAGGAAGGGAGGGGGAAGGAGGGGGGCACCAATCAACGAGGCGTTTCCATTTTATGTCTTGGCTGTATACGAGCACATTCATTGGCTTCACACGCCCAGCTGATTTTAACGAAGCGCCATTTTAAAATGCTTATCCCAAACAAGTACGTCTGTCAATTAAATACACAGGCTGCCCCAGGAGGAATGGCCGATAATCAGGGATGTGACGGGAACGACCATTGGATGCAAAAAAACTTCACGTATTTTAACACATTCATCTCTAAGCCTTACCAATCACATTTTTGTGGGTCGTTAATACGTGCATAAACTCGCCATATGCTGGTACATGTTGACAATTAGTCATAACTTCTGATCGAATTGTGTTAGGACGTTCAAGCTGTATGGTTGGCCGCGGGACATGATGGGAATCAATATCCGCATGAGCACCCGCCTTGTTATGGTCGGCTATTTGCACTTGAAAATGTCACAGTACAGCGTGCCAAACTGTATAGCTGTTGTGAACGCCTACTATGCGAGCAATAACAGTTTAACTGCGGCTCAAAGGAAGTTTGCGACCGAATTCAAGCTGTAGACTACCAGGCCAAGTGTGATGACAATCAAGAATCTGATTCGCTAGCCGGCCGGAGTGGCCGAGCGGTTCTAGGCGCTACAGTCTGGAACCGCGCGACCGCTACGGTCGCAGGTTCGAATCCAGCCTCGGGCGTGGATGTGTGTGATGTCCTTAGGTTAGTTAGGTTTAAGTAGTTCTAAGTTCTAGGGGACTGATGACCTCAGCCGTTAAGTCCCATAGTGCTCAGAGCCATTTTGACTCGCAAGTTTGAGAGAACGGGCAGTGTTCGTGATGACAGTGTTGGCAACGTCGGTCGTCCAAAAACCCTGAAAACATCGAGAAGACACGCGCTGTCTTTCAAACCAGCCCCAGGAAGTCGACCAGACGAGCTGCACAACAGATAGGAATCAACCGGGAGACACTGCGACAAATTGTTGTTGAAGACCTGCATCTCTTCCCATACAAAATTCAAACCCATCGGCCGTCAAGCCCCACGGCCATGGAACAGCGTTTATGTTTCACCAACACTGTTGTCCACAGTATTGACGAAAAGGACTTTGATGTGAATGTGGTTTGGTTTGGTGATGAAGCCAACTTTCATTAGGATGGGTTCTTCAATAAGCAAAATTGGCGCATTTCTGGGACTGAGAATCCACATTTTGCGATAAAGAAGTCTCTTCATCCTCAACAGGTGACTGTGAGTCATAATCGGTGAGAAATTCCTTTATGATACGATAATACTGAATGGTACGTGAATGTTTTGGAAGATGATTTCATCCCCATTATCTAAAGTGACCCTAATTTCGACGGTATGTGGTTCATGCAAGCTGGAGCACGACCCCATCGAACCCGGAGCGTGTTTGTTGTCCTGGAGGAGCACTTTGGGGACCGCGTTCTGGCTCTGCGGTATCCATAGGCCACTGGCATGGGCCTAGACTGGCAACCAAGTTTTCTGGATACGAACACATGCGAGCCCTTTTTGTGGGGCTTTATTAAAGACAAGGTGAACAGCAACCACTCCAAAACCATTGCTGAGCTGAAAACCGCCGTTCAGTAGGTCGTCGACAGCATCGATGTATCGGCACTTCCGCGGGTCATGCAGAATCTCGCTGTTCATCTGCGCCACATCATCGCCAATGACCGCAGGCATATCGAACATGTCATAACCTAAATCCGAATATCTGTAACGACGTTTACATGCTGAATGAATTGTGTGCACGCCGTAGTTTGTAACTAATTTACCTTTTTTTATGTAGTTCAATAATTGTCACCCTGTAGTAGGACTACGCTGCACCTACAGTGAGATTTTCACTCTACAGCGGAGTGTGCGCTGATATGAAATTTCCTGGCAGATTAAAACTGTGTGCCGGACCGAGGCCCGAATTCGGGACCTTTGCCTTCGACGTGCAAGTGCTCTACCATCTGAGCTACCCAAGAACGACTCACGCCCCGTCCTCATAGCTTTACTTCTGCCAGTATCTTGTCTCCTACCTTCCAAACTTCACAGAATCTCTCCTGCGAATCTTGCAGAACTAGCACTACTGAAAGAAAGGATCTTGCGGAGACGGCTTAGACACAGCCTGGGGGATGTTTCCAGAATGAGGTATTCACTCTGCAGCGCAGTGTGCGCTGATATGAAACTTCCTGGCAGATTAAAATTGTTTGCCGGACCGAGACTCGAACTCGGGACCTGCACGTTTTCAACAGTGTTTTGCTGCTCCTGCACAGGTTGTCAAACTATACGTTCTGGAGAAAAATGGGAACTGGGAAGAATACCTGTTTCACACAGTGTGCTGAAAATTGATAAACACTCTACGATCAGGAATTCGACGTGTCGGAAAGCACCGACGGTATTTTGTGACTGGAGCTTGAGCACTACCGTCGCATAAGTCGTAAACATACAGCATATCTTCACATTCTTCTTTACTGTAGATGTATGGTATTGAGATATGACGAAATTACAATCGCTTGGTCATAATTGTGAATTCTTTGATTGATCTGGGAGATGGCTGATCGAAACTGAAACACATGGAACATTAGTTCACTTTATTGAAAGAATCATAAAAGCCCGTACTTGATACAGTCCTTTGCTACAGGAATGAGATGAACATTGGCAGGTGTCTAAACAGCAAAGCATATCTTGATGCACAAAATTACAAATCATTCTCTTGAAGTAAAAACTCAACATTTACAAAAGTACAGTTTCTTCTGAGACTTGAACAGCACTAGAGTCCTAACTATTTACTAAATAGGAAGCCACTAAATGGGAACAGCGAGTCCATGCTCGGCTCTATATCGACCTCCGTGTGATGACACTGCAGTGCTGAGAGAAAGGGCGTATCTTCAAGAGCACCTCCAGTTTGTTGTTGCGGATTGCAGCGAGGCAAGCGAGACATCGCTAATGTTTGTTTTATCAATACGCGTTGCCGACTTTATGTGGCACCGCGATCTTTGGACGATACCACCTGTGATACTTTAGCCAGCATGTCTACAAAAACAGTTGTTGTTGCTGTGGTCTTCAGTCCAGAGACTAGTTTGATGCAGCTCCCCATGCTACTCTATCCTCAGGAAGCTTCTTCATCTCCCAGTACCTACTGCAACCTACATCCATCTGAATCTGTTTAGTGTATTCGTCTCTTGGTCTCCCTCTACTATTTTTACCCTCCACACTGCCCTCCAATACTAAATTTGTGATCCCTTGATGCCTCAGAACATGTCCTACCAACCGATCCCTTCTTCTAGTCAAGTTGTGCCACAAACTCCTCCCCAATTCTATTCAATACCTCCTCATTAGTTATGTGATCTACCCATCTAATCTTCAGCATTCTTCTGTAGCACCACATTTCGAAAGCTTCTATTCACTTTTTGTCCAAATTATTTATCGTCCATGTTTCACTTCCATACATGGCTACACTCCATACAAATACATTCAGCAACGACTTCCTGACACTTAAATCTATACTCGATGTTAACAAATTTATCTTCTTCAGAAACGCTTCCCTTGCCATTGCCAGTCTACATTTTACATCCTATCTACTTCGACCAACATCATTTATTTTGCTCTCCAAATAGCAAAACTCATTTACTACTTTAACCGTCTCATTTCCTAATCTAATTCCCTCAGCATCACCCGATTTAATTTGATTACATTCCATTATCTTCGGTTTGCTTTTGTTGATGTTCATCTTATATCCTCCTTTTAAGACACTGTCCATTTCGTTCAACTGCTCTTACTGGTCCTTTGCTGTCTCTGACACAATTACAATGTCATCGGCAACCTCAAAGTTTTTATTTATTCTCCAGGGATTTTAATTCCTACTCCGAATTTTTCTTTTGCTTCGTGAACTGCTTGCTCAATATACAGATTGAATAACAACTACTGCTTCCCTTTCACGTCCCTCGACTCTTATAACTGCCATCTGGTTTCTGCACAAACAGTTAATAAATGCTTTTCTATGACATATGATACACTCTCAGTCCCTCGCACTACTTCAGCCACAACACACCGTGGACAGCCCTGCGTGTAGCAGGGTAATTCAATGGTGGAATGACGTCCTGAGCAGAAGGGTCACGAGCAACGAGGTAGGTAGGGCTAGAATAAAACGTCAAAGAGGTTAGGTGAGTGTGAAACATACGTGTGCGCCACTAGCCCAAAAACTAATGTACATGGAATACCTTCTATCTTGGAAACCATATGGAATAGGTCACATGTCTGTACGAAGATTTTTTTTTCCTTCTCAAATGAGCTTTCCTATCACGCCCCTGAATACTGATCATTGTTTCTGGGACACCCTGTAAAACTCCTGTTGTAGTAGACTTGCACCAGATCAGATCAACATTCCATGCTCGCCAACAATTTAAGGGACACTGTTACTATAGTGGTGTAGGTATGTAGGAACTTACGCTGATCTCCACAGGTAGGCTCGACTAAGAGAGTCCCCAGTGGTTCGATTATGATGTGATGGCAGGTACGTACTGTCTTACGCATGGTGTGTTTGTAAAGGAAACAGACGGAAATCGTAATGCCGACATTGTCTTCTATTCTTAAACCCAAATTAATACACTTACGTGGCTAAAGTCATGGAATTCCTCGTAATATCGTATCTGACATCGTTTTGTCCGGAATAGTACAGCAACTCGACATGGCATGGACTAAGCAATTCGGTGGAAGTCACCTGCAGAAATATTAAGTGATGCTACCTCTGTAGTACGAATTGACCTCTAGATTATGACATAAATTTTCGATGGGATTCATTTCGGGGAATCAGGTAGCATATCATTCGCTCTAATTGTCCACAATGTCCTTCAATCGATTGTGGTCCGGTGACGTGGTGAATTGTCATCCATAAAAATTCCATCGTTGTTGGGGAACATGAAATCCACGAATGGCTGCAAATGGCCTCCGACGGTTTAGTTGGACCAGAGCACCCAGCCCATTTCATATAAACACCGCCCACACCATTACAGAGGCATCACCAGTCTTTCACGGTGCCCTGTTGACTGCTTGGGTCCGCAGCTTCGTGGGGGTCTACGCCACACTCGAACCCTGCCATCCGCTCTCACCAACTAAAATAGGGACTCATCTGACCAGACGCGGTTTCCCAGACGTCTAGGTTCAAAAATGGTTCAAATGGCTCTGAGCACTATGGGACTTAACTTCTGAGGTCATCAGTCCCCTAGGACTTACAACTACTTAAACCTAACTAACCTAAGGACATCACACACACCCATGCCCGCGGCAGGATTCGAACCTGCGACCGTAGCAGTCACGCGGTTCCAGACTGTAGCGCCTAGAACAGCTCGGCCACCCCGGCCGGCCAGACGTCTAGGGTCCAACCGATACGGCTGCATGCATTGTCATGCTGTTAGCAATGGTACTTGCGTATGTCGTGTGCTGCCATAGGCCACCAACGTCAAATTTCGCCCCACCGTTCTACCAGATACGTTCGTTGCATGTCCTACGTTCATTTCTGCGGTTATTTCTGTTTGTTTGTTAGCACTGGCAACTCTACGCAAACGCCGCAGGCTTCGGTCCTTAAGTGAAGGCCGTCCGTCACGGTGTTGTCCGTGGTGAGAGGGAATCCCAGAAATTTGGTACTCTCGCCACACTCTTGACGCCGTGGATCTCGGAATACTGAATTCCCTAATGATTCCCGAATTGGAATACCCCAAGCGTTTATCTCCAGCTACAATTCAGCGCTCAGGGTTTGTTAATTTCTGTCGTCCGGCCATTACAGCTCCGCCAATGCACTACCCTTTTATACCTTGTGTAAGCGGTACTATCGCCATCCGTAAATGTGCATTTTGCTATCCCATCTCTATTGTCACCTCAGTGTAATTACTGAGGACATGCGTTGATATACCTGCTGTTATACGCATCGGAGCAGGCTTTTGCCCCCAGTGTGGCTCTTCAGTGCATATACTCGCGTCAGCTACAACCTACATCGGTAGAAGAGATGCCACGTGCACATGTAAGGATAGGCCACCACGATTATTAGATCGGATGCCAGAGGCAGCGATGAATTTCCAGTGGCGCCTTTAAGCGTGCATATTGCTCTCCCATGACTATTGTCACCTCAGTGTAATTAATGCGGACATGCGTTGGTGTACCTGCTGTTATACGTATCGGAGCAAGTTTTTGCCCCCAGTGTGGTTCGCCAGTGCGGATACCCGCGTCAGCTATAGCCTACTTCAATAGAAGAGATCCCATGTGCGCTTGTGAGGATGGGGCATCACTCTTATTAGAGCGGATGCCAGAGGCAGCGATGAATTTCCAGTGGCGCCTTTAAGCGAGTCGTCTGGGTCCATGACGAGGCTCTCTCTCTCTCTCTCTCTCTCACACACACACACACACACACACACACACACACACACACACAGGCATACGGCAGACATTCCGGCAGCCGCCCGCCCCCGCAGGCTGCTCAATTACAGATCCAGCTCTGGCCGCCCTGTGTGCCTCTGCTGAGCCGCTCTGCTCACCCCCTCCCGCTACCCTTGCCCCACCCCCCGCGCACCTCGCCATGCCTTGCGCAGCTCGCGTGTTAATTACTGGCTGCCAGCCACCGGTCGCCAGGTGTTTACCGCTCGCCGAAACCCTCCACGTCCTCCATCTGCTTCCCCCACTCCATCTACCCTTCTAACATTCCTCCTTTCCTTTCGTCCCTTCTTCTCAACTTTCTTCCCTTTCTTTTCCCCCCTCTTCATGTAGACGCATCTGCCGGCAATATCTAAGGTCTCCTTCTGTAAATCGAACGTTAGAAAAAGAAAACGAAACAGAAAGCCAAGAGTAGAACAAAGGAAATCGTGCTTGTGTGCGTCCTTTCTTCTTCGGAGACAAAACAAGCCAGTTCTGCTAGTCGCGTACCTTGCACCAAAGTGCATTTGACAACGATTCTACTGACAAAGGTCTGTGAAAACCTCTTCGGTACCATTAATGTGAACCGATACGCTTTTCGACAGTCACGGGATCCATCACATGAGCGGCAAGTCACACAGAGAAATAGCCTTGACAACAAAGGTTCAGTCTATAAATTAACGTCTGTTATCTAACATAGCTAGAAGTCTGCAACGATGCAAATGCCGCGCGGGATTAGCCGAGTGGTCTGAGGCGCTACAGTCATGGACTGTGCAGATGGTCCCTGCGGAGTTACGAGTCCTCACTCGGGCATGTGTGTGTGTGTGTGTGTGTGTGTGTGTTTGTTTTTCCTTAGGATAATTTAGTTTAAGTAGTGTGTAAGCTTAGGGACTGATGATTTTTTTAGATTAGATTAGATTTACTTTCATTCCAATTGATCCGTAGTGAGGAGGTCCTCCAGGATGTAGAACATGTCAGAAAAACAATACATGACAGATATTTACAACTAAAACAAATAAGCTTTTGTATCTTTCCACAGGTCCCAAGTGGAATGATCGTCATTTTTTAATGAACACTATATGAAAGTGTCATTTTACAAATACTGATGCATTGTATTTAAAATAAAAAAGTTTATTTATTTATTTATTTATAAGGTAATAAACGTGTAAAACAACTACTATAATACTTATTTACAATGAACACATTGAAACGTCCCCTTAGAACAAATTATACATGACTGTTCTTAAACTGACACACAATATTTTTAGCGCAACGCAATCTGACTTTCAGAAATCCCTACAAAAGAATGGCCCTGACTAACATAAACCTACACCTTTCACAAATCACTTACCTTACAAAAATCTTCGTTACTCAAGCTACAGCAATACAGCGAGCGCCACTACTGCCAGCTAAATAACAGATTCAAACTACGGAAGGCACTAACTACTAGTAGGCATAGTTAGCAAATGAAAGATTTTAATAGAGAACAAACAATGTATTTACCTTAATATTCATCAAAAGTCATAATATATACAGCAGTTCATGACATCCATTTTTACAAATTTCAAAACTCCGCCATTTCTCTCCCCACATCCACCACTGCTGGCGGCTCACCTCCAACTGCGCAACGCTACGCGCTGTTCACATCCAGCTGCCCAACACTACAATGGCAGACAACAATGCAAACTAGCCACAGACTGCACACAGCACAGCCAGTGATTTTCATACAGAGCGCTACGTAACGTTGCCCATAAGAAAATATAAACAGCCTACTTACAACATTACTGCACTGAAATGGTGCAGAAGTTAGATTGTACTTGTTACACACACATACACACACACACACACACACACACACACACACACACACACACACATATTTACAATGAACACATTACTGAACTGAAATTGTGCAGAAGTTATATTGTACACACACACACACACACACACACACACACACACACACACACACACAGTTGGTTTTACTGAGAAATTCATCAATGGAGGAGAAGGAGTTGATCACCAATAAATCCTTTAGGCTTCTCTTAAGTCCCATAAGATTTCACACACATTTGAACGATGCAAATGCCTGTCAATATATTGGTGAATATTTGCAGTAATAATTGCTATGCAGATAAAAGCGCGTGCCGATGCGGATGTCCTTGGCTATATTTGCGGAAACTTCAGGGACGGCATTGTAATTACGATTTTAGAATGTTGGGGTCGCACACGATCGATAGTAATATTTCTTACTGCGTGGCGTCCCTATTATTAGCCATTCGGGAAGAGGAAACAACATTTCCATCACTTCCACGCTCATATAGTCGTAGTCTGCACACATTTGTTCATAGTTGTAGTGCTGAGTGAAATACTGGTAACTGTGAATGTACACTTTGATCTTATATCGTGTGAACTAAGTGTTTGTGAAATCTGTGAGAGTTTTTGGAACTATAATTTGTAAATTCGCATGTTTTCGGACGAATGCGTTTTAAACGACTTATTTTTCTGTCTTACGACTTGTTGCAAGTTATACTAGAGTGATGTATTAAGCACGGATGTAAATAAATTATTACTATTGGTATTATGTTAAATTTTACAATTTATTATTATTATTATTATTAACATTCTCAGCATCTGTGTACTTTAAGAGCAATGGTGACAATTTTTTTTTTTTTTTTTTTTTTGGGTGTGTGGTGCTGATGGGCGAGGGGGGAGGGGGGGGGTACCCAGTAAAAGTCCATGTATCTCCTCCAGATACGAACACTGGATCCTCGTCTGCCTGTGTCCTGGATCCTCGCCTGTCTGTCTCCCATATCAAAGCGAGACTATCAACAATTATTAAGACTATTTAGTTAGGTTCGTACGTAACCTCGTTTTGTCGTGGAGCTATCGACGCTAGAAATTGGGAATGCCAATTAAAGTAATAGGAACATTTCCGACATATTCTTCTGTTTGAGGTCAATAGAGGGATAACAGCAGCGGAGGCAGCCAGACATATTTGCGCCGTGTTAAGGGGATAGTGCTATTGGACAGAGCACAACAAAAAAATCGTTTCCTTATTTTAAGGAGGATCGTTTTGACACCAGCCACTCCCCACTGTTGAGCCCTTTCTACCCACGTCCCGTTC
This sequence comes from Schistocerca cancellata, assembly GCF_023864275.1. NCBI lineage: Eukaryota > Metazoa > Arthropoda > Insecta > Orthoptera > Acrididae > Schistocerca > Schistocerca cancellata. The sequence continues at coordinate 94,868,772 of NC_064631.1, read as the reverse complement.
CTGATACATTACACATGGGAACATTTCTATACATTGTAGTTGCACTTACAGCGTCAGATATGCACCTGATGGCCAACATTGGAATTTTTTTACCGCGTATATCGGTTCGTCATTAACGCATTACAATATATACCAAGTTTTGCTATAATGTGGTAGTTACAACCCACACTGGACTCCTGTGAGTGGCTGCACTTTAATTGCAATCATCCGCTAGAATACCAATAACGTGTGTTTTTTTTTACTTAAAAACGTTTTAGTGTTTCCACATAAAAATTTGGAGACATTACTTTTCAGCACCTTCTCGTAGATACGAACAAGTTTTCTTAAATTGTTACGGCCGAATACAAAATTTCAATACCATTACGAATACAGAGTAATACGTAAATTTTGGCAGTTTAGCGCTATGGAACTTCGAGTTCGAGCAAACTACAGTCAGTCCAAGACTGGAAGACTGACATTCACTTTCGTTAACTAAGCAGTTACCTGTCTTTATGGAATACGTTCACTCTAACACTAAGATTTTTAACAACTCTTTTCAAATGAGAATGAAGAGAAATAGACAGACAACCACTGTCAAAAATCTGTGGCAAGTAATCTTGAACAGCACTGAAATCTGATAATGGAACCCCGTAGTCATAATTACGATATTTTTTTGGCACATGACTCCTTTAGTGATATACTTTTAACGTTACAATGGATGTGAAACAGCAATAACATCGTAACAACGCTGACTAAATCACACGTAAATCAAGCAAAATCACACGTGTCACACTTGATGCAATTTATTTTCTTTACACCCCTTTATAAAGTTTGTGAAAATCATTCTCAGCACAGTCTTTATCACTTAGTCCGTGAAACAACACTAAACTGAAAGTTTAGGATATGGAGAAGGAACCTGTCCAGTTGAGATGGACCTGCATTCACTGACATCAAAGATTCTGAAACCGATGCTGATTGACGAGGCGTGACACTTGTCTCCGTCCCCTGTCGGTTAGGTTCTTTTTACAACCCTATCGATAAGCCGCGTCACACGGCCGGAAAGTCAGTTAGTTCCGTTTCCAATGATCAACCTCAAGTTTCTGCTATGGTGTGGAATGTGTCAACCGCTAATATGTGGAACGTGACAAGTGCATAAGAAATCCACATATGAATTACGGTTTTTTAAAAAAACTTAAGATTCTTGTTACCTACCCCATGCCCTTAAATGGCACAAAATGCATATATTATACCTATAGATTTATTTATTCCTATTCAAAAATTCATCTTTGGTATAGAAGGAGTTGTCAACGAGATATGATCTCAGTTTATTTTCAAAACTGTTAGTGCTGTCTGTCAGACATTTCATGTCATCTGGTAATTTATCTAAAAGTTTTTACAGCAGCATATCTTACCACTTTCTGTCCCAAAGATAGGTTAAGTAGAGGATAGTGCTAGTCTGTCTGTCATGAATGTCACAGTTGTTCTTAAATTGGTCCATGTTGTTGAGAACAAATTTCATTACTGAGTAAACGTACCGTGAGGCTATTGCAATAATTCCTAACCTTTTAAAGAGATGCCTAAAAAATGTGCGACTATCAGACCCACACATTTCTTTTGAGCAATGAATGCTTTTTGTCTAAGTGTTAGCTTATCCCAAAATATTATTCCGTATGACATCAAAAAAATGGTTCAAATGGCTCTGAGCACTATGGGACTCTGAGGTCATCAGTTCCCTAGAACTTAGAACTACTTAAACCTAACTAACCTAAGGACATCATACGCATCCATGCCCGAGGCAGGATTCGAACCTTGCGACCCTAGGTTCCAGACTGTAGCGCCTAGAACCGCTCGGCCACATCGGCCGGCGTATGACACCAGAGAGTGAAAATATGCACAGTATGTTATCTTGCTATTTTCTATATTCTTATAATTAGCAATTATTCTGATTGCAAAATTTGCTGAACCTAGTCGCTTTAGGAGTTCCAAAATATGATTTTCCAATTGAGATTCTCTCTATATGTACACCCAACAAAAAAAAATTGTATGTTCTACCCTGGCTACTGGCTTCCGTTGATGTGTTATATTTATTGAAGGAGCTATCCTCCCTGCAGTAGAAAATTGGATGTACTGTGTTTTTTCAAAGTTCAGTGCAAGCAAATTGGCAGAAAACCAATCAATAAACTATCCAAAGACATTATTTGTATCATTTTCTACTGCAGTTTCTTTCACTGGATTAATAATGATGCTTGTATCATCAGGGAACAATGTCAGTTTAGCCTCTTGTTTCAGATAAGAAGGAAGGTCATTCACATATATCAAGAACACACGTTGACCCATGATCGAACTCTGTGGAACGCCTAATGTAATTTCACCTCAGATGAAGTACGAAACTTCCTTAAATCACTTAAACCATACAAAGAAAGTTTTGCTTCCTGTTATGTAGATATGACTTAAACCACTCATATGCTGTTCCATTTATAGCATTGATTTCTAATTTCTGTAACATAATGTCGTGGTTCGAACAATCAAACACTGGATTAGTCACAGAAGAGTCCTATTGGTGACATTTTACTATTTAAAGACTCTGTTATGTGGGAAGTGAAATTATATATTGCTGCCTCAGCGGAACAGAATTTTGAAATCCAGGCGAAGAACTTGTCGAGCAATGTTCGAAGTGGGTTTCCATCCGGAAGGGAAGTTCCTTGAGGTTTGTTTCTGCAGAGAGAGGAAAAGGTGTAAACCTTACGGCCAAAGATCAAGTGAATATCGCTGGTGCGAAATGTCTACCCAACCAAGCCCCTGTACAATATTTTCTTGTCAGTCTAGTAGAAGGTGTGCGGGCGTTATCGTGAAGTAGCATCACTTAATGTAGTCTTCCTGGTAGTTGATCTTGGACTGCATCTGCAAGACGTCTCTGTTGTTGACAATAAAGGACAGCAGTGATGGTTACACCGCGAGAAAGCAATTCATTGCACACTATATCTTTGCTGTTGCATCAGATGCATAATATTGTCTTTTGTGGACGCGTGCGAGTCATTGTACGCGGAGTTGCTGCTTTGTTGGAGCTCAAAAATTCCTTTCTTTTCCTTACACTAGCTACACTAGCATAAAGACACAATTTATCGTCACCAATAACAATAAGAGAGGAGTGGCCGGTATTGTTCACGATCCACTTGATGACGACCAAACAGAGATGCACATGCGGCCACCTGCTGATTTTTGTGATTTTGGCTCAGAGCACGCGGTACTCACACCCGAGATTTTTGAACCTTGCGCTTGCTTGGAAATGTCACACGATGGTTGAATGATCACAGTTCATCGTATTTTTCACTTCTTGAGTAGAATGACGTGGATGATTGTAAATTTATGCATTTAAACGGTCTTCATCAAACCCCGAAGGTCGTCCTGAACTAACGTTAAAACGATCCTCCTCAAAACTATAAAACCCTTACCTTGCCGTGGTCTGTCCAATGGCATTATCCCCATATAAGGCGCAAATGTTTCTGTCAGCCTCCGCTTCTGTGTCCTCTCTTTTGAACTCATGCAGTAGAGCGTGTCGAAAAAGTTGCAGTTTGTCCATTTGGTACTAATTTTTTTGGCGTGCAGAGTTCCATTCACTATCTCCAAAAGACAAAATGACAATATGTAAACTTAGTTAGGAACAGTGAATTACAAATAAAAAATGACAATCGGTAAATAAATCCATAGCAGCAGGAATACCAATATTCAGAACTAAAATCCCGTGAACTTATGCCCCAGCTTAATGCGTAGAAGGGCCACATAAGGAGAAGAGTAGGAAAAGCAGATGCCGTAGATTCGTAGGAGGAATCGTGTGGAAATGTCATCGATCCGCGATGGATGCGGCTTACAAAACACTTGTTGGACCGACTTAGTCAATCTGGGGACGTTACCGGGTAGGACAGGTAGAAGGGACAGATGAGACCCAACGAAGAGCGGCGTCTTTCGTTACGGGGTCATTTAGTGGACGCGAGAGCGTTACGGAGATGTTCAGAACACTCCAGTCGCAGACGATGCAAGACAGGCGCTGCGCTTCTCGGAGAGCTTTACTGTCCATATTCTCAGAGAGTACCTTCCAGGAAGAGTCGGGAAAGCCATTACTTCCTCCCACACGTCTCGCGAAATGACGGCAACCTAGAAAATTCGATAAACTAGAGCTAATACGATGGTTAAAGAATGATCATTCTTTTCATCCGCCATTCCGCGAATGGAACAGGGGAAGGGGGAGGAGAGAGAGAGAGAGAGAGAGAGAGAGAGAGAGAGAGAGAGATCCGATAAAGGTACCCGAAGTAGCCCCACTACACACCGTCAGGTGGCTTTCCGTGTATAATGTAGATAGAGAGGCGTGCTACCTGCTAAAAGCCTCTTACCCCCAGCAAGAGCCTCCGGACTCCGCAGAAACGTCTCTCCTCAGCAGCTTTGCTCTCCTCAACTGTTCCAACCCCTGCTGGTTGTTGTAAGTTTCAGCTACGGACAGGTATCTGTATTTCTGACTAATAAACTGCGTTTCGCCCTCTGGTGGGACTCACGCTATTACACATCTTGTTACGAACCCCGCCGCCGCTCCCCGCCACGTGCAGTGAAATGAATATGAAATTAGGTGACAGATTCGGAACTTTTTGGCGAGGAACAAACTGCTACTCTATGCATAATTTTCATGTCACTTTTATTTCGAAGTATCTGAAGATTCAAACGCGAACTGAAGCATCTCACTAATTACAGAAACGTAAGAAACTTTACAATTATAGTTCCCGATGTACAGATGAACCGAGATCTGTAAACAGATCGCGGGTGCCGTCATTCTGAGCGGAAGTAATAAACTGTTCAAAATGCCGAACAAGTAACTTCTAGCCGTCTCAACGGCCTAGTCTGCGTCATGTTACGAAACCTCTGCGGAAAAAAGGAAGCGGCGAGTTCTATGGCTCGGCAGCTGACAGCTGGAATCGTGACCACCCAGCAAGTTGGCACCGGAACTACGTTTCAGCCGTAGACACACTGGTTTGACCAACTAACGAAAACCCTGAGTATCGCCGCTCCAGCCCATTCTGGAACGTCTCCATGGATGTCCAGTAGCTGCCGTCTCGCCCGCGATTTTCTATTGTCCAAACGTACGTTACGCCATGCGACGGTGAAGCTTCACGCTTCGTGACTTCTGTCACAGTCCAATCGTGATGCTCGGATTCGATCGCTGTTTCGGTCGTTTAGCGATTGGGATTATTTCGCAACACTGCGGGAGAACAGCAGTGTGGTAAAGTTCTCTCAACTTTGTCATCCCTCCCCTTTTGATCAAAAATGGTTCAAATTGTTCTGAGCACTATGGGACTTAACATCTGTGGTCATCAGTCCCCTAGAACTTAGAGCTACTTAAACCTAACTAACCTAAGGACATCACACACATCCATGCCCGAGGCAGGATTCGAACCTGCGACCGTAGCAGTCGCGCGGTTCCGGACTGAGCGCCTGAACCGCTAGACCACCGCGGCTGGCCCCCTTTTGATACCAATTTGAGTAGCTATAGGTGAATATCATTTCTACGGGATGTTTCCGTAAGAAGGTGCAAAAATTTAACCTTGCATAGAGGGTGCTATACTGAACAATTTGAGGTAGGGAACCTGGGGTCGAAGAAGCCAGTTCAAGGAGATAAGGGAAGTAAACTTGTCTACCGCTTTGTCTAGCAGTATGATTTCCAGTTTATTTACAACTAACATGCGTTCAAATTTACACGTACCGCGCTGTTTATTTACACGTACATCCTTTATTTCCTGTAAGGAAACGAGGACGACGAGCCATATCTTATAACGGCCCGTCTAAATGACCATCTGTATTTGAGGTTCGTGCAGAGTTGTTGGAGAATTTAGCCTTCTCTGTTCGTGGGAAGATGTGGATACAACATAAGAGTGCACCGCCTCACTTTAGTTTGGATGTCCACAACCTTCTCAATGCTGTATTTCCTGATCGCAGGATTGGAGGGGAGGTACTGTTCAATGGCCTGCGAGGTCACCTCACTTCAATTCCCTTGATTATTTCCTATGGGGATCTAAAATCACTTGTGTATGAGACGCCAGTAAATAAGGAGATGGAATTACTTGCCAGAATTGCAGCTGCCCTTGATGTGACTCGAAATACTCCAGGAATGAGATTTTCACTCTGCAGCGGACTGTGCGCTGATATGAAACTTCCTGGCAGATTAAAACTGTGTGCCGGACCGAGACTCGAGCTCGGGTCCTTTGATTTCGCGGTGAAGTGGTCTACCGACTGAGCTACCCAAGCACCAATCACGCCCGTCCTCACAGCTGTTCTTCTGCCAGTATCCCGTCTCCTACCTTCCAGACTTTACATAAGATCTCCTGCGAAAGCTGTGAGGACGTGGCATCAGTTGTGCTTGGGTAGCTCAGTTGGTAGAGCAGTTGCCCGCGAAAGGCAAAGGTCCCGAGTTTGAGTCTCTGTCCGGCACACAGTTTTAATCTACCAGGACGTTTCTTACTCCAGGGATATTTGCCAGGCTGCCTCAGATTCTTGTTCTCCGATATCTTGCTTCTATTGAAGTTGATGCCCGTCACTTTCAGCACATTTAGTGTGATAAAGTACAAATGGTACGTTCATTGTGTCAGTTACGGTATTTGTAGTTAACTGTAACAAAAGTAAATAAAAAAAAACACACAAATGTGATTTTATTCCTGTTATCTCCTTAAACTGGAGTCTCCGACCCCAGGTTCCCTACCTCAAGTTGTTTCGTGCAATATCATCTATGCCCTGCTAAATTTTGGCACGATCTTACGGAACAACCCTGTATATGTCATTCTGTTCAAAATGGTTCAAATGGCTCTGAGCACTATGGGACTTAACATCTGTGGTCATCAGTCCCCTAGAACTTTGAGTCACTTAAACCTAACTAACCTAAGGACAACACACACATCCATGCCCGAGGCAGGATTCGAACCTGCGACCGTAGCGCTCGCGCGGTTCCAGACTGAAGCGGCTAGAACCGCGCGGCCACTCCGGCCGGCTGTCATTCTGTGAATGTGTATATGTCAGTGGAGGCTGCCCTCGGTTAATGGTAGGTTCTTCTGTTCTAATTTCAGAATATATCCCTTTGTGCTAATTGCTATATCTTTTATTTGTGTTACGATTTCTACCACCTTCCCCCAGAATCCATTCAAATCAGTGGCTCTCTGCAAGTAGTGCCATAGCTCATGCCTTCCCACGGTTTGAAACTGGGTAGAATATTACCATGAGATCGCAGTGGTCTATCAGTATTGTAACGCCCCAACTACCACCTTAAAGTCAATTAAGAAAGAAAGAACATGAAGTAAGGAAAGTTATCTTGGCAGTTACGACATCATTGCCGATGAGCTAACACGAAAGAGTTTTGTCAACAGCCGGCCGGAGTGGCCGTGCGGTTCTAGGCGCTTCAGTCTGGAGCCGAGCGACCGCTACGGCCGCAAGTTCGAATCCTGCCTCGGGAATGGATGTGTGTAATGTCCTTAGGTTAGTTAAGTTTAAATAGTTCTAAGTTCTAGGCGACTGATGACCTCAGAAGTTAAGTCGCATAGTGCTCAGAGCCATTTTAACCATTTTTTTGTCAACAACTACATTGTACACCACTGAGCATATTTGTTAGCGAAAGAGAAAGAAGAAACATCGTATTTCTGCAATGGACAAATATCCATGTGACAAATGTGAAATTAATATCTCAAAAGTTAAGTCTAAAGTAATGACATCAGAGATAACTTTTATGTGGAAGAGAGTTGGAAGCGCAACGAAGAAATTCAATGCGCCTACAATGCTCTTCCACAGAAGAAGTCGCTTGCTAGAACTCATCCAGTGCAGACGTACGAGAGCAGTTCTGATCTGAATTATTGAGATTGCGAATCGTGACGAGATTGTTTTCGAGTTTAGAAGTGTTTGTTGCGTGACGGGATTCACGGCTTAAGAAACTAATTTTATGAACTGAGACAGGAACAGATAGACTCATTTAACAGTGCACTACGGGTTAATTGAAATCTAATAACGGAATTAGTGAACATTGGACTTGACTTTAAATTAGTTGGACCATAAGGAGAAGTGAACATACTATTAGTCTTGAGTAGGACCCAAGTACACGACATCATTAAGATAAAACAATTACGCTAAAGTGTTGAGATGTGGTAATTGCCAAGAAACTATAACTCAATCGGACTGACTTAACTAAACTATTCCGTGTGCGTGTGGTGCGGGAGTTATAAGTATTTAGTGACAAAATAACAATAAACTGTTCGTTACCAGTTAAATACCCGGTGTGGACTACATCATTAAATAGTTTGATAAATGACTAAATCAACGACTACTCATGGAAGACTATTTCATTGAAGTGCAAATATTCAAGTCATTAGTTGAGAAGTGAACTTTAAAATATTTTCGTATTACGACACAATCTTACAAAGACTGAATCAAAGAGTGTCTCTGGATCTCGCTGCATACCAGCACAATAATTCCATAGCAACGAGACAACAGCGTAAAAAAAAAAAAAAAAAAAAATACTGTTAACTAAAATATTTCCTCGCAATCAGTGGTTTGTGCTATGCGAACGAGAGAAGAATTAATAACTACTGCAAATCCGGGCCATTAACAATACAATATTAATAATAAAAAGCATCAATTATACGAGTTCGCATAAGTGGAAACGCTGCGGACTTGTAATTGAGATACAACGACTACGCGAGAAACGCCTTTTCGGAAGTTTTTCAGGTTTTCTTTTTTTTTTTCTCCCCGTTAATCTACGGGGACTCACATTATATCGCGTCGTGTCTGTACTCTGCCGCGAGAGCTCTGGCAGTAGCAGCTCTACGGCGTCGACTACATCAGCCCGCGGTTGGAGTCCGGGGGCACGCGCCACACTATTCACCTCACCCACTAACTGGGGCAAGCTCTTTTTATTCAGTGCGGCTGGAACACCGAAGCTATGGCAGTCAGTTTAGGTGTGGTATCGCAACGACCCTCGACTTCCAGTCGCAGAGGGCATGTCAGAACCACCAGCTGACGCCGATTACTTGTTCCGGGAAGCAGGAGGTGAGACTGCCGCCACCGGCGATGTGCTCCGTTTATGAGAACCGGGATCGGACAGAAGCCAGAGGACAAAGGGAAAGGGGCTCAAAGGGAAAGAGAAATGGCGGCGTAGCTCGCGTTTCCTGTCGACAGGTATACCTCCCGCACGGGAGCCCGTATCACAGTGCCACCCCAGCAGCTGACCAGATCCGTCCGTGTCGCCCAGTGTGCGTTGCACCTTCCCTTTTGCCCTCGCTGCAGCTTTCTCCGCGGGGGCAGCGCGGACTGGAGCTTCGCGGAAGAGGGGAAGGGTCGGGGCGCAGGCGAATACAGTCCCCGGGCCAGAACTCGCCTTAATGTGACGCGACTCGCGAAAGTTTGCCCGCCTCGCACCTCCTCCTTCTTTCAGAGCCAGCGTGCGCTCCGGCGGACCCACCCTCCGCCGAACACCCAACTGCGACCGCTCCCCGCGCGACTCGCCGCCTGCGCGTCGAGGAGAGAAAATTGGCAAAGTAATTATAACCATTCAGCGTGCCATCCTTTTTCTCGTTTTCTTCCCTTCTTGCTCACTTTTTACCGTCCCTCCATTAGTTTAACAGAAGCAATTATTTCTTCCGAAGAAGAGCCCGCCAACTCGAGGAGCCGACGGGGGTTAGGGATACGCGCCCTGCGAGACAGAGTGGGCGGGTCGTTAGCCGGCTCCGATGCTCACTTTATACGTATAAATATTTCTTACATCTGCACTGGTGGGACATAAATAGTCCTGAAGCTGCCATTGCTCATTCTTCCAAAGTTCAGAGACTAATAGTACAATTTTTAATGGATCTCGCACAGACCGGTCTGTTTGAATTTGCTCCTAGCAGTTCCTGCGGTGTGTGTGTGTGTGTGTGTGTGTGTGTGTGTGTGTGTGGTCTCCCCGAAAGGAACTAACGTTGCCAGATTACATTTGTTCTCGCTTTTGTATCCCGCATGGAGGCGGCGCGTGGGTAGGAACGGGAAAAGGTAAGACAAGTCTGTACTGCAAGAAACTGGTTTACTGGTGCAAAAACAAAGTGATATACGATTACATAACTTTGTACGTAGGTGCGATGCTGAAGCGAAGTGTCCTGGCTGGCTGCACTAGATGAAAATGGGCTGAAGCAGTCGCGGAGCTCGTAGTCCTCGACAGCATCGGCTAGAGGGTGCTGTCGTCGATGTCTCTTGTAGTGCCATCCTAGCAGACCGGACTTAAGTTGTGGCATCGTAGCTATCGATACCACACTCACCATACGTCTGCAGCAAGAGCACATTCGCCACTTGCTTTGGTGGTATAGAGTGTCATTTGGTAGTCAGTCAGTCACCTCCGATTCGCATAGCCGCTACTTTGGACTGGAGCCTTTACATACCTAACGTCTGAAGACCAGTGGCTGCGCTCTGTCTTCAAGGTTTCTCTGACATTATCTTTCAACAAGAAAGTGCAAGGCCGCCTTTATGATATAAATACTTCTGAACATCGTGTAAAGTACTTTGAAATACGGTAAATTACCACCCTACACATAATATTTTGCTACGAAAGGGGGGCAAAAATTCAGAGCGTTCGGATACATTTCGGCACTCTGGTAAGTACTTTCAAATATGGCAGGTTACACCCTTTACAAAGGCTGGACCATTCTGTGTAAATGCTTGTCTCTTACTGTGACACTGAGGGAGCCGCAGTGGCAAGGCACATAATCTGAGCGCTGAAACTATATTACTTCGTTTCAGTGCGGAAGGTGACACTCGCACATAGAGGCACTCGATTTGTTTCTGGTCTACAGGAATGTATAAGTGGGCAAACAAGAGAACCATAAATTTCATAAAAGTGACTCTTACATCTATGACCAGAGTGTGTAACACAGAAACTAACATATGTAAGGCCCTAGTTATAAGCCGGCCGCTGTGGCTGAGCGGTTCTAGGCGCTTCAGTCCGGAAGCGCGCTGGTGCTACGGTCGCAGGTTCGAATCCTGCCTCGGGCATGGATGTATGTGATGTCTTAAGGTTAGTTAGGTTTAAGTAGTTCTAATTCTAGAAGACTGATGACCTCAGATGTTAAGTCCCATAGTGCTTGGAGCCATTACATTTACATCCTTCACTCGGATAAAAACTATTGAAAACGATGTAAAAAATTTAGAGCATTCAGTTACTTTTGACCACCTTTCAGAGTTCTTTGAAATACTGAAAATTACATAGTAGTTTTACATTGAATTCGATGCAAAATCTTGTGAGCATTCGGATAGTTTTGAACACTGTTTAAAATACTTTGAAATACTGCAAGTTACATCCTCAACGTAATTTTTGGATAAATACTTCCGGATATGGCGTCAGGAGAAGAAACTTGCATTTTGTGTGTGTGTGTGTGTGTGTGTGTGTGTGTGTGTGTGTGTGCGCTCGTTTCCTTCCTTGCCTAATTTTTTACAAACATCACAGTAGATTCTTTTGAACATGGCCGGCTCTGGCAAAAATATATGCCGCACCCTCATTGGTTCACGCTTTTGGCTCCAAATCTTACTTTTCAACATAATCTCCGCTCATTATGACGGCTGAGGGTACGTTACTGGGAGGGCATCAACACCCACCTGCCACCATTCCACTGGTTGACGTCGGAGCCAACGTAGTGCTGCGCCTCTAACCTCCCCATCATCCACGTATTGCTTCCTGCAGAGTGCGTTCTTCATTGCGCCAAACAGATGGGAGTCGGAAGGTGCGGTATCCAGGCTGTATGGTGGATGAAAAAGAACAGTCCAATTAAGTTTCGTGAGCCTTTGAGATGCCAGGGACAAGGAGAAGTTCGTTTACAACCGCTGATCATCTCGAATGAGAGTGTCCGCACGTTCAGACATTACGGGAGTACCAGCTGTGTCCGGCAGGCTGACACGCGGGAGATTGAACAAGTTTGCACGACCTTGTTGCGATGATGGCAGACTCAACGCCCAACGATTCGCAGTGCTTTTTTTCACTCCCAGGTCTCTGGTTTCCCGCCGAAAGAAACCAAATGACACCTCTGTCTGGAACGCACCTCCGTTACAGACGCCATTTTGAACCTTTCAACTTCAAGAAACTATAGCGGCTGAAGTGGGAATATTACACAATGTCGCACAACAAATTCTGCGTTTTTTTCAACCGAAATCGGCTGAGGTAAAAAGAGCTTAGCATTACTCATAGAACGCCCCCCGAATTTCCCTCCATACGCCGTTTTAGTTTTTTCAGTTTCCCGCTATCCGCAATCTAATTTTCTTATCTTCCGCCATCCGTTGTCTGGGATACTTGAAATTACACTACTGACCATTAAAATTGCTGCACCAAGAAGAAATGCAGATGATAGGCGGGTATTCACTGGACAAATATATTATACTAGAACTGACACGTGATTACATTTTCACGCAATTTGAGTGAATAGATCCTGAGAAATCAGTACCCATAACAACCACCTATGGGCGTAATAACGGCCTTGATACGTCTGGGCATTGAGTCAAACAGAGCTTCGATGGCGTATACAGATACAGCTGCCCATGCAACTTCAACACGATACCACAGTTCATCACGAGTAGTGACTGGCGTATTGTGACGAGCCAGTTGTTCAGCCACCATTGACCAGACGTTATCAATTGGTGAGAGATCTGGAGAATGTGCTGGCCAGGGAAGCAGTCGAACATTTTCTGTACCCAGAAAGGCCCGTACATGACCTGCAAAATGCGGTCGTGCATTATCCTGCTGAAATGTAGGGTTTCGCAAGGATCGAATGAAGGGTAGAGCCACGGGTCGTAACACATCTGAAATGTAACGTCCACTGTTGAAAGTGCCGCCAATGCGAACAAGAGGTGACCGAGGCGTGTAACCAATGGCACCGCATTTCATCACACCGGGTGATACGCCAGTATGGCGATGACAAATACACGCTTCCAATGTGCATTCACCGCGATGGCGCCAAACACAGATGTGACCATCATGATGCTGCAAACAGAACCTGGATTCATCCGAAAAAATGACGTTTTGCCGTTCGTGCATTCAGGTTCGTCGTTGAGTACACCATCGCAGGCGCTCCTGTCTGTGAGCAGCGTCAAGGGTAACCGCAGCCATCGTCCACCGATTCCATATTCTTCTAACAGTCATTGGATCTCGACCAACGCGAGCAGCAATGTCGTGATACGATAAACTGCAATCGCGATAGGCTAGAATCCGACCTTTATCAAAGTCGGAAACATGATGGAACGCATTTGTCCTCCTGACACGAGGCATCACAACAACGTTTCACCAGGCAACGACAGTCAACTGCTGTCTGTGTATGTGAAATCGGTTGGAAACTTTCCTCATGTGAGTACGTTGTAGGTGTCGCCACGGGCGCCAGCCTTGTGTGAATGCTCTGAAAAGCTAATCATTTGCATATCACAGCATCTTCTTCCTGTCGGTTAAATTTCGTGTCTGCAGTACGTCATCTTCGTGGTGCAGCAATTTTAAGGGCCAGTAGTGTAGCACTAGCGTTATAGTGATGTCACGGAGCTTCAGCGCCGACTAGCGGCGGAAACTCGAACCCTGCGCTAAAGTCGGCATTGCCACACTACTGCCATCCCCGCGAATATGACACCCTGTGCCGTAACCAGTGCGCCAGCCAGCTCGGTTAAGTAGCTAGATGAAGTATTCGTACATTCGCGACTCACCTAGCTCCTTTCTCCGCGGCAGATTATGTTATTCTCGTCTGCAGAGAAAGTAGCACCGATCACATCAGAAATGGCTCACAAGGTGCCGGCGCCTAGCAGGTAGAGCAGGAGTCGCTAGCGCCTGCAGGTTTGCGCGCCGAGTCCGCCGCTACCACACGTGGTAAGCCGCGACTGGGCGCACGCCGACTTCCCGCAGAAGAGCAATTACCGGCGGCAAAGCGGTTTGCTCCGCAAATACCGCCGTTCCTCTGTTAAGGCGTCACCCGCCTCGCCGCCGGCGCCGACGAGTATTGGGTTTCACACACGCACACACACACACACACACACATACACACACACAAGGCGATGGCTCCGCCGGACAGGCGATTACGTGTCTGTGCCTTTGCTGCCGTCGCGGATTTGTCAAAGCCGTACGGTCGTCTTCAATTTATCGCGAACTTCATCGACTTTGTGTGTGTGTGTGTGTGTGTGTGTGTGTGTGTGTGTGTGTGTGTGTGTGTTACACATTTGAGAATAATCTTCTCCTTGCGTATTTGTATCTCTGTCTTCCTTGCAGTGTCTGAAGCTCTAGTTCTTGCTGATGTTCTTCCCGTGATCTCCACTCCGAAAACTTGTTTGATTCCGCTCTCACGCTAGGGATCTCTCCGCCTCTGCATGGTAACTGCAATCGACATCCATTTCAGTCTGCTAACCTTTTCGTGCCTAGGTCTCTCTCTACAATTATTATACCCTATGTCCCTCCATTACCAAATTAACAATTCCTCGAAGCCTCAGGATGTGTCCTATTAGCTGATCCCTTCTTTTAGTCACCTTGTGCCATAAATTGAAGATCTGAAATAATAAGTCTCTAAGTGGCATAGTATGGAGTTCTAAAGTTTTGTGTGAAATGAGATGTACTTGCGAACTGCAATAACGTGAGACAGGTTCAGACTGCCACGAATAAAATGTAGTACCAATTGCAATCAACAGAACACATGTGGTTTGACAGCTACTACTGTTAGCGTGTGAAGCGCTCTATGCTCCTGCTCCACGCAGTGTTAGATAAAATGGCGAGCGCAGCAGACGTTTGCAACACTTTGAGTGGAAAGAAACGTCATATTACAGAAGAACGTACTATAGCAACAACGAAGAAAAAGCTAAAAAACGGAGGGAATGAATAGATAAGTTCAAGTAATAAATGCATTCTTGAAAAAGGTCGTCCAGCACAGGAAGTAAATATCATTACTGATTGCCAAACTACACCGTAACTGGACAGAAGGTTTATTCTTGGGTTACAAATGTATTTTTCAGATAAAATAAAGGACATGGTACAGTAATGAAGACAAGTAAATCCATTTATTGTCAGTAACATGAATGCATTGGACTTCTTAGATTTCGAGAAAGCTGCAGATTACAACACAAACAATGCAAATTTAAACTTAGACAAACGAGAGACTAGTGTAATTAAGACAGGGATAATCCTAAATGAAACAGACGCCTGGGAAGGTATCACTATCTACAGGAAGGCGTACGAGTACAGGACATCAAGAAAATGCAGTTACCTGCCCTGGATGTTACTGATCACATCTGTGAAAAAAAAGAAGAAAGATTTTAATGAAATGATGCAATAGTTGACAAATAATGACAACTGACAGTTGTACAAAAGCAGAATAAACTTTTACTATCTTGCTGCTGAGTATTGAACTTTGGCACTTCATGATTTTGGCACTTAGCCTTTCTTCATTTCATGTCTCCAATTTCTGTTGTGCCCTGTACTACCCAACACCTACTAGTCAGCCACACAATCTACTTACCTAACCTTCAGCATTTTTCTGTAGCACCACATTCTTGTCTGAATTGCTTATCGTCCGCGCTTTCGTGCAAGGCTACACACACGGAAAACACCGTCAGAAAAGACTTTCTAATACGTAAATTCTTATTATGTGTTAACAAATTCCCAGTTTTGAGAAATGCTTTTCTTGCCACTGCCATTGTACATTTTATATCCTTTCTACGTCGGAATACCGAGCGAGGTGGCGCAGTGGTTAGCACACTGGACTCGCATTCGGGAGGACGACGGTTCAATCCCGTCTCCGGCCATCCTAATTTAGGTTTTCCGTGATTTCCCTAAATCGCTTCAGGCAAATGCCGGGGTGGTTCCTTTGAAAGGGACGGCCGATTTCCTTTCCCATCCTTCCCTCACCCGAGCTTGCGCTCCGTCTCTAATGACCTCGTTGTCGACGGGACGTTAAACACCAATATCCTCCTCCTCTTTTTTCTTCTACGTCGACCACCGTCAGTTATTTCACTGCCTAAGTAGCAACACTCGTTTACTACTCCTAGTGTATAATTTCATAATCTAATTCCCTCATCGTCCCCTGGTATAATTCGAATACATTCCATTGCCCTTCTTTCGCTCTCGTTATTGAACGTCTTACGTCCCGCTTTCAAGACGCTATCCATTCCGTTCAACTGCTGTTACAAGTCCATTCCTCCCTATGACAGAATTACGTCATAATCGGCAAGCCTCAAAGTTTCTATTTCTTATGCGTGAACTTCAGCTCAGTCTGCAATTTTTTTTATTGGTTTCCTTTACTGCTATCTCAGTGTACTGGTTGGATAATGTCGGGGATAGGTTAAAAGCCTGTTTCACTCTCTTTTCAACCACTGCTTCTCTGTCATTCCCTATAGACTCTGGGTTCTGTATAAATTGTAAATAGTCTTTCGCTCCCTGTATTTTACCAGTGTCACCTTCACAATTTCAAAGACTGTATTTCAGTTGACATTATCAAAAGTTTTCTCTCAATTTAAAAGTGATATGAAAGCAGGTCTACTTTACTTCCATCTGTCTTCTAAAGTATGTCGTAGGGTCACTATTGTCTCGTGTGTTCCTATTGTTCCGGAATCTGAACTGATCTTCTCCAAGGTCACCTCCTACCGGTCTTCTCATAATTTATTTCAACACTCTAAGCCCATACTTAGAGACCAACAGCATTTGGCTTTCCACCTGTCAAGTTGTTAACCTTAAACGAAGGTCACGACCTTATGCTGTGTGCCAAGTACGTAGTGGTGGACTGCAGTGCAGGCTGGAATAAGGACTGCTGACCTCCACGACGAACTGTGGCTGAGGACAATGTTCCGCGAAGTCGCAATATCGAAACCTAGTTATGTTGACCGGCAGTCCAGATCAGCAGTTACGGAACTGTGCCAGGGCTACCGAGACAGTGAAAACTCTTAACTCGATCTCATGTCTGACCACTACTCCATGTCTTCTCTCTTCAGCGGTCTGGAATAGAGTCAAGAAAATTCACTTCTCTTCACAAACTACAAAAATTTTTTGGTTTCACATACAGGGCACATATTTAAAGCATTTCGTGGAAGTTATTGTTATAAACTGGAAAGTTACTTACAGATCGACTTCTGATTCATTATTTGGAAACGAACCAGCTTCCGTGGAGAACTGGTTGAAATCATGCAGTTTTTCCTGTGATCACTGAACGACTATTTTCTGTGTCTAGAGTGTCATTTGTCTTGTAAGTGTTGCTAACTTTCTCAGTTGTTTTATGTTTGAGCGCATGTGTGTTGATGTAAGTTTCGTGTGTTTGTGTTTGTGTTTGTGTGTGTGTGTGTGTGTGTGTGTGTGTGTGTGTGTGTGCGGTTTTCAGTTATATACTTTGGAGATGACAGGTATTTGTCGTCGTCTCTTGGGATTTCTGTCGATCGTATGGTCAACAACGTCAAAAGTGAGTGGTGTTATATTCACTCAGTTATTTATTAATAGCTTCGTTCCTGCCTTTGTCTTGTATATGTGATAATTTTCTTTCCTCACACACAAAACTTACATCAACACACAAACTCTCCGTCGGAATAGGCCTCGGAAGGCCCAACGTATCGATTGACCACCGTGATATCCTCATCCGTCACTGGATGCAGTAACGGAGTGGCATGTGGTCAGCACACCGCTCTCCCGACCGTTGACAGCTTTCGTGACCGGAGCCGCCACTTCTCAACCAAGGACCTCCTCTATTGGCCTGACAAAGGCTGAGTACGCTCCGCTTGCCAACAGCTCTCTGCAGACCTGCACGGTCACACATCCAAGTACTAACAAGCACGACAGCGGTTCACTTCGGCGATCCCACGGGAACGGGGGGTTACCACTGCGGCAAGACCGTTAGCCAAGCACACATACAGTCAAACAAAAAAGAATTTAAAGCAAAACTGAGAAAGTTTTCAACACTTACAAAGCGGATGACACTCTGGATACAGAGAATGGTAGTTGCCGTGCTATGCTTCGAAGACAACTAGAAACCTGCAAGCTTTCAGCTAGTTTCCCACGTGAGAGAAAGCAGCTTTGTTTACAAACAGTGAATCAGATGATGATATGTAATGGTTCAAATGGCTCTGAGCACCATGTGAGCACTATGGGACTTAACATCTATGGTCATCAGTCCCCTAGAACTTAGAACTACTTAAACCTAACTAACCTAAGGACATCACACAACACCCAGTCATCACGAGGCAGAGAGAAAATCCCTGACCCCGCTGGGAATCGAACCGGGAATCCGGGAACCCGGGCGTGGGAAGCGAGAACGCTACCACACGACCACGAGCTGCGGACGATGATATGTAAGTACATTCCCAGTTTGTTATAAAAATTTCCGTGAACTGTTTTAATTCTATAGCGTGTATGTGAAAACGGAAAAATCCTATAACATTTCAAAATACCCAGTGAAGATGCTTTGTAGATGTGGTGTCATCGCCAGACACCACACTTGCTAGGTGGTAGCTGTTGTGGACTGACAAGACAGCCAGTCCACAGTGACGGGTAACCGAAAGGCACGCGTTTACACACGCCGGCTGGCGTTATGTCTGAAACAGGATACGTAATGAATGCTATAAAGAAAAGTACGTAGCTTCTGGAATACTTAACTTTAATCCATCATTTGTATACAGCATTCTTGATGATACAAGTGAGACTCTCTCTAGATATGGTTAATGGCGCCTTGCTAGGTCGTAGCCATAGACTTAGCTGAAGGCTATTCTAAGGCTTCGTCAGTGTAGTCGCTAGCAAAGTCGTCGTACAAGTGGGGCGAGTGCTAGTAAGTCTCTCTAGACCTGCCGTGTGGTGGCGCTCGGTCTGCGATCACTGATAGTGGCGACACGCGGGTCCGACATGTACTAATGGACCGCGGCCGATTTAAAGCTACCACCTAGCAAGTGTAGTGTCTGGCGGTGACACCACAGTAGCCTTTAAATCGGCCGCGGTCCATTAGTATACGTCGGACCCGCGTGTCGCCACTATCAGTGATTGCAGACCGAGCGCCGCCACACGGCAGGTCTAGAGACACTTCCTAGCACTCGCCCCAGTTGTACAGCCGACTTTGCTAGCGATGGTTCACTGACAAAATACGCTCTCATTTGCCGAGACGATAGTTAGCATAGCCTTCAGCTATGACCTAGCAAGGCGCCATTACCAGTTACTATTGATGCTGAAAAACATGTACCATCAAGAGCGATGTTCACCATTTATGGATTAAAGTTAAGTATTCCACAGCTACGTCGTTTTTTGCTAGTCTAATTTCCTTGACCTGTTCCAGACCTCACGCCAGCCTGCGTGAGCTAAAACGCGTGCCTTTCGGCTTCCTCTCATACCGGGTTGGTTCTCTTGCCAACCCACAACAGTAGAAAGGCGAAACGCATCTTGGTCCATAAGTTTAAATTATTAAAAAACATTAAAAATAATGTGCAGCATCCAAAAGGTGTTTTTCGTGTAAATTACTGGAAATTATATACAGCTGCTGTGAAAGTGGCCACTACAATAAACTTGCTACATTCAGTTGATTCTGTAGTCGATTGTTATTTAAGTAGAGTAGGGCTACCCACTTGCACCCCTAATCTGTCGTCACACCTGATCTACTCTACTGTGATTATGTTTCACGTGGTATCACATACTGATACCAGCCCACTGGCGTCCCACAGTTGGCAACGCTGATAGCAGTTGCCATGGACCTGATGGACCCTATGATGAGTGCCCACTGAGCCACACCCCCAGCGCCCTCTGCCGACGCAATATAGGACGGCCAGCAGCCGTCGCTCAGCCCACTTGCACTTGGAGGTCCTTCAGTACTGCACCACCGTTCCTGCTTACCTTAGGCGTCCTCTCCCATTGTTGACGTTGTGATAGGTCGACTCATCTCCTGCTGCATTGTTTGTACTGAGTTTTCGTGCGCTTGGAGAAATATAAGTAAATCTTCTGTTTGTTGTGTTGTTTGCTAATCGTTTCTCCTCCTGTCCAGCTTTCTGAGCCGTGCTGTGGCTCGCGTTGATGCTGTTTGTAGGTTTCCGTCCTCTGTTGGAGGCCAGACCGTATCGTTTAGTTGACATGGTTGTAACTGTCTTCTTCTCGTGTTGACTGGAGCCCCTTGGTTTCGCAAGCGTGGCCTGTCCGCTAGTGGCAACACCGGCGGTTATAGATATATACCTTTGGGGCGATGTCGTTGTTCTTCGGGTCATGTCAGTGGGCAGTTTGTTTGGGTACTCAGGAGAAGCGAGGTCCGCACAGAGCGGGAACACGTCGGGACCGCTGGCGGCGTGCATCGACTGCCGAATCGAAGACCTGTCGCCACGAGGGTGCACAATCTCGTCGGAAACCGGACCCTGCAATCTTTAAGTTGAGTACTTTTGGATTCAAGTAGAGAAACCTCCACCATTGTAAGATCTTGCGATTATCCAGTGACTTGGGTTCGTGTTGCTGCTCGTAGTGTTGTCGAGGCAAAGAGCGGCGAGTGGAGTGCTTGGGGAAGGCGGATGTGATTCGCTTTCCTGCTCTTCTAATTACTGTTTATTGCGTTCAGTTTGTTAGTATTTGTTAAGCTCAACCACCGGTATTTTTACTGCCTCGTGGCCGGTAACACCCCAGTTACTTGGCCTGGTGTACGTTTCCTCGCCTTGCCGCTGCTGTCCGGTGAGGCGTGTAGTTTTGACAGCTTTCTTCATTGTAGGTTGGTGGGCGGTTCTTCTACTCAGGTGGTAGTGATTCCTTTCTCGATCCGGGTGCTCTAAGCACAGTATTCTGCGGGCGGAATCCAGACCGCCGGTACCGGCTTTGACGTAGTTTTACATCTTTGCATTTGGTTTAATGGACGTCAGGTAGCCTCTGCAAGATTATCATTAGTCATTCGTTAGACTGCCACTAGTCGGAGTTACCATCTTGTGAAATGAATGCAACTCTTGGCTGCCTATCTCATTGCTCAAGAAAGTGTTTTTTGCCAGACCTACTCAGAGGTCGAGTCCTGGTGCACCGTCTGTGACTGGCCCTTGTGTTTTATTATTGTATTTGCCGTTTTTTGTAGGTTACAGCAGGTTTAAATGGTTGTGCTACCTAGTTTACCATCATTTTGTCTCACCTGTTTGGTCATCAGTTGCTTGTGCTTTTAAATTAATCTTTGCTGTTGTCTATGCTGTTTTACTGTATGTGTTTTAAAAATTTTTTATGTAATTGCCATCCTTGGCGATGCAGCAGGTTTAAATGGTTGTGCTACCAAGTTAATCATCATTTTGTCTCACCCGTTTGGTGATCAGTTGCCTATATTTTTAAATTAACCTTTGCTATTGCATTGCTCAAAAATGGTGCAAATGGCTCTGAGAACTATGGGACTTGACTTCTGAGGTCATCAGTCCCCTAGAACTTAGAACTACTTAAACATAACTACTCTACGGACATCACACACATCCATGCCCGAGGCAGGATTCGAACCTGCGACCGTAGCGGTAGAGCGGTTCCAGACTGTAGCGTCTAGAACCGCTCCTCCACTCCGGCCGGCCTATTTCATTGTTGTTTTACAGTATGTTTATTAATTTTTTTTTATAATTGCCATTCTTGGCGTTAAAGGCCTTCACCCGTGACTGTGGTTACTTGCTTAACATTCTAATTGGGATCACGTTGGTTTGTTTTTAAAACATTACTTGCTGTGTCTGTATTTTGTACTCATTTGGTAAATTGTAACGCACTGAAAGCACTATTAATTACACAACTGTTTGTTCCTTCATTAATAACGTGTAATATCTTATTTGTAGCTGCGTCTGGAATTACTTTTTTAAAACAAATGTGTGTAATTTCAGAAAGAAACCAATAGTAACTGATTGTGACCCCGTCCACAATCGTAACCGAATCCCGCCTTCCTTGACTTCCAGGTTACACTTTCCTACGACGACAGTCGCTACACCACTTTGTAGCCCAACTATCCCTAACGTTGTTTCCAAAGTTGTACGCAGCAAGGTCGGATCGCAGCATGAGTAGGAGATTAGGAGATGAATTCCATGCCTTAGAAGCAATCGGGGCAGTGATTGAAGTAATGGGCACTCGCTTCCAAGCCACAAAGCTGGGAACCCAGTTTGCCCCACAGTGCTCTTTCGGAAAGTGGTCGAGAAGAATCTGCGTCACTGACAGCAGCAATTGCTGTCGGATTTGAAACGCGAGTGTGTTCAGCTAGACACGATACGTGTCCCTGGTTCCTGTCAGTTAGGGTCTTTTTACTACCAGTGGTCTTGTGTCGTGTTACCTCGCTATGAGTGGCACATCTCTGATTGCAGAGAATGTTTCAGAGTCCCTTGTGATAAGTGCGTTACGTAACTACGGTGTTCGATATTTCGTGACGGAGAGTACTTCCCAAAACTATTTCTACGCAGGTGGAAACTTGGCCTGTAATCACAGCTCCACTAAATGCTAGCCGCAGAGACCAAACAGAACCTCTGCGGCGATCGGTGATGGGAGGAAGCAGCGGGGGGAAGAGAGATCAATAGCGGTAAATTTTCCACGCACTCCGCGATTCACTTAGAGCGGACGCGGCGGCAAGAGGTCCGTCCGCTTTGAGAGTATGAGCGCCGTTTCCGTAATTACAGGAGAACGCGTCTCCGCTCGAAATAACCGAAAGCGACATGGGCGGCGGCAACTTGAGCCGGCCAGCGGTAAACAAAGCCACGGGCGCGCCGCCCGCTATCACTCGCGAACGGCATTGTCTGCCGCGAGGGAAAAAGGGGGCGAGTTTCTTGCCGTTGACAGGCAAAAGTTATTTCTTTCAGTGAGCGACGGCTCGTGAATAGCTCTCATAAATGAAGCCGCGAAGGGGGTCGAAAGAGGGTGGGAGGAGTGGAGAAGACCGTCGGTGGCACCGGACAGGGAGAGTGAAAAAAAAGAGGGAAAGACGGGAAAGATTCGGCCCGTGTCTCCAGAAGAAGAAGAAGAAGACAAAGTGCGCGTCCGCAAAGCTAAGAGTCGCAGTCCGGGAGGAAATGTTTCAGGCGGAAGTGGCCGCATCTCTTCCTAAATGTAGCGGAACGCGTTCCAAAGCGCCGCCGTCGCACTGAATGAATCGCGATATTCCGCACTGTTTAGAAATTTAACCGTCTCAGAGCGCAGTAAAATGGAATTTTTTACGGGAAAAAAGTTTTCTCAGTGCTAGAAAATAGTTAATAAACTTACTTCCATACATCATTATTATGTTTTTGAGAAGGTTGGAAGTCTGACAATAACGATTTAATCATGAAATAGTGCATCGGTTAGATTTTCTTACGTGTAGCAAGACGCGTTTGGAGTGCTTCTACTTAGACTAGTATTACATGAGATACCTTCGTGTGTGTTGTTCTATCTCTCTCACCCAATACTGGTCTTCTTATTTCCACAAGCTTTTGTGCCTCCTGTGTCACCGAGCGAGGTGGCGCAGTGGTTAGACACTGGACTCGCATTCGGGAGGACGACGGTTCAATCCCGCGTTCGGCCATCCTCATTTAGGTTTTCCGTGATTTCCCTAAATCGCTCCAGGCAAATGCCGGGATGGTTCCTTTCAAAGGGCGCGGTCGACTTCCTTCCCCGTCCTTCCCTAAACGGATGAGACCGATGACCTCGCTGTCTGGTCTCCTTCCCAAAACAACCCAACCCCTCCTGTGTCGCACAGAAATACACACCCAAGCAACATATCGCTGATATTGCCATGATTTCACGTAAACAAACAATGTGCATGGTACATTTTGCGTGTGTTTAAATACGAGGGCTATCCACAAAGTACATTACGTTTTGGAATTAAAAATAAATAATGATTGGAAATTTTTTTATTATATACAGATGAAAGCCACACTTAAATACTACTTTTCTACATAGTTGCCATTTAAATTAAGGCCCTTATCGTAGCAATGGACGAGCGTGGAAATTCCTTCGTCGTAAAATTCGGCCGCCTGCGCCTTCAACCACGTGGTTACTTCTTCTTGAAGCTGTGCGTCGTCATCAAAACGCTGCATAGCCAACCGTTTCTTCATTGGCTGGGAATAAGTGGATGTCGCTCGGTGCCAGGTCGGGACTGTACGGCGGATGAGGAAACAACTCCCACTTAAAAGATTCGAGAACTTCACGAGTGGCATTTGCCGTGTGGGCCCGGGCGTTGTCGTGAATCAGCAAGATCTTTGAGCCCAACTTTCCTCTGCGCTTGTTTTGTACTGCTCTTCTGAGGTTGTGCAGAGTTTGGCAATACCTTTGAGAGTTTATTGTAGTGCCTCTTTCCAGGAAATGCACAAAAATCACACCTTTTTTGTCCCAAAAGACAGTCATTACATGGTTGAAGGCGCAGGCGGTCGAATTTTACGACGAAGGAATTTCCAAGCTCGTCTATCGCTAAGATAAGTGCCTTAATTTAAATGGCAACTATGTAGAAAAGTAGTATTTAAGTGTGGCTTTCATCTGTATATAATAAAAAAAATTTCCAATACTTTATTTATTTTTAATTCCAAAACGTTATGTACTTTGTGGATAGCCCTCGTATCTGTGTGATGAATGAAGCATAACAGCTTGAGAAAATAAAAAGGTCACTGTCGTGATCTCAGACAATTTAAAAATTTAATTAACATGTAGATCGAAAAGAGAATAAGTGCCTTGCCTCGCAGGAGTACGTGACAAACAGAACAGCTAAAAAGGTATTTGGAGAAGGTAAGGCCCCTTTAAACTGGGGGTCCACTCGTCATTTAGGCAACCAGCCAGCACACATACACTGGAGTAGGCGCCAAGACAGCGAGAGGACAAGGTCAAATAAGACTGAGTAAATATTCCACTGACGCACACTATGTGCGAACAGAATTAACTTAACGTTAAGGCAGTGACCTATAGACGGAATTCTTCCAAAGACAGTCCAATCGGGCGTTACAGCATCAATGCACATGATGGAAAACATTTTAGTGGACAGAATTGAGATTACACGGTATGTACCTTAGAGCTAAGGTCTACAACTCTTGGCGGTGCACAAAATTTAAGCTCTAAGTCAGTGCGATCAAAAGATGCGGCCTATTACACACAAAAAAGGTTTTGCATCACCTCGGTTCCGAGAGTTCCGGAACCTGTCCAGTAAATTGGAATAGAGATCAACATAAACATCATCTCCACCCTTCTTATTGCTCATGATAACCTCACATTTCATGTTGTGCCACCATACAGCAAGACCTTTAGAGATGGTGCTCCGGATTGCTGTACACACAGGTACCTCTAGTATCCAGTAGCACGTCGTCTTACATTGATGTATGCCTATATTCGACATGGCATACTATCCACAAGTTCATCAAGGCACTGTTAGTCCAGATTTCTCCACTCCTCAACTGCGATTCGGCCTAGATCCCTCAGAGTGGTTTATGGGTCACGTCGTCCATAAACAGCCCTTTTCAATCTATCCCAGTCATATTCGATAGGGTTCATGTCTGGAGAACATGCTGCCCACTCTAGTCAAGCGATGACGTTATCCTGAAGGAAGTCATTCACAAGATGTGCACGATGGGGGCGCGAATCGTCGTCCATGAAGACGAATGCCACGCCAATTTGCTTCCGATGTAGTTGCACTATCTGTCGGAGAATGACATTCACGTATCGTGCGGCCGTTACGGCGGCTTCCATGACCACCAGCGGCGTACGTCGCCCCCACATAATATAGTGTGTCTAAGGCGTTCAGCCTGACTGGGTTGCCTCCAAAAACGTTGCGAGGTGCCGGGGCTAGCAGTGTATTTAACACTAAATTCTTCTAGAATCTACAAATGTAAATAATGCTCTAAGCCCCCCCTATTCTAACTCCGACTTTCGCTGCTGCACATGGATTAAAAAGATAGGCGAACTGACTGTAACAAACCCTGCAAGTGGAGTAGAAAAAGAGTTTGGCACCTGCAATAATTTAATTTGATAAATAAGTTAAATAAAGGAAGGTTTCATTAACGTAGTGAAAAATGATAGGGTTGCTCTACCGATTAACAGAATGAAAGTTCAGTCCAAAATAACAATATGATTTATTAAGACTAAACACAAAATAATAAACAAAAACACATGAAACATTTACAATACATCAAATTGGGTCAAATTGGATACTCAAATA
This sequence comes from Schistocerca cancellata, assembly GCF_023864275.1. Classification (NCBI taxonomy): domain Eukaryota; kingdom Metazoa; phylum Arthropoda; class Insecta; order Orthoptera; family Acrididae; genus Schistocerca; species Schistocerca cancellata. The sequence goes on along the minus strand of NC_064631.1, from coordinate 94,842,703 downwards.
AACGCTGTGAAGGTGAAGTTGTCCCTAAACTAGATTGTGACGTTTATGACGAAGTGGTATGTGGAGCCAATTCCTAGCAACTCAAATCTTAAGAGAGACACACAGCTAATCCAACATTAATTGCTGCTACATTAGTGAGAACTCAGACAATGAACACCCAAGATAGAACAAAGTTAGAAAAGACGAACAGGCGCGCTCTGCTGAGCTCTGATTATCGCCTAGCAAAAATGCCTGCTTTGCTGGTGCTGCGGACGTACATTACCAAGCTGTCTTCTTAGCTGCAAGAACACGATCTGGCGTACTGGAAGCGATGCCTGGTTGCTTCGACGTCCCGTCGTGGTGATGATAATGTCGCGAGTATAGCCCGAAACAAATTGTCCTGATCTGGTTGTTCCAGACTAAAGACTTCCTAGCAATACAGATGCGCCTCTGAGGGAGACGAAGAGGGCTCGCCACACAATCACTGACGGTACAGTGATTGATTTTAACAAGCGAAGTCACACAGTAACTCCGATACAGTCAACTTTAGCCAAAACTGCTCAAGACAGACAACATAGGCCTCTTGTACGCAGAACGCTCTATTGCCAACTCTACTCGGAAAGTTACGATGTAGTCGAAACTTCAGCAACTTCGTCAAGCAGTTACAATTAAATAAACGTATATTAGACAGCCAACGGAAGCAGGCTGACCAGAGCAGCGAGAGCTCAGTCTTGTAACCTACTCCAACCGAAAGGCGAGAGCCGACTCCCACAAGAGCACCTGTACAAAACCAAACACAGAACATTCCCGCCCCCACGACAGTGGCCGTGGTTAACCGTTCCAATCAGCAACTCGAAAACCGGCGGAAAATTCCACTCTATTGCCGGAGCACTACCATTCCACCAATGGAGATTCTTGGCGCCAATTTCTGCGCCGATTTTGCTACATCACGGAGCTATGCCCTGAGCAAGCCAATCACAGTTACGATTTTGCAGAAAGCGCGGGAATTTGCCCGCCACAACTTCCTGGGTACACAAGTCATTCCCACGCCTCGCTGGTAGCCCGTCAGAAAGTTTCTGCGAAGTAACGGAACCTTTAGCCCAGCCGCTATTTCAGGCCCCCGCGAGCGTGTCTGCCGCTATTGTACAATGTCGGCGTCTGGAAAGCATTCACTCGACTCCCTCACACCCGTCGGCTTACCCTCTCAAAATCAGCGGAGCCCGCCTGTCACCGGACCACCCGGGTGACGAGAGACGCTGCGTGGGACGTCCGCGTGTGAAGCAGTAGCAACTTTTCACCGCATGCAATTAGAGAGGAAAATCGTAAGATAGAAATATGAGAGGGGGCTCATGCCACATCTCAACGTCTCCGACGATTCTCTGGTTGAAGACATATGCGACACTCATTGATGAAGAAAACGTGATGCCAATCCTGAGCGCTCCATTCAACATCTCGTTGGGACCATCTGTATCGAGCTGCAAGGTGTCGTGGTTGCAAAGATGGACCTCGCCATGGACGTCGGGAGCGAATTTGCGCATCATACAGCCTATTCCGCACAGTTTGAGTCGTAACACGACGTCCTGTGCCTGCACGAAAAGCATTATTCAACATGATGGCGTTGCTGTCAGGTTTCCTCCGAGCCATAATCCATAGGTAGCGGTCATCCACTGCAGTAGTAGCCCTTGGGCGGCCTGAGCGAGGCATGTCATCGACAGTTCCTGTCTCTCTGTACATCTTCCATGTTCGAACAACATCGCTTTGGTTCACTCCGAGACGCCTGCACACTTCCCCTGTTAAGAGCCCTTCCTGTCACAAATTAACGATGCTGACGCGATAGAACCGCGGTATTGACCATCTAGACATGGTTGAACTACAGACAACACGAACCGTGTACCTCCTTCCTGGTGAAATAACTGGAACTGATCGGCTGTCGGACCCCTCCGTCTAATAGGCGCTGCTCGTGCATGGTTGTTTACATATGTGGACGGGTGTAATGACGTCTCTGAACAGTCAGAGGGACTATGTCTGTGATGGAACATCCACGATCAACGTCCATCTTCAGGAGGTCTGGGAACCAGAGTGATGCACAACTTTTTTTTGATGTGTGTATATCACATATTCTGATACTCGTTAACTCACTCATCACAACATAGAAGGTGCTTCCCGCTTACACAGAATCATAAAATTTGGCAAGAAGCAAGATTTCACAGTACAAGTAAATTAAAATATTCTAAAATAGTTAATTAGTAATTATATCACTTCAAAAAATATATTTTTTCAATTTGCTGTCCATCCGTCTGTCTGTCCGACTGTTAAGACCCCTTTTTCTCAGGGATAGGTAGAGGCATAAAGTTGAAATTTATGTCAAAACACAAATGTCTACCTTCCCTTGGCGTTGTAAAAAAATTAAGCTTCATAAGTCAGTGCAATCAATAGATTCGGCCATTTATGTGTCATATTTTGATATTCGCAAACTCACTCATCAAAACGTATAGATGAACTTTCTGTATATATGTCGTGCCTGCTGTTCCAGCGATAAAGCATGTGCCAGGGCACCGAGAGTTCGCACGATCGAATCTCGGTCGGGCCACGGATTTTTCAGTCTTCGTTTTAATCTAACTTTCGCCTCTGAACGATGTGAAGAGGCTCCACAAACAGCATGTAGTTCAGATTCCACGCTGTACTATAGGTCCTCTTTTATCCGGCTGGATAGCTTTGCTATGTTAGGGACACTACTGTCGCCGAGTTGGCATCCAGTTGAAAGACTTACACCAGGCCATTGAGCAACACGGAATCATTATTATTATTATTATTATTATTATTATTATTATGTATATACACAATTAAGTTTGCGCAGAATCCACAGGGCGTGTATCCTACTCGCACACCTCCAGTTGTTAATGTTCGCCACCATTCCACGTCTGCTTCCTCTCCCTATCTTCCACGTAATCCGGAAAGGAACTCCGCAGTATACGTCGCAGCCAAGATGTTTTCCTCTCATTATTTCCTCTAGTTTCGTTTCCTCTCATATTCTTAGACGTGCTCCTACATTCCTCATTCTGTCACTCCGTTTCACTAGTTTTTTTTTTTCCTCACTATAATGTACAGTAATACTAAACACTTCCAGAATCTCTTTCTTCGGATCATAATCAAATTATTTTTGCCGTCAGAAAAATTTCTGATTTTTCCAAAAGCTGTTTTACCTATAGATCTTGTTTTTTTCTTTTTTTTCTTTTTCCTCCAAACACCTTCCATTTTCCGCTGCCAGCCACCGTAAATAACTATGAGATTGTACCTATTTCAAGAACTTTCAGTTCATATTTGATGATGGCCACGATTTTGGTCCGTATCACATTTGTTTCGGTTCCTGAGTCCATAGATTTTAGAACCCTCTCCATCATAAGATATCACAGTTCTTCCTCTGGTGCTGACAAAACAGCTTGATAATCGGAAAGCTCTCCCTATCTCTTAGAGTCTCATCGTCAATACTTACTATTACTTTGTCTTCCGAACAGTTCCTCAGTGGTGTAATAAAAACCCCAAAAAAATTAAATGCCATTTATGTTTCGTCATTTTACAAATAAAAGTATTCAGAGAAAAGTGTTTTTCATTCCAAGATTTAGTTAGGCGCTGACGTTGATGATGGTCGAGGGACAGGGAGGGGTGGAGGGCGGAGGGAAGGTTCTACTCGATATCTGATTACACTTAATGGTGCAGGTCTCCGAGAGTTCGGGAACCACTGCTATAGAGGGACGCTTTGTTACTGTTGAAGTAAAAATGTGAGAAGTTTGCATACATACAACAGAGAACAACTGAATTTCTTTTAAGTATACAACAATAGTTATTATACTGATTTGTCTGTCCTCAGAGAAAAATAATCACTATAGAGTTTGCCTCAACAAGTAGAATTTGATATTTTCTGTTTGTTGGAATGCAAAGAAGAACAAGCAAGCGCTGTCCACCAGTCGCTTCTAGTTGTAGTTTGGAACGAGTTGGAAGCACAGCTCTCGTCTTGAACAGAGCAAGATAGAACGCATAAAGTGAAAATTGCCGGAAACACTTAATATATAGAACGGTAGGGTGTACTCACTAATTTATCAAGATACGCTGAAGTGCAAAAGAACCTGGTATAGGCACGTGTATTCAAAGACAGAGATACGTAAACAGGCAGGATACGGCATTGCGGTCGGCAACGCCTATATGAGACAAGTGACTGTAGCAGTTGTAGATGGGTTACTGCTGCTACAATGGCAGGTTATCAAGATTTAAGTGAGTTTGAAAGTGGTGTTCTAGTCGGCGTATGAGCGATGAGACACAGAATCTTCGAGATAGTGATGAAGTGGGAATTTTTCCGTACGACCATTTCACGAGTCTACTATCAGGAATCCGCTAAACCATCAAATCACTGATATCGCTGATATCGCTGCGGCCGGAAAAAAACACTGCAAGAACGGGACCAATAACGACAGAAGGGAATCGTTGAGCGTGACAGAAGTGCATACTTTCCGGTAATTTCTGCATATTTCAGTGTCGGGCCATCAACAAGAGTCGGCGTGCGAAGCATTCAACGAAACATCACCGATATGGGCTTTAGAAACCGGAAGCCCACTCGTGAACCCTTGATGACTGCACAACACAAAGCTTTACGCCTCGCCTGGACCCGTCAACACCGACATTGGACGTTGACAACTGGAAACATGTTGCCTAGTCGGACGAGTTCAAATGGTTCAAATGGTTCTGAGCACTATGGGACTTAACTTCTGAGCTCATCAGTCCCCTAGAACTTAGAACTACTTAAACCTACGTAACCTAAGGACATCACACACATCCATGCCCGAGGCAGCGTTCGAACCTGCGACCGTAGCGGTCGCGCGGTTCCTGACTGTAGCGCCTAGAACCACTCGGCCGGCAGTCGGACGAGTCTCGTTTCAAATTGTACTCAGCGGATTTACGCATACGGGTGTGGAGACAACCTCATGAATCAATGGACCCTGCATGTTAGCAGGGGAATGTTTAAAGTAGTGGAGGCTGTGGAATGGTGTGGGTAGTGTGCGGAGTGCTATGGGACCAGTGATACGTCTAGATACGACTCTGACGGGTTACGCGTACGTAAGCATCCTGTCTGATTACCTGCATCCATTCACGTGCATTGTGTATTCCGACAGACTTTAGCAATTCCAGCAGGACAATGCGACACACCACACGCCCAGAATTGTTGCTGAGTGGCTCCACGAACACTGTTCTGAGTTTAAACACTTCCGTTGGCCACCAGACAACTCAGACATGAACATTATTGAGCATATCTGGGATGCCTTGCAACGTGCTGTTCGGAAGAGATCTCCACCCCCTCGTACTCTTACGGATTTTTGGATAGCACTGCAGGATTCATGGTGTTAATTCCCTCCAGCACTACTTCACAGATTATTCGAGTCCATGCACGTCGTGTTGCGGCACTTGGCGTGCTCGCGGGGGCCCTACACGATATTAGACTCGTTTACCGGTTTGTTTGACTCTTCTGTGTATAAAGACACTGTAAGGCACATCTCCGAATAAGGGTGTCGTATTGCGAAATAAATTGTTCTTAAATTAAACTCTTATTGTTTGAATCATTTTTGACTCCCTGCTGTGGCGCCCTCGCACTCCAACCGCGTGCTGATATTGTCGACGCCGTAGAGCTGCTACTGCCACAGCTCTCGCAGTGGAGTTGAGACACGATGCGCGATGTCGTAGGTCCCCGTTGGTGAACTGGAGACAGATATGCGAACTCGGTTTCTTCTGATTTATGATTGAATGATTCATTTCCCGGATGCGCAGTAGTTGTTAAATCTTATCTCATACGCAAAGTACACACCACCAATTGCGAGGAAACATTGTAATTGTCAGTCTTCTCGTACGTTGTTGGCTCGTTGCTATGGAGTTGTTGAATCTGTATGAAGCGAGATCCTCAGATACTCTTTGATCACGTCTGAGTGAACCTACTCCGTAATGTTAAAAAAAAAAATGTGCAAAAGTTCTCTTTTCAATTAATGAAGTAGGTATTTTGATATTCAGATTAAATTGTCCCTGCTGAACAGTCGTTAGTTAACTATCATTGATTAAATCGCTTAATAATGTAGTCCACGCTTGATATTTCACTTGGAACGAACAGTTTATTGTTCCTTGGCCACTAAATACTTTATTACTTTCGCACCATACGCACACGCAGTTGGTTGGTAAAGTCATTTCTATTAAAATTAAGTTTCTTGACAATTATGACAACTTGACTCTTCAGCGAAATTGTATTATCTTCGTGAAGTCGTGTAATTGTGTCCTGCTCGAGACTAATTGAGTGTTGTCCTTTGATATACTATCCACTCTTCTTTTAGTTCCAACTACTTGAAAGTCAAGTCCAATATTCACTAGTTTCGTCAATAAAGTTCAGTTAACCCGTTATGCACGATTAAACGCGTCTATCAGTTCCTGTCTCTGCTCAGAAAATCAGTTTCCGAAGTTGGTGAATCACGTCACGCAAGAAACACTTCCGAATGCAAAACAATCTCGTCGCGTTCCGTACTCTCAATAACTAAGACAAGAATTGTTCTCGCGCGTCTTCACAGGGCAAGAGCAAGCAAGCAACTTCTTCTGTGAAAGAGTATTGTAGGCGCATTAAATTTCTTCGTTGCGCTTACAACTCTCTTCCACATAAAAGTTATCTCTGACTAACATCACCTTGGACTTAGCTTTCAAGATATTAATTGCAATTATCACTTGGATATTTGTCCATTAATTACATCTGAGGTTTCTTCCTCCTCTTTTCATAACAAAAACTCTGTCATGAATAATGTTGTTGTTATCAAAACTTCTTGGTGTTAGCTTATCGGCAAAGATGTCGTATTTGCCCAGATAACTCTTCCCTACTTCATATTATGATGATGTTTTTGTTGTTGTTGTCCTCAGTCCTGAGACTGGTTTGATGCAGCTCTCCATGCTACTCTACCCTGTGCAAGCTTCTTCATCTCCCAGTACCTACTGCAGCCTACATTCTTCTGAATCTGCTTAGTGTATTCATCTCTTGGTCTCCCTCTACGATTTTTACCCTCCACGCTGCCCTCCAGTACTAAATTGGTGATCCCTTGATGCCTCAGAACATGTCGTACCAACCGATCCCTTCTTCTAGTCAAGTTGTGCCACAAACTCCTCCCCAATTCTATTCAATACCTCCTCATTAGTTATGTGATCTACCCATCTAATCTTCAGCATTCTTCTGTAGCACCACATTTCGAAATCTTCTATAATCTTCTTGTCTAAACTATTTATCGTCCCTGTTTTACTTCCATACATGGCTACACTCCATACAAATACTTTCAGAAACGACTTCCTGACACTTAAATCGATACTCGATGTTAACAAATTTCTCTTCTTCAGAAACGCTTTCCTTGCCATTGCCAGTCTTCATTTTATATCTTCTCTACCTCGACCATCATCAGTTATTTTGCTCCCCAAATAGCAAAACTCCTTCACTACTTTAAGTGTCTAATTTCCTAATCTAATTCCCTCAGCATCACCCGACTTAATTCGACTACATTCCATTATCCTCGTTTTGTTTTTGTTGATGTTCATCTTATATCCTTCCTTCAAGACGCCATCCATTCCGTTCAACTGCTCTTCCAAGTCCTTTGCTGTCTCTGACAGAATTACAATGTCATCGGCGAACCTCAAAGTTTTTACTTCTTCTCCATGAATTTTAATACCTACTCCGAATTTTTCTTTTGTTTCCTTTACTGCTTGCTCAATATACAGATTGAATAACATCGGGGAGAGGCTACAACCCTGTCTTACTCCTTTCCCAACCACTGCTTCCCTTTCATGCACCTCGATTCTTATAACTGCCATCTGGTTTCTGTACAAACTGTAAATAGCCTTTCGCTCCCTGTATTTTACCCCTGCCACCTTCAGAATTTGAAAGAGAGTATTCCAGTTAACATTGTCAAAAGCTTTCTCTAAGTCTACAAATGCTAGAAACGTAGGTTTGCCTTTCCTTAGTCTTTCTTCTAAGATAAGTCGTAAGGTCAGTATTGCCTCACGTGTTCCAGTATTTCTACGGAATCCAAACTGATCTTCCCCGAGGTCGGCTTCTACTAGTTTTTCCATTCGTCTGTAAAGAATTCGCGTTAGTATTTTGCAGCTGTGACTTATTAAACTGATAGTTTTCACATCTGTCAACACCGGCTTTCTTTGGGATTGGAATTATTAGATTCTTCTTGAAGTCTGAGGGAATTTTGCCTGTCTCATACATCTTGCTCACCGGATGCGAGAGTTTTGTCAGGAATGACTCTCCAAAGGCCGTCAGTAGTTTTGATGAAATGTTGTCTATTCCCAGGGCCTTGTTTCGACTCAGGTCTTTCAGTGCTCTGTCAAACTCTTCACGCAGTATCATATCTCCCACTTCATCTTCATCTTAATCTACATCCTCTTCCATTTCCATTATATTGTCCTCAAGTACATCGCCCTTGTATAGACCCTCTACATACTCCTTCCACCTTTCTGCTTTCCCCTCTTTGCTTAGAACTGGGTTTCCATCTGAGCAAGTGGTTCTCTTATCTCCAAAGGTCTCTTTAATTTTCTTGTAGGCTGTATCTATCTTACACCTCGTGAGATAAGCCTCTACCTCCTTACATTTCTCCTCTAGGCATCTCTGCTTCGCCATTTTGCGCTACCTGTCGATCTCACTTTTGAGATGTTTGTATTCCTTTTTGCCTGCTTCATTTACTGCATTTTTATATTTTCTCCTTTCATCAATTAAATTCAGTATCTCTTCTGTTACCCAAGGATTTCTACTAGCCCTCGTCTTTTTACCAACTTGATCCTCTGCTGCCTTCACTACTTCATCCCTCAAAGCTACCCATTTTTCTTCTACTGTACTTCTTTCCCCCATTCCTGTCAATTGTTCCCTTATGCTCTCCCTGAAACTCTCTACAATCTCTGGTTCTTTCAGTTTATCCAGGTCCCATCTCCTTAAATTCCCACCTTTTTGCAGTTTCTTCAGTTTTAATGTACAGTTCATAGCCAATAGATTGTGGTGAGAGTCCACATCTGCCCCTGGAAATGACTTACAATTTAAAATCTGGTTCCTAAATCTCTGTATTACCATTATATAATCTATCTGAAACCTTTTAGTATGTCCAGGGTTCTTCATATTATGATATTCTGTCTTAATTGACTTAAAGGGGTCGTTGGCGTGTTATACTACGAAACACAATTTCACCTCTCCGTTCCGGAATCACTTGTGCGAAGCGACCTAAGAGACTTTCGTCGTTTCACTCCATTACAAGGCAACTTAGTAGACGTCAGCCCCATAGGCGTCAGCGCCACGATGTCGCTACGCAAGCCACACCGTCTACCAAGGTGGTGATACGACTCCTGCTTTTCTCCCGGAGAGCTGGATAAATCTGCAGCCAGTACCCAGGGCAGAAGGCGTGAGGTTTGTGGCGTCCCGGCTATGTGGCTGCGACAGGCGGCTCTGTTGGCATCGGCCTCGCTGTCCGACTCCCCGTGACCCGTTCTGCCACCCCGTCCCCCGCCCCCGCGACCACTCCGGCGCCTGAACAAACCGCCCCCACTGGCAGCGGGTGCCGGCGCCTCGCCCCCACTCTGCCGGGCTCCTCTCTATCTCTCTCTCTCTGTGGGCCTTTATGTGATTTCCGGTTCCGGAAAAATGACGTTTGTTGCCGGCGGGCGCGTTCCTTTGTCCAGGCTGAGACAATAGCGGCCGGCCGGCAGTAACAAGCGGCCGCTGCCTCCCCCCCCCACCCACCCCCAGGCTCTCTTCCGCCCCCACAAACGCCCCATCGCACCCACGCCGGCCACCCCCGGGCTCGCTTGACGGCCGCCACCACTGCGTCGCCCGGCTCCTCCCCCTTCCTCTTGTTGACACACTGGCGCAGTGACAAAGCGTGTATCCGCATTTATTTCAAAAAATGGTTCAAATGGCTCTGAGCACTATGGGACTCAACTGCTGTGGTCATAAGTCCCCTAGAACTTAGAACTACTTAAACCTAACTAACCTAAGGACATCACACACATCCATGCCCGAGGCAGGATTCGAACCTGCGACCGTAGCGGTCGTGCGGTTCCAGACTGTAGCGCCTTTAACCGCTCGGCCACTCCGGCCGGCCCGCATTTATTAGTCCACATTTCTGCAAACAACGCCGGAAACGCTGCCCCGCGGCAAACGTTAATTCTAATAAGGTGTGCAAAAGGCTTCTAGCGCCCATTTTCCACCTATGATGGTGTCTGTGGGTCAGCCGTAACTGGTGTGAATTAGCTTTACTGCACGAGAAGCTTCGCTGTGAGTCACAGAGTTTTGGTGAGAGCGAAATGCTCCCTCGTACGCATTACCTGTTACATTGCAGCTACAAAAATCAGGGGGCGGTTTTTTTTCTGTGGTTACGTGAAGCAGGAGTACTAGCTGGGTCACTTCATAATTTTATCCAATTATGTAATTGAATTTCGTGGTAGTCAAAGAGCCTCTTCGACCGGATACACAAACAGTGAAAATGAAGATAAAACTAAATAATAGAGTCCTCCTACCGCCTGTCAGTTTGTCATATTAAACAAAAATGGCAATTACGTTTTATATTGCTAGACAACATCCAAATACATAATCTTGAAAAATACCATACTGATCATTCTGTAGTTTACGGAAGTTGTGCGACAGTGATGTTAAATTTCAAGTTTCATTTCAATTTGTATCAAAAATATGAAGAAACGAGCAGTATTTTTTGCAGTGTATTTTTTTTTTTTTTAGTATTTCCCAGTGGTGCGTTTCACTTTTATTTAGGCATCTTTGGTAGCGATGGGTACATAGGATACAGTGCATGAAACAAATGGTTTAAATGGCTCTGAGCACTATGGGACTCAACTGCTGAGGTCATTAGCCCCCTAGAACTTAGAACTAGTTAAACCTAACTAACCTAAGGACATCACAAACATCCATGCCCGAGGCAGGATTCGAACCTGCGACCGTAGCGGTCGTGCGGTTCCAGACTGTAGCGCCTTTAACCGCTCGGCCACTCCGGCCGGCCCGCATTTATTAGTCCACATTTCTGCAAACAACGCCGGAAACGCTGCCCCGCGGCAAACGTTAATTCTAATAAGGTGTGCAAAAGGCTTCTAGCGCCCATTTTCCACCTATGATGGTGTCTGTGGGTCAGCCGTAACTGGTGTGAATTAGCTTTACTGCACGAGAAGCTTCGCTGTGAGTCACAGAGTTTTGGTGAGAGCGAAATGCTCCCTCGTACGCATTACCTGTTACATTGCAGCTACAAAAATCAGGGGGCGGTTTTTTTTCTGTGGTTACGTGAAGCAGGAGTACTAGCTGGGTCACTTCATAATTTTATCCAATTATGTAATTGAATTTCGTGGTAGTCAAAGAGCCTCTTCGACCGGATACACAAACAGTGAAAATGAAGATAAAACTAAATAATAGAGTCCTCCTACCGCCTGTCAGTTTGTCATATTAAACAAAAATGGCAATTACGTTTTATATTGCTAGACAACATCCAAATACATAATCTTGAAAAATACCATACTGATCATTCTGTAGTTTACGGAAGTTGTGCGACAGTGATGTTAAATTTCAAGTTTCATTTCAATTTGTATCAAAAATATGAAGAAACGAGCAGTATTTTTTGCAGTGTATTTTTTTTTTTTTTAGTATTTCCCAGTGGTGCGTTTCACTTTTATTTAGGCATCTTTGGTAGCGATGGGTACATAGGATACAGTGCATGAAACAAATGGTTTAAATGGCTCTGAGCACTATGGGACTCAACTGCTGAGGTCATTAGCCCCCTAGAACTTAGAACTAGTTAAACCTAACTAACCTAAGGACATCACAAACATCCATGCCCGAGGCAGGATTCGAACCTGCGACCGTAGCGGTCTTTCGGTTCCAGACTGCAGCGCCTTTAACCGCACGGCCACTTCGGCCGGCCTGCATGAAACATCCCAGCAGGTAAATGCCCCTTGTCAAAGCTTTAGAAGCAATGCGCAGTGTCATTACGGGATGTAGGGTTGTCCAATGCAAACCAAACGGAATCAGGCCTACAGTAAGGCTTATAGATCATAAACATGCCACACATGTCCTGTGTGTGATACGTGCAACCAGAATACGCACTACACGTCTGGCATGTTAACAGAAGCCTATAGGACGAGTCCTATACCGAGCTTGGGTGTAGAGACACGGGAGCCGCCATTAGTTGCTCGGTGGCGGTTAATTGTAGCTAAACGGGCGTTCAAGCTCCGGTCTTTCCCGACTTCGCTGACTTTCCCTGCAGCTATTAACATCTGCGAACCCTTATAAGGACTCTATCGCACTCGTCCACGAGGAACGAAACCGTTCAGTATACGGAAAAAGCAGCTGATATAGGATCTCCACCAAACATATGGAGGGTGGGTTTGTGCTAAGCTTCGCCCTGGTTGTTATTGAAACATAGAGTAATTTTAGATTTGACAGGGTGCAACAAATTGTTCACTCCAGATTACGTGTTTCAGAATAAATTTATTACCGTTTTGAATGAGTAACAGGGTTCTAACGTGGCACACACAGATGGGTCCACAGACAGTGGAGGGAGGGTGGGGGGGTGTCGGGTTGTTCTGTCATTTTCCTGCCTCTGTCTTTAGGTTCCGTCGGCTTAGTGCGTTTACTGTCTTTGATGCCAAACTTTATGCAATTTTTAAAACTGTAGATCAGATGAAACGTGAACGTGGATCCCAATTCCTCATGTACTCTGACTCGCTTAGTACGCTGCAGCCAATGCAGTCTCCGTACCCAGCAGATAGAACTGTCCAGAACATCCACGATGCCATCCTGCGCTCGCAAAGACAGGGAGAGGAGGTCTCATTCTGCTGGGTACCAGGATACGTGGGTGTCCGTGGGGATGAGCTGACCAATGCCACGGCCAAGGAGGCATGCATGACTGCCCCACCCCTCTGCGTGCTGTGCTGTCATTGCTGCGAAGATCTCTCATGCGTCTTTGGGAGGAAGAGTAGCTGGATGTGACGTAAAATACATTGTGATCAATAAAGGAGACTGTGAGGCCATGGCCCACCTCCTTCCGGTTAGAATAGATGAAGTCTGTTTAACGCGACTTCGAATAGGACACGGCTCCCTGGCCCATGGCTTCCTTTCTCATACACTAATAACGGCCTGTTTGTGACGCATGTGGTGTGCTGGTTACGGTTCGCCACATTTTTAATTGACTGTATGTCATATAATGACGACAGGGTTAAAGCTGGTTTACCGACAGACCAGCCCTCAATTTTAGGTGATAATGAGATGGATGTGGCACGTGTCTTACGATTTTATGTTTTGTCTTCCCTTCTTCCTAAGCTCTTAGGTCGAAGCTTTTAGTAAGAGAATGACAGGTTTACCCAGTTACTATTTTTATGAGCTGCCAATCGTCTTTTCTGCACTTCTCTCATAGTGGCTGAGAGAGAAGAGGTTACTCTCTCTCCTATTTTTCGCATACGGAAAATTATTCAAGATTTCATTACAACCTGACGCACCTTGAGCGAGACTCTAGAAAATTAACGGCCTGAGTAGATGTTGATGGAGGCTGGTAGGGTGCTAAAAGCAAGAGGTATTTTTATGATTCTTAGCTCATAGAAATAGCTTGTTGGGAGGTGAAAGCAGTTGGTGGCGAGCCCATCCCTTAGTAAATCTTGCCTGACAGGCCCACAGCCGTACAGGGCAGACCTTCATCAAGACAGGGCTCCAGCAGATCAATGCTGCACTACCTGCCACGGCTCCAGCAGAAGCGTGGGCTGCGAAGATGGTCTAAAGGAACGCGTCTACTCAGTGGACTCGTAAACCGGGCATTGTGTGCAGAGCCACACGTGATAAAAATTCGAAAATTCACGTGTTTTCGTGTTTGCCGATAGTGCAAATAGGCCAATGAACCACTGCCCTCCAACGCCTCGGTTGTATAAGAAAACTCCAGCATCTGAGAAATGTTTATTATGCCTCATAGCTAGAGCTAACAAGCTCCAAGGCACAGGCGATTTAGATAAAGATCTTTGCGATTGTATTTATTCGCTTGTTGCCACGGGAAGCAGTACGGCTTCAGAAAAAATCATCTCCTCCCCCTTTGCGAAAACTTAAAAAAAAAGCCAGTAAATGACGGTTTCTTTTTTCGTTTCTTAACTCTTACCCTGACTCGACATGAGTTTGTGCTGTCGTGTGGGAGGGGAGAGCCTTGCGATTGGCTCAAGACGGGGTGAAGGCGGTGTCGCTCGTGCACTTTGTAGGAAAACGGAACTTTTTTTCTGGAGAGGTGCGAAGCACTCAGGTGTGAGACTTCGGTCTGGTAAGCACTTCTGGCCGAAGTTCTGACATGTGTGACTGGATCCTGGGACCTGCCCTGAGACTGACTTCACTTGCGAGTAGTTTAGAGTTGGTAGCCTGTAGTGAATTTCTTACTGTACCGACAGTGTGATTTCAAACATCTCGAACTACTCGTTTGCTGAGGGCACACCTTTTTAATACTAGTCTTGACAGTTGGTATCCTTCAGGGCTCTGATACAGAGTAAATTGTATCCGTTTGCCTGATCGCTAGACTGTGAGATTTTCGCATTTCTTTCGTGGCCGCGATCGATTCACAGGTGCCGCTTCCACATGTCACCTCCTCTGCCGCACACCTCTCACCAGCTGCAAGTCACGTAGCTGCACGAAGTAAACAGGGTAGAGTACTGCCGCCCCGGCGTTGTCAGGGCGTACAAATCTCAATCGCCACTTGCTCTCAGCTGCATCTATGTAGAGAAACTTCAGTGGATTGGATCAATCAAAGTCTGCTCACCGTCAGATCAATTCAGCTTGCGTTATCCACATTTTTAGGGCCAGAGTAGTTGAGTCACTGATCACGTAGTTAAACTGTCTATGCCAGCCAGGATCCATCCAGTGAAGTTTTAAAGCGTCTGTTAATAGCTTAGGAAATTCAATCTATAACTTGTTTAGTATAATTTATGTCTGGTTTGAAAAAACTACAGGGCTATTACAAATGATTGAAGCGATTTCATAAATTCACTGTAGCTCCATTCATTGACATATGGTCACGACACACTACAGATACGTAGGACAACTCATAAAGTTTTGTTCGGCTGAAGCCGCACTTCAGGTTTCTGCCGCCAGAGTGCTCGAGAGCGCATTGAGACAAAATGGCGACAGGAGCCGAGAAAGCGTATGTCGTGCTTGAAATGCACTCACATCAGTCAGTCATAACAGTGCAACGACACTTCAGGGCGAAGTTCAACAAAGATCCACCAACTGCTAACTCCATTCGGCGATTGTATGCGCAGTTTAAAGCTTCTGGATGCCTCTGTAAAGGTAAATCAACGGGTCGGCCTGCAGTGAGCGAAGAAACGGTTGAACACGTGTATCTGGACATGCTGGAAAATTGGCTCATGCCACAACTGGAGACCGACAACGCCGACTTCATCTTTCAACAGGATGGTGCTCCACCGCACTTCCATCATTATGTTCGGCATTTCTTAAACAGGAGATTGGAAAACCGATGGATCGGTCGTGGTGGAGATCATGATCAGCAATTCATGTCATGGCCTCCACGCTCTCCCGACTTAACCCCATGCGATTTCTTTCTGTGGGGTTATGTGAAAGATTCAGTGTTTATACCTCCTCTACCAAGAAACGTGCCAGAACCGCGAGCTCGCATCG
The DNA here is from genome assembly GCF_023864275.1 of Schistocerca cancellata. Classification (NCBI taxonomy): domain Eukaryota; kingdom Metazoa; phylum Arthropoda; class Insecta; order Orthoptera; family Acrididae; genus Schistocerca; species Schistocerca cancellata. The sequence goes on along the minus strand of NC_064631.1, from coordinate 94,827,015 downwards.
ACGATGCTTTCGAACTCATTGATGGGGACATGCTGCGCCGAGTGTGAGAGGAACTTGATTATCGGCTTGATATCTGCCGAATCACTAAAGGGGCACATATCGAACATTTGTGAATGCCTAAAAAAACTTTTTGAGTTTTTGTATGTGTGTGCAAAGCATTGTGAAAATATCTCAAATAATAAAGTTATTGTAGAGCTGTGAAATCGCTTCAATCATTTGTAATAACCCTGTATATGTTGTTAGTACACTAAATTTTGCCAACATTCTCAATCAATTAAATAATCCCATCAGAGTTATCTTTCATGACTGTCCAGATTATATATCACTGTTTGTAATTCTCTGTCTTGACTAGCTTGTTCCATTGCACTGTTCAGGGGAGTCGTGTGTGTTGTAAAAAGGAGTACAAGAGAGCGTACGACGTCTGAAGTCGTGTTTTGGGCTATCCTCATTTTGTATCTTATAGTCCCACTCGGCTCACACAGTCAGCGTATGGCGCTGATGACCGCGATGTTGAGCGCCTCCAGATGAAGCAACAACATCAACAACTCCGGAATGTTTGTGATGTAGAAGCCTTACTGTAGGCCTGATCCCGTTTGGTGTGCATTGGACTGCGCTACAAGCCGTAATAAGGACACTGCGCAGAACTTTTAAAGCTTTGTCATTTGGCATTTACCTCCCGGGATATTTTATGCACTGCATCCCATGTACCCATCGCTACTAAATATCAGCGAATCCGAAAATGCCTAAATAATGACACGCCTCATTGTAAAACAATAAAAAAATTTAACACTTCAACAAAGACTTCGAGCATCTAAAATAGCGATCCAGTTTGCGATGTTGTTTTGCATTTTCTACTGTCGCCCGTGGAAACCATACACATGTATGAGTCAGAGGAGTCCCATACTCGGGGAATGAGCGTAGGGAAGCAGGGGTAGGAAACATGCATCGCCGTTCTAGGCAACGTACTAGCGGAGGCTGTTTGCCGTTGTCTTCCTCCAACCTGCTGCGAAGTGTCAGTGTGGATGGATGTGATGAGAGTATCTGCAGTGTCGAGTCCCACGAGAAAGACGGCCGTGGGTTGCCTTGTTTGGGAGAGGAGACCAGACAGCGAGGTCATCGGTCTCATCGGATTAGGGAAGGACGGGGAAGGAAGTCGGCCGTGCCGTGAACCATCCAAGCATTTGTCTGGGGCGATTTAGGGAAATCACGGAAATCCTAAATCAGGATGGCCGGGAGCGGGATTGAACGGTAGTCCTCCCGTCCAGTGTGCTAGCCACTGCGCCACCTTCTCGGCGACGGGCCGTGGTGGGTACGTCACAGCACGTGACACTACATGTCTTACGAGTGCCAGCAGCCATTTTCGGCGACGAGTAACTAACTGTTTGAAACGAGTTTAATATTTCTTGGCTGCGCGTTTAAATGCATGCAATCTCTCGACAGGACACGACAAAATTAAATCTTTTACTGGTTACCTTTTCAATTATATGCTGATTTCCTGTCACCCGTGCACGGAGTCGAGTATTCGGGAAGTGTGACGAACGAGCAAATAGTGTGACGTCACAATTTCGTTGTGAGGTCCGTATTCCTCGTGGGCCCCAGTACGGTGTAGTGTTGGGTTTGTGTTGTTGTGGATCAAGACGAAATCCGGTGCCAGCACTTAAGCAACTTTCTCGAAGTGCACAAAGGGGCCAGCCGACCCTAACGCCCCCAGCCCAAGGACAAACCGCCTTGAACAGTGCCACATGCCCTCACTTCATCAGGCACTGCGGACAGTCTTAGTTTTCAACCCAGCATCTGCAAGTGATGGCGATCAGGAACTTCACGGCACCATCTCTGCTCCCCTTGCCGGCCAAATATTGGCAGTGAAAACTTTCCACTGTCAGGATTCGAACTGGCTTTCCTTAGAACTGAGCGCCACAGCACAGGCGTTTGTAAGGCCAGTATTACAGCATCATATTTCTAAGACGAAGAAATGTTATCAAATATTCGTCACATTTCGTCGGCAAAGATCTTTGACTTAGCGCTAAATGGGGATGTTACACTATCATCATATATTTCGTCAAATTTCAAGATGGCGAACAACGACAACTTGTTATTGCGCTTTGCAGTTGCTTGTAGCACAGTTGCATTGCGTGCGCATTTGGAAGAAAAGCAACCGAAAAAAGGAAACACAGTTGGATGAAGCCATAGGTATTATGTAGGGATAATAAAAGTATTCAGAAAAATTTATTACGAGAGCTGCAAGTGGAGAGCGTCAAGTCTTACATGTAAATTACTTACGAATGGGTGAGAGTGCATTTCAGTAAAGTGGCCCCTCACATTGCAAGACAGAACACTGTTGAGAGCCGGCCGGTGTGGCCGTGCGGTTCTAAGCGCTTCAGTTTGGAATCGCGTGACCGCTACGGTCGCAGGTTCGAATCCTGCCTCGGGCATGGATGTGTGTGATGTCCTCAGGTTAGTTAGGTTTAAGTAGTTCTAAGTTCTAGGGGAGTGATGACCTCAGAAATTAAGTCCCATAGTGCTCAGAGCCATTTGAACCATTTTTTTGAACTCTCTTGAGAAATGCTGTTTATACAGAAGAATGGCTCACCGTGACACTGCGATTTCTTGATATAGGAGAGAGCTATTCTAGTTTACAACACAGCACTCGAATTCCACACAGCACAATATCCAAAATAATTCCAGAACCGTGTGAAGCTATTTATAAAGCATTGAAGGGAGAATATCCGAAGGTAAATAAACGTTTAGTACGCTATATGCGCAATAGTAACTATTATTATTTTTGACTAATTTACTTCATGGAATTAGTGTTCCAACAATTACAAAATTAATAAAAAGTACGAAACAGATGAAGCGGTTTTTAACTTGTGGCATTCAGAGTTCAAAAACAGGCGAAGTAGAATGGAAAGATAAGAAAAAAATTTTAGAGTGTCTGCTGAAATGCTTCCTGGATGTTTCCTCATGTGGAGATGGATAGCTGTAGCTGTGATTGAGGGCATGAACTCGCCTGCAGCATCTTCTATCTGCCATCAACACACGATTAATAGCATGCACTGTGTCCCTTGCTTACCCCCACCCCCGTTGAAGCAAGGTTATTAAAAAGAGTCGAAGGAACACACCAGCACATGGTTGCAAACACGCTACAGAGGCATAAAATAGCTCTAGCGATGCCAGCGCTCCAAGCGGTTGCATTTCACATTGCAGTAACAGAACACGAATGACTTTTATGATCAAATCTAAGGCGAGGCTCTAGATTTGATGATAGCTCTTAGAGGAAAGGTGAGATTTGACAAAGTTTCCTTTTCCACTGTCAAATTTCTTTGACATAAATATTTGACTTATCAACTTTGACAAAGAAATATGACAACATAATATCGGGCTAAGTGACCACGGCTGGCGAGAATATTACGACTGTAAACAATAACATGCCAATTCTTAGTTGCGATGTAATGTACAACATAAAGCTCCGAAATTCTCAGGTTCAAAATGGTTCTGAGCATTTTGGGTCTTAACATCTGAGGTCATCAGTCCCCTAGAACTTAAAAAAGCACTCCGTCTTCAGGCCATGAGTGGCCTACCGGGACCATCCGACCGCCGTGTCATCCACAGTGGAGGATGTGGATAGGAGGGGCGTGGCGTGAGCACACCGCTCTCCCGGTCGTTATGATGGTATTCTTGACCGGAGCCGCTAGTATTCGGTCGAGTAGCTCCTCAACTGGCAGCACGAGGCTCAGTGCACCCCGAAAAATGGCAACAGCGCATGGCGGCCCGGAAGGAAGGTCACCCATCCAAGCATCGACCACGCCCGGCGGCGCTTAACTTCGATGATCGCACGGGAACCGGTGTATCCACTGCGACAAGGCCTTGGCCCCCTAGAACTTAGAACTACTTAAACCTAACTAACCTAAGGACATCACACACATCCATGCCCGAGACAGGATTCGAACCTACGACCTTAGCGGTCGCGCGGTTCCAGACTGAAGCGCCTAGAGCCGCTCGGCCACAACAGCCGGCTAATTCTCAGGTACATGATATGTTTTTAAGAAAATCTGTCTACATTCTACCGTAATTTTGTCCGTGCTCTACGATAACTCTGCGAATTTGAGTTAAAAACGGACTTCAAAAGCTACGTATCTCCTATGCGATACACCCTGCAGTGTACAAAGTGTGGTCCCTTGGACACTTCTTCAGTGCAGGAATCAGAGGGGTGAGGTGTTTGCACAGTGGAATAGCCGCGGTCTGGTGTAGCTGTACAGGAGGCAGGGTGACCCGGGGGTAGCGGCCGTCGCCCGCGCCCGGGGCAGCCCTCCGGGCTCCCTCCCTCACCCTCTCGCCCTCCGCGCTCCCTCTGCGGCCTATTGTCTCGCGGCCCGCTGGCCTACTTACTTTCCTAGACTGGCTGCGCGGTCGATGCGGGCGCCTTTTGTTTAACGGAACTCAACGCGACGCGCAGTCACGAGAAAAGAAGAACATTCCGAGCTGTTTTGTTAAGAAAGAGGCAAAGATTGCGCTCTGAGCCACTCACTACGGACCTTTATTGAGCGCACAGTTCTACCGCATCTTCTTTGTCTCTTTGCAACCGTCCTCTGGGCGAGCTTCTCCAATTCGTACTTCGGAAACGAAGATAACAATTAGCTTTCGGTTTCGCATTAAATAAAACCTTCTATTCCGCTGCTTATATCTGGTTAATGCTGTGCTAAAATTAAATATCAGAGTCAAAAGGGCATAATCAAAGGAGTGACGTCAGTATTTTTGTATCTTAACTCCCACCATCACGATGACACTCAAAACAGAGTGCTGGATGAAGTAACACATGATCAAAAAGAAGGTACGGCAATTCCAACATTTTTGTCGTATTTTCAGCAATCTTTGATCGCAAAAGTTTTTGTAGTTTTCAAGATCTTGTGTTATTAATATTTTCTCATTACAGGAAACCACACTGGAGCCGAATAAGTGATTTTATGGAGTTACTGACTTACCGCTGGTATTTTGTAGTTTGTTCCCCTAGCCTTTGAAGAAGATTCTTGAGCACAACGCAGCCTGATCCCAGAGATGAAAGAGCAGTTCTTCCACCAACTGGGCAGCTTCCTTCCCTCCCTGCCACCGAGATCTTCACAGTAATCGTTTAAAGATCCGTCATAACGTTCAACCAACAGACCAATTAGACGAAGGATTTTAAGGACGTGTTACACTTGCATCACTCCTCCTTTGCCCCAGATTGTATACGGCAGCGCCAGGGTTTCCAAAGAAATGATCCTTGTGGAAAGAATGTCAGAGCTTCGATTACCACTACTAGCCATCAAATAAGCGCCGCGCTGGAAAAGAAGTCTTGGGATACCCAGTAACTGGTTGGATGGAAAAAGTTGATCATGAAGAAGGAGCAGGCATCATGACTAATACATGGCCGCTTAGATGATGGTGGAGGTGATGGGGATGGTGTTGGTAGTGGTGTGGAGAGTTTTTGCATTTCGTTGTTTTACCGGTTTCGGTCATTGGAGATAATCCTCAAATCAACAGTTTCGATGCAAGTACGTGTTTTGATTATTAAACTTCAGCACAAGAAACCCACAGAAACTCCACAAAATATACACATCAGTGTGCTTATGAGGACTTCCGGTGATGAAGTGGTAAGAGGCAGTGCAAATAATCCCCACGTGAAAACATCGCACGTACACTGATCAGCATATTTCGTAGACTTTCAGCGGAGAGAGAGAGAGAGAGAGAGAGAGAGAGAGAGAACGGATGTGCAGTAATTAATCGGCACGGAGATTGAAGCCCAATCGCCTCCGTAGTCGATGAGCAGAAGTGCAAGCTGGCACGGAATTTTCGGAAGACGTTTCAAACTGCACGGGAGCGTGCATACTGCCTGCGAGAGGTAGGCTGAATTTCCCTGAAATCTGAACGTAGTGTTGCACTCGGGAATACTACGTATAAATGTGTGGAATGTCCAGAGTGTTTCCCATGATGTTATGGGAACTTCACTGCTCGTTCATTTGCCAAACTGGCTACTATTAGGAGGCAGCTTCAAATGGCGAGAGATTAATAATTGTGGAGGCAGCCGAACCAGCTGAGTTTCGCGTCGGCGAGAAACGAGCCAGTAATTTGTCTTTATGGGATTGATTAGCTAAGAAGCTTAAACGTTTGAACAATGTCCACTCTTTGCCCTCACATTGATGCGATGTATTTCTGTCTATGGGACATTTAAAGGAATTGAGTATGCCCAACCAGTCGCTAACGTGCAGAATTAAAGGAGTGCATGTCGCACAATGCGAATGGAGCCACGTTTGTTTGAACGACTGCTTGATCAACTGCGAAGAAAGGCTGAAATATGTGTCGGGACTCGTAGTAACCACATGCACCACTGCCTACAGTGTCTACTGCGTGACAAGTGATGACGGCCATTGTCTCAACAGGTGCTGGTTTCCACACATGTACCGCGATTGGACCAAAATATGAAAACTTCAAAAACGCAAATTACTATGTTTAATACCGTATAGGAAAACTGTTGACATTCAAAATGCTCCCAATCGTCTCGGAACGGATAAATACGATCCTGTATGGATTTCAAGACAACCTTATGCCATTCTCCCTGCAATATAGTGGCAAGTTCAGTTAACAGCGATGGAGACGTGTAGCGATCACGCCCCCTTGTCTCCAAAGTAAGTGACAAAATCTCAGTAATACTGACATCTGGTGACTGTGGCAGATACGACAATTCATCCACGGTATCACAAAACATGTCGTTGACGGTGAGGGCGGTGCGAATGGTGGTGCAGTCGTCTTAGGACGCAGCATCACTATTGGAGGACAACCATTCTACTATGAGATGAACCTGATCGGCCAAAATGCTCACATGATTCTTTGCATTAATGCGACCGTGAGGATTAATCATGGCTGTTCAAATCGTCACCAAATCGCCGTCATGTTTCACTCTTGGGACCGAAACTCGACCAGAAGTTGTAAAAAGTATGAAACAGAACTCATCCGACCAAATTACTTTCTCCCCTTGCTCCATAGTCCAGATGTTATGGCTACGACATCACATTTTCCTGTTACGGGCATTGGCATCACAAATGTGTGGTTTTGGGACTGTAGCCCGCCTTGCAATTCCCTGGTTGGGAAGATCCCTTCGTGATGTTTCGGTAGTGACAGGGTTCGCGAGTGCGACATTCTGTTCTGCAGTGACTTTGGCAGCTGTCGTCCTCTGTTGTTTGTCACAGTCCTGATCAATAACGGTCCGTAACGATCACTCAACACCCGTTTTCATCCGCGTTGTGAGTTAGTGGGTGACGGTTTTTCACCTTCACTGTAAGCTGTATAAATATTCGATATGGTACCTCTTGAAATACGGAATTCTTCAGCTACCTTGGTTACGCAGGTACCCACCATACGCGCATCCACAATTTGAGCACGTTAGAATTCACTGCCTCCGACATAAAGCACTGACAACTACACAGAACACTGTTCCGACCACGGCTGACTCGCATTGAGGACACTGCGCAAGTGCCGATCTTGGTCAAATACAGCAGTGCAACCTCCACGCTTGGCTAGCACCTGCATTTATTTTCAACCATTCGTTTCTCGCGATGTTTCCATATTTTTATCCAGCTCCTATGCTTACAGTAGCTAGTCTTATAGTTTTTACCAATACTATCTGCTGCAGGAATATGTGACATATTTGTTTAATCGTCCTGTACAACCCACGACGCGCGGCGAACTTGGCTGGGATATTTGTGTTAGAGAATGAGATGAGAACTTCCCCGTTACCTTATTCTCTTTCAGCAAAAGCACGCCTTTGATGACGGCCTGATTTCAAAATCACCAAGAGTACTAACTGTGTAACATTGTATGATTATACTGAAATTTGAACAGTTCGTTTTTTTATTTTTATAAATGTGTGCGTTTTTTGTTTGTACAGGGTGGAGCGATGAAAATTGATGATTTGGGAATGAAATAAAAAATAAATAAACACTTAGAAACATTTTTATTTTTCTCGTATTGGACAATAATGGACGTTTCTAATTACGTGGTTCAAAAAGTATATTAACACTAAATTCTGAAGATAGCTTGGGTCAAATGCAGGGAGTGAAAGGCTATTTACAATTTGTACAGAAACCAGATGGCAGTTATAAGAGTCGAGGGGCACGAAAAGGAAGTAGTGGTTGGGAAGAGAGTGAAACAGGATTGTAGCCTATCTCCGATGTTATTCATCTGTATACTGAGCAAGCGGTCAAGAAAACAAAAAGAAATTGGAGTAAGAATAAAATCCATGGAGAAGAAATAACAACTTTGAGGATGCCGACGACATTGTAATTCTGTCAGAGACAGCAAATGACCTGGAACAGCAGTTAAATGGAATGGACAGTGCCTTGAAATGAGGATATAAGATGAACATCAACAAAAGCAAAACGAGGATAATCAAATGTGGTCGAATTAAATCGGGGAGGGAATTAGATTAGGAAATGAGACACTTAAAGTAGCAGATGAGTTTTGCTATTGGGGCAGGAAAATAACTGATGATTGACGAAGTAGAGAAGGTATAAAATGTAGACTGGCAATGACAAGGAAAGCGTTTCTGAAGAAGAGAATTTGTTAACTTCCAGTACAGATTTGTGTCAGGAAGTTTTTTCTGAAAGTATTTGTATGGAGTGTAGCTATATGTGGAAGTGAAACATTGGCGATAAATAGTTTAGACAAGAAGAGAATAGAAGCTATCGAAATATGGTGCTACAGAAGAATGCTGAAGATTAGATGGGTAGATCACGTGATTAATGCAGAAGTACTGAATAGAATTGGGGAGAAGAGGAATTTTTTGCACGACTTGACTAGTAGAAGAGATCGGTTGGTAGAACACGTTCCGAGGCATCGAGGTACCATCAATTTAGTACTGGAGGGAAGTGCAAAGGATAAAAATCGTAGAGGGAGACCAAGGCATGAGTACACTAAACAAATTTAGATGGATGTAGTTTGCAGTAGTTACTCGGAGATGATAAATCTTGTACAGGATAGAGTAGCATGGAGAGCTGCATCAAACCAGTCTCTGGACTGCAGGCCACAACAACAACAGTATATCTGGCAAATGTCTACTTTCACAATCCACACACTGACGCAGTCGTTTTCTGAAATTCTCATGCACTCTTTCAAGCATGTCTTCTGGTATTCTTGCAATTTCAGTCTCAATATTGTTCTATATGTCTTCCAGGGTGTTGGAACGGTTGCAATACGCCTGTGACGTCTGGTAAGCCCAAAGAAAAAAAATCGCACGATGCTATGTCCGGTGATCGTGCGGGCCAGTTGAGATCCCCCATCCGAGAGATAAGCCTTTTAGGAAACGTCTGCCTTAAAAAATTCATGGTAATGCCCGCTGTGTGTAGTGGAACCGTCTTGTTGAAACCAGGTATCCTGTAATTGCATTGCCCCCAACGCCGGCTGGAAAAACTCTTGCAGCATAGCTAAGTAACGATCCGAATTCACAGGTACAGCACGACGACTTTCGTGGAAAAAGTAAGGACCAAAGATGTCTAACCGTGATATGGCGGTCCACACAGTGACGCGGTCTGAGTGGAGAATTTGCCTGGGGTTCGTGTTGTTCCTGTACCGCATATTCTGTTAGTTTACACGCCCACTGAGGTGAAAAATGTGCCTTGCTAAAAAAAAAGAAAAAAAGAAAAAAACATTTGCGTGACGGGGTATGGTTGCGAGCGTGTCTTAACAAGATGTTCTTCGTGTTACACAATCCCGTACTGACAATTGCTGAACAGCGCACATTTTATGCGGGTGAAAATTCAGTTCATTATGAAGAATCCGGTGGAGAGAACAAATGCCAAGTGCAAGTGCGTGTTTCCGAGCTGAGTGTTTCGGAGACTGCAGTTCTGCTGCTCTAACTCGTTCGACCTTTTGTGGTGTTGTAACGCTTCTCTCAGGCCCTCTTCCTACAGCTTACACATCCCCTGTTGTTCTGAACTCATTTACCCAATTTCAATTCGATTGCCGTCCAGGAACACGTCCGCGTGGGGGGGTACTGCAAATCGGAAACGAAAAGCACGCTGAACTTCAATGATCGAGTGGGAATTCTAGAAATACAATTCCACACAAATTGAGTGCTCCTCAAGTGTACACTGCATTATCGCAACCGAACAACAACTGAATGTAAACCTCCGGTCAGTCACTATAAACCACGTCCACTCTTACCTCTAATCGACCAACAGATCCGCCACAACGTGAATTCCAAAAAAAAAAAAAAAAAAAAAAAAGCAATGTACTGCACTCCACCCTGTACTTGGTTCACGAAGAGTTGGTGACTTGGTTGACATGTATGGGTGGACGCAGTAGAGTACAGCAAGTGGCTCCTTTCAACAACAGCCGGTGGCAGGTCCCTGAAGAACGAACCCGCTGTGGTTGCCGCCTCCCCTCGCAGCACGACGGGCCAAATTGTACTCATTTGCGGCTACCAGGATAGGCACTCGCTCATATAATTCTGAACGCTCGCTCCCCCTCTGCCCCGCCAGAATTTGCATACGTCAGCTAATCCCCCGTTTCATTATAGCGTCACTAATGACGTGCATCGCCTGCCACCCTCCCTCGCACGCAGCCATCGGGCGGGGGATGACGCGCCGGTACCAGCCAACGGCCAGTCGGCTAGGGGCGGCAGAAGAGGCGCGTTTAGCGGAGATTGTCTCGCCGACGACTAATATGGAATCTTATAAATGCGCGCAGCCCGGCGCGGGCACTGCATTAATGCAAATTTATTCGCGCCGCGCTCGTTGTAAGTTTTATTCGCCACCGCCGGGGGCAGGAGAGCGCCGTTGCATATGTATGCCCTTCCTCCGGCCTCCGCCCCCACCCGCTGTGTACTTCTTGGGTTACTTTACGAGCCCTGCCGGCGTATCGCGGCCGCATACACGGCCGCTGCCGGGTTCCCAGCTTTATTACAAACCGACAGCCCCATTCCCATGGTAATTTCTGCGCTCGGCCCCCACTCTGCAGCACTTAGGCCGTCTCGCCTCGTGACCTCCTGAAATTGTGTCTTAATTACAGGACTGTGTGAGGCTGCTTAGGCGCGTTGGGGCAGGAGAGTAGGTAGGTTGAGGAGGTGGGGGGGGGGGGGGGGCGGGGGAAGCTACCTGCCGCAGCTGACGAGTGCGTCTTGGCCGCGAGCACGTGTGTGTGCGCGTGTGTGTGTGTGTGTGTGTGTGTGTGTGTGTGTGTGAGGTGAGGCAGCCAAGGCGGGGGGGGGGGGGGGCGGGGGGGAAGAAAGCTGCTCGCGTTTGCAGCAGTGCGCACGCTCACCTTGCTGACGCGAGCTTGCTAATTAAGGAAGCGGTCCTTCGTAGCATTTCCTTCTTTGCGCAGCAACAGGGGCCGAGTCACTAACAGCGCCTGTTTCATGCTTATTCTGCGAACTCTTGCACCGCTGCGCAGATGCCGCGGCGCGTACCGTACTTCCCTTCACATTAATTTCTTGTGTAACGTACTGTGCAGACTCCTATTTCAACTACTCAAGTGTGTCAGAGTAGGTATGTAATGCGCTGCAGTTCGGAATCCTGTGTCAGTCGGCACCTTTGGGTTTGAGAGAAGGGGGATTGTCGTGGGGTGTCATGGTCACGCTGTACCATCACTGGTACGGATCGCTTCACCGTCTTGTATCAGTTGAGTTAATTTATTTCAATAGTAAAGCGGGCAGTGCAAGCTGTCGGGTGTTGGCTGACACATTCTCACGCTACGTAGCGGATTTAGGGACATACCCTGTTTACTGTGGAGTTGCAGCATATTTGGTCAATAGGTTTGTTTATTAATAAATAAATCTTCTGATACCAGTCACGATTTTTCTTTATTTTGGTTTTCGCACTATGCGTTTCGAGAAATAATTCCCATTTTCAAGTGCGTTTTTGTGTGCATTAAGCCATCTCTTTTGATGTTGTAAGTGTGTGTGAGTCTGGCAACATCAAAAGAAATGGCTTAATACACACAAAAGACGCACTTGAAAATGGGAATTATTTCTCGAAACGCGTCGTGCGAAAAGTAAAATAAAGAAAAATCGTGACTGGTACCAGAAGATTTATTTATTAATAAACAAACCTATTGTTTCTACAGTCGCAGGCTTTCAAATCAGATATTTGCTCAAGTTGGGTGGCATCCTGGGGAAGTTCCCAGAGCCTGCTCGATGTTTTCTGAAGCTACAATTTCTGGGAGTTAACCAGTTACACACGTCCTCAGTGGAGCCAGATGTAGCAAAAATCTATTCAACATGCATGTCAACAACAATTCATTCTTTTCGTTCGCGTGAAACGTGAGAAATTTAGCTGATCCTCAAAAATACATCTGTTTGTCGTGTCCTGTGTATTGCCTCCCGCTTCGGCAATTGCGTGCGCTACTTCAGCGAACAGTACTAGGGTATCGTGAAAAGGAATGCTTCCGAAATTTGTATTCTGTTCTCAGTTCTCATTGAGGTGTTACATGCCATGCATATTACTCGGTCGACCTTCCCGCTTTACTGACGCAAGTTGCAACCCTCTGTCGTTAGAGGGCTCCGAATTGTTGCGTGTAACATGGTGGTATGTAACATAAGTGTGTTGGTGGGTGAGAAATAGCGCGCTGCAATCGAGATCCTAACCGCACCAAACGCGCCTGCAATTGAAATCCATAAAAGAACGAAAGCTGTATAAGGTGAAGATTGTTTAGACATCAGTAATATGCGACTATGGATTGTTTGTGATCGTAATCAAGGAAACGGTGTCGCCGACCGTGGTGGCCATGCGGTTTAGGCGCTGCAGTCCGGAACCGCGCGACCGCTACGGTCGCAGGTTCGAATCCTGCCTCGGGCATGGATGTGTGTGATATCCTTAGGTTAGTTAGGTTTAAGTAGTTCTAAGTTCTAGGGGACTGAAGACCTCAGATGTTAAGTCCCATAGTGCTCAGAGCCAATTGAACCATTTTTAAGGAAACGGTGTTGCTGACCTGAACGCGTATGGCAGAGCTCGGAGTGGACAACTGCGTACGTCAATGAACTAGGGTCATCAAAATCGGGTTGATGAACTCACCAGAGAAAATATATGCACCGAACATGCGCATACTTTTCTGTACTGCAGCTCCGCTATGGTGGCCTGCACACCCACTCGTATATCACGCTTACCAGAGGGCAGTGTCTGTGTTATCCGACGATTTGTTGCCGTCAAAACTGCGGCAGTGTGGCTGCCAGACACGGCAATATTGTGGTATTTCCTATCGATATTGCTGGCGGAACAGGTAGTTGCCGATGTACACTCCGGGAAATGGAAAAAAGAACACATTGACACCGGTGTGTCAGACCCACCATACTTGCTCCGGACACTGCGAGAGGGCTGTACAAGCAATGATCACACGCACGGCACAGCGGACACACCAGGAACCGCGGTGTTGGCCGTCGAATGGCGCTAGCTGCGCAGCATTTGTGCACCGCCGCCGTCAGTGTCAGCCAGTTTGCCGTGGCATACGGAGCTCCATCGCAGTCTTTAACACTGGTAGCATGCCGCGACAGCGTGGACGTGAACCGTATGTGCAGTTGACGGACTTTGAGCGAGGGCGTATAGTGGGCATGCGGGAGGCCGGGTGGACGTACCGCCGAATTGCTCAACACGTGGGGCGTGAGGTCTCCACAGTACATCGATGTTGTCGCCAGTGGTCGGCGGAAGGTGCACGTGCCCGTCGACCTGGGACCGGACCGCAGCGACGCACGGATGCACGCCAAGACCGTAGGATCCTACGCAGTGCCGTAGGGGACCGCACCGCCACTTCCCAGCAAATTAGGGACACTGTTGCTCCTGGGGTATCGGCGAGGACCATTCGCAACCGTCTCCATGAAGCTGGGCTACGGTCCCGCACACCGTTAGGCCATCTTCCGCTCACGCCCCAACATCGTGCAGCCCGCCTCTAGTGGTGTCGCGACAGGCGTGAATGGAGGGACGAATGGAGACGTGTCGTCTTCAGCGATGAGAGTCGCTTCTGCCTTGGTGCCAATGATGGTCGTATGCGTGTTTGGCGCCGTGCAGGTGAGCGCCACAATCAGGACTGCATACGACCGAGGCACACAGGGCCAACACCCGGCATCATGGTGTGGGGAGCGATCTCCTACACTGGCCGTACACCACTGGTGATCGTTGAGGGGACACTGAATAGTGCACGGTACATCCAAACCGTCATCGAACCCATCGTTCTACCATTCCTAGACCGGCAAGGGAACTTGCTGTTCCAACAGGACAATGCACGTCCGCATGTATCCCGTGCCACCCAACGTGCTCTAGAAGGTGTAAGTCAACTACCCTGGCCAGCAAGATCTCCGGATCTGTCGCCCATTGAGCGTGTTTGGGACTGGATGAAGCGTCGTCTCACGCGGTCTGCACGTCCAGCACGAACGCTGGTCCAACTGAGGCGCCAGGTGGAAATGGCATGGCAAGCCGTTCCACAGGACTACATCCAGCATCTCTACGATCGTCTCCATGGGAGAATAGCAGCCTGCATTGCTGCGAAATGTGGATATACACTGTACTAGTGCCGACATTGTGCATGCTCTGTTGCCTGTGTCTATGTGCCTGTGGTTCTGTCAGTGTGATCATGTGATGTATCTGACCCCAGGAATGTGTCAATAAAGTTTCCCCTTCCTGGGACAATGAATTCACGGTGTTCTTATTTCAATTTGCAGGAGTGTATTTGCCAGGCTCTGACGGTGTCGTCTTCCACAGTTGGAGAATATTTCGTACGGCCGGACCATTATGTGCTTCTCTCTTACTGTGACACTGAGGGAGCCGCGGTGCCAAGCCACATAATCTGAGCGCTGAAACTATATTATTTCGCTTCAGTGCTGAAGGTGGCACTCGCACATAGAAGCACTTGGTCACATGGCTCTGAGCACTATGGGACTTACCTTCTGTGGTCATCAGTCCCCTAGAACGTAGAACTACTTAAACCTAACTAACCTAAGGACATCACACACAACCGTGCCCGAAGCAGGATTCGAACCTGCGACCGTAGCGGTCGCGTGGTTTCAGATTGTAGCGGCTAGAACCGCTCGGCCACTGCGGCCGACATAGAGGCACTTGATTTGTTTGTGGTCTACAAGAATGTAGAAGTGGGCAAACAAGAGAACCATAAATTTCATAAGGGTGACACTTACATCTATTACGAGTGTGGGTAACACAGAAAATAACATATCTATAGCCCTAGTTATACCTCCAGTAACAAAAAAATTTAAGTTACTATTTTGTGAATCAATGTGGTGGAACAAATGTGTCATTAAACCTAGGTTCATGTTTTCATTGGAGCCCACGGTTTTCAAAGCTGAACTTTCGTCTGTATACGGTAAAAATGTTACAAATGTACCAAAAAATTTTTTTTGCATTTCAGTGAAAAACATGAAATATAACATCGAAATTTTCAAAGTAAAATTTAAAGATGGCTTCGGAGTCTCACATTACTAAGTCCTTCTTTTTTTAATTTTTTACATTCTCTATATACCCCACTAAATATATATCATAAATTAGACATCAGAATTACTAAGGAGTGTAATAACATTTCAAAACATTGTTGTAATGTACAAGGTACTCGCATAAGATATTCCTGGAAGAAGATGGTTGGACTTGATTTTAGTGAAACAGTGGATTTTAGTGAAACAGTGCTCTGTCGCAGTCCTGCAGAGATGCCGGGCCACTAGTCGCTTACAGCCTTCTATAGGCCCAGACCACTGTCCGTAGTATTACTCTTAAAGTTTCTAAAGCTTCTCGCTGGCTGTTAGCTCTAGGCAGAAATGGGACATAGACTTTCAGACGCTCAAAACTGAATACTAGTTTAGTGGTACATACGTATCAACCACGAAAGAGTTAATGTGCATGATCAATTAGAAACTGGTTTAACATCAGTCAACATAGAACTTTACTTACAAAAAACTTAAAGGTCAGGAAGTTACATGGCGCCCCCCTCCCCCCATATCTTCCCCATTCTACCCATCCTAGTCTGCCTCCAGGGGTTGTGACCAGATACACAGGCCTGGTAAAGTGTCTTTCATCGGCAGTGACAACGATGGCTGTACTCTTGCCTTTTTGCACATGTGCCGTGGGAGAACTTCTTCTTGCAGAAGGACGACGCCACCGACTTGGGTACCTGCCGATATTCCGTTGGGCGATTGTTTTGGTGGAAATTGTGCAAGATCATGAGATATTCTTTGCTCCAGTGCTCCCAGATATCTTCTGCCGTCCTATGACTATTTATAATCTCTCTTGAAGTCATCTGTAAATGGCGGGTCGAATCCTGTTCGTGAGACTCTACCCCCACAAGGAAGTCTGCTGAGACGAGCATTTCGTCTTCTTTTTGGGCGACTGGCCTCGAACTGAGTGCAGTTTCAGAATTCATGAGCACAGTCTACAGCTCTTCCTCGTCCATGCTGGAGTGCCCGAGTACATTGCGGAGACAGCGTTTGGCTGAACCGACGATTCTCTCCCACAATCCTCCCTAGCAAAGTGAACGCACAACTAAAAGCTTCTACGTTATCCGTTGCTGTGCGAGATGTTGGTGGGCCCTATCAACAGAGATGGCCGTCCATACTCCCGTTATCTATTCGTCAGCTGAGTGGAATTGTTGGGCATTGTCACTGTAGACGACGTATGGAATGCCGCGACTACTAATAAGTCATTGTGGTGGCGACAAAAGTCGATCCGTTTTTGCATTGTGGGCCATCTGTAGGTGAACGGCTCTAGGGACAGCACAGGTGAATAGTACCATATAGCATCTAGTTGCGATTCTTCCCGCTATGCCATACAACGACCCTGCAAAATCAGTGCCTGTGATTTGGAATGTTGTATTCCCTGTAACCCGGTCGGCTGGTAGTGGAGCTTCTATTTCTTGACCGGCAACGCCGTGACCTGTTTTACTGGGAAGGCAGCGGTGAACGCCTTCTTTATGTCGCGATAGCGCAACAGGCGTGTAGTGACCAAAAGGAGAATCGGAGTTGTGGATGGATGTTTCTGACCCCAGAATGATGCAGACAGATGTGAGTATGCAGGGATAAAAACTTCCGTCGTCGTTCCGTGGTTAATTTGGCATAATGCAGACGCAGCAGCTCTTCACCCGAAAAATGACTGAGACACTTCGTTTTCGATCCATTGGGTAGTGGCGTATTTGCCTTCAAAGTCTTGATTATATGAAAAAACATTATTCTTGTACAGCCTTGATCCAATAATGTAGAGCTGCTGCCATTTATTCTCCTGCAAACTCACCGTGCAAGTTCACCTTCTCAGTAAGTTTCCTTTCCGACTGGAGAACGTACAGCAGCTTCCGGTAGGGACTAAATGGTTCAGCACCTATCAGTACCCTTATAACGTGGCTACGCTCTTTAATAACAAGTATTTAATGACCTGTGTCCCTAATGTTTCTTATTTCACAGGAAAAGGCATCGATTTCAAACAATAATTCTAAACGAAAAAATGCAACCAATGTTATAACTTGATTGTTATCGCACAGATACTTAACATCTCCGACAACGATCTAGAAGGAAATTTTGTAAAAAGTTAAGTAATTAAATTCACGTCGTTATAATTCTGAGTAAGTAATACTATGTAATATAGTTTTCGTTTGTGACTGAACTGAGATCGAACCCGCGTAATAATTACTATTGTGTACGAAGGTAGTAAAGGGACAAAAGTAGACACGCGCTTTTTGAATGAAGAAGGTGAGTATGCCAAAATTATTTTAAATAAATTACTAATGCACTGAAATTACTAGGAGTTAACGAAATTTACTAATTGTTACTTACTAGAAACGCGTCGCACGAAATGTGCTGTACGATGTCACTCACCGTAATGTTATCTGTCGTCAGGTTTCGTGGAGAAGATACCTACTACTATCACTGCTTTGTAAGAAATGATAGCTCAGGAATGTTCGTAGTGACTTCGGTAACTACCAACAAACGCCTTTGAAATGCCAGTGTTATGAAAGACAAAAAAAATATGAAATATTTGCAAACACACAATAAGAATTATAAAAGTCAGTATAGTCAAAATAGCGCACATATTTTACTTTGCCAATTATTTGAAATTACTATTACATTGTACTGTCTATAGATTATTACTAATTCGTTGCTGCAGAACCCTACCACGCAGAAAGAACTTTAGCTACTACTGCGTCTAGTTTCATGAACTACATAGTATAATTTAACAGCAAATGTAATCAATTTTCCCTTCACTAGGTAGTCTTATCCCTTTATCTTATGATTCTCTTAGTAATAATACTGAAAAGATAGGCCCCTGCTGATGGTTAACGGGACATTGTTCGTGAAATTCGTTGAAATTTGACATTTTCTGTTTTCCACTCCATAATGTACTTCGGACTTTCCTGAACATTTTGGTATATAATACATTAAAAAGGCCCGCTCGTGTGCCTTTGATGACTGCACGAGACAAAGCCTTACGCCTCGCCTGGCCCCATCAACATCGCCAATGGGCTGTTGAAGACTGCAAACATGTGCTTGGTCGGACGAGTCTCATTCCATCATTCCAAATTGTATTGAGCGGATGCACGTGTACGGGTATGGAGACAACCTCATGAATCCATGGACCCTGCACATCAGCTGGTTGAGGCTCTGTAATGGTGTGGGGCGTGTGCATTTTGAGTGATACGGGACCCTTGGTACGTCGGTACGTCTAGAGACGACTGTGATAGGTGACACATACAAAAGCATCCTGTCTGATCACCTGCACCCATTCATGTCTATTTTGAATTTCGACGGATTTAGGCAATTCCAGCAGGACAATGCGACCCCCCCATACGTCCAGAATTGCTACAGAGTGTCTCCAGGAACACTCCTTTGAGTTTAAAAGCTTCCGCTGGCTACCAAACTCCCCAGAAATGAACATTATTGAACATTTCTGGGATGCATTGCAAAGCGCTGTCCGGAAGAGATCTCCATCCCCTCATACACTTACGGATTTATGCACTGCCGTGCAGGATTCATGGTGTCAGTTCGCACCAGCGCTACTTCAGATATTAGTCGAGTCGTGGTGTCGCCTTGCTGCGTGCTCGCGGGGGCCCTAAACTATATGAGGCAGCTGTACCAGTTTCTTTGGTTCTTCAAAATGGTTCAAATGGCTCTGAGCACTATGGGACTTAACATCTATGGTCATCAGTCCCCTAGAACTTAGAACTACTTAAACCTAACTAACCTAAGGACAGCACACAACACCCAGCCATCACGAGGCAGAGAAAATCCCTGACCCCGCCGGGAATCGAACCCGGGAACCCGGGCGTGGGAAGCGAGAACGCTACCGCACGACCACGAGATGCGGGCTTTGGTTCTTCAGTGTAGTACACCAACTGATGGGCGAATGTGTCACCACTTGCAACAGAGACGTCCAATTGAGCAACGAGGTGTTTGTGTTACGTCCATCACCTCGAATGAGTGTTCGGATGTCCCAACATTGCAGGAGTCATAGCTGTGTGCAGCCGTCGACATGCGGGAGGTCGGACTGGTTTGGGCGACCTAGTTGCGATGATGACAGACATCTCGGCGAACAGCTCACCGTGCTTTTGTTGACATTCTGAAAGCGCCAAGAGAAACTCAATGATAGCTCTCTGCTTGGAGCGCATCTCCGTTACAGACGTCATGTTGAAGGCCACATATAGCGCCACGACGTGTCGAAACTTTATGATACTATAGGGACTGAGGCAGGAATATTCCACGATGTTCTACAACAAATTCCGCATATTTTCAACGAAATTGTCAGAGCAAAAGAAAAGAGTTGGACTGCTTACCCTCCTATTTAGATTCAGAGTTAGCCTGAATTTTGAAGCTAGATGCTGGAACTGCGCGTTAGCGCCAGCATTTACCATCACGCCTGCAGATAGCCTCGCACAGCAACGGCACGACAGGACAGGAGACAAGCAAGGTACGGCGGAATGCCTGCTGGGTGCCGAGGCCACGCGGTGCTCCTGCGGCCGCCGCTGGCTGGCTGGCTGCCCCACGAGTTGGCAACGAGTTGCCGCTGCCCGGAGCGCTTCCCCCGCAGAGTTGGCTTTAATTGTCTTAGTTACCTTTCCGGCGCGGACCGCCAATTACAGAGACCATTCGCCTGTCCCCGGAGCTCGATACAATGTTTAATTCATGTGCGCAACTTGCTGTAGCCCGCAGCAGCTAGCCCAGCTTAACTAGTTCAGCAGGGTGGCAGGAGTTGCGCAGAGATCTGCCGCCGTCACTGTCTGCAGACAAACGCGCATTCTACTATCGACATGGAAAAGAATGAAACTGCAATACCTGTATCTGTCGGAGCATGGTGCATCTTTTGACACAAAACTCGTCTTTCCTAGAGAAACTGTATAAAGTGAGTGCCCTGTCCTCAAGCGACTTCCATGTTCTTATCACGATTTTAGAATGTCGCTTTCTTGTCTGTCTGTTAGATGCATATTTTGCATCTGATTTTGAACTAACTCCCCGATGAGCTAGAGTCTCGAAATTTTAAACATAGCTAAAAACAGGACGACAGTGCATATAACTCGTTTCTTTGTCGATCTGTTTGGTAGTTGTGAGGTGGGAATGAAAAGGTTGGCAACGCCTGACATCGCCTGACATCTAGGCTGCCCTGCAGATCCAGCATGTTGAGTAGGTAGTATCAGAAGGCGTTCAAGGTGGTATGCGAGAATACAGGTAGAACTAAGCAAAGAGAGGAGGGCGGAGGGGGGGGGGAGCAGATGAACAATGAGGAGAAAGGAGGAGGAGATTTGTACAGTAATATGACGCATTTATGCATGAGCAAAGCCACTAATAAAAAGCTAGTAATATACAGGGTGGTCAGCAACAGTCTGAAAAGCTTCTTATGATAGTGCAGGGTACGTCGTGTTGAAGCAAATTTAAGAAAAAATTCGATACTTTGCGCCGTTTCCGAGATGACTTGCAATGAAATTAGCCAGTCAAGCCGTTTTGCACGCAAATTAAAGCTGCACGCAAGAGACAGTGTCGCCATATGTGCTCTTCATTTGGCTTTCTCAAACCGAAAAAGAGAGCAATGTAAAAATTGGAGACACGGTACAGCAGTAAGGATTCAACCAGAGCCACAGGCTGAGCATTCTCGTGCACTAACATCCACACTATGTGAACAACTGGCACTATTTGTATCAAGCAGGCCAGTTGAATTTGTGAGTGCAGCTGTCTGACTGGCTAACTTCAGTGCTAATTACATCGGAAATAGTGCAACCCATGGATTTTTTCTTAATTTTTTTCTCATCATGAACAAACCTGCATCACCCTTGTAAGCTTTTCAGAGAGTTTCTGACAACCCTATATAAATAATTAATTAAATATAAAAATAATCTTATCAAAATGTTGAAAATCGATTGAAAAATCTCTAGCACACAAGATTAAAGCACAGAAAATAGTTATTTACAAAAAAATAAATCCTTAATATAATACGTTTGAGTAACCCGGTTGCAAAAGCGGCTAAGTCAGTTTCAAAAGATTTTTGGGAAAAGCCGAAAAACGTAGCCTTGCTCTCAAAGCGATATTACAACGGTGGTTATTGTCTCGAAAAACATAGCGACCAAATCATAAATGTCTCTGTAATTGTAAATGAGCTCCTTATTAGTATTTTTATATAAAAATTTGTACTTAGCCTGTTTTGAAATCGCATAAAAAAAATGGTTCAAATGGCTCTGAGCACTATGGGACTCAACTGCTGTGGTCATAAGTCCCCTAGAACTTAGAGCTACTTAAACCTAACTAACCTAAGGACATCACACACATCCGTGCCCGAGGCAGGATTCGAACCTGCGACCGTAGTGGTCGTGCGGTTCCAGACTGTAGCGCCTTTAACCGCTCGGCCACTCCGGCACGCTTGAAATCGCATCGGCGGCCATGATGGAATGCAGTCGGTTGCAAAACCGGCCGAAAAATCAATTCCGGTTTTTATCTAGCTATGTCGGTAAGAATGGTAGACTACAGTAGTACACTAAAATAATGTGAAAGGAAGAAAATTAAACGAACAAAGTGCTGAAATACTGTTTTATTTTAAATATGTAAAACGATTGACACCTTTACATAAAAAAGCTAAACATAGATCACTACAAGGTACAATATTAATATTCCACACAAGGCGATGTCTGACACTAAGGATGTGTTCACTACGTAGTGTACTTGTAGATGGAGCGTGTTAAACATGTCCCAGAATCTGCTTTCCACTTCCGGAGTTCGCGCTGTCAGATTTCTTTCTGTATTACGGATACTTTCACGGAAACGGCCACTTTACGTAGGAGGCGATGCAGACGTCCGAATGTTTGTTGTTGTGGAACCTGTCAGTTGGGAAAGCACCGTCGATACTCTCTCACTACAGCTTGTTCATTTCCATTCACAGACCCGTACGCTATTGTATTTTCCTTCCGTTCGTATCGTCATAATTTACATTACACTATTGAGATGGCTGTATGGACTCGTCCTGAAAGCCAATATTTAAAAAAAGAGCCGACCATCCGTAGACAGAATAGTTTTTAATGTCGGTACACATTCCCATGCAGCGATACGGACACAACAGCTTACGTCAGCACCACAAACAAAATGTTCCCTAACATCAAAATACACTACTGGCCATTAAAACTGCTACACCACGAAGATGACGTGCTACAGACCCGAAATTTAACCGACAGGAAGAAGATGATGTGATATGCAAATGATTAGCTCTTCAGAGCATTCACACAAGCTAGGCGAGGTGGCGACACCTACAACGTGCTGACATGAGGTAACTTTCCAATTGATTTCTCATACACAAACAGCAGATGACCGGCGTCGCCTGGTGAAACGTTGTCGTGATGCCTCGTGTGAGGAGGAGAAATGCGTACCATCACGTTTCCGTCTTTGATAAAGGTCGGATTGTAGCCTATCGCGATTGTGGTTCATCGTATCGCTACATTTCTGCTCGCGTTGGTCGAGATCCAATGACTGTTAGCAGAATATGGAATCAGTGGGTTAAGGAGGGTAATACGGAACGCCGTGTTGGACCCCAACGGCCTCGTATCACAAGCAGTCGAGATGACAGGCATCTTATCCGCATGGCTGTAACGGATTGTGCAGCCACGTCTCGATCCCTGAGTCAACAGATGGGGACATTTGCAAGACAACAATCATTTGCACGAACAGTTCGGCGACGTTTGCAGCAGAATGGACTATTAGCTCGGAGACCATGGCTGCGGTTACCCTTGACGCTGCGTCACAGACAGGGGCCCCTGCGATGGTGTACTCAACGACGAACCTGGGTGCACGAATGGCAAAACGTCATTTTTTCGGATGAATCCAGGTTCTGTTTACAGCATCATGATGGTCGCATCCGTGTTTGGCGATATCGCGCGGAACGTACATGGAAGCATGTATTCGTCATCGCCATACTGGCGTATCACTTGGCGTGATGGTATGGGGTGCCATTGGTTACATGTCTCGGTCACCTCTTGTTCGCATTGACGGCACTTTGAACAGTGAACGTTACATTTCAGATGTGTTACGACCCGTGGCTCTACTGTTCATTCGATCCCTGCGAAACCCTACATTTGAGCAGGATAATGCACGACCGCATGTTGGAGGTCCTGTACGGGCCTTTCTGGATACAGAAAATGTTCGACTGCTGTCCTGGCCAGCACATTCTCCAGATCTCTCACCAACTGAAAACGTCTGGTCAATGGTGGCCGAGCAAGTGGTTCGTCACAATACGCCAGTCACTACTCTTGATGAGCTGTGGTATCATGTTGAAGCTGCATGGGCAGCTGTACCTGTACACGCCATCCAAGCTCTGTTTGACTCAATGCCCATGCGTATCAAGGCCGTTATTACGGCCAGAGTTGGTTGTTTTGGGTACTGATTTCTCATGATCTATGCACCCAAATTGCGTGAAAATGTAATCACATGTCAGTTCTAGTATAATATATTTGTCCAGTGAATACCCGTTCATCATCTGCATTTCTTCTTAGTGTAGCAATTTCAATGGGCAGTAGTGCATAAAAAAAGAGCCGACCATCCGTGGACAGAATAGTTTTGAATGTCAGTACACATTCCCGGGCAGCGACAACGACACAACAGCTTACGTCAGTATCACAAACAAAATGTTCTCTAACATCAAAATATGTATGTTTCGAAGTTCTCTGCTTCCCGTATTAATTTGAACGAACAGTTATGGAACACTCTGTATACCATTATCTTAACATTTTGATGTGCATGTATCGGTCAGTAAAACCCTGAACTCATAAGAGGGAAGAGGAAGTTAGGCCAACTGTAACTGTGCACACTTACGGAAGGCATGCGTCCTTCTGCTGTAGCGCTTCGCCTGACGTGTTTCGTCAGAGGTGAGCTGTACAGACCGCACACACTAACTTTTGCTTCCACTCCACTTGGGCAATACAGCCCGCCTGCAGCCGACACATACCAGCACTTGGACGGTCAGAAACGAGAGTGCCCAAAGCGATACGCCGCGCCGCGCCGGCGAGGACAGCGCGGCCCGCACTCGGCCTGATCCGCGACCGCGCCTGCCTCTGCTCGCCTCGCCCTGTTTGGCCGGCTGGGAGCGGCGTTTCGTTTAAACGGCCGCGTGTCGTGTTTTAACGAGAGCGCCGCCTGACAGCCGCTACACGGCTTGCCACTCTGCCGGACTTGAGCCGCCATCTCGCATTCAAAGCTCTCCCCGCCCTCCGGCGCCGGCTGCTCGCTGAGCAGTTGGAGGGTCACCGTTGCTGCCCTTTCAACTCTTCTACCGGCGGCAAAGTTGATATTATCGGCTTCTGGGTCGTCACCTAAGCAAACGGAAAATACCTGCTCTGAGGCACGCTCCAGGGAGAAGACATAATAGTAAAACACAAAACAAAATACACTCCTGGAAATTGAAATAAGAACACCGTGAATTCATTGTCCCAGGAAGGGGAAACTTTATTGACACATTCCTGGGGTCAGATACATCACATGATCACACTGACAGAACCACAGGCACATAGACACAGGCAACAGAGCATGCACAATGTCGGCACTAGTACAGTGTATATCCACCTTTCGCAGCAATGCAGGCTGCTATTCTCCCATGGAGACGATCGTAGAGATGCTGGATGTAGTCCTGTGGAACGGCTTGCCATGCCATTTCCACCTGGAGCCTCAGTTGGACCAGCGTTCGTGCTGGACGTGCAGACCACGTGAGACGACGCTTCATCCAGTCCCAAACATGCTCAATGGGGGACAGATCCGGAGATCTTGCTGGCCAGGGTAGTTGACTTACACCTTCTAGAGCACGTTGGGTGGCACGGGATACATGCGGACGTGCATTGTCCTGTTGGAACAGCAAGTTCCCTTGCCGGTCTAGGAATGGTAGAACGATGGGTTCGATGACGGTTTGGATGTACCGTGCACTATTCAGTGTCCCCTCGACGATCACCAGTGGTGTACGGCCAGTGTAGGAGATCGCTCCCCACACCATGATGCCGGGTGTTGGCCCTGTGTGCTTCGGTCGTATGCAGTCCTGATTGTGGCGCTCACCTGCACGGCGCCAAACACGCATACGACCATCATTGGCACCAAGGCAGAAGCGACTCTCATCGCTGAAGACGACACGTCTCCATTCGTCCCTCCATTCACGCCTGTCGCGACACCACTGGAGGCGGGCTGCACGATGTTGGGGCGTGAGCGGAAGAAGGCCTAACGGTGTGCGGGACCGTAGCCCAGCTTCATGGAGACGGTTGCGAATGGTCCTCGCCGATACCCCAGGAGCAACAGTGTCCCTAATTTGCTGGGAAGTGGCGGTGCGGTCCCCTACGGCACTGCGTAGGATCCTACGGTCTTGGCGTGCATCCGTGCGTCGCTGCGGTCCGGTCCCAGGTCGACGGGCACGTGCACCTTCCGCCGACCACTGGCGACAACATCGATGTACTGTGGAGACCTCACGCCCCACGTGTTGAGCAATTCGGCGGTACGTCCACCCGGCCTCCCGCATGCCCACTATACGCCCTCGCTCAAAGTCCGTCAACTGCACATACGGTTCACGTCCACGCTGTCGCGGCGTGCTACCAGTGTTAAAGACTGCGATGGAGCTCCGTATGCCACGGCAAACTGGCTGACACTGACGGCGGCGGTGCACAAATGCTGCGCAGCTAGCGCCATTCGACGGCCAACACCGCGGTTCCTGGTGTGTCCGCTGTGTCGTGCGTGTGATCATTGCTTGTACAGCCCTCTGGCAGTGTCCGGAGCAAGTATGGTGGGTCTGACACACCGGTGTCAATGTGTTCTTTTTTCTATTTCCAGGAGTGTATGTTGGCCTCGCCCTAGACAAAAAAATTTGTACGCGATTTTCAAACGACTTTATGACAAAAGCAAAAAGTGGGCTAAACATGCGTCGAGGAAGAATGTAGCCAGTAATGGAACACTAGTACATATTTACATCTACATCAACATACATATTCTGCAAGCCACTGTAAGATGTGTGGCGGATGGTACCTTGTACCACTACTTTTCCTTTCCTCTTCCACTCGCAGGATAGATGTTGAAATGTGTGTGAAATCTTATGGGACTTAACTGCTAAGTTCATCAGTCCCTAAGCTTACACACTACTTCACCTAAATTATCCTAAGGACAAACACACACACCCATGCCCGATGGAGGACTCTAACCTCCGCCGGGACCAGCCGCACAGTCCATGACTGCCGCAGGATAGAGCGAGAAAGAAACCACTATCTATTAGGAGCGTGAGTAAAGCAATGAGACTGTCAAGACTGTGAGAGATCTGGAAACGCTGTGTAGTTCTACCGGTGTAGACTGTTGTGCTCATCCCTTCCAGGGGCTCAGTCAGACTTTCAGCTCCGTACAGGCATCACGTGATTTTTCAGAGCGCCTTCAGCGAAGTTGTGTTTTTGTCGTGTGTTACGAAAATGGAACAGCGCAATTAAGGCCTACGCAAGGCCATCAAGTTTTGTGTTTGACTTGATAAATCCACGAGTATGATCTTTGAAAAGTTGAAAATGGCCTGTTGAGGACATTTCTTACCGAAAGTACAAGTTTTTTGCTGCCACAAATCTTTTCTGGAAGGCCGAGAACACGAAGAAGATGAACCTCGCTCAGGAAGACCTTCAACTTTAAACACTGACGAAAACGCCGGACGTGTGCGTGATCTTGCGAAATCGTTCCTCCAGGACAAACTGCCAACGAACTAATATAAGAACGTAAGCTTCCGCGGCCGGTGTCATAGTGATTAAAATTCTTCTGAGTATTATGCCGCGTCATTGCTAAAAAATTAACAACAATAAAAAAAACTAAAACCGACGTTTCGGCCGAATTGCAACGGCCTTTCTCAGGGCACGAGGACAATGACGGGGCATAATACCCAGAAGAATTTTAATCAGTATGCCAACGAACTGTTTTACAACGATGACCTTGAAAGGCTCAGGTCAAGGTTGAATCGAGTGAGACAAAAAAACATTGCTGACAAGTGGCTGTCGCATCAAGACAAGAACATTCAAAAGAAGGTGGCCGACATGTTACAGGAATGGACTTATCAGTTGAAGCCTTTCAGCGCTGCTGTCGGGACTGGGGACAACGACTCCACCAGTGTGTATTTGTCGAAGGGAACTACTTTTAAGGGAACAATATTGTTGTTTGAAAAAAATAAAAGCTGTGTTAGGTACAAAATCAGTCTTCACTGTTCTCACACACTTCGTACATGCCTCAGTATGAGCCCTAATTCCTCGTGTCTTATTTTCGTAGTCCTTACGCCAAATGAAAGCTGCGGCAGTAGGATCCTCTGCAGTCAGCTTCAAATGTCGGTTCTCCTAATTTTCTCAGTAGTGTTCCACGAAAAGAAAGTCGGTTTTCCTCCAGGGACTCGCATTTGAGTTTCTGAAGTATCTCCGTAACACTTAGGTGTTGTCCGAACCTACCGGTAACAAATCTAGCAGTCCACCTATGAATTGCTTCGATGACTTCCTGAAGTCATTTATAGACCAGTTCAAGAAAAGTGTGTGACCCTGTCGGTCGCAAATAAGACAAACTCTTTGGAGAGTCTCTTAACTGAAAGGAAGGACCCAGATGCATGGCATCCACTAGCGCCACCTAGGGTGTATGAAATTCCATGTAGCTCTGGGCCAGTATATATTGGAACGACAGAAGAAGCGGCCATCTGGGACATACTGACAAATGGGCTGTAGTAGAGCCTGTTTTCTGAGGTCAAAACCTCGATATAAAATTCAGTGAGACGAGCGTTGTAGCAAAAACAACACATTATCATGCATGGGTGTGGAGAGAGATAGTAGAGATCCAAAAACACTCATACCTGTAGCAACTTTTGTAGATTAGAAGGAAGTATTAAGTTAGATAAAATATGCCTTTCGACTGTGCACTAACAGACTGACAGTCGATTACTTTTAATCGAGAGCGGTGGTCGCATGCAGAGATAATCAATCGGCATCACGTCACGAGTGATGTGCCCTTTCCACAGCTGTCCAAAGATCTCTCCCGTAACGAAACATCATCGACCACTGCCTCTCATCCCGGAAGTTTTAACTCAAGAAGAAATGACAATGTTTTCAAAACTACCTGGCAGGTTAAAACTGTGTGCCGGGCCGAGACTCGAATTCGTGACATTTGCCTTCCACGGGAACCTGCTTTGCCGACTGAACGTCCCAAGCACGACTCACGACCCGCGAAGTACTGGCGGAAGTAAAGACGTGAGGACGGGTCGTGAGTCGCGCATTGGAAGCTCGTAGAGCACTTGCCCGTGAAAGTAAAAGGTCCTGAATTCGAGTCTCGGCCCTGCACACAATTTTACTCTGCCAGAAAGTTTCATATCGGTCCACACTCCGCTCCGTAGTGAATATTTTACTCTGAAAACACAGTTTACATCCACACAAAGGTAATGATTCTACAGAAACTATGCTGCAGCTAATAGTTAAAGTCTGCCAAACCGACGAAAGCATCAATCCACTTAGCTCCTGGCAGAATCTACAATCGTGCTAAACTTTTGCGCATTAAGATATCCTCCACCAGCAAGAATTACCTAAGAATCCATAGAACGCGAAAACAAAGGCATCCCAGAGACATCACACGGCTTCAGTAACACACCCCCTCCCCCACCTCAGACAATTCAGAAGAAGAGATAGAATTAGGACAGCCTAATTCAAGACAAAAACAAAATTGAATAAAAAGAGCGTTAGAGTATGACATGATTGTAATTTGGTGTTATGGAGATTTCTCTTACTTCTTGGACGAATACCAGGATCATTTTTATGCTCCCACGTATATATAAAATTATTAATGGAAAACCATAAGGAAACAAATCAACCCATCAGGAGGATGAGCCTATACAACTATCGAATAAACAGAACACAATTGCATTACCTAAGGCAGAGTAAGGCAACAAGCAGTCCTATGCTCGCCATGGCGGTAAAGGTAAAGGGGAAAACCCTTGACCTGCCTTGGCGAACAGGAAGATCTCTCTCGAAAGAATTCCTTTTCCTGTGTAAAGCTGTTGTTCACTATTTTAAATACACAGTTTCTTTCACTTGTAGTCGGCTATTTCCATCCCCTCGAGCATTAACAAGCGACATAACACATGTTCGTTTGTATGCTTTGACCTCATTAGTTTTCATAACGTTGAGCACGCCATATTGGAGTATGGCTGCTGGATTCTGACCCTCTACCTATCCATGCGCATGCAGAAGTTTTTAGTTCCTTTCGCTGCTCCTCCTTTCGCCACTAGCTTTAGTGCAGCGCGCAGTTCAGGCGCTCTCCCCCCTTTTCTGTAACTCTCTCTTGCGAAGTTAAAACTCATTATTGAAGATTTAGTTGGCTTTTACGAGGTATTAAAAAGATGTATAAATTTCTTTACTGCTGCTACCGAATTTTCTATCCAGTGAGCTTCCATTAAAGCTATTGTTAATGATTTATAGTTCAGAGAATGCGTTTTAAAGACCGGAAAACATAAGGGCCACACATCCACTGCTCGTGATAAATCTCCGGCTTTGGACATTTCTCGGGAATAAGTCGGAGTGATTTTACAGAAAGATAACTCAATAATTCTGTGCACGCAGGTTTTTCTCTATATTCCTTTCTTTCACAGCTCGCAGCAGAGATACTTCAAAGTCTGGGAAATTAGTAAATACTGCAGTCTACGTCATAGTTCATTCTTTTCGGTTCTTGCTTAATTTAACCTTTTTGCAGAAAACGATGTTTATCACTATAGTCGTTTACGCCATACTTGATCTCGGGATGCCCAACAAAAAGCATTTCAGAAACATATCTAAACCTGTCTTTGTGCCAGTATCATTCTCATTTTGACGAAACGAGCTCTTTTCCTGTCCTCACACCAACAGATTTCAGCAAGAATCAGTTGTGAATTTTCTGCCCAAAAATTTTCTATACCTGACAGTTTCTGTATTCTTATATTACTGCGACCACTATATTGTCTCGCCTTAGATTCTCTGCACTTTTAATACAATTCCACAACTTTCTTAGTCAACCTGTTTCATTCTATTCTTTTAATATGCCTATATAATTTTAGCCTTATTATTTTTCATATCCGAATAAATGACATGGTTTTCAATTTCTATATCTGTTCATTGTTTGTACGTTCAGTCGTCAATGTAGTGTGGAGAAATGACTTACTATGCTGAGTTTTAATAGTGATGAGTAGGAAGACATTGGTATTGGTTAGCCGTATGCCTCAGGTGACAGGAAGACGTTTAGCCTGTAGAAGGGTACTTGAGATTGCATCACAAATACTCACCAGGGTCACAAAGGCTTAGAATTTTCCCAGTAGGATGTGAAAAAGCTTGGCTTGTCACATAAGGACTGAGCGAATGGGAAGACTGTTCGATAAATGTGCGAATGGACTTCAAAAAGTTAGCTATACTTGTCGACCCACGATACGACCGTTGCGCAACAAGAGAGGTGCATTGTCTGAAGAGATTACACTACCCTAGCGAAAGAATTGAGAAACCTCTATGTAATGCGTAACTGACAACCAGATGTCACGAGAGGCCGGCCGGCCAGTGTAAAAGGTGAACAAGAGTATTGCGTTTTCGGTAGAGAAGCAGCTGGAACAGTTGGGAGACGATGCCGTTTGTACTAGTATGACAATGGACGCAGTCATAGATGGTAGGCTGTAGACAATAAAATTCCCGAAATGGATTGGCGTGCGAAGAGTTCCGAACCGAACCCAGTGGAACACGTTTGGAATGACTTAGAATGTTGAATTCGCTCGATACCCCCAGCGTCCAATATCGCTACGTTATTTGGTTAGGTTCGGATGCCATTGCTCCACAGACATTCAGACGCCTCATTGAAAGTGTTCTCAGCAGAGTTCAAGGCATCGCAAAGGCGAAGGACGTTCACACTTCATATTAATGGAGGGGGAGGAGATTAGAGTTTAGCGTCTCGTCGACAGCTAGGTCGTTAGAGATGCAACACAGAGTCGAACTGGGGATGAATGGAGAAGGAAATCGGCAGTTCCGGTTCAGAGGAACCATCCCGGAATTTTCCTTATCACGCAAAATCTAAATAACGATGGCTGGACATGGGTTTGAGCCATCGTCTTCCCGAATGCGAGTCCAGTGTCCTAACCACTGCGCCACCCCACTCGGTTCATACTGATGTCTACTAATAGCTGTCCGGACACTTTTGATCAGATCGAGTACATTTCCTCTCCAGAGACAGCTCTACTGTGATACTGTTAACGGGTGCGGGGTTAAAGTTATAGAGCTATATGAAAAAAAAGAATTACTTACAAACTATAGCGTGTACACACTTTATTCAACATGTAAACGTCACTACAGATATTCAGTGTGTCGAAATGTCGATGCCGGCTGCTGTGGCCGAGCGGTTCCAAGCGCTTCAGTCCGGAACCGCGCTGCTGCTACGGTCGCAGTTTTGAATCCTGCCTCGGGCATGGACGTGTGTGTGATGTCCTTAGGTCATTTAGGTTTCAGTAGTTCTAAGTCTAGGGGACTGATGACCCCAGATGTCAAGTCCCATAATGCTTAGAGCCATTTTTTCGAAATGTCGAGTCGGCATTGCTGGGAACGAAAGGGCAGATCTCGCAGCCAAGGAGGCGTGTCTTGATCCACACGTATCTCAGTGTGCTATCCCGTTGCACGCACTCACCTCGCTGTTGAGCTCACGGGTCATGCGTCGGTGGGAGGATGAGTGGCTGGAAGTGACTGACAATAAGCTCCGTCTAGTCAAGCCCACAACGCGTGTGTGGTGTACTTCCTTTCAGCCCCATCGACGGGACGAGGTTCTCCTCACTCGGCTTCGAATAGGCCACAGCCCTATGACGCATGGCTTCCTGCTCCGGCGAGAAGACCCTCCATTGTGTGGTGCTTGCGGCGTCCAGGTCACTGTGAGCCACATTTTACTGGATTGCGTTTTATTTTCTGACCAGCGGGCCTCGGCTGATTTGCCAGCGGACCTGCCAACTCTTTTAGGCAACACTCGGACGAAAGTGGTTAAAGTTTTAAAGTTCTGTGCCTTGTCAAATGTTTTTACAAAGATTTTAGGGAGAGGATTTTAATTTGCTTACTGTGTGACAAGCTCGCCCATCTTTTATGTAAGTGGCCAGCCAATGACACTTTACTGTGTCATTCTTGTTGCTATGTTTTCCCTTCCCTTAGGTTTTACTTTCTTATGTAGTATTTTCCCTCTTTTCCTGCTTTCTTTGAATGTGTTTTTCAGTTTTATTAGGTCTCTCCACATTCGTTCCTTTTAATGTGTGTCAGGGCGCTGATGACCTCGATGTTGAGCGCCCATAAACCCCAACACACACACACACACACACACACGAAATGTCGATGCTGTCGATGACCTCATGAATGGCTGCTTTCAGCTCATCAATGGTCTTTTGGTTATTTCCGTACACCTTCCATTTAATATAGTAAAACAAAGAGGAGTTGCACGTGTGCAGATCGAAGAATGTGGCGGCCAATCGAGGCGTATGCCAGTGGCCTCTGGGTACGCCAGACCCAGAAAGCGGTCGCCAAAGTGCTCTCCTCCAGGATATCAAACACTCTCCTGCTTCGGTTGGGTCGAACTCCGTCTTGCGTGAATCACATCTTGTTGAACTAGGGTCACTTTGGATAATGTGGATGAAATCATCTTCCAGAGTCTTGACGTACCATTAGCTAGTCACCGTGCCATCAAGGAATATCGCAACGATTATTCCGTGAATGCACATTGCACACCACACAGTCGCCCCTTGAGGGTGAGGAGACATATCGATACCCAAATGCGGTTTCTGAGCCCCCCAAGTGCACAATTTTCCTTATTGATGAACCCATACAAATGAAAGTGGGCTTCGTAGCTAAACCAAATCATATTCACATCGAACTAATTCCCATCATACCCCGCAACCAACCGTGTAGTTTGAATATGCTAACACAAACCGTTCAGTACTTAAGACGATTTTATTTCATATACAGGGCTATTACAAATGATTGAAGCGATTTCATAAATTCACTGTAGCTCCATTCATTGACATATGATCACGACACACTACAGATACGTAGAAAAACTCATAAAGTTTTGTTCGGCTGAAGCCGCACGTCGGGTTTCTGCCGCCAGAGCGCTCGAGAGCGCAGTGAGACAAAATGGCGACAGGAGCCGAGAAAGCGTATGTCGTGCTTGAAATGCACTCACATCAGTCAGTCATAACAGCGCAACGACACTTCAGGACGAAGTTCAACAAAGATCCACCAACTGCTAACTCCATTCGGCGATGGTATGCGCAGCTTAAAGCTTTTGGATGCCTCTGTAAGGGGAAATCAACGGGTCGGCCTGCAGTGAGCGAAGAAACGGTTGAAAGCGTGCGGGGAAGTTTCACGCGTAGCCCGCGGAAGTCGACGAATAAAGCAAGCAGGGAGCTAAACGTACCACAGCCGACGGTTTGGAAAATCTTACGGAAAAGGTTAAAGCAGAAGCCTTACCGTTTACAATTGCTACAAGCCCTGACACCCGATGAGAAAGTCAAACGCCTTGAATTTTCGGCGCGGTTGCAACAGCTCATGGAAGAGGATGCGTTCAGTGCGAAACTTGTTTTCAGTGTGGGGTTATGTGAAAGATTCAGTGTTTAAACCTCCTCTACCAAGTAACGTGCCAGAACTGCGAGCTCGCATCAACGATGCTGTCGAACTCATTTATGGGGACATGCTGCGCCGAGTGTGGGAGGAACTTGATTATCGGCTTGATGTATGCCGAATCAGTAAAGAGACACATATCGAACATTTGTGAATGCCTAAAAAAACTTTTTGAGTTTTTGTATGTGTGTGCAAAGCATTGTGAAAATATCTCAAATAATAAAGTTATTGTAGAGCTGTGAAATCGCTTCAATCATTTGTAATAACCCTGTAGTTCAATAATCGTCACCTTGTATATCACAGTGTGAACGTGAAATGGCGCGGCACAACTGACGCGCGTGGTTTGCTGCGTTGGTAGTGGGCAAAGCGACTGCATGGTATACACATTCATCGTGAACTTGTGGTTGCAAATGGACCAAAGGCAATGTCGCGACTGACCATAGAGAAATCATGCCAAAAAATTGACCAAGATCGCACTGACGGCGGCGGTGCTGATCGGGAAGCAGCTCGTAGACATCGACCACAGACGACGACGTCCAGGACAATCGAGGTTCTGATTCGCAGCAACCGCAGGGGAGAGCGATTTTCCAGCGAGGACGTCGTTCACATAGCGTTTCCCGAACGGGTTAGTGACCCAAGAGCGGATTTCTATAGTCGATAAACTGAATCATAGATGTAATGGTCCAAGTTGTTTACAGATACTTGGTGACTGTCATAAAAAGTAATTTCATGTGTCCGTGTCACACTGAAACGAGTTGCAGCATTCAGTAACAGTTACGTGGCATGCCGTAATAATGTGTAACTTACTTTTTGACGTCCCCTCGTATATGTAGGCTACATTCTCCTTTGATGCAAACAAGCAATGGAAACAATCACCTAAAGTATTTTATACGTAGCGGCGTGACTGGTGAGTTGTCAGGACGTAGTGCACTGCTACTCACTGACAGGACACGCTTTTGGAGTTGCTAAATTCCAGGCAGAAATCGTTTATTAGCCGTAACTAAACATTTGCGGACCTATGTTTATATGAACTTTTTTCTGTAGTTGTAGAATAACATTAAAATATTTGCATATATTTCATGTGTCCGGAAACGCTTAATTTCCATGTGTTAGAGCACATTTTAGTTTAGTCAGTATGTACTGTACTTCCTCGATTCACCGCCAGTTGGCCCAATTGAAGGAAGGTAATGTTGACTTCGGTGCTTGTGTTGACATGCACGTTATCATGATTTGATACGGGATTCTCTACCTGTGCTGCTAGAACATGCGCCTTTACAAGTACGACACAACATGTGGTTCATGCGCGATGGAGCTCCTGCACATTTCAGTCGAAGTGTTCGTACGCTTCTCAACAAGACATTCGGTGACCGAAGGATTGGTAGAGGCGGACCAAATTCCATGGCCTCCACGCTCTCCTGACCTCAACCCTCTTGACTTTCATTTATGGGGGCATTTGAAAGCTCTTGTCTACGCAACCCCGGTACCAAATGTAGAGACTCTTCGTGCTCGTATTGTGGACGGCTGTGATACAATACGCTATTCTCCAGGGCTGCATCAGCGCATCAGGGATTCCATGCGACGGAGGGTGGATGCATGTATCCTCGCTAACGGAGGACATTTTGAACATTTCCTGTGACAAAGTGTTTGAAGTCACGCTGGTACGTTCTGTTGCTGTGTGTTTCCATTCCATGATTAATGCGATTTGAAGAGAAGTAATAATATCAGCTCTAACATGGAAAGTAAGCGTTTCCGGACACATGTCCACATAACATACACTCCTGGAAATGGAAAAAAGAACACATTGACACCGGTGTGTCAGACCCACCATACTTGCTCCGGACACTGCGAGAGGGCTGTACAAGCAATGATCACACGCACGGCACAGCGGACACACCAGGAACCGCGGTGTTGGCCGTCGAATGGCGCTAGCTGCGCAGCATTTGTGCACCGCCGCCGTCAGTGTCAGCCAGTTTGCCGTGGCATACGGAGCTCCATCGCAGTCTTTAACACTGGTAGCATGCCGCGACAGCGTGGACGCGAACCGTATGTGCAGTTGACGGACTTTGAGCGAGGGCGTATAGTGGGCATGCGGGAGGCCGGGTGGACGTACCGCCGAATTGCTCAACACGTGGGGCGTGAGGTCTCCACAGTACATCGATGTTGTCGCCAGTGGTCGGCGGAAGGTGCACGTGCCCGTCGACCTGGGACCGGACCGCAGCGACGCACGGATGCACGCCAAGACCGTAGGATCCTACGCAGTGCCGTAGGGGACCGCACCGCCACTTCCCAGCAAATTAGGGACACTGTTGCTCCTGGGGTATCAGCGAGGACCATTCGCAACCGTCTCCATGAAGCTGGGCTACGGTTCCGCACACCGTTAGGCCATCTTCCGCTCACGCCCCAACATCGTGCAGCCCGCCTCCAGTGGTGTCGCGACAGGCGTGAATGGAGGGACGAATGGAGGCGTGTCGTCTTCAGCGATGAGAGTCGCTTCTGCCTTGGTGCCAATGATGGTCGTATGCGTGTTTGGCGCCGTGCAGGTGAGCGCCACAATCAGGACTGCATACGACCGAGGCACACAGGGCCAACACCCGGCATCATGGTGTGGGGAGCGATCTCCTACACTGGCCGTACATCACTGGTGATCGTCGAGGGGACACTGAATAGTGCACGGTACATCCAAACCGTCATCGAACCCATCGTTCTACCATTCCTAGACCGGCAAGGGAACTTGCTGTTCCAACAAGACAATGCACGTCCGCATGTATCCCGTGCCACCCAACGTGCTCTAGAAGGTGTAAGTCAACTACCCTGGCCAGCAAGATCTCCGGATCTGTCCCCCATTGAGCATGTTTGGGACTGGATGAAGCGTCGTCTCACACGGTCTGCACGTCCAGCACGAACGCTGGTCCAACTGAGGCGCCAGATGGAAATGGCATGGCAAGCCGTTCCACAGGACTACATCCAGCATCTCTACGATCGTCTCAATGGGAGAATAGCAGCCTGCATTGCTGCGAAAGGTGGATATACACTGTACTAGTGCCGACATTGTGCATGCTCTGTTGCCTGTGTCTATGTGCCTGTGGTTCTGTCAGTATGATCATGTGATGTATCTGACCCCAGGAATGTGTCAATAAAGTTTCCCCTTCCTGGGACAATGAATTCACGGTGTTCTTATTTCAATTTCCAGGAGTGTATTTTCTTTCTTTGTATGTGAGGAATGTTTCCTGAAAGGTTGGCCGTACCTTTCTGTAACACCCAGTATATACTTAATCGATGCGCTATGCACGCAGGATAAGTGGCGTCTGCGTAACCCTGGATGAAGAGCTTGATACGTAGAGTCGTACGTGTAGCACTCTATGCATCGACCATTGTAAATCGTTACGCTATTGGTGGACTTACAGGCAATTGAGGGTTTCTGTGGAGGACAACAGTTATTATTCACGCCTGGTCCGTGCGCGCAGGGGCTGGAGTTGGAAACTAAAGCGAGGGCGAGTTGAAATCCGGCAGATGGCAGTATGAAATCCGCGTGTGAACGCGGCGCCGTGTCGTGTTGTGCCGGGCGCGGGTCGCGGCTTAATCCGCGCGCACGCGCAGCGAGGGCGGCACTTGTCGCGGGCGGACGGGCAGTCTTCAGGGCTGCGGCGCGCTAAGCCGCTAATGGCGCCTTCGTTAAAATGGATGAGACCTGCAGCGCGACTCCGCCAGCTGAAGCGTGCAGCGCGCTGCGAGGGCCGTGTAGCGCGGCCGCGGCGCTGGGGCCTAAGCCGCTGGCCCACCACTTGCTGCGAGCCAGCACTTGCTGCCACCACCACGCACCTCTCGGGCCGAGGCAGACATCTTTTACTACACGGGTGTCGTGCTGCCAATGGCTGACAGTCCGTGACAGAACGTCGGACACTGCTGCCCTTTAAAATTACAACATACGGAAGAATAGAGAGCAACGAAAGTTCACTTATTGTGCGTATAACGGATATTTGCAACAATCGTATAGGTGTGATAGATCGCGTAGTGGGGAACACCTTCTCTACCAGATAATATGGTCGCTGACACTCCCCAGCGACGGTAGGTACCGTTCAAGACTGGTTTTGCTCCTGAGAGGTGGCATGCTGTAGGAACTCTGTGATGTTAGTGTGCGCTGTGTGTTGCCTTTCGGTCAGTCATTTACTTCGTGTAGAAGGCGACAGGCGTAGCAAAACTGAAGTTCCTGATTCGTTTCTAAAATGTCTTTCTGCGCTCAGGGACACACACTTCTACGGTTTTCTTGCTGAAAATCACTCGATCAGTTTATTGGGCTAGGTAGTACGCTGCACACCTGGCTATTACGGCCTTCTAGTTCGGCGAAATTTCGTCGTCTGAGCACCGGCGAATACTATAGCTTAGCTAGTGTAGCGGGGAATGTTAACTCCTCCCGAACAGGCCATGAAGGCCCAAAGGTACGACCGGCCGCCGTGTCATCCTCAGACCATAGGCGTCACTGGATGCGGATATGGAGGGGTATGTAGTCAGCAGACCGCACTCCGCCGGCCGGAGTGGTCGAGCGGTTCTAGGCGCTACAGTCTGGAACCGCGCGACCACTACGGTCGCAGGTTCGAATCCTGCCTCGGGCATGGATGTGTATGATGTCCGTAGGTTAGTTAGGTTTAAGTAGTTCTACGTTCTAGGGGACTGATGACCTCAGCAGTTAAGTCCCATAGTGCTCAGAGCCATTTGAACACCGCACTCCTGGCCGTATGTCAGTTTCCGAGACCGGAGCCGCTACCTCTCAATCAAGCAGCTCCTCACTTTGCCTCACAAGGGCTGAGTGCACCCCGCTTGCCAACAGCGCTCGGCAAACCAGATGGGTACCCATCCAATTGCTAGCCCAGCCCGAGAGCGCTTAACTTCGGTGATCTGACGGGAACCGGTGTTACCACTGCGGCAAGGCCGTTGGCTAGCAGGGAATCTTCTTCGAACATTTTGTCTCTAGATAAGTTGTCCAGCCCCATTAATGTGACCACCACCTATGTTCGACATCAACGTCCAAAAACAACCCAGAGACGGCAGGTGGCAGCATTTGCAATGTATGACACATAAAGCGTCTCGGGGAGGGGGGGGGGGGGGAAGGAGAGCCGGAAAACACTACCGTCTTAGTTATTTTGTAATGCGGAAACGGAGAGATTTGTCTAACGTCCAAACGGGACATGATCATTGGCTTTCAGGCTAAGGGTGGAAGCATTTCCGATACGGCTAAGTCCGTAAACTGCAGGCGTACCGCTGTAAAACGTACCGTGCATGGCGAAACGGCGCTATCCAAAACCGGCTCCGAGGTAACTGTGGTGCATCACTGGCCGTAGATGACAGCGGTGAACGTCGTCTCTGGAGATATATAAAGGCGAACAGAAGGGCGACAGCAGAGGAACTGGCCGCCCAGACGAACCAAAGGGCTACCTACAGTGTCCGCGCAACCATCGTTCAGCAGACGTCGGTGCGGCCCTCCACTGCAGCCTCGAGTTTCGAGCACTCGTGCTGACTGCTGTTCATCGGCACGCTGGTGGCGCAACCCGACGTCCTGTGAATTGTCTGTCTGGAAGCTAACATCCTTCAACAATCGTCGAAATGATGCAGGCAGGACGACGGAGCGTTGCTGTGTGAGGAATGTTTTCGTCGCATTCCCACAGCGATATCCTCAATCTGGAATGCACAATGGATCAACACAAGTATGCATCTGTCCTTGGGGACCATGTCCACCCTTACATGAAGTCGTCTGTTTTTCCTCGGCACGATGGCATCTACCAGCAGGACAATGCAACGTGTACGTGCCTAGTTCAAAGACAACCAGGATGAGTTTATCGTAGTCCCCTGGCCAGCAATCTCCCCTGATGTTAACCCAATCGAGAATCTATGAGACGACCTCGATCGGGCTGTTCGCGTCATGGATCCTCAGCCGAGAAACCTAGTGCAGGTGGCCGCTGCTCTGGAGTGGGCATGGCTTCACATCCCTGTGGGTGCCTTCCAGAATATCAGTGAGTTTCTTCCCGCACGTCTCGCAGCGGTCTCCACCACAAAAGTGGTTATTCATGCCGTTGAAGACGACCGCATTAAATGTGACTGAATAGCGCATCATCTGTTTGTCTCAAAGACTTTGAAACACTCCATATATTACTAAACGACTGAAACAGTCATCCGGTCTCCAATTCTCAGTGTCACTTTGTTGATCCAACAGATTCCAGTGGCAATAACAATATTTGATTTTCAGTACTTCATACAGATATTGACCGAATTTAAAAATTTAAGATGGTGTCATAATCTACTTATTAAGAAATAAAATCTTACGTTGAACATTTTAACACAATAAGTTTCGTATTAAAGACGGGAGCTGTTTATGTATCTTGAGTCATTGTAGCTCATGGCGCGCAGATTCTCCAGACCATACTCATTGAGTGTTTAAGAACGAGAGCATTTACCAACTTCCAATAAACTTCACACACAATTTCAAAACCTTTTTCAAACTTTTTCTCCTGAATCTACACTCCTGGAAATTGAAATAAGAACACCGTGAATTCATTGTCCCAGGAAGGGGAAACTTTATTGACACATTCCTGGGGTCAGATACATCACATGATCACACTGACAGAACCACAGGCACATAGACACAGGCAACAGAGCATGCACAATGTCGGCAGTAGTACAGTGTATATCCACCTTTCGCAGCAATGCAGGCTGCTATTCTCCCATGGAGACGATCGTAGAGATGCTGGATGTAGTCCGGTGGAACGGCTTGCCATGCCATTTCCACCTGGCGCCTCAGTTGGACCAGCGTTCGTGCTGGACGTGCAGACCGCGTGAGACGACGCTTCATCCAGTCCCAAACAAGCTCAATGGGGGACAGATCCGGAGATCTTGCTGGCCAGGGTAGTTGACTTACACCTTCTAGAGCGCGTTGGGTGGCACGGGATACATGCGGACGTGCATTGTCCTGTTGGAACAGCAAGTTCCCTTGCCGGTCTAGGAATGGTAGAACGATGGGTTCGATGACGGTTTGGATGTACCGTGCACTATTCAGTGTCCCCTCGACGATCACCAGTGGTGTACGGCCAGTGTAGGAGATCGCTCCCCACACCATGATGCCGGGTGTTGGCCCTGTGTGCCTCGGTCGTATGCAGTCCTGATTGTGGCGCTCACCTGCACGGCGCCAAACACGCATACGACCATCGTTGGCACCAAGGCAGAAGCGACTCTCATCGCTGAAGACGACACGTCTCCATTCGTCCCTCCATTCACGCCTGTCGCGACACCACTGGAGGCGGGCTGCACGATGTTGGGGTGTGAGCGGAAGACGGCCTAACGGTGTGCGGGACC
The DNA here is from genome assembly GCF_023864275.1 of Schistocerca cancellata. Lineage (NCBI taxonomy): Eukaryota > Metazoa > Arthropoda > Insecta > Orthoptera > Acrididae > Schistocerca > Schistocerca cancellata. Next base: position 94,785,591 of record NC_064631.1, on the reverse strand, counting down.
GTAGCCCAGTTTCATGGAGACGGTTGCGAATGGTCCTCGCCGATACCCCAGGAGCAACAGTGTCCCTAATTTGCTGGGAAGTGGCGGTGCGGTCCCCTACGGCACTGCGTAGGATCCTACGGTCTTGGCGTGCATCCGTGCGTCGCTGCGGTCCGGTCCCAGGTCGACGGGCACGTGCACCTTCCGCCGACCACTAGCGACAACATCGATGTACTGTGGAGACGTCACGCCCCACGTGTTGAGCAATTCGGCGGTACGTCCACCCGGCCTCCCGCATGCCCACTATACGCCCTCGCTCGAAGTCCGTCAACTGCACATACGGTTCACGTCCACGCTGTCGCGGCATGCTACCAGTGTTAAAGACTGCGATGGAGCTCCGTATGCCACGGCAAACTGGCTGACACTGACGGCGGCGGTGCACAAATGCTGCGCAGCTAGCGCCATTCGACGGCCAACACCGCGGTTCCTGGTGTGTCCGCTGTGCCGTGCGTGTGATCATTGCTTGTACAGCCCTCTCGCAGTGTCCGGAGCAAGTATGGTGGGTCTGACACACCGGTGTCAATGTGTTCTTTTTTCCATTTCCAGGAGTGTATAAAACAGTGCATAACATTTCTTAAGTAAAACTAATGCCTTTAATTTGGCGCCAGTAGCAAAGTATGAATTGACTGCACTACTAAGGAATACATAGTCTGTAGTATAAGTTTATCATATGTGGTTTATTTAACCAAGTAATTGTTTTCCAATTCTTTGTTGCACAACAGCTTTTCTTTGTTAAAATCAGGTTGTGTAATAACAGTAAAACAATCTGCGACGTGAAGTGCTCGTCATTGTATATTGTATCTCACTGTTCTCATGTTGAAAGGGTGCCTTGATCTCCCCTCTGCGCCCCATATGATGGTTTCTGGAGCGTGGCAATAATGCACTCTGTTTTACCAGTATCTAGGTGACGAATAATGGTTGGGTGCGTCACTTCCATCATGTTGACGTCACTTTGGTCCGCCCCCGGTAGCTGAGTGGTCAGCGTGACAGAATGTCAATCCTAAGGGCCTTGGTTCTATTCCCGGTTGGGTCTGACGTTTTCTCCGCTCAGGGACTGGGTGTTGTGTTGTCCTATTCATCATCATTTCATCCCCATCGACGCGCAAGTCGCCGAAGTGTCGTCAAATCGAAAGACTTGCACCGGGCGAACGGTCTGCCCGACGGGAGGTCCTAGTCACACGACATTTTACGTCACTTTGTAGTTTTAGCATGATGATAGTGAGAAGATGATTATGTTAAATAAGAAGCCCCGTTTTCAAGTTAGTTTTACTGTTATTTGCTCAAATTCTCGTCACCAGCTGTTAATGTGCAGAGCTAGTACCGTCTGCACCATATTTGCAATTTGAGGTAGACATTTCGGCGAACACTGAAATGAGCAGTGCACTTCGTCTATAATACGCTTCGTGATATTCGTCTCTTTTTTGCACCATCGATATATTATTTACAGTCATTAATTTTTGTCTGCTCTCACTACGTTACGCCCTCTAGTATGGCGTCCTCCATCTGCGTGTTACGCTCTGGCAACGTGAACACCACGCAAAGGTTCATAGTAGCAAACACGCGTTTCTCACGTGATACTCAGTCGAGCACAAGACCTTTCTGAACGATTCCTTCTTCTACAGGTCTTTTGTAACAAAAGAATATCAAAGGGGTACTGAGTACAGGGAGCCAATGCACGTGTTAAAAGTTACTCAAACATGTGTTCGTAAAAATGTGAGATGACATATTGTGGTCAACCAAAGTTTGCAGTACTACCTGACTGCTCTGACCGATGATGCAACTCTGTTGTGATGTGTGAGGTAACGTTGGCGTGGCATACTTGAAAAGGTTCGTATTTTCAGAGGGCGTATTTGACTATGCTCTGCCACTCTCTAGCACGAGATGTTTATGTTACTAAATTGTTTGTGACCGATGTTAGTAATGTAGCTAGGCCGAGCGCCTGGGACGCCGGCTACCAGCTGAAAGGATTTGTAATGCGGGTCCCGGACCTAGTAGGGGTCACCTTCGCCAATCTTCGTGTACACACAGACTCTCATCGGCGGCCACCAGGCGGCATCACCCACACTTGTAAGGTTAGGTTAGGTGAGGTTAGTTTTCAGTCTTAAGTGTTTAAGCGAGTTTTGGCGTAGTCGTCCAGTGAACTTAGCTTTGGCCGTATAGGTCAAGCGATGTGCTAGACATCGGGTCTGTATCGTGGATTTCGTTTTTCGTTAGTGAAGTGAAATTTCTGATACCAATATTTTACGTACTTTCACTGAGTTTTTATTTACTGTTGATGATATCGTTTGCTTGAATTTTGCGTTAAGTGTTTTGTTATGTCTTCATTATTAAGATTTTTGTGTATTTAGTTTTTCCCCGGCCAAAACCTCTAATTCCCGCAGATGCCTCGTTAGTTGCGTGTTATTTCTACAACTAATATTTTTTTGTATAATTTTATCTGTTTACGAGTGTGAAGTGTAACATCACCGTCGCCATATAGTATGACGTTGAGATAGGGGTGTTCGCTATCTTGATGTCGTCAGGGTCAAGCCGACTGATGGAACCAAAATCTTCGCTAATCCATAAATTTGTCTTTTTCATAGCGCGAAATAGTGTTAGTGATAATGTCTGTTATTTTCCAAGATTCGTAATTTCTTAAAAGCTGGTATAATAGTTGCTGGGTCTTTATTGGTTTCCTAAACCCGTAATAGGCGCAACATTTGAAAATAATGTGGTAGTGTTCCCTTAAGGAGATAGTGACCGGTGTTATTGTTTCTTCTGTTGAAACTGTACAGATATACCGTACACGGATCGCACCCCGTTAGGTAACGTGCGCTGCCCTAACTGGGGTTTGCACGGCCAAAGGATAGGTATTCACGAATGTTCGGGAAAAGTTGGGACTCCTCGACCCGTGTCACTGTCGTCCCATCCTGAAGACGTGGTCACCTTACAGGCAATACGGAAATCCCAGTGACGCTACTGGTACACAGCTACTGCGCGAGGTTGTCTAGGAGGGGAAGTACTAGGCCCAAGAATGGGTTGGACATCACTTGTGACGAAAACATATCTTTTGAAATTTTGTGCCTAAAAGACCAATCAAACCAATTAAGAAAAATCTACTTGTAAGCTTTCAACAACAAATTGAAAAAAAAACACATTAAGAGCAATAACAAGAAGTCAAAAGAATTTCGTAGCTATGTGCTTTCCTAACATGCGGTGCTGTGTACACTTTGCATGCAAGTAAGACTTTAATGCACTGTCACACTGACCCACACTGTACTGTTAAGGCCGGCCGGGGTGGACGAGCGGTTCTAGGCGCTACAGTCTGGAACCGCGCGACCACTACGGTCGCAGGATCGAATCCTGCCTCGGGCTTGGGTGTGTGTGATGTCTTTAGGTTAGTTAGGTTTAAGTAGTTCTAAGTTCTAGGGGATTGATGACCTCATATGTTAAGTCCCATAGCGCTCAGAACCATTTTTGTACTGTTAAGAACGTATGAAACCCAAAATGTTGTGCATGGTTACGAAAAATCTAAGATCAAAGATAGAAAATAAATTTTGCTCTTAACTGTCACATCAATATTTTCAACAATGCACATCAGAGGCGACGAAATTTGTTGCAGTAACTGGACAATTAACTGGTTGTCAATTAATATAATGAGGTGCCATGTAATTATTAGGACAACAAAAAAATTATAGTACAAGCTTATGTGACAGAAGAACGATGAAAAAATTTTTACAGTACCTATGCTTCAACACGACGGCTAAACAAGAGGAATTTGTGTGACAAACGATTCAACTGTTCAGCTCATCGTGTTATCATACAGCAAATTTACTAAATTACAATTTGCTTGGTACCACATAATGTTCGACAACACCACCCACCAATGAAATGAAAATTCACTATAACAATGAACTTCAAATTTACATTAACTTCCCCAAAATGACACACACACACACACACACACAAACAAACAAACAAACAAACAAACAAACACACACACACTCACACTTATTTAAAAAAATACATAATTAAAAAAGCGACTTTTTTTGCCGACGTGAATCTGTTGATCAGGAGGCAGCGCAGCTCGGGACCTCAGAATCGAACCGACTGTACGCAGGTAGTTGATCAGTGTATATCAAACACAGACACCTCCCAGGTAATCGTGACAATTCTGCGCATGTCGCTAGTAACTGCTGATGTTATCGGGCAAGAAAATTGATCTTTAAGTTCTACAAATAATTAAATCATAAATGATCTTTAATTCCTCAATCACAAAATGAACACTATGTCTAGAACGTAATTACACATCCACATACCAATAAATGGGCAGAAACCAAGCCTGGCAGTATTAAGAGCAAAGAACAATCAGACCTTATTACTGAACACATGCCAAAATATCAACAAGGATATAAGAAGAATCGCCTCCCAAACGCAGTTCAGTTTCAAAACAACTCCAGATGGTGAAGCGGTAGCGCAGGGCTGCCACGCGAGACCGAAAATCAACAAGATTGGAAGGGATGCGTACGGTTGGCAAACGAACTTCGATTACATTAGCAGACAGTACCTCAAATACCAAGCAATTGGCACGAATCTTTTTCTCCCAAACTGAAAAATTTAACTAGCAAGCACATTCACAACAATAAATGAAGTAATTTAAACCAAAGTTCAAAGAGCTATCATATATAAGAAGGTAAAAACATGGTACTTCCTAGATACATAAAATCACAAATTTACTAGTGGTACAATAAGCAGTTGGTTCGTATACGTGCAGAGCTTTTGAATTCATACTCAACGTACTCACGACAGGGGCTTAAGGAAACAGGAAAACTGAGCCGGTATTTTTAGATTTCTAATAGCCGTGAAGGTGGTTCAAATGGCTCTGAGCACTATGTGACTAAACATCTGAGGTCATCAGTCCCCTAGAACTTAGAACTACTTAAACCTAACTAACCTAAGGACATCATACACACAGCCATGCCCGAGGCAGGATTCGAACCTGCGACCGTAGCGGTCGCGCGTTTCCAGGCTGAAGCGCCTAGAGCCGCTCGGCCACGCCGTGAAGGTGGCTAAGTCCCACAAGCAGCCGACGTCGCAAAGGAGAAGACAATACAAAGGAAAACTTTGCGAACCTCACGCTGTCACCAGATTCACTTATCAGAAGTAGGGTACCTCACCATAGTTGTCAGACGCCATGCTTCCGTCTTAACCAAGGCTTCAAAACCACAGACTTCCGCAGTGGGAACAACTTCGGCCACCTCGCGGCCTCCGAGGCCGCCAGGATGTAAACGTATTCTCGGACACGCGTACTAATTTTTAGACAACATAGTTGTGTGGAGATAACAGCGATTGGTTTACTTGTAATCAATTATTCAAAGTGACAGTCATAATCGCATTATTTGTTTTGCCGCCAACCGATTTCAACCCGCGATGGGGGCATCTTCAGGGCAATTTACACCATTTGGTCGCTCGCTGAAGTCGTCAACCTGCTTGTGAATTTTCTCATCATTACTAACTTTCTACAGGAGCGGGTATACAATGTAAAAGGCATATTACTATACACATAACTAGGTCTACTTTGAGTTATAGGATCTATTCCACAGTGCCAGGTCTTGTAGGCGATAACATCCCGATGTAATAACGCCAACCACATCTACTTGTAATTCTGATTAACGTCATAATATTATTTTTTTCTAAATTGATATTTACTACTCTAAAATACTATCTTTTACTTTGACCCTCCTATGCTGCAATGTATAAGAACTTTAACTTGGCTGCCTTAATCTCCGACCCGCCACGTCGGGCGGGTTGCGTCACCGACTCGCTAGGCGCTCAGCGGGCAGTGCGGCACTATGTTTTCGAATATTTTCAAACTGTTGCATCCTTGAGCCCCCGGTTCCCGATGTTCGTCTAGCGGTTGCAGAGGTCAAGGATCACACTTTATTAATAATTTTAGTACCAAGTAATACCTCCAGTTACATTCTCAGCAAGTACCCGAAGTCCTTTGATCCATACATGAATTTTCTCATCATTACTAACTTTTCTGCAGGGGCGGGTATACAATGTAAAAGACATATTTCTATACACATAACTAGGTCTACTTTGAGTTCTAGGATCTATTCCACAGTGTCAGGTCTTGTAGGCGATAACATCTCGAACGGCGAAGGATTCCAGTCCGGGAAGGGAAGCATTTTCACAACGAACAATGGCTAGGGTGAACGAACCACTACCAGAATTTCCAGTAGCGACATCCAGAGCAAAATTAACCTTGCAGCCTCGGAAGAATATAGCTCCATTTAAGATTACTGCTTGAGCTGTTCCATTGCCTCCAAGTTTATTTCCGAGACTTATAATATGTTTGTAGACAGGCATGCGGTGGCGGCGTTGACGATACACACATCGACGGGGCATAGTGCTTCAATGCTGTTGCAGATAGAGCTCACAGGCAGGATGGCGACTCCAGCAAGCGACCAAATGGTGTAAATTGCCCTGAAGATGACCCCATCGCGGGTTGAAACCGGTTGGCGGCAAAATAAATAATGCGATTGTGACCGTCATTTTGAGTAATTGCCCAGAAGGAGCACTGAAGTCCAGACGTCCGATAGGGAAATTAAAAATGGTTCAAATGGCTCTGAGCACTATGGGACTTAACATCTTAGGTCATCAGTCCCCTAGAACTTAGAACTACTTAAACCTAACTAACCTAAGGACAGCACACCACACCCAGCCATCACGAGGCAGAGAAAATCCCTGACCCCGCCGGGAATCGAACCCGGGAACCCGGGCGTGGGAAGCGAGAACGCTACCGCACGACCACGAGATTCGGGCGATAGAGAAATCGCACGGCTCAAGTCATGACACGCCGTGCCTGAAGTGCCCTTCTGCTCCGCTGACTGGCGCCGTGCGACTCACCTCACACACTGCCCACTTCTTTACGCCACAGCGGTTCGCCATCCGCTAGAGACAAAGAGGGCATGCGGAAGTAGTGCCGCGGCCTGTCGACGCGGTGCGGCTCGGCTACGTCGTCCCTCCGGCGGCCTGCGCAGAGTAAACGCCGACGCAGCTTTCCGCGACCGCTGGCCTGCGCCGTGTTTTGACCCCGCGGCCGCGCCCGGTGCGGTGCAGCGGCGCGTTCCATTATCGCGTTGTGGCGCCGCCGCCGGCTTCATTACGCCGGCCGGGCTGACGCTGCTCGGGCGCCGACGCCGGCTGCTTATTGACTCTGCGCGGTCGGCAGCGGCGGCGCGCAACTCGCGCCGAGAGCTAACCAAATAACGCCGTGCCGACGCCGCGGCGCGCCGCTGCCTAACGAAATTCCGCCGTCGCGAGCGGCGAACGCAAATCTTCCGGCGAAAAATTCGCCCCGCGGCCGACACGACCGCGAAAACCACCTGTTCCGCAGTCAGTAAGTGTCGACAGCGAAATCGTATCAAATTGCCTTCGCATTTTTTTTTTATTCGTCTACTTGCGTTCCATCTTCCGCTGCGAGGTAGCCAGCCGCCGGAGACCAGAAGCCCGTGTTCGCGGAAGCGCGCTCCAGGTCTCAAATACTCGTTTTACAAGAAGACTTTTTTCAAATGACTATAATGCGCCCTCTCTGCAGAAGTGCAATTTTCAGGAGATTGCTGAGTCTTTCAGTGAACGTGTGAATCAAGTCAAAAGAACGCAAATAGGTGGATCAAGCTAATTATATCGTTCTCCAGGCCACGGCGCCCAGGTGGATGCTGTGTGCCACGTACATTGGCTTCCTAGAGCAGCACCACACTCTTGTTAGGTGCAAAAAAAAAAAAAAAAAACTAGCTTGCGAAGTATCGGACCAGATTTGAGACTGGATTCAGGACTTCCTTGGAGATAGGGCTCGACACATTGGTCTTACGGCGACGATGCCGAGGAATGTAAAGGTAATGGAATGTATTCACTATTATGAATACGTATTATGATCAGCCAGTTGTGACATACGAAAATTTGTGCAGGTCGGAGACTCGAAACCGGATTGCCCGTTTGTCATGGGTGTCAACGTAACAGCCTCGGCTATCCGAGCACGCTCCCTCCCCCCATTCCACCCCCCCCCCCTCCAAACCTCCCCATGTCACACAGTCACAATCCACATGCTCGCACATTCGCGAAACTAAACGTACGAAGACTATAGTTATTTTTATGTGTATTTTTTGTGTTGTTCTCTGACGCGTCTACTCGCACACAGGAAAAGTAAAATTTGGTTTTAAGTAGAAAGGGAAATTAATCACTGGAAAGAAAACTGTTGAAATTAACTGGAGCAGATGGCCATTGTTGACGGTGGATGTATCTTTGTTAGTGACTAAACTGACTTGCAGAAAAGTGCTAAAACATTACATCTTTTAATACCACCATGTGCGCCCCACGTAGCTGAGTGGTCAGCGCGACAGAATGTCAATCCTAAGAGCCCGGGTTCGATCCCCGGCTGCGTCGGAGATTTTCTCCGCTCAGGGACTGAGTGTTGTGTTATCCTAATCATCATCATTTCGTCCCCATCGACGCGCAAGCCGCCAAAGTGGCGTCAAATCGAAAGACTTGCACCCGGCGAACGGTCTACCCGACGGGAGGCCCTAGTCACACGACAGCTACATATTAATACCACCATCAGTTTTGCGGGGCCGGTATCTGTTATTTACAGGCGAAATGGAATGTTCAGATGTGTGTGAATTGCTGAGGGACCAAACTGCTCAGGTCATCGTTCCCTAGACTTATACACTACTTAAATTAACTTACGCTAAGAACAACACACACACCCATGCCCGAGGGAGGACTCAAACCTCCGGCGGGAGGGGCCGCGCAGTCTGCGACATTTCGCCCCAAACCACGCGGCCACTCCGCGCGGCTGGGCGAAATGGAATCGTAGCTTGGAGACTGTGGCCCGCTCATTTCAGGTTCCGCGCTTGCATTCAAATTTGCAAAAGGCTTAGTGATGATCGGCAGTTAATCTCAGGGAGGCTGCAGGAAGTTGTAAATAAATAAATGGTAGAATACTAATTGTGCTGGGCCACCGTGTTTCCATGCCACGATCCGTTAAGCCCGTATTAGTTGTTATCTGTAGCAATAAAACATTAAAATAATTCATGGATATTATATCTATTAGGATAACTGTTAATATCAGAACTCATGAGACTTAACCAATTTACATTAATTTAACTACAAATGGCTCTAAAGATACGTTTACATCAGATTTGTCCACACAAATGAAAGATTAGTTACTGGTACGGCAGGGACGCAGTTATAGTGCGTTCCATCAGTATAAAAGCTAACAGACAAGAGCGAGCGATACGAGCAGGAACACTCTTCACTTACTTTCTAAAGACTATGCCAATCCAACGCAAACAGCCTCAGGCTGACTGCCGCTATATCTTTGAAATGTTATTTATGAAATTATAATTACATTTCATAAAATTAATGTGCGTAAGTTACTTATATATGAACTTATTTATAGTATAAAAGAAGGTTAGTGCGCATTAGTGTGCTTTCCGTCGTTATTGCGACGCTAAATTTACATAAAATTAGGTGGATCTGTCCATGTAAAGCTTCATATCTCTTGAAGGACAGTGTATTGTAATAAAATACAGTGGCTGCGTAAACACAGACACTCTTGCCATTAAATATGCAATGGTAATGTCTGGGTATTCGAATTCAGTGTTATGGGTCTCGTAACGTTTACAGTAGGTACAAACGGTGTACTAGGAGCTGCCGTACGTGTTCACAGACCTTGGTGTTGCCCATAGGAAGGTGGCAGCCCTAGAAGACTATCGAATTGCCGGGAGGCCTGCAGAGGATGGGCGATTAATGTGAGGACTGACGGTTGACCTGTAACGTAAATAAATGTAACGATTTTCAAATAAATTGACGAAGAGATCAATTTCCTTTTGATTACTCTATTAGTGATAAATCTCTGAAATCAGCATTAGTCGCAAAACACCTAGAAGCAACCATCTGCAGTGACCTAATGCGTAATTACCACATATGAGAGCGTGATGAAAAGTAATGACTCCAGATCTTTTATGTATAACCTCTAAAAGTTTTTTAAGTAAAACATATGTCATTAACATTCGAAACATTTATTCTTCATGTCTACATGTTTGTAGCCCTCTGCCGCTAAAGGACTCCGAATTATGGCATTTAATATTTCCGTGTCCGAGAAACAGTGTGCTGTAGTCGAGTTCCGTATCTGATGAGTTCGTCCAGACATGGAGCACCCTCTCCTTTAGTACAACTATGCGACCTGACAGACCCGCTGCGACATCGACAACAATCCGACGCCTTGTGCTCACTGTCATCGATCATCCTCCATACAGTCCCCCTGCTTGGCCCCATTCGATTTTCATCTGTTTCCAAAACTTAAGAACACCTCCACGGACTTCTCTTTGATACTGATGAAGCGGTCTAAACACAAGTGAGATTGTGGTCTCATCAGAAAATTGAAACTTTCTACAGTGATTGTACAGGGTGTTGCAAAAATGACCGGTATATTTGAAACGGCAATACAAACTAAACGAGCAGCGATAGAAATACACCGTTTGTTGCAATATGCTTGGGACAACAGTACATTTTCAGGCAGACAAACTTTCGAAATTACAGTAGTTACAATTTTCAACAACAGATGGCGCTCCAAGTGATGTGAAAGATATAGAAGACAACGCAGTCTGTGGGTGCGCCATTCTGTACGTCGTCTTTCTGCTGTAAGTGTGTGCTGTTCACAACGTGCAAGTGTGCTGTGGACAACATGGTTTATTCCTTAGAACAGCCGAAGTAATGTTCATCTTAATCTCTATTCCAATTTTCTGTACAGGTTCCGGAACTCACGGAACCGACGAGATGCAAAACTTTCTTGATGTGTGTACGTACATATACATCCAGTGATCACAGGCCTTTCAGACAACGCGCTGCTTCCATAAACCGCCTCCATTTCTTTCTGTGCTGTGCTCGTTTGCTCCAATTGTCATCAATCCCCCAATCCCTAGCGCAGTCAGGTCCTTCGCAAAGGTTGTCCATCGAGCGTCAATCGTCCTATGGGGTGTGTGGCCTTCCTCGAGTTCCTCTCCTGTGCGAATCTCTTCTTCTCAAAATAGCACTTACACCCTACGTCCTCAACTATTTATTGGAGGTATTCCAGTTTCTGCCCTCCCTTACAACTTTTACCTCTACAGCTCCCTCTAGTACCACGGAGGTTATTCCCTGATGCCTTTTGACATGTCCTGTCATCCTCTCCCTCCTTCCCATGTGTTCCTTTCCTCGCAGATTTTTCGGAGAACCTTCCGATTCTGTCTTCTTAGCATTCCGTCTAATTTTCTCCGTTTTCTATATCACTACTTCCGAAACGCTTCGAGGCTCTTTTTTCCGTTTTTCCTGCAGTCGATGGTTCACTACAATACACACATTAGCCATGTTGTCCAACTTACCTAGGTTGCACTAAGTGTAAGTGCGAAGTTAATAATTGTGGTCCAAGAATGGTACCTGCAAACTAAATGCTCGGTCTCCTAACATTATTCATTAAACAAAATCATTGAGAAAATATGAACTCCTAAAAGCTCTTGCAATCATAATAAAATTGAATTTTCTGTATGCTACGCATTCTAATTGCTTTTTGCAGTTAAGTTTCTTATTTTATTTTAACAGTATTGTTGTTGACATTATATCTTTATTTCTTTGTTTTCAGGTGAGCAATATGAAGCCTTGGTTAACGCTGGAACGTTCGTCATGGCTGTAAGTACTACTTTAATACAGAGAAGGAAGTAGGCCTCGTTATTGGCGCCAAGAGCTATTTAGTTTCCACTCAGTCTGGAACGAAAGATCTTTATTGAGTAAAATACCGTTACTGACTGTTCTGCCATTTCATTTTTGTGCTCCTTATGACGACTTCTGTAATTGCTTTTGAAAGTTTCAAAGCTTGCAGTTTCATTCAAAAAATAAGCATTGGAAGTGTTAGATCTAGTCACCAGTTCTGGGTCCGTTATTAATTTCACCTAAATTCGTCTTGATTTGCGAATGCAAAATGATATTAAACACCAAAATGTTTGTACCAACAATGGACGTACGCTTCAACGTAATGACGAGATACGCATCAGATGTGACACGATCATCAACACTCTTCAGACTATCAGCCATTTTCTGCATGATTCAAACATCGTCCACCAAACGGTCGTCCACAAGAGGCGACAGAGAAGAACCACTGAAGAGGTGTGTGTTTCGTCACAGGTGTGGCCAGTCAGCACCAAATCTTCACAGGAATGCAGAACTGTCTCCAGAGATGAACACTTCAGGAAAGGCGTTGAGCGATATGGACAGGTTTGTAGGGTATCAGTGAATGGGACGACCTGGGGACAGGAGACAAATCATCTCAGCAGATGAAAAGAGCCCAGGCACCTACCCGACAGCGACATTGTACGTGCGAGAGAGACTTCAGCTTGTTTAGCGACGGTTGTGCCCAGATGGCAGCCCAGAGGGAGTCTTGTAAGATTTAGAGTCCAGCAGGACACATCTGTAAGCGTAACAGGAAACACCAAATCTTACTAATGCAATGCGAGCCGAGGGTATGGTCCTTGTTTTCACAAAATAATAAATAAATTATCCATGGATTTGGCCAACGAATACAGAGAGAACACTAGCATAACGAAGTGAACCAATGGGGTATAAAACAGTGTATATTTATTTTTTAATAGATTATCAAACCAGGCGAAGTTGTAGGAGAAATTGTAGGACCTTGAAATCTATGTCAAGACGAGGATAATAGTTTTTTCCCTCTAATGACTGATATAAATCACAATTAACAGAGAGAAAATTTCTGTACAACTCAAATAATATTACAAAATGACACTAACACAATGGGCAGATATAAAAAAGCATGGAAGACTGTATGAACTGATCGCAGCAAGACCTGCTCAGCTGGGTGATTCGTGCTATCAGCGCTGATGTAACTCCAAATTAAGCAACATAAATCGCGCGGCAAAGTGAGTGAGTAACGAGAGGCACAGAATATGGATCGCACCACCACAGTTGTATGACTTACGCCACACTAAATGGCTAACGTGTGCCCATGAGCAACAGAGGGCGCACTGAGAAGACCCCTCTCTGTCACAGCCTGGTGCGAAATGTCGAGCATCTAAGTTGACAGCCCTTAGCTCACTACTTTCATGAAAGTATACGTTCAGGGGGCGAATCCATGCTTTTGCCAATGTGACAGGAGAGATTTGTTGCTAAATACATGGAAATTCGGGGGAGGGGGGGGGGGCAGCTCTTTTCATGTGCAAGACGCACATTTTCAGCACTAAGTTGGTACTGGGCCGCAGCACTGTCTTCATTATTTGTGTATTTTACGCGTCGAGAACATTGTCCAGAGCTACACAGTACTATTGGCTGGACCAAAATTTCAGAGGGCAATTGACTCGCCCACAATGGAGAGAGACTGCCATAGCATCAAACTCTTTAAAACACACACAGGAAGGCAAAACTGTAATGTTCAGTTATTCTCTGTGGGTCTGTGGTGTTCACTTACCACAGTAGCTGGAGGGAACTGCGTAGCGATCAATAGCCGCATAGCGAGACGCCTGAGAACTCTGTGAAATCGCTCATATCCCAAGAGGAGGCTAACCTGTCCTAATGAGATTGACATACCGCCCTCTGCCAACAAAAGAACAGAAGAGGGCATATAGACGTTTCCAGCGTCACCCCCCCCCCCCTTACCCTCTCCCTCCCAGAGCATGGTGAATACAAGGTTGCCTTTCAAAAGACACCGCTCCTGTATCCTCACTAAAATAACCGCAAAATAGTGGCAGAAAATCAGTTCATCTCACATAGTGATATGTGACAATAACACCTGCCGCGCGTGTTAAAGTGCCGCTTAAGGGCGCGACATGTGCTGGGCCCGCACCGAATTCCGGCCGGCGGATTAACGGGGAGGGTCAGTGAGTCGGTCAACCTGGAGGTGGATTTTAGACATTTTCCCACATCTAACTTGGTGAATACCGAGCCTGGTACCCAAGTCTCAAATCTGTTACATGATTCTCGATCACTTCTGCACACTTTCACTTGAACGACAGCACACGCAGATAGTTGGGGTACACACGTTTCCTTCCTAGGGTACCGGGGTGATGACAGGGTGGACATCTGGCCGCACCTTAAATTAACCATGCCACATCCGTTAATAACCATGCCGATCCTGTACTGAGCCTGAGCAGCTCCGTCCGTCCGTCCAGGACAGCCCGTTCAGTGCTCGCAGACAGCTCTGCACCCGGAAGGCCGCGAGTTCGCATCCTGGCTCCACCCGTGCGGACAGCAACTTCCAGTCCGCCGGAAGATGTCACCCAGAGCGCAGAGGCCAGTAGCCCTCTCGTTCCTCGCGCCGGTGTAGCTCCAAGATGGGACGCTCCCCGCCATGGTAATGACGCGTCCATGCCTCGAAGGTTGAAGGTAGCTTCAGCGGGTCGGTAGATGCTGATATCCATCACCAGCAGGTCTTCGTGGCTGGCCTGCAGCTTAAACAATCGTCACTCCCTCCAGTTCTAAACGCAGACAGAATCGCGACACGACTGCCTGCTTTGAGCGTCCGAGCTCGCTTATTTGTACGTCTTTTCCCTACGCCTGTGACGTTCAATCGCACTAAAAAGTATTGGCACAGTTACATTTTAGTGGTTGTATTTCAGAACAGAACCCAGACACCTGACACCTCGCATTACATAGGTTACAAATACACTCCTGGAAATTGAAATAAGAACACCGTGAATTCATTGTCCCACGAAGGGGAAACTTTATTGACACATTCCTGGGGTCAGATACATCACATGATCACACTGACAGAACCACAGGCACATAGACACAGGCAACAGAGCATGCACAATGTCGGCACTAGTACAGTGTATATCCACCTTTCGCAGCAATGCAGGCTGCTATTCTCCCATGGAGACGATCGTAGAGATGCTGGATGTAGTCCTGTGGAACGGCTTGCCATGCTATTTCCACCTGGCGCCTCAGTTGGACCAGCGTTCGTGCTGGACGTGCAGACCGCGTGAGACGACGCTTCATCCAGTCCCAAACATGCTCAATGGGGGACAGATCCGGAGATCTTGCTGGCCAGGGTAGTTGACTTACACCTTCTAGAGCACGTTGGGTGGCACGGGATACATGCGGACGTGCAGTGTCCTGTTGGAACAGCAAGTTCCCTTGCCGGTCTAGGAATGGTAGAACGATGGGTTCGATGACGGTTTGGATGTACCGTGCACTATTCAGTGTCCCCTCGACGATCACCAGTGGTGTACGGCCAGTGTAGGAGATCGCTCCCCACACCATGATGCCGGGTGTTGGCCCTGTGTGCCTCGGTCGTATGCAGTCCTGATTGTGGCGCTCACCTGCACGGCGCCAAACACGCATACGACCATCATTGGCACCAAGGCAGAAGCGACTCTCATCGCTGAAGACGACACGTCTCCATTCGTCCCTCCATTCACGCCTGTCGCGACACCACTGGAGGCGGGCTGCACGATGTTGGGGCGTGAGCGGAAGACGGCCTAACGGTGTGCGGGACCGTAGCCCAGCTTCATGGAGACGGTTGCGAATGGTCCTCGCCGATACCCCAGGAGCAACAGTGTCCCTAATTTGCTGGGAAGTGGCGGTGCGGTCCCCTACGGCACTGCGTAGGATCCTACGGTCTTGGCGTGCATCCGTGCGTCGCTGCGGTCCGATCCCAGGTCGACGGGCACGTGCACCTTCCGCCGACCACTGGCGACAACATCGATGTACTGTGGAGACCTCACGCCCCACGTGTTGAGCAATTCGGCGGTACGTCCACCCGGCCTCCCGCATGCCCACTATACGCCCTCGCTCAAAGTCCGTCAACTGTACATACGGTTCACGTCCACGCTGTCGCGGCATGCTACCAGTGTTAAAGACTGCGATGGAGCTCCGTATGCCACGGCAAACTGGCTGACACTGACGGCGGCGGTGCACAAATGCTGCGCAGCTAGCGCCATTCGACGGCCAACACCGCGGTTCCTGGTGTGTCCGCTGTGCCGTGCGTGTGATCATTGCTTGTACAGCCCTCTCGCAGTGTCCGGAGCAAGTATGGTGGGACTGACACACCGGTGTCAATGTGTTCTTTTTTCCATTTCGAGGAGTGTATTTCCAAATCATCTGTCCGTAAAGTAACATACAGTATAATGAAAATAAACATCGCTCTTCTGCGCGTATGAATCGGACAGTGCGTTAGTTTTCTTCATTGATGTTCACCTTCTAATAGCTAGTGTGCATCTGTTTAACATCTCTAGCAGCACGTGAACGCCTAGGAATGCTTTATATTAAATTCCGGTTGATATCGGGGGTAATTTTTGACCATTCCTCCAGGAGCACTTTCTCCAAGTCGTTTTTACCGGACGGACGCCTTTTTCTGACTTTTGTGTCAAGATGAGCCCATAGGTTCTCAATGGGGTTTCAAATCAGGGCTCTGAGGTGGTGTTAGAACCCTTGTGGGGTCATTGTACAGTAACCACTCCCAGGTTATCATGGGGGTATGTTTTGGGTCGTTGTCTTGCTGTAAATGGAACACCCCAGTATAGCCCAATGTCTCTGCACCGGCGTGTAAATTACCTCGCAACACGTCGATGTATCTCATATGATCCATTGTACCGTGGATGACAGCTAGATTTCCAACGCCGGACGCCACCATCCAGCCCCAGACCATGATACCGCCCCCACCGTGTTTGACTGTGGGATGCATGTGTTTGATGTCGAGGTGCGTGTTCGGCTTGCGCAAACACATTGAACTTAGATTCGTCGCTAAATATCACAGTGTCCCAAAACTCCATCGGCTTGCTGATGTAGTCCTTGGCAAACTGCAGGCGTTTCTGCCGGTTACTTTCCGATATGTATGGCTTTTTCCTGGGAGAACGTCCATGCATGTCAGCCTCATTCAACACATTTCGTATAGTTTGAACACTAACCGTCTTGTCGGACGTTGTCTGAACAACCTCAGCAATAGTTGCTGCACTTGTAGCAGGATCCTTCCGAGCAAGTGCGATGATAAGGCGACGCTCTCGGGTCGTAAGCATTTTTGGACGTCCAGGAAGACACTTATTTACTGTTGTTCCAGTCTCTTTATATTTATGAATGATGGCTCGTACCGTTGGCTGGTCCCGGTGGAGGTTCGAGTCCTCCCTCGGGCATGGGTGTGTGTGTTTGTCCTTAGGATAATTTAGGTTAAGTAGTGTCTAAGCTTAGGAACTGATGACCTTAGCAGTTAAGTCTCATAAGATTTCACAGGCATTTTTTGCTCGTACCGTGGTGTAGCTAACAGACACCTCTGCTCCGATTTGTCGATAGCTTCTCCCTTGTGAATGGAGCAATACCACTCTCTCACGCAACGCCACAGAATTTTCCTTCTTCTTCGGCCACATGCTGACCACTATCGCGCAACACGGCAACATACTAGCGACTGGGCCGTCAGCAACACGTAGTGTCTATGGCGTCAGCAGATGGCGTTCCGGTACCTGGAAACCCAGCAATATACCGAGAAGCCACGCTCTGTGCCAATACTTTTTGCGAACAGAGGAGATACATGTTCGCCCACAACACTGCATTTCTTCGTTAATGGTAGGCACTGTGGGCAGAATTGTAATGTCTCGTATGTGAGTTAGCACGTACATGTGCTGTGTACCGCCGGCCGAAGAGGCCGAGCGGTTCTAGGCGCTACAGTCTGACCGCTACGGTCGCAGGTTCGAATCGTGCCTCTGGCATGGATGTGTGTGATGTCCTTAGGTTAGTTAGGTTTAAGTAGTTCTAACTTCTAGGGGACTGATGACCTCAGCAGTTGAGTCCCATAGTGCTCAGAGCCATTTGAACCATTTTGCTGTGTACTGGAAGGTGCGGCGTTTGTGACAAAAAAATGTTCAAATGTGTGTGAAATCTTATGGGACTTAACTGATAAGGTCATCAGTCCCTAGGCTTATACAATACTTAACGTAAATTACCCTAAGGACGAACACACACACACCCATGCCCGAGGGAGGACTCGAACCTCCGTCGGGACCAGCCGCACAGTCCATGACTGCAGCGCCTAAGACCGCTCGGCTAATCCCGCGCGGTGGCGTTTGTAGCCCGCAACGATAAATACGCACGTGTGGCAATACTTTTTGGTGCGATTGTAGTTCCTCTGGAGGGGACAAGTGGAGTGCTCTTTGGTATTTAAAACGTTAGCTTTCCTCGGCCCACTTCGGCCCCTATACACAGGTCACTAGGCGCAGTTGTAACTGCAACGTACGGGTTTTTCACAGCACGTCTGTGCCTTGTGCTGCCCTGATTACTTCACACTTGTATACAGTGCCCGCCGGGCCGTGCCTTATAGCTTAAGAGCGGTGCCGTAAACCTGCCTCGCAAAGTCGTTTGCAAAATACGAACATCGCCCGCGCCTGACATCCGATGTGCCAATCGATCCGTTAACTACTGCCTTCCAGCTACAGCTGCGCGAAATTTGCAATAATTCCCCCAATTCCACGCTTGTACTTACTCGTGGCGCAGCATAGTGTTCGAAATGTAGGAAAGAATCTCAGTAGATGACGTTGTTACCGCGAGACCAGTTGCCCGAGCAGGGGGTATCGCGTGACGGCGGAGCACGCTCGGAGGCTACGCGGCTTTCCCAGGGATATCGGCGCCGGGAAGAGGCCGGCGGCCCGTGTTTGCCGTGCACTCGTCCAGAGGGGCGACCTCCGCAGTCCGTCTCGCCGGCCAGAGCTGCCGCTGTTGAGCCAACCAATTACGGCGCCGCCGCGAGAGGAAGCGCTCTGCCCGCCGCGCCGCAGCGCGCCTTCCTGCTGTTTGCCGCGGGCCGCACGGCTCACAAATACTGCTCACCTGAGGGCTGTGGCCGAGCGGCGGAAGGGCGCCACAAAATTTCATCAGCGCCGACGGAGAGGGCGCACACCCTCTGCAGTAGCCGCCCTCCGAGGACTCGAGGACTGCCGACTTCGCTCTGGTCGCAGCACACAGTGCCGTGCTGCGCTTCTCGGAAGATCCTCCTGTAGACGGCAGGGGGGAGGTGGGGTATGCAACCAGCGATGCGATTACTCTCAATACTGCCACGGAAGAAATTCCGGGTGACCCTAAAATAAACATTTTCTCAAAATCACAAATTTTGAGGCATAATTTGTTGGCGAAGGTTCTTGGGAAAAGGGTGCCATCCATATCGGTGACTTACCCCAGAACCTTAAATCACGAACGCTGTAGCTTTGACTTGACGTGTTATAAGCGTTGCTGCCCCGTCGTGTCGATGAAGCCGGTGAGCTTAAGGGGCTCCGGAAAGGCTCACAATCATGAAAAGTTCAATTTTTACTTTTTTGCGTTTTCTGAATCTGCAGACTATTACCTTTTAACAGATATATAATTTATTCAATTCCGACGACTACAACTATTTTTAAATTTTTTTTTAAATGTGTTCTACATGGGCGTGACCCACTGTGGCGCTGTTAAACTGCTGTCAAATTGTGTTATTATTAACGTCCGTGTTCATCAGGTACATTTTAGTGATGTTAGATAAAGTATGTGTTGTGGCTAACCTGTGATGATTCAATATATATCGCTAGTGTGATTGTCGATTGTTTCATGTTTATTTGCTCTGTCGTTATCTCGAAAATATTCGTAATTAATTCTGTTTCTTGAGTCTCTGTTTTGTTGAAGTATAATAATGAGTAAAAGTAAAGTTATTAGAAATCCTCTGAAGGCTTTTAAGAAAAGGAGAAATGTTGGAAAGCCAAATATTGGAATGAAGATAGGTTCTAACATGGTACGAGCGATGCTTGCTTTAGACAAGCAACGCCTTCGGGCTGCAGACAGGGCTGTAAAGAGTCTAGAAATACAAGCAAGAGTAAACAGGAGGAGGAACAAGAGGAAGCTGGAGGAGGAGTTTGCAGAGGATGAAGATAATCCATCCTATGGACCTGGAATGCACTAAAAAGTTAATCCAATCTTTGTCGCTCGATTCCCAAAACTTTTATTTTCTCATATTAATTACATGTTTTCTAAGGATCTTCCAAACATATTTGTTTCAAACTTTCAGTAAATGTTACACAGCACCTTCTGCATAATTTAACACAGCCTTTTTCCAAAAAACTGTATATTTTTGAACATATAAATAAAAAATTGCAAAAAAATGTTGTGAATTTTCATTACAATTGAAAAAAATCATCTTTAATAACTGAACTAAAATTTTGTAAAATCCCTGTGTTAAGTTGTAGCCCATATTCCAATAAATAATCTGTAAAAAGTTCAACTTCCTACCTCAAATACTTTGTGAGGAAAGATGTAATTTATAAGCGTTATTTTAACGTTGCAAGTATAGGGCGTTCCGGAGCCCCTTAACTAAAAATGTGAATCAAGCGCGCGTGTCACCAGAGGCTGCCCATTACTGCTCTTTTACGAGAGGTTGTCCGTAAAATTTTTAATTTTTTTCTTATTTTTTGGAATCAGCTGTCTTCCGATTGCTTCGATGCGACCGGTCACGAATTTCTCTGTCGTATCAACTACACCTAAGTGGAACACATGCACCCTACGTCCTCCAATTACTTGTTGAATGTTTTCCAATCTCTATCGGCGTCTACAGTTTTTACCCGTTACACCTCCTTCCAGTACCATGGAAGTTTTCCATGGTATCTTAATGCAGTAGTCGGCAAACTCATTACTCAGCAAAGCCAAATATCGACTGCACAACGTTTGAAATTTCTTCTGAAGGTCAATTTTTTCCATCTTTATACTATATGGGTAGGTGCACTGTTACTAAATTAGTATACTCACATGTTGGCCTCATTCTGTTTGACGTACGTTTCCTGAACTCGACCCGTTCCAGCTCTCTCACCCACATTCGTCTTGTATACCTCTTTCGTCAATTTCCTTTTGTTCATTCTCTCTATTTTCCAAACCGTTTCAACATTCCTCTCGCAATTCTCAAGACTACATCTTCTTTCGTCCCACAATGCTTACTATCGTTACCTTCGAAAACTATAAGTGAAGTTCTAAGTCTTATATAAACCATCCGTGCACTGAATGAAACTTGATATTATACTTTACAACGATATTATTTATTAATAAAATTAAACTTTAAGTGATCGATAAAATTAAATCATAGCAGTGGCTGTCAAACGCTAATATGAATATTTCCCATTAATCTCCTCGGAAACTATAGGTAAGTCATGTTATATGTTATTATTTTTAATTTTAGTCACGATTTCAGGCTCTCAACAACAACACAACTTCTCGGTCTGCACTTTTAAAGGTTCATGCTTGAAAATAATTGTTCGCATGAATATGTATGTCGACCCGAATAAGCACAGGACAGCAAAAGTTGTGTTTTTCTGGTCATTGCGTGTTTCAGGAACAATATTCCCCTGCCTAGGCCCTGGATGTGTGTGATGTCCTTGGTTGGTTAGGTTTAAGTAGTTCTAAGTTCTAGGGAACTGATGACCTCAGCAGTCCCATAGTGCTCAGAGCCATTTGAACGTCTTTTTTTTTTTTTTTTTTTTTGTATTTCTTCATCAACACAAAAACGGATTTCGAACTCCTCAAATCTTTGTTTTTGAAGACTATCATTTGCATTTCAAAGTTACTGGCGTCGTCATTAAAGAGACAACAATTTAATTCTGTTGCATTAGAATTAAGAGGCCTTGTAAAGAAGGATAACGTTACTTTGGTGTTTAAGGATTCTTCAAATCACTTGAGAAAAGCCTTCCATGTATTTGAATGTGTTGTTTCGAAATAGCAAATGTCAATATGAGAAACATTTTATTGATGATGAGTCATAAGGCCTGGAGAATGAATCAAATTTAAAAACCTTGAGCAGAAACATTGAAATCCTTTAAGAAAAAGGATAACTTCTTCTAATGTCGTAAGAAATGTGTTTCCTTTCTCCTGTCGTTTAGATGGGACCTAAAGTCTACAAAGGCATAAAAATTTTGGAACCATTGATCGTTCGTTAGCTCTGGAGCGTGAACATCATCCTCAAGAGGTGCCCCAATTCCTGATAATAAAGAAGCAAAGCGTTTCCTCTTCATAAACAACTACCTTGTTCTGTAGCAGTAGCTCTTTCAACTAAAAATTCTTTATGATGACAACTCTTAATTATCGCCAATTTAATTACGATAAATTTGCCAATTTCTTCTGAAAATACTTGTGCCCCAAGAGCTTCTTGATGAATAATGCAATGGTAAATGAGTATAAGTTAGTACCTAGTGACTATTTTTTTCTTTCAAAATAGCAACAAACGCGTTTCTTACACCAGTCATATTTTTTGTCTGTTGAAACTGAGACAGTTTAATGTAGTGGAATCCGATGTTTTTTAATGCACTCCGTTACAGCGTATCCTATATTCTTTCCATGTGTTGATCTTTGAATAGCAATAATATTGAAAATTTTACATTACGACCTGCAGCGAAATATATTGTACGAAAAGTGAAACTAGAGCTGTACAGTTTGCCACAAGGCTCGTCAACTGCTACTGATAAAGCTGAAACCGTTGGCAGGTTTTTTGCCTGGTACTTGGTTATATTCGTAGACATTTTGACTGTCCAATGTTTCACTCTTTCAGCAAACAATGGCAACGCTTTAATTTTTTGTAGGATACCAGCTTTGCTCTTAAAATTGTTAAGCAGCTCTTTGGGTCCTCTTATACAACAATGTTTTCTGTATTCACCGTCTGTATATGGTTTCCCTCTCTTAGAAATGCCTCGAGTAACCACTAAACAGTATTAACATGGCAATTTCAGCTACACTCCCGTGGAGTGTCATTTCCTAAAAGTAGACTCGCCAAGGCTGAAAACCAACTTCTGGGCAGGGGCCACGAAAGTTTAGTCTCATTGTACGTGCACACCAGCACGCGGTATGTTTCGGAAGATCCACTCTCCTAGGGACTAAGAGCAGCATGTGGCTTGCGGCCAACAGCCTAGACGGTATGCCTCCACCAGTAAAACATAGTCCCTGTAGCCAACCGTAAGGGGGAGGTTATACTGACCTGCCATGTAGTTTTTTATGCGCCGAAGTGGGAGCGACTTCCAGGTTTTTTGGTTGTCCATTCTGAAGTGCCGCTACTCGGGCACACCCACAGAAAAGGTCTCGCTCCACACCAGCACGGCCACGAAGAAAATCTGAACCAAATGGATCTCTCTACTTCTTCGGTCGACGCCATCTAGGGTTCCTCGTTAATAATATGCTTGGTGGGTGTCCAGATCATTCTGACATTATCATCCGATGGTACTATACTTCATCGACATATCGGTGGGTTCAGAACCCCGAGAAAAACTGATTTTATAGGAGAAATTTTGCATATTAAGTCTTCCAGCTCATTTAATGTGCACGCGATCGACCAGTGACTGCCGAATAATTCGATGTTCTGTGTAAGAGGTGCACAAAACGCTCGCTCCTCTTCATGTGTTTACAGTTTTATAACTTAGAAATAAGTAACATGGAAATGAAAAGACTGGCATAAGACTGACAGTCCAACAGTTCTACTGCCACGATCTTGTATCTCGCGTAAGGCCCATGAGAGTAACAAATGGGAGACCAGTGGGCGTATTGAGGCATGTACATCTACATACAGGGTAACAGTTATCGAAATATATGAAAAAGTTAGTACAAACTATGTCGTGCGCACACTTTATTCAGAGTGTAAACGTCACTACAGATATTTAGATTTAGGTTATGATATGTTCGATATGTCTACCGTCATTGGCAGTGATGTAGCACAGATGCTGACGAGTCGGAACATCGATGCTGTCGCTGGCCTCCTAAATCGTCATTTTCAGCTCATCAATGGTTTTGGGGTTTTTGCTGTACACCTTGACTTTAATACAGCCCCGCGAAAAGGAGTAGCATGTATTTACATCCGGAGAATATGGTGGCCTATCGAGGCCCATGCCAGTGGCCTCTGAGTAACCTAGAATGAGAATGTGGTCCCCAAAGTGCTCCTCCAGGACATCAAACGCTCTCCTGCTTCGATCAGACCGAGCTCCGTCTTGCATGGGCCACATGTTGTCGAAATCAGGGTCACTTTGAGCAATGAAGATGAAATCTTCTTCCGAAACCTTCACGTAACGTTCGGTAGTCACCGCACCAACAATGTATACTTAACGCTGTTGATATCGATCATAGGCGGTAATCAGTTAAAGTCACTTGACCGTATTTATGATTTGACAACCACTGATACGTTTCGCAGAACAGTTCATTGAACCCTGATTGCGTAATCCATGGCGTAGTGTACACGAAATTCACAGACTGAATAAATAATTACAAATTCAGAATGCGTAAAGCATCCAAGAGCAGAACAGTACAACGATATAGTAGCGGCAATATAATACTGGTACAGTGTTTCAGAAACGTTACAACACACTTCGACAAATCAATGGATTACGTTGAATGTTGGTGGTCAGAGAGGAGGCGGCGCAGTTCATAATAAAGCTCGTTTTAATATTATCCTTGTTTTGTTGCGCGTAGTTCAGAGTTGGAAAGAGCTGTTTTATTTTTTGCCTCGTGGTTTTCCCTCTCTCTCTCTCTCTCTCTCTCTCACACACACACACACATACATACATACAATTCGTTCTCTCTATTCGTACCCCCTTCTCCCTTCCACCATCATCACCACTCATTCCTCCCGTAATGATAGCCCTGAGCACAGGGCGCGTGGCCTACAGGCTTTTAATTAAGCAAAGAGTTATTTCCGGCCCACTAATCGAAGTTGAGCGAGCAGTTACCATCACAATTGGCGGGGCGCTGATGGGCTTACAACATTCCCGGCCCCCACCACTCCGCGCCGACCCTCGCCGCCAATCACCTAGCCCCACGCGCGGCCACGTCGCGCAGGAGAGACGGCGCGCTGGCGCGGGCCAACTTTCCCGCCCGCCACTCTGCTTTTATAACAGACTCGCCGCGCGGGTCTCGGGAATAAATTCGACGGCCGCGGGGTAGGCGGAGCTCTGGCCGCGCTTCCTTCTCGCGGGAGACAGTTATTCGGGCGCGCCCGCAGCTCCGCCGCGGCCGGTGATGGATTAAAAGCGGCCGCAGCCGCCCTTCCGAGTTGGCGCGAACGGCCGTGTTTAGCCGGAAGCGCGCCGCTACGCTGATTAATGCGCGCTCCACCACGCCGCCGAAGACGCCGCCTTCCTCCTCCGCGGCTGCAGACGCTCCTAATAAGGCCATTGCTGCGACAGCGACGGCGGGCCAAGTCGTTCCGAAAAGCTTTCCATTTGTCATTCCCAGGGGCGCTGGGCGCACGGCGCGCCACGCTGTTCCGTTCGGAAGAGCGGCAGCGGCAGCGGCGGTGGCGGCGCACAGGAATTTATAGTCTGCCGCTTTCTTTCCGGAGAATGAGGCGAGGGAAAGTGTTCACCGCTCTTCTGGCACCACTTGCGACCTCTGTCGCCTTTTCTTCGGCGACGGCGGCGGAGAAACTCGGGGGTGCATTGCGCGCATTGGCAACAGTGGCTAAAGCGACGGGAGATTGGAAGTAGCGCGCGCACCAAAATTACAGTTATTTTGAGCGTTTCGTGCGGGCTTCAGTGACCTGAACTTACTGAAAATGAAAGAGAAATACTACGGAGCATCAGTTCCACATTTGTAAAATTTTATGGAGATGTTCATCGCGTAACGAGTACTAAATGAATGGTAATTAATTGAAACCCTCAGCTACCGACAGGTGTTGTTGATATACCTCGATTGGGACAGCTGAAAATGACCAGGTCTCGAACCCGGGATCTCCTGCTTACATGGCAGACGCTCTGTCCATTATCCTTTGCACGCTTCCCGTGAGACCCACGTTCCCAACTGTCCACAATCTACATACGTAATGAACCTAACAGATATTTGCCCATCCACTCATTACTCGCGCACACGACGGTAACAACTCCCGTATGAGTATGTAGATTGTGGACAGTTGGGAATGTTGTGTTGGCTGAAGAGCCAACACCGTGTTACGAGGGGAGGCCGAAATGCACGCGTTTTAGCTCACGCAGGCTGGCGTGAGGAGGGAAGAACTATACCGACGTGAGGTCTGGAACATGACAAGGAATTAGAATTCAGAAAGCGGACGTAATTAGTTTGATACTTAAGTTTAATCCATTAATGGTGAACGTCTCTCTTGACGGTATATGATTCACAATATTATCTGTTCAACTGAATATGGCGCCTTGCTAGGTCGTAGCAAATGACGTAGCTGAAGGCTATGCTAAATTGTCGTCTCTGCAAATGAGAGCGTATGTAGACAGTGAACCATCGCTAGCAAAGTCGGCTATACAACTGGGGTGAGTGCTAGGGAGTCTCTCTAGACTAGACCTGCCGTGTGGCGGCGCTCGGTCTGCATTCACTGGTAGTGGCGACATGCGGGTCCGACGTATTCTAACGGACCGCGGCCGATTTAAAGGCTACCACCTACCAAGTGTGGTGTCTGGCGGTGACATCACAGGGAAATTGGGTCCAACGGGAAGCGTGCAAGGGATAAGTCCCTGCAGTCGCACTATTCATCTGTGTCCTCGGTGGCTCAGATGGATAGAGCATATGCCGTGTAAGCAGGAGATCCCGGGTTCGAGTCCTGGTTGGGGCACACATTTTCAGCTGTCCCCATCGAGGTATATCAACAACATCTGTCGGCAGCTGAAGGTTTCAGTTAATTTTCATTTATTCTAGAGAAGCTGCACGGTCATCAATGGTATCTGTTCTTTCGAGAACAGTTACTAACTTCATATATATAGTACTAAATGGTTAAAATTTCATTCCCTTCGGAACTGAAGTGTATCATCAACATCAGTATAAAGTGTACCCCTGGCGGATACGAATACGAGCTAGAATTCGTTGTGGCATGTAATGAAATACCTTCCAAATGTCATCTCGAGGAAGTACTTTTCTTGACAGCAATATCAGCTAATGAAGATTCCCGGTTGGAGGATGAAAGTATAACTCTCCGCACTGCACTTCATACATGCTCCCTCGCTGGTAAATCTGAGGACTAGGCAGGCCCTACATTCTTGGGGAGGACGACGGTTCAAATCACCGTCGGGCCACCCAGATTTAGGTTTTCTGTGATTTCCTTAATTGCTCTAGCAAACCGCTGGGATGGTTTCTCCGAAAAGGGCACGGGCAATTTCCTTCCCCATCCTTCTGTAATCTGAACTTCTGCTCCGTATGCAATGACATCACTGTCGAAGGGATTTTAGCCTCTAATCTCCCTCCTTACATATCTCAAGGCGTTTTGTGTAAACTGCAATGTGCGGCTTGCGTTATCCTACTGGAATATTCCATTTGGTATCATGATCCTCAAGAGTACTGTAACATTGTTTACCACTCTTTCCACATTATGGAGAGTATTCAGCCTCCACTCTGCAATTACAATATCAGTCCTCTTGTCTTATACAAGAGCAGTCATTCCAGAGATGAAGGTATGGATCCCGACAGTGGCTGCCTCCTTTGACCTTCCACCAGGTCGTCTGAGGACTTGCTGTCCTCGATCTAACCGCCAGAAACAGAAGGGAGAATCTTAGACCACGCCATGCAATTTCTGTTTTCCCGGCGTATTTCAAACTTGTTGAGCTCACGGCTCACAAGTTCTTCATGATATTTTAGCAAACAGACTTGCTGCCGTCTTCAGGTGGATCTTGATGACTGCTATTGTGCCGGGTCTGCAGACTGGCGCTGTCCGTTCAGCCGCTGCGCATGGGGGAAGGGAGGGGGGCACATGATGCCTGATTTTGTAAGTTTTTTTCTTTCGGCCAGCATCACTCTAGCATAGATCACACTGATTGTAATCTAAAATTAATTAGCCTAAGTCTACAGCATATTGGTATATCTCCGCTGTCCGGGGGGGGGGGTCTCCAAACATGTCTTCCATCTGCAAACCCATAATTGCCGCAGACTTGTCTTCAGTGATGAGTCGCGCTTCGAACTGAGCTCCAGTGACCAGCGAGGACGTGTCTGGAGACGCTCCAGACAGCGATCGGATGCCAACCTAATTGTCGCCCGCCGTGCGGCCAGTCGTGAGCTGTGGGGTGCCATTTCCTTTCATAACAGGTCTCCTTCGGTTGCTATTCACCGTACCATTACAGTACAGCGGTACGTCGATGATATTATGTTTTGTTGCCTTTCATGGCAAGGCACCTGAGCTTACATTTCAGTAAGAAAAAATGCCCATCAGCAGCCGGCTAGAGTTTCTATTGCTCGTGTTCGTGCTCGCCAAACCCTATCCTGGGCAGCAAGGTCGCCGGCTCTCTCCTTAACTGAGTACGTCTGGAGCATTATGGCATGCCCTGAAACCAGTTCAGGATTTTGACGATCTAACGCGCCAATTCGACAGGATTTGGCTCGATACCCTTCAGGAAGAAGTCCAACAGCTATAATACTGGCCGTTAAAGTTGCTACACCACGAAGATGACGTGCCACAGAAGCGAAATTTAACCGACAGGAAGAAGATGCTGTGATATGCAAATGATTAGCTTTTCAGAGCATTCACACAAGGTTGGCGTCGGAGGCGACACCTACAACGTGCTGACATGAGGAAAGTTCCAACTGATTTCTCATACACAAACAGCATTTGACCGGCGTTGCCTGGTGAAACGTTGTTGTGATGCCTCGTGTAAGGAGGAAAAATGCGTACCATCACGTTTGCGACTTTCATAAAGGTCGGATTGTAGCGTATCACGATTGCGGTTTATCGTATTGCGACATTGCTGCTCGCGTTGGTTGACATACAATGACTGCTAGCACAATATGGAATCGGTGGGTTCAGGAGGGTAATACGGAACGCCGTGCTGGATCCCAACGGTCTCGTATCACTAGCAGTCGACATGACAGGCATCTTATCCGCATGGCTGTAACGGATCGTGCAGCCATGTCTCCATCCCTGAGTCAACAAATGGGGACGTTTGCAAGACAACAACCATATGCACGAACAGTTCGACGACGTTTGCAGCAGCACGGACTATCAGCTCGGAGACCATGGCTGCGGTTACCCTTGACGCTGCATCACAGACAGGAGCGCCTGCGATGGTGTACTCAATGACGAACCTGGGTGCACGAATGGCAAAACGTCATTTTTTTCGGATGAATCCAGGTTCTGTTTACAGCATCATGATGGTCGCATCCGTGTTTGGCGACATCGCAGTGAACGCACATTGGAAACGTGTATTCGTCATTGTCTTACTGGCGTACCACCAGGCGTGATGGTATGTGGTGGCATTGGTTACACGTCTCGGTCACCTCTTGTTCGCATTGACGGCACTTTGAACAGTGGAAGTTAAATTTCAGATGCGTTACGACCCGTGGCTCTACCCTTCATTCGATCCCTGCAAAACCCTACATTTCAGCAGGATAATGCACGGCCGCATGTTGCAGGTCCTGTATGGGCCTTTCTGGATACAGAAAATGCTCGACTGCTGCCCTGGCCAGGACATTTTCCAGATCGCTCACCAACTGAAAACGTCTGGTCAATGGTGGCCGAGCAACTGGACTCGTCACAATTCGCCAGTCACTATTCTTCATGAACTGTTGTATCGTGTTGAAAGTGCATGGCGGCAGCTGTACCCGTTCACCCCATCCAAGCTCTGTTTGACTCAATGCCCAGGCGCATCAAGACCATTATTACGGCCAGAGGTGGTTGTTCTGGGTACTGATTTCCCAGGATATATGCACACAAATTGCGCGATAATGTAATCACATGTCAATTCCAGTATAATATATTTGTCCAGTGAAAACCCGTTTACCTTCTGCATTTCTTCTTGGTGTAGCAATTTTAATGGCCAGTAGTGTATATCAGCCAGTGCTAATCCGAATAACTGCTGTCATAATGGCCAGAGCTGTATGAAGGCGTTATTGACCTGCTCAATTTGTGAAGCTCTCTCTCTCTCTCTCGCTCGCTCGCTCGCTCGCTCTGTTTAATAAATCATTCAATTACAGCTACCGATTTCCATCCCAGTGGATGATTCCTTTGTTGTGTGTCGTTGATTTTTTTCATCTTGTTAGAGTGTATTTTAAACAGGTGTTCTGATAAAGGTAAGGCATGACTAGTAAGCGGAACAGTTTTGCTGCCCACATTTGTGTGCTGCGATCAACGCATAAGTCTGATTCGGATCATATAAAAGCCCGCAGTTTGTAGCGCTCGGCCGTATAAGTTTCCGCTGGCGGGCGCCGGGGGAAGGCATAAACCAGCCGGCGCTACGTGCCCGCCTGCCGCCTGAATTTGTTCAGATTATCGGACCGTGACCGGGGTATTTCTCGGATGGGGCGCGGGATGGGATCCCTTACGTCATATTTCCTGGTCGCGATAGGCCGCCTCCCTCCCAGGTCTTGTCGGGGAAGAGAAGCGAGCGGGCGGCGTGCTCGCCGGAGGGCCCCAGACCAAGTGGGAGGGGGTGAAATGCCACCGGCGTCCCTCCCCTACCCTCCCCTCCCCCTAACACCTAACCTATCACACGCCGCACCGGCGCCGCAGCTCTCCACACTAAGTGCTCCCTGTGCCGTAGACACAAAACGGTGATAGTTACAGGCCTGAGCATATGCAGACATACGCAATACTTCGCAGCTAAGAACGTGCATCACAGCGAGTATCCGCCGTAATTTTTTTTGATATCCGAATTAATAAGTACAGTACCGACCAATAAAACTGCAGCACCAGAAGCGACAGCAAGTGACGAAAAACTACTTTTAAATCATTTATTTACACTCCTGGAAATTGAAATAAGAACACCGTGAATTCATTGTCCCAGGAAGGGGAAACTTTATTGACACATTCCTGGGGTCAGATACATCACATGATCACACTGACAGAACCACAGGCACATAGACACAGGCAACAGAGCATGCACAATGTCGGCACTAGTACAGTGTATATACACCTTTCGCAGCAATGCAGGCTGCTATTCTCCCATGGAGACGATCGTAGACATGCTGGATGTAGTCCTGTGGAACGGCTTGCCATGCCATTTCCACCTGGCGCCTCAGTTGGACCAGCGTTCGTGCTGGACGTGCAGACCGCGTGAGACGACGCTTCATCCAGTCCCAAACATGCTCAATGGGGGACAGATCCGGAGATCTTGCTGGCCAGGGTAGTTGACTTACACCTTCTAGAGCACGTTGGGTGGCACGGGATACATGCGGACGTGCATTGTCCTGTTGGAACAGCAAGTTCCTTTGCCGGTCTAGGAATGGTAGAACGATGGGTTCGATGACGGTTTGGATGTACCGTGCACTATTCAGTGTCCCCTCGACGATCACCAGTGGTGTACGGCCAGTGTAGGAGATCGCTCCCCACACCATGATGCCGGGTGTTGGCCCTGTGTGCCTCGGTCGTATGCAGTCCTGATTGTGGCGCTCACCTGCACGGCGCCAAACACGCATACGACCATCATTGGCACCAAGGCAGAAGCGACTCTCATCGCTGAAGACGACACGTCTCCATTCGTCCCTCCATTCACGCCTGTCGCGACACCACTGGAGGCGGGCTGCACGATTTTGGGGCGTGAGCGGAAGACGGCCTAACGGTGTGCGGGACCGTAGCCCAGCTTCATGGAGACGGTTGCGAATGGTCCTCGCCGATACCCCAGGAGCAACAGTGTCCCTAATTTGCTGGGAAGTGGCGGTGCGGTCCCCTACGGCACTGCGTAGGATCCTACGGTCTTGGCGTGCATCCGTGCGTCGCTGCGGTCCGGTCCTAGGTCGACGGGCACGTGCACCTTCCGCCGACCACTGGCGACAATATCGATGTACTGTGAAGACCTCACGCCCCACGTGTTGAGCAATTCGGCGGTACGTCCACCCGGCCTCCCGCATGCCCACTATACACCCTCGCTCAAAGTCCGTCAACTGCACATACGGTTCACGTCCACGCTGTCGCGGCATGCTACCAGTGTTAAAGACTGCGATGGAGCTCCGTATGCCACGGCAAACTGGCTGACACTGACGGCGGCGGTGCACAAATGCTGCGCAGCTAGCGCCATTCGACGGCCAACACCGCGGTTCCTGGTGTGTCCGCTGTGCCGTGCGTGTGATCATTGCTTGTACAGCCCTCTCGCAGTGTCCGGAGCAAGTATGGTGGGTCTGACACACCGGTGTCAATGTGTTCTTTTTTCCATTTCCAGGAGTGTATATAATCCACTACTGTATTTTAACCCTTGTACATCAGTTGGGTGCCCGCGATAACTGAACTTCGTTTGGTAATGGTCATACTGCCGAAACTGCGATGATGAATTTTGTACGTAAATAATTGTAAAGACAAAGGTGACCATAAAGTCCTTTAAAAAATTTTATGACTGTCAGCCCCAACCACAGGAAGTTACTCATAGCTATGCTTCTCCAGTGCTGTAGTGGTCGTTTGTCAGTAAAATATCTGCCAAGATTCAAATAACAGCTTATGTTTCATTTGAGCGACTCTTACTAAATGATATTGTGGGGTCGATCCACTATAGCCAAGTGTCAATGAGGAAGTAACATTTCCGACACAAGTCTCGTACCAAAGGCAGTCCACTAAACAGGTCGAAGACGGTCGGTTTACTAATAGTTTGTTCTCGCTTCGCTTTCTCTCTTTTTTGCGAATCTGCAACGTGGCCCGATGGGACAGTGGCAGTAAGAGCAGATTTGTCATCGCTTACATAGAATACAAAATCTTGTCGAAGCAAATATCTCCTTTTAAAAACAATTGTGTTAAACAGTGCAGCAATAACTCATTAGCTTCTGTTACTGTTCTGTTCCTACAATGCAAGAGGATAAACTTTTCTCCAACCTAGTAAATAAATACAGCAGTAAAAGATTCCTCACGTAGAGGTATTCGTCTACAAATAGAATTGACAACTTATCGCTTGAAGAAAACGAGTTCGATATATTTGTAAGCCAGTTACTTTCTTGCTGAAAACTTCGGCATTCCTATTGTCTTTGGAGGCTCAGCATCACATTAAAACGCTTTTAAACAGAATCCGTATCTTAGCGTCTACAGAGACACTGTACTGAATATAATGGAACAGACAACACCACATACTTAGCGATAGGTTCGCCATCACCTTATGCATCTTATAACGACAGTAACAGTTTACGATCTCTTGAATATGAACAGAGCAAGAACAGACAGCCCTCATCCCTCTACTCCCACAATGACATGGACAAGCACTACATGATTTCCATATACTTAAACTACAAACGTCACTAAGCAAGGTAAAACGAACAAGCCAATATAATTTCATTCACTGGTTTTAAGACAGTCAGCAGCGCAAAATCTGCTTCATTAATGAGTGCTATCAGTCTAGATTTTCGATTGTTTCAATTTTCTCTGATGTTGTGTATTATAAAATTATGTTTCGTGTTTTCATAAACTATTTGTGTGTCTTACCCTGTATATCCGATTAAAATAAATAACCCTTCAAGAAGTATGACCTTCTGTATCTACATCTACGTAATTACTAGGAAAGCCACGTTGCGTCACGTGTCGCAGGGTACCTTGTGTATCAGTGTCACTTCCCACCATTTTCGTTCAGTCGCTAATGGTGAGTCCGAAGAACGATTGAGGGTGGGTCTGCGTGCGAGCATAAATACCTCTTTTTTTACGACCATAGTATTCTCGCAAGACATACGTAGGAAGAAGCAATTTGTTAGTCGGCTCTTCTCGGAACGTACGCTCTCAGTTTTTACACTGAGCCACATCATGATGGAGAGGTCCTCTCGTGTAGTGTCTGGCACTCGAGTTGGATGAGCATCTCTGCGACGCTTTGGCGCTTGGTAAACGAACCTGTGACGATACGCGCTGCTCTTCTTTGGATCTTCTCCATTTCCTTTCTCAGTCTTATCTGATACGGTCGCAGACTCACGAGCAATATCGAGCTATCGGTCGAACAAGGGTTTTGTAAGCTACCTTCTTCGTATATGGACTACACTTACTCAGGATTCTCCAATGAATCTCTGTCTGGTATTGTCTTTACCTGCGATTAGTTTTGTATCGTTGTTCCACTTTAACTCTGTACCTGCAACTATGTGACCTACTCTGCAATTCGCATTTAAGTGCTTGACAGAAGGCCGATAACACTATTGTCAGATAATTTCTTGATTGTTTGACTCACAAGTAGCACTTGCCAGTAAAAGAACACCTAAATCGTTTTGTGAGAGCTCTGATTCCTCTTGTTTTATTTCGTTGGCCATGTCTCCCTGTCCAAGTGGGAGTCGACGAAATATATTCGCTTTCGTAGGAGAAATTTGGTGATTGAAATTGTATGAAAAGATCTCACGGCAGTGAAAAAGGCCTTTTCGATACAGAAACATCCAATCTAGCAAGATTCAAGATTTTGGGTTATCTGAAACCATTTGTGAATCATCCAGACAGGCGAAGCAGTTTATTCCGAAGTAGCATATAGAACATGTCAAGATTATACATATAATTATAGCAAAGTGAAGTTTAACCATGATCAGTGGCTTGGTTGTACGTATACGTATAATCTTGACATAGCTTATATTGTACTTCGGAAATTACTGTTTTTCCTGTCTGCATGATGAATTCGTGTTACCCGAAGCTAGCAATTAGTTAAATAAAAATTGAATCTTGCAACATTTGTTGTTTCTATGTCGAACTGTTTAACACAAATAGCTCTCCTGCAATTAATCCAGCATGCTGTAAATCCATGAAAAACGCCTTCTTTTAAATTAATGATAGCCATCCCAACTGGATTGTTATATCCGTGGACACCATCACCCCTGTTTCGCAAAAACAAAAACAGAAACACAGAACTTCGAATTTTTTCGATGTCCTTCGTCATTCTATCTGGTAAGGATTCTATACCGCACGGAATTAGTCGAGAAAGGACGGGTAAAATTAGTGTAGGCAATCTCTTTAGTAGACCCGTTTCATTTCTAATGGTTCTACCAATGAAACGCAGTCTATGGTTCTTCTGCCACATTGTATTATGGTTCAAATTTAAGCTGTTAGAACTGTAATCGTTAGGTATTTACAGCTTCACAGACTTTGGGTAGAAAGTTACAGAAACAATTTACCTCCTTAATTGAAATATGAGTATCAAGTTTCCGAAATATCATGCAGTAGCAAGAAATTATAACTTTGACTGTAACTTTCTTTTTGCAGATATGACTTATCTTAAATGAATATTAATACACGGTATTTTACTTGGCAATTTTTTTAACAGAAAAGTGAAAAAATTATGTAACATTCAGAAAGAGAAAATGTGTGATTTGAGTCCTTAAGGGGCTCCGGAACGCCCTATACTTGCAATGTTAAAATAACGCTTATAAATTACATCTTTCCTCACAAAGTATTTGAGGTAGGAAGTTGAACTTTTTACAGATTATTTATTGGAATATGGGCTACAACTTAACACAGGGATTTTACAAAATTTTAGTTCAGTTATTAAAGATGATTTTTTTTCAATTGTAATGAAAATTCACAACATTTTTTTGCAATTTTTTATTTATATATTCAAAAATATACAGTTTTTTGGCAAAAGGCTGTGTTAAATTATGCAGAAGGTACTGTGTAACATTTACTGAAAGTTTGAAACAAATATGTTTGGAAGATCCTTAGAAAACATGTAATTAGTATGAGAAAATAAAAGTTTTGGGAATCGAGCGACAAAGATTGGATTAACTTTTTAGTGCATTCCAGGTCCATAGGATGGATTATCTTCATCCTCTGCAAATTCCTCCTCCAGCTTCCTCTTGTTCCTCCTCCTGTTTACTCTTGCTTGTATTTCTAGACTCTTTACAGCCCTGTCTGCAGCCCGAAGGCGTTCCTTGTCTAAAGCAAGCATCGCTCGTACCATGTTAGAACCTATCTTCATTCCCATATTTCTAAATACCTTGTACCTTACAATGTTGCCATCATTGAAAGTCGCAACAGCATCATACACACCAAAGTGAAGTGTTTCTATTCCAACAAATACAGTCTTGGGGATTCTCGACCATATAACACTATTTACACTTTCATTGGGGTTTTGAGTTTTTCCGTGAATACACTTTTTCAACAGTTCAGGTGCTGCTAAGTCTCTGAAAATAGGTTTTATCAAAAAAATGGCTCTGAGCACTATGGGACTCAACTGCTGAGGTCATTAGTCCCCTAGAACGTAGAACTAGTTAAACCTAACTAACCTAAGGACATCACACACATCCATGCCCGAGGCAGGATTCGAACCTGCGACCGTAGCGGTCTCGCGGTTCCAGACCGCAGCGCCAGAACCGCGCGGCCACTTCGGCCGGCAATAGGTTTTATCACCTCCATTATTGCATTAACACTAAAATGTACCTGATGAACACGGACGTTAATAATAACACCATTTGACAGCAGTTTAACAGCGCCACAGTGGGTCACGCCCATGTAGAACACATTTCAAAAAAAATTAAAAATAGTTGTAGTCTTCGGAATTGAATAAATTATATATCTATTAAAAAGTAATAGTCTGCAGATTCAGAAAACTCAAAAAAGTAGAAATTGAACTTTTCATGATTTTGAGCCTTTCCGGAGCCCCTTAAGAAGCACATTGAAGAATACATGTCACGATTTCATCTGTAAGCCGCTAGAAGCAAGTGAAAGGCCATGTTTCGACAGAGGACAAGGTCCCAGGCCCTACAAAGAAAGTTACAATGACTCTATGGAGCGGTTGCCTTTGTATAAGCTCGCAGACGTGACGTTTGGGTAAATATAAACAGACCGGTCGATAAACTCAAAGGGGTCTGTAATGGATAAGAAACTTACAGTGAGAAGTGACAGGCAGTGGGAGTGAAATTAGTTTCTTGTTTAGCTTGGTGACTGAGCCGATGTTATCACGGTTACAGTGTAGAAACTGGGCGTTATAAGCCGCGACCCTGCTCCTGCGTAGAACCTACGTGAGGTCTTTAATTACCACCAAGCACGGACTCTGAGTTCTGTTCCTGGAGGTGGAGGGCTGTCAGAGAAAATTACAACCTATGCCTTCGCCTCTCTTTTAAAGTGTCACAGACGCCGGCAATTGTAATGAAAATGAAATGATCGTATGACATTGATAACCGGGAGTCCCCACCTGGGGAAGTTTGGCCGACGAGCTGCAAGTCCCTTCGGTGGACGTCATATTGGGCGACTTCCGTGTCGATGATGATGAAATGATGATGAGGACAACACAACACTCTCAGCCTCCGAGTACAGAATATCGCCGACCCGGCCGTGAGTCGAGCCCGGTCCCCCTGCATGGAAGTCAGATACGCTAGCCACTCAGCTAAGGGAGCGGACAGCAGTTGCAACAGTAAATGATTTAACACAATAACAGTAATAATAACTTATTTATACCGCTGTAGCATGACTTACAAGTAGCTGTAATTCAGAAAAATACGCCAGTTGAGAAGCATTGGTCCGAACGTTTGGTCCGCCTCCTTACTTCATTTGTCAGTGTGTCTTACTGCTAAGCAAACGTCCCTGATTCGATTCCCAGTGTCGCCAGAGATTTTTCCTTGGTGGGATGTCTCGCATGTGGTGCACTAAGTCTCGTGAGGCCTAGTGAGGAGCCAGCTCCAACGTCCAGAAAGTCGACAGTGACCGTGAGAGTGGAGTACTGACAACATGACCCTCCATACCGCATCTCATGTACAGCCATTGGCAGAGGATGACACGGCGGTCAGTCGGTTCCGACTGGCCGGCCGTTGTGGCCGAGCAGTTCTAGGCGCTTCAGTCTGGAACCGCGTGACCCCTACGGTCGCAGGTTCGAATCCTGCCTCGGGCATGGATATGTGTGATGTCCTTAGGTTAGTTAGGTTTAAGTAGTTCTAAGTTCTAGGGGACTGTCGACCTTAGAAGTTAAGTCCCATAGTGCTCAGAGCCATTTGAATTTGGTTTAGACTGGCGCATCAGGGCCAGAAGGTGCAGCTGCTTTTTTATGTCCAAAAACATCGTAAGCAAATGTGTCATGTAACTGATTTAAGGACTGTATTAGCAACAGTCTATCATAACTTCGCAAAAACATCAAAATCGGCGCAGTACAATATCTGTATATTTATTCACTGTCAGCACTATTTCATTTAGACTATGACTATGGATAACGGTTTTAAAATAAACATTTTAAAATGTCCACGGACTCTATACATTATTTATTCCTCATGTAAACAATTACGGGCTCGGTGAGTGATCAGCGTCCCTAGGACAAAGACAACGAATTTTGTTATCCCACTGGAAAATGTCCAGGTTATGTAGTTGGTATGCTGTTGTTACATCACGACGAATGAAATTCGGGACACTCTGCAACCTGAAGCATTTAAATCTTCACCGTTTTGGTAATCACTACGCATTTCACTCCGTGATCCTTTTATTTCAAGATTTGATATAAGTTGTGAGTGTTACGGTAAGCATCGACCTCAAACCGCGCCGTCGAAAGTGCCTCGTCACGGTTCGATCGGCTCCCCCCCCCCCCCCCAACCCCGAGGTTTGGGTCCCCAATCTGGCATGGGTGTGTGTGTGTGTGTGTGTGTGTGATGTGTCTGTGTTGTCCTTAGCGTAAGTTTAAGTTAGATTAACTAGCGCATAACCCTAGGGACCGATCCCCTCAGCAGTTTGGTCACAAAGGAACTTACCACTACCACCATCACATTGAGGAGGGGCGTAAGAGGGTGAGTGTTACATGTCTACTACATACTGAGGTGACAAAAGTCAGGAAATAGCGATATGCTCACAAACAAATGGTGGTAGTATGGCATAAACAAAGTATAAAAGGGCACTGCATTGACGGAGCTGTTAATTGTACTCATGTGATTCACATGAAAAAATTTCCGACATGGTTGTGCCCGCTCGACAAGAGTTGATAGACTGTGAAAGCGGAATGGTACTTGGAGCTAGACGCTTCGGACGTTCTACTTGGGAAACCGTCAAGGAGTTCAAAAATGTTCGAATGTGTGTGAAATCTTATGGGACTTAGCTGCTAAGGTCATCAGTCCCTAAGCTTACACACTACTTAATCTAAATTATCCTAAAGACAAACACACAAACTCCTGCACGAGGGAGGACTCGAACCACCGCCGGGACCAGCCGCACAGTCCATGGCTGCAGCGCCTTAAACCGCTCGGCTAATCCCGCGCGGCAAGGCGTTCAATATTCCGAGTCATGCTACAGCGGTATAAATAAGTTATTATTACTATTATTGTATTAAATCATTTACTGTTGCAACTGCTGTCCGCTCCCTTAGCTGAGTGGCCAGCGTATCTGACTTCCATGCAGGGGGACCGGGCTCGACTCCCGGCCGGGTCGGCGATATTCTGTACTCGGTGTCAGTGCCAAGAATACAAAATTTCAGGTACCTCACCACGGACAGCGCAGTACCGACACACTTGACTTTGCGACCGATAGCAGCGTTGTTCGCGTAATGTTGTCAGTGGTAACAGACAAGCAACAAAATGTTTCAAATGGCTTTAAGCACTATGAGACTTAACATCTGAGATCATCAGTCCCCTAGACTTAGAACTGCTTAAACCTAACTAACCTAAGGACATCACACATCCATCCCCGAGACAGGATTCGAGCCTGCGACCGTAGCAGCTAGCAGCAGCGCGGTTGCGGGCTGAAGCGCCTAGAACAGCTCGGCCACAGGGGCCGGCTACAAGCAACACTGCGTGAAATAAGAGCAGAAATCAATGTGGGACGTACGACGAACGTATCCATTAGGACAGAGTGGCGAAATTTGGCGTTAACGGAGTGTGGCAGCACAACAGCACAACATCGCCTCCAGAGCGTCACTTCCGACTCGTGACCATATCGGTTGGACCCTAAAAGACTGGAAAACAGTAGCCTGGTCAGATGGTTTCCGATTTCAGTTGGTAAGAGCTAATAGTAGGGTTGGAGTGTGGCGCAGACCCCACGAAGCCATGGAACCAAGCTGTCAACAAAGCACAATACACGCTGGTGGTGGCTTCATGATGGTGTGGGCTGTGTTTACGTGGAAGGGACTGGTTCCTCTGGTCCAGCTGAACATATCATTGACTGAAAATAGTTATGTTGGGCTACTTGGAGACCATTTTCAGCCAGTCACTGTCTTCATGTTCCCAAACAACTATGGAATTTTTATGAATGACAGTGCTTCATGTCGCCGGGCCACACTTGTTCTAGATTCGTTTGAAGAACCATCTGGACAGTTCGAGAGACTGACTTGGCCTCCCATCGAACGTTTATGGGACGTGATATAAATTCGTACATAAAATCGTTCGCTGGCAAAACTTTCGCAATTATGGATGGCTATAGAGGTAGGATGGCTAAATATTTCTGCAGGGGCTTCGAACAACTTGTTGGTCCCATGTCACGTCTTGTTGCTGCACTATGCTGGTCAAAGGAAGCTCCGACACGACATTATGAGGTACTCCATTGCTTTTGTCGCCTCAGTGAAGATAATGATGGTATAAATTACATAGAGGGGTAACAAATTTATGTGAAAGCAGATTAAATAGTTGTTCATGTTCAAAAAATGGTTCAAATGGCTCTGAGCACTATGGGACTTAACTGCTGAGGTCATCAGTACCCTAGAACTTAGAACTAGTTAAACCTAACTAGCCTAAGGACACCACACACATCCATTTCCGAGGCAGGATTCTAACCTACGACCGTAGCGGTCGCGCGGTTCCAGACTGTAGCGCCTAGTACCGCTCGGCCACTCCTGCTGGCTGTTCATGTTCAAACACGCTCGTTACGATATTTATTTTTCGGTTGAGACCAACAAAAGGAGTTCGCCACGCTATTATAGTACTGTAGCAGTTAGATTACTGTAGTAGTGGCAGCAGTGGTAAACATAAGACAGCCGACACGACCTGTGCCGGCATCTACAAGTAGGGTTATCATCGATAACTTATAAACATCGTGCCCCTTCTCGCTGCTGCGAAACTTTGAAATCTATGTTCGCCTGATGACGGAAATACAG
Source organism: Schistocerca cancellata (assembly GCF_023864275.1). NCBI lineage: Eukaryota > Metazoa > Arthropoda > Insecta > Orthoptera > Acrididae > Schistocerca > Schistocerca cancellata. The sequence continues at coordinate 94,744,699 of NC_064631.1, read as the reverse complement.
AGTGCGATCTTCAGCGGTCGGCACTTGCCTAGTTATTAAACGCTGCCAGACCAGTGTTCTCTCAGCGCGTCCTCGTTTAGTGGAACTGGTAAATATCTCGCCGCCGGATCAGATCGCTATCCTGGAGTGAACCGCCCTGAGAGGACTGTACCGAGTCGTTTGTTGTACGGCGGCAGCACCCACTATATACCGGCTACCTGCTTCGGCCAGGTGCGCTAAACAGGAGCGAGCAGGTCCCAGCGGCGGACCTGCTGCGGCTACGGGCGACCAATTGCGTCGCCGGAGGTAGGGGTGGGGGAAGGGGGAAGGCAATTCCCTTGATCGCCATTCGTTATTGTTTTAGCGGCGCGGAGCGGCGTCCGGTCCCGGAAGCAGTAAATAGGAGCGGAGCCACGTCTATTGAGCCGGCCACCGGGGGCCCGAGCAGTCGCGCCACGCCGCGCGACGCTTTATTAAGGCCGTGTTTCAGCGCCGCGCCTGAAATACGCCGGTTGGCGCCACCCACCCTCCCCCACGCACTCCGCGCTCCTCGGCGGGCGCTTCCGGCCCATACGTTACGGGGCGACCGGCTCCGCCTTCGTCGCCGCCGCGGCGGGATATAAAAAGACTCCCGTCGGCCGGAAAAATGAGTGCTGATCGACGACCTTGAATAAAACGATCCGCGAAACACAGGAGCCCGCGTGTTGAATAGCTTTTTGAGGGGGACCGCAGGATGATTCAAATGGCTCTGAGCACTTTGGGACTTAACATCTATGGTCATCAGTCCCCTAGAACTTAGAATTACTTAAACCTAACTAACCTAAGGACATCACACAACACCCAGTCATCAGGAGGCAGAGAAAAACCCTGACCCCGCGGACCGAAGGAACACTCCTCTCGTGGCTACCATGGATTTCATCCACACGTTTTCACTAAATTTTGTTTCACACTCAGTGCGGAGTTCCGTGGAAAGATACAAGCCTCGTTTTTGTAGTGGTAGTGTCAGTGGACACTACTGCGAAGAACTGAATTTTGAGAACGTTGCCATACTATTGTAGTTGTAGTCTTGCGAGGTGCCGGGGCAAGCAGTGTATTTAACACTAAATTCTTCTAGAATCTCCATATGTAAATGATGCTCTAAGCCCCCCCCCTATTCTAACTCCGACTTTTGCTGTTGCACATGGATTAAAAATATACGCAAACTGACTGTAATCAACCCTGCAAGTGGAGTAGAAAAGAGTTTGGCACCTGCAATAATTTAATTTGATAAATAAGTTAAATAAAGGAAGGTTTCATTAACGTAGTGAGAAATGATGGGTTGCTCTACCGATTAACAGAATGAAAGTTCTGTCCAAAATAACAATATGATTTATTAAGACTAAACACAAAAATAATAAACAAAAACACATGAAACATTTATAATAGATCAAATTGGCTCAAATTGGATACTCAAACAAACGCTATGAAGGTGAAATTGTCCCTAAACTAGATTGTGAGGTTTAAGACGAAGTGGTATGTGGAGCCAATTCCTTGCCACTCAAATCTTAAGAGAGACACACAGCTAACCCAACATTAATTGCTGCTACTGAAGACAGACAAAGTTAGAAAAAGACGAACAGGCGCGCTCTGCTGAGCTCTGATTATCACCTAGGAAAATCCCTATCTGCCGGTGCTGCGGACATACATTACCAAACTGTCTTCTTGACTGCCAGGACACGATCTGGCATACCGTAGCCGTTGGCTGGTTGCTTCGACGTCCTCGACCGAAAGGCGAGAGCCGACTACCTAGAGCACCCGTACAGGTCGAACACACAACATTCCCGCCCCCACGACAGTGGCCGTGGTTAAACGTTCCAATCAGCAACTCGAAAACCGGCGGAAAATTCCACTCTATTGCCGGAGCGCTACCATTCCACCAATGGAGATTCTTGGCGCCAATTTCTGCGCTGATTTTGCTACGTCACGGAGCTATGCCCTGAGCAAGCCAATCACAGTTACTATTTTGCAGAAAGCGCGGGAATTTTCCCGCCACAACTGCCTGGGTACACAAGTCATTCCCACGCCTCGCTGGTAGCCCGCCAGAAAATGTTTTCGCTAAGTTTCTGCGAAGTAACGGAACCTCTAGCCCAGCCGCTACTTCAGACCCCTCCGGGCGTGTCTTTTGACAATGTCGGCGTCTGCAAAGCATTCACTCGACTTCCTCACACCCGTCGGCTTAACGCTTTCCAGATCAGCAGAGCCCGCCTGTCACCGGACCACCCGGGTGACGAGAGACGCTGCGTGGGAAGTCCGCGTGTGAAGGAATAGCGACTTTTCACTGCATGCAATTAGAGAGGAAAATCGTAAGATAGAAATATGAGAGGGGGCTCATGCCACCTCTCAGTCTTATCTGAAGGCTGATTTGACGCAGTTCTTCACGTTTCATCTAAATGTGCACATATATTCTGCAAATCATAATATAGGGAATGGCGGAGAGTGTCTCGTACTGTTACTAGTAATTGCTTTTCCTGTCCCAGTCGCCATTGGAGCGAGGGGAAAGCGACTGTCTTTAGGCGTCCGTACGAGCCCTAGTCTCTCTTATTTGGTTTCTGTGCTAGCGTACGCTGGCGCCAGCACACCATGCGGCACAGTGGTTAAAAGAAGATCGATCGAGGACAAAGGCAGACTCGCTGGAAGCGAGCCGACAACGCCCTCTCGGCCGCCAGTATTTAGGATCGCCGCCGCGGAGCGGAGCGCACAGGCGATCATTGTGGGCAAAACCACCCCTTCCTTTCGCCTCCTTGATTTCTATCTCACCATCTATGGCCGCCCTATCACCCTCACTCCCACCCTTAAGTACCTTGGCGTCACCCTCGACCGTCGCCTCTCGTGGACTCCCCACCTCCGGACAATCCAAGCCAAGGCACGCTCCCGACTCAGTCTCCTCAAGCTCCTCTCCGGCCGTACGTGGGGTCTGGACCCCTCCACCATCCTCCACACCTATAAATCCCTCATCCGCCCTATCCTTTGCTATGCCCATCCGGCTTGGATCTCCGCCCCCCCTACCTTTTACAAATCGCTCCAAATCCTTGAACGCCATGCTCTCCGCCTCGCCTATCGCATCCGTCTCCCCTCCCCCACGCGGATCCTCTACGATCTCATCCCCTTCCCCCACCTTCTCCTTTTCCTTGAAAGGATACGGATCCTGTACACCTCCCGTAAACTCGATCCTCCTCACCCACTCGTCTCCCCGATCCTCTCCCACCCCCGCCCGCTGCCGCGCCTGTATTCCCACGTCTGACCCGGTCTCCATCTCTCCACCCTCCTTACCCTCTCCCGAGGTGGCTTCCGCCAGCTCCCCCTCCCTGATGATGTCCTCCTCCCTTCCATTTACCCCTCCTATCAACTTTGATCCTCCCCCCCCCACTCCCTGTTTCCTTTCCTTTAGGCACCCTCCCTCCCTTCTCTTTCCTTTTTCCCCCGTCCCCCGTCCTCCACCCCTCTTCCCCGGGCTTCCCCTCCACCTTCCTCCCTCCCCCACTCTCCCCTGCCCATGGCATCTCTGCTCTCCCCTCTCCCTCTCCCACTCCCCTTCCTCCTCCTCCTCTCTTGGCAGGTCCCCAGACTCGCACACGCTCAGTGAACATTCGCGCGCCGGAGGTCATCGCCATTAGTGTCTCGTTTGTATGCCTTCGTTTGTGTTTAGTGTTTGTTCGCCGAAACGCCGCCACTGTTCACGTGTACCATCGCCATCATCCCTGTCTTGTGCGCCGTGTCCACTAGTGTCAGTGATGTTTTCTCGTCAGGCGCGAACGGCTCCGTGTTTTTTGTTTTTTGGTGTCTACATTGTTTTGCACACCATTTTTGATTGTATTCTCTGTGTCCCCTCTTTTTATTACTTATTGTAAATCTCAAGGCTGAAGAGCGGCGTACTCAGCTGCTGACAGCCCGCCTTGTGTAAGGTGATAAAAATTACAATAAAGAAAAAAAAAAACAGAGCGGAGCGCCAGTTAGTTCGAGTTAGGTCAGTTAGATCGAGTTAGTTCGAGACTGTTGCACCTAGTGAGTTCCAGCATGAGTCGGAGCCGCAGACTTAGCCTCTAGAACACAGACAAGCAGCATATAGCAACCTTATAGTGAACATAGCGGACTTCTACTTCACCAGCAGTGACGCTAAAGTGGATTATACAGGGTGGTCCATAAAAGATAGTGAGCGGGCCAATATCTCACGAAATAAGCACCAAACGAAAAAACTACAAGGAACGAAACTCGTCTAGCTTGAAGAGGGAAACCAGATGGTGCTATGGTTGGCCCGCTAGATGGCGGGTCTGAAGAGGATTCTGGTTTCGATTTTTGATATGAGGGCGTTGCACTTGGGATACTTGTCCAGGGTGTGACTTCACACTAGCATTGATCTTGACTGGGAAGCCTGTGGGGGATGACATAGCTGTACGAACAGTTTACACTTTAGCCATCTCAGACAACTCACTGTGCCGAGAATAGTCTCATTCGTGACAGTCCTGCTGCCTTGACATTTGATCTCCTTGTGCACACTGCCACATGTGTGCTTCAAATTTGTCCATGGTATGACCGGTGAATAGGAGTGTCACAAACTGGTATCTGCCGAGATTTCAGGGCTCCATTACAGAGTAACTGCGATCTGTCTAACAGATCGCCAGCCATGACTTCGCATATTTCATGCCCACGATGGGGCATTACAGGCGCGGCATATCGCTGCTCTGCAGACGCTTGAACCGTGACCGTCTCAGGAAACAGTGCAGTTCATTGAGAAAAGGAGTACTGTATTGCTGCTCTAGCTTTTTAGGGCAAATAGGATAAAAATCTCACCACTTCTTCTCAGCTGCACCAACGTAGTATAATTCTGTGTAGAGAAAATCTATCAAAATCTATTCAGTGTTGGATAATTTCAGATTGCGTTATCCATATTTTGAGCCAGAGTATACAGTTCAATCAAATCTTAGTCTTTGCCAACCAACCACCACCGCGGGTAGTGTTGACTGTTTGCTGCGTATTTGTGCTGTCATCAGTTCTTGTTTTCCTTTTGCCATCGCACTTAACATGTATTTTTATCCAATTTGTAATCAGTAAACATATGTGTTTTACTGCATAAAAGATAAATCCCGTGTTGATATATTAATCACCCATCAACATTTGACTAAAGCAATAACGGGGCTAACATTTCATTAATACAGACGACATCCAGGTTCATTTAGATCCTGATAAATGTAAGAATTTTTAACATTTTGCAGCCCTGTCAGCAACTGTGATAAATTAATACGTCAAGTTGCGAAAATTTACTGGTCTTTACCCGAGTTTCAGCTAGAGTAATCTAGCCTTCTTTAGAAGCATAAAATAAACTAATACGTGCCAGAATAAGGTACGTTCAAACATAAAAACCTAAAGTACCGTGGTACCATGTCAAGCTACGTTTCTTAGCTGAGGAGCAGCCTCGGCCCCACTTCATGAAAAGCGGTCGGTTAGCCGCGGACGCTGCGTTGGACCGTGCCTTATTCTGGCTTGTGTATTAGTTTATTTTATGCTTCTGAAGAAGGCTAGATTACTCTAGCTGAAACCCGGGTAAAGACCAGTAACTTTTCGAAACTGAGGCGGATCTTTCACGTATTTTCCTGATAAATGTGATAAACTCTAATGCAGTCTATCAGCAGCAAACACAATTAAAGGACAAAATCAACTTAGCAGACGCATGAGGAAGGTAGTCAAGTGGGAGGATCACTAGTTAATTTCTGTCAGGGTGGTAACTCACAGATGCCTGTCGCCTTCCAAAACGTACCGTAGGTCTAGCGTAGTCGTGCAGTATTAACAGATACAAGAGAGAGTACCTATACTTCACCGAAACTTAGTGGCTCACATAACGGATTTTGGAACAGGCGACAGGGACCTTACTTCCAGCTTAACGCAAGGGACGCCTCATTCTAACTTGAGAATGACCCCGATGTCGATGGAAAATTAAATCCTCATTCAAACTTCAAAGAGTGTAAAACTCTCTGAGAAGTTATTACACTGAAGCAAAAACAACCTGTCCCGACGTAACATTATTGTCCACTGTAATATAGCGTACTGAGCCTGCGTGGTCTGTGATGTTCCTTTCTCTCTCTTAGCGATCCTGTAAGATTCCAAAGGCAATATGCGCCCGAAAATTTAAAATCTCGGTCGTGTTTATGTTCTAATCGCTCACTGCTATAAGTTATAGAAGGCCAATTACGGACATTTTTAAGACTCATTTTGTCTCTGTTCTTCTACTTGGCTAATGATCATTAGAAGGTCGTTGTATTGGTTAAAAGAAACAGATGAGATACTTATTTGAAATTCATAGGCCGACTGCACTGTTCTTCACGTCCGCCCCCTCCTCTTCACTCCCACCATCCTGGCACGCTGTATAGGCTCTATATCAGTGGTTCCCTAGCTGGGGGTAATTACCCCCTCAGAGTAAAATGAAATTTTCTGAGGAGTAAAAAGTAAACGATTCTATTCAATTTCAGTCACGAAACCAAATTAATTTCAAAAGATCATTATAAGTGTGATCTCTCACTGTGAATGGTTAGCTTCCTTTTCTGAGAAGAAGTTGTGGTTAGCACTTGCGATGCACCACGAATTCCTTTGTTATTTATTCTAAAACACACACACACACACACAAACTAAGTATCGTTCGTCTCTCGTCATCTTACAAATAACAGCGTTCCAAGAAAAGTCTTTCAGACTGCCGGCCAGTGTAGCCGAGCAGTTCTAGGCGCTTCAGTCTGGAGCCGCGCGACCTCTAGGGTCGCAGGTTCGAATCCTGCCTCGGGCATGGGTGTATGTGATGTCCTTAGGTTAGTTAGGTTTAAGTAGTTCTAAGTTCTAGGGGACTGATGACTTCAGATGTTAAGTCCCATAGTGCTCATAGCCATTTGAACCATTTTTTTCTTTCAGACTACAGTTTAGTTGGGTGCTGAAGTTGGCGATAATGTGGGGTAGGGGGAGCAACATATGGCGGGCGGGGGGGGGGGGGGGCGAGGCGGAGGGTAGGGATACTAGTCAACGTTTGATTGCACTCAGGGGTAATGGTCTAAGAAAGGTTGGGAACCACTGGCCTGCCCTATCCACTGCTACTGCTGCCACCTGCCATGTGTGAGTGGTTATTGCGCGTTGACCTCGACAATAAGCGGTGGTCACACGAATGAGACTTGACCCTGCATATCCACAAAACTGCGTCCCTCCCCTCCCCTCCCCTGCCTTCCCCACCATGGCCCACTGAAATGGCGAGCATGGCTTGCTCCCCGCCTGGTGTACCCAAGTCATGCCACAGGGTGATCCGCATATTCGCTCTGTTTGTAGTTTGGTTCGTTGTGACTTTTTATGTGGGTACCACTAAAAGAACCGTTTCTAAACGTTTGGAAGAACACAAGAGCAATTGTAGAAGAGGAGAAACGGAACGATCAGCTGTTGCGGAGCATGCTTTCCAGCCAGGGAACCATCACATTCGTTCCGAGGAGACGCAAGTACTAGCGGCCACAAGCGAATATTACGAAAGGCTCTACGGGGAGGCAATCGAAATCGCTAAACACCCTAATAATTTCAATCGAAAGGAGAAAGGCGTGAAATTAAACGGTATATGGATGCCGGTGTTAAAGAAGATGTGTACCACCCGTCCCCTACTCGGTGATGGTAACGGCGATGGACGGCAACGGACAGCGGCCAATTGCACTGACGTTTTCAAAACACGTGACGTCACGCCGCGGCGCGGGAGCGCGCGGACACGGAATTTAGCGGCAGTCAGTAGCGAGGCAGTGGGTGTGTTGGACCTTCAATCGAGCTACAGACACCCTTGAAGATGTCTCCCGCAGACGGGAACGAAACGTTGGGAAACAATACAGAATTCATCAACCGACGACGGCATAACAGCCCGGATAACTATAATGGACATGCCATTTCCGGCCGTGAAAGTCTACATTTTAGTTGGTTAATTAGTAGGTTGGGTTTCCATGTCAGTTGCCGGTCGAGCTTCAGTCCGCGGTATTTCAATCTGTTAGTTAATTGGATAGGACGGTTGTACACGGTTAGGTGAGAGCCTGCGACCAAGTCGCCGCACGCGAGGGAATGCCTTCTGAAGGACCGAGCGAGATGTAGCGCGGCCCAGGGCGGAGTGAGGAGTGTAGACTGGGTGGAGTGTTTGCCCTCTTGACCTGGCTGCCGCCTTGACACGGGAAGATAGCGCAGGATGGTCCCGCTTCCCGCGCCGGCTGAATACGCATCGAGCAGAGCGGAGGAGCCAACAAAGAACGCATAGGGCTGCGCAAACACGCTTAACAATTCAGCGGCCGGCGACATGTGAGCACACTCTGGAGGGGTAGGCGCTCGCCGAGAGCCGCAAAGGACAACATGATAACATATTCCATCCCAGCCGAGGGCCGCGGCTGGCACTTGTGGAGGACCGGAGCGGGAGGGGATGGGGGGTAACCGCGTTATTCTTCCCGACGGCAGTCGCCTCACGTCGTTTCGCTCCCGAAAAAGGCGACAATTCTGGCTGCATATAAATGCAAATCTGCTGCTGTATCGAGCATCGACCTGAGCACTCGACACTCTAGTTACTACTTTTGTCGACCACTATTCGAGGCTTCTATTACACCACAGAAAATACGACAACAAAGAGACTGACAGTGTTTTATTTCCTAGGATTACATGATAAATTCACCCGGGAGGATCACACCAAAAACAGCTGAAGCGCCCACACAAACCTTTATTTGCAATACGAATGTTGCAATCTGATATTTAGCTAGCGTATTTCTACCTTGTACAGTCATGTTTAGTAAAAAACAGAACACCTTGAACGACTTGAGACAGGACGTTTATTTTCACAGGACATGTGCAATACTATGTTCTGCAAAAGGATTAGCGTTTCAGTCGCCCCATTTCGGCATGTTGAGAGGTTCCATGCCCTCTTTTGCATGTCTCCTCTCATTTTCATCAATTTTATTGATGTTCTATGTCATTGCATGGTAAACAGAATAAGGTTATTGTTGTTGTTGTTGTGCTCTTCAGTCCTGAGACTGGTTTGATGCAGCTCTCCATGCTACTCTATCCTGTGCAAGCTTCTTCATCTCCCAGTATCTACTGCAACCTACATCCTTCTGAATCTGCTTAGTGTATTCATCTCTTGGTCTCCCTCTACGATTTTTACCCTCCACACTGCCCTCCAATGCTAAATTTGTGATCCCTTGATGCCTCAAAACATGTCCTACCAACCGATCCCTTCTTCTAGTCAAGTTGTGCCACAAACGTCTCTTCTCCCCAATCCTATTCAATACCTCCTCATTAGTTACGTGATCTACCCACCTTATCTTCAACATTCTTCTGTAGCACCACATTTCGAAAGCTTCTATTCTCTTCTTGTCCAAACTAGTTATCGTCCATGTTTCACTTCCATACATGGCTACACTCCATACAAATACTTTCAGAAACGACTTCCTGACACTTAAATCTATACTCGATGTTAACAAATTCCTCTTCTTGAGAAACGCTTTCCTTGCCATTGCCAGTCTACATTTTATATCCTCTCTACTTCGACCATCATCGGTTATTTTACTCCCTAAATAGCAAAAATCCTTTACTACTTTAAGTTTCTCATTTCCTAATCTAATTCCCTCAGCATCACCCGACTTAATTTGACTACATTCCATTATCCTCGTTTTGCTTTTGTTGATGTTCATCTTATATCCTCCTTTCAAGACACTGTCCATTCCGTTCAACTGCTCTTCCAAGTCCTTTGCTGTCTCTGACAGAATTACAATGTCATCGGCAAACCTCAAAGTTTTTACTTCTTCTCCATGAATTTTAATACCTACTCCGAATTTTTCTTTTGTTTCCTTTACTGCTTGCTCAATATACAGATTGAATAACATCGGGGAGAGGCTACAACCCTGTCTTACTCCTTTCCCAACCACTGCTTCCCTTTCATGCCCCTCGATTCTTATAACTGCCATCTGGTTTCTGTACAAACTGTAAATAGCCTTTCGCTCCCTGTATTTTACCCCTGTCACCTTCAGAATTTGAAAGAGAGTATTCCAGTTAACATTGTCAAAAGCTTTCTCTAAGTCTACAAATGCTAGAAACGTAGGTTTGCCTTTCCTTAGTCTTTCTTCTAAGATAAGTCGTAAGGTCAGTATTGCCTCACGTATTCCAACATTTCTACGGAATCCAAACTGATCTTCCCCGAGGTCGGCTTCTACCAGTTTTTCCATTCGTCTGTAAAGAATTCGCGTTAGTATTTTGCAACACCTGCTTTCTTTGGGATTGGAATTATTATATTCTTCTTGAAGTCTGAGGGTATTTCGCCTGTCTCATTCATCTTGCTCACCAGATGGTAGAGTTTTGTCTGGACTGGCTCTCCCGAGATCATCAGTAGTTCAAATGGAATGTTGTCTACTCCCGGGTCCTTGTTTCGACTCAGGTCTTTCAGTGCTCTGTCAAACTCTTCACGCAGTATCTTATCTCCCATTTCGTCTTCATCTACATCCTCTTCCATTTCCATAATATTGTCCTCAAGTACATCGCCCTTGTATAAACCCTCTATATACTCCTTCCACCTTTCTGCCTTCCCTTCTTTGCTTAGAACTGGGTTGCCATCTGAGCTCTTGACATTCATACAAGTGGTTCTCTTCTCTCCAAAGGTCTCTTTAATTTTCCTGTAGGCAGTATCTATCTTACCCCTTGTGAGACAAGCCTCTACATCCTTACATTTGTCCTCTAGCCATACCTGCTTAGCCATTTTGCACTTCCTGTCGATATCATTTTTGAGACGTTTGTATTCCTTTTTGCCTGCTTCATTTACTGCATTTTTATATTTTCTCCTTTCATCAATTAAATTCAATATTTCTTCTGTTACCCAAGGATTTCTATTAGCCCTCGTCTTTTTACCTACTTGATCCTCTGCTGCCTTCACTACTTCATCCCTCAGAGCTACCCATTCTTCTTCTACTGTATTTCTTTCTTCCATTCCTGTCAATTGTTCCCTTATGCTCTCCCTGAAACTCTCTACAACCTCTGGTTCTTTCAGTTTATCCAGGTCCCATCTCCTTAAATTCCCACCTTTTTGCAGTTTCTTCAGTTTCAATCTGCAGTTCATAACCAATAGATTGTGGTCAGAATCCACATCTGCCCCAGGAAATGTCTTACAATTTAAAACCTGGTTCCTAAATCTCTGTCTTACCATTATATAATCTATCTGATACCTTCTAGTATCTCCAGGATTCTTCCAGGTATACAACCTTCTTTTATGATTCTTGAACCAAGTGTTAGCTATGATTAAGTTATGCTCTGTGCAAAATTCTACAAGGCGGCTTCCTCTTTCATTCCTTCCCCCCAATCCATATTCACCTACTATGTTTCCTTCTCTCCCTTTTCCTACTGACGAATTCCAGTCACCCATGACTATTAAATTTTCGTCTCCCTTCACTATCTGAATAATTTCTTTTATCTCGTCATACATTTCACCTATTTCTTCATCATCTGCAGAGGTAGTTGGCATATAAACTTGTACTACTGTAGTAGGCATGGGCTTTGTGTCTATCTTGGCCACAATAATGCGTTCACTATGCTGTTTGTAGTAGCTAACCTGCACTCCTATTTTTTTATTCATTATTAAACCTACTCCTGCATTACCCCTATTTGATTTTGTATTTATAACCCTGTAATCACCTGACCAAAAGTCTTGTTCCTCCTGCCACCGAACTTCACTAATTCCCACTATATCTAACTTTAACCTATCCATTTCCCTTTTTAAATTTTCTAACCTACCTGCCCGATTAAGGGATCTGACATTCCACGCTCCGATCCGTAGAACGCCAGTTTTCTTTCTCCTGATAACGACGTCCTCCTGAGTAGTCCCCGCCCGGAGATCCGAATGGGGGACTATTTTACCTCCGGAATATTTTACCCAAGAGGACGCCATCATCATTTAATCATACAGTAGAGCTGCATGTCCTCGGGAAAAGTTACGGCTGTAGTTTCCCCTTCCTTTCAGCCTTTCGCAGTACCAGCACAGCAAGGCCGTTTTGGTTAATGTTACAAGGCCAGATCAGTCAATCATCCAGACTGTTGCCCCTGCAACTACTGAAAAGGCTAAGGTTATTGTAATGAGAGTATGTTTTTTTTGAGCTCTCAGTACAAATACTCTATAAGGTTATTGTAATGAGAGTATTTGTACTGAGAGCTCAAAAAAAAATACTTTTCACTTGATTCCTAAACATGTTGTTTTACTTCCCTGGGTGACCTGTGCGAGGCGAGCATCGGAGGACGCGGCACACTGCGTTTCCGGTTGGGGGCTGCACTTCCCTGAATTCTGAGTGGTTCGTACAATAGGCGGAACGACAGACGTCGGTCGAGTTTCGCCTGTTGTATGCAGGGCGAAACGACCTGCGAGACGTCTGGGTGTCGCCGCAGTTTATGTGTTTACCGTTCCGTCGCCTCCAGAACGAAGATTGATGGCACCGACTGACTGCATTGTCCTCTTGATTCTGAGAACACTTGTGGACCGTGCCCTGCTGGGTGTGACTGTCTGGCGCCAGATGGCCGGTGGTCTAGGCCGGTTGTTTTCGTAGCCGGTCAAACGGCAAGTACAGTGCCCTCAGCTCAATAGCAGAGGCACGATTGGTCAACTTAAACTGAGGCTAGCTGACGTCATAAAGCCCTGCTCTAAATTGGAGGGTATCCTGAATCTGACAAGGGAACCTCCCCATCGCACCCCCCTCAGATTTAGTTATAAGTTGGCACAGTGGATAGGCCTTGGAAAACTGAACACAGATCAATCGAGAAAACAGGAAGAAGTTGTGAGGAACTATGAAAAAAATTAGTAAAAATATACAAACTGAGTAGTCCATCTGCAACATACGCAACATCAAGGAAAACGTGAGCTCAGGAGCGCCGTGGTCCCGTGGTTAGCGTGCGTAGCTGCGGAACGAGGGGTCCTTGGTTCAAGTCTTCCCTCGATTGAAAATTTTACTTTCTTTATTTTCGCAAAGTTATGATCTGTCCGCTCGTTCATTGACGCCTCTGTTCACTGTAATAAGTTTAGTGTCTGTGTTTAGCGACCGCACCGCAAAACCGTACGATTAGTAGGCAAAAGGACGTGCCTCTCCAATGGGAACCGAAAACATTTGATCGCAAGGTCATAGATCAACCGATTCCTCCACAGGAAAACACATCTCATATATTCTATACGACACTGGTGACGGCATGTGCGTCACATGACAGGAATGTGTTGTCGACCCACCTAACTTGTACACTTAGCGAATGGGTAAAAAGATTCTTCTACCTTGCCCGATTTAGGTTTTCTTGTGGATGTGATAATCACTCCCAAAAAAGTGATGAAAACACAAGAGTTTGGTCACATAAACTGAAAATAAAAATTTAACTTTCCACTGGAAGGAAGACTTGAACCTAGGACCTCCCGTTTCGTAGCTGCTCTCGCTAATCACGGGACCACGGCGCTCCTAGAGTCCCATTGTCCTTGATGTTGCCTGTCTTCGCCTGGACTACTCAGTTTGTATATTTTACTAATTTTTTTCATATTTCCACACAATTTCTTCCTGTTTTCTCGATTGCTCTGTGTTCAGTTTTTCAAGGCCTATCCACTGTGCCAACTTATAACTAAATCTGAGGGGGGTGCGATGGGGAGGTTCCCTTGTGAGGAAGTCAACGTGTAAGGTAGCAGATTTACTTGATGCTAAATCAGTAGTATTACACCGAATAATAATTGATAATTGGCCCACTGCTAGGAGAGAATGGACACAGAAAAGGAAGTTGTGTGAGTGTCATGTCAAACTAACGGGATGGCCGCGGCTGGAACCCTTTGTCGGCTGGCACTTCAGACCACCAAAGACGTTGGGAGAGGCTGGGCCATCACAACAAGAAGCGAGAAGGAGCTATATGCGAAAGAGAGAAAGACGATTTCGCGCCACTGTGGAAAATTTAGGGAAGACTGTGACGGGATTGGCGCAGAGCGCGTAGAAATACATATTAAAAGTTTGGCGGCAACAGTAACCGCGGGAGAATTCTGTGTCGTAGTTAGGTACAAACTCGCATCGATACATGGAAGTCTGTGTCATGATTGGCCACCAACGCGCAAAAACTCTGAAGGAGGACTCTGGGGACGGCTGTGGAGGAGAGCAGTCGCGGTGTCTGGCTGCCCTGCTTGGAGAGCGTGGAGAGAAGGAGGTTGGAGAAGTTACCGGCATTGAGTCCAGTGGTTACTCTCCAAGTCTGAATAGTGTAGAGCGTACGACTCCACTCACGTAGCATTATCTTTTCCTCTGAGGAGAAGCCGGCCGTGGTGGCCGAGCGGTCCTAGGCGCTTCAGTCCGGAACCGCGCGACTGCTACGGTCGCAGGTTCGAATCCTGCCTCGGGCATGGATGTGTGTGATGTCCTTAGGTTAGTTAGGTTTAAGTAGTTCTAAGCTCTAGGGGACTGATGACTTCAGATGTTAAGTCCCATAGTGCTCAGAGCCATTTGAACCATCATCCTCTGAGGAGAGAAACAGATTTCTACTAACTTGTGGTGTTCATATGCAATCTGAAGTGTACCTTTGCTGCCGCGCACTAGTGTCGACCAACTACTCTTGGCATATCTGCAAGTAGCTTGAGTATTGACAAGTGACGGACTCCGCAATTGAACACTTACGTACAGGAGTTTACGGGCGCAAACCACGTCCACGTTGAAGATTAAAGCCAAGCTCGCTCACGGGAAAGACGGCACCACGACGTTGGCTGGGCTGACCGTCGTAATCATCAAGGAGAATTACGGTAATATTAGCAATCATCAGACAAAGTAGGGCACTGTAATTCTAAATGAGTTCGTATTTCGGTAGCTCTTTGACTGGTGCTCTCTGAGTCTGTGTCCGTTCAGGCAGAACTGCAGAAGAGTCACTTGCGGGTTCAGTTTTGAAAAATGGCTCTGAGCACTATGGGACTTAACATCTGTGGTCATCAGTCCCTTAGAACTTAGAACTACTTAAACCTAACTAACCTAAGGAGATCACACACATCCATGCCCGAGGCAGGATTCGAACCTGCGACAGTAGCGGTCACGCGGTTCCAGACTGAAGCGCCTAGAACCGCACGGCCACACCGGCCGGCTTTCAGTGTTGACTTAAGTAGTTAGGGAAAGAGGATACATTGTGTCAATGATAGGCTAGTTAGGTTAGCGAGTGTATTGGATTGTCATGTTATGCTAGAAACATTGCTCATCCTGTTTTCTGAATAAATCTTAATTTGGTATCATATGCTAATCACCGCATTATTGATTTCGTAGCTAGAAATCACCATATTTTTGTTTAATAATTAGACTGTAATGATAATTTCGATGCAAATGATACTAGGGTGTCGTCTGCTGTCCTTAGGTTAGTTAGGTTTAAGTAGTTCTAAGTTCTAGGGGACTTATGACCACAGCAGTTGAGTCCCATAGTGCTCAGAGCCATTTGAACCATTTCATACTAGGGGCGTAACCGCACGTTTAACCAGAGCCAACTTAAGTCAGATAGCAACTCAAGGTCGACTAAGACTACCAATAGATATTTTACAATATATCGATAATTTTACAATAAACACCCCGTACGTTGCAAACGTTATTACAGGAAATGAAAGGAATAAGACACGGAAGATCCGTTATTTCAGAAACCAGTTGTTCTGAAAATTTGTAACAGTCCGGTTAAACTGGCGTTGAAAAAAACCAATATTATGTTACGCGCCTGGTTTTTACCATTTTAGTACCTCTTTCTCAAAACGTTTCGCACTGTATAAATAAAAGTCAGAGGCAGATGTCCCGCGAAACAGCAACGCGTAACTCTTTCGTGCTGCTAGTCTCGCGTGGTGTAGGCGCGAACCATGGTAGAGGGAGCGGGCAATGAGACCTTCTTCGCCTCCTCAGCCGAGACGGCGAGCTGCGAGCTGCCTCCGGCTGTGGGGGTGGGAGGGGGGGGGGGAAGTCGGTCCCTGCGGCCGGCCTCAGTTTGCCGCCGGCCTGCGCCACCCCCTCCCCCTCACCCTCTGCCCGATCCTACCCCCCTTACCGTCCAACCGCCGCCCTCGTAATGACAGGCGTGGGGCGCCAAATTGCGCGTATCGATCACCTCTGAGGGCCCCAGGACGGCCCACCTGGACCAGCCGCCCCGCTGTCTCGCCTGTAACCACCCCACCCCCTTCTCCAGCCCACTTCCACTTCCCTCCGCTTAGCTTAGCGCCGCTCTGCCAGACCTGGAGGCAGCCGAGGCGGGGTTAAGCGGGCTAATCTGTCGCCTGGCGCTCAGAACTTGATCCGCTGTTTCCAGTTACGTGCCTTTTCTGTGTCTTCTTTTCCACGTCCGTCTCTAATTAGAAATAAAGGGCAGGTGTTCCAAAAACGACTCATATGATACACCGTATCTGATCAAAAGTATCGGGACACTCATTAGCGGACGTCAATATGGTGTGTGTTCTCCCTTCGCCTCTGCTGGGGACACTTTTAGTGAGGTGTCTGAATGTCTGTGGGGGAATAGTTGGAACCAGAGGAGGAAGTGATCTTGGACGCTGAGGTCTGGAGCGAATCGAAGTTCTAACTCACCGCAAGGTATTCGATAGGGCACTGTTTGGGACTCTGGAGAGACCAGTCCATATCAGGAATGTTATTGTCCTCAAATTATTGCCTCACAGATGTCGCATCGTGACAGGATGCATTGTCACACGGAAAGAGTCGTTGTTCGTCTGCTAGACGAAGTACGTAATACCGTGAAATTTGTTCATAACCTTCCACATTTTCCTAAGCATAGATGCCAAAGGGTGACCATACTTTAACCAAGAAAAACGCCCCCATACTGTGACGTCACCACTTCCATACTTCGTTGTTAGCACTAGTGACGGAACCTCCTCTAGCATTTTTCCTCAACAGTGCTTGTCGATACCAGTATTCTTTTTTCCAGTTTCAGACAGGCCAGTATTATCTCAGTCCTTTTCTGACAACTTTCATGTAATTTTATACACAGTATGTTATACTCGTATTTCAAGGTAAAATTCGTGAAAATGAATTATTTTATTTTCGATGTCACAATCGATAAACACTAGCTCTGAATGTACGATTAATTGTTTTTCTCTAGAAACATTTGAAATTACGAATTATTTGCCACACTTAAAATTTCTATTGTTAATTATGCAATCTAGTACTGTTTCTTATGTTTATTTCTGGGTTTATTTATGAAATAATAATCGAAATTCATACAAATTCATTCGTCAATAAAAATTGTAAACTCATTGGAATATGGCTATTACTGCAGAGTGAAGTAATAGTAAGCATGCCTCTGATGTGATCGGACGTATTTTCGTATTTTGGACGAACAATGTAATTTCGGCTTTGTTAACGTGAAAACTCAAGATTGTATGACGTACTAAAATGTGACAAAATACATTAACATAACAACAAAAATTCTGCAACAACGATCTTCAAATTTATTTAGATCAATTCAACCATGAGGACCTAAAATGTGAGAATTTCAGCTTCAACAACCAGACCACTAGGAAAGGAGAACTGGAGCCAACTCTCCACGAAAAGCTAAGTAAACTAGATATTTTTTTTTCTAATCTTTGCTCCTCTCAAATTTTTTTATAAAGGACTTTGCTTATTATGGGTAATAAGTGGAATTACGAAGGAAGGGGGAGATTACACACTGCTCAACTTGTGAGGTAGGCTTCTCCACGCGTTTCCCATCGATTTGCTAGGGAATGTAGTGCGAGTCGTCACTCCAAATTAATCGTGTACCATTCACCCACCGTCCAGTGGCGTCCACCTCCAAATGTGGGACAGCACTGACTGCCTTCCGAGGAGCTCCTCAACCATTATCCCCAATCCAATTTAACCCCCTTACCCACATTCATTGTGCTAGGTGGACTGCTGGCGTCACTTTGGAACTAACGAGTCATTCTTCCGCTGATTTCATGCTTCTCTTACATCCACCCTCCACAACACTCCATGGTCACTCTGTCTGTGAGTACTTGGGATCTGCCTGGTCTTGCTTTAGCTGCGTTTGTTCTCTGACGTTTCCATTCGCAATCACGTCACCAACAGTCGTCTTGCCCAGCTTTAGAAGCTTGAGGTGTGGCTGATGGATTTATTGCTCCGGTGACATTGAACGACCAAACCACATTCTAAGTCACTGAGCTCTCCAGAATGACCCATTCTACTGATACTGCTTCCCTGCTGACAGCACAGTGCTAACCCCCATTCCCCTTCCCCCCCCCCCGCTTTTATACCTGCGGGTGCGCTTCTCGTGACATCTGGTGGTCAATTCCGTATTACACAAAGCGGTGTCCGGATTCTCTTGATCAGACAGTGTACGTCTTACAGCGATCCTTCCAAAAACCATCGGAAGCTAAATGTGAGGTGGGAGAGTCAGTCATCATTGCGAGAGCGATTACCCTCTCTGTGTTACCACATACGGCACGTAACTGCCTCCATATCTGCTGGAACAGAAGGACGCGTAAGGGATCTGGTAGTGTCCTGACGCTTCAGAGCAACGCATAGAATTTCTAAAACGTCCACCAATACGGCGTCTTCAAGCGATCTCGTCCTCCCAGCAGCAACACGAAATGTATTCGCAGTTGCGAATTGAACCACCTCCAGCTGTGTAATGGAATGACAATGAAAATTTCTGCCGCTCTGGGACTCGAACCAAGATCTCCCACTTTAGCGAGCGATCGCCGTAATCGCTCTTTTTTTTTTTAGCTATTTTACTGTGTGCCCGCCCGACCGAGACTCGAACTAGGGACCTTTGCCTTTCGCGTGCAAGTGCCCTACCGACTTTTTTTAATTTTTTTATTTTTTTTCTTTTTAATTTTTTTTATTACCGACCTAGACTCGAACTCGGGACCTTTGCCTTTCGCGGGCAAGTGCCCTACCAACTTTTTATTATTTTTTGGGCGCCTAGAACCTCTTTTTTGTTTTTTGTTTTTTCAATTTTTTTTATTTTTTAATTTTTTTCTCTGCCATTCTTTTTTTATAGATGGGAAAAGGCGTCTTTCAGTTACGACAAACAAAATTAGAATGTACATCCGTAGCAACAACAGAACAAGAGTTCCTTCTAAACTATGAAATAGAATTTGAAACCAATAGTGTGATGATAGATAATAAAGAAAAAAAAAGTAACCAAATCCCGCACGCCATTCCATGTGCATGGCCCATCTGCGTACAGATTCCATGTTCCAAATTGGTACAACATTTCGCAGCGTGTGGAGCCCCATGAAGGCGGTCATCCTCTGCCCGGTACTCCCCAACTTTGAGGGGGGTTATCGAAGACACTGCGCAAATAGTTGGCAAATACTTGTCGGTATCGGGGTGTACACTCAAGTGCGCTATGACTGTCCTGGAGAAATTGCCAGTAATCAAGTACCATCTTCTCATCATCTCGAAAGAGGTAGTATATGGACATGCCTTTAAACCATGTGAGAGCGTGAGTCTTCGCAAGTGGGAAATAAGTAATCTCTGGACAAAGGAGGAGCCGTGGCTCAATTGTGCGAGGCGCGATACGTAGGTAGCAGGCGAGGATCTTCTGCACTAGCAGCCATACCTCTAACGCCGATCCACATGTTAAACGGTGTTCGTCAGTATCCACGAGGTGGCAATGTGGGCAAAGGGGGGAATCCGCCATCCCAATAGCGTGCAGCCTTTGTCGTGTTACAACCTTCCCGTTCACCACCTGGTGCCACGCGGCTCGTACCCGCGTGGGGAGGAACGGCTTCTGGATCGCTCTCCACACTGCTGGCCATAGGGTCGTAGGGCTCTTCCTCTCAATCACATTGCGAGGGATGGACCTTAGCAGCAGTCTGTAAAAGTCTCTCGCCTTGGGAGTGCGAGTGTTGGGAAGGTCTGGGTGCACGTAACTATACTCAAGAATAAATGCCGCGAGGTGCGAGAGTGAGGGTGTAATGTGCGCAACCGTGACAGGTGGGAGAAGAGACGCCGGCAGCAATTCCTCTAACAGACGACCCGTAAGGGAAGCATCTTTGTGGGTCCACAATTTCATCATTGTGCACAAGTATAATGCTGTAGCCCTCGCTCGTACATTTATAAGTCCCAGTCCGCCATCAAGCGGAGGGAGGGTGAGTGTTTCGTAGCGGACTTTGAATAGGTGTCCGGCGGTAAGGTAATATCCAAACGCTGCTTGCAGTCTGTGTGCCATCGCTGTAGGTATCGGTAGGACCTGGGCCATGTGGATCATCTTAGTTGCCACGTGAAGGTTGAGGTATTCCACACGCTGTAGGAGGTCCATCCGTCGAAGTAAGTTCCGGCGGACTTCTGTGCGTATTGCCTGTAGTAATCGTGCATAGTTCATGGCAGCCGTGCGGCGCACATCCTGTGTAAATGTTATGCCCAAGAACCGGATCTTGTTAACTAGTGGGAGTGGGGCTAAAGCGTCCTCCTGTAGACCTCTTCCAATGGGCATCGCTGCCGACTTGGCCACATTCATGAGGCTGCCCGCTGCCAAACCATAGCGATTGATCCATTGCATCACGGAGCGTACCTCGTCGCCAGATCGGACAAGTAATAGAAGGTCATCAGCATATATCCTGCAGTGAAAGGTGTGATCCCTCAATGACATGCCCGAGAGCCTCTTTTTCAACCCTCCGACAAGTGGTTCGAGTGCGATCGCGTAAAGGATCATGGAGAGTGGGCATCCTTGGCGAACTGACCGTCGGATCGGAAAGGGACCCGCAATCCGTCCATTCACCAGTACACGGGATGCAGCTCCAAGGAAAAGGCGCTGAAAGATGTCGAGAAAGTCAGGCGGGAAGCCCATGCGGGCCATAACGGACAGAAGGAACTTGTGGTGAACTCTGTCGAAGGCGTGGCCGAAATCGATGGAGATCAGAGCAGCTCGAAGGCGACAGGATGTGGCGATGGCTATTAAATCCCTGCATTCACTGGTTGCCGTTTGCATGTTGGTCATTCCGCCCTGTGTCGTTTGCTCCATTGAGAAGAGTAGGGGCAGAACCTTCTTTATGCGGCTGGCGAGTAGTCGGGCGAAGATTTTATAGTCCGAGTTGAGCATTGTAATTGGCCTGTAGTCCTCGACCGTCCGACCTCTGGATGGCTTGTGTGTCGGTATAAGGAGACCTTCCACGAATGCAGGTGGCACGTGGGAACCGGGGGTCATCAGTTCTTGGTACATGATAATCCATCGGGGCATCATGAGATCGCGGAAAGTACGATAGAACTCGAGCGGCAGTCCGTCTGGCCCGGGAGATTTGTTGAGCGCTCCCTTGTTAAGCGCGTCCTCGATGTCGTCTCGTGTAATCCCACCTAACAGCGTCGCCGCTGCTGCATTGTCGAGGGTGTGCGACACGTGCTGCAGTATGTCGTGATCGGCCGCTTCCTCATCCTCTGTATTCACCTCGTCGTAAAACCGGCGATAGTGATCTGAGAAGGCTTCTGTAACCGCCGCCTGAGTCATTACGACCCTACCACCTGGCAAAACGAGGTCCGTGATCAGCTGCTGTCGGCGTCGGCGGCTGTCGAGCACGATGTGATGCATAGACGGGTTTTCTCCTTCCACTCGGTCTTGACGTCGCGATCGCACTACGACCCCCTCCAAACGTTTCCTCGTAAGAGACAATATTTTACCTTTAATTCGGCGGCTTTCCATTTGTCGGTTTGGAGATGGTGATTGGCTGTCGAGTTCGCGAAGCATCGTGTGATAAAAGTCCAATGTGTGTCGATGCCAAGCTGCGATATCTTTTCCGAATTGTGTTAGCACACGCCGAAAAGCTGGTTTTGCACAGTCCACCCACCATGCTAGAGTCGATGGGTATCGGGGAAGACGACGTTCGCAATCCAGCCATGTGTTGGTGATAATCTGACGGCATTCCGGGGCTTGAAGATGTGCCACATTCAGCTTCCAGGGTCCTCGGCTGCGCCATATCCGCTGCTGTTGTAGAGTGAGTGTGCATATGAAAGCGCTATGATCGGAGAAGGCAAGCGGCCAACGTTCGGCGTCCAATACCCCCGGTGCTAGAGCTCGTGAGACATAAATGCGGTCTAGGCGACTGGCGGAGTGACTAGTAAGGTATGTCGGCCCGGGACGGTCACCGTGCACTGTCTCCCACGTGTCGGCGAGAAGCAGATCTCGAACCAGGAGCCGAAGTTCTTGACAAGTCGAGAAATGTGGGACTTTGTCTTTGGGGTGGAGCATACAGTTAAAATCGCCGCCGAAGATATATTGCTCGAAGCGGCTGATAAAGAGGGGGGCGATATCCTCCGAGTAGAACAGCGATCGTTCGCGGCGTTGGTCAGTTCCTGATGGAGCGTAAATGTTAATGATGCGCGTGCCCAGTGCTGTGATCGCCAGCCCCCTTCCTGACGGAAGGTAAGTCACTTCTTCGATGGCAATTCCGTCGCGCACTAGTATTGCCGTACCGCTGCCATTCCGGTCCGCCGGTGACACATATGTCACATAACCGTAGAAAACGGGGAGGGCCGCTATATATACTTCTTGCAACAGGGCAATGTCAACATCCGAAGAACGAAGCATCTCACGCAGCAACTGAATCTTCACTGCCGTTCGTATCGTGTTGAGGTTAAGCGTGGCGATACGATAAGCTTGTTGCCGAACCGCAGGCGTTAAGTTATCCATTAAGCCTGGAATTACCTATGACGCTTCTGACTGTATTGACACCTCCGCATCCCCCCAAACCTCACCTGCAGTGAGCCGGCGCCAATGCCGTGGGCCCTGTTGGCGTAACTTGCATGGTTCCGTCGTCGTCGTGGTCATCCGCCCACGTCGGGGAACTGAAAGCAAGATCGGACCCCCTAGCTTCCTCAGGACACGGCATGGGTGCTTGCACTGCAGAAGGTGGTGTGCAGCATCTGTCCTGCATCTCGGCATCCGATTTTGCCACTGTAGATAGATGTGGTTTGTCCTCAGTTTCGTTCGATGGTGCCACACTGCAACAAATGGCGGCTGCCTCTGTGGTCGCGTCGTCATTGAAGGTGGAATCGTCATCCTCTGGAGGCTGTGTCGCATCCCGTTCGGAAGTTGCTCTACGCCTCCGTTTCCGTCGCTTCGGAGAGCGTTGCTTCCTGGTGTGTCCTTCTGTGTCAGACGATGGCAAAGATTCACGTCGTTCCGGCACAAAGGCAGCCGTAGGCACAATAAGCGAGTCTACGGCCATGCTATCGTCATGTATGTCCCGTCGACGGGGGCGGCGGCATCGGAGTTGAATCCGTAGCTTGTGGAACGGGTGTGTCATCAACACCCTGTATTGGAGCATGGAGCCGCGACCCAACAGTGGATGTCGGCTGTCGTGGTGAAGTGGTAGCTGTCGTGAGGGCTGCAGCATAAGTCACAGGAAGCAGCGTCGGCTGCGATGGCGGGTCGGCTTCAACCGGCGGCAGTTGAGTGATTCGACGTTGCATACATTCTGATCTGAGGTGCCCCTCCTTCCCACAACCAGAGCAGGTCTTCGGTTGCCCGTCGTAGATGACGATGGCACGGCAGCCACCGATATTCAAATATGAAGGTACATGTCTTTTAAGTTCTATTCGGACCTGGCGGACGCCGTTCAGCACCGGATATGTCTGGAATTGCGTCCATTTTTCCGCAATATGATCATGGACCGTGCCGTAGGGGCGCAGCGCTGTCACGGCGTCCTCCGCCGGTAGTTCGAAAGGAAGTTCGAAAATTCTGATCGTGCGAAGGCCCATGCCAGAATAATCAACGTGCACAGTCCCCACATTGCCATCAGCATGGCAGAAATGGAGGCCCTGTTTCGTGTCCCGAAAGATCCGTTCACATGTTGCGTCGTTGATGATCTTGACATATACGATACTACTCACAATGGACAAGTGAATGCCGAGAATGTCGGTAGCCGGGATTTTAACATCTTCTCGTAGAAATCGTTCGACTTCGAGTGCTTTGGGCCGTGCAAATTCGTTGCGGAACGTAAATTTCAGCGTCGATTTTCTGTATTGGTGCGCCATAGTGATCTATATGCTGAGTACGGCACGCGCGAAACGGCCGAGTACTATGTAAACAACACGAGCGCTCGCTCCGCGGCAGGAACACAAACAGCGCGTCCTCACCGCATCACAGCCAAAGGCAAACTCCCGACTGCTTCGGCTATTTGAGTGCGACTTCCATACGACGTCGTCCATGAGTCATATCTGTTCAAAAATGGCTCTGAGCACTATGGGACTTAACATCTGTGGTCATCAGTCCCCTAGAACTTAGAACTACTTAAACCTAACTAACCTAAGGACATCACACACATCCATGCCCGAGGCAGGATTCGAATCTGCGACCGTAGCAGTCGCGCGGTTCCGGACTGCGCGCCTAGAACCGCTAGACCACCGCGGCCGGCGAGTCATATCTGTACTCGTACATCCCATTAATGCTATTCCCGTACAGGGGAGGCATTTAATTTGTAAATCGTAGGCCCAGTAGCGGCCGATAAATAAGAAATTGCAGTGTTTGTGCATGTCAGAAGGAACTCTGCAGCGTACTTGTTCACAACTCAGGCACTGCTATCCCGTATCCCAGAGAGAGTTTCGGAAGTTCCATGTGACTTTTGGCGGATGATGCTGTAGTATACAGAGAAATTACACCATTAGAGAATTGCAGCGAAATGTAGGAAGATCTGAAGCGGATAGGCACTTGGTGCAGGGAGTGGCAACTGACCCTTAACATAGACAAATGTAATGTATTGCGAATACATAAAAAGAAGGATCCTTTATAGTATGATTATATGATAGCGGAACAAACACTGGTAGCAGTTACTTCCGTAAAATATCTGGGAGTATGCGTACGAAACGATTTGAAGTGGAATAATCATATAAAATTAATTGTTGGCAAGGCGGGTGCCAGGTTGAGATTCATTGGGAGAGTCCTTAGAAAATGTAGTCCATCAACAAAGGAGGTGGCTTACAAAACACTCGTTCGACCTATACTTGAGTATTGCTCATCAGTGTGGGATCCGTATCAGGTCGGGTTGACAGAGGAGATAGAGAAGATCCAAAGAAGAGCGGCGCGTTTCGTCACAGATTTATTTGGTAAGCGTGATAGCGTTACGGAGATGTTTAGCAAACTCAAGTGGCAGACACTGCAAGAGAGGCGCTCTGCATCGCGGTGTAGCTTGCTGTCCAGGTTTCGAGAGGGTGCGTTTCTGGATGAGGTATCGAATATATTGCTTCCCCCTACTTATACCTCCCGAGGAGATCACGAATGTAAAACTAGAGAGATTCGAGTGCGCACGGAGGCTTTACGGCAGTCGTTCTTCCCGCGAACCATACGCGACTGGAAAAGGAAAGGGAGGTAATGACAGTGACACGTAAAGTGCCCTCCGCCACACACCGTTGGGTAGCTGGCGGAATATAAATGTAGATGTAGATGTAGATGTAAAGGAAGCCGGACGTAGATCTTGAGGCCACTGATTTTGCTGTGAGGCTTTAATGGAACTACCAAGAACCAGACGTAAGTCACTCCCATATTGAAACAATTGAAGCCTCTGGTTTAAGGGGTTGCCAGCAGTTTTTTATTATGCACGTGAAATTGCAAACTGTACGATGAAGAGATGTGATACTATGTGTGCGCGCCTAAAGCTATCGGTCACTGGCTTCGGTCAAATTACTATTTTTTCTCATTTTTAAACTGAGTACCATTTATTTTAACAATTCAGGAATCCAATGAAACCTCACAAATTTAATTATACTCCAAAAACAACACTACAATCTATTCAGCCACACAATTTGGCTCCTCCACTAACAGCGCGAAGTCGATGACGCAAAAAGTGATTCGGCTCTTTCTAGTTACTTAACTGTTTTGTAAAAGTTGATCATGAAACGTTATTGACCCGTGCGTGGCTCATGTTCCCGCCATCATCTATTTTACACCCTGTTTTTTTTTAACGTACTTCCACCTCACTACGTTAATTTAAATTACTACTGTCATCGACTTCTTGCTGCTTTGCCTGACCGTGAGCGGCGTTAGCAGCGCGTATCGATATATCTCCTCTTGCAGTATCTTTGCTCGGCTGTTATTACTTCCCGGTCGCTGTCTGTCGGAGGCAGTTGAGCTCGGATTGGCAGTTCATGTCGAGAGTTCGGATTGGCAGTTCGTCGGCGGTGAGGGTCGCGAGTTCGGGTCGGCCAGCCAGTTGGAAAGCGTCTGGAGCGCAGTCCGGATCGGCCGCTCGGGGAGTTGCAATGCGGCACTAGTGCAGTCGGGTTGGAGCAGCAGTGAGGTCTGCGTCGAGATGGCTCGCCCGACCACTGTCGCCGCGCGCGACTTGAGCCGGGCCACGGTCTCGGTGGGTCGTCAGTCGGTCGTCCTACCAGACGACGCGTTTTGGCGCGCCGATCGTTCATGCGTCGGCAGCTTGTGTGCATCGACTCCCGATTTGTCTTCGTGCGTGCTTAGTTACTGTTGGGTACCGTTCACGTCTTCGTGCAAGTGTTTGTCAGGTTGTGTGTGTAGTTCGCGTTATTTCCTTTGACAAGTTATTTTAAATGTTGTTGGCGTACTGCCTCTGAGAGTTCGGTCGTCTCATCGGGTGATGTGTAACTGGTTCTCCGAGCGCTTCTGCGCCCATTCAATTACCATCTTGTGGAACTTGGGTCGGTTCTTTCCTGGTGCAGGGGTGTCGTTTAGCCAGTGGGCGTGTTTCCTCTGCGTGGTTGGGTGCGAACCAGTATTTCTTGCATATGTTGCTTTTTTGTAAAAAAAATTGTTTTATTGTTACCTGAATTGGATTTTTATCTTGTTGATTTGGAGGCCTTCAGCCGTGAAAGAGTTGCATTCGGTAAAGATCCGGCTATGTGCCGCTTTGGTTGTAAAGATTATTAAATTACAATAAATGACAATTAGAAGGAGAAGCTGACCTCAATCTTGGCACCTTTTCACAATCCTATTACCTGTTCTGCCCATCCGGTTTAGCGAGCATATGATTATACAATGATGGCAGAGGTTATTACACGTAATTATAAACGAAATATGAGTGTTATATTATTAGTAACCTACAAACGAAAATTAGTTTTGTCGCGCAGGTCAGAGGGTACTCCATTCACCTTTCATTGCAGAAGCGAATCAAGTCCCTCCATTAGCGGTATGGATTGTTTCCGTTGCTTGTATTCACTTTTCTCGATTTGGATTGCTCCCCGCACTGTTTGCGCACGCTTACGACGGCTTCTGCTATACTCTGGACTTCGTTTCTGGCTAGTTGTTCACTTCGCCAGCTCCGCCACCAAACCACAGGATCTGCCTATTTGTTCCAGTGGCCTCTGTGTCACAGCCAGTGCAAGTGTTCATATCTATGGCGGGTAGCATAGAAAACGAATGTCATTGTCAATTTTCTCGTTGTTTCATACTGGGAAAAGTACTTCGTGAAGCTTCGTGGATCACAGAATTCCAAACTTTCTGCTCCGGAGAGCCCGTATCTCCAACACCCAGGAGGGCCAAAGGTTTCACTCTTTCGTGAGTTCCAAATTGTTCCACGATAGTGATTCGACACTCGGGCCTTTCATAAGTTTAGCCTCATGATCTGAATGCAGACATTGGATATTTCGTGCTCCTGCTAACAACAGTTCTCTACAAAATTCTGGGAAACACCTATCGTTATGGGAAAGTCACAAGCCCATAAAACAGTCTAGTAGGCAACCCATTTGAAGGATTACGGAAAGAATGACCCATCGTCTCCAGACTGGACGGAAGCCCCCATCCAGCGGACGCTGGAAACCGGCTGCGGCGTCGGCAGCAGCGTGTAGGACGAGCACTCAGGCGCGCTCAGAAATGGTATGTTTACAAAGGGACTTCATTACATGAGACCTGAACCGAAGAAGAAGCGTTCGTTTTTCTTCAGCTTATCGATGACGTCTTCATAAAAAAAACTAAAGCGACAGTGGGGGCTCGGATCCTATCACCCTTTTTTCCGATTTTTAACTTAAATGACAGAACGTATCACGGAACGTAATGAATCTGTCATCTCTCTCTCTACTGCAGCTGCTCACCGCCTGCCTGGAATTAAAACACGACCAGCAGCGCCAGGTTCCCCTTGTCGATACTGCATCGTGGACAAAGCACCGAGCGCCGAAGTTAATCGCCGAATTTTACAGCGCTGATAAATCTCGGTTAACTGTTAGCCAGCGCGCGTGGCCACAGCAAAGAGACGCGCGGCTATCAGCGGGCTGCGGTCGCTCCACAGGGGCCCCCGTGTGTGTGTGTGTGTGTGTGTGTGTGTGTGTGTGTGTGTGTGTGTGTGTGTGTGTGCTCTCATTGGCTGGCCGCTTCGTTGTCACGCGCCGTTCGCCTCGGCGCTCTGTCCTGGTTAACCCCACTTTGCGACCCACCGTATGTATTACGTCCGGCTCTGTGGCGCCCCAAGTGGCAGTGAGTTGCATTATTGCGACTACGTACCGGAGGGGAACCCCCGCGGCAAGTGTTGCTGGGCGGCTGTCCAATCGGCGCGCGGCACTCGCATGCGTCCGTAATTAATTCGGCCATCCGACCGACCCGCCAACGTGCGCTCTGGCGCGAAATGGGCGGCGAGCGTTTCCGGAACCACTGGAGCCTAAAATCCGATGAAACACTCCGGTACTCGTTTACCACCACTTAATACGCGATTTTTATTCGCCGCTTTCAAAGTGATATTTCCGCTCATTGACAACCCCTTTCGCTCCCCACGACAGAATATGTTGGAAAGTGCGGGAGTGAAAGGCAAAATGAGACAAAAGCATACCTGTTTAGTCCACAATTACTTTAGCGGCTACTAACCAATACCGCCAGAGATGATGTCTGTGTCTCATCGTGGCATCAGACGCAAAAGACGGCGGCAACTGTGGGGAGCTTGCATTACTGTGCAACAACGATCCGCAGTTCACCAAACTGGTCGCTATTTCGCTCTCTGCATTATGGAAGATGTGCCCATGAGGATTTCTTTCTGAAGCATTCACAGAAAAATTCTTGATACAAAGCTTTTTTACTCGTTTTACGGCACAATCGCATGAGCATTTCACAATGCCATAACTAGTTTCCACTAAGCAGTGGTCAGTTTCCAACTGTCAACAGATAAAAAGAGGTGACAGAAAATCATACAGGGGGAAACAGACGTTTTTGGATAAACAGTACGACGCTGCTTGTGGCAGGAACAATGCGGCACATATGCCATTTCATTCAGGACTGACACTTCCTTCCTGTGTTGTCCATGTTTTACTGCTGACGCCCTGCTTGATCCCACGCTTCGGTGTGGGTGAGCACATATTTTTCAATGATTGTTCCCCGTTTTTTATGTTCCGTTTTATGTTCCGTTAGATGTAAATGTTCTGAGTTTTTTCTTGACACCCGTCTCACTATGATAATGAACGGGCGCTGAAGACCTTGCTGTCGTGCGCCCACAAAACCTTTCTACTACTACTACTACTGACACTTCCTGTCAGATTAAAACTGTCGGTCCAGAGTTCGAGTCTCGGTCTGGCACACAGTTTTAATCTGCCCGGAAGTTTCATATCAGCGCACACTCCTCTGCATTCTGGTAATTCGAGACTCTCCACCATTTCATTGGCAATGGAACAGTGAACGACGGAGGAGTGGTCATTGGAGAAATGTCCGATTCGTTGTCAGCAATACTAAAGACACCTGTAGGCAGAGATCGAGGTATTATGGATGGTGTGAGATCCTCTCTTTATAGATTCGCACAATTCTGCATTCGCAAAAGGAAATGATGCTTCCGCAGATTTTATAATTACATTCCGAAGAGTAATGTACGCAACTTTTTAAAATAATTTTTAAAACTTTTCAAATTTGAAAAATTTCATTATTTGTAAATACAAAGTGGAGGGTTGGAAGGGGTTGGATAATAGGCACATATATTAAGGCAGGAACTTATTGGATGGGAGCGATAATGAAGTGGGGAATCTGGTCTATTTGTTCTGGGGATTGACAGGTTTCTTCCTTGTCGAAACGACGTAATTCGCTCATGGTTTTTTTTTCCACGTACCTACATTCCATCTCTCCTAATAGGTTAGTGTGGCAGCTTCTCTTTAGCGTGACGCGTCTCCCTCTGTCACGCACATATATATAATTACCTCCACCAGATCAAATGGCATTTTTTAATACAAAATAGAAGAAAAGATCATATTTATTCGAAATTAAAGCAATTAAATACTGCTTGGTAGATATTTTTTTAGAAAGTGACAATAATGATGCTCTTCCAAACCTTATTTATTTGTTTATTTATTTATCATTCATTTATTGTTTACTTAGCCAGACCTGCTCAGAGCCTCACGGCGTCCTCCTGTATCTGACTAGAAGTAACACATACCAAAAATATTGCAAAACATTGTCAAATTTTGAGTGTTCTTGTCGTTCTCTCATGTACACCTTGAGTAATTATTACGAGTACTGTTATATATTTTTTTCTTTCTTTGAGCTATCAGTCTCCTGACTGGCTTGATGCGGCCCGCAACGAATTCCTCTCTTGTGCCAACCTCTTCATCTCAGAGTAGCATTTGCGACCTACGTCTTCAATTATTTTCTGAATTTGTTCCAGTACCGTTATTGCCCTCTACAGATCGCTCTGGTACCATGGAAGTCATTCTTTGATGTCCTAACAGATGTCCCTTCTCCTTGTAAGTGTTTTCCTCATATCCATTTCCTCTCCAATTCTGTGCAGAACCTTCTCATTCCTTCCCTTATCAGTTCACCTAATTTTCGACATTCGTCTGTAGCACCACATCTCAAACTCTTCGATTCTCTTCTGTTCCAGTTTTCCCACAGTCCATGTTTCACGTCCATACAATGCTGTGCTCCAAAACGTACATTCTCAGAAATTTCTTCCTCAGATTCAGCCGCGCGGGGTAGCAGCGTGGACTTAGGCGCATTGCCACGGTTCGAGCGGCTCTCCCCGTCGGAGGTTCGAGTCCTCCCTCGGGCGTGAGTGTGTGTGTGTGTGTGTTGTCCTTAGCGTAAGTTAGTTTAAGTTAGATTATGTAGTGTGTAATCCTAGGGACCGATGACCTCAGCAGTTTGGTCCCATAGGAACTTACCACCACCACCACCAAAACCTCAAATTAAGGTCTATATTTGATACTGGTAGACTCCTCTTGGCCAGGAATGCCCTGTTTGTCAGAGCTAGTCTGCTTTAGATGTCCTTGCTCCGTCCGTCACTGGTTATTTTGCTGCGTAGGTATCAGAATTCCTTAACTTCATCTACTTCGTAACCATCAATCCTGATGTTAAGTTTCTCGCTGTGCTCATAAATGCTACTTCTCATTACTTTCGTCTTTCTTCAATCTTCTCTCAGTCCATATTATGCACTCATTAGACTATGCATTCAAGAGATCATGTAATTCTTCACTTTCGCTCAGGATACCGACGTCTTCAGCGAATCGTATCGTTGATATCCTTTCAGCTTGAATTTTAATCGCCTTTCTTGTATTTCCATCATTGCTTCTTCAATCTATAGAATGAGCAATATCAGCGAAAGACAATTACAATTACCAGCACAAATGAAAATAGTGCGTGATTACACTACTGCCCATAAAAATTGCTACCGACCCGAAATTTAACCGACACGAAGAAGATGCTGTGATATGCAAATGATTAGTTTTTCAGAGCATTCACACAAGGTTGGCCCCGGTGGCGACACCTACAACGTGCTGACATGAGCAAAGTTTGCAACCGATTTCTCATACACAAACAGCAGTTGACCGGCGTTGCCTGGTGAAACGTTCTTGTGATGCCTCGTGTAAGGTGGAGAAATGCGTACCATCACGTTTCCAACTTTGATAAAGGTCGGATTGTAGCCTATCGCGATTGCGTTTATCGTATCGCGACATTGCTGCTCGCGTTGGTCGAGATGCAATGACTGTTAGCAGCATATGGAATCAGTGGGTTCAGGAGGGTAACACGGAACGCCGTGCTGGATCCCAACGGCGTCGTATCACTAGCAGTCGAGATGACAGGCATCTTATCCGCCTGGCTGTAACGTATCGCGCAGCCACGTCTCGACCCCTGAGTCAACAGATGGGGACGTTTGCAAGACAACAACCATCTGCACGAACAGTTCGACGACGTTTGCAGCAGAATGGACTATTAGCTCGGAGACCATGACTGCGGTTACCCTTGACGCTGCATCACAAACGGGAGCGCCTGCGATCGTGTACTCAACGACGAACCTGGATGCACGAATGGCAAAACGACATTTTTTGGGATGAATCCAGGTTCTGCTTACAGCATCATGATGGACGGATCCGTGTTTGGAGACATCGCGGTGAACGCACATTGGAAGCATGTATTCGTCAACGCCATACTGGTGTATGACCCGGCGTGATGGCATGGGGTGCCATTAGTTACACGTCTCTGTCACTTCTTGTTCGCATAGACGGCACTTTGAACAGTGGACGGTACATTTCAGATGTGTTACGATCTGTGGCTCTACCCTTCATTGGATCCCTGCGAAACCCTACATTTCAGCAGGATAACGCACGACCTCATGTTGCAGGTCGTGTACAGGCCCATCTGGATACAGAAAATGTTCGACTGCAGCCCTGGCCAGCACATTCTCCAGATCTCTCACCAATTGAAAAGGTCTGGTCAATGGTGGCCGAGCAACTGGCTCGTCACAATATGCCAGTCACTACTCTTGATGAACTGTGGTATCGTGTTGAAGCTGCATGGGCAGCTGTACCTGTACACGCCATCCAAGCTCTGTTTGACTCAATGCCCAGGCGTATCAAGGCCGTTATTACGGTCAGAGGTGGTTGTTCTGGGTACTGATTTCGCAGGATGTATGCACCCAAATTGCGTGAAAATGTAATCACATGCCAGTTCTAGTATAATATATTTGTCCAATGAATACCCGTTTATCATCTGCATTTCTTCTTGGTGTAGCAACTTTAATGGCCAGTAGTGTATAACTGACATTTTTAGAAAAAAACAATTGGGTTAAAAATTATACGTTGGGTTTTCTAGTGCAGAGAGAAACATTATTCCAATTATATACCCTCATCTTAGAGAGAAACGAACCAGTGAACATACAGGGAACGTAGTCTGGAGCATAGCGCAGCGTCTTGCAGCTCCGTTTACTGCTCCGGCTGGTGGAACGTGGTGTGCGGGCAGGCTAGGACCTATATCAGTGTCTGTTTCGCGGCCACATGTGTTATGCAGGCGCAGTTTGAGCAGCTATTTCTTAAGCGGCGGCGATAATTTTGTGCGGACACCACTAAATTCTCGTTACCCCAGCGTGCGGGAGCGACACGCCGCGAGCAGCAGTGGTATTAAAATTTTTAAGTCGTCGCAGCGCCCTAATTCCTCCCGTCCAGGTATTTACCGCCTGCAGTCGGCGGCGCATCTGGGCCAGCTCTAATTGCGCAAAGCCGCAACACAATCACACCGCGCCGGCGGGGAATTTTTGCGTCGCAGTGTTGGTGCTCCCGGTGACTGTTCATTAGTTTCTGCCACGACCGCTGCACAGCTCCACCGTGCAGGATAAAAGCGCTTTATAATTGTCTGGGCTGTGCCCTCGCAAACTCTTTCCAAATGAACGCCTGACGTCTTTTCCTTTCAGTCTTATTTCACGTTTCTTTCTCTCTCTCTCTCTCTCTCTCTCCCCCTTTGCTCGTTCCCAAGACTGAAGAAATGTTAATTAACGATTCTCAGAACGCCAAACAATTAGTACAAGGAGGGCCTTTTGTAAGTAGACGTACGTAAAGTAATTTAAAGAGTGCTTTTAATACTGAGTCATTCCAGCGGAAAGTACTTGGAGTGTTCTGTCAAGAGGCAGCTGACGTCTGGCTATTCAGAATTTCACTCCAGAGCGGTATTAACGGCTAGATGAGAGGATTACGTGATTGCGTTTCACTTTCCATTCACGATGGAAATATATAAAATTATTTTCTGACAGCGTACACGACTATCAGCTTCACGTAGGCCTTCTGTGAGAATGACTACTGGCTTCCCACCTGCGTAAAAATTTTTACGACATGAAAGTGTGAAAAAAATTGAATTGATATGTGTGCCATTTTTGAGTACAGTATAACTCATTTTATGGATTGGTACCCAAGTGGATGTTAACTCGCAATCCAGAGGTCTGATGTTTAATACCTAGTATGTCGTACGTAGAAGTGATTTCGGCGCTGGGCTCGCATTAGGGAGTAACTGGGTCCAAATCGTATCAAGACATTTATATTTAGGTTTTACGTTATTTTCCTAAATCAGTTGAGGCTGGCGTTGGAATGGTACATTTATGAAGGGTACAGCTGATTTCTTTCCCCATTCTATGCCTTTCGTGCTTATTTTCCGTCCCCAATCATATAGCAGTCCACGGAAAGGTAAATCCAAATATTCCTCCCTGGGAAACATTCTGGAAACCTCCCCCAGGCTGTGGCTAAGCCATGTCTCCGCAATATCCTTTCTTTCAGGAGTGCTAGTTCTGCAAGGTTCGCAGGAGAGCTTCTGTAAAGTTTGGAAGGTAGGAGACGAGATACTGGCAGAAGTAAAGCTGTGAGTACCGGGCGTGAGTCGTTCTTCGGTAGCTCAGATGGTAGTGCACTTGCCCGCGAAAGGCAAAGGTCCCGAGTTCGAGTCTCGGTCGGGCACACAGTTTTAATCTGCCAGGAAGTTTCCGTCAATTACTGCGAACTGTGACTTGTCACGGATCCCGTAGCACAATTCAGCAATCTGATTGGAGGTTGCTTGTGAGAAACGTTGCCAAAAGCCTTCTGGAAATCTAGAAATATGGAATCCACATAAAATCCCATGTCGATAGCACTCATTATTTCGTGAAATAAACAGGTAGATGTCATCTGAATCCCTGCTGACTATTTGTCAACAGATTGTTTTCCTTGAGGTTCCTCATAATATTTGAACCCAGTATAGGCTTCAATATCCTCCTCCATGTCAACTGTAATATTGTATGGGTCCGTAATTCAGCGGATTAGCCCTATTTCCTTTCTTGAGTATTGATATAACGCGTGCAGATTTCCATATTAGATACCGATCTTTCGTGGAACTAACGACTGTTTGTATGGTTCCGTAATTTAGCGGATTAGCTCTATTTCCTTTGTGGAGTATTGGTATAACCCGTGCAACTTTCCAGTCTTAGATACCGATCTTTCGTCGAACTAACGCTTGTTTACAGTTGCTGACTATGGAGCTATTGTATCAGCGTACTCTGATAGGAACCTAACTGGTATACAATCTGAGCTGGAAGATTTGACTTTATTAAGTGATTTAACCTGCTTAGCTACACTCAGTATAGCTATCTCTTGGTCACTCATGTTAGCAATTGTTCTTGGTTCGAAGTGGAATATTTACTACTTCTTCCTTGGTGAAAGAATTTCGGAAAACCGTGTTTGGCGACTCCGCTCTAGTGGCTCTGACATCGGCAACATTACCACTGCTACAGCGCAATGAAAGTATTGACTGGGTCTTGCCGCTGGTGTACTTTACTTACGACTAGAAACTCTTTGGGTCTTCCGCTGCATTTCGAGACATAATTTCGTTGTGGAAACTATTAAAAGCAGCCAGTCTGAGGGTCCTGGGTTCGACGTGGGACGTGCACGCTTCCTGACAGAATCGCAGAGCTCCATATTCACTCGCCACTGCCTAGTCTGGCTGAATGATATCGCATTTTCATCAAGCTGAAAATGTGATATCAGTCGGCAAGGTCGCTGTCCGCTAAAGTCACTGGAGACGTCATTCGCTGTCTTCTTAGCCACGGCTGGCGCCTCAACCACTACCGTCGAAGTACTCTATGGAAGACGTCAAATAGGCTTGATAAAAAATGTTCCTGTTTGATAAGGATTCCTCACTCCGTGCTCTCCGCGGTTCTGCAGAACCCATACGACATATTCCTGCACACGCAACTAAGCAGTCAGAACCTGCCGGTCCGTGGCAAGGAAATGAACAACTTCGCTGTGGGGTTGGATGCTAAGGCAATTGCCCGTGGACCTCCAAAAGATCCGTACCAGCACATACCTGAATCAATTTAGGAAAATTAGGGAAAAATTATATCGGGATGGCGGGTTAGAGATCTGAACACCCCTGAATACTTGTCCACTATCTTACCCCTGCGCCACATCTTAAGTGTTAACTTTCCATAATTTCTCCATTCAACCTTACTGCGCGCCCTGCAAGCCTCAACAACCTCTTCCGTATTGCACTTAAAATTTAAAATTGGTTATATACCTTCATATACTGAAGCCCCAAAGAAACTGCTTTAGGCATACTTATTCAAATGCAGAGATACGTAAACAGGCAGAATACGGCGCTGCGGTCGGCAACGCCTATATAAGTGTCTGGCGCAGTTGTTAGATCGGTTACTGCTGCTACAATGGCAGGTTATCAAGAATTAAGTTAGTTTGAACGTGGTGTTGTAGTCGGCACACAAGCGATGGGACACAGCATCTCCGTAGTAGCGATGAAGTGGGGATTTTCCCGTACGACTATTTCACGAATGTACTGTGAATATCAGGAATCCGGTAAAACATTAATCTCCGACTTCGCTGCAAGAACCGGACCAACGACGACTGAGGAGAACCGTTCATTGTGACAGAGGAGGAACCCTTCCGCAAATTGCTGCAGATTTCAATGCTGCGCCATCAGCAAGTGTCAGCGTGCGAACCATTGAACGAAACATAATCGATATGGGCTTTCCGAAGACCCACTCGTCTGTGTACCCTTGATGACTGCAAGAAGCGAAGCTTTACGCCTCGTCTGGGCCCGTCAACATTGACATTGGACTGTTGATGACTGGAAACCTGTTGCCTAGTTGGACGAGTCTCGTTTCAAATTGTATAGAGCGGATGGACGTGTACGAGTATGGAGACAGCCTCATGAAACCATCGACCCTGCATGTCAGCAGGGGACTGTTCAAGCTGGTGGAGGCTCTGCAACGGTGTGGGGCATGTGCAGTTCGTGTGATATGGGATCCCTGGTACGTCTAGATACGACTCTGACAGGTGACACATACGTAAGCATCCAGTCTGATCAGTTGCATCCATTAATGAATACTCTGCATTTTGACGGGCGTGTTTAATTCCAGCAGGGTAATGTGACTCCCCTCCACACACACACACACACACACACACACACACACACTTCCAGAATTGTTACAGAGTGAGTCCAGGAACACTCTTCCGAGTTTAAACAACTCCGATGGCCACCAAACTCCCCAGACATGAACATTATTGAGCACATCTGTGATGTCTGTCTTTCAATTTGACGCCACTTCGGCGACCTACAGTCAATGAGGATGATAGGATGATGATGAGGAAAGCACAACATCCAGTCCCTGGGCGGAGAAAATTCCCCGACACAGCCGGGAATCGAACCCGGGTCCAGAGCATCCGTCACGCTGACCATTCAGCTACAGGGGGCGGACTTGCCGATGGTGACTGTCGCTAATACGATACTTCTGATTGTCGATATACGATATCGCAATCTGACGTTCCGCGATGGTTTCTTTTTCCATACGTTGCCTTTGCAAGCTACCATAGTTCTTACAACATTTAGTGCCTGTCTGTGATACTTCTCCTCGTCTGAAGCTTACTCGCTGTACTCCACGCAGATACCGGAAACTGCGAACATTCTCCGCTGGTGAACCGTCAGCCATCCAGTCGATCTCTGCATTCAGTATCTAACGTCTTACAGTATACTATCTTGCGACCTGCTCTTACTGAAGTGTCAGCTAAATTATTCAGAGCCAGTTTCGAGACTTCTTCATTCTCACATAACAATGCCATATCTTCCGCAGAGCCCGCGCTGACTACTATGATTTTATGCTTTACATTATATCCGGTCTTTAGACCTTCAATAGGTGTGGCTTTGAACTTTTTCCATGTGTCCTTGTGTTCACACTAGGATCACAGAAATGTATGCTTAATACCTTATGAAGCAAATCGTCAATTGAATGACTATTGCTGTTACGTGACTACCTTCAATATTTGAAATTCTTCCCTTCCTCCAAAACTAACAAACCATCGACTTACCGAATACGTTACGATCACGTTCCGCCACCTTCTATGTTGACTCTGTAGCCCTGTTTTGCTTCTCATTCCTAGCAAATTTAATAACATCAACAGACGTCTTCGCGTGTATCTGCCTACTATAGCAATGATAGCACTTTCGATATCATTTGTGAGGAGAAAACGCGTACAGTTTAGAACTACGCCATGGCTGTACCTCGCCACACGTCCAGTCTCGTCCCCACTACGAAAATGACCACAAACCGATCTTCCGAGTACTACCCGACATTCGTTTCGACCGAAACACACTGACCACCAACGGGAACTACAGCCCAGCAACAAATATGATGAACACATTCTAACTGCTGTGTTCTGTGAAGTCGTTGAAAATCAGACTAATCTGTAACTGACCAACAGAGTACGCTACCACGAAACGCTAAGTGTAGCAAAAACCACACGTAATTATGGTTTAGTTGCTACTGTGGATTTCAATTGATTTGTAAGGTAATATGCATTTCTGAATGGGACGCTCTCCTAACATGCGCTAATCAAGCAAACTAATTGATTACAACTCACATTTACTGCTTCATTTTATATACACTCCTGGAAATTGAAATAAGAACACCGTGAATTCATTGTCCCAGGAAGGGGAAACTTTATTGACACATTCCTGGAGTCAGATACATCACATGATCACACTGACAGAACCACAGGCACATAGACACAGGCAACAGAGCATGCACAATGTTGGCACTAGTACAGTGTATATACACCTTTCGCAGCAATGCAGGCTGCTATTCTCCCATGGAGACGATCGTAGAGATGCTGGATGTAGTCCTGTGGAACGGCTTGCCATGCCGTTTCCACCTGGCGCCTCAGTTGGACCAGCGTTTGTGCTGGACGTGCAGACCGCGTGAGACGACGCTTCATCCAGTCCCAAACATGCTCAATGGGGGACAGATCCGGAGATCTTGCTGGCCAGGGTAGTTGACTTATACCTTCTAGAGCACGTTGGGTGGCAAGGGATACATGCGGACGTGCATTGTCCTGTTGGAACAGCAAGTTCCCTTGCCGGTCTAGGAATGGTAGAACGATGGGTTCGATGACGGTTTGGATGTACCGTGCACTATTCAGTGTCCCCTCGACGATCACCAGTGGTGTACGGTCAGTGTAGGAGATCGCTCCCCACACCATGATGCCGGGTGTTGGCCCTGTGTGCCTCTGTCGTATGCAGTCCTGATTGTGGCGCTCACCTGCACGGTGCCAAACATGCATACGACCATCATTGGCACCAAGGCAGAAGCGACTCTCATTGCTGAAGACGACACGTCTCCATTCGTCCCTCCATTCACGCCTGTCGCGACACCACTGGAGGCGGGCTGCACGATGTTGGGGCATGAGCGGAAGATGGCCTAACGGTGTGCGGGACCGTAGCCCAGCTTCATGGAGACGGTTGCGAATGGTCCTCGCCGATACCCCAGGAGCAACAGCGTCCCTAATTTGCTGGGAAGTGGCGGTGCGGTCCCCTAGGGCACTGCGTAGGATCCTACGGTCTTGGCGTGCATCCGTGCATCGCTGCGGTCCGGTCCCAGGTCGACGGGCACGTGCACCTTCCGCCGACCACTGGCGACAACATCGATGTACTGTGGAGACCTCACGCCCCACGTGTTGAGCAATTCGGCGGTACGTCCACCCGGCCTCCCGCATGCCCACTATACGCCCTCGCTCAAAGTCCGTCAACTGCACATACGGTTCACGTCCACGCTGTCACGGCATGCTACCAGTGTTAAAGACTGCGATGGAGCTCCGTATGCCATGACAAACTGGCTGACACTGTCTGCGGCGGTGCACAAATGCTGCGCAGCTAGCGCCATTCGACGGCCAACACCGCAGTTCCTGGTGTGTCCGCTGTGCCGTGCGTGTGATCATTGCTTGTACAGCCCTCTCGCAGTGTCCGGAGCAAGTATGGTGGGTCTGACACACCGGTGTCAATGTGTTCTTTTTTCCATTTCCAGGAGTGTACATTTGCCAATGATTTGCGCGTCATCAGGATGCTGAAGTGTACTCTCCACCGTCCTATACGAAGCCACCCAAAACATTGCGTATATCATAAAACTAACAGCGCCTGTGGTCGAAATTCGACCATTTGTATTTACGTTGCATTGAGACGACAAACATTGCTGAAATAATTCTTGGATTTCCCTTTAACTGTTCAATAATTTGAAGTGAGTCTTTGATACAGTGTGCTGAAAAATAAATGTTGTGTTAACGGTGGCAAATTAACTATTTCTGTACGACAACACAATGTAAATGCCTTTGTATCACGTAAAGTAACTGCATTTACGAAGCGCTTACCGTTACAGAATATACACTGTAAATTCAACAAATGGCAATTATAGCTCTAAAAACTATTTGGAATTACGCTAAGTGAACATTTAAATGTATCTTTCAAAACAATAGTCGAATTATTATCGTCAGTGTCCATAGTGTACTTCGTACTTTGTCTAAACAGAAATTGTCATTCACTTTGATCCGTTAGTAATCTTCTTCGAGGCATAGTCTAAAACAAATAGAGCTTTCATATAATAATGGAAGAAGTAGCTATTGAAGAAGAAGAAATTTTTGTGATAACGGCGGCAAATGAACGCCAAGTTAATTCTGTATATTCTTAGAAAAAAAGTGAACGAAGAAAACGACGCCAATAAATAATACTGTGTATAGTCTGAGTTTCCCTCAAAGGTTTCGTTACTAAGATGTTTTTTCCGTTCCGTTCCGTTCCGTTCCGTTCCGTTGTTGACAGCATTAGTGACATATCCTTGTGGCATTGTAGCTTCCCGGTATGAATATGTTACTACACAAGAACTATCCGCATCATTTAAACATGAACGTCCCTAGAAGGCGATTTCACGAAACGTTATTACTTTCTTGTGTGATTTTTACTATGGGACCTGATCGGTACGCGGGGTAGAAGTTGGTAGCAGTATGAGAGACAGAGGAAAACTACTTCCTTCTGTAACGGCTACATACCCACAAGATTTGCTTTATGTGCACATCTGCGTCAAAGTGTCTTTCGCATTATATAAATTTTCTTGGCCTCCTTGTATAATTAATGTTAAGAATCGTTGCTTCAATTTTCCATGTTAACATATTATCATAAAATGACGCGACCACAAATCCAAAATAATTTTACTCAGGGAAAAACAATTGGGGCCTAGTGTTTCGTCGCCAGCATGTCATTACGGACGAAAATATTACTGCTACCGTTTCCGTCCACGGGAGCTATAGAGGGAAGGCTATTGATGACCATCGATTCGTGTGCTCTACTTTTGGTCACTTCCTGGATAATTTTTATGCTCGTAGTCTTCATTACTTCTCCTTCTGTAAGACGTCAAATATTTTTAGTCACTTTTCGAAACTCCGACGTTTCTCAGCACCTACATGCTATGTTAAGCGATTTTCAAATGGTTCAAATGGCTCTGAGCACTATGGGACTTAACATCTATGGTCATCAGTCCCCTAGAACTACTTAAACCTAACTAACCTAAGGACATCACACAACACCCAGTCATCACGAGGCAGAGAAAATACCTGACCCCGCCGGGAATCGAACCCGGGAACCCGGGCGTGGGAAGCGAGAACGCTACCGCACGACCACGAGCTGCGGACTACGCGATTTTCAATTTATTTCTTGAAGTGCCTTTTTGTTATATTCAAGTCTTAAATGATGCAGTCAAAGAATTAAACCGCCACTCAGTGAATATGGGAAATCGGCAAATCACATATGTCTTAGCTGCAAAAGGAAGGGAAGAAAGAATTTGGTGTATTTAAGAAAGTGACATTTTATTTCTCACCATTAGTAAACCCAGAATCAGAACTGCAAGATTCGAAAACTTGTTTGTTTCTACGCCAGGACGGTCTTCATACTTTTGCGCTATTTCAGTAGAGACATGATTACAACAAATCAAATTAAATTTGACTATATTGGTTTTAGTCAAGCAGCGGAATGAAATTGTCCGCCCAATTAGTACGTCACCTAGACCTGTGGCATAGCAAGCGGTGAACTGAGAGTGATGAGGTACCACATCAGAAAAAAAAATTACACATTAATCGTAAAAGGCGAATATATTTATAAAAAGTTTCTCGAAGTAGGTATAATATCTTTCTTTAACATACAAGGTCTGAATTGAAACATACTAAGAATACAGATGTTCCTTACTAATGAATTAAGTGTCAATAAACATTAGTCGTAAGATAAGAAAAGGTAATGGGCCGCTATGAAAAACTGGG
This sequence comes from Schistocerca cancellata, assembly GCF_023864275.1. Classification (NCBI taxonomy): domain Eukaryota; kingdom Metazoa; phylum Arthropoda; class Insecta; order Orthoptera; family Acrididae; genus Schistocerca; species Schistocerca cancellata. Next base: position 94,702,466 of record NC_064631.1, on the reverse strand, counting down.
TGAGTGGGTAATGGTAAAGAATGTGCTCAAATAAATACATATATATGGATTTTAAGTTAAAAACAGAAACTACGAAAACATGTAAACTTAGATCTTATTCAGGTGGTCCTGCCATTACATAAATTACTGCTGAAGCAGATGAAAACAATTAATTTAGCACATGATCCAAAATATAAATAAAGTATCGAAATAAATATTCACATTTCAGTAAAAAAAGCTAATTAGAAGAGGGAAGGAACGTCTGTAAAATTAGGTGACATGTATTGTTTGGACCGTAGTAAATAATCAAGCTTGCATTTTAAACTGAGAGACTAGATAGCCAAAAGAATGTATAAATATAATTTAAACAAAAATGTGCTCAGTATTTAACTTTGAACGACAGTAAGTAAAATTAATACTGAGTGCTAAGCAAGGACAAATAATATTTTATAATTTACAAACCACGTCAAACCTGATAGACATAACAGTGACATAAACAGTTTTTCCATTGTCACCCAGGACGACCGGCAAATTCCATTTAGATAATACTGGAGTTAACGCAGTAACACGCCACACAATACAAGCAACACTAAGGCACAGCAGATAACAATGAATGTTCATTACATAACAGAGTACGAAAATTTGACAGAAAAGGATTTATATACCACTTGCAGTATTTACTCTAACGTATGTATTCATCAAGTCAACCAAAGTTCCCCACAGTGCTTAAGGACTTACTCTGAAATAATGGCGTTTTTTGCTATATAATCTTTGTACTTTGAAATATTTGTTCTGATTTGTTATATGTCTCTTGCAGCTGGTGGTCTCCAGACACCATCGTTGTTTACAATGTATGAGTTTGTATGTGATGTATTATGACAGAGAAAGGTGTCTGTGAAAATTTAAGGTATTCTGTTTTAATTGTTTTATGTTAACATTTACTTTTACGTTCGTCTGAAGATGAAGATTCAAACTTCTTAAACGCTTTGTGAATATAAATTGACAGTGACTGGTAACAGCAAACTTGTTGTTTCATTCGATATCAATAACAATCACGATGAAGCCCAACCTAAAAAGTTCGCATTTAAACCTCTTCATTAGTTTTTCCAATATTCACCTGACTTTCAACGTTCTTCAGTAGCACCACATTTAAAAAGCTTCCATTCTCTTCTTATCTTCCACATTTTTCTTCTAACTATTATATTATAGTTCATACGTTCAACCATCGTACCGCTGCGTTCGTGTATAATTTCCTAAAAATACATAGTACATATTACGTACTACTTGAACAAAAAAATCCTTATTAGAGTCACAGAAGTGACTGAATATTTTCTTTGTGAATACACAAGAACCTCGTTTATTCGGCCTTCATTAATCCGAATTTCCAGTTTGTTTGTGTCGGGTTTTTGTTTGTCAGGGCAGTGGGGAGAGGGGGGGGGGCGAAAATGTACGGTATACGGTTTGTGCGGTACGGTATAAGATTATGTAGAATTATTTCGTTGGCACTACAGATAGCATAGAGATCGCTGATCCCACGTGCGATGTACAGTTACTATCGTCAGTGTTGATCTGTTTTCCTTACAGAGTTAAGAAGCTGTACTAGCATTGTTCTTTTGTTCAAGTGTTTTGAGTGCTCGTGAGTGAAATGGCTTAGAAATGAAAGAAAGCGGTTGTATCAGTGGACAAAAATTTGGAAGCGCAAAACAGAGTAGACAAGGATAACCGCTAATAAACGTAGCTGCAGAATGTGGTGTATGGTCATAAACTGTGTCCGGGCTGTAAGAAGAACGGAAAAACAACTGAAGACTTTTACTTCAAAATTATATCTGAAGATAGTTTGCAGAACTGCGCTACAATAAAGAAATCAAGAAATGAAAGACTGGATGAAGCATCATTCAATTGATTCAGTGAAAAAACAGAGTACGATGTTCCGGTATCTGCTCCAGTTCTTCAGGAAGAGGTGGTAAACTTGAACAGCAAACTACCCGATAGCGATCCTAACTTCAGAGCCAGCCGAGGACGCTAGGAAGGATGAAAACCTCGTTGTGGCGTACGTCAGCTATCAGCAACGGGTGAAAGTTTTTCGGAAGATACAGTGGCTGCAGAAGACTTCAAAAAACAATGTGAAGAAGTTATTTCCTCACAGAACTTCATCTCACACTCGATTTATAATGCAGATGAATCTGGAACTTCTTTATCGTATGCTACCCGGTAAGACGCTGGCTTCCGAATTAGATGACTAGGAAAGGGGTTATAAGATGTATAAAGATTGAGATACAATTATCGGCTGTAGTAATGCAACCGGAAGGCACGAAAATCTCACTCCTGTAGACAGAAAAATCAAAATACCCGCGTGCACTGAAACACATTAATCGGACATTTATTCCAGTTGTGTACAAATCACAAAATAGTGCGCGGATGGACAGTGGCAGTTTTACTAGTTTTTACTAGTTCACGATAATTTCCTGCCAAGTGTGAGAAGCTATTTGGAGGAAGAGGGGCTTTTGCTGAAATCCATATTGTTTATTGACAACGCACCGTGGCATCCGGGAGTGGGGCAGGTCGTCAGCGTTGAGGTGAGAGTGAAATTCTTTTCTCCTAACGTAACGACTCTTCTACAATCGGCGGATCAACGTGCAATGGAAAACATCAAATGTGTATACCAAAGACATCTACTAGGCAAATTAACTGAAGAAGAGGGGGAACCTGGTGTGACTTCTGTGTTGAAATCGGTAAAATCTCAGATCCGATATTTCTGGTTGCATCTTGTTGGACCAGATTGCTGAACCATCGATTCTGAAGTCATGGAAAACAACGTGGCCTGCTTGATGGCCGCGCGGGATTAGCCGAGCGGTCTGGGCGCTGCAGTCATGGACTGCGCAGCTGATCCCGGCGGAGGTTCGAGTCCTCCCTCGGGCATGGGTGTGTGTGCTTGTCCTTAGGATAATGTAGGTTAAGTAGTGTGTAACCTTAGGGACTGATGACCTTAGCAGTTAAGTCCCATAAGATTTCACACACATTTGAACATTTTGAACCTGCTTGGACTTCGTTATCAAACACTTCTGTGAGCTAACAGCATACGGAGGTTGTTATTACTTGCAAGTACCAAACAGTTTTGCGACGCGTGCGTCTTTATTGTCAATAAGTGTCTCACCTGTTAAGATACGGGGGTTGGAACTTTAATAGGGGCAACTATTTATTTACAGTACGTACAAAATACAGGGTGTTTCAAAAATGACCGGTATATTTGAAACGGGAATAAAAACTAAACGAGCAGCGATAGAAATACACCGTTTGTTGCAATATGCTTGGGACAACAGTACATTTTCAGGCAGACAAACTTTCGAAATTACAGTAGTTACAATTTTCAACAATAGATGGCGCTGCAAGTGATGTGAAAGATATAGAAGACAACGCAGTCTGTGGCTGCGCCATTCTGTACGTCGTCTTTCTGCTGTAAGCGTGTGCTGTTCACAACGTGCAATTGTGCTGTAGACAACATGGTTTATTCCTTAGAACAGAGGATTTTTCTGGTGTTGGAATTCCACCGCCTAGAACACAGTGTTGTTGCAACGAGACGAAGTTTTCAACGGAGGTTTAGTGTAACCAAAGGACCGAAAAGCGATACAATAAAGGATCTGTTTGAAACCTTTCAACGGACTGGGAACGTGACGGATGAACGTGCTGGAAAGGTAGGGCGACCGCGTACGGCAACCACACAGGGCAACGCGCAGCTAGTGCAGCAGGTGATCCAACAGCGGCCTAGGGTTGCCGTTCGCCGTGTTGCAGCTGCGGTCCAAATGACGCCAACGTCCACGTATCGTCTCATGCGCCAGAGATTATACCTCTATCCATACAAAATTCAAACGCGGCAACCCCTCAGCGCCGCTACCATTGCTGCACGAGAGACATTCGCTAACGATATAGTGCACAGGATTGATGACAGCGATATGCATGTGGGCAGCATTTGGTTTACTGACGAAGCGTATTTTTACCTGGACAGCTTCGTCACTAAACAGAACTGGCGCATATGGGGAACCGAAAAGCCCCATGTTGCAGTCCCATCGTCCCTGCATCCTCAAAAAGTACTGGTCTGGGCCGCCATTTCTTCCAAAGGAATCATTGGCCCATTTTTCAGATCCGAAACGATTACTGCGTCACGCTATCTGGACATTCTTCGTGAATTTGTGGCGGTACAAACTGCCTTAGACGACACTGCGAACACCTCGTGGTTTATGCAAGATGGTGCCCGGCCACATCGCACGGCCGACGTCTTTAATTTCCTGAATGAATATTTCGATGATCGTGTGATTGCTTTGGGCTATCCGAAACATACAGGAGGCGGCGTGGAATAGCCTCCCTATTCGCCAGACATGAACCCCTGTGACCTCTTTCTGTGGGGACACTTGAAAGACCAGGTGTACCGCCAGAATCCAGAAACAATTGAACAGCTGAAGCAGTACATCTCATCTGCATGTGAAGCCATTCCGCCAGACACGTTGTCAAAGGTTTCGGGTAATTTCATTCAGAGACTACGCCATATTATTGCTACGCATGGTGGATATGTGGAAAATATCGTACTATAGAGTTTCCCAGACCGCAGCGCCATCTGTTGTTGAAAATTGTAACTACTGTAATTTCGAAAGTTTGTCTGCCTGAAAATGTACTGTTGTCCCAAGCATATTGCAACAAACGGTGTATTTCTATCGCTGCTCGTTTAGTGTTTATTGCCGTTTCAAATATACCGGCCATTTTTGAAACACCCTGTAGATACGTGTTTCAAAGTCTTACTGACCTTCAACGTAGTCACCAGCATTGGGTATAACCCGTTGTCAGCGATGTGGAAGTCGTAGGATACTCTTAGCAGTGCCAGTTGTGTTGACAGTTCGAGCGGCGCGGTCTGTTGTCCGACGAATTTGTAGTAGTTATGAATGCCGTGAAGTGTTACCTTCAGTTTAGAAATCGAGTTGAACTCACGAGGGCTTAAGACACGGGAGGGCAGTAGGTGGTATAGCACTTAGCAGCCCCATGTCAAACAAATCAGTAACAGCTTGCACTGTACGTGCTTGAGCATTGTCCTGCAAAATGATGGTCAGGTCCTGCAGAAAGTGTCATCAGTTCTGTCTCTATGCCGTTCATTTTTGGAACACAACCTACGACCAGCTTAGAGACAGAAGTGATGGCACTTTCTTCAGGACCTGACCATAATTTTGCAAGACAATGCTCAAGCACGTACAGTGCAAGCTGTTACTGATTTGTTTGACTGATGGGGGCTGCTAAGTGCTATACCACCCACTGCACTCATCTAACTTCAGCCCTCGTGAGTTCAACTCGATTTCTAAACTGAAGGAAACACTTCACGGCATTCAGAATTGCTACTAATTCGTCGGGCAATAGACCGCGCCGCTCGAACTGTCAACACAACTGGCACTGCCAAGAGTATTCTACGACTTCCACATCGCTGGCAACGAGTTATACACAACGCTGGTGACTACGTTGAAGGTCAGTAAGACTTTGAAACACGTATCTACTTTGTACGAGCTGTAAATAAATAGTTGCCACTATTAAAGTTCCAACCCTAGTATTTTGAAAGTGTTAGTAGTGAGGTAAAAGAGTAGACATTACGTAGTGTCCGGTAAATGGCTGTACAAAACTTTTGTACCATAAAGCAAATCAAAATTTTCAATTAAATATTTGAAAATCTATTACATGGCTATGAGAGTTTTGACGAAATCATATAAAGAAATAGGCGTCACGGTATTAGTCTAAGATGTAACGTTTGTATGTGATCAACATCTTGCAGTCTCGTCCCAGGTTGTGCACTGGTCAAGGTAAACATTTTCCGAAAGAAATTGGTATACTACCGCAATAGCCATGACGTGAGGCCCTGTGAACACGCAATGCAGTGAGGTTATTTAAACTTTCGTTACTTGGAAGGGCCCTCACGAAGAATGAGTGATCGTAGGACAGTGAAACTTTGAGGAAGCATTTGTAACGACATGCGGAACAGAAATAACGATTAAATCATTGAAATAAACGCATTTAAGTTTCACATGAGCAGGTAATATTCGTAAATTGCGTAGCGCGTTTACATTCATGATTAGAAGCGTTGGTCAATGAGACGTGCATCTGCATCCACGACAGCCTGGAGGCGCAACAGATATTGCTCTACTGCTGCCCGAAACATCTCAGGTGGGATGTTGGCCCACTCCCTCGCTCTGGTCATCTTCAGCCTCGATGTCCACGTCCAGTTTTCTGAGCCGCGGCGACGGTAACTTCTTCAATAGTTTGTAGCGCAGTTGACTGGCAGCCTCACCTACGAGCACGCAGATCACTAGTTAGTTCGAACTTCCTAATCATGTTCTTCAATCCCGGTGCGGAATTAGTATCTGTGCCTCTTCCTTTAATGTGTTGATACTCCTAAAGAGAGCAGTATTTTTGCTGTTGTTCTGATAAAACATCTTTGTGAGTAAAGCCTTGCTCACGTTGTCCAGACCTATGTTGACTGTCTGCTACTGACGCTTGAGTTTCAACCCTAAGTCGCCGTGCCAGTACCGGCGCTTAGAGGCAAGTCATGGCACTAACATTGGCGAACGACGCAAGTCCTGCGGCATACAGTATGAACATCATGCCTATGAAGTTGGGTACCCATACCACGTAGCACAGTCAGTCTGCATGGACAGTGGTAAGTTGTCTAGCAACTCTGGTATTTCTCTGTAGTCAGCTCGTAATAATGGGGTTCAGTCTAGTAGACATTCATTGAGATGTAAACTTTTCGTGACTTCCCAAAATCACTTTAACAGCCGGTATGGTTCCTTTGAAACGGACACAGGAAACTTCTTGGCCCATTATTGGCTTATTTTACCTAGTACTCCGTTTCTGATGATGTCATCGTCGAATGGACATTAACTCTGAAGCTCGTTTCCTTCCTTGACATTATTTAAGGCGTTCTGATTTTCTTAGAGCCATTCAGTTACTTTAATTTCCCGTAGACGAGACCACAGTCACCGATGAATCACACAGTGTTGCCAGCCATAGATGATAAAGCGTTCAAGTGCACTGAGAAATTTAGAAATGCGGCCCCACAAACAAGATAAAGGTCACCCTTTGCTGTTACCGTACTGATCCGCTCTTTATTTGAACAGGGTGAACCGTCACCTTATATCGGAAGGCGATGTATCCATTTGTCACACAATAATGGTTTGCTTTTGTCTGAGGCGACTCACATGATGATTGTTCCGTCTGTTCACACTGACGAGCTGTGGTAGCTATTGCTTTCACGTTTCCACTTCGATTAGATGCCTTTCATCAGTTGGCCTTAATGCACCTCTGACTTTTCCAGACGAATACCAGTGGATTCCATTTGGCTTATGTTGTTTAACATCTCACAGCAGTCTTCATCAATTATTGCTCAAACATTGTTGCACGTATCGTACGATTTTGAAATCATTCGTACTATTGCTTATCTGTGCTAGAATTTTCAAAAACGTAAGCTTACATGAAGGAGTATCTGTATACCTACATCAATTACGTGATCAGCCGGCCGCGGTGGTCTAGCGGTTCTAAGCGCTCAGTCCGGAACCGCGGGACTGCTACGGTCACAGGTTCGAATCCTGCCTCGGGCATGGATGTGAGTGATGTCCTTAGGTTAGTTAGGTTTAAGTAGCTCTAAGTTCTAGGGGACTGATGACCACAGATGTTAAGTCCCATAGTGCTCAGAGCCATTTGAACCAATTACGTGTTCGTTTCTCTCTTTATCATTCTGTTATTACTTGTCGCAATGCATTTGCTATTCACTAGTGTCAACCAGGAAATGAAGAATTGTAGGGAACAGAAAATACAAAATTTGGTATAAAATTTCTGAATTCAGACAAAATTAACAAGTAGAATGTGATTCAGGTTGTCATACACTCACCAACATTATTTTTGTCCACAGGTGAGTACTGGTGCATTGAGTCACATCCGAGGTCTTTATGGGTCAGGTAAGTGGACTGCCATCTTCAAGCATCACTCGTTGTGTATTAGTCAAAGCTAAAACAGCCACCTGTTTCCAGTTGCAGGTTGTCTATTTAAAGACTGACAGGGACAATAAAAGGACGATTCTCACTATTTAATGTAGTTGTTGACCGAGTTTAAGATTATAAAATGTTGTCATAATGCACCCAATAAGAGGTATAATCTTAAGTTAAAGGCTTGACACAACAAGTCTAGTACCGAAGTTAGGAACTTTTTACGTCTTTTGGCAGCATAGCTTAAGGCGCCCGAATTGCTCAGAATATATTTATGCAGCATTTGACAGTTAGAAAACTGATAAACTTCCAACCAACATTCCGCATCATTTCAAATTTTTATGAAACTTCAACTCTCAGGCATCCTCCATAAAGCAATGAAACGAAGAGAAGTGTGTCGCTTGCTACACTTTCACATTTATTGCAATGGAAGTATAGCATCAGTCAAGACGTTTTAATTTATTACTTTTATCTATTCGCAACACATTTACAGGTGATATACACACATGCCACTGACTGCACTTGCAAACTTATTTCACTGTAGGACACATAGCTCAGTGCCTGTGATGTCATAAACACTGACAGAGTATGCGTGAAAAACTAGCTTTTCTTAAAACTCAGCGGAAATTAACCAGGAGTTTTATAGCAGGAAGCTAGATTCTCCAGAGAATCGGGGGTGTAGGGGATTTACTGGTTATCTAGAATTGGAATGGTTTCATATGTTAACACAGACTTTTCGCCTTATCTTAGTAAATGGTACATGTCGCCAAATTCCTGCCGTTAGTTTTTGTAAAGAGGCATCGTTAGCTTCGAAGGTAGAGTCTGGCATATCTTAATGCAGTGTCACAGAACCACTGCTGACTACGACGTGCTATACAAACACCTTGGCGAATAACATTTCTAGCCCTGTGAGGCTGTTCTCAGAAACTGCAACATAATACAAAATTGGAAATTTCTTACGAAATGTGAGGAAACTTACAGAAGTTAGTGACTAGCGTAAAGAATGACATAATGTCCTCAACATAAAGAAATATTATGCAATGTTCATAATTAGGAAAAAAGTTCAGATCTCGTTTGAGTAGGACATCGCTAATCAGTCACTGGAATCAGTCACCTTCTTGAAGTAACTAGGAATTTATGATAGGAGTGCTTCAAGTTCGAATGAAAAACTCGGCACTATTAGGACAATCCGAAGAAAGGGTAATTCACGTACAAAAAAGATATCTTCGAAAACTCTTATTTCATCAATTTTTGAGAACTTTTAGACGGCGTGAAACCCTTATCTAGTGGGATTAATGGAATTCAGCGAAAAGGATTCAAAGCTGAGCCTTACGCCTTGATACGATTCCGTTTCGTTAGCGTGAGAGTATCACAAAAACTGTCAATGAGTTCCAGTGAGAGGCGTGACGACAAAAACGACGCGCATCACGGAGAACCTTATCCACAAAGCTCCAAGAGGCCACGTTCCGTAATGGATTAAGATGGATTTTACTATCTCCAACATACACTGCTTGCCAAAAAATGTGAAGTGTCCACAAGAGAAGGAAGAAAAGAACTGAAACTTCGCTGGTTGGTAAGGTATGTGATGTTATTTCAGTGATTGCAACCCCACTTATCAGTATGAGGCTGAACCCCCTCTAATATGGATACACGCGCCGATTCTGTTGGAAATGGTGTCATACAGTGGTTGTATCCTCTTCTGAGTTAAGCTGGCCCATAGTTGTTGCAACGGATCCTCGATGTTCTGGATACAGGGATAGAGTTAACGTCCAAGTCGGTCCCTTACACGTCCTATTACGAACAGATCTGACCACAGATGTACCTTAACTTCACTCAGATAGGTCATAGACACACAATACTGTCGCATGAGACGTAAAACAGGAGGTAGTAGAACGTCCACGATGTATCTTTGAGCCGTCAGGGTTCCCTCCTTCGCTGTCAGCCGAGACCAGTAGTCATACCATGTGGCCCCCCCTTTCCATGGCGGTAGAAGTAACACCACCACTCTGCCTCTCCAAAATATTGAAACAATGGGACCTCTCCCCAGGTCGCCACCGTATTAGCCAACTAAGGCAGCCTGGTTAGTGCAGAACCGTGATTTATTTCTGAATAAACGAGACGCCGTTCAACAGCATTACACGCTTCTTGCCAAAGGCATCACTCCAAATGCAGCCATTTGCGTTACGGAGTTAACGGCAGCCTACGCAAGGGACGGTAATGCCCTGCTGGTGGGGTCCGATCAATATTGCTAGATGACACAAAATATGGCAGGGAGTCCATTACTTGTTTAAAAAAAATGGTTCAAATGGCTCTGAGCACTATGGGACTTAACATCTGAGGTCATCAGTCCCCTAGAACTTAGAATTACTTAAACCTAACTAACCGAAGAACATCACACACATCCATGCCCGAGGCACGATTCGAACCTGCGACCGTAGTGGTCACGTGGTTCCAGACTGAAGCGCCCAGAGCCTCTCGGCCACACCGGCCGGCCATTACTTGTTCTCGGAAGGCGGACGCACACTTGAAGTGGAAACGACATGCTTGGTACACAGTACGTCGATGTTCCCCTGTCTTGGTCAGATACGGTCGATCGTAACCTCCGTGACGACGAGTATGCCTGTCTTCACGCTCGCATGCTGTTCAACATCGGGCAACAGTCACATCCGCCGGACGAAGTGGCCGTGCGGTTCTAGGCGCTGAAGTCTGGAACCGCGAGACAGCTACGGTCGCAGGTTCGAATCCTGCTTCGGGCATGGATGTGTGTGATGTCCTTACGTTAGTTAGGTTTAACTAGTTCTAAGTTCTAGGGGACTAATAACCTCAGCAGTTGAGTCCCATAGTGCTCAGAGCCATTTGAACCATTTGAACAGTCACATCCGAGCCCCCAGAAATGTAGATATTGCACGATCCCACCAGACGGCCAAATGGAGACCGAAATCGAGGCCCTTCACAAACACTGTCAGTTGCTGATAACACCACCCCACACTGGTACGTGACACCGTGTACTTCACAGTGATTACTCAACATCTCACGCTGTTCATGGCCATTATATAGCCTAGCAAACCTGATAACAACCTAAATAGGAACAGTACTAATGCACTGGTGGTGGTCCTACCCGTCGCAGAGAATTGTGAATCTGATTATTTACACCCCTTGCGTGAAACATTTTTTTCTTTTTTTGCCAAGCAGTTCATCCCGATGGTGAAACTAAAAATTCGGCTTAATATAAAAGGGAACCGATAAATACTCTGTCCGCAGCTCTTGGTCTAGGGGCTAGCGTCGCTACCTCTGGATCACGGGGTTCCCGGTTCGATTCCCGCCCGGGTCGGGGATTTTCTCCACCCGGGGACTGGATGTTTGTGTTGTCCTCATCATCTCATAATCATTCGGGAAGTGGCGAAATTGGAACTGGAAAGACTGGGAACTTGTACGAGCGCTGATGACCACGATGTTGAGCGACCCACAAAACAACGTCATCATCATCGATAAATAATCCTTCTTCCCCCATATTTAATCCAATTGGAGTATAGAGGAGTGAAAATGGTATTGTATGTATGTATTGTATGTTAACCGGGAACCTAGAAACGACGGAGGGGCTCCGTCCCCACCGCAGCCGCAGTAGTCCACAACCCCACGACGACTACCGCAGTCCACTTCACCCCTCCGCCGCCCCACACCGAACCCAGGGTTATTGTGCGGTTCGCCCACCGGTGGACCCCCCAGGGAACGTCTCGCACCAGACGAGTGTAACCTCTATGTTTGCGTGGTAGAGTAATGGTGGTGTACGCGTACGTGGAGAACTTGTTTGCGCAGCAATCGCCGACATAGTGTAACTGAGGCGGAATAAGGGGAACCAGCCCGCATTCGCCGAGGCAGATGGAAAACCGCCTAAAAACCATCCACAGACCTCGACACAAATCCGCCGGGCGGATTCGTGCCGGGGACCAGGCGCTCCTTCCCGCCCGGAAAGCCGTGCGTTAGACCGCACGGCCAACCGGGCGGGCATGAAAATGGTATTACTACCGTATGTACCGTGGCGTAGCTACAGTTCTTGCGCCCAAGCCAAACAGACTGTCTCCCTTCCTCCATTCGTCTTCCGCCCTCCCCCTCTCCACCCCAGTAAACATCACCGAATATTGTGCGTAGTCCTCGACGCATCTTAGCCTGCTAATACACTCCTGGAAATGGAAAAAAGAACACATTGACACCGGTGTGTCAGCCCCACCATACTTGCTCCGGACACTGTGAGAGGGCTGTACAAGCAATGATCACACGCACGGCACAGCGGACACACCAGGAACCGCGGTGTTGGCCGTCGAATGGCGCTAGCTGCGCAGCATTTGTGCACCGCCGCTGTCAGTGTCAGCCAGTTTGCCGTGGCATACGGAGCTCCATCGCAGTCTTTAACACTGGTAGCATGCTGCGACAGCGTGGACGTGAACCGTATGTGCAGTTGACGGACTTTGAGCGAGGGCGTATAGTTGGCATGCGGGAGGCCGGGTGGACGTACCGCCAAATTGCTCAACACGTGGGGCGTGAGGTCTCCACAGTACATCGATGTTGTCGCCAGTGGTCGGCGGAAGGTGCACGTGCCCGTCGACCTGGGACCGGACCGCAGCGACGCACGGATGCACGCCAAGACCGTAGGATCCTACGCAGTGCCGTAGGGGACCACACCGCCACTTCCCAGCAAATTAGGGACACTGTTGCTCCTGGGGTATCGGCGAGGACCATTCGCAACCGTCTCTATGAAGCTGGGCTACGGTCCCGCACACCGTTAGGCCGTCTTCCGCTTACGCCCCAACATCTTGCAGCCCGCCTCCAGTGGTGTCGCGACAGGCGTGAATGGAGGGACGAATGGAGACGTGTCGTCTTCAGCGATGAGAGTCGCTTCTGCCTTGGTTCCAATGATGGTGGTATGCGTGTTTGGCGCCGTGCAGGTGAGCGCCACAATCAGGACTGCATACGACCGAGGCACACAGGGCCAACACCCGGCATCATGGTGTGGGGAGCGATCTCCTACACTGGCCGTACACCACTGGTGATCGTCGAGGGGACACTGAATAGTGCACGGTACATCCAAACCGTCATCGAACCCATCGTTCTACCATTCCTAGACCGGCAAGGGAACTTGCTGTTCCAACAGGACAATGCACGTCCGCATGTGTCCCGTGCCACCCAACGTGCTCTAGAAGGTGTAAGTCAACTACCCTGGCCAGCAAGATCTCCGGATCTGTCCCCCATTGAGCATGTTTGGGACTGGATGAAGCGTCGTCTCACGCGGTCTGCACGTCCAGCACGAACGCTGGTCCAACTGAGGCGCCAGGTGGAAATGGCATGGCAAGCCGTTCCACAGGACTACATCCAGCATCTCTACGATCGTCTCCATGGGAGAATAGCAGCCTGCATTGCTGCGAAAGGTGGATATACACTGTACTAGTGCCGACATTGTGCATGCTCTGTTGCCTGTGTCTATGTGCCTGTGGTTCTGTCAGTGTGATCATGTGATGTATCTGACCCCAGGAATGTGTCAATAAAGTTTCCCCTTCCTGGGACAATGAATTCACTGTGTTCTTATTTCAATTTCCAGGAGTGTACGTTCATTGAGAGGAACAGAGTCTTAGTGTAAAGTAAGAGATTCGCATTTTAGAAATCCTCTATGTATGACACGATTCAAAAAATTGAAAAGTGCAGTCAAACATCGCTTTCGTTCAAGTGATAACGCGATTCCTCTTTCAATGTTCCACTGTCAATCACATGCAAAACCGTAACAAAAGAAAGATGTGAACTATACTTTTTACACTTGGTGTAACGAGAATGGTTCTGTCTAGTACCCGAAGACATAACTAGAGTGTCTCTTTACCAGGGACCAGCAGCTCTTCTGTAACTGTTCCTTAATATATTCCAACCGAATATACTCATGATTTCCATTGATAAATATCAGCCCCTTCCCTTTTTAGTGAACTCCAATCGATTCCCTCCTCCTGCTTCTCGTTCTTTTTTTCCTTTTCTTCATCTTCTGGTTCTTCTCCTCCGTCTCCTTCCCCTTTCTATAGCGCCTAAGCCCTTCCGCTTTCCTTTTTTTCTCCTTTTTTTCCATACGTCACAACACCCACCCCCACGGAAACGGCGCATTGTGCACTCACCTAGTCTACCACGTGCCTAGCTATGTAACTATGTACCCTTCGCCACACACCGGACGTTGGCTTGTAGAGGACAGATGTAGACGTAGATTTACGTTGCATCGCAGTCATTTTGGCTTCAGCATCACTTCAGGTTACACAGCGATGACGCAATTAATTGTACATTAATCTACCCCGTCCTCGTGAAGCACGCCGACGTGGAGACTCGTGGGGTGCGTGTTTTGCATTCCCTCCCAGCGGGCGCCCATGGCGGCGCAATCCGGCTGTCGTGATTGCGATCACGTGACGGCTGGCCCGAATATCGCGGGGCGATGCCCGCAGATACGTCGCTAATTAGCCGGCCTCGGGCTGGGCGCCATCAGCATAACCCAAACACTTGTGGTGGCGTCTGTTAATTTACTAAAATATACTTGCTATTGCATGCAGTGCAGACCGAACGTTCCCCTTCTTGTCCTTGCAGGCATGCGTACAACATCATACGGAGGAAACAAAACTGCTCGTAAGTTCCTTCTGCGCTTCAGAGGAAGACTGCGCAAAACTTACGAGACACAGAGAAAAATGATTCATATCAGTCGATAGGGCATCTCTCCAAGTTTCGATTCCTTATGTGCGACGTGTCGTAGTTGCTCTACGCCAGTGGTAACACCCTGAGGAGTAAAATGAAATTTTCTGAGAAGTAAAAACTAAACGATTCGATACTGTTTCAGTCACGAAACTAAATTATTTTCAAAAGATTATTACTATATCTCAATTTTTTATCACTATGATTATCTAACTTACCAATAATTACTTTTTCTCAATTAGTAGCATCAGTGCGGTGGAGGTTACAATATCCTCACATAGTCCATCCACTACTCACGTAGTTGTACTTTGTCCCATACATCGCTGATGATAAAAGTGAGACATTTGCTTGACAAATGCTAAATATCTCAAGAAATGTCTTCTCCAATTCGTAGATAGTAGCTGCAGTAGTCCAGAATTTGTTTCATTACTCGCTTAGAAACAGATAAATGAATAAATTGACGGTACGACAGAGCAGTAAGTACATGAGGGCTTCTGTAGTGCTGCACACAGTATTATTATTATTATTATTAGTAGTAGTAGTAGTAGAAGTAGTAGTATTACTACTAGTGGCTGTGGTTAGACACAAAGTATTAACAGCCTGAAGTCTTCCAATTTCTGCCAGTTCAGAAGTAAGAAATGTAGCAATTTACAAATAGTAAGTATAGTGCACACATTTTAGAGTGGATGATTTGAAATGGGGTTACAGTGTGCAGGTCAAGCAAGTGCCACAGTGGAGAGGAGTAATACTGAGGAAGTATGTTTTGTGGCAAGTTTCTACCCTTACTGTGGATAGTTAGCCTTCTTATCTGAGAAGCAACTGTGGGTTGTACATGCGATGCACCACGGATTTCTTAGACATTCATTCTAACACCTTTCACACCTACCCCCCGCCACACACACACACACACACACACACACACACACACACACACATGTTCGAAGAAAAGTCTTTCATTCTACAGTTTAGTTAGGTGCTAAAGTTGTTGATAATGTGGGGGAGGGGGGGACGGCGTTGCTAGCTAATGTCTAATTGCACTGAAGGGTAATGGTCTAAGAAAGGTTGGTCAGCACTGCTCTACGCAATACGCGTGTCAAAACACCTAGACAACCCACACGTTCCGTATTGTCGCATCAAATTAGCTGGCACCTGGGAATAGACCAACCCTGAACAGATTTCCAAAGCGGGCTTCCGTCGTGTCTTCCACGGAAATTTGTGTTAGCGACTTTAGTTAGCTACAAACAGGTATTCACGTTTACCGCGTCACGGAATCAAGCCTCCAGCTCAAATGTGTCAGCTTCTTGATGCCATCTTGTTCTCACACAGTCGTCTTCTGAAACCCCAGAGGCACTTATGAATAACCCTGTATTGCTTTGGACTGTTTGAACTTGGCACCGTAGGGAATGACATCCGAACGAACAGAATGTAAATTGCTTCTCGTATGAGGTTTGTGATGTGTTATTGTCGTGGCGGGGGACATTAAACCCACAGTCTGTTTCAGACGCATTCAACTTATGACCAGTATCATCATCACAAAACTAGAAGGGAAAACTAAATGTACATAATGGTAATAAGAGGGGGAGTAATGTTTCAGCTAGCACCCGGAGAAAATAAAGTTACGCAGTCATGTTTCGTTTGTTTGCAGAAATACACTCCTGGAAATGGAAAAAAGAACACATTGACACCGGTGTGTCAGACCCACCATACTTGCTCCGGACACTGCGAGAGGGCTGTACAAGCAATGATCACACGCACGGCACAGCGGACACACCAGGAACCGCAGTGTTGGCCGTCGAATGGCGCTAGCTGCGCAGCATTTGTGCACCGCCGCCGTCAGTGTCAGCCAGTTTGCCGTGGCATACGGAGCTCCATCGCAGTCTTTAACACTGGTAGCATGCCGCGACAGCGTGGACGTGAACCGTATGTGCAGTTGACGGACTTTGAGCGAGGGCGTATAGTGGGCATGCGGGAGGCCGGGTGGACGTACCGCCGAATTGCTCAACACGTGGGGCGTGAGGTCTCCACAGTACATCGATGTTGTCGCCAGTGCTCGGCGGAAGGTGCACGTGCCCGTCGACCTGGGACCGGACCGCAGCGACGCACGGATGCACGCCAAGACCGTAGGATCCTACGCAGTGCCGTAGGGGACCGCACCACCACTTCCCAGCAAATTAGGGACACTGTTGCTCCTGGGGTATCGGCGAGGACCATTCGCAACCGTCTCCATGAAGCTGGGCTACGGTCCCGCACACCGTTAGGCCGTCTTCCGCTCACGCCCCAACATCGTGCAGCCCGCCTCCAGTGGTGTCGCGACAGGCGTGAATGGAGGGACGAATGGAGACGTGTCGTCTTCAGCGATGAGAGTCGCTTCTGCCTTGGTGCCAATGATGGTCGTATGCGTGTTTGGCGCCGTGCAGGTGAGCGCCACAATCAGGACTGCATACGACCGAGGCACACAGGGCCAACACCCGGCATCACGGTGTGGGGAGCGATCTCCTACACTGGCCGTACACCATTGGTGATCGTCGAGGGGACACTGAATAGTGCACGGTACATCCAAACCGTCATCGAACCCATCGTTCTACCATTCCTAGACCGGCAAGGGAACTTGCTGTTCCAACAGGACAATGCACGTCCGCATGTATCCCGTGCCACCCAACGTGCTCTAGAAGGTGTAAGTCAACTACCCTGGCCAGCAAGATCTCCGGATCTGTCCCCCATTGAGCATGTTTGGGACTGGATGAAGCGTCGTCTCACGCGGTCTGCACGTCCAGCACGAACGCTGGTCCAACTGAGGCGCCAGGTGGAAATGGCATGGCAAGCCGTTCCACAGGACTACATCCAGCATCTCTACGATCGTCTCCATGGGAGAATAGCAGCCTGCATTGCTGCGAAAGGTGGATATACACTGTACTAGTGCCGACATTGTGCATGCTCTGTTGCCTGTGTCTATGTGCCTGTGGTTCTGTCAGTGTGATCATGTGATGTATCTGACCCCAGGAATGTGTCAATAAAGTATCCCCTTCCTGGGACAATGAATTCACGGTGTTCTTATTTCAATTTCCAGGAGTGTATGTCCGAAGTCGTCGAACACAAATCTCGCGCCACAGCATCGTAGCCTAACGCTAGAGGAGGCAAACCGAAATGGCGCAGACCATCCTCTTTGTCAATGAGCGTCGGTAGCCTCTTGGCCTAAACAGCAGTAAGATGTCTGGAAAGCGTCTGTCCTACTAGCGGCTGTTAACGAAGTTTCGAGCATACGGATTAGCTTCCCAGATATCTGAGTGTCTCAAAGACTTCTTAAGTAATTCAACCCAGTACGTTCTTCTCGACGGCGAGAGTTCATCACAGAGAAGGGTATTGTCAGGAATGCTCCAGAGAAGTGTGATAGAACGCCTCTTATTCTCTGTATACATAAATTTTCTTACGGATAAGGAGAAAGCAATCAGTGGCTCTTTGCTGATCACACTGTAGGGTACGGGAAGGTGTCGACGTTGAGCGACTGTAGCACAATATAAGATGATTTGGACAATATTTCAATGTGGTCTGACGAATGACAGCTAGCTCTAAATGCAGAAAAATGTAAGTCAGTGCAGATGAGTAGCGAAAACAATCACGAAATATTCGAATGCAGCATTACTAGCGTGCTGCTTGGTGGAGTCAGGATGAATAAATATCTAGGCGTAGCGTTGCAAAGCGATATGAAATGGAGCGAGCAGCTAATGTTGGTAGTATGGAAGGCGAATGGTCAACTTCGTTTTATTGGGGGAATTTTATGGAATTTAGGTCATCTATAAAGCAGGCTGCGCATAGGACCCTAGTGCAGCCCATTCTTGGGTACTGTTCGAGTGTCGAGGTTTAAACGAAGCAGGAATGAATGAAGACATCGACGTAATTCTGAGGCGTGATGCTAGATTCGTTACCGGTAGGTTCGATCAACAAGCGAGAATTACTAAGATTGCAACACCCTCATTAGCATTGTAGCGAGAAGGAAGTACGCCTCTGGGCGGTATCACTGACCTGGTGTCTTGCTGCTTCCTCGTAGCACAGCGGTAGCGCTGTCACCACGTTCCATGTAGGCTGTGATCCTGCTGAAGTGGAGTGTTTAGGGATGCCAGTCGTTAATTGTCAGCAACGTTTGTACTATACTTGTTTTAATACAGAAATTGCTTTGTCACACACGTCACAGAATCAGTATTTGCAGTATGGCGGCTCTGGGCTACGCCGTTATATTCGACCCTTTGCAACACATTAACACAGTTTTCTGACTTTACATGATGATAGACACTGCCCACGACATGTGGCATTCTTATAACTATTAACTTCACTTTATATCTTGTTTAACATCTGAAATACGCACTCGCGACCGTTCTTTTAGAGCCGCCCCGGTTACTCGACCGTGCGTTTTGCGTGGCTCCTAGCGACCGACTCGCCCTGTCTTCCCGAAGGACAAGAGAGACCACCCCCCTCCCCCTTTCTCCCTCAGCCAATAAGGACACTTCTCTCGTTTCCTATATATATATATATATATATATATATATATATCTACAGGGTGAGTCACCTAACGTCACCGCTGGGTATATTTCGTAAACCACATCAAATACTGACGAACCGATTCCACAGACCGAACGTGAGGAGAGGGGCTAATGTAATTGTTTAATACAAACCATACAAAAATGCACGGAAGTATGTTTTTTAACACAAACCTACGTTTTTTTAAATGGAACCCCGTTAGTTTTGTTAGCACATCTGAACATATAAACTAATACGTAATAAGTGCCGTTTGTTGCATTGTAAAATGTTAATTACATCCGGAGATATTGTAACCTAAAGTTGACGCTTGAAACCTCCGACGTTCCGTTGCGTGTTGTAACAAACACGGGCCACGGTCGGCGAGCAGCATCTGCAGTGACTTCTTTCTGTGGGATACGTTAAAGGAGAATGTGTACAGTGATGTGCCTACAACCCCAGAGGATATGAAACAACGTATTGTGGCAGCCTGCGGCGACATTACACCAGATGTACTGCGGCGTGTACGACATTCATTACGCCAGAGATTGCAATTGTGTGCAGCAAATGATGGCCACCACATTGAACATCTATTGGCCTGACATGTCGGGACACACTCTATTCCACTCCGTAATTGAAAACGGAAACCACGCGTGTACGTGTACCTCACCCCTTATGGTAATGTACATGTGCGTCAGTGAAAAAGACCAATAAAAAGGTGTTAGCATGTGGACGTAATGTGCTGTTCCAGTCTCTTCTGTACCTAAGGTCCATCACCGTTCCGTTTGGATCCCTACGTAATTCGGTGCTCTCCGATACACACGATCGAACGGCGGAGGAGTGGCACTCAAGCGTCAACTTTAGGTTACAATATCTCCGGATGTAATTAACATTTTACAATGCAACAAACGGCACTATTACGTATTTGTTTATATGTTCAGATGTGCTAACAAAAATAACGGGGTTCCATTTAAAAAAACGTAGGTTTGTGTTAAAAAACATACTTCCGTGCATTTTTTTATGGTTTGCATTAACCAATTACACTAGCCCCTCTCCTCACGTTCGGTCTGTGGAATCGATTCGACAGTATTTGATGTGGTTTACGAAATATATCCAGCGGTAATGTTAGGTGACTCACCCTGTGTGTATATATATATACACTCCTGGAAATGGAAAAAAGAACACATTGACACCGGTGTGTCAGACCCACCATACTTGCTCCGGACACTGCGAGAGGGCTGTACAAGCAATGATCACACGCACGGCACAGCGGACACACCAGGAACCGCGGTGTTGGCCGTCGAATGGCGCTAGCTGCGCAGCATTTGTGCACCGCCGCCGTCAGTGTCAGCCAGTTTGCCGTGGCATACGGAGCTCCATCGCAGTCTTTAACACTGGTAGCATGCCGCGACAGCGTGGACATGAACCGTATGTGCAGTTGACGGACTTTGAGCGAGGGCGATAGTGGGCATGCGGGAGGCCGGGTGGACGTACCGCCGAATTGCTCAACACGTGGGGCGTGAGGTCTCCACAGTACATCGATGTTGTCGCCAGTGGTCGGCGGAAGGTGCACGTGCCCGTCGACCTGGGACCGGACCGCAGCGACGCACGGATGCACGCCAAGACCGTAGGATCCTACGCAGTGCCGTAGGGGACCGCACCGCCACTTCCCAGCAAATTAGGGACACTGTTGCTCCTGGGGTATCGGCGAGGACCATTCGCAACCGTCTCCATGAAGCTGGGCTACGGTCCCACACACCGTTAGGCCGTCTTCCGCTCACGCCCCAACATCGTGCAGCCCGCCTCCAGTGGTGTCGCGACAGGCGTGAATGGAGGGGCGAATTGAGACGTGTCGTCTTCAGCGATGAGAGTCGCTTCTGCCTTGGTGCCAATGATGGTCGTATGCGTGTTTGGCGCCGTGCAGGTGAGCGCCACAATCAGGACTGCATACGACCGAGGCACACAGGGCCAACACCCGGCATCATGGTGTGGGGAGCGATCTCCTACACTGGCCGTACACCACTGGTGATCGTCGAGGGGACACTGAATAGTGCACAATACATCCAAACCGTCATCGAACCCATCGTTCTACCATTCCTAGACCGGCAAGGGAACTTGCTGTTCCAACAGGACAATGCACGTCCGCATGTATCCCGTGCCACCCAACGTGCTCTAGAAGGTGTAAGTCAACTACCCTGGCCAGCAAGATCTCCGGATCTGTCCCCCATCGAGCATGTTTGGGACTGGATGAAGCGTCGTCTCACGCGGTCTGCACGTCCAGCACGAACGCTGGTCCAACTGAGGTGCCAGGTGGAAATGGCATGGCAAGCCGTTCCACAGGACTACATCCAGCATCTCTACGATCGTCTCCATGGGAGAATAGCAGCCTGCATTGCTGCGAAAGGTGGATATACACTGTACTAGTGCCGACATTGTGCATGCTCTGTTGCCTGTGTCTATGTGCCTGTGGTTCTGTCAGTGTGATCATGTGATGTATCTGACGCCAGGAATGTGTCAATAAAGTATCCCCTACCTGGGACAATGAATTCACGGTGTCCTTATTTCAATTTCCAGGAGTATATATATATATATATATATATATATATATATATATATATATATATATATATATATATATATATATATATATAAACTTTCAGCCAATGGGTGTTCACATCGCTGTTGTTAGGCGGATCTGACGTCACGTTTGCAAACATAGTGACGGAAGTTCGTCTCGGAACACTGTCTCAGATTGGAAGATCCTACTCCCGAATAGTCGGATCTTGTCCCTACTAAGGTTGCACAACATTGCCTCCTATGATTTCATCACTAATGCTTTTGCTGACGCTAAATTGTTAAATGTACTTGTGGCCTGGCTGCTACTGAGCATTCCCGATGGCAAAAATGTGCGTAATACTTGGCTTAAGCACGTGAAGGGAATGCACGTATTCATTACAAGATACTTCGCGAACATAAATGGGAATCCGTAGAGCGAAGACGACGTTCTTTACGTGAAAGGCCAAAGAGAAAATTTAGAAACCCGGCATCTGAAATTCATTTGAGAACGATTCTACTGCCGCCAACGTACACTTCGCGCAAGGTCCATGGAGGTAAGATAAGAGAAATTAGGGCTCGTGCGGAAGCATGTAGGCAATCGGTTTTCCCTCTTTCTGTAGTGAGACAGTGCACACTCCGCGACGAACCATGCGGTAGCTTCCGGAGTAAGTAGATGTAGGAACCTAGACTGCAGATATGTAGTAGGAGTGCGGAAGAATTTTAGATCTTTCTCTAGTACTGCTCTCCCCCCACGTCTTGCTAGTTTTGGAGCGAAGCAACGTGTAGTGTCGGCCTGCACCAGAGGCGGGGGCTGCGCCATCGACGCATTCTCGACATGTCCGTCCAGCCACTTGTTCTCATCAGGCGTGCGGGCGTGACCCGCAACGCGACACCAGCCCGCTGCCAGCTGCCGGCTCCAGACCTCACCCAACCACCTCTCTGTCCCCAAGCAACCACGCACCCGCGCGCACGGCAGCCCTCTTTCATTTTCATAAACTGTCGCCACTCTCTAACCCCTGCGCTGCAATCTGCATGGATCACTGAAGCGAGGATATTTCGGCGTCCACCTCACTCCTCTCAACAGCTTTTTGGCTACTGCCCGGGCAGTTATTCCCTTTTTTTTCGGTGTCATCAGTTTTCTTAGTGCTTTGATGCTTTCCCTCACGAACTCCCCTTACGTCAGTGGTTCCCAACCTTTCGTAGACCATTACCACTGAATGCAAACAGACATTAGCTACGTAGGTTGGTTCATTTGGGGGAGAGGATAATCGAGAACCACCCCGTCATTTGCCTGCAGCGATTTAGGGAAATCTCGGGACACCTAAATCAGGATGGCCGAACGCGGGTTTGAACCGTCGTCTCCCGAATGCGAGTCCAGTGTGCTAACCACTGCGCCACCTCGCTCGGTAAGACATTGGCTAGTAACCCCTCCCTCTTCCCCTTCACTGACATCTGTTACCTCCCTTCCCCCTCTCCCCGTCACTCTCGCCCATATTATAACCAACTTTAGTACCTACCTAAACTGTAGAATGAAAGACTTTTCTTGGAACACTTTTATTTTCAAAATGAAAATCAACGAAGTTGAAATACATGCACTGTGCTTACTGTTCGTAAATGTGTGTGAAATCTTATCGGACTTAACTGCTAAGGTCATCAGTCCCTAAGCTTACACACTACTTAAGCTAAATTATCCTAAGGACACACACACACATCCATGCCCGACGGAGGACGCGAACCTCCGCCGCGACCAGCCGCACAGTCCTTGACTGCAGCGCCTTAGACCGCAAGGCTAATCCCGCGCAGCTGTTCGTAAATCACTTGTTTGCTGCACAACTTACTTCCGAACTGGCAGAAATTGGAAAATTCAGGCCCTTAATGCTTTGTGTCTGACCACAGCTACTGATATAATAATAATAATAATAATAATAATAATGCTGTGTACAGCACTATAGTAGCACTTATGTAGTTCCTGTTGTGTCGTGCTGTCAGTTAATTCATTTATTTGACTCGAAGGAAGTAATGAAACAATTTCTGGACTACTGCAGTTTCTATCTACAAGTTGGTGAAGACATTTCTTGAGATATTTAGCATTTGTTACGTATATGTTTTTCATCATCAGCGATGTATGGGACAAAGCACAAATACCGGGTGATCAAAAAGTCAGCATAAATTTGAAAACTTAATAAACCACAGGATAATGTAGATCGAGAGGTAAAAATTGACACACATGCGTGGAATGACATGGGGTTTTATTAGAACAAAAAAAAAGTTCACAAAATGTCCGACAAATGGCGCTGGACAGCAGGTGACTGCTATCGTGACGGGTGAGAGGTACGCCGATATGTTACAGAATCGCATCATCCCCAGCCTGGCTGATAAACACCTGCTGGAACGTACGATGTTTATGCAGGATGGCGCTCCATCCCATATTGCTAGACGCGTGAAAGATCTCTTGCGAGCGTCGTTTGGTGATGATCGTGTGCTCAGCTGCCACTTTCGTCATGCTCGGCCTCCCAAGTTCCCAGACTTCAGTCCGTGCGATTATTGACTTTGGGATTACCTGATGCGCAAGTGTATCGTGATCGACCGACATCTCTAGAGATGCTGAAAGACAACATCCGACGCCAATGCCTCACCATAACTCCGGACATGCTTTACAGTGCTGTTGACGACATTATTCCTCGACAGCTATTGTTGAGGAATGATGGTGGACATATTGAGCATTTCCTGTAAAGAACATCATCTTTGCTTTGTCTTACTTTGTTATGCTAATTATTGCTATGCTGATCAGATGAAGCGCCATCTGTCGGACATTTGTATTTTTTTGGTTCTAATAAAACCCCATGTCATTCCAAGCATGTGTGTCAATTTGTACCTCTCTATCTACATTATTCCGTGATTTATTCGGTTTTCAGATTTATACTGACTTTTTGATCAGCCTGTATGTGTGTGGTAGGTGGACTACATGAGGAACCTGTAATCTGTGCCACATTAATGCTACTAGCTGACATAAAGTAATAATTGATAACTTGTATAATCAGTATTAGAGTCTTACAAAATTGTGATCAAAGTAACGAGCTTTTGAAAAATAATTTTGTTTCATGACTGAACAGAATCTTTTTGCTTACGTTGGCATCCACGGCCTCTAGTGTTTAATAAAAGAATACATCTTCCATTGTAGGCTGTATTGTGCTTTATTAGAATCGTTCTGTTAGCTGATTTCGGCAGTGACTAATTATCAAGTGCCGGCCGAAGTGGCCGTGCGGTTAAAGGCGCTGCAGTCTGGAACCGCAAGACCGCTCCGGTCGCAGGTTCGAATCCTGCCTCGGGCATGGATGTTTGTGATGTCCTTAGGTTAGTTAGGTTTAACTAGTTCTAAGTTCTAGGGGACTAATGCCCTCAGCAGTTGAGTCCCATAGTGCTCAGAGCCATTTGAACCATTTGAATTATCAAGTACATTTGCTATGTCACGTATTACATATCGTGCTCATTGTGTGATGACCACGATGCAGTAATACACGACATAGCAAATGTACTTGATAATGGCGCACTGCCGATATTAGCTAACATCACGAATTTAATAAAGCACAATACAGCCTACAACGGATAATGTATTCTTTTATGAAACAGAATCGATGCTATCACTTCTTTCTCTGTCACACGCAGTTTTCTTCCAGTACAAGTCCTTCAATTTTTAATGAAAGTGGAACGTTCCTTTTTTTAGGTTCACCGTTTCTACAACGTGTTTTAAATTAACTCTTATTTTACCTTCTAGTTTTTACCTCTTAAATTAAAAAAAACTAAGAAACCAAGTTCATGTAGGCAATGAACTGCCTGAACAAGAGGATAAATTTACTTATCTGTGCAGTCATATTACCAGGGATGGAAGGAGCAAGGCAGAAGTGAATAGTAGAAATGGTCAAGAAAAGGCTGCTTTTAACAAGAAGAAAAACAGCTAAGAGCATCAGCCTTCAAATCAGGAAAAGATTTTTTAAATCATAGGTGTAGAGTGTGGAATGCTATGGGTTTGAAACATGGACTCTGGGGACAGAGGAAGACCAGAAGCTAAATTCTTTTGAAATGTGGTGCTATAGACGCATGCTCAAAATAAAATGTATCGACAAGGTCACAAACGAAGTGGTTCTGGAAAGAGCAGGTGAGAAGAGAAGCTTCTGGAGTTTCATTGTTAAAAGAAGAGTGCAATTTACAGGCCATCTATTAAGACATAAAGGTCTCCTGAACACAATCATAGAGGGATATGTCGAGGGAAAAAGACGAAGAAGAAGACCACGGCTGAGGTACATGGATCAAATCGTCAAAGATGTGGGATGTAACACCTATAAAGAAATGAAGAGAAAAGCTGAAAGACGCACAGAATGGAGATTGGTTGGTTGGTTGTTTCGGGGAAGGAGACCAGACAGCGAGGTCATCGGTCTCAGCGGATTAGGGAAGGACGGGGAAGGAAGTCGGCCGTGCCCTTTGAAAGGAACCATCCCGGCATTTGCCTGGAGCGATTTAGGGAAATCACGGAAAACCTAAATCAGGATGGCCGGACGCGGGATTGAACCGTCGTCCTCCCGAATGTGAGTCCAGTGTCTAACCACTGCGCCACCTCGCTCGGTGCACAGAATGGAGACAAGCTGCCATTGTAGCTGTTGCAAACTAATCCTTGGATTGACCACTACAGAAGAAGAAGAAGAAGAAAACCGAGTTTCTCCTGTACAAAAACACTCATTAAATTCATACTTCTATAGATTTAAAAATAATTTGGAAATATTACACCTTTTAAGTTGCGTACTATTTTCGTCTGTGTGTATGTGTATAAACTCTTTTGTTGGCTGGTTCTACAGCAAACACCTTCTCCCCCCCCCCCCCGCCCCCCCTTTGTGCCCATTGCGGACGAGGGGATGATCTAACAATAAAGGAAAAAAAATGTTGCTTTCTCGTCGCTTTGGCGGTTGGAATATAACATAATGTAAGCATAATAATTTTTGTTGTTGTAACTAGATAATATCGAAGATGTCGAAATTAGCTAATTGCTACATAAGGAAGTGAAGTGTTTATCTCGAAATAGGTGAAGAGTATAAACATTTAAGAGTTGCTTGAGGCCAAAAGTTTACTGTACTGCATTAGTTTAACGTACTGCGTTAAGTATTTATTAAATTTTGAAGACAAGTGGAGAGAGTGGTGAGCGAAATGTAAGTCGAGGGGCCTTCCAGTATAATAGAGGGATTTTGGGGGGAGGGCGGGGGGGAGGGGAAAGGAATGTGTCTAGCACCCTGTGCAGCTATTCTGCCAGAGCGAGCAAGCGGCAGCAAACGAACTGGGCGTCATTCACTCACAGCCTCGGCGCCTTACCACCGCCTGCGTGCCAGATCAGTCGGAACATCTTGGGGCGGGGGCGAGGAAACCGGCCTCGTTGGCCGAAATCCGCAACACCATCCGAGCGCAGTCGGGCGTTGCGTAAATCTCCACACGAAATGCGCGTTTGGCCCCGAGGGTCCATAAAGTTCCAACTCACAACTCGCATTGCGCGAGTTTTATGGGAGGTCAAGAGGAGCAGTAAAAATAAATTCGGCCATGGGCAAAGTTTTGAGCGGCGGACCCGCCCTAGCTGCCCGACCAGGCGACTTCATCTCTGCTTGCCAATTCTGGGGCTCCCACTGACGGCCAGCTATCTTCTCCCCAGGAGCTGTAAACTAGTTCACATCGTAACTCAAAACACTATGATTCTGTCGGCGTTCAATGCCGTCCTCAGCGAAGATATTCTTCCACCCGAGCAGACCGCACATTCCTTTCCTGAGGAAACATCCACAAGGTGCTCTCCAGTCTGATATAAAAATGAATCTTCTCCGCCTGTCGCTAGATTAAGTCGCTATATAAGTACACTGCTGGTCACCAGAACTGAAAAACCATGAAGACAACCTGCAACGAACGTCAAGTTAATATGATAGATGTGGAAATGATATTTTAATGCACTGGCGTCTCACAGAAGGATCTCCTTGAACAGTTAGACATTTACAAATGCTTCGAATGGCTCTGAGCACTATGGGACTTAACTTCTGAGGTCATCAGTCCCCTAGAACTTAGAACTACTGAAACCTAACTAACCTAAGGACATCACACACATCCATGCCCGAAGCAGGATTCGAACCTGCGACCGTAGCGGTCGAGCGGTTCCAGACTGTAGCGCCTAGAACCGCTCGGCCACTCCGGGCATCAGACATTTACATTCGTAAGCTAAAATCACCTCAAAAAATCCTTAACGAGAAAACGGAATCTGTGCACAACTGTTTCTTTCAGAATTTCCAAGATATCCTGGCACCAAAACACCAAAAACGACTTCTTGTACGGAACCCACGGTGCGCGAATTTTTTACTACCTACAGACGACAGAATCTTCAGTTATACATTCCCTTTGCGTTTGACGACAGTGCTGACCGTAGCTTTGAACTTTAGTCGTGTTCCCATCTACAGGAATTAGATGCTCTCGTCTGTGGAGTGAACTTAGTAATAAATGAAATAATATGCGTCCTGTAGCATTTTGTTTGATCATTACTTCCTGACGGCCGCTGTGACCGATGCTTTCGTTTGCTAATTCTGTCGGTATTGTTTGAGCAACAATCGAGAAGCATGAGGCTGCTTACATGGCTGCTAGGTAACGTTGCGTGCAGCTGAAGTGGCAACGGGCGACACATTACGACATCTACATCTACATACATACTCCGCAATCCACCATACGGTGCGTGGCGGAGGGTCCGTGGGTCTGTGGGTCTTGAAAGAAGAATGAGCGATCAAGCATTCAGATCGTTCCTCAGTGATCGACCATCACGCTACGTTATATAGCCGACCCCGCTATTGCCGCGCGGGGTAGCCGCACGGTTTGTGGCGCCTTGCCACGGCTTCCGGGGCTCCTCACGCCGGGTATGTTTGTGTGTGTAGTCCTTAGTGTAAGCTAGTTTAACTTAGATTAAGTAGTGTGTAAGCCTAGGGACAGATGACCTCAGCAGTTTGCTCCCATAGAAACTTACCACAAATTTCCAAATTTTTTAAAAGTATTGTTTGAACGAAGCCACACATGCGGCGAGGCTGGATTCGCATTCGGTAAGACGGCGGTCACGTCCTTTTTCCCTCCCCCTTCCTCCCCCAGGTCTACCTTCAGTTCTGTTTCGAATGTCCCTATCAACGATGGCACGTTAGGCGCTAATCTTCTCTCCTTTTAGTATTGTACCTACAGCAAGCAGTATAAAGTAGCGAAGATGTTCCAAGTTTTGAGGGGACACTTCTGTCGGTTTTTCTGTTTCTTTCCCTATTTAATAAACAAATCGTGCTTCCGCCGTAGCCGCCGTAGTTGCACCTGTCACACTTTTTGCTACTAACCTAACGCTACACCTTTGACGAGTCACTGTTCGCAGGACACTGTAATCCAACGAAATTATGAAAACGGTGTAACCTTTTGTGGTAGGACTCTTATCGCGGATGTCGTCAGTTGCAGTTCGATGGACAACTTCCGGACGGTGTTTATCGAACGTACTACAGGAACTGAATTCAGAATATTGAATTCGGTGTATACAAACTGGACAATAGGATGAAGGTAAACGACAGAAGGAATTGAAGGAGTTGGAAATAATGTTACCACCTGCCATGTTCTTTTTAAATACACGGACAACAGTGAAGGTGATTAAATCCTCGGTTGCCTCTCGTAAAGACAGTTTGTCCACAGGAAAACTCTAGTTGATGTTACGCATGTCTGAGAACAATGTTATCCATTTACTGAGCACGTTCAATGGAATAAAAGAAGAGTAGGGTTTAACGTGCTGTAGGACGATGGCAAGACAAGCTACGAATGAAGAAGGAGAAATGAAAAAATTAGTCTTGACTTTTTTCTTAATAAACATCTCGGTGTTCACCGTTAAATGCCGATATAGGTAAAATCAGTGAAGAAAATTACGATTTTTGAAAATTTCCGTACTGTTACAATTTTTTGGTCGTATGCATGTGCCACACCCCCTTCTCCTCTTTTTACTCTACACTTCTTTTTACTGCTAATTACTTCGTCAATTAATGGGAACAAACAACAGATGTACCTAGAAGGACACGAAAAGATAATGCCTCTGAGTTTCTGTTGATTTTTTTTTAAATATGTACGTTTCGAATAGAAAGTGGGGTTTAACGAAATTCAGTTTTAGTTTCCCGAAATTGTCTCACTCTAAACAGCTTTTTTAATTCAGAAACTTCAAATTTCATATGTTAAGAATATACAAAGTTTAGGTAACAGCGACCGCAGTGCTTTTCCAAAGAAAATGCGAAGTAAATCGAAGCGATAAATAAGAAGGAATTGACAATGTATACAGTGCATGCACAAACTTCGTTGGGTATATAGGTTAATTGACTCTAAAGTACTTCCTGCTCTGTTTAGTTTTCAAGGTACCTGTAATAATTGTGGCAGTATGATGAGAGTGACAAGGTTCACATTACATGCTTCGACCAGAGCCTTGGTTCATTGATTCCAGCGAAATGTTTCCGATGTTATGTGAGAAGTAATGGACCAGTAACACTGTCTTAGGATACGCCCGAAGTTACTGTTACGTCCGAGCCGTTACGAGTGACATACTGTGTGTGTTGTTTTTTACGAGTTCTTCAGTTCAGTCACGAAGCAAGTCATAATACATTCCGTACGTTCGTGCTTTGTTCATTAGGCGACAGTGCGCACTGTATATGGAAGTCGAAGAATACAGCATCACATGAGCGAAAGATGGGTTTCAGACGACGTTTTTCTTGCAGAATCCGCGTCTATCTCCACAGAGGAGATTTTTGATCCCCAGTAATTTCATAAGACGAGAGCATTAAATACGTTCGAATATTCTACAACGTACTAACATCAGCAGTACACACTTATACTTTTGTGCATCTTTTCGACGGCTATTTTTGGAAATGGGAATGACATGTGCAATTTTTTTCTTCCAGTCAGTAATAAAAGTTCGCCTCTCCAGCGACTTACGGTACACTGCCACTAGAAGAGGGGCATGTCATTTTCCAGAGTCTACGCAGAACCGTACTGGTATCCCATCAGACCCAGCTGCCTGCCATTTCCATTCATTTTCTATCCCTCAGTCACTTTATCGAGCTCTTTCATCCTGCCATTCGTGTGACGATCACATATGAGACACTGAGATGTTACATGCCACTATGTTAAACAGAATCTGGCTACTAGACGTTATTACTGGACGGAGAGGTCGGAGCCGTTGACTGCAGATTTCTTGAACATATTCTCAGTTGGAACATAATGGATTTCCTTGAGACGCCAAAGTTTCTCTCGAAAAATCAGCACGCATTTAGAAAGCTTCGCTTGTGCGGAAATAAGTTTGCCCTTTCCTTGCACGATACCCTGCGAACCTTGGATGAAGAGCAACAGGCAGATCCCTTAGTCCTACATTTTCGAAAGCGTTTGACACGGTGCTCTCGTTCAGACTGTTAACGAAGGTACGAGCGTACGGAATTGGTTCCCAGATACGTAAGTGGCTCGAAGCCTTTTTAAGTAATAGAACCAATTACGTTGTCCTCGACAGTGAGTTTTCATCAGAGGTAAGTGAATCGTCAGTGGTGTCCAAGGAAGTGTTATAGGACCTATCTTGTTCTCTGTATGCATAAATGATCTTTAGGACGTAGTTGAGTGTCTATAGAAGGATACAAGATGACGTACACAGCGTTTCTAACTGGTGTGATGAGTGACATGTAACTTTAAACGTAGATGGTTCAAATGGTTCATATGACTCTAAGCACTATGGGACTTAACTTCGGAGGTGATCAGTCCCCTAGAACGTAGGACTACTTAAACCTAACTAACCTAAGGACATCACACACATCCATGCCCGAGGCAGGATTCGAACCTGCGACTGTAGCGGTCGTGCGGTTCCAGACTGTAGCGCCTAGAACCTCTCGGCCACCCCGGCCGGCTCTAAGCGTAGAAAAAATTAGTTAACGCAGATGAGTAGGAAACATAATCCCATAATATTGGAACACAGCATTAGTAGTGTCCTGCTTCACACGGTCACGTCGATTACATAGCTAGGTGAACGCTGCAAAGCGACACGAAATGGGACGAACACGAAAGGAAGTTAGTATGGGACGAACACGAAAGGAAGGTAGTAGTCAAGGCGAATAGTCCACTTGGGTGTATTGGGAGAATTTAGGATAGTCGTGTTCATCTACGAATGAGTCCGCGTATAGAACACTGGTGCAACTCGTTTTTGAGTACTGTCAGCGTGTTTGGTCAGATTAAGGGAAGACATGGAAGCAATTCAGAGGCAGTCTACTAGACTTATTTCCGGTAGATTCGGTCAACAAGCGAATATGCTGGAGATGTTTCGTGATATCAAAGGGAAATCCCCGGAGGGAAGACGACATTCTTTCCGCGAAACGCTGATGAGAATTTTTTTTTAACGAGAAATCCGCAAACATCTGTATTTTGAACAAATTTTATTAAGGCATTACCAGTTTCGTGGCCTAAAGTCACATCATCAATTGCGGATGTAAACAGCTAATGATGTAAGCCTATGTATCAAAAGTACTTAGGAATATTAAAACATGGTACCCAAAAGGCGTTACGGTAGTAGTCAAAACCATAATGTCCATAGTCAATGAATAAATAGCAGGGCGACGGCAAATAATTGCGCGGCTACAACCAAAGAACGAAAGACAATCGCTGGACCAAAGGCAACATTATCATCGAGATAAGAAGAAGAAAGATTACCAGCAAGTCGGCACAACACCAAACCATAGCTGTAATATTAGTTTCATGTATATCGTTTCAATCACATGACATGTCCGCAAGAACAGATACCATCTTCATACGTCCTTGTTTATTTTTTGTTGTTTAGATATGTACCTGATAATGTGGTTATAAGCGAAGAAACAGATAGTATCTTAACAAAATTGGTTCAAAAAAGAGATGGCTGCGGAGCTCTTGCTAGGAAATTTAGTAATACAGCTGCGAATGCTCCGACTACTCAGTCGTTCGTACTAATGAGAAAATTAAGAGAACCAGCATTTGAAGCAGACTGCAGAGTGATTCTACTGCCACCAACGTAGATTTCGCAAAAGGACCACGAAGATAGCGTAAGATACGTTAGGGCTCTTACGAAAGCATAAAGACAGTTTTTCCTTCGATCTATGTACGAGTGAAACAGCAGAGAAAATGCGTGGTCATGGTACAAGGTACCGTCCGCCTTATTCCGTTCAGTGGCTTGCGAAGTATGTATGTGGATCTAGATGTATAATACACTACTGGCCATTAAAACTGCTACACCACGAAGATGACGTGACACAGACGCGAAATTTAACCGACAGGAAGAACATGCTGTGATATGCAAATGATTAGCTTTTCAGAGCATTCACACAAGGTTGGCCCCGGTGGCGACAGATACAACGTGCTGACATCAGGAAAGTTTCCAACCGATTTCTCATACACAAACAGCAGTTGACCGGCGTTGCCTGGTGAAACGTTGTTGTGATGCCTCGTGTAAGGAGGAGAAATGCGTACCATCACGTTTCCGATTTTGATAAAGGTCGGATTGTAGCCTATCGCGATTGCGGTTTATCGTATCGCGACATTGCTGCTCGCGTTTGTCGACATCCACTGACTATTAGCAGAATATGGGTGGGTTCAGGAGGGTAATACGGAACGCCGTACTGGATCCCAACGGCCTCGTATCACTAGCAGTCGAGATGACAGGCATCTTATCCGCATGGCTGTAACGGATCGTGCAGCCACGACTCGATCCCTGAGTCAACAGATGGGGACGTTTGCAAGACAACAACCATCTGCACGAACAGTCCAACGACGTTTGCAGCAGCATGGACTATCAGCTCGGAGATCATGGCTGCGGTTACCCTTGACGCTGCGTCACAGACAGGAGCCCCTGCGATGGTATACTCAACGACGAACCTGGGTGCACGAATGGCAAAACGTCATTTTTTCGGATGAATCCAAATTCTGTTTACAGCATCATGATGGTCCGTGTTTGGCGACATCGAGGTGAACGCACATTGGAAGCGTGTATTCGTCATCGTCAAACTGACGTGATGGTATGGGGTGCCATTGGTTACACGTCTCGGTCACCTCTTGTTCGCACTGACGGCACTTTGAACCGCAGACGTTACATTTCACATGTGTACGACTCGTGGCTCTACCGTTCATTCTATCCCTGCGAAGCCGTACATTTCAGCAGGATAATGCACGACCGCATGTTGCAGGTCCTGTACGGGCCTTTCTGGATACAGAAAATGTTCGACTGCTGCCCTGGCCAGCACATTCTCCAGATCTCTCACCAATCGAAAACGTCTGGGCAATGGTGGCCGAACCACTGGCTCGTCACAATACGCCAGAAACTACTCTTGATGAACTGTGGTATCGTGTTGAAGCTGCATGGGCAGCTGTTACCTGTACACGCCATCCTAACTCTGTTTGACTCAATGCCCAGGCGTATCAAGGCAGTTATTACGGCCAGAGGTGGCTGGTGTGGGTACTGATTTCTCAGGATCTATGCACCCAAATTGCGTGAAAATGTAATCACATGTCAGTTCTAGTATAATTTTTGCCCAATGAATACCCGTTGATCATTTGCATTTCTTCTTGGTGTAGCAATTTTAATAGTTATTTACGACATCTTAAACGCGCGTGCGTAGCAGTAAGGCTGCGGTGCATGTGACCAGAATTTCAGAAGGCATTCCAGGCGCACGGTTGCAGGACCTGCGGGGCTGTTCCAGTACCCCTCCCTCCGCCCGCCCCTCTCACTGGCCGCTGGCTCTCTATTAAATAGCCGGCGAGATCGCCTAGAATGACAAAGGCGGCGTAATTACCGACTGGCAATTAGCCCATTAGGGCGGCTAGTGGCTCGCACCACCTGCCAAAGCGGAGCCCGGGGCCCGGCGCGGCCGTGCGGGTTAGCCGCCGCGGGCATTACACACCCCACACTCCACCCACGCCCGCCCCCGCTGCTGCCGCCCCCAAAGCCACCACATTACGCGACCGCGCTGCAGTTTTTAAACAGCATGCCTGCGTCACTGATACTCCCCCCCCCCCCTCCCACCCCAAAACTTCCTAAGGACCACACTTTACGGCCGCCAATTACTTCTGCACGCTCGCTATGCGGAGAAGAAATTATCCCATTCGACTCCAGAATTCATTTACGCGACCATTAAGTTCTTGGCAGGTAGCGATTACGCGGCGATCGTTTACCAAATAGCGCTTTCAGGGCACATTCCGCCGTCTTTACACGTAACAGAATTCCAGCGCCGGAGTTACGCGGTTCCTTCAATATTCGCAAATTGCGCAATGGCGGTGCTTGTCCGTAATTATAAAGAAACGCCTTTAAATATAGAGATAATTACGACCTTTTTCGACCACCGCAATATCGGTAGGAACATTTCTTTGAAAACTGCCCACAAAATAATAATCTGCATTTCCCTTGCCCATTTCGAGATACCATCCCATGCTGACACTTCGTGCTTTCTTCATTGTCAGAGTCATTCGGAAAAGCATACTGAACAAAGCACTTTCATTGTAGTTTAATGGCGCCGTAATTCACTCATCATCAACATTATCGGCTTTCCACTTCAGTTGCGGGGTGTGATTTACGAGCGATCTCTGCCCAAGGACCATTCTTCTCGCCGAGTAGTAGCCTAGATGATTCCTCTTGTTCCTACATCTCCCTTCACTTAGTCCAGCCGCCTCTTCCTTGGTCTTTGTACAGGGGCTCTGCCTTTCACAGCCGTATGTAGCATTGCTTTGCTATCCTTCTTCCCTCGTCTCTTCGTTTGACATGGGCAAAGCATCTCACACAGACTCTTGTCACTTATTTTTTCAAAAAAATGCACACTACATCTTCTTCCTTTGCTTTGTTTCATACCCTATCCTTCCTTAAATGTTGGACGATGGTTCGTAAGTACTTCCTTTATGTTATTCGAAGTTTGTCGTCCATTTGTTTGGTTCTTCTGCAGGTGTCTAGGTCACATGTTATTATTGGGACAAAGTATGACTGAAGGTGAGTCTGCTTTGATCCTAAGGGGACTTGTTGGTAGAAGGGAGCATATTTTTGAGTTCCGTTATTGATCTCATGATGGCCCCAAAACATTTGTACTGGCCAACTGTTTCCAGCTATGTATCTTCCAGCCTTATTTTTCCTTTCTTATTCTGCTTCTTGACGTGTGCATTTTGATGGTAATTCGTCACTTAATAGCTTGTGGTAATCAGTTAGGCAATGCTTGTAACTGACTGAGGTAGCTATTTAATAGAAATGTGCACCTCTTAACAGCAGCAACCGAATGCAACAGCAAAAAATACAGTTAGATGAGCCACCTACAAAGATTGGGAATGTACATATGGTACAACTAATTTTGTCACATTGCCTGAATGTGCGGCTAGAAAAAGTACTAAATATTTAACTGAAAGACTATAAGTAAATAAAGTAGGCTTAAGCTGAAACAACATTTATTAACATGCCAAAAAAAATGAGATTTCATTCAAAATTTATTGAATTTTCCATTAAATTTCACTTATCGCTAGAGCTTTTCACCGTTGCTTTGGCTTCGTATATTAATTCCTGAGATGTGCTTTCTGAATGTGGAAGGCTGACGTAATCAAGTCTGCTAAATACTGCTACGTCTTGAGATGTCTTACATGTCGTTAGGCAGTGATTACATGGCAGTATGTCCAAAAAGATAACTTTGATCAGTCCCTTTAGTTTTAAGACTGCTATGAAAGTGCTTCACTCAAGTCCATTACAAAAGGAGTGACGTCTGTTGTAAAAATGTTGAAGCTACGATAGCTTTATGAAACTAATTATTAGTTTGAGAAAGAGAATAAATTAAAACGTTGGTGGATGAGAACTACGTTTCAGTTCCTGGGATAAGCGGCTTTTCACAGTTAACGGGCATGCTAAGATAAAATGGCTCTGAGCACTATGGGACTCAACATCTATGGTCATCAGTCCCCTAGAACTTAGAACTACTTAAACCTAACTAACCTAAGGACAGCACACATCACCCAGTCATCACGAGGCAGAGAAAATCCCTGACCCCGCCGGGAATCGAACCCGGTAACCCGGGCGTGGGAAGCGAGAACGCTACCGCACGACCACGAGATGCGGACGGCACGCTAACAAGTCTACCAATGTAGTAAACGTGCTGTAGTCTGCGACACGTTTTCAGACGAAGAAAGAATGAATGGATATAGTTGCACGTCATTTGACTTAGTTCGTGCTTCAACGATTTTTGTTTGGTGTGCATCCATACGATTTTTATTTACAGACTCTCTCAAGGGTAGAGCTGCGATGATTCCCTAGAAGAGGCAAGGCCTTTGAGATACTCTTGTCGGTCTTCATTAACGAATATTTTACAAATTGCAAAGGACATTTAGCTGACTTTGCGTTGTTTCCAAGGAAAACGACGAGGAAACAGTCTCATTTCGTCCCGTATTACATTTATTTACAATATTCCCAGTGAATATATCGTGCATTAAACTACTTTTCAGTATTTACATAATTTCCAATGGCTGTAATATACTCTTTTTCACTGTAGTAACTGTGCGTAGGTCACCACACAAGTGAGAAATGATGATACGTTTCCGTCTAGTTAGAGTCATTTTGCATCCTTTGCAGTAGTCTCGTCAGTCTTCACTCCTGACTTATTTCTTCTTTTCACACGAAAATTAGAAATTAATCTGTCAGTCTGGTGGCCGTGGTAATGCGCCTCTTCTCCAACACTTTTTACTAACGAGTCGTCATTTGAATGGAGTTTCGATAGTAATGTAATTATCCCTACGTTCCATCCTCCAGAGACGTTCTAGTCTGATCGCGCGTTCCACTGCAAAGCCACATATCTCTGGGCAGATGCCGGCCGCTGTGTCCGAGCGGTTCTAGGCGCTTCAGTCCAGCACCGCGTGACTGCTATGGTCGCAGGTTCGAAGCCTGCCTCGGGCATGGATGTGAGTGATGTCCTTAGGTTGGTTAGGTTTAAGTAGTTCTAAGTTCTAGGGGACTGATGACCTCAGATGTTAAGTCCCATAGTGCTCAGAGCCATTTTTTTCTGGGCATGTGATCGTTATCGAGCCACTGGCCCAGAAACAGATGTATAAATCTTGAAGCTTTTTGTTTTCAGACGTGCTCTTCTGAACAGACAGCCAACAATCATTCATAATTTCCAAGCGAAGGTAAACTAAATCTGAGTACATTCTTACGTAACAGTGTATTTCTTCGTTTTCTTTATGGGCAGAAACAAGGAACTTGTTTCACAAACATTGATTAAAATGAAAATTGCAACCCATAATCTAAGTTTCGGGAAACAAACTTCTAGCTAATTGGGCAATAGCAATTTCGAAGTCCATCTCGGGGGAAGCAAAGTTGCAGCCCAGCACACTGGCTTTACTACTTAAATAAAGAGATCTTTAATATGCTTTCCTTTTTTTTCGGTAGCTTAACGAAGACGGCTGGAATGGTGTATATTTTCTCCCAAGAACTTGTAGGGTCGGCGTGAAGTGTAAAAAAATTGTCTAAACTATTCGTTCAAAATTTTGAACGTCCAACCCACAAAGAATGATTTCACAGCCTGCTAAAGATGATTTTTCCCTTTTCGTTGCAGAGACCAAAATTCTTTCATTCAGTCCATTGTTGATATATGGAAATAAAAATTTACTGCCGTCATTAATTAGTAGACAATTTCCTCGAAAGAATATTCCTTCAGAGTCGGTCAGTTCTTGCATAGCTTCCATATTTTTTCTTCTAATGCGATGCAGTTACAGTTTCACATTTCGATGTGATGGCAACCATGTTAGTAAGAAGCGCTGCTTTTTCAACGTAAATTGATCAGATTGTAGTATCTCTTTCTTTTGCACGATTTTCTGTGGGCACAAAATGTTTTTACCCTCCATTTCTTGTGTTATCTGGAATACAAATATGGTTACTCTTATCTAAAACTGTCTTATTTTTTGCGAATAGTCTTCCATCCCATTGATACTTTATCATGTTTACACAACGCGTTCAGTTACATCTTCTTTGGTGGTTTAGACACCCATTCCCATTGTAAATCAATAAAGGCTTCACTTTCGTGGTCCCAATCAAATTCATCTTCACAAAACTTTGTGTTTTGTTTGACTTCATGCACAATGGTAAGGAGAGGTGGGTTAGAGAGTGGTGTGGCAACTGTCGTAGTTGAAAAGCTGGACAGGAGCAGAAATGATTAGAGAACAAGCTAACGAACAGAAGATTTATTTAACTTGTGTTTCTGCCAACGTAGAAAGACTCAATACAAAGAGTGCAGCGAGAAACAGATTCCAGCTATTGCAACGGCGATAAATATAGTGACAGAGCCACGATTAGGGGGGGTTCGGCGCGGCATCCCATGGAGAAGTGGCTGCGAGCGCTTGTGGGTTGAGTCGCTGCCACGGGCCGTTCTATATTGCGGCGGCATAGGGCACTCGAGGTACAGAGGTGCCGGAGGTGTGGCTCAGCGGATGCGCACCATTGGTTCCGCCAGACCCTGCGAAACCACTATTGGTGTCCGACGGACACCAATAGTGCTACGACGCCCAGGAGATGGTATCGATATCTGTACTACTCTTGGAACAAAGTGTGGTGTCACCGCCAGACACCACACTTGCTAGGTGGTAGCTTAAATCGGCCGCGGTCCATTAGTACATGTCGGACCCGCGTGTCGCCGCCATCAGTACTTGCAGACCTAGCGCCACCACATGGCAGGTCTAGAAAGACGGACTAGCACTCGCCCCAGTTGTACGGACGACATTGCTAGCGACTAGACGTACGAAGCCTTCCTCTCATTTGCCGAGAGACCGTTAGAATAGCCTTCAGCTAAGTCCATAGCTACGACCTAGCAAGGCGCAGTTAACCATATCTGGAGAGAGTCTTACTTGTATTCACCATGGAGATGTACCACACAGGAGAATAAAGTTGAGTATACGAGAAGCTCCGTTCTTTTCTTTATAGCATTTATGAAGTATCCTGTTTCAGACTTAACGCAGGACGGCGTGAGTTGACGCGTGCCCTATTCGGCCCCTTCATAATAACACTGTGTCGGCACTTCTGTCGACACACATAACACAAAGAACACTACTTGAGAGGTGGCATAAGCCCCCTCTCATATTTCTATCTTACGATTTTCCTCTCTAATTGCATACAGTGAAAAGTCGCTATTCCTTCACACGCGGACTTCCCACGCAGCGTCTCTCGTCACCCGGGTGGTCCAGTGACAGGCGGGCTCTGCTGATCTGGAAAGCGTTAAGCCAACGGGTGTGAGGAAGTCGAGTGAATGCTTTGCAGACACCGACATTGCCAAAATACACGCCCGGAGGGGTCTGAAGTAGCGGCTGGGCTAGAGGTTCCGTTACTTCGCAGAAACTTAGCGAAAACACTTTCTGGCGGGCTACCAGCGAGGTATGGGAATGACTTGTGTACCCAGGCAGTTGTGGCGGGAAAATTCCCGCGCTTTCTGCAAAATAGTAGCTGTGATTGGCTTGCTCAGGGCATAGCTCCGTGACGTAGCAAAATCAGCGCAGAAATTGGCGCCAAGAATCTCCATTGGTGGAATGGTAGTGCTCCGGCAATAGAGTGGAATTTTCCGCCGGTTTTCGAGTTGCTGATTGGAACGTTTAACCACGGCCACTGTCGTGGTGGCGGGAATGTTGTGTGTTCGGCCAGTATGGGTGCTCTAGGTAGTCGGCTCTCGCCTTTCGGTCGAGGACGTCGAAGCAACCAGCCATCGCCTCCGGTACGCCAGATCGTGTTCTGGCAGTTAAGAAGACAGTTTGGTAATGTATGTCCGCAGCACCGGCAGATGGGTATTTTCCTAGGTGATAATCAGAGCTCAGCAGAGCGCGGCTGTTCGTCTTTTTCTAACTTTTTCTGTCTTCAGTAGCAGCAATTAAATTTGGGTTAGCTGTGTGTCTCTCTTAAGATTTGAGTGGCAACGAATTGGCTCCACATACCACTTCGTCTTAAACCTCACAATCTAGTTTAGGGACAACTTCATCTTCATAGCGTTTGTTTAAGTATCCAATTTGAGCCAATTTCATGTATTATAAATGTTTCATGTGGTTTTGTTTATTATTTTGTGTTTAGTCTTAATAAATCATATTGTTATTTTGGACAGAACTTTCATTCTGTTAATCGGTAGAGCAACCTATCATTTCTCACTACGTTAATGAAACCTTCCTTTATTTAACTTACTTATCAAATTAAATTATTGCAGGTGCCAAACTCTTTTCTACTCCACTTGCAGGATTGATTACAGTCAGTTCGCGTATATTTTTTAATCCATGTGCAACAGCAAAAGTCGGAGTTAGAATAGGGGGGGGGGGCCTTAGAGCATCATTTACATATGGAGATTCTAGAAGAATTTAGTGTTAAATACACTGCTTGCCCCGGCACCTCGCATACTTGCTAGTCTGAGATCAACTGGAGAACTGAACTCTAAAAGAAAACCAGACACCATGGCTATCTGTTAAAGTTCTTCGTGCTGTAAGTGACCTTTCTCAGGTACCGATGGAGAGGTCAGTGTACCCTACTTCTAGAACACCCTGTTCCGAGGCCCACTACCTGAAGTGTCCTGGCCTCAGTAGACATGTCGACACATTGTATCTGTGTACAAGTGTCACTAGGTAGGAGTGTCATACGCCCCTTTCTCAGTTACCTTCTGTATTATACTGAAGCAGTTCTTTCAACAGGGTGTTTCCGTAACAGCGTGCAAAAATGTAACAGGACATAGAGAATGCTGCGCTGAACAATTTGAGGTAGGGAACCTGGGGTTGGAGAAGCCAGCTTAAGCAGATATGAAAGTAAACTTGTCTAGCAGTACTGTTTTCCAGCGTATTTACAAGTGACATGCGTACAAGTTTACTCATACTGTACTGTTTATTTACATTTACATCCTTTATTTCCTGCAAGGAACAAGGAGAACGAGCCTGTTTACCAGGAAGTCATGATGTA
Source organism: Schistocerca cancellata (assembly GCF_023864275.1). Classification (NCBI taxonomy): domain Eukaryota; kingdom Metazoa; phylum Arthropoda; class Insecta; order Orthoptera; family Acrididae; genus Schistocerca; species Schistocerca cancellata. The sequence goes on along the minus strand of NC_064631.1, from coordinate 94,660,709 downwards.
GAGGTTTTATACTTCACTTGTCCGTAAGGTGGCACTGTTGCATCGTATTTATACTGTCTCCTGACAGAAGGTGCTATGAATCAACGAGAGATCGTTCCATTATGCAGTGATATTCAGAGACGTACTGTGCAATATGTGGAGCAGTACGAGTACAGTATTTCCTGATCGCTGGACTGGATGGGGTGGTCCTATTCCATATCCTATGAGGTCACCTGAACTCAATCCCCATGATTATTTCCTATGGGGATATGTAAAGTCACTTGTGTATATTTGCCACAATTGTATCTGCCTGTGCGGTGATTCGAAACACACGAGGGGTATTTGTGAGGGTGCATCAGAATCTTGTTCTCCAGTGAGATTGCATTGGGATTGATAGCTGTCAGTTTCAGCACATTTTGTTATTATAAAGGGTATGTTCATTGTGTCAATGATGGTATTCGCAGTTAAATAATATAAATAAAAAAGCACACAGTAACGCGATTTTATTCACATTATCTCGTTAATCCGGCTTGGGTAGCCGAGAGCGCTAACGCACTGCTTCCTGGACTCGGGTAGGCGCGCCGGCCCAGGATCGAATCTGCCCGGCGGATTAACGACGACGGCCGGTGTGCCGGCCAGCCTGGATGTGGTTTTTAGGCGGTTTTCCACATCCTACTTGGAGAATACCGGGCTGGTCCCCACGTCCCGCCTCAGTTACACGACTCGCAGACATGTGAAACACATTCACACTATTTCACGATTTCCACTCGACGCAGACAGCTGGGGTACTCTACTTCCGTCCCGGGGGGTATGGGGTGGCGGCAGGAAGAGCATCCGGCCACCCCTTAAAATTAACCATGCCAATTCCGTACTTAACCCTGCCGACTCTGCGCAACTTGTTCAGCGGAGCATTCTCTACGTCCTGTGAAACTTTTGCACACTCCTACAGAAACGCCCTGTATGTATTGTCAGAGTTTCACTTGGCGCTGACGCATCACGCGAGATCTACTTTCGTCCTTAAGTTTTGCACAGCAGTGTAGATGGTCATTGGAGCTGCGGTGTGGCGACAGAGCGACAGGACAGAGGGACGGTCCGCGGCCGCTGTACACGGGGGGAGTGTCCGTCCCTAGCGGCGACCGCGAGTGCGTGACGTGCTGGCGGCCTGCAGCGCGGCTGCGGTCGCGGCGGGGGCGGCGGGGGCGGCGACCGCGGGACGTGCCGCTGCCGGCTGCCCAGCCGCCGCAGCCGCCAGCCATTTGTCCGCGTCACACTGCTGCCCGCCTCCTCCGCGGCACCTGGAATTAATTCGCCAGGCAGCGCCGCGGCCGGCCGTAACGAGCCGAGACGCCGCCGCAGGTAGCCGCTCTGGGCCGCCGACCGCCGCCCCTGGGGGCGTCACGTCAGCCGGCCAGCTGGCTACTCCCCACAACGCCCCCTCCCGCTGCTCGACCGTGATGCATCACGCGGAATTCACCGCTTAGGAATGAGGCGAACCGAGCCGGTGACTAAGTAGAGCCAAGTCTCTCTGCGCTTCCCATAAAAGAAGCACCGACCACCAAACTGAAATATGTGGGAAGCTGGGGTAGTACCGGACGGCTTTAAACACACTGTAAATTCTTCTGAATACACTATCGGAACCATTTTTATACTAAACTATACTCTGATGCGTTACTTAATCTACAGGGCGATTTTTTTCCACAGGCTACAAACTTTAGGGACCGATCGATGAGAGGATACGGAAGAAAAACGATCTAATGAGCTTATGTCCTGAAATGCATGGTTACCACGCTAGAAACCATTTATTGGGTCATACTTTGACTGACAGCCTTGGCAGAGCCAGTCCTGACAAAACTCTACCATCTGGTGAACAAGATGTATGAGACAGGCCAAATACCCTCAGACTTCAGGAAGAATATAATAATTCGAATCCCAAAGAAAGCAGGTGTTGACAGATAAAATTACCGAACTATCAGTTTAATAAGTCACAGCTGCAAAATACTAATGCGAATTCTTTACAGACGAATGGAAAAACTCGTTGAAGGCTACCTCGGGGAAGATCAGTTTGGATTCCGTAGAAATGTTGGAACACGTGGGGCAATACTGACCCTACGACTTATCTTAGAAAATAGATTAAGGAAAGGCAAACCTACGTTTCTAGTTTTTGTTGACTTACAGAAAGCTCTTGACAATGTTGACTAGAATACTCTACTTTCAAATTCTAAAGGTGGCAGTCGTAAAATACAGGGACCGAAAGGCTATTTACAATTTGTACAGAAACCAGATGGCAGTTATAAGAGTCGAGGGACATGAAAGGGAAACAGTGGTTGGGAAGGGAGTGAGACAGGGTTGTAGCCTCTCCCCGATGTTATTCAATCTGTATATTGAGCAAGCAGTAAAGGAAACAAAAGAAAAATTCGGAGTAGGTATTAAAATCCATGGAGAAGAAATAAAAACTTTAAGGTTCGCCGATGACATTGTAATTCTGTCAGAGACAGCAAACGACTTGGAAGAGCAGTTGAACGGAATGGACAGTGTCTTGAAAGGAGGATATAAGATGAACATCAACAAAAGCAAAACGAGGATAATGGAATGTAGTCGAATTAAGTCGGGTGATGCTGACGAAATTAGATTAGGAATTGAGACACTTAAAGTAGTAAAGGAGTTTTGCAAGTTGGGAGCAAAATAACTGATGATGGTCGAAGTACAGAGGACATAAAATGTAGATTGGCAATGTCAATAAAAGCATTTCTGAAGAAGAGAAATTCGTTAACATCGAGTATAGATTTAAGTGTCAGGAAGTCGTTTCTGAAAGTATTTGTATGGAGTGTAGCCATGTATGGAAGTGAAACATGGACGATGAATAGTTTGGACAAGAAGAGAATAGAATCTTTCGAAATGTGGTGCTACAGAAGAATGCTGAAGATTAGATGGGTAGATCACATAACTAATGAGGAGGTATTGAATAGAATTGGGGAGAAGAGGAGTTTGTGGCACAACTTGACTAGAAGAAGGGATCGGTTGGTACGACATGTTCTGAGGCATCAAGGGATCACCAGTTTAGTGTTGGAGGGCGGCGTGGAGGGTAAAAGTCGTAGAGGGAGACCAAGAGATGAATACACTAAACAGATTCAGAAGGGTGTAGGTTGCGGTAGGTACTGGGAGATGAAGCAGCTTGCACAGGATAGAGTAGCATGGAGAGCTGCATCAAACCAGTCTCAGGAGTGAAGACCACAACAACAACAACAACTTTGCTGCAGAGACTGCGGTCTAATATGCGCTGTACCACGCTGCCACAGTTACAGTGTGCATGGTTTCCTCCTAGAGGTTGGTACTGTTCCTCATCCGTCATGCTGTAGCGCCCTCTCGAGCCATTGTCACTGGTAAGTTGGGTCTCGTTCACTTTTCTTGCTGATCACCTTGTGGCGGATGTGATACAGCGTTGCACACAATGCTTCGAATCGACAGCTTGCCGGAACTTACGGAAAGGCAAATGGCAACGGATGGCGGGCAGCAAGATTGTATCAGGAGCCTATCCCCACCGACAATACCCACAGAATTCAATGTTTGCAACAGTGTTTCGCCGTTTGTCTGAGACAGAGTCTTTTCAGGAAGCAGCAAATCGTGAACGACGTACCCAAAGTGTTCAGACACCAATCTTGGAGGAGAAGATGATTAAAACTGTGGAAGGCGGCTGCCGTATCAGTACCAGGCAGCTGGCCCGCCAATACAGTGTAAGCCAGACGATCGTGTGGAACATTCTCCATGACAGTTGTTACTACCCTTATGACTTACAGCGTGAGCAAGGCTTAATAACGACAGACTCAACGGGAGCACTTTTGTCACTAGAATGAGATTTTCACTCTGCAGCGGAGTGTGCGCTGATATGAAACTTCCTGGCAGAACTAGCACTCCTGAAAGAAAGGATATTGCGGAGACATGGCTTAGCCACAGCCTGGGGGATGTTTCCAGAATGAGATTTTCACTCTGCAGCGGAGTGTGCGCTGATATGAAAATCTCATTCTGGAAACATCCCCCAGGCTGTGGCTAAGCCATGTCTCCGCAATATCCTTTCTTTCAGGAGTGCTAGTTCTGAAAGGTTCGCAGGAGAGCTTCTGTAAAGTTTGGAAGGTAGGAGACGAGATACTGGCAGAAGTAAAGCTGTGAGTACCGGGCGTGAGTCGTGCTTCGGTAGCTCAGATGGTAGAGCACTTGCCCGCGAAAGGCAAAGGTCCCGAGTTCGAGTGTCGGTCGGGCACACAGTTTTAATCTGCCAGGAAGTTTCACTTTTGACACTAGTTTCTTCTCCAGGCAACCACTATTCCGGGATTTGTGTCGTCCATCCTATTCAAATTTGAGACCACTGACACGCGGAGAGGTGTATTTCATAACAGTCAACTGCGGTATAGTGTGCAGAACCCCCATGGTGTGATGACAGCGAATAATCAGCGTCGGTGCAGCCGGAATGTGCGGGCCAGGCTAACTGGCGACCGTATTTTGGGACTAGTCTTCCTTCCACGTCGCCTAACAGGCCTAAATTTTCGGCGTGTCTTGCGGACGACTTCTCCTCCCCTTCTGGAAGAAGTGCCATTGATGATTCGATGGCTTACGTGGCTGGTACATGACGGTGATCTAGTCCACTTTGCCATTAACATCCGGACGCATCTAAGTCGTGTCTTCCCTGGTCGATAGATCGGACGAGGGGTCCAGATGCATGGCCTACTCGTTCACTGGATCTCGTTATGGGTGTATGCAGAGCCCATTCCAGTTGTGGAGACACTGGAGCGGCCTATTCATGCTACCTATGACACTGTTCGGATGAAGCCTGGCCGATGAGAAGTTGAGAGACGGAACATGCTACGGCGCATAGACGCACGCTTTGAGCCGCACGGTTCAAATGGTTCAAATGGCTCTGAGCACTATGGGACTCAACTGCTGTGGCCATCAGTCCCCAAGAACTTAGAACTACTTAAACCTAACTAACCTAAGGACATCACACACACCCATGCCCGAGGCAGGATTCGAACCTGCGACCGCAGCAGCAACGCGGCTCCGGACTGGAGCGCCTAGAACCGCACGGCCACCACGGCCGTGAGCCGCACGGAAACCGTCTTCAACACATAGTGTAACTGTATTGCACGTATTACACCGCAGTCTCTGTAACAATACATGATTGAATAAATGGTCTCTAGCATGGAAACTATGCGTTTCCGGATATAAGTTCATTGCACCTTTTTGTTCCATATCCTCTCATCGATCATCGCTAGAGTTTGTACACGGTGGAACACATCACCCTGTAACTATTATAAAAATGTACGTATGTATGTTCAACATCTCCTCCTAAACTACTGAATCGATTCCAACCAAACTCTGTCTCAAAAGAAGCACTGTAGGAGGAAGAACAATCTACCTCGCAAAGGGGAGGGAGTGGGAGTGAAAAAGAACCGTGAATAACTGCGCGCAAATATCGGGACTATATTCATCCAGTATTTGAAAATGAGAGAGCTTAGCGACTTTCAGCGAAGTTTAAACATAATATCAACTTATTTCTTTTTTATGGATTTTTGAAAGTCAGATTGCGTTGCGCTAAAAATATCGTGTGTCAGGTTAAGCACAGTCTCGTATACAATTCTTTAAACGGGGACGTTTCATTTCTTACGTTTTTCCCGCTTACATGCTTAGCGTCAGATATTTAACACGTTGACTCATTTGCAAATTAATCGGATATTTTAAGCTGTTTTACACAAGCGGACTTAGAGTCTACAAAGAATCGGGGGTTTACTGCTTTCTTAACTTCTGGTAAGAAGCAGTATGGGGTTAAGAAGCACCTGCAGCAGACAGCGATGAGAATAAAATCGGACGTGAAAATTAATCGTAACTCTGAACACCTGAAGCAATTTCAAACAAATTTATTGGGTACCTGACTTGTTATTGATGTACGAATATTGTGGGAGTAAGTATTCCCACTACCATTAGGGAAGAGAGTGTGGACGAGAAGAGGAGAGGAAAAATGTTCGAAAACGAGCCTGTCAGTATGCATTACCTGTATTTAGTTGAGTTGGAATGCTTTTAAAAGTATGGAGTGCAAATTGACTCTTATTTGTGCTGTTCAGCGTGTCAGCTACAACGCCATAATGAGCACTGCAGCGAACCAATAATTTTGTCAACCTATTTCAGGACCTAGTATCAGGCCACATATGTGTAAAGCATAAATGAATTCAACATCCTCTCTGGAGCCGTACGGTTTGAAACAGCAGGTATTAGACTTATTCATGTGCATTATATGTCCATACGCATATGTTCATCGTCTCCTCTTAAGCCCCTGCATCGATTTTAGCCGAAGTTGGTACATGTATTAAATATTATCTGGAAAATAATACTGTGGGGGTGTATAGCACCAACCTCCCAATAGGATGGCGAGGGTAATAACGCGCTGATGGACAAAAGAAAGGATGAGAGGAAGAGGGAGGTGAATAGAGAGAGTGTACGTGAGGAGATGGACAGAGAGATAGGATGGAGAAGGTGGACAGAGAGAGGCATCAGGAGCAGATGTACAGAGGGAGAGGAGGTAAGCATATGAACAGAGGCAATGCGGAGGAGGAGATGGACAAAGCGGAAGAGGACGAGGGGATGGACAGAGAGGAGAGAGAGGAGGGACGAAGCGAAGGTCTAATATCAGGTTGGAATTAAAATACCTAACGAACACTGGGTTTATCAGCTACTAAACTTGTCCAAAATTAAAGCAATAAACGGAGCTTTTGCAAGGTTACGTTTATTTTGCCACAAAACAGTATAAACTGGTGATATTAAAGTAGAAACAATGTAAAGAATACAGAACATAATCAACTGCAGCATGCATAACGGTAGACAAAAGTGTTCTTCGGTTTTTGTTTTTGTTTTTTTTTCAATTTAACAGATTTGTTCAAAATGGCTCTGAGCACTATGGGACTTAACATCTTAGGTCATCAGTCCCCTAGAACTTAGAACTACTTAAACCTAACTAGCCTAAGGACATCACACACATCCATGCCCGAGGCAGGATTCCAACCTGCGACCGTAGCAGTCCTGCGGTTCCGGACTGAAGCGCCTAGAACCGCACGACCACCGCGGCCGGCTAACAGATTTGTACACACATTCTATCAACTGGTTAATGTGTAGTGTTTAATATGGGGTGTGACCACCTCTGGCACCAATACATGCGTGACAATGACGGGAGATGCTGTGAATGATGTCATCAATCTCATGTTGAGACATTATTCCCGGTGAGCTGCTCGCAAGTCTTTGAAAGTGGTTGCTGGATGCTGACATGATGCAACCCGTCTGCATAGTGCATCCCAGACATGCTCTATGGAATTCAAATCGGGAGAGCGAGCAGGCCACGCCATACGCGCAGTATCTTCCATTTCCAAGAAAAACATCGATCACGCGTGCTCTATAAGGTCGAGAATTATCGTCCATCAATACGACGTCTGGGCCCACACCAGCTCCCAACAACCACACAAGAGATCCCAAGATCTCCTCACTGTACCTGACATCAGTTAAATCTTGCTGATTCACCTGTACAGTTTCATGAACGAGTGGTCAACACAATCCTTGCTGGTGCCATTAAGGATCCTCATCGATATCGGTCTCTTTCCACAATGTTTGGATCCCGAAATGGCGTTGCACGTTCCATCCAGATGCGAATCCGTCGAGAATCGCGCTCCAGACCAAATCGGAACTCATCTGTGAAAAGCACATTGTCCCACTGTTCGAGCGTCCAGGTGGCATGTTGATTGTTTCACTCTAGACGTTCCCTTCTTTGAAGACACGCCAGAGGTAAACAGACCGCAGGTCCCCAACTATAACGGCCACTTGCTCAAGCCTTCTGTACGTCGTTTGCCTTGATGCAACACGTCCAGGGGATGCTGCGAGGTCAGATGCAAGTTGCAGTGCAGTGCTAAGGCGGTACCGTCGTGCCCTTACAGCCAAGTAACGGTCCACTCTTTCTAATGTCACACGTGTCGACCCTGTCCTGGTCTTCGGGATATAATTTCGGCCTCTATAAACTGTCACCTCATCAGAGAAACTACAGAACAATTCACATTAAGCCATCAGACAACATCAGTTTGCGACTGCCCTGTTTCCATTCTTCCTATTGCCCTCCACAACAGAGTGTCTGCAGGCGTCTTCTCTGTGTCATACTGAACCGTCTGTGAGTGTGAATACGGCGATTGTGGATGTGGGACTACCGTGCAAACTCTATTCCGCTTGATACGTGCCCTGACGTCATTGTTGGTGTGGTTGTCCGTTGCGGAATGGCATCTTCCGTGCAGAACACGATCGTAACGAAATCTGTTAACAGTTTCTATGATTATATCGTGAATCCGACACCGGATGGGAAAACAGCAATTTTTTGCTTTAATTTTGGACACCAGTGTATTTTATAAAAATGCACGACTCTTCTCCTTTTTAACCGCTGGAACATTGTACACACACCATTTCTTGTATGGAAAATGGGTGTAAGAACTATCTCCCATTGGGTTGTGGGGCGTGGGGGGGGGTGGGGGGACGGAAAAGGAGGTGACGTATGAGGTCAGAGAGAGGCTGGAGAAGGAGACAGACAGAAAGAGGGGAGGGAAGGAGATGGGCTGAAAGAGAGCCGTTTATGAGATAGGCATACGAGGGGAGAGGAGGAGATGGACAGAAAGAGGGGAGGGGAGGAGATGTGTGCAAAACACGTGAGACTCGTGTACATGGATATAAATAACTAGTATAATTATAAAACTCGATGTCATAACAATAGGCGTTCGTCGATTTTTTCATATTTTTTCCAACCTTTGCACTTCAGTAGCTTAAATTTTTGAGGGTTGCATTGGAAAAAGAGTGCTAGTAGCATTTTTTTAGATTTTCTTCGGCTACTTTTGTGTTATTTTCATCTCATTTATGTCCTGACTTCTCGTCATTTCCGTATGAGAAAATGTAAGACACTAATCCTGAAATATTTTCACCACTATTCTCATGAGAATGGAATATTAGGATCTTGTTTATTATTTCAGTGTTCTCAGCCGCTCGGGGTGGCCGCCCGGTTAGAGATGCCATGTCACTAACCGTGCGGCGCCTCACGCTGGAGATTCGAGTCCTCTCCCGGGCATGGGTGTGAGTGTTGTCTTTAAAAATGGCTCTGAGCACTATGGGACTCAACTTCTGAGGTCATCAGTCCCCTAGAACTTAGAACTAATTAAACCTAACTAACCTAAGGACATCACACACATCCATGCGCGAGGCAGGATTCGAACCTGCGACCGTTGCGGTCGTGCGGTTCCAGATGTTGTCTTTAGCGTTAAGTTAGTTTAAGTGGTGTGTAAGTCTAGGGACCGATGGCCACAGCACTTTAGGCCCTTAGGAATTCACACACATTTGAACATCAATGTTCTCAGCATAGTCAGTTTCTTATTAATTGCAAATTTGCTCACCTGCAACTGGTATATCCAGTATTCCGTGTACTCTTCCAACATTCTGGTTTAGTAACATAATTGACTCACCCGATTCACAGCAAATGGTAGTCAAGTTCTTGTACTGAGTCAGCAGTACTCTCTCCATCATACGCTTAAGACGAAATCCTGTGGCTGCTCAGCAATAATCCTTGCGGCTAAAAGCTGGAAAGTACCACACAAAAACAACGCTGATGACGACAAACTGTGCAGAGTGCTATCAAAAGACGTTTCCGTAAGAATGTAAACTAAGCGTCCTTGCCATTTATGCATAGAAACACGTTAATTTCAACATTTTACAACTTTGCACATCATTGGCTAGAGATGTTATAGCAAAGGCTTACATTATATAGTTGACCATTTCATGGTCGAACAAAGAGTTATCCTCTGGTAGAAAGTTTATCCACATACAAGTCATTGTAAACATCCTAGAAAGAATAAGGCGGGTTGGTAGTTGCCGCTTCGAGCTATCCAATTTTTTTCTCCATTGTTTACATCCATATTATTCATTAGAAGGATTTGTAAGTGATTGCTACATTGTATTTCATTTCAAAGTATTTTCGGTGTCTTTTTTGGTCTTACGTGTTTCGTGTATTTATTTAGTGCAATTCTACATTACAAATTCTTTTGCTCATTCAAGTACCTTTTCTATTCTACTTATGACAGCGTTGACAATATGAAACATAACATAGTGTCTGTTGTATAGTTTCGTCTGACACCCGTAGGTGTCACCAGCGTAGGGTGCTTTCTGCTAGTTGAGCGTTTCAACACTAGATGTCAGAGCCTTCAGTATATCCCTTGCTCTCTCCTGGCTACACTAATTATGCGCCATTAAGAAATTTTACATTTCTATTGTTCTACGCTCCCTCATCCCGAAGTAGGGTGCGGTTATTCACCCCGCCACTTGTTCGGGTGAGAGCAGCAGACTGCCCTCCGCAGAAAGCCGGGCCGACAAAGCGTCGCCACAGCGACACAGTGTAAACAAAGGCCGTGGCGAGCTAATTTGCTGTCGCATTGCAATATTAAGCGGCAGCGACGGCCGGCACCCAGCAACAGACACGCCGCCGCCGCAACAGGCGGAGGCGCGGCCGCGGCGATCAGAAATAGTTCCGGGGTTCCTCACAGCAGCAGACGAGTGTGTGTGACAGGGCACGGCGTCACGTGCTGGCTCCCCACAGTCGCTGCTATTTTCCCCACATAACGCCCTCGACACGGTCACCAGACGTATTAGCGAACGCGGCGAATTCATAGTGGAACTTGGGCAAGAGTACACATTTTTTCGCAAATAAAAAGGTAATTTCAGCATAATATTGGTTCAAATGGCTCTGAGCACTATGGGACTTAACGTCTAAGGTCATCAGTCCCCTAGAACTTAGAACTACTGAAACCTAACTAACCTAAGGACATCACACAACACCCAGTCATCACGAGGCAGAGAAAATCCCTGACCCCGCCGGGAATCGAACCCGGGAACCCGGGCGCGGGAAGCGAGAACGCTACCGCACGACCACGAGCTGCGGACTCAGCATAATATTGTTATATAGCAAATACACTGCTAGTAGTCATGCAGTGCAGTAGCGGCCTCTGTGGATGTAGCACTTGCCACACACACGGGAGCTCCCATATTCCTGCTTGATTGACCTTCACAACTCAGAAGTGTTAAGAGTGAAAGATATTATAAAAATGGATGAACGTATATATGTATGTATGTACTACACCGCCTCCAAAACCTTTGGACTGATTTAAACTTGGTGTGGCGGTAAGAATCGCCTACCTATCAATGCAGGATAGCTGGAGGTGTATCAGTGGTGTAGTCCACGGTGCGCGAAATTCATATTTTAGTCATTCAGTATTTAAAAATGGGAGCCCTTAGACAAAACTTTTCCTCGCTGACGACCACCAAAAAATGACGAAAAGAAAGAAGTTTATCGCTTACTTCGTTTTCGCAGTTAATGCAGTAAAACTGTCGCATTAAGCATGACGTTCGAATTTGCTAATTCTTCATTACTAGGTGAATTCGCGACACATTTTTCACGCAGTATTCACTCAACCACTCAATATACCAGCAAAATTATGTCATTGTAAATGATATAGTTCAGGAGATACGACGTCATAACCACTGAGATGCTTGAAAAACTTTCGCTTCATAATTTTATGACTTCGTTCTACGAACTCTATTTGGAACACTTTTAGGAGACAGTATCCAAATCTGCCTCTGAATGTACGTACAAAAATGTGTCATTGTACCACAAATAGTTCAGGAGATAACGACGTCATAAACATTGAACTGCGTGAAAAACAAAACTGCAGGGCGAATTTCGCCAGAGATCCAGGTGAAATATATGTGCAAATACTTATGAAATATGTTAAACATGTGTGAAATATTTGTGATATTTGCGTTTGTGGGCAAAGCTACGGGTATAAAGCTCCACCCAAACCCGTCGATTGATTTCAAGCAAACTTGTTACACATATCACTTACTATGTAGGAAGAAATACTGTGAGGTTAAGAACCAGCAACGCCTTATTGAGGTAGGGGTGATAACGTGAAGAGAGAAGAAAGTGAGAGGAGACAGACAGACAGGGCGGGGGAAGGAGGAGATGGAAACAGATGGAGACGCAGGAGGAGGTGATGAGCACAGAAAAGGGGAGGGAGAAGTGGACATCAACGGAAGAGGAGGAGACGGAGAGAAAGTGTAGAGGGGAGGAGAGAAATGGAGAGAGGGTAGTGGACATACACAGACGGTGGAGGAGGAAATGGATGTAGAGGGAGGAAGATGAGGAGATGAACAAAGAGAGGGGAAAGAGGAGATGGACAAAGAGAAGCCGGAGGAGGAGAACGAGGGAAGGAGCAGATTAACAGAGGGAGCTGCAGCAGATGGTCATAGATAGGGGGAGAGGAGGACATGAATAGAGAAGGGGGTAGAGGATATGGACATGGAAATAGGGGGTAGGACGAGATGGCTTAATAGAAGACTAGAATAAATGCAAACCCGGTCGACACCCGATACTCAGCCAGTTTTTTAATGAGTTGTGGAAGAACTGTTACAGGTGCTACGTACAGTTCTTGAGACTGAGAAGCATAGTCAATTTATTATTATTCCACGTCTGTGGTTTTTATTAGGGTACCTATTTTTAGTTTTTTATAGTTCTCAGATTCCTCATGATATTAAGTAACTTGTAAAGTACTGGTAGTTGTGGTTTTTTTTAAGTTTTTTCATGCGAGAGCGAGACTTGGCCAGGTTTTGAAACTCAATAAAGATCGCAATAAATCTTTGTTTGCTTATGTAATAAGACATTATGGTGTGCTTATGCCCCACATAAAGGCTGAGAAAAGACAAGACCGATTTTAAAAATTTCCAGTTTTTTGGGTTATACTCGGAATTGTGCAGACGTCACTTACCTGGTTACTGTACCAAACCCTTCAATTGTCAGCTGTACGAAAGAGTTAACAAGGAAGGATGTTGTAAGTAATCTGATTGTAGAGAAGAAGCACATGCGCTTGCCAGTCGGCTGCCCTGCCACCTTCCAGGAGAGAGCTGTACGGAAGGCCGAGCGGTTCTAGGCGATTCAGTCCGGAACCGCGCTGCTGCTACGGTCGCAGGTTCGGATCCTGCCCCGGGTATGGATGTGTGTGATGTCCTTAGGTTAGTTAGATTTAAGTAGTTCTAAGTTCTAGGGTCTGATGACCTCAGCTGTTATGTCCTGTGGTGGTCAGAGCCATTTGAACCTTTTTTTTTTTTTTTTTTTTTCTGAGAGAGAGAATTCGTTCCGAGGACTTTACTTCGAGAAAGAGCAGAGGGGATACCTCCTGGCGAAATGGTTTAGTAGAAACGTTAGTTGGAGAAGCCGGAGCGGGGACATCGATGACGGCGTTGCTGAGACTGCGCTTCTGAGCGTCACTACCGATAACGGAGGTCGACCAGCCGCGGACGAAGCCGTAATCAGCACCGCCTTCCGCTGCCTGGAGACACTTCCAGCTGTGTCTATTCTCTTTCGTTATTAATAGCGATTTGTAAACTATATACTGACGGAAAAAAATCGGAGGACCAAGATGTGGTTGCACGACATAAACGGAAGTTGGTAGGAGTGCTTCTATATCTGAAATATGATGTCAGTTCCGATTGCGCACCAGTGGCACAAGAATGGTGCTAGCACCGCCACTGTGAGAATACGAATCGGATTTGCTTTAAATACACGCTGTAATGAGCGTTACTTACCTTTGAGACTGTATGTGGTGAGTTGAGGTTAGTCAAGAATGGCTTTAAGGCGACAAAGACACCATTATCAACACATCCCTGGGTTTGAACGAGGTCGTGTAATAGGGATACGAGAGGTTGGATGTTTCTTCTGCAATACTGTAGAAAAACTTGCTAGGAATGTAACTGCTGTACGTGGTTGCTGGTAGTGGTGGTCATGGGAATGTACGGGCGCAAGAAGACCGGGCTCCAGACTACCACGTGACACTACCGAGAGGGCAGACCATCGAGTTAGGCGTGTGGCTCTGGCGCTTCGTACTGCATCTGCAGCAGTAATCTGAGCAGCAGTTGGCACCATAGTGACACTACGAACTGTGACAAATCGGTCCGAGCCAGATGCCCTGCGGCATGCATTCCACTGACCCCAAACCACAACAATTTGCGAGAGGCCATTGGAGGGCAGGGTGGAGGTCTGTTGCGTTTTCAGGTGAAAGCTGGTATTGCTCAAATGGCTCTGAGCACTATGGGACTTAACATCTGAGGTCATCAGTCCTCTAGAATTTAGAACTACTTAAACCTAACTAACCTAAGGACATCACACACACCCATGCCCGAGGCAGGATTCGAACCTGCGACCGTAGCGTCGCGTGGTTCCAGACTGAAGCGCCTAGAACCGCTCAGCCACAACGGCCGACGCTGGTATTTCCTCGGCGCCTATGACGGCCGTGTGTTGGTTAGGAGCAGGTCAGTTGAGGGCTTGCAACCAACTAGTATCCGTGCTATACTCTACCTACACCTGGAGCTGGGGTCTGGGATACTATGTAGTATGATAGCGGAAGCACTCTCTTGGCTATACCACGCATCTTGACTGCAAATTTGTACCCCAGTCTGGTGATTCAACTTGTTCTGCTGACATCCGTGAATATGATTCAAGGGGGCGTTTTCCAACAGGATAACGCTCGTCTGCATTCCGCTATTGTAGCCCAACATACTCTAAAAAGTGTTGACGTGTTGCCCTGGGCTGCTCGACCACTATCTCCATCTCCAGTCGAGCACACGGACACACATGGGACATCATCGGACGACAACTCCAGTGTCATCCACAGACAGCATTAACCGTCCCTGTATTGATCGACCATGTGTAACAGATGTGGAAATCCATCCCACAAAGTGACATCCAGCACTGTAAAACACAACGCAAGCATGTCTGCGTGCTTGCATTCTACATTCTGGCGGTTACACAGCTTATTAATGTACCAGCGTTTCTCATTTGCAATGGCTTATCTCGCGCTGCTTTAGCCTGTGATCTTGAAACGTTAATCGTTTAAAAAGGTTACCTATACAAACCTACTCTCGAAATTTCAGTACTCTACATTAATTATTTCTTTCATGTTGCCATTTTTTTCCGTCACTTTATATGTAGACACGTGTTTGTCAAACTAAATGTTGTAACAATCTAATCGAATTCTTTCGTCCGCCGCAGCCAATTTTGCACGTTAATGCCATTCTCAAATGTAAATTAAAATATTATCATCAGTAAACACCACATCCACCATTATTTTGTCACGGTTAGCTTCCCCATTCCCGCCACTGTGCTCGGGAATTGCACCTTTGAATTGCCTTATGTGTCACGACGTCTTACTTTTTTCTTACTGTGAGAATAATATCATGTATACGTGGTGTTTTCGGAAGTGTGACAGTAGGCAACTTGAGTAGGAAATTTGAAACGGTCGCGATAGCTAAGATTGCTCTTATTCTGTAGTTTCCGTGGAAGTAGCGTCTTATACAGATACAGATGTGATTCTAGGAGAGGGAATCGCAATCCATTACTGCCTTCCATTCCCTCCAACTATAGCTTGCCATCGCTCTCACTTTTAACGTGCCACAGATGCCTAAGATTTTCATAATATTGACAATAAAATACATAAAATTTGATTAATAAAAAGATTAATTACAATAAAATATGTAAAATATTTTAAAGCAATATTTATGTATTTAACAGCTGACAAACCCGGCATTGCCCGAGTTTTCAGTTTGTCTGTTTTCAATCAGAAACGAAAATAAAAAATTGGAATATCGAAAAGTTTCGTTTCCACGTATTAGTGAAAACACCTTTGAAATTATGAAACAGTCGTGCAAAGAAATATTCATAATGTACAAATGTATAAGTACAGGTCTACCCAAATTAAGAAACATGAAGCTGGCCGTTGTGGCCGAGCAGTTCTAGACGCTTCAATCCGGGACCGCGCTGCTGCTACGGTCGCAGGTTCGAATTCTGCCTCGGGCATGGATGTGTGTGATGTTCTTAGGTTAGTTAGCTTTAAGTAGTTCTAAGTCTAGCGGACTGATGACCTCACTTGTGAAGTCCCATAGTGCTGACAGCTATTTGAACCATCTGAAGAAACATGATCCCGAATAGTTTCTGTACGCTGGGCGCAGCCGCTTCGCGCCTCTATGGTAACGCCTCTTATTAGGCCTATAGACGGTTATAGTTTTGGCCTGCAGCCGTTTGCACTTCACAGTTGAAAGCTGACAAAAGCGCTGCGAGTTGTCAGGGGTTTCCCTAAGTTGTGTCCACTGTAGGAATGGCTTAGTAGTAACTAATAAATGTACTAAAACTTAATGCGAGCGCGGCATTTTTTCACGAATCTCAGCGTTTATGACGTCATACCTCATGAGCTACATGTAGTACAATGTCGTACTTGTGCTAGTACGTTCAGCGGCGTATGTGGACACTGTCAGCGAAATATGTTACGGAGAGAGTTAGCAGCAAAGAAGTAATAATTTTAAACGTCAGGTTATGATGCCACAATCTTTGCAGGCACCTCGGTGTTTATGACGTCATATACTCTACTGATCGATATCGGAGCCAACGTCTTGCTGCATAAATAACCTCTCCAACGTCCACGTAGCGCTTCCCGAGGAGTGCCTTCTTTGTTGGGCCAAACAAATGTAATTCGAAACGTGCGAGTTGCGGGCTGTGCGGTGGATGAACATGAACATTCTAATGAAGTTTTGTGACTTGTGTGAGGCCTTATGTTTTCATGAATAAGGAGACATTTGTTTACACTTTTGAGACGACGAACACGATGAAGCGTTTCTTCCTTTTCCTGAGGGTATCACAGTACTGTTGAGAGTTGATAGTTGCGCCATGTGGGAGAACATAAAACAGAATAAACCATTTAGAATCCCAGAAGGCCGTCTCCATGACTTTAGCAACTGATAATGCGACGTTTTGTTCGGAGGAGAGGTTACGGCAAGTTGAAAGAGTTAAAGAGAAGTGAGAGGGAGGTATTTACGTGTATATGATAAGCCCCTTCCCTCAACAATATCTCTCTCCGTCATACCTCCTGCGTGTTACCTGCGTGTCACTGATCTCATTTGCACTGAGATTGCAGTACACGCGAGGTGCCTGTTTGCTACCAGCGCCCTGAGCGGAGCGCTTAAGTTCTAATAAATGTTCACCAACCTCTGAAGTCTTCTATAGCTGTTGTCCCCTGCGCAGAAAACAGCACGTAGTTCGTGAATCCGTTATCTTGAGGCTGTAAGAAATACGTAGCGAGGAACTGTTATTTTAGAAATAATTAAATTTCCAATCAGTTTGTTTATATGGGATTTCACTAGCTTTTTATTGGCAGAACACGAGAAACTGCACAATTACATTCCACTTTAGTGTCACAAATGATTTATATTCTTCAACAAATTAATCAACTGAATATTTCCGTAATTAGTATCGAACTATTCTCAACAACACATTGCTGCTAAAGTCTTGACTAACACCGACTGCGGCAGACATCATTTCTGCCCACCGACACTGCCGAACCAGCCCTGATCGTACAACGAACCACTTCGCCCGCCATCTAAGCTAGGCGCGCTATCCGAAGATCACCGAAGTGCTTTGTCTGCCTTTTCGTTTAGCAGCTGTTTATTATTCTACTTGTTACTAATACTTGCGAAATAATTGAATACAGCACGGTATTGAAAGATGCAGTAAATTTGAAATGCAAGTAAACCCGCTGTTTGCTAATATTAATAAATTATGATTTTGGCCCGCAACTTTCGAATGCAGTAGCCAGCTACGGAGAAGGACCACAATTTAGGCGGTCTTTCTCACGATACTTGTACCTAACAAATCATTTGTCATCGGTACCTCACACCACATTACTTCATCTTGCAACTGCTACCTTCTCAACTGCTCTAAGAAGAGCTTCCTGTACCTGAAAATGATGGCTGTAAAGCCAGAAATTTTACAAGGTAGTGTGGCGCCACTCCATGGACTTCCGTTTTGTTTCTGGTTCGACGTGATGGTTCATCACGTGTGACTCTACTCGACAAAAAATTGTCGCGATGAGTCTCGTGATGCGCAAGCAATTCCGGACAGATAATGCGTCATTGCTGTTTATGGCCTTTTGTTTGGCGGCGAGGAAACTAGCAGGCACACACCTTCGATTACCCCAACTGGTGGTCGACTGTGTCTACTCTACCAACAGAGACGTCCAGATCCAGTTGAGCAGCGAGATGATTGATTGTGATCCGTCGGTCTCCTCGAATGAGAGTGTACGCATGTGTTAACGTTGCGGGAGTCTCAGCTGTTTAGCGGCCGGCCGGCACACGGGAGATGGGTTGGTAGATTTTTACTATCGTGGTCTTCTTGCACTCGTTCGCGAAAGCATTTTTGTCGTAGTTGAGGAGCTGCAATGTGGCTTAGTATTGGCAGTCAGTCTGTAGTTGTTTATTTCATAACTCCAGCAATCATTCTCATTGCATTACTTACTTGGACATCTATCTTCTGTCCACATGGGCTGCTTATCACAACTGGAGCAAAATATATAGCGACTCAGAAGAAGAGATTAAGAGCTGAGAAAGGTAGGGTGGATGCCGACGCTGCCCAGGTTCACCCGTAAATTTGAGAAGTACGTGGTTCAAATGGCTCTGAGCACTATGGGACTCAACTTCTGTGGTCATAAGTCCCCTAGAACGTAGAACTACTTAAACCTAACGAACGTAAGGACATCACACACATCCATGCCCGAGGCAGGATTCGAACCTGCGACGTAGAGGTCGTGCGGTTCCAGACTGTAGCGCCTTTAACCGCTTGGCCACTTCGGCCGGCTGAGAAGTACGTGTTCATGGCATTGATTGTAATACTACACTACTGGCCATTAAAATTGCTAAACCACGACGATGACGTGCTACAGACGCGAAATTTAACTGACAGGAAGATGATGCTGTGATATGCAAATGATTAGCTTTTCAGAGCATTCACACAAGCTTGGCGCCGGTGGCGACACCTACAACGTGCTGACATGAGGAAAGTTTACAACCGATTTCTCATACACAAACAGCAGTTGACCGGCGTTGCCTGGTGAAACGTTGTTGTGATGCCTCGTGTAAGGAGGAGAAATGCGTACCATCACGTTTCCAACTCTGATAAAGGTCGGATTGTAGCCTATCGCGATTGTGGTTTATCGTGTCGCGACATTGCTGCTCGCGTTGGTCGAGATACAATGACTGTTAGTAGAATATGGAATCGGTGGGTTCAGGAGGGTAATACGGAACGCAGTGCTGGATCCCAATGGCCTCGTATCACTAGCAGTCGAGATGACAGGCATCTTATCCGCATGGCTATAACGGATCGTTCAGCCACGTCTCGATCCCTCAGTCAACAGATGGGGACGTTTGCAAGACACCAACCATCATCACGAACAGTTCGACGACGTTTGCAGCACCATGGACTATCATTTCGGAGACCATGGCTGCGGTTACCCTTGACGCTGCATCACAGAGCGCCTGCGATGATGTACTCAACGACGAACCCGGGTGCACGAATGGCAAAACGTCATTTTTTCGGATGAATCCAGGTTCTGTTAACAGCTTCATGATGGTAGCATCCATGTTAGGCCACATCGCGGTGAACACACATTGGAAGCATGTATTCGTCATCGCCATACTGCCGTATCACCCGGCGTGGTGGTATGGGGTGCCATACACGTCTCGATCACCTCTTGTTCGCATTGACGGAACTTTGAACAGTGAACGTTACATTTCAGATGTGTTACGACCCGTGGCTCTACCGTTCATCGGATCCCTGCAAACTCTACATTTCAGCAGGATAATGCACGACCGCATGTTGCAGATCCGCACGGGCCTTTCTGGATACAGAAAATGTTCGACTGCTGCCCTGGCCAGCACATTCTCCAGATCTCTCACCAATTGAAAAGGTCTGGTCAATGGTGGCCGAGCAACTGGCTCGTCACGATACGCCAGTCACTACTCATGATGAACTGAGGTATCATGTTGACGCTGCATGGGCAGCTGTACCTGTACACGCCATCCAAGCTCTGTTTGACTCAATGCCCAGGCGTATCAAGGCCGTTATTACAGCCAGAGGTGGTTATTCTGGGTGCTGATTTCTCAGGACCTATGCACCCAAATTGCGTGCAAATGTAATCACATGTCACTTCTAGTATAATATATTTGTCCAATGAATACCCGTTTATCATTTGCATTTCTTCTTGGTGTAGCAATTTTAGTGGCCAGTAGTGTAGAATAACAAACTTCTCTCAACTTTGTCAACTTCGTAATTTATACATAAGAACCGGCAGGTATGGTCAGTCGGTGAATGTACGCCTTTTCCTTGATGGAAAGGAATAGAGTTCGTGTGGACAGGCAATCAGTTGAAAGATATGTTTTGTTGAACACAGTTTTTAATTTCTAGAATTATTTGTCGTTTTCTCTGCCTCGTGATGACTGGGTGTTGTGTGATGTCCTTAGGTTAGTTAGGTTTAAGTAGTTCTAAGTTCTAGGGGACTGATGACCATAGATGTTAAGTCCCATAGTGCTCAGAGCCATTTGAACCATTTTTTGTCGTTTTCTAGACTCTTTCTTGTGATGTTACTTTATCGCCTGAAAGTGAGGAGAAATTTAGGAAGTAACATGTGTGAAAAGATAAGGACGCTTTTACTAAAATGTACTTTGTCGGGGAGGCCACGAACATCATGGCACATCTGCCACCCCCTTCGCCCTCACATCCCACCGCCGCACTCCCTTCCCATGTTAGATACACATCTGATGTGGTCACGATACGTGTTGAGTTGGACACTGTCAGTGTTCGCCGGTTTGCTGGCCAAGTGCCGGCACGCTCACGGTGACGCACCTGCGTGGGAGGTTTCACGTGTTGTGTCATGTGGGACAGCACGGAAGACACGCTGCCGCGCCTAATTAATTCCCGGACCGCGTCAGCACTCTGCCGGTTTACACGGGCATAACTCTGCGGTCCCGCTGCGAGGCGGCCCCAAAGTGCGGCGCCGACAGCTGCGCACGCAGGGCGCGAGCAGAGCCCACCTGCCGCTGATTACAATTGCGCGTGCCTGAAAAACACGCGTAATTTAGTCCGGAAACTTGGCCGATAAATAAGACGCCCCACCGTGCGTGCCTGTACTGTCGCACAGTGCTTCCGCGCGCAGCTGGCTGTGCAGTAGGGTGAAGGGAAACTACGTCACCAGGGGGGGGGGGGTCGCAGGTTGTAGCGAGAACGAGACTGGCGGCAGCCGGAGGCCGTGTTTATAGTGTGGCGCTACACGCCGTACCGTGCGCCGCCTGCCCATAGAAGACTCTCCCTTCCACGAGGCAGTGCCACAAGCAAAGCACACCATTATTTATCGCACAGCCGACGAACTTTACACGCCATTGTGTGAATATGGAGTCACGGATTATGTACACATAAGTATTAAAGTATTATCTAAGTAAACATTGAGCTCCAAGTAAATGGAAACAGCTGGGAACTGCTATTTTTGTACCTTTGTTTATCTTATCGAGGGCTGGTTATAATGTTTTAATTGTCAGCTTCAAAAAATAAAGGTACTTAATAAATTTTGAAAGTATCAATGATAAAATTGTTCCACATTAATTATTCAACAAAACTGCATCTGACTGCGTCTGCGAACTTGTTTCGTGCACTTCTCCATTTTGCCAGTATTGAAGCATGTATTTGACCCAGCAATCAAGTTTAAGAGAATAATGCCGTTTGTGCAGTGGCATTAAGATGGTACTGAAAAATTAACTTTTGGCTCTGATGTTTACTATATGAAATTATATCTTGGCTTAACGCCAGATGTGCAATGACATAAAATTAGTTATTTCAAATAACTTTCCTCTGATAACCTTAGTTATACCAAAATGGATTTCAAACCATGAACTGCACATACATATTGTATAGAGGCCTCATTTTCTTTACGTTCTTTCATTGGTGGGTAACTTTACTTTACTGCTCATTTTCATATTCAACACAAGCAAAGGATGTGGATTATGATTCAAGCTGTTAGATTCAACGTTAATCTCAGCACACACACACACACACACACACACACACACATATATATATATATATATATATATATATATATTCACGTTTGGGCCCTACTGGACCACGCGAAGTACAATCACGGGGCATTCAGTTATTTTCTTTTAGACTTTCTCTCTGCACAAATTGTTTTCATTCTCTCGGAATGAGCTCTTTTCCTTTCATCAGACCATGTGGTTCCAGTTTTCTTTGGTTTTTCAGCTTGACCAACTACCCAGTCATATATATATATATATATATATATATATATATATATATATATATATATATATATATATTTTACAAAACGCTTACTGCTTCAAACCTTGGACATACAAATCCTGACTCTGAACATTATCTAACAAAACCCATTTTGAAATCATTATATAGCTTCTCCCATTAACGAGCTTAAGTTTGCTCAGTGTGCAAAAAAAAAAAAAAAAAAAAAAAGCGTAGCGCGAATCCTACCTTTGACGTCACACGGCACGTAGCTGCGACTGCCGAGTTTTTTACTGCTCGCGCCCGGCTCTCTTAACCATCAAAGATCCTCCCACTCAAAGATATTACACTCATTCCACCTTGCGGTTGGCAACTATCGACTTTATTTTCTGGATATACCCTGATCAGACCTTAGCACATACCTTTCACTTTTTGTTTCGCTTCAGTTAAGACTCCAGGGCTGAGAGGCCGTGGTCCGTATCTATATTACTAACCTACTAACCTGGTTCGAGCTTCATGATTCACGCTACTCTTTGAGTATCGACATCTGTAGCTTAACCAAGTAGCGATCTAGCGCAGCAGCTCTGCCACCAGGGGAACCCCCAGTGATCGAGAAGCTAGATTTGTCGCCATCCGTTACGGGTGGCGCGGAAGGCAATGAGTTGTGGGGAGTCGTGGCTGGATATCTAACGTCGATGAACTATACATGGGCGCGTGTCGTGAGAAGTTCTATAAATCCGTTAAATGTCATAGTGTTCGTTTCGGGATTGAGAAACCATCACTATAAAAAGCGAGTCGTTAGCAAACATCGGTAGAAGCAATGGCTGCCTCAGAAAGGTAAAGACAAGCGCAAATAAGAGTGATCGTCAGTACGTGTGCGCAGAAACGTTATAAACGTATACCGTTCCTTATACTGGAGACAATAAACCTCTCAGTTCTATGAAATCAGTGTCTCTTTTCGAATCGTTTTCATCTCTGATAGATGATGGATGAGAATGGTACTATATTTGCAGCATAGTCAACAAAAAATCTTACGAACATACCGTCTGGGCCAGATGCCTTCGTGGCGCCTAAGGATCTTAACTGTTTTACGAGCACAATGGTTCAAATGGTTCTGAGCACTATGGGACTCAACATCTTAGGTCATTAGTCCCCAAGAACTTAAAACTACTTAAACCTAACTAACCTAAGGACACCACACATACCCATGCCCGAGGCAGGATTCGAACCTGCGACCGTAGCGGCCGCGCGGTTCCAGACTGTACGAGGTGCATTCAAGTTCTAAGGCCTCCGATTTTTTTTTCTAATTAACTACTCACCCGAATTCGATGAAACTGGCGTTACTTCTCGACGTAAGCGCCCTGCTGACGTACACATTTTTCACAACGCTGACGTCATGATTCCATGGCAGCGGCGAAGGCTTCTTTAGGAGTCTGTTTTGACCACTGGAAAATCGCTGAGGCAATAGCAGCACGGCTGGTGAATGTGCGGCCACGGAGAGTGTCTTTGTTGGAAAAAGACAAAAGTCACTAGGAGCCTGGTCTGGTGAGTAGGGAGCATGAGGAATCACTTCAAAGTTGTTATCACGAAGAAACTGTTGCGTAACGTTAGCTCGATGTGCGGATGCGTTGTCTTGGTGAAACAGCACACGCGCAGCCCTTCCCGGACGTTTTTGTTGCAGTGCAGGAAGGAATTTGTTCTTCAAAACATTTTCGTAGGATGCACCTGTTACCGTAGGGCCCTTTGGAACGCAATGGGTAAGGATTACGCCCTCGGTGTCCCAGAACATGGACACCATCATTTTTTCGGCACTGGCGGTTACCCGAAATTTTTTTGGTGGCGGTGAATCCGTGTGCTTCCATTCAGCTGACTGGCGCTTTGTTTCGGGATTGAAAAATGGCATCCACGTCTCATCCATTGTCACAACCGACGAAAAGAAAGTCCCATTCATGCTGTCGTTGCGCGTCAACATCGCTTGGCAACATGCCACACGGGCAGCCGTGTGGTCGTCCGTCAGCATTCGTGGCACCCACCTGGATGACACTTTTCACGTTTTCAGGTCGTCATGCAGGATTGTGTGCACAGAACCCACAGAAATGCCAACTCTGCAGGCGATCTGTTCAACAGTCATTCGGCGATCCCCCAAAACAATTCTCTCCACTTTCTCGATCATGTCGTCAGACCGGTTTGTGCGAGCCCGAGGTTGTTTCGGTTTGTTGTCACACAATGTTCTGCCTTCATTAAACTGTCGCACCCACGAACGCTCTTTCGACACATCCATAACTCCATCACCACATGTCTCCTTCAACTGTCGATGAATTTCAATTGGTTTCACACCACGCAAATTCAGAAAACGAATGATTGCACGCTGTTAAAGTAAGGAAAACGTCGCCATTTTAAGTATTTAAAACAGTTCTCATTCTCGCCGCTGGCGGTAAAATTCCATCTGCCGTACGGTGCTACCATTTATGGGACATATTGACAATGAACGCGGCCTCATTTTAAAACAATACGCATGTTTCTATCTCTTTCCAGTCCGGAGAAAAAAAATCGGAGGCCTTAGAACTTGAATGCACCTCGTAGCGCCTAGAACCGCTCGGCCACACCGGCCGGCGCGAGTACAATCCTAGATACACTAAACACTATGTCGGCCGTCCTTGCGTTTGTTCGATTATTGAAGGGGGGAATGGTGCTGCAGTCCTCTATCGTAAACGAGTTTTTGAAAGCTAAGTTTAGATTTTCGGCCTTTCTGTTTATCATCATCAGTTACATTGCCCTTACTGTCACCAAGAGAAGGTATTGAATTGTTTGTAGCGTTCATACATTTTACGTACGCCGGTGCAGGATTTTGTGTACGAACTGATTGCTCGATTATGTCCCATAAATGTTTGATGGAATTCATGTCGGGAATTCTGGGAAGCCAAATCATTCGCTCGAATCGTCCACCATGTAATTTTACATCCTCTAGCGGCGAGCTACGGTACTCAGGTTTCAGTGTGTAGCAGGGCCGCAGGCATGTAGTGCTAACGAACAAAATTACTAATCATAACCGAATGAGAAGTGGGTACGTACATAAAAAAAAATCAGTGGAGCAGGGTGGATGCGTACCGCTGAAGACCGCAGTGCGTGGAAAAGCGTAGAGGATGCCTTTATACAGTAGATAAGTGGCTGTCAAATGTGTGGTGATGTTGATTTATTACATATATTGCTAAACAGTAATAATAATACTGTGGAGTTATTACTGAACAGTTATAAAAATCTCATTGTTTCTAAACACACAAAAATTTTGTTTACCTCTTCATCCTAAGATAATAGCTCACAGATTTGGAACGACTGAGCTACAAACACATTCGGGATTCAGATTCATTTTCTGCCGTTTTCTGAAATCCAGATGTAATGATGAAACTATGTCACTTAGGCAAATGCTATGATAGTTCTGCTACCGGTTTCCTTTCCTATTCTTGTCCAGTAATGACATAAATGACTCCTCATCGTATGCTTGCGTGCCCCCTCCACTAGCCCTGTCACTCATATCCAAAGGTATCTGTCGGTTGTTGAAATGTGAGTAAGGACAGGTTGTTTGGTTGAAATGCAGCCCCGTCCGTCGCCTGCTCTAATCTCGCCACCACGTGGGTGAGTAACTGCCCTCCACGTTAAATGGCGTCCGCCGCTCGTGGTCTCGCGGTAGCGTTCTCGCTTCCCGAGCACGGGGTCCCGGGTTCGATTCCCGGCGGGGTCAGGGATTTTCACCTGCCTCGAGATGACTGGGTGTTTGTGTTGTCCTCATCATTTTCATCATCATCCAGGAAAGTGGCGAAATTGGACTGAGCAAAGATTGGATAATTGTACGGGCGCTGATAACCACGCAGTTGAGCGCCCCACAAACCAAACATCATCATCACCTCACGTTAAATGGCGAACGTGTCTAAACTGATTCGTGAATGCCTACGTCAGCCTGTACAAACATACACCTTCCACAACTGCTAGTCATTACCATTCCTGTTACATTCACAAATCTCTTTCTCTTCACAGTCTTACAGGAGGCGTACGCTGAGCTGACGAAATTCATGGGATAACTCCCAATACCCTGTCGGAGAAGTGCAGCGACTTGACATGGCACGGACTCAATAACTCGTTGGAGGTCCCCTGCGGAAATATGAAGCCATGCTATCCCTACAGCCCTACATAATTGCACAAATGTTGCCGGTGCATAGTTTTGTGTACGAACTGATTAGTTGATTATGCCCCGATGGGATTCATGTCGGGCATTCTGGGAGGCCAAATCATTCGCTCGAATCGTTCACAATGTTCTTCAAATCAGTCGCGAATATTTGTGGTCCAGTGACATGACGCATTGTCATCCACAAAGATTCCATCGTTGTTTGGGAAGAAATATCCGAATATAACCATTTCCCGTCAATGATCGGTTGAGTTGGACCAGAGGACCCAGCCCATTCCACGTAAACACAGCCCACACAATTATGGAGCCACCACCAGCATGCACTTAGCATTGTTAACCACTTAGGTCCATGGTTTCATGGGGGCTGCGCCAAACTCGAACCCTACTATCACCTCTTACCAAAACTGAAATCGACTCACTTGACCAGCCCATGGTTTTCCAGTCGTCTAGGGTCCAATCGACAGGAGAGGAGCTGCAGGCGATGTCGTGCTATTAGCAAATACACTCACATCGGTAGTCTGTTGCTATATCCCATTAACGTCAGATTTTGCCGCACTGGACACGTTAATCGTACGTCTCACATTGATTTCAGCCATTATTTCAAACAGTATTGCTTGTTTGTTAGCACTGCCACTCTACGCAAGCTTTTTAAGAAAAGGCCGTCGGCCACTGCGTTGTCCGTAGTGAAAGACAATGCCTGATATTTGGTAGCCTCGGTCGCCTCTTGATTCTTTGGATCTCGGAATATTTTATTCCCCCCCCCCCCCCCCCCAAATGGAGTGTCCCATGCGTCTATCTGGAACTACATTCCGCGTCGAAAGTCTGTTGACTCACGTAGTGCGGCCATAATCATGTCGGACACCTTTTCACGTGAATCACCTGAGTACAAATGGCAGCCCCACCAATGCACTGCCCTTTCATACCTTGTGTACGTGGTACTACCGCCATCTGTATATGTGCATAGCGCTATCCCATGACTCTGTGTATGTTGACGGCTGTAGGATCGGTGAGCAGTCCGTCGTAGATACTGTTTCTCAAAACTTTCTCAACAGTGTTTCGCCAAAAGAGCGTCGTCTTCCCACCATGAATTCCAATTTGAATTCACGAAGCACGTCCCTGACACCCGCATGTTGACGGAAACTTCCGGTAACATGTCTGGCAGGACGCCTCTGAACTGTGTCGATGTCTTCCGTGAATCTGATGTGGTATGGATCCCAAACACTCGAGCAGTAGTCACGAAAGGGTCACGCTCGTGTTCTACGCGCGGTCTCCTTTACAGATGACCCACACTTTCTCAAAATTCTTCCAATAAACCGAAGTCGATCATTCGCCTTCCCTACAGCCAACATCGCGTGGTCGTTCCGTTTCATATCGCTTTGCAGCGTCATCCCTAATACTTAATGCGATGTCACTGTGCCAAGTGGAACATTACGGGGTTATTTTTCCTGCACGTCTTCATGAACTTACATTTTTGTACATTTAGAGCTAGCTGCCATCCATGGCACCATTCTGTCTCAGTAATCATGTATCCTCCTACGTTCACTCAATGACGACACTTCCCCGCACATTACAGCGTCACCAGCAGACACGTGGTTCAGGAACGTCTTCCCTCATTTACTACTGTTTGAGAGGATGTGGACTATTATGCAGAAGGGCAACTTTCTGGTCCTCCGCTATCACTTAAAAATCAATATTTGTCTGTAGAGATGAAAAACAGTTTCTAGCATATCTACATTTCTTCCTTCTGTAGTGCCTTTCTTCCGGCATCGGCGCATGGTCCTGATGGTTAGGAAACGGATTGCGCGTGGTTATACACTACACCTTCGATATGTTATTGATGTGAAGACTTGTTGTATACCTAACCCCGTTTGTTTTGCATTGATCTGCGCCACATGACGCAGTAAGGACACTGGGTACTGTTTTTAAAGCTTTGACGAGGGTCATTTACCTGCTGGAATATTTTCCATGCGCGGAATCCCCTGTACGCATCGCTAACATGTATCAACTAATCAGAAGATGGCTAAATAAAGGTAAAACGCGTCATTAGGAAGTAATAAAAAAATTTAACACTGCAACCAAGACTGGTTGCTCCTTCATTTTGCATGTTCAGTTCAATGACTGGTCAACCTTGCTATCGCCGTTCCGTTAACCCTCGGGAAGGAACACATGTACCTCAACTGACTGCGTGTAGTGTTATGGCTACGAAAGTAAGCTTAAGTTTTGTAAATGCTTCGGCGTAAAGTCAAGCGCCGGCATTCCAGTCGGAAACGAGAGAGCAGAGACGGCTGCTAAGAAGACGTCAGCCAACTGCACGCTGACCAGACCTCCCTCCAGGACGGCAACGTGACGGCAGCGACATCTATGCGAAAAGGAGACGATCGCCGCGCCGATTGGAGCGGTCCATTTCTACAACAGTACCAAGATTGAGCACGTCAGGACCATCGACTTAGGAACTGTATATACTGAAAATATTTCTTATTTGCATATCCAGGGTGTATACGGCCCGGGACATCCGGGAAATCCGGGAAAAACCCGGGAATTCTTTCATCCGGGACAAATCCGGGGAAAACCCGGGAATTTTTTAGAATTCCGGGATTTTTCATTGTTTTAGATTTCAGTTTTGTGGGTTTGACGTGTAAGATCAGATACGCTGACAAAGAACTTTAGTCCACTACTGCTGAATAATACTGCAGCAATGAAACATAAATCAGAGAATAACACCAAAATAAAAGTTTAGTTTGATAGAAAATGGGTAATTTACACAATGCACAGACCAGTTTGCCGACACCGAAAAGTGTCAAAGGCTTTAGGTCGAAGATTATGCAGTACGTCCGTAACAACTAACGTGCATTCGATGTGCGTGACGTCACAACTGTTTAAATTTCTAACAGATCAACAGAAAATATTACGAATAGTGGCTTGAGATGCGTTACTTTCAAAGTAAATTTCCATGCAAGATGATTTATGTTACGTGTGAGAATGTGCAGTGAATTTCTTAAATCACAGGGCTTTATAACTCTCATTCAAAACGTAACACTTTGAGGATCAGCTATTTGAAAAATGTCGGGCCCCAGAAGATAAGTCATTTATGCCACTATTTAAAATTTTACCGGCACATTTGTATTTGATATGACTTAACATGTAACACACGCTAAAAAAAGACCGAGCTTCAGGTTAGTTTTCATATTTAATGTTGTTCTTTCATAGATAAAAAATTATGCAATCGATGCCAAAAAGTGTAATTGACCTTCAAAAAAATGTGCATAATGTGTTACTGAGCAATGTCACAAGTCTCTTCATGCCAGAACACTTCGACTTTTCTACGCAACTGATAATCATTTTGGCACGATTTTAATTGCCAAATTAGAGCCTGTTAGTTGGCCTACGGACTTCCTATCATTGTAGGACTAATAACAGTGGATGCGAATAGACGATGCAATTCTCGTTCGTACATACACATCTGCTTACGAGTTAACCGATGTAGAAACGCACTTAGCTGAGTTGAGCGAGCTCGGCGTAACTTCGTAACGTACGCGCCGCGGCCTGTCTTTCTCGTAGGCCTCGTGCTCTGAATAACTGCCGTCATTCGCTAGCGAGGTCACGTGACATGAGCTATGACTGGCTGACAAAAGTGCATCGCTCAACGCAATCTCTATTTTAGAGTTTCGGAAGCTACCGTGCTGTAATTTGTGGAATTTGTGTAAATACTTCCGCAATACGAAAATAATTGTCTCGCATCAAACAACTTTCCAAACGCATTGTTTTTCCAGGATTTCGTTTCCTAAAGTCGTGGGACGTCCTCCGCCGGTATAAGACCTTTACGATTCAAAGGACTGATACGTTTTATAGCTCCGAGGGAAACTATACTGTTACTTAACCCGGATGTATTTTCACCCGCTTTATACGCAATTTCATCCGGGAGAAATTGTGTTTTTAACCGGGAAATCCGGGAAAAATCCGGGAATTTTTTTTCTTGTCCACGTAGACACCCTGATATCGCTCTTTGCTTCCGACGCTTCCGTGTTATTGTCAAAATTAAGTATTGCCGCCGGCGGGTGTGGCCGAGCGGTTCTAGGCGCTTCAGTCTGGAACCGCGCGACCGCTACGGTCGCAGGTTCGAATCCTGCCTCGGGCATGGTTCAAAATGGTTCAAATGGCTCTGAGTGTTGTGTCAAGACAAGACAGCCTAGACACAATGTGAGGAAGTCGAATGGCACGCGCTTAAACTCACGCAGGCTGGCGTGAGGTCTGAAACAGGATACGTAATGAATGCTATAAAGAAAAGTACGTAGCTTCTGTAATACTTAACTTTAATCCTCATTTGTAGAACATCGCTCTTGATGATACATTAATAGAATCTCAATATCTATACTGGTAATGGCGCCTTGCTAGGTCGTAGCAAATGTAGCTGAAGGCTATGCTAACTATCGTCTCGGCAAATGAGAGCGTAATTCTCAGTGAACCATGGCTAGCAACGTCGGCTGTACAACTGGGCGAGTGCTAGTACGTCTCTCTAGACCTGCCGTGTGGTGGCGCTCGGTCTGCAATTACTGACAGTGGCGACACACGGGTCCGTCGTATACTAGCGGACCGCGGCCGATTTGAAAGCTACCACGTAGCAAGTGTGGTGTCTGGCGGTGACACCACACTGAGCAATATGGGACTTAACATCTATGGTCATCAGTCCCCTAGAACTTAGAACTACTTAAACCTAACTAAACTAAGGACATCACACAACACCTTTTTTGTAACGTAATAAACTTTTATTTACAAAATAACAAATACAGTGATGAGTTTCGAAGGTACTTTCAATTTTTATTTATGTTAGTTATCGAGTCTTTTTCTTTCTTTTCTGATATGTAAATTTGTTCCAGTTGTATGTTTCGTTATATGTTGTTCGTTTGCAGGTTGATTTACAATGTTGCCCTGATTTGTAAGTCAGAGGGACAGTAAGATTTTCATTCTTTTCAGTTTTGCTTTTTGATTCAATCACTTCTAAGTTCTTTACTTTAGGTAGAGATACTGGTCTGGTGCCATTGTGTACCATGTAACTATTTCTAGAGTTGTCTTATTGGCTAAGGCTTACATCTACGAAACAATGGACAATGACAAACATATATATATATATATATATATATATATATATAGCGAGGTGTCCACGAGATGGTGGTTGAGGGGAAGAGAGCGAGAGAGAGAGAGAGAGAGTGAGAGAGAGAGAGAAAGAGAGAGAGAGAGAGAGAGAGAGAGAGAGAGAGGGTGATAAGGAACACATTTGAGACATAATAAAAAACTTTATAAGTGGCCAAAACATATCCTAGATAAGCTTAAAATGATTTGATAGAAATTGCAGTGCAGAGAGATTGTTTTGTTAGTGTACTCACATAGTCATCTTCGGCGTAGCGAGTGATGTTTCAGACATTTGTATGAACGCTACCTGGGTATGCGCTATATGTGTAGCTGTAGCACACATCTAATAATATTTACACTTTTTTTATATATTTTCCATTTGAGACGACGATATTATTCTTCGTGTCGCACTATTTTACATTTGAAGACACTGTAGTTGCACTGCACAAATTTGACACCGCACTCACTTTCAACACACAAACACTTTGGGAGTGTTGGAGGGTCTCTGCATCAGCGACGACGGGGGCTTGGAGGGCTAAGGGGGGCGTGGCGTGGTGGCGGCGGCGGCGGGGGCGGCGGAGGCGGTCGCGGCGTGTGGGAGCGGAGGGCGTCCTTGAAGGCGGCGTCCAGCGCGATCTGTAGGTAGTTCTGGAACGTCTGCCGGTAGTTGTTTTTCTGCCTGGCTCGCTTGTGTTCCTCCCAGACATCTGTGAGGAACTGCACTGCGTCCGTTTGCTTTTTCGCGGTTACGGCGTGCTCTGTCATCGCGAACGTCCACATGGTCGCGACGCGTTCGGGTCGTGGGAAACATTTTGCAGCCGGGATCGTGAGGGCTGTAGCTTCTATAGTTCGGTGGTCCGCCCTGTTCATATGTGCCACCATTTTTCTGCATGTCTCCCATATCTCCTGACTTGTCGGACATGTGAATCGGTGTTTCACGGAGTCGATCTCGTTGCACGCTTCGCTGTGCGGCGACTCGCGCATGCCGATGCGCGCTAGACGCTCTTCCGTGGGTATGGTGTTGTGTACGACTTTGTACCACGTGTATCTAGCTTCTGGAGGTATGGCTTTTTCGGAGAGATTCTTCTAGACTTGTGGCCAGTCGTGGCCTGGAAGATTCGTCTTTTGTCTTGTTTGCCTCTCAGTGCGCGATAGATTTTCGCTGCTATTCTCATCTCCTTGACTGCTAGGGCGGATGTTATGTAGCTAATGTCCATTATTATCTGCTTCAAGTAGCGCATCTTGAAGGGTATTCTACTGACGTCTACAGGCGCTTCCTCGGAAACTGGTCTGTGTTCCTTCAGTAGAGACGACGTAGTACAGCGTACATTTCTGTCCTCCATTTTTAGGGCAACAGAGCCGCGCATTTTGTTGTGACATCTATCAGACCCAGCTCCCCTTCTTCTCTAGGGAGAGTGCTGGTGGCTTGCGACACTTTGAAAATTTCCCGCCTCCACAGCAGGTAGTACACAGCGCTTCTTATAGACTTCCCTATTTCTATTGGTACGTTTATGACTTGTGCCATGTACCAAGCCTTCGCCAGGATCGTTGCGTTGATCAGCTGCGTTTTCTGATCCAACGTTAGGTGTCTGTTGGCGTGTGTCCTGACGAGCCCTCTGGTGGTGTTCAAGATGTTCCGCCAGTTTTCTGCGGCCATTTTGAGTGGGCGGGCCTACAGATGAACACCTAGCACCTTATATTTTTCGGTCACCTGGTACCATGGTCTGGCCTCTCTCAGTTTGACGTTTCCTATCGGGAGCAGCACTGTTTTTTTTTGGGGTTGGTTTTCGCCCCAGATGCTTTCCCAAATTACTCTATTATTGGGAGGAGTTTGTCGATATCCTCTTTACCGTCCACGAAAATGCTCAAGTCATCGGCATATGCCATTCACGTTACTTTGGTATCTTGCAGCCTGGTGGAGGCAGCGAGTTTTCTGAGGACTGCGTCGAGGGCTACTGTGAATAATGCCATCGTCAGTGGGCACCCTTGCCTCACAGTTTTATTGGCGCAGATGTCCAGCCATTTACAGTTACTCGTGACGTGGGGCATTTGTTAACATGTTTTTGATGACTTGAGAGAATTCGGGGCGAAACCCTAGTCTTGTCAAGGTCTTCAGCAGGTACCGGTGACCGATCCTGTCGAAGGCCTTTTGGAAGTCTACGGAAATGATCGCTGCAGTCGCTCTGTTGGATGCGGCGTGGGCTATAACGTCTCTGTGCGTGCAGACGGCGTCGAAGATGTTTCTGCCCAACACTGCACATGCCTGCCACGGGCTGATTGCTTTCTTGAGGACGAGCTTCATATTTTCCGCGACGCATTTTGCTACTAGCTTGTAGTCCGCATTTAGGAGGGTAATTGGGCGGAAGTCTGTTAACGTTTTTGGCGCCTTAGTTTTCCGTATCAGAGTGATGGTCCCTTCCAGGAACGGAGGTGGTATCTCCTTCCCGTCCAATGTCTGTTATTATTCCACCTACTTTGTCCCAGCAAGTGGCGTAGAATTCTGACGGTAATCCGTCGGCTCCTGGAGCTTTGCCGTCGGCGCAGGTTTTGAGGACGGCTCTGACTTCATCCTCAGACACGGCCTCCGTCAGCAGAGCCTGATTGGTGCTGTTCAGCCGTCTGCGCGTTTCTTCTGGTATTTTTGCTGTTTCTGCGTCGTCTGGTACATCGCCCTTGAAGAGTTCAGAGAAGTGCTCTACTATGTGACGCATCATGTCCCTCCTAGTTGTTATCCTGCGGCCAGCTGCGTCGCTAAGCTCCCTTATAGTTCTGTTTTGTGCCCTCTCCCTCTCTCTATGCAGGTAGTGCAGTGTGGCAGGTTTATCTTCAGTGGCGCCGTGTGTC
Source organism: Schistocerca cancellata (assembly GCF_023864275.1). NCBI lineage: Eukaryota > Metazoa > Arthropoda > Insecta > Orthoptera > Acrididae > Schistocerca > Schistocerca cancellata. The sequence goes on along the minus strand of NC_064631.1, from coordinate 94,626,351 downwards.
TGGCTGCGGGCGACGACGCCTTTCATTTGTTGACGCTTGATATTGAGTAGTCGCGCCTTTATTCCTCTGAATCGCGTGAGAAGCAGGTCGTCGTCTGGAGGACAGCTGAGTGCGTCCTTTAGACACTGCGTGTAAAAGTCTGCCGTGCTCTTCCTCCAGAAAGCCTTCTCCGCACTGTGCCTTATCAGCGTCTTCCTTATTTGTGGTTTCCCAGATGCGACCGACCATTGAGTGGTGGACGGATATTGTTGTCGCGTCTGTAAACTTTCTTCTGGGGTGAGCGCTATCTCCTGCTGTAGTTTGGCGTCACTTAGATGTTGCGTGTTAAGTTTCCGCGCTGATCTTCCTCCTGATATTTTATTCGTTGCCAGCTGGAGCTTGCAAGTGTAGGCACAGTGGTCGGAGAAGATTACAGGGCAGACTACCACATGTGATACAGAGGCGGCCAACTCTCTGGTCAACTCTGTCAAGCCTGCTTCTTCCGCGGTTGTGGAAGTACGTGAATTCTGTTGTGTTGGGGTATAATAGACGCCAAGAGTCGTGTAGATTCAGTTTTCTTACGAGTTCCTGCAGCTCCGTGCACAGATTTGGTACCGGGACTTGATCTTCCGGAGCAGACACGCAGTTGAAATCGCCTCCCAGCACAACATTGCGGTTGTTGCGTGGAAGGAGCGCACAAATATCTTCATTGAAGAACTGGCTTCTGGCCCGCTTGTTTTCTGTACCTGACGGCGAATAGATATTGACAAAGTAGGTCCCAGCTATTTTGATCGCTATTCCGCGGCCGTCAGTCAGGGTCTTGATGTCCTCTGTGTCGATTTCATTCCTCACCATTATAGCAGTTCCAGTTCTTGTTTCTGCGTCTATGTTTGTGCCAGTCATCACGAGGCAGAGAAAATCCCTGACCCCGCCGGGAATCGAACCCGGGCGCGGGAAGCGAGAACGCTACCGCACGACCACGAGCTGCGGACCCTCGGGCATGGATGTGTGTCCTGTTCTTAGGTTAGTTAGGTTTAAGTAGTTCTAAGTTCTAGGAGACTGATGACCTCAGATGTTAGGTCCCATAGTGCTCAGAGCCATTTGAACCATTTTAAGTATTGTCATCGATTCATTTCTTATTAAAACGTTTTAATACGATTTGCTTGAATTGTTGTCTAGCGATCCGAGAAAGCAAGTTTCGTAGACTCCCCATATTCGACGACAAGGCAGGATTCAACTGTAAATGTTTGAGAATAGTATAACTGAGGTGAGATTTGGGTAACAGCTCGGTATTCACCTATTGGGATGTGGGAAACCGGCTTTGAACCAGATACAGCCTGGCCGGTACACTGACCATCGTCGTTAATTCGATCCGAGGCCAGAGTACCTCTCCGTCCCGGAAGCAGCGCCTTAACACGCACAGGTAACCGGATTGATCAGTGCGTAGCATATTGATATGAAAGACAGAAAAAAAACTTTGAATGCATTGAGCACTATTGCAAATGGATGGATGAATGAAGGAATGAAAGGAATAATAAGAGTGAGAGGTTGTGGGTGCGCAAATAACTGCCTGCCTGTGTTGCAAGGCATCGATCGGCCGTTGCTAGGTGTGCGCTGCTCCTCACGTGAGTTGAGGACCATTAAGCGCGGTGCGGGAAGCGCTAGGTAGCAAGTTCGTGCGCCGCCGCCGCTGCCGCCGCCGCCGTTGGCAGGTGCCGTACAGTGCGTGCATTAACATAACGCCGCGGCGCCCGCTTCTCGCCACACACGGAAACCCCGCGCGTTCGTGTCCCCCCCGGGCTGTTTTATTCTTTATCGAATCGTCCCCGCCGCCCGGCCCTTTCAGCGACGATTTCAATTTCCTCCCGCGGCCGCGTCACTTAAAATATGCTGACATCCCGGCCCTTTCCGGCCGCGGCCGTGAGAGCGCACCACGTGACTGATGCACAACGTGACGTCATCTATTGCCGACACTTTGCATGGAAACGAGATCCCATTTAATGCTGCGCTTTTCTCCCCCTTTTGTCTTCGATCGGCGCGCCCCCGGGTCGCTGCCTCCCGCTTCGCGACCCGCCTGCATTTAGCTTCGGCGCTCTTCTCTTTTTTTTTCCTTTTTTTTATCGTCGGTTTCTTTGGCGTCTAGTGTGCTCGCGGCGTACGGTTCCCCTCTCCGTATGCCTACCAGTCGCGGCGCTGACAGCGGAGCGAAAAATGTCATACTCCGAGGAGTGCGGCGCGCCGAGAGGTCGAAACGTGCGGCAAAAGGTTGAGCTGAACGAGCGGGCGGCCCTTTCTCTTACTTTGCGGCGCTGCTGCACTTCAGCCTGGATACGTCGCGGGGCGGCCAACCCGCGTAAAAATGTCGTCACATTTTGTACGCTCCGGTTCCGCGCGCCATGGACGCCTATGAAATGTTCTTCAAACTTCGTTTGCGGAAATATCGGTACAGAACACACGTAACGGAACGAACTGCTTTCTTTGCACAGTGGCAATTGTCTCACTATTTGTACAAGTTAGAATTTTGGAAACGCAAGAATCTTATGCGCAGGTAAGAGGCGAGGTTTGAGACAACTGCTACTGTAGCTCTGCGCCAAGCTCGCTTCGTTATGGTTCGACCCAAAAGTGTCACTCTCTTTAAAAAAGAAAAATATTTTGCTTTCAAAACAATTTCAAGTTTTTTGAGAGAACAAAAACCGTGCACCTTCGTATGAACATACAATGTCATGCTCACCAGAAAAGGTGCGAAATTTATTTAGCTGCTTCCAGAATGATTCTTTCGCTCAGCAACGGAGTGTGTGCTGTATTGAAACTTCTTTCCAGATTAATACTTTTTGTCGGGCCCACAGTCGAACCCAGCAACTTGTCTTCCTCGGGCAGTTCTCTTACTAGCGGAACCATCTAGGCACTACCCACGACTCGCCCTCAAGGGCTCACTTCGGCCAGTACTTCTGCGGCCGTTGAGTGACGCCTGGATACTCAGTCGTTTAAGAGCGTTTGCCAGCGAATGCTAGGCTCCGGGTTCGAGTCCAGATCCGCTACATAGTTTTAACCTTCCAGGAAGATTCAAAACAGTGAACACACCAATGTAGAGTCAAGGATTCGTTCTGGAACAAATCCACTAGGCTGTGGCTAAGCCATTTTTCCGCAATACCGTTCCTTCCAGGAGTGCTGGTCCATCGAGGTTTGTAGTAGACAGTCTTAATTTCATAAGTTTCGGGATTGCAGCCGGAGGATGTACACTTCTTGCTACCATATTTCGGCTGACAACCAATCAGCCACTTTCAGGTGACTGTTTGAAAGACTTACCTGGAGATGGCTGAACGAATGTCAGTCGAAATATCGTAGCAGGAAGTCGACGTCATCCAGCCGCAATCCCGAAATTTTCCTTGAATACTCATTAGAGTAGGGAAACTTCAACAATCAGGGCAATCTGAGAAGTTTGGAAAGTATACGAGAAGTAGTGGTTTATGAGTGCCCCCTTTTCGATGATATAGCAGCCGCACTAAGCCAACAACTACCAAGTAACAACACCTATGACCTACTCAAACAAGAAGAGACCTTTCAGAGACTGAACACGCTAGCCAACGAGGTATCACAAAAAGTATTAACAACTTTCCTGAGAGACCTTCGTGACTAGTTAGCTAGAAATCACCGATCGCGTCCACTACTCCAGTCCCGTACCGCCTGTTCGTGGATAGGTCGACTTAACAGTTGGAATCCGCCACGTGCAGGACTAGGGGGACTGGGGTGATCTTCACGAACTAGACAACGCACCGACTATGACGTAGAATAGGTAGTAGATTTTAGTTAAATAGAATAGGATAGTAGATTAGGAACCTGCCCTGTGCCAGGGGCATGCTCATAGGGATTAGCTCTATGAGCCAGGCAGCCAAGTAGGTTTATATTAACACTGGCACATATGTAACGCTGCAGGCAGTCAACACTAACCACTCGTAGATATTAGAAATTATGCTAACACTAGAAGTAGTCTGCCCATTAATAAAAATGTAGTACTGTCTGTAGTAAAGTGAAATGTAGTAGCTGCTATTATTATAACACTAAGAAAATTAAGAACCACTAATCAGTAAGGTGGTGGGTTACTTTGTATAATTATTATGGAAATAAAGTTTTTTTTAAAAAAAAGTAATGGCGCAAATGAATCTTTGACAGCGGATCGTGAGTCCTGCAGTCGGCAAGAACTTTGCCTAAAAATCGCATGGTTGCCGGTTCTAGCATCGAACTGGAACAAGTGGTGTTGCTTGGCGGAACAAAAAGTAAACAGTCAAACGGCGTACAGCAATCGGTACAACGCGGCAGCTGCAAACTGCACTGGTTTATTGCTTAATTCTGCACTATATGATACTGTTTACAAATAATTCTTTTAATAATACTATGCAAATATTGGTATTGTTCATTCTAAATTAAGGGAGATTGTTTTCCGTGTTTTGTACTGTATAGAATCAATCGTGATAAAACACTAATACTGGCAATAGTTAACTGAAGGACAATCAAACTAATACTGTGTTTCACCAGCGAAGTGTGCGAGCAGACAGGAAGGTTTCAATTGAATCTCAAAACATTTTGTTACACAGAACGCGCTTCATGAATTAATCAGGCAATACTCTAAGCTCCGGAAAGAAACTGCTGATCTGAGCACTATCCATAACAGAAATCGAACTCTGCTTCCGCTATCAGAAGTTTTCGTATCCCATCTCACGAGAAGTTCCGTGCAAAATTATGCTTTGTGAACCGCAAAATGAATATTTAATGTAGTGATAATTACCGTCATATTAGTTAAATAACAGAAAGTGCAAAGTAGGTTTCATTCTATATGTATTGGTTCCTCAAACAGAAAACACGTTGTTTTTAGAAATAGAAATAGAAATCCACAGTATTAATGTGGAACATTATAATATGTATTTCAGTTTGTCACGTTTCTAAGGTCCTCCCAAGTACAGAAGATATGTACCGTAAATATTATATTTTGTTGGAATTAGAGATACAATCTGATATTTCGTAGGGAGCATTTTTAAAGTGTATTTCAGTATCAAGTGACCGTATGCAGCTGACCTTGGTGTATGTCATAATAGTGTGCAGAATCCTTAATACATATGTAGTTTAAATTACCAAATTTACTGATCTTGTCCGTACAATTTTAGGTAATACTGATGTTTCCAAATATAAGACAACAATCTATGAAGGAGGGCAATAAATTCTCTAATGTATACAGTGCCCTGCACATCATTATAACGCACACTGAGGTCAGATCTGTAATAACTGTAATGATGATTTAACTTACATCTTTCCGGTATGCTGCTTTATCATCTACCCTTGTGCAAAGCTCATACAAATATAATACGTTTTGATTTATGTATTTATCTTGTTGCAATGTATTCTTACATGTTTTAGTACTGATGACAGTCACCCAGTGGTTGAAATTTACAAGCGCAAGAAACAAATTATTACCGAAAGTTGTAGCACATTTGCTCTACTATAAATGAACACAGTCGCTGAGAACATCCGTCCCATATGGAATCAAATTTGACTCAGTGATATGATTAAGATCCATGAAGCCTTTGAGCTAACTTTGCAGATTACTCTTGTTTTTCATACTTGTGAATCCTAAGTACTTCTGAGAGGCTTCGAAACTATGAAAGCTGAGTGCTCTGAAACGCAGAAATTGTTTTTTCCATAAATCTGAGGCGTTCACGATATTGGGTGAGACACATTGGATAATCAGTATCAATACGGTCACACTGCGCAGGTTTTATCACAATACCCACCAGACGGTTCTTTCTGGGTGGTTTCTAATGAATGTCAGACAGTATATTTCACAAACTTGGTGTTCTATGGAGAGCTCATGCAAAGTCTTTTTTCAGGCCAAAATTCTTCTTCAGTTCACTTTTATTTTGTCATAACCAGTGAAAGAGTTTCTAATTTTTATTCTGTTATTCATGGATTTCGCTGTGACAGAAAGTATACTTCAGTCGCAGTTCCATAGCTTGATGGATAAATGGTCGAATAGCCCACATTGGCGTTACAATGGGACGGGAACACAAAGGTCCAAAGACCAGTGGTATGTTAAACTGTCCAGCCACATTATGGTTATTAGCTGGATGTCCGCGCTGCGTAAACGTTCATCTCCAACTCAAAACCTCAGTTCACAATCAGGTAAGGATACAAATTGATACAAAACAAAGGCTGCGCCTTACATTGATAGATAGGGCATTCTGTGATCCAGCCTTGAGGAAAACTGAGCATCCCTGCAATAGGAATTAGTAGAGTGACTGGGACCAAGCGTCTGGAATAACACGTGTTAGTGGATACACTCCGGTCATCATTAGCATTTCCTACTATTTTCGCGATGGAATTTTCTCCCAAGTCCGTGTGACAGCAATTAAATTAGAAACTGCTTGAAGGAGAGCTAATGAATCCTTGTTCTAACAGCAGTGGTGTGAACTACCACGCCAATAACTTTTGTGGTGGCATTTAAGAGCCCACAGTCCGCTTTGAAATTCTCCACTAGCGTACCACACTTGAAACATCAAACGACAGCGTCGAAACTTCACAGCTGACGACGATCTATTTTCTAATGTCAGATCAATGGTTATTTACATAGTCGAGTAAATACCGCTCCTTTCAAGGCAATTTACTGACGCGGCAGCAGTTTTCCAACAGGCCACGGCGTACCAAAGAATTCGGGAGGACGACTATTCAACACGCGCCCGGCAATCCTTGTGTGATTCCCCTAAATCGCGCCAGGCAAATACCAGGATGGTTCCTCTGAAACGCCGATTTCCTTCCTCATTCTTGAAACAGTGCGAGCTTTTGCTCCTCTTCTAAAGCCTTAGTGCCGATGGGACGTCATATCGTAATCTTCCTTCCTTCTGTAAAATAAAGAACAACCGCCTTCAGTCACAAATTGTGGTTTTATTTCAATTCAGGATGCATTTATAGCCGTGAGGGCTCATTTTCAGGTTATTTGACAGTCTACATCATATATTTCCAAACTTATGATAATTATGGTCCCAGTAACATTGGATTGGTATATACAAAGTGGCACAATGTGAATATAAGTTTACCAAACTAAGACAGACAGAGAAATAACTTACTGTTTGAAATAGTGGATACATTGTTTCGAAGTACTGTATGAACAGAGATATACACTTTGTGGTTACTAGTGTGCTGTAGAATGGAAAATTTATACATTTATATACATGTATGCGTCTACTCATACAAAACTGTGTGGCTATTACTAGAAGCAGTGAGCTATTTTTTCGATTTTATGTTCACAATACGCCACTTCGTAACACACCAAAGCGATTTTTCTAGGACCAGAATTACCCTAAATTTGAAAAACATGATGTAACTGTCAAAGAACCTGAAGATGAGCCCTCAGCGCTCTAAATGCATCGTGCATTGGAATAAAATTACGATTTGTGACTGAGGACGGTGGTTGTTTATTTTACGAAAGTAATGCAGTCATGAAAGAAACACTGACTGCAATGGATAACAATAAATTCCTTCCTTTTTCCCTACCGGAAGTCAGTAAGCGGGCTAATGCCTAGCACCTTAAATATTCGATTTTCGTAATGGACGAAACTGACCACCAAACAAATGTTGTTGTTGTTGTTGTTGTTGTTGTGGCCTCCACGCCGAAGACTGGTTTGATGAAACTCTCCTCGCTAGTCCGTCTCGTACAAGCCTTTCAAAAAATGGTTCAAATGGCTCTGAGCACTATGGGACTTAACATCTGAGGTCATCAGTCCCCTAGAACTTAGAACTACTTAAACCTAACTAACCTAAGGACATCACACAACACCCAGTCATCACGACAAGCCTTTCTTTCTCTCAATAACTACTGCAACCTACTCACAGCTGAACCTGCTTACTCTATTCAATTCGTGGTCTGTCTGTACTACTTTTGTCCGCCACATTTTCCTCCGTTACCAAAACGACGGTCCGTTGATGCCTCAGGATGTGACCTGTCATCCGATCCCATCTTTTAGTAAAGCTGTGCTACGAATTTCTTTCCTCGCCATGTCGATTCAGTTATCCCGGGTATCCACCTAAACTTCAGGATTCCTCCGCAGCACCACGTTCCCAAAGCTTCATTCTCTCTTTGTCTGACCTGCTTGTAGTCCACGTTCCACTGGCGTAAAAGGCTACACACCAAGCAGATATCTCCAGAAAAGGCTTTCTAACACTTAAATTTATTTTGTTGCCGTAACCTGGAGTTATGTAGTTTCAAGAATGGCTCAGTTAGCGGAAAGAAAGAAACAGCGTTCGCATGGATTTTTTGGCTGGAAGATCTAGACAGGTTATGTTCAGTTACACCGCAATGGTTTTTCTTCCTCTGCGCACGATGGCCTCCTTTTCGTGTGCCATGTGACGGTTGCGACTTAAGTGTATGTGTTGAGTGTTGGTGGCTGTAATTTGGAGAGGTAAGGGAGAACTCAGTGCCAGCACATAATCTACAGTCTTCTCCTATGGAATAGTACCAAGGGGGGGCGGGGGGGCAACGAGCTTAATGTCTCCATCCGACGGACGAACGACCGTCAATAGTGTCTCATGTCCTCGCTTCACTAGCCACTGCGGAGAGGTTTAATCCAGCGTATTGGCGCAAGGTATGGTGTTCGGAAACTCCTCTCCATGCGGCCAAAAAGTGACTTTGAAAATCTCTGCCGCCATCACGATTCGAAGCGTCGAAGCGACTGCTTCCGAGTCCAGCGCCAACGCACAGGCGTGTATTCTGTACGGCGTATCTCATTTAGCAAAGAGCGGAAGCGTCTCCATGCCACGGATCACAGATTCTTGTATCCGTCTCCAACGCCGTCTATATTCCTCAAGCCAATTTATAGTGTGTAATGGAAAGAACTGCTGGTACCACTGTCTCCAACCCCCCTACCCTCCTCCTTGCTCCATTCGTGAATGGTGTGTGCGAAAACGATAGCTGGTAAACCTCCTTACCGAGCGAGGTGGCGCAGTGGTGAGCACACGACGGTTCAATCACGCGTCCGGCCATCCTGATTTAGATTCTCCGTGATTTCCCTAAATCCCTCAAGGCAAATGCCGGGATGGTTCCCTCGTAAGGGCGCGGCCGACATCCTTCCCCTTCCTTCCCTAACCTCGCTGCCTGGTCTCCTCCACCAAAACAACAAACAACAAACAACAAACCTCCGTATGAGCGCTAATTTCTTTGTTTTCCTCACTAAGGTCATTTCGCGAGCTGTATGTGGGCGAGAGTAACATGGTGCCCCACTCTTCGCAGAACGTACGCTCTCAAACGTACAACAGCCAACCTCTAGCACAATGCCTCTCTTGCAGTGTCTGCCACCAGAGTTCGCTGGAGCTACTCTGTAACTCTCCCGCAACGAGTAAACGATCCCGTGACGAAACGCACCGCACTTTGTTGGATCTCTCTAATTAATCCTGCTTGGGACAGGGCCTTAGACAGATAAATAGTATTAAAGATTCGGTCAAATGAGTATTTCGTGGATAAATTACATAAATTACGTTTTCTTGGGATTCTCTCAATGTGTCTCAGCTTGGCCTATGCTTTTCCAGCCGTTTGTTTTAAGCAGCCACTCTACTTTAGGTCAATCCGCATGGTTACTCCTGTGTTTTATGGTTGCTACCGTTTCTCACAAGTACTGTCATCGAACAGTAGTGGATACCTTCGCCTATATTGTCGTAGTTTTCGTTTTTTAGTCAACAGTGCCGTTTGTACCAACCTCTCTGAGTACCACCTGTACTGCATGACCTCAGTTATTTGTTGGACGTATTCCAATCTGGACCCTCTAGCCGGCCAGAGTGGCCGAGCGGTTCTAGGCGCAGCAGTCCGGAACCGCGCTACTGCTACGGTCGTAGGTTCGAATCCAGCCTCGGGCATGGATGTGTGTGATGTCCTTAGGTTAATTAGGTTTAAGTAGTTCTAAGTTCTATGGGACTGATGATCTCAGAAGTTAAGTCCCATAGTGCTCAGAGCCATTTTTTTACCCTCTAGAGCTCCCTCACCTATCATGAATAGTATTACCTGGCATTTTTACACATATCCTATGATCTTGCCTTTTCTTTTGGTCCATATTTACGTTATTTACGGTACTGTGGAGAGCTTCCCCCCTCTTTGCCTTATCAGTCCACGTAATTTACAAGATCCTTGTACAGCGCAACATCGCAAACGCTTCGATTCCCTTCTGTTCCAATTTTCCCACAGTCCACGGTTGAGTTCTATACAATTCCGTATTCGTAAGGTACATTTTTCAGAAATCTGTTCCTCAGATTAAGGTCTATATCTGATACTATAAGGCATCCCATAACCAACAGTGCCCTCTGTGGCTGCGCTGTTCTGTTTTTTATGTCCTCGTTTCGTTCGTCATATGTTATTTTTCTTTAGACAGCATAATTCCTTAACTTAGTCTACAGTATGTTCACCAATTTACGCACAATACGTCACATTTATTTACTTTCAGAGTCAAATGGCAGTCCTTGCATCAAAGCCCGATCTTGTGCACATCTTCCTACTTTCCGTTACAGTCTTATGGCGTTGTTACCCTCCTACAGACAACAGCATCGACCACAAATGGCTTCGTGGTGCGCCTAGTATTATCCATCACACCATTAATGTAAAAGGTAACGACTCTCTAACATTTCCTCGGGGGCAGCTCTGACATTACCTTTACATCTCTCGATTTTATTCCTATTAATCCAGGATAATAAACTGTACGGCAAGCACTAAAAGACCAGCATTCCGAAGGAAGCCAAACAAGCGGACTGCATGACGTCCTCCACGAGAAGCAGATAGCAACTGCGACTGTTGTGGTCCCCAGTGGGGGGAGGGTGGTGGTGAATGAGGGGTTGTCGAGATACGGGTGGGGTGTGAGGGGCGGGCTGGAGCGAGACTGGAAGAGGCACCCGCTCCCAATTAAGCGCTGGAGCGCCCTCCAGAGCCTCACCCGTGGCAGTGATAACGCATATATTGCTGTGCTGCCACACTGTTCCGCAAAGAAAGCGACAGCCAACTACATGCCAGTTCTTCAAGTCAGTCGGCATGCCGGAAACGCGTCAAGTTGGACTAAAGTTACGGAAGTACTGAACCTGTCGATACCACCATGCCTTTCCACTTCCTGACGTCATCATTGTTGTTTGTTGATGTTGTGGTCTTCAGTCCGAAGACTGGTCTGATGCAGTACTCCATGCTACTCTACTCTGTGCAGGCATCCTCATCTCTTGGTCTCCCTCGGCGATTTTTACCCGCCACACTTCCCTCCAATACTAAACTGGTAACCGTTGATATCTCTGAGTATGTCCTATCAACCGATCCTTTCTTCTAGTCAGGTTGTGCTACAAATTTCTTTCCTCATCAGTTCTATTCTGTACCTCCTCGTTAGTTACGTGATCTACCCATCTAATCTTCAGCATTCTTCTGTAGCACCACATTTTCAAAGGTTTCTATTTTCTTCTTGCTAAAATGTTTATCGCCCTTGTTTCACTTCATACGTGGGTATCTTCCGTAAAAATACTTTCATATAAAACTTCCTGAAATTGTAATCTGAATTCAATGTCGACAAATGTCTCTTCTTCGTGTCGCTGCCAGTCTGCGTTTTATATCCTATCTACTTCGGACTCACCACTAATTTTCTTGCCGAAATAGCAAAACCTGGAAATTACTTTAAGTGTCTCGTTTTGTAATCTGATTCTTTCAGCATCACCTGATTTAATTCGACTGCTTCTCATTATCCTTGTTTTGCTTTTGTTGGATTTCGTCTTACATCCACCTTCCACGACACTGGCCATTCCGTTCAACTGTTCCTCCAAGTTCTTTGTTGTCCCTGACAGAACTATAATGTCATAGGCAAACCCTCATGTTTTTGTTTCTTCTCCAATTCCTTCTCCAAATTTTTCTTTTGTTTCTTTTACTGCTTGCTCAATTTACACACTGTGTAACATCTGGGAAACGCTACAACCCGGTTTCACTCGATTCTCAATCACTGCTCCTTTTCGTGCCCCTCGACTCTTATAACTGCCGTCTATGTTTCTGTACAGATTCTATATAGCCTTTTGCTTCCTGTATTTGGCCACAGCTACCTTCGTCGTCATTATTACAGACATAAACATTTCGTTTAAATCTAATATAGATCAAATATACGCCGTAGCACCTATTATTGTTATTTTCATGACATTACGTACGTTGCCTTGCCAACTGCAAATCAGTCACCTTCCAACCTCCCCTAGACCTCGGGCTACTTTACAGGCCTATCTGTGACTAGACAGTCTACATACAAAAAAAAAAAGAAGTAATAACAATATTGACCATGCTGTTTACTAGCTCAGTTTGCCTATCTGTTACATCACACGCATGTCATTATCTCTTGATTTTAAGTGGCAAAGTGGCTTTGGAATTCTGATGTCGTATGTGTTCAGTAACATGAAGTAGTAAATTAACGTTTTGAACAACGTTAAAAGATGCGATGATGAAACAGCCAATGTTCTGTTGGGACTGAGTGATTGGTAAATGTATGTTTGAAGAGTGGGAGAAATGAAAGAATTTTCCTATGCATCATGTAAGATTATGCAAGATAACCGAAGCAAGAAAGACATCAACAGTAGATTCACACAGGAAAAGAAAGGCTTCATTAGTAAAAGAGCCGTATTGATATCAGAAACTGATAGGAAAGAAGTTCCTCAAAATGTACTTCTGCAGCACAGCAACGTAGGAAAGTGAAATATGAGCAGTCGAAAACCTGGAGAGAAAACACTGAAAGGGTTAAAATGAAGTACAATCAACGAATATTAAAAATTAAATCGACAGATGACGTAAGAAATGAAGAAGTACGAACATAAATAGAAGAACACAAATAGAAGTCTGTAGAGAACCTGTCAGGTTAATGTGATTTCTGTTACTGCTTACAAATATTTTAACTTGGCGCCATAAGAAGCGGTAGAACGGAAATGTAATAAGGCAGACGGTGAATAGGATACGAAAAACATATTCTAGAGGATTTTGGGTGCGGTACTTAAGTAGACATAAAAATGTGAGCACAAGGTAGGAGGGTATCAGACTAGTAGAAAGAGTGATTATTTTTATAAAATAATAATAAAGGAAGATATGTCAGCCTCGGCGTAGCCCAAGGAACTGTAGTGAGACCGTTATTGTTTGTGATATACATAGTGAGCAACTTGACACTGGCACAGAAAATATTTTATCCATACTCAGACTGACAGTCAAACTTACACTATCCTCACTCGGGACAGCTAATCTAAGTTAGGCTCCGTAACTTAAAGTGAATCAAATATTGTCCGGACCAGTTTCATTTCCCTCATGCTGTATTCAGGGTGTCCCACGAGGAACGGTCAACATTCAGGGATATGACAATAACGATCATTCCAAGCAAAATCTCTGATAAAAAGTCTCAAAAAGGCGTACCGTATGAGCTAAGAGCACTACTCCATCTTCGATACTGTGAAGCATATGTCTTCTACTGCATCTTCTTTCCTTTCCATTTTTTGACAGGGGGTAGTATGGAGCAAGCAAGAAAAAAATGTCCAGTAAACATGAGTTCTAAAGTGCGTATCTTAAGAGTTTCATGAGCACTTGCTCATCGTCGCTGTTATGAAATACATGTCTTCGACTGAACAAATACCAGTAGCTGTCAAGGTATGGGTTGTAGAGCCCATGTATACTAACTAGACTTTTTGGCTTCGAATGATCGCTCCTGTCATGTCCCTGAGTACTGATCATTTCTCCTGGCAAACCCTGTATAATGCTATTGTATACACGGAAGGCTTTTCTATACAGGGAAGTGACAAACGCCAAAATACTGTAGTAAAATTGTGGGAGACCTGCACGGGGGCAAAGCAAAAGATGACGATTAGCGAGTGAACAGGTGGAATGGTCCATAATTAGTTTGTAGCAAGGACAGATGTCAGACAGAATTACATAGGAGTAATTCTAACGAAAAGTAATCCAACCACGGAACTTTCTTAAAAAGAAATTTGAAAATTCTTTAACGTTGTTCGTCGTCTACCACCCGTATCAGCTTCCGTCAAGAAAGGAGCGCCATACAGACGTTCAACTACCTCCAGAGTCTGACTCTACAAGAGATGCGTCCGGCATCATGGAGGAGCTTACTCTTAAAATTCCGCGAGCACACATTTCAACAGCAGTCAGGCATGTTACACATTCTGTCGTATATGTCACACGAAAAAAAAAAGAAGGAACGGTAAGATCAGGGAAGTTCGAGACTACATTGAGGCTTCCCACCGGTTGTTCTTCCAGTGGGTCATTCGCTACTGATATACGACGGGACTTTAAAAAATATGCTACACATTATTATGGCACGCCAAGTAACTTTTATTGGCTTCAAAGTGACACATTAGTTTTGAACACAATCTTGATGTCCCTGTAAATGAAGGTCCGAACATTTTACCAGTCATTCGATGCCTCGACAGTAGAGATCCACTCCACCGTCGCTGAGCCATTCGATAATTACTGTGTGAACGTCCACATCGTCGGAAAATCTGCAATTGATGCGAAACATTCCCTAATTACCTGGACGCAGTTGTCCGTGACCGATGTCGGCGGCCTTCCTTCCCGATCAGCTCCACCCACGACTGCGCTACCTACTCAAATAGTTTGCACCATTTCACTACGGCTCTGCGGGATGCTGTACTTGGTCGAATATCACGTTAAATCTGGGCAGAATCTAGACGCTTTCCCCCAAGAATCGTGCTGTCCAGCGTACTTCAACTATGGAGTTGCTGCGCCATTACACTCCCACGCCGTGAATCACTTATTCTCCATATTGCAGCAGCATTTTCTCTGCAGGAACCCGGAACATGTACCCTCTTCTGGCAATAATAATGTAATAAAATTCTCTGAGACGGAAGAGGTTTTGTCCGTGAGTCAGGAGGGATTTAGAAAGCATCACCATGGGAAATTCTGCTTGCTCTTTTGTCGCACGATACCGTGCGCACCTGGAGGAAGGGTAACAGGCAGAGCCCATACTCTGCACAGTGTTAACGAAGTTCGGAGCATGTGAAATGTGAATGTTTCGAAGACTTCTTAAGTACGCCGTCCTCGGTGGCCGGTGTTCACCGAAGGCAAGAGTGTCGTCTGGAACGGCCCAAGGAAATGTGATAGGACCGCTCTTGTTCCCTACATACGTAATGGACCTGATGAATAGATGATCAGAAATCTGCGACTGTTTGCTGATGACTTCGAAAGAAATTTTATTTGGTGTGAAAAATGAAAACTTATTATAAATGTAGAAAAATGTAGGTTAATCCAGATGACTAAAATACCAACCCCGTAATGTTCAGCTGCAACATTAGTGGTGTGCTGCTTGTCAAAAGTAGCGTTAATTCAACATCAAGGAGCCGGCCGCTGTGGCCGAGCGGTTCTAGGCGCTTCAGTCCAGAACCGCGCTGCTGCTACGGTCGAAGGCTCGAATCCTGCCTCGGGCATGGATGTGTGTGATGTCCTTAGGTTAGTTAGGTTTAAGTAGTTCTAAGTCTAGGAGACTGATGACCTCAGATGTTTAATAACATCGGTAATTATTATCTGTACGTAAAGGTGGATGTTACATGTTTACATCTGCATTGGTTCAACAATGGTTCAAATGGCTCTGAGCACAATGGGACTTAACTTCTCAGGTCATCAGCCCCTAGAACTTAGAACTACTTAAACCTAATTAACCTAAGGACATCACACACATCCATGCCCGAGGCAGGATTCGAACCTGCGACCGTAGCGTCGCGCGGTTCCAGACTGTAGCGCCTAGAACCGCTCAGCCACTCCAGCCGGGCCATCTGCATTGATACTCACGTTTAGTTGGAGGTGACAACCATATTGAATCTGTAGTAAATTTTTTTTCTGCCATGTCGTGGTAAGTATAATATTTTTTTTGTTGCGAAACGTAAAAACTACGTTTTCCACAGATATTTTTACAGTTCTTTACTATGATGCTATATTTTTACAAAGTATATACATCTTACCAGAGATGTAGTTATATTTCGTTCACTTGTTTTCCTTTGAATTTCATCTATGGTCTGGGTATGTTTTGTTTCCCATATAACTATCCTTTTTAGTATTCTATTAAGTCAACAAATTTTTAGAGATATTATTGATGTTTAAAATCTATGTATTCATGTAGAATTTCGTGTGGATTTTTTTTTATTTTTGTATGAATATATACTTCCCGTTCTCTTAGATTGTTCATAGAAAGTCCTTTCTACAGTCTGTGTAATATTTCTAACGTAGTTTCAATTTTCTCGGTTTTGTGTTGTTGAGTTTTCGGATGTAAACAGAAGCTTGACAGATTACGATCTCTGTTTTTAGTGTGTTCTTTAAATCTGGTGTTAATGTTCAAATGTGTGTGAATTCCTAAGGGACCGATCTGCCAAGGCCATCGGTCCCTAAACTTACACACTACTTAAACTAACTTGTGCTAAGAACAACACACACATCCATGACCGAAGGAGGACTCGAACCTCCGGCGGGAGGGGCCGCGCAATCCGTGACAGGACGCCTCAAACCGCGCGGCCACTCCACGCGGGCTCTGGTGGTAAAATTTCGTCCAGATTGGCAAGTATAGAGATTGTTGCAATCGTCACAGATGGTTTTGTGTACTCCAGAAGTGCCATATTCTGAGCCTTTGATTGTGCTTGAACGTAATTTCGTTATAAGATTGTAATTTGTACGAAAAGCCATTTGTATGCGTGTGGATTAAAACAGTGCATTGGGCTTAATTGGTATTCGTCCTAAGTAAACTGCAGGTATGTTGATTGTTCCGTCTTTTGTTAAGGTTCCTCTAGTAAGATGTATGTCATTATGTATCGTGATGGTTTGCGTTTTGTGTGTTTTTTGTGTAATTTGGTTACTGCATCTGGAGCATAATCATTTTGTAAGTATGTAACAGTGTTTTCAGTTTTTGTGTAGCTGGTTGTTCTAGAGGTAGATTGATTACTCTATTAATATATGAGTCGTTGAAGGTATGTTCTTGTGTTTTAGGGTGGCAAGAGTTGGAATTTATTATATTACCTGTGCTGATAGGTTTTCTGTGTACGCCAAATATGTGGTGATCCTTGTCTTTGGTAATTTCGAAGTCAAAGTAGTTTACTGCATCATCTACTTCCCACTACACAGTAAATTTGGTAGTGGGATGGAGGGAAGACTACGTTCTTTTTGCAGACTTTGTTAAGAGTTTAGAGAACCGGCGTTTGAGGCACACTGCAGAACAGTTCTACTGCTGCCGACGTACGTTTCGTGTATGGACCGCGAAGAGAAAATAAGAGAAATTAAGACTAGTACGGAGGCATATAGACGGTCGTTTTCCCCACCGTACATTCGCAGGAGCAACAGAAAAGGAAATATGTAGCAATGGAACATGGTACCTTCCGCCTTGTACCATACGTTGGCTTACGGAGTATTTTATGTAGATGTAGAAGTAGAACGAGCCGCTCCTGTTGCAGAGTGGCCTTAACGTGAGAGAAAATGTATGACACACTACTTTCTCAAGGTTCCTGGATAAAGGACAGTCGTTCTGAGGGAAATGGCAACGTTAGCGAAGTACTCTCCGTTACATTCCTTAAGCAGATATGAGGGCAACAACCATGCACTGCACCATAGACGGAGACGCTTTGTAGTAAAAGAAAATGTACCAATGATTTTCAAACAAAGTCGGTATTTCCCACTAATGAGCCTGCAAGTTGGGGAGGCTCGGTTTGCCGGCCGCGGTGGTCTAGCGGTTCTAGGCGCTCAGTCCGGAACCACGCGACTGCTACGGTTGCAGGTTCGAATCCTGCCTCGGGGATGGATGTGTGTGATGTCCTTAGGTTAGTTAGGTTTAAGTAGTTCTCAGTTCTAGGGGACTAATGACCAAAGATGTTAAGTCCCATAGTGCTCAGAGCCATTTGAGCCATTTTGGAGGCTCGGTGACGGGTGCCTGTTGTTGTTATGTGCTAATGGGAAACACTGTGCCCATTCCATTCTGGGGCCGGCACTTAATCAGCCCCACCATCTCTACTGCAGCCCCCAACCCCCTCCCTCACCCCCAACCCCATCACAATTCTCTGCCGCTACCGGACTGTTTATAACAGAAAGCCTGTACCGCGGAGTGCCAAAACACAGCAGGAATTTGAATATCGGCATAGCAACGTGAATAATGTCGTTTTGAAGTGGACACGCATTCGCGATCATTTTCATAATTTTGTATACAGTCACCTATATTGAGGGGTTCTCGTTTCAGTAGCGGATTAAACTAACAGCGGACGCAAATTTTAGTAAGCGGGATTTTAATTGCTAATAAATTTTCGAGTAAAACCACGTATCACTCGGATCTCATTGCATTTCATGCTAGAAAGAAATGTAAACACATCGTTTATAACTGTACTCGCTTTAATTACAATGGCGCGACAGGTATTGATTAACTGAATCAATTACAACAAAACGAAATCTCCCATTTGTAGTATTATAACGGTGCTCCGTGGCAAATTCCGCCGGAATATTTATCTTCCATTTATGTCGCATTTCGGTGAGTGGTTATCCGGTGACAAGGGAGAGCGCGCTGGTGTCCTCTTGTCAGCTAGAGTGTGTCCGCCCTGTGACAGCAAGCAAAAAGGGTTGTTGGTGTTTTTTTACGTAGCTGGAGTGGAAGTCGACACGGATATGGGAGAACGCCGTGATGTAAGTCTGCAGCTGTTTCAAGTCGGCAGGGACGAGTTGTCAGAGGCGAGATTCTACGATGTCGGTTTCAAATCGGAGAGAGTTTTATTTTACGAGCTGTTAATGCTGGACAACAGATTTCCGTAGCCGTTTACAAAAAACCCAAGCACCCGCAGTGGTTTTCGGAACCCTCTGGGGACGGCTATGGAGGACTTGCTAGGTATTGGGGGTCACAAATAACCAGCTACTAGGCGCAACCACGTCGGAAAATAGAAATGTTACTTGTATTACGTAAAGGTTCACATTAGTGACGTTGATGATTCATGCAACATAGTCGATTTGGGAATACACAACCCATTTTCAGACCCATCTGGAAAACCGGCCCCATCTACATCAAATGGTTCAAGTGGCTCTGAGCACTAAAGGACTTAACATCTGAGGTCATCAGTCCCCTAGAACCTAGAACTACTGAAACCTAGCTAACCTAAGGACATCACACACATCCATGCCCGAGGCAGGATTCGAGCCTGCAACCGTAGCGGTCGCGCGGTTCCAGACTGAAGCACCTAGAACCGCTCGGCCACACCGGCCGGCCCCATCTACATCTATTCAGTGAAATATTTCCTTATCTGGATTTTCGATCACCACTAGTATGCTGTAATATCAGTTTACCACTTTTCAAAAGGTTACAATAAATACGGACCTCAAATGGACAGCGGAGTGTACCAAGAAAAACGAGTTAAAGAGGTTTCTCGTATACAGTCCACCCGTAAAATACACAGTTCAGCTAACGGGTCGAAGAATCCGAAGGCAACACGAATCTATCTCGAGGAATATTATTTAAATTCTTATCCAGATCCACCGAGAGAGGTGGCGCGGTGGTTAGCGCACTGGACTCGCATTTTGGAGGTCGACGGTTCAAACCCGAGTCCGACCATTCTGATTTAGGTTTCCCATGATTTCCATAAATCGCTTCGGGAAAATGGCGGGATGGTTCCTTTGAAAGGGCACGGCCGATTTCCTTCCCCATGTTTCCCTAATCCGAGCTTGTGCTCCGTCTCTAATGACCTCATTAAAACAGGACGTTAAACACTAATCTCCTCTACCTTTACGCAGATTAGCTAAAACTAATAAATAAAAATGCTGAGTTTCAGCGAAGACGTGTTGCAAATGAAGTGTCTGTCAATCAGGTTTGTTTTTGGCACCAGATACAGAAAAGAATTTTTATCGCCTGTGTACATCAAGGAACGACAATATTAAAGTGATTGTTACATCTTAAAATGAATAATTAAGCATATATTTTTAGGATTAGAATACATGATGTGTTTTAAACTAACTTACGTTTCTTTTATTGATACGTAGACCTGTAACGTCTTTTCAGGAAATTCCGTAAAGCTGCTGTGTACATACTTTTGTGTTAAATTTGTAACTAATGTTATCACTAGGTCGTAACGAAATGCAGTAGCTCAACTGCCGGTCTTGCACTGTTAGCCACGAACTTAGGGCTTCGTGACTTCAGTTCCTGTCCTGACGCTATAAGTTAGACCTGCCCCTCTCTGTACTAAAAATATTCCATTCGTACAAGGTGACTAAGACAAAATTTTAATCGGTGTGATAAATGACAGCTAGCTGTAAATGTAGGGAAAATATAAGTTAGTGCAGGTGAGTAAGAAAAACTGTCCCGTAATGTTCGAATACAGTGTTAGTAGCGCGCTACTTGACACAGTCAGCTCGATCAAAAATCAAGGCGTAACGTTGCAATGCGATATGAAACGGTACGAGCAAGTAAGAAGTGTAGTGAGTTAGGCGAATGATTGACTTCGGTTTGTTGGAAGATTTTTAGGAAAGAGTGGTTCGCCTGGAGGGAGATTGCATGTAGAGCACCAGTGCAACCTATTCCTCAGTACTGCTTGAGTGTCTGGAATCCGAGCCAGGCCAGATTAAAGGAAGATATTCAAGCAATTCAGAGACGTGCCCTACGGGCGATCAACACGCAAGTATTACGCAGGTACTTCGGAAAGTGAAATGAGAATGTCTGGATGGAAGACGACTTTCGTTTCGAGGAACACTACAGAGAAATATTGGAGAACCAGCATTTGAAGGGGCCGGCCGCTGTGGCCGAGCGGTTCTAGGCGCTTCAGTCTGGAACCGCGCGACCGCTACGGTCGCAAGTTCGAATCCTGCCTCAGGCATGTGTGTGATGTCCTTAGTTACGTTTAAGCAGTTCTTAGCTCTAGGGGACTGATGACCTCAGATGTTAAGTCCCATAGTGCTCAGAGCCATTTGAAGCATTTGAACATTTGAAGAGCCGGCCGGAGTGGCCGAGCGGTTAAAGGCACTACAGTCTGGAACCGCACGACCGCTACGGTCGCAGGTTCTAATCCTGCCTCGGGCATGGATGTGTGTGATGTCGTTAGGTTAGTTAGGTTTAAGTAGTTCTAAGTTCTAGGGGACTTATGACCACAGCAGTTGAGTCCCATAGTGCTCAGAGCAATTTGAACCATTTGAACATTTGAAGATGACTGTGGTACGATGCAACCGCCGCCAAAGAACATTTCGCACAAGAACCAAGAACATAAGAGAAATTAGGGCTCGTACGGAAGCCTATAGACAGCCATTTTTCCTCGCTCTCTTTGCAAGTGGAACAGGAAAGGAAGTGACTAGCAGCGGTCCAGCGTACCTTGCACCACGCACCGTACGGTGGTTTGCGGAATATGTGTGTAGATGTAGATGTACGCCTAGTGACAGTTTTAGCTGTTTAGTAGTGTAATTGGCGCCATTAATTATCTCCAGGTACGTCTATATTTGCGCTGTGGAACGCCACGGCGTTATCGAGCGAGCCACTGCCAACTTAGTTGTACGTTGAGGGAGGCTGCAAGAGGTCCCCTACTTCAGCGGTGACTGACTCCCTGGAAGAGGCCCATCAAAGCACTGCGCTGCGCCGCTTGAACCAGAAGGGCCCTGTCCGCCGCTGCTCCTCGTCGGAGAAGGAGCGGCTTCCGAGCCATCGGGCAGCAGAGACGGCGCGGCCCGTGGATCCATTAGAGGCAGCCGTCCATCACGGCCAACGAGAATGACCGACAGTAGGGGCAGGGGCGCGGAGCGATGATTGCGCCACAAATCTCCGCACAGCAGGTAGCTGGCCCCGCCGTGACCACGAGAGGCGGAGGCAGCGCTCGTGCGCCGCTACCGCAGCACGGAGGGAGCGGGTGCCGCACTGCGCCCACATTTTGGAGCACGGCACTTGAGACCCAAATCCTGTCATCCAGATTTTGGTTCTCCGTGGTATACCTAAAACCTCTATAGGAAAATGACGGGACTGTGCGTTTCAAAGGACACGGCCGACCCCTTCCCCAACAACTCGTCACGACCGATAGCTTAAAAAAATTGTGCTTTGAGATGACACAGGTAGGCCTATTATTCTGAATCCACGGTCCAGTCGCATTAACGTGACCATCGCCTATGTTTGACGTCACATGCAATAAGGACTCACAGACAGTAGCACTAGCAGTGGAGGGTATACAGTGTGAGCGTGGGGTTGATCTTAGATTCTGTTATTCTGCGCAACGGATTAATCTGAGATGTACCCTTTACCCTGTGGCTCCTGCAGGATGCAATTTCCACCCCCACACTACTACAGATGTCAGACAGACACTCCTAACGTTCTAAAGAGAAATGCCTGAAAAACTTTCGACAATAAATATCTTGTGATGTTTAAAGCTTTCCCGGCGTACTGATTGTTCCATAAAAACACGGGAGAACTGCCGGATATCAGTAACTTCCTGCCACGATATTTCGGCGCAGAGTCTTCTGGCCATCTTCAGGTGAATGCCACTGTAGTAGTACTGGCGAGTACGCGCTGAGCTCCGCTATTTAAAGCCTTGCGCATGCGCAATGTCACCTCAGAAGGCTTTAAATAGCGGAGCTCAGCGCGTACTCGCCAGTACTACTACAGTGGCATTCACCTGAAGATGGCCAGAAGATTCTGCGCCGAAATATCGTGGCAGGAAGTTACTGATATCCGGCAGTTCTCCCGTGTTTTTATGGAACAATAAATATCCTCTTGAGTCGTCCGCTGTAAGGAAATGACACAAAAATTCACAAAATTTCTTACGTAAGTAGGGAGATACTTGGGCACTGGACTAGTGCTAGTTAGTGTAATAAAAACATGAAACTAACGAAAATTATTATTTATTTTGCAAAAACTCTGAGAAATCACAATGGCACTTTTAGTTATGAATTGAACAAGTTATATCCTGGTTCTTTTTGGAATGTGAAGTTACCTCTCAAGGATAGTATTCACTAATGAAATTTCTATACAAAGTTTAACATTGTTATTGACTTGGCAGAATGGCTGAGAGGGGCACCTACTCAACTTGAATAATTAGAATGTTGCTAGGTACGGTCGAGGCTGTCGCGTGTGAAATGCAGTGAGGTGTACTGTTGTGGAGGAAATATGGGGCTCAGAATAGCTGTAGCGCACAATACCGTAAGCTGCGATGACTGCTGTCTGTGCCGCTCGCTGCTGACAAATAAGATAACTCTCATTCCATCTGGATTGACATTCACCAATCAAACTCTCCCTACGCTTTGATGAAGTCGTGGATTCCTATTCGCCCCTAGTCTAACTATTGGCGTGGTACATCGGTCAGATAACCAGTCCACTGCGATGCCACTCAAAAATTCGCTCGCAGGCGTTTAACTATGACTCTGTCCATTCACACCGCACAATAAGTGTGTCGGCCAACACAGTGAACAACGCTTAATCGCAAGGACTCAATACAGAGAGTCGCACTTCGATTCGCTCTCGACAGAGGTGCTCTCCCAGTGAAGTACTGAGGAGAGACTTGTTCCTCGCTCCAAGAGCGACAACGGAACGGCGCCTCTTCACGCCATACGTGAAGGGGTATATATTTCGGTCTCTTCCATTACTCCTTCAGCTCAAGGCATCAGAAATATCGTCTGCCAATCAGCACTGCTCTTCTCAAATGGGAGAATGACGTTTTGTTTAAGGCGACCAATCCGGAAATCCCTAGCATTGGCGTTTGGCGTTTGCTGTCTCCCTGTGAAAATCTCTGAAACTGCGTGCTATGTGTAAAGAAGGCATAGGCTGGACACTCCCACACAATGTAGCGGAATTTGCTTTTAAGCCGAACACGGGGTCGTTCCTCCTTTCCCTCGGGCGAACGCGGTCCGCTCCACGGGCGGCCACCGACCGACGTAGATGGGTTGGGACTGGCCTCCTGGTGTGTGGTTACCCCTCTCGAACTAAAAGCTCCTGGGACCGTCGTGTCTAGAATGTATGTGTGTACGCGAGCCTCGAGTATTTCATCCATGGTGCGCACTTGCGATTTATTAGTTATTTGCATATCTTTTACATGAATTCATACAACATTGACTTTATCTTATCGAGTTTGGGTTCGAATGAAGCGTCTTGTGCGGAATATGATTGTGAGGGCGGAATATGTAAGCAATGAAGGTCAGGAGACCACGACGTCTCACAACAGGGTGGTCCATTGATAGTGACCAGGCCAAAATCTCACGAAATAAGCATCAAACGAAAAAACTACAAAGAACGAAAATCGGCTAGCTTGAAGGGGGAAACCAGATGGCGCTATGGCTGGCCTGCTAGATGGTGCTGCCATAGGTCAAACAGATATCAACTGCGTTTTTTTAAATAGGAAACCCCATTTTTATTACATATTCATGTAGTACGTAAAGAAATATGAAAGTTTTAGTTGGGCTACTTATTTCGCTTTGTGATAGATGGCGCTATAATAGTCTCAAACGTATAAGTACGTGGTATCACGTAACATTCCGCCAGTGCGGACGGTATTTTCTTAGTGATACATTACCCGTGTTAAAATGGAGCGTTTACCAATTGCGGAAAAGGTCGATATCGTGTTAATGTATGGCTATTGTGATCAAAATGCCGAACAGGCGTGTGCTATGTATGCTGCTCGGTATCCTGGACGACATCATCCAACTGTCCGGACCGTTCGCCGGGTAGTTACATTATTTAAGCAAACAGGAAGTGTTCAGCTACATGTGAAACGTTAAGCACGACCTGCAACAAATGATGATGCCCAAGTAGGTGTTTTAGCTGCTGTTGCGGCTAATCCGCACATCAGTCACATCAGTAGCAGACAAATTGCGCGCGAATCGGGAATCTCAAAAACGTCGATTCCACCGGTACCTTATTTCTGTGCACCAGGAATTGCATGGCGACGAATTTGAACGTCGTGTACAGTTCTGCCATTGGACACAAGAAAAATTACGGGACGATGACAGATTTTTAGCACGCGTTCTATTTAGCGACAAAGCGTCATTCACCAACAGCGGTAACGTAAACAGGCATAATATGCACAATTGGGCAACGGAAAATCCACGATGGCTACAACAAGTGGAACGTCAGCGACCTTGGGAAGTTAATGTATGGTGCGGCATTATGGGAGGAAGGATAATTTATCGATGGCAATCTAAATGGTGCAGTTGCTGATTTCCTACGTAATGTTCTACCGTTGTTACTACAAGATGTTTCACTGCATGACAGAATGTTGATGTACTTCCAACATCATGGATATCCGGTACATAGCTCGCGTGCGGTTGAAGCGGTATTGAATAGCATACTTCATGACAGGTGGATTGGTCGTCGAAGCACCATACCATGCCCGCACGTTCACCGGATCTGACTTCCCCGGATTTCTTTCTGGGGGGAAAGTTGAATTTCGCACTTGCTCGGGAACACTATTGTTCTAGGTATCTTTACGCGCTCATTCTAGGCTAGGAACTGTGAAGTACAACTTGACACGATCGACGGAAATACTGCGCAACACATCTGCACAAAACGTCATCCGATTTTCACTTTGGTTTTAATTTCGTGACCTATGGGACCTTGAAAAACATTAGCCCTCGTAATATCTGGTGGAACGATTCTTGCACAATAACGAACGTTATCGGGTGATGTCGGTCCCAGGGAACCAGTGATGAGTCGATATATTCCCATCAGAAAAGTGTTAACTTGTTGAATAGGAGTGGGTCTGTACCAAACAGGGAAATGCCGATCTTTCTAATACAGAAGCAATTTTATGAAGTAGTAGTGGATAATAAACAGTATTTATAGTCGGTGGTTGGATTTTTGTCATGTCAGAGCAAATAATTTTTTAAATAAACATGCATTTTTAATATACCGCGTTTTAAAATTGGAATGAAAAGTAGAAAATGATTTCTCCTAGCCCTGTACAAATTCCTAACCCCATTCAGATGTCCTGAAAATCTGTGTTTGTGAATTTTTAATAGCTATGAAAATACTGATAAGACTGAAAAAAACTTGGGGTCCATGCATTAGATAATAGTAAGGAAGTGAAAATTCATGCACTGTTAGTAAGTACTGTAATAGTAAGGTGGTGAACTTTCATGACTTTATTATATACTCCATTTGCCCCACGTTTTCGTTGAAAATCTTAGAACTATTTTCATAACTTTTGGAAATTCGTCAACACAGTTTTTCAGGGCTATCTTGTGGGATTAGGAATCTTTATGGGAGTAGATGCAAATGTTTAATACTTTTTAGCCCTGTTTAAAAACGTGGTATATTGGAAATTCATTTTAATCTATTATTTCTTAATTTTTAGTCTTGGGTCTGTGAAATTTTTCAATCGATGTCGAACGTTTGGATGAGATTACAACAGAGACACGAGGTAAATTTATTCAGTTTCTCTGTAACTGGTTCAGCCAGTATATTGCTTCCTCCTGTGTATTTACTGTCATGAGACAATGAAAGTTAAAAATAAGCCATTCGGGCTCACATGGAGGCTTACCAACAACCATTCTTCCCAGAAACCATTTGCAACTGGAGCAGGAAAAGCGTCTGGCTCGTTGGGAAGTAGGTTTAAAATAAACTGCAAAATTTGTGCCAGACAAACAGATAGGTATGGAAACGGTATCCATCTCCTCTACCCCCCCCCCCCCCCCATCACTGCTCAGACGTGCGCGTCCCCTAGCATACTGCCTGCGATGGAGTCCAGTACTATGCACACAACACTTCGGTCTTGCAGGGCAGCCGAGATTTCAGGCATTACCATTCTTTTTCACCACCACCTCCCCAAACAGGACGCCAATAAAGTGAGTTAATATTGCAGTGTCATCCAGTTAAGAGCTTTGTTTAAAATTTCAAGTGTCTAATTCATTGTGAAGTTTGTTTAAAAATGAATTCAAAATTTGTGCTGGACGGACAGACAAGAAAACGACCAAATAAAAATTTCCCAGGCGACATTTGATACCTTTATTTGCCAAACTTGATGATTTTATCGCTCAGAACATGACGTAACACTTGCTGCTTGGAAAGGGAATGTAGCGTCTGCGGTAACGATCAGTTTCGCACGAGTCGTACGTAGCGTAGTGATTTAGCAGGTCGGCGGTGGGGCATTACTCTGGCGAGACGGAGATTTACGGCCGCTTTCGCTGCGCCGGAGGTCGCGCGGCCGGCCGCGAGATGCAGCGGAGGAAACGGACGCCTGGCACGCCACGCACTCTGGCCAACTCGGAAAGAGCGCCACAAATCTAGCGCCTGTCCGCGCGACTTCTCCGCAACTTGGCCATTCAGTTCAGCGCCGATCCCCGGGGTATAAAATACCACCGCGCGCCCACCTGAGCGGACTTCTGCGACCCCGGGGCCTGCTTACTTCAGAATTTCCCTCCTACCTGTCTCTGAGGGCCCCGTCGCCAGAGTACGGTCACGAAATCACGAGTTCGGCAACTCGGAGTTCGCTGCATCCCATTGCGACTACACACGGCCACTTTCGAGTGGTGGCCGCACTGTGAGCGCGTACCGTGGCTGCTCAGGGCAAAAAAAGACTGCCACAGTTCTGCATACGCTAGCATCAGCGCCAGTACATTTTACTGAGTTGCGGCGGAACTTACAGTGATTTCCATGATAATAAGTCGCGGTTAGCTGCCCGCTATTCAAATGTTGATGACAATCGGTACTGTGTTAGGTACACTACTGGCCATTAAAATTGCTACACCACGAAGATGACGTGTTACAGACGCGAAATTTAACCGACAGGAAGAAGATGCTGTGATATGCAAATGATTAGCTTTTCAGAGCATTCACACAAAGTTGACGCCGGTGGCGACACCTACAACGTGCTGGCATGAGGAAAGCTTCAAACAGATCTCTCATACACAAGCGGCAGTTGACCGGCGTTGCCTACTGAAACGTTGTTGTGCTGCCTCGTGTAAGGAAGAGAAATGCGTACTATCACGTTTCCGACTTTGATAGAGGTCGGATTGTAGCCTATCGCGATTGCGGTTTATCGTATTGCGACATTGCTGATCGCGTTGGTCGAGATCCAATGACATTTAGCAGAATATGGAATCGATGGGTTCAGGAGGGTAATACAGAACGCCGTGCTGGATCCCAACGGCGTCGTATCACTAGCAGTCGAGATGACAGGCGTCTTATTCGCATGGCTGTAACGGATCGTGCAGCCACGTCTCGATCCCTGAGTCAACAGATGGGGACGTTTGCAAGACAACAACCATCTGCACGAACAGTTCGACGACGTTTGCAGCAGCATGGACTATCAGCTCGGAGACCATGGCTGCGGTTACCCACGACACTGCATCACAGGAGCGCCTGCGATGGTGTACTCAACGAAGAACCTGGGTGCACGAATGGCAAAACGTCATTTTTTCGGATGAATCCAGGTCCTGTTTACAGCATGGTCGCATCCGTCTTTGGCGAAATCGCGGAGAACGTACATTGGAAGCGTGTATTCGTCATCGCCATACTGGCGTATCACCCGGCGTGATGGTATGGGGTGCCATTGTTTACATGTCTCGGTCACCTCTTGTTCGCATTGACGGCACTTTGAACAGTGAACGTTACATTTCAGATGTGTTACGACCCGTGGCTCTACTCTTCATTCGATCCCTGCGAAACCCTACATTTCATCAGCATAATGCACGACCGCATGTTGCAGGTCCTGTATGGGCCTTTCTGGATACAGAAAACGTTCGACTGCTGCCCTGGCCAGCACATTCTCCAGATCTCTCACCAACTGAAAACGTCTGGTCAATGATGGCCGAGCAACTGGCTCGTCACAATACGCCAGTCACTACTCTTGATGAACTGTGGTATCGTGTTGGAGCTGCATAGGCAGCTGTACCTGTACACGCCATCCAAGCTCTGTTTGACTCAATGTCCAGGCGTATCAAGGCCGTTATTACGGCCAGAATTGGTTGTTGTGGGTACTGATTTCTCAGGATCTATGCACCCAAATTGCGTGAAAATGTAATCACATGTCACTTCCAGTATAATATATTTGTCCAGTGAATACCCGTTTATCATGTGCATTTCTTCTTGGTGTAGCAAATTTAATGGCCAGTAGTGTATTACGTTATCATGGCAGTGCAGGCTAATCAAGTTCATGTACAAGCACGTCGCATGCATGCGCTACTGCCATACAGACTGGACCCCAGCTACTGACGTAACTGTCGGGAATTAACTTTTGACAGAAGTCGTGAATTTTCGACAATACTCGATTACATATCGTTATTTCTTCAAATAACTTAGGGGAATGTAGTCGTGTAATATACGTAGGTTGGAACTTAAATAGTGGCAATACTGCTGTGGAGACACTATGCAATGGAATCTACTATTGTCGCTGATAGCACGCGTGTTGACATACCTACCTTACCTTCGAGTAAATGGACTCGCCCGTCCTACGTCACTAACGTGCGCACAATCGAGGGAAACAGAGTCACTTGTGAGCGAGCGGTCTAACGTAACGGTGTCACTATGGTGATGGTGTTATCCTTACGCATTACGTTCCTCCACGGCAGACCGTCAATGCACGATATTACTGTTCGGTTTTGGAGCATCACCTGCGACCAGCTTTGAGAAAGAAGCCGTGACACTTTGCGCAACCCATCTATCATTTTGCACGACAATGCGCGGGCGCAAACAGCGCAAGCTGTCGCTGCTCTGTTCGGTCGATGGGACTGGGAAGTGCTGTACCATCCACCATACTCCCCAGACGTAAGTCCTTGTGACTTTGATTTGATTCCGCTCTATTCGCAGTTAAGTTGTTTTTTCGCTTTGTAAAACAACAGTCAAGTCTTGTGTTTGGTGAAAGTGGAAATTAAATATATGAAAATTGATACAAAACTGTTTTCTTGATGATGTGACAATTAAGAAGAAATATATGTGAATTTACGAGAAGTTAAATAAAAACGTGGATCGTGAACACCAAGTCAAAAATTAATTCTACCATACTACTGTTCTGATCTGGGATTGTTTGAGCATTAAGAATTTCCTGAAAAACGCATTTGTTAGGTCTTCAAATATTGCTAAAATATAGATCTGGACCTTCTAGCAGTCAAAGTGGAATCACCCTAGAATCAACAAGATGAGCCATAACAACTTTGTCGAAATCTACGTGGAAATCCATTCAAGATAAGTGCCAAAATTAATGACTTTTTTACAGTGACTTTATTATCCATTCTGACGATACCATCCACAGTCAGTAACTTTGTTGTTCCCCGACAAAGCGAACATATGCTGCGTGAGCAACATTATAAATCTGATTTCTAACCTGCTTTGCAAGTGGTGGTATTGTTAGAAGGGTCATAGCAGATCAGCCCTAAAACTTCCATTACAAGCCGCCACCTCCCCGAGTTACTCAAAACCAGAAGATGTAGCAAGAACGGTGCCTGCACAGACTCCGAACCATAGAGACCCGTGACACCGACCCTAAATCACCTAGTCGAGGTGTGAATGAAATCGGCCCGACCAAGAAGCAATTATCACATTCCCGCGGACAGGCAAACGAAAACTTCAGTGGGACGACCCCAACGAAACCACTGGTGAAGAAACTCGTACACTTCACTAAAACTTGAAAACCTCTTATATAACTCTGTTGTATAAAAACATTACTCGACTTCTCACACTCCACCCCAGCGCCGGAAACACGTTGCACTTCCTTATGCTCGTCAGAGCCAACCGCTGCCAGTGGTTTCAAAGGCCAATACGAAGATATACAGTCCCACGCGCTGATCTCCTGCACCACGGCTTCTAAGCTTCACAAGCCACGTACATGCGGGTAAGGCAGACTTAGCCACTGAAAGCCAAGAGGTCGGCCAAAGCCCGTGGCGAGCAGTTGACGACCCCCAACAGGGCCCCACTCGCGCCACCACCTCTCTCGGTCACAGCCCAGTACGTACCCCTCGATCGTCAAGCGACCGTACACTTGCTCCACCTCCCGCCAGAGGGCGGTAGCGATCCAAACAGCGCGCCAAACCGAAAGCGCCACCGCAAACACTAGACGCGAAGCGAAAGAACGCCTGGCGCGCTTTTCGAAGAGCCGGACACCACTACGGCTCAAGCTGCAATGAAAAACATATAAACCCAAGAGAACTACTGCATATGGCAGCAAGAAAGGAAACAAAAGCTTACTTATGATACTGAAACTTCGGTGAAATTTGTCCAGGAAATAGAAGGAATACAAAATTGCAGTTTGCTTAATTTGGACGTATTATAACACCCCCCCAGCTTCCCGGGATTTGCGAAATTACAAGTTGACAATGACCGTGAATTATGAATTTTGATCCGTGTCGGGATAAGGCATCCGAATCCGAAGTAAATAATGTATATTCCGCGGAAAACAGGATACGTTAAAAGTTGATCGTTATTGAATGAGTAATTCATGAAATAATGGAAATAATTTGGAAATAAATTTTGCCAGTTGAAATATTGCAGAAAGAAATGATTAAGTTGTAAAAACAATTAAAATATCGGTCGCCAGCTTAACTGATGAGCGACAGTACTGTTAAGTACGTGAATAATTGTGTCAAAAATAAAGTTTACCTGTTTGTAGCGCAGCAGGTGGAACGGGAACTTTTACGTAAGTGCCGTGTCAGGCTCAGTAGTCATATAAAACAATGTCATAACAATCTAACTACACTTAAACATTAATGGTAAACTTTCAATTAGTATTTTGGTGATTATTTTGTTCATAATTAGTCAGCTAAGTGCAATGCTGACAACACAGATAATTATCTATCGAGATTTTGAATAATGAACTGTCATTCTGTCTTTAAAATAAGGTACTTTGCACAGTTTAATCTACTGATAATGAAATATAGTGCCAATAATTGATTATCTATGTTTTGAATGATAATAATTCATTAATTGGGGGATTGTCAGGTGGAATAAGCTTTATAGTTTCATGAAATATCCTTGAACTAACTTCAGCTGAATATGCATTGAAATAAATCTTAATAATCAAATTTATTACTTCAGTCTATTATTAAGTTACTACGGTTGGCGTAAGCTTATTAAGTGCAACAATTAACTACGATAACCAGTCTGAAATTTACTCTTCACCGTCTATGCAAATAATTTGATAATTAACATATTGTCTCTTGATAATGGCGTGACACACTCGGTTCATTAAGGTAAGGATCGGAAGGAACCTACTCGGTGTTATTGTCGGGTGGAATGTAACTGCAACACTTCGATTATAAAGTGCTTGTTATTAACTGTTCAACTTCAGAGAAAAGCACAGTCACTGGCAAGCCTTCTACAATTTTATCCTACGAAAATTACGTAGATCTTACTTCCCTCGTTGTCGGTGGATAGACGGAAGTCCACGGCAGCGACACAATGTGGCAGCGGGCTTTTACTGTTGCGACTTGGGCCCACAGTGCGCTTCACATTTAAGTCCTCGTTTCTTTAGCACTATCCCCATTAATCCATAATAACTTGCCCAGCCATGCTTCCAGACATGCCGACCATTACTGTCCCGTCGTACTTAGATCCACACACTAGCAGTTAGATGTAACACAGCTAGGACTAGCAGCACTCGACTGTACTTCTTACTCCGAGCACGGCGTCACTGCTACAACTACCCGCTGGCGCGCTCCCGCGCCCAGCGGCGCGACAAAACAATCTCTCTGACTTCAACGGTAACTAAATATGCCCTGGCTTGCCAGTGTTAAATATTACATAGTTCGAACATAGTATTTACAACACATATTTACACTAGACAACACATCGTATACAAACAGTTTCATGTGTTAAGTAAGCGAAACAATTCATAGCAAGGACTGCGTTGTAGCGTCACAGTATGGCCACGTCGATATTCAGCTGCGCCTGTGGAACTTTGGCGCAAGTGATGGATAGCGCGGAGTGCAGGCAGGGCGGCCAGTGGCGTGCACAACACAGGCAGACAGATAGCAGCGGCGGGGTGCCGGAGGAGCGCGCGCGCCCGGAAGAGTGACAGCGGCGAACCGCACCAGCAGCAGCAGCAGCCGGCGCGCCCGCACCACTGATTGACGTAATTGAGAAACTTGGCGCCCGCGCGCCAGATGGCGGGCCGAACCGACACACACACACACACACACACACACACCACTACTGCATTTCACGCGCGCGGACACAGAGGGCGTCAGCAGCAGCGGATTCTGACTAGTGATGGGCAAAACTGTTCTTTTCAGAGATCGGATCAGAACTTTTCACTCCCTGAAATGAACTAGCTCTTTTTCATGACTCACCACTCATTCACAATAGAAAATAAATGGAAGGCACATTGCCCTTTAAACTTGGTTTATTCCAGTACTATACCTGTATTTTGATCGTATTTGATCCTATTTTGAAGTAACACAGATAATGAGTAAGAATTTTGTATTGTTTATTGAAATTTCCACGATATGACAAAGTTTTTGATTATTGATTTATTTTGCACTATCGTGGTTTTTTGGGTGATCGGAAAATGTTGTAACTTGAGATTTCCATTAAAAATATATTTGGCTATAATGTATTAAAATTTCATTAACCTCGTACAAATACATCGCAAGCCATATATTTTTAAAGTGAACGTTTCGTTACGAAGACGCCTAAAATCGCAAAATCCGTACTAAAATAAGAAAATAATATATAAATTTGACTGTAAGACCAAAGTGCTGCATATAGCCTTACGCAGAATAAAACAAGGAAAATATTGGTGTATCACATTTTGCGATACGTTTATCGGTTCGCTCGTAATTAAAGCGTAAATTCGAGTGTCCATAATAAAAAATCCTATAGTAAGAGGAGTCGTCAGGAACCTAATCTGATCAGTTTAAACAAATAAAAATAAAATAAAAACAAATGATGTATACATAACATAATAATGTAATATACAAATGGTATTACTACGAAGAACAATATCCAGTATAGACGAACTCCGATGCAGAGGCGCTGAGTCCAGAAGGTCGCGCCGCGAGCTGTATTACTGCGTGAGCTAAGACCGCAGAGACCAGAGTGACACCTGAGTTGCTTTGCTCAACGCTCTGGCTAGGAGGCTCTCTGTCCTGTTGCTCGCATCAACTGCCCAGAGGGCAGGACGTGCGACTGAAACGATCGCCGACAGAGTGCGATGCTAAGTTAAGGTGCGCCAGACACTGCACGCAGCAGAGGAAGCACAGAGACGGCATGGCATATGTGAAACACAAAATCCAATGGGGCACTGCACATTGCAGGCAGCCAAGGCAGAAGCAGGGCAGAGGCCGTTGCTGGCTGTGTTGTGTGGCGTGCACTGTGCTCTGACCATCGGAGGCCCCACTAATATGCTCCGTATTTCTCTCTCTCTCTCTCTCTCTCTGCTGTGGGAAACGTTTGGAGCTACCGTTATTTTTTTCTGAATTGCTGATTGTTCACTCCTTTGAAAGATTCAACTCTATGAATCAGTTCAGGAGCGGATCCCCCATCTCTAATTCTGACACCTCCTTATCCGCGACCAGCAGATGCAATTCACTGTATACCATCAGTTTCACTTTCACTGTTTTCAGCTTGCAAACAATGACAGTGAAAGTTACGTAGTGCAAGTTTTCACACTGAAGTTATTGGGCAAACCAGAAAACATTGCAAACTGTGAAATAAATGACTCAATTTTAGGTTCTCTGATTTTATCCTTGTGTATCAATATAATCTCTGTTATTTCGTACAACAGACAATGGCCTTGCCGCAGTGGATACACCGGTTCCCGTGAGATTACCGAAGTTAAGCTCTGTCGGGCATGGTCGGCACTTGGATGGGTGACCATCCAGGTCGCCATGCGCTGTTGCCAATTTTGGGGTTCACTCAGCCTCGTGATGCCAATTGAGGAGCTACTCGACCAAATAGTAGCGGCTTCGGTCAAGAATACCATCTTACGACCGCGAGAGCGGTGAGCTGAACGCACACCCCTCCTATCCGCATCCTCCTCCGAGGATGACACGGCGGTCGGATGGTCCCGGTAGGCCACTCGTGGCCTGAAGACGGAATGCTTTATTTCGTACAGCGTAGGTTGTTAAAATGTCGTCATCGAGAAGGATAACAAACAAAGATAATTTACTAACTGTGCGTATGTAGTACAGCGAGAAGAGAACACTATTAAACTTTTAGATAATTCGGGGGTGTACAGAGTGCGAAAATTAGAACACGACGTAGCAAAGTTAGCTCTAACCCTGCAACGTCCCCTTAGAAAAATTATACATAACTGTGCTTAAACTGACACACAATATTTTTTTAGCGCAACGCAATCTGACTTTTAAAAATCCCTACAATGGCCCTGACTAACATTAAACTATACCTTTCACAAATCACTTACCTCACAAAAATCTTCGTTACTCAAGCTACTGCAATACAGCGAGCGCCACTACTGCCAGTTAAATAAAAGGTTCAAACTACTGAAGGCACTAACTACTGATAGGCATAGTTAGCAAATGAAAGATTTTGATAGAGAACAAACAATGTATTTACCTTAATAGTGTTCAAAAGTCATAATATATATAGCAGTTCATGACATCCAGTCTTACAAATTTCAGAAATCCACCATTTCTCTCCCCACATCCACCACTGCTGGCGGCTCACCTCCAACTGCGCAACGCTACGCGCTGTTAAAATCCAGCTGCCCAACACTACAATGGCAGACAACAATGCAAACTAGTCACAGACTGCACACAGCACAGCCAGTGATTTTCATACAGAGCGCTACGTGGCGTTACCAATAAGAAAACATAAATATCCTACTTACAACCCTTGTGGGCATCTAGTCGAACTGAGCCTGGACAACAGAAGTGGTGCGGAATTCGGTAATGCTTCAGTCTGTGCTTCTGTGTTACTCTCTAGTAAGAAGTGGCAAGCAAACCTGTAGACAACACAAGTCCATTTTTGTTCAATTTCAGATACAGAGTCCTAAAGATAAATGAGCGCTGAAAAATCTGCGGTTGAGATACCAGAAATATTCAAGCATATGGCTTCTTGCTAGAGATGAACCTTTCTTTCTGTTTGTTTGGATCATTAATTTCAGGAGCATTATACACAGAAAAGTGGAGATAATGGACTTGTACCATTCTTGAAATAAGCCCTTCGTATATTCCCAGTGGGTGAGGGATCAGTAGACCACTCCCAACACCCTATCTATTGATGTACAAGGTGCATTCAAGTTCCACCATCATTTTTTCAGCACTGGCGGTTACCCGAAATTTTTTTGGTGGCGGTGAATCTGTGTGCTTCCATTGAGCTGACAGGCGCTTTGTTTCTGGATTGAAAATTGGCATCAACGTCTCATCCATTGTCACAACCGGCGAAAAGAAAGTCCCATTCATGCTGTCGTTGCGCGTCAACATTGCTTGGCAACATGCCACACGGGCAGCCACGTGGTCGTCCGTCAGCATTCGTGGCACCCACCTGGATTACACTTTTCGCATTTTCGGGTCGTCATGCAGGATTGTGTGCACAGAACCCACAGAAATGCCAACTCTGGAGGCGATCTGTTCAACAGTCATTCGGCGATCCCCCAAAACAATTCTCCCCACTTTCTCGATCATGTCGTCAGACCGGCTTGTGCTAGCCCGAGGTTGTTTCGGTTTGTTGTCACACGATGTTCTGCCTTTATTAAACTGTCGCACCCACGAACGCACTTTCGACACATCCATAACTCCGTCACCACATGTCTCCTTGAACTGCCGATGAATTTCAATTGGTTTGACACCACGCAAATTCAGAAAACGAATGATTGCACGCTTTTCATGTAAGGAAAACGTCGCCATTTTAAGTATTTAAAACTGTCCTCATTCTCGCCGCTGGCGGTAAAATTCCATCTGCCATACGGTGCTGCCATCTCTGGGATGTATTGACGATGAATGCAGCCTCATTTTAAAGCAATGCGCATGTTTCTGTCTCTTTCCAGTCCGGAGAAAAAAAATCGGAGGCCTTAGAACTTGAATGCACGCCGTACGACAGGATAGCACAGGCGACGCGTTGCCTCGCGTTGTCTTCTTGAAATATAACGTCACGGAAACCTCGAACATGTGCCACAGCCACACGCCAGAAGCGTAACACCTATTGTCCTGCCGCGTGGGGTAGATGCGTGGTCTCAGGTGCCTTGCCACGATTCGTGCGGCTCTCGAGGTGAGGTTCAGATGGCTCTGAGCACTATGGGACTTAACATCTGAGGTCATCAGTCCCCTAGAACTTAGAACTACTTAAACCTAACTAACCTAAGGTCGTCACACACATCCATGCCCGAGACAGGATTCGAACCTGCGGCAGTAGCGGTCGCCCGGTTCCAGACTGAAGCGCCTAGAACCACGCGGCCACACCTGCCGGCTGGAGGTAGGGAACAGGAGAACACTCCCAACACCCTTTCTATCGAAGTAGGGCAGGATAGCAGGCGCCTTGCCACGGTTCGTGCGGCTCTCCTGTTGGAGGTTCGAGTCCTCCCTCAGGCATGGGTGTGTGTGTGTGTGTGTGTGTGTGTGTGTGTGTGTTTTGTCCGTAACGTAAGTTAGTTTAAGTTAGATTAAGTATTGTGTAATCCCAGGGACCCCAGCAGTTTGGTCCCGTTGAACTTACCACTACCACCTACTGTCCTAATTAATAGCTATAAAATCAGCGGTAATAGTGTTGTTCTCCCAGTGGCACCCAGTAACCTTATGTTAGGTCCTCGGCACATACGACGAAGACTAATGGAATCTCCTCGAGACCTCAGACCGATGCGTCCGTCATGATGCTGTATTCACGCCGGAACTCATCTGAATGACGATGTGGCGTCACTCGTGTGTCCAATTTTGCCGCTCCGAAAACCGCTGTCGGCGCACCTCTTTGTGCTGACATGTCAAGAGAAACCGACAGTGCGTTGTGCTACAGATGTAGACGAACTGCCCGTGTGTAGCGCAGCCAGGTGACCTGCTTTTTACAGTCGTGTCCGACCAAATATATCCAACCTGTCTGGCTTTTGGTAGGCTTTTTTAGCTATGAAGCAGTCAGCTCATTACTAAGGCCCCATTACAAGCTAATTCCGTAAGTGCAACGAGTAATTATAAGGAGGAATAAGAAGATATACCATAACGACATATAGGTATACTAACAAGTGATATTCTAGAAAAAACCTAAACTTGAATTTCGCGAAAATAAAATACGACTCTGCCTTAGAAAGCTTTTGGCTATTAAAGTGTTGTCAACTTATTTCATATAACATCTCTTTGAGGAATTTTATTCGGAATTATCGAAACTGTAGTTCCAGGCCATAATGCCAGCGTCGAAATGTTCTCCTTCATAAACGCCAAGACGAGAAAGGAACGCAACAAATTGCAAAACGACACACTCAAACATGCTGTAGTTGTTGCATAATTTAAAATTATCGCCTCAAGAATTTCACGAAATGATATCCAACACAAATAACGTTCTTGATAACGTGGGTTCAAATGAGACATACTAATACGTAACTACGGATTATTGTTACTCCTTTATAAATCTGTTATTTTTATGAAGGCCTTCTTTTATTTTACTTATATACAAGATGATATTTGGAAAATCTAGTATCATAACTCCCAAATTATAAGGCTGTTTACTGTTTTTTAAACATATTGGAGGTTGATCTCGGAAGCAACTGATTGTTAATAAACGATTGAAAATTCCCAACTGACTCTTTTTAAAATACGCAGTCCGGTTTTTAGGAAAAAATGTAGGGCTAAATATAAAGCCCAGTTCGTCTTTTCTATTTTTGCACCTGGGAACCATATCCATGGGATATTAGTACCACTATAGGTGCATGTCGTGGTTATCCGATCCTGCACAGTTGATGAACGATAAGCCTGTTCTCTCGGGCGCTAATCACGTGGGATCGTTGGGATCCCTCATGACGTTGAGTATTGCTCACTTGAAC
Source organism: Schistocerca cancellata (assembly GCF_023864275.1). Taxonomy (NCBI): domain Eukaryota; kingdom Metazoa; phylum Arthropoda; class Insecta; order Orthoptera; family Acrididae; genus Schistocerca; species Schistocerca cancellata. The sequence goes on along the minus strand of NC_064631.1, from coordinate 94,587,513 downwards.
TCATAGATTACATATACGCATGACAGTTGTGGGATCCTAATCAACCTGAGCAGCAATATCGATGATAACACTATCTACTGTAAAAAAAAAAAATAAAAAACCGAACACACTTTCACAGTCAGAGGACGCTTGAATGTCAGAGAAGTGGGAAAGGAAATTGATAAACTGATGGTAGATTCACATGAGGGGAGACAAGCGAATGCCGGAAGTGTAATGTTCATGACGTTCGAAAAACTGGACAGAGTGCAAAATTTTGTCGGAACGAAAATGGTGTATGTGTTGATAAAGGAAATGATAGGTCGGATCATGGTTGTGTAGCTGATCAGGATAACGGAGAGTTGAAATCTCGACATTCAGCCAGTTAATAAGATGATAGGTCGGATCATGGCTGTGTAGGTGCTCAGGGTAACGGAGAGTTGAAATCTCGACATTCAGCCAGTTAATGGTTTTAGACTATTTTACGATTTATGTTGTACCATTGGCAGGTGGAGTTTCTACATTTGCGATCGAAAATTGAAATACGTAAGTGTGTTAGTTTTGGACAGAATGTTTAAAGTCATGGAGGTGGTACCTAGCGGTTCCCTAAGTTTGAATAACGTTCAAGTAACACGAGAATACAGCCACGTGAGCTGTCTGCATTTCCATAAGTTACCTGAACGTCTGTGTGGTGTTTACCCAACTTCCTGGCTACTGGAAGGGCTAATCTCAAAGAGCCAGTGGTTATCCCACGAGGTGAAAGGGCTGAAATGGAGTGGGGGAATCGATAGTTACCGAAGGGCGTTTAATAGGGCCGGTGACATCGGCATTTTGGAGTGGTCTAGACCAGGGGTCCCAAATTTTTTCTCTAGCAGACACTTTGAGAAGCCTGGTACTGTGTGGAACACCTTCTTTATTTCGAAGGTCAATAATTTTTTTTAAAAACGAGGTGAACTTGTTTTATTCAACGATTACTTCAGTTTTCAATCACAACTAATGATACGGAACTCATAATTAAAATTTAAAAGTTATTGAGGTCAAAATGACCAAAAAAAGAACTACGTTATTAAAAGTTTTCGCGGAGCGCTTATTCACCTTCGACAGAATATCAGAGTTCCGCGAAACACAGTTTGGGAACAATTGAAAGAAAATCAGCCCTCGGTCACTATTTTTAACAAATGAACCTGGTTTCGACACTACTAGGAGTGTCTTCCTTAGAATTTAAAACAAAGAATGGTCTATATTCTATAACATGGTCACAGAATTATGACTAAAAATGTATGATAGAGTATAAGTACGGAATCGTCGTGAAAGACTGACAGTACTTATATCATTTATAAAATAATAAATATGCCAAAAGGGCATTAGTCACAAAGATATTTAAGATAAAGAAAAATGTGATGGCGAGCCACTAAGGGCTGCTCGTTACTTGCGTGGTGCAGGTTGCGTAACGGACTGAGGTGCCCGCGTTAACAAATGCGGCCAGGTGAACATGGCACTGCAACGAGCGCGCCATCCAGTAGCCGTAGATACAATTAGGCTACTTCACATTGAAATATAGTAGAAATGATTACAAATAAACCGAATTTGGTACATAATGGAGAGCAATGTTAAAAATAGTGACCGAGGGCTGATTTTCTTTCAATTGTAACTATTCACGTGCAGCCATTTACAAGATTTTGACAATTTGGGAAATTGTGGTCTTTGCACATCTATAGTTTAGAGGACTTGCGGGAATGGAGAGAGAACAGAGCCTTGGCGCATGCATGTAGTGGGAGGAAATATGGATTCCACAATGAAACCTTTATGTATGTATGATTGTGAGAGTGCAGGGCGTTTGGTTGGTACGAGGTGGAGGATAGACCAGAACCATGACAGACGCCACTGCACGAGATGGAGTGAAGAGCAGACTGAGAGTGCAGACTGAACTGCGAATACTTTAGGAGACAGGGCGCGTTTGATGTACGGTTTACGGTGTATCTACCCGCGTCAGCCGGCCGGGGAACACAGAGTCGCGTCTCGGCAGTTGTCGGCCGCGATGTTGCAGGCGGCGTGCTGACGGAGCGAGGGTCATAATAACTCACGGGACGGTCGCCGTCTGCAAATTAGGCTGCATTATAGATAGCATAATACATCAGAGCCCATCTGGCTGGCAGCGGGCGAGCGCGCAGTTATGCGCGAAATGTCGGCGGACACTTTAGTGGCACTCAGTGCCGGTCAAAGTACGGCCCGCGGCGAAGAGGGAAGCGCCGCTGCACGGAGGAATGGACTGCAGTTACAGCAGCGGGCGAGGCGCCGCGGTTCTATGACCTGCATAACGGAGGCAGCACAGCGTCCAGAACCTGAGGGTGAAATTGCACACTCGTCCATCTCGTCAACTTGACCTCTGACAGTGAACGTTGAAACTACAGGCCGTCGGAAGCAGCGGTTATTAAGCAGTAGTGGTAATAATATTGGAAACTAGCATGAACTTAGGATCCTAAGAGTTTTACCATGGCAGCAAGCCAAGAATGATTGCTTCCACATCTTTTCTTGTCATTTTGATTTCTGATTCCTCTATCCTTCTCTTTGCCATTTTCTCTTTCGTTTCTTTTCTTGACCTCATCCATTCTTTCTTTTATTTTCTGTTGTTTACTTTGGAATTCTATTTCTTTTAGTTTCTATTCTACTGTTCTCTCTGCCATTCCCCTTTAGCATTTTTCTCTTTTCTTTTCATTTCCCTTTCTTTATATATTTCTTTTGCAATTTTCCTTCTTTATTTTATTTTATTTTCAATTTTTCTTTTTTCTTTTATTTGCTTCTTTCTTCCATTTTAGTTTTTTACTTATCCAATTTCCTCTCTTCTCTCCTCCTGCTTTCTTCCTTTCTCTATTCTTTTCTGCTTTCTTTGCTTGTCTTTTTTGTGTTTTCTTTTTCTTCCCATATTTCTAGTTTATTTTCTTATCCGTTGTCCTATTTTCTATTATTTTTCTTTTTCCTTCTTTCTTTCCTTTATCACTTTCCTTTTTATGCTGTTTTTCTCTCACTGCCATTCTCTTCTTCCTATTCTTTATTTTTCTCTATCATTTTGATTTCCTTTTTTCTTTTTTCCCCGTTTCCTTTCCTTGATTCTTTCTTTTTTTCAATATCTAGCACACATTTAACGTTTGAAAACGGATAAATTTATATTGCCTGGAATGAAACAGTATGTTTCACGTGATTTACAACCATATATCTTCAGTCCACAGAAGAGAACTTATATACGTTCGCAAATGTGGGAGGCTGATAAGACCAAATCATTCTTTGCGTTTCCATGTCAGTAGTCCTCAAAGGTGATGAGCAAAATGGAACAGTGTGAGATTACCAATGGATCCTAGGATCGCTTCATTGTGTGGTGGGCACTCTTTTTCTGTGTTGTTAACCTTGGTGACCGTAAGCAGACGTTTAAATTGCAGCAGATGGAAACGACCGTATTAATTATGAACATCGTCGGAAGGTATTGGCAGATTGCAGATCAGCAGTATACAGGCAGAGTGTTGTCTGAAAGACAGTTTGGACTAATATTTAAATGTAGATTTATTTACTACATTTGGGTAACATTATCAAATTAGGGTCTTCTGGTTCTCGCTTGTCTTGGGGCAGGATTTTAATAAGTTCAAAGGTTACTTCAACTGACGCTCGTGACCCGGGCCACACTCTGTTTCGACTCAAAATAAAAAAAAAGTGTTGCATTTAGTTATTATCAGCTACAGTCTCATTGGTACTCAGTACCCGATCCGCAGTATTTCAAATGGTTCAAATGGCTCTGAGCACTATGGGACTTATCTTCTGAGGTCATCAGTCCCCTAGAATTAGAACTACTTAAACCTAACTAACCTAAGGGCATCACACACATCCATGCCCGAGGCAGGATTCCAACCTGCGACCATAGCGGTCGCACGGTTCCACACTGTAGCGCCTAGAACCGCTCGGCCACCGCGGCCGGCAGTATTTCACTCTATACAAAAGATTATTTTCCCTGCTGCAGTCAAGACATTGTTCCTTATAATGCGTTAAATTTTGGGTACCACCCATCGTAAGGTAGCGAATCCGGTAACGAAGCCACGTCAACATAGTAAACGAGAATAATGTTGAATCTACCTTAGAAAATTATACGTCCTCCTTTATTGAAGGTGCTTAGTATATTAAGTTCTGACCATCACCAATATCTTAAAAACTTCAAAATAAGACAGAACAAAGTTTTCGGCTAGTAATGGTTTGTAAAACGCAAAATAATTTGCTATATTACTAATATTCGTAATATTTTTCACCCAAAGAGACAGTGTAGTAAGTGCAGGCAATTATTTAACTTCAGTTTATCCTCATTATAATGCGAGTAGTTGCGGTACACAAGTGTCTTAAGAAAATAATAAACTCTTTCACGTTTTAGGCGTCAATTACTTTCTTCTGTCCAGTAACTGTATGGCACGACGCATTTTGGCAGCACGCTCCTGCTTTCACATGCTCATGTGTTATTCCATAGCATTTTTTGTAATACACGTACTTATCAATGGAATTACCTTTTGGATTTGTCGTTTTGGGTGGATTGCGAAATTCTGCCTCTGATCAAAAGAAAATGTCAGCGAATGTATGTCATGCTGTGATTTGTGTACTATGAGGAAAACTGTAATTTAGAAAAAGAGAGTATATAGCTCTTAGTTTGCAAAAAAAGTGTTAGCCATTAAACATTCTTTATTTTATGAAACAAATTTTCGAAGAAATTTGTAGTGTTGCTTTCTGCTCCGTCATTTAGCAAACTGCATCCATATACTGTACCTTCGCTGAATGTTTATAACTCTTCTTACAAATCTGATGTCTACTGTTTACTTTGTGTGCCGGCCGGAGTGACCGAGCGGTTCTAGGCGCTATAGTCTGGAACCGCGCGACCGCTGCGGTCGCAGGTTCGAGTCCTGCCTCGGGTATGGATGTGTGTGATGTTCTTAGGTTAGGTAGGTTTATAGTTCTAAGTTCTAGGGGACTGATGACCTGAGCAGTTAAGTCCCATATTGCTCAGAGCCATTTGAACCATTTTGTTTACTTTGTGTAATATTCGAAAAACATCTGTCTTGTCATGGAATCCCGTTCATTTTTTAACAGTATTCATTGCTTTGATAGAGGAGGAGCGCATTATTTTACACTATATTTTGTCAAGGTTCACTGTGAGACGTCTCGCAGAATTAGCCGAGAAATACGTGGGTAGTTCGGAAAGCAAGTTCGGTTTGGTAATAAAAAAAGGGAATCGAATACAGAGAAAGAAAGCGATTCATTTCGCAAAAATAACACTTACACTAATTTTCAACATAGCCCTCGTAATTTTCTAGGCATTTCTCACATCGTGGTATACGTTTATGTATTCCTTCGTCGTAGAATGCTGTTGCCTGTGTTGTCAACCATTGGTAACAAGTTCTTTTACCTCTTCATCTTTGTTGAAGCGCTTACCACCAAGGAACGACTTCAGATACCGAAAGAGATGAAAATCGCTAGGAGCGAGATCGGGACTGAAAACGGAGGATGGCCAAAAACGTCCCAGCCAAAGCTCTGAAGGAGTTGTTTTGTCTCTTCCGCAGTGTGTGGACAGGCGTTGTCGTGAATGAAAACAAAACCACACCTCTTGAGAACATTCCTCTGCGCTTGGTCTGCATTGCACGATGCAATTTCCTAAGCATCTCGCAATAAACGTTGTTATTGATTTGTTCACCTAGTGGAAAAAAATTAGTCAGTAAAATGTCCTGTCTGTCCCGAAACACTGTGTACATTACTTTTCGGGGTGTCAAGAGTTGCTTGGGTTTAACCTTTCATGGGGACTAAGAGTTCCCCCGTTCCATCGATTGCAGTTTCTTATCAGTGGTGTCATCTCCCGTGATTATCTGGAATAAAAATTTTACTCCATCGTCATTGTAACGTCTCAAAAAATTAAGTGTTCTGCCCATCAGTTGTTCTTGTTGTTCACTGAGAAGTTTAGGCACCCAACCTGCGCAAAGTTTAAGAAAACCCAGTTTTTCAGTAACAATCTAGTAAATTACTGTTCGTGAAAAGTGTGAAAGTTGAAGAGCAATAGCATTAATCGTAAACCTACGGTTTTTCTTCGACTGTGCTAACCATTCCATCAGAAACCACAGATGGACTTCGCTCCGTTCTCCGTCATCCACTTGCTCACTCCCTTCTTAACATTGTCGGACTCATTGCATTTTGTCCGTAAACCTCACAGATTTGTCGACGAATGTCGCTTGGCTTAGCGATCTTAGCATTCAGAAAATGAGTCACAGATTTCAGTATACACGCGACAGGTTTTTCGATCAACGTTGCTATTATAAACAATCATTACGAACGGCACAAAACACGGAGCAAGCTCCAAATGGCGTCATTTTGTTCTGCCTGAACCAGAGATACTACTGCATACAAGAGCGGTACTGCGATCGTAGCAGTTCCGTGGAGAAAAATCAAAACGGAACTCTCTTTCCGAACTACCCTCGTATACTAAATGTGATGTAATTCTATAAAAAAATTCAAGATAATTTCTGCAAAGGTTGTAGTACATTGAAATGTTTTACGAAAAACTAAACTTTCCTTTTTCGTGAATGGTATTCGGAACTGGGTAACTGCGGAGCATCTGAAGTAGTTCTACGTTTATATTGTACTTCATTCGTGGTGATTCTCTGCTAGGATCAGCAGACATTACCTAGTGACAATGTTACATTCTCCAACCTGCATAAGTTTTTAAAACCACCTTTTTGCACGTCAGATTTCCATAGAGACGCCTCCAGAAACTGGCCAACCCGCGAAACATAGTGAAATGTAAATTACGTCGGAGCTAAACCCTACACTCTATTTCAGCGTAAGATTTAGAGAAAGTGGAATAATGTACACTAATGCCGGCTCTAACAGGATTACTTCTTCTCTCCATTGAAACGTGAAATATGCTGATTCTATCTCACTTAAAAATCAAATATCCTTTCTTTTTAATTCCAACTGAAACACGACGGATTAAAGAAAGGATTTTCTTTCTCCGAAAGTCAAGTGAATTAGTTCCTCTGCATATATTTGTTCTCGATTACCGGCTTGCCCGAGTCAAACAAGCTATTGTTTCTTTTGTTTCCTTTGAACAGATATTTGCATTCTGTTTTCTGGCAATAAAATTCACTCAACGTTTGCTGCGCTGTAGTGAATCTGCTACGTATTACGTTATTGTCCATTAAGTTTTATCCGGCTACCGTATTAAAAACAGACGGCAGAACTGGCGTAATGCTCTGCATTTGCACGAGATTTATTACTCTCTCTGCAAACAGTTTATTACTCTCTATTTAGAGTAGTCAGAATAAAACCCATTTACATGTTATTCACCTATTACTTTCACTATTTTTTCTTTGTCAATAACAATACGTGGTATTATTGAGCCAATAAACTATTTGTGTGTCATGAATGACTCGTTGAAACAATTACCAGTATTAAATGTTTGGCTTTCCTTTATGCTTGTAATGCCTTGATGGCCTTGGAAACTAGCCACTATTAATAATTGCTTATGAGTAATTACCCTGTGAAGGAAACAGTACTGATTAAAAGATAACTTTGTGGCTCTGAGTACTATGGTCAAATTTATGCTATGTGAGTCAGAATATGCAGTCTTCATGTATTAAATTAGGGTTTCATATTTGAAAGTATAACTTCATCATCGCTGACATTATTCATATGAAGCTGTAAGAAAACTGAATAAATGCAACTACCTTAATATAATTTCTAATTCTTGTTGAATACGTTCTGAATAGGTGTTCAGTATGAGTGTGGACAGAAAGGTACCGTTCGTCTGGTGCTTCGTTTTCTTCGTCCTTTTTCTTCTTCGTTTTCTTCATCTTTTTTATGCGTCGTTTTCTTCTACTGCTTCATCTTCACTTCTCATACGTGGTTACTTATCGACCACTACTGTGCCCGTCTTTTCCTTTGTTTGCCTAAACCACTTTTCTCATTTGGCTCGAAATTCTTTAGTGGCTCTCTTTCTCAATTCATTCTCTGCTGTTATGAATACATTTTCTTCTATTTTTTTTTTTCATTTACATTGCTGGTGCAAATAAAGCTCTGATGGCAGGTCGTAAGGCGTGCTTGGATACCTTAGTGGGTAGAATACTTCCCCGTGATAGTTAACGGTCCCAGGTTCTTGTCCCATTCCGGCATAATTTTTTCCTTGACAGCAAGTTTTTATTCGTGTTTTAGTTTTTTCAATTTATTCTTCCATATGTCATGGTAGACTCCTTTCGCCTTATTTTTATCAACACATCAGTTCCAATGTAATTAGTATTATTAACCAATATTTTATTTCGAACAGGATTTTTATCGACAAAAGCAATACTCATTGCCTTATTAGGTTCATGTTCCCTTTCCAATTTTTATTTTACTTTTGCTAGAATGAAATTTTCACCCTACAGCTGAGTATGCGCTGATACGAAACTTCCTGGCAGATTAAAACTATGTGCCGGACCGACACTCGAACTCGGGACTTTTGCCTTTCGCGGGCAATTGCTCTACCAACTGAGCTACCCAAGCACGACTGACGCCCCGTCCTCACAGCTGTAGAGTGAAAATTTTATTCTAGAAACATCCCCTAGGCTGTGGCTAAGCCATGTCTCCGCAATATCCTTTCTTCCAGGAGTGGTAGTTCTGCAAGGTTCGCAGGAGAGCTTCTGTGAAGTTTGGAAGGTAGGAGACGAGGTACTGCGGAACTAAAGGTGTGAGGACGGGGCGTGAGTCGTGCTTGGGTAGCTCAGTTGGCAGAGCACTTGCCCGCGAAAGGCAAAGGTCCCGAGCTCGAGTCTCGGTCCGGCACACAGTTTTAATCTGCCAGGAAGTTTCGTACTTTTGCTGTTTATTTCGCCTATCATTCCTATTTCTGACCCGAGAAGATAGTCGTACATGGAGATTATATTCCACTCAGCACCACACGAGGACGTGCTCAACTTCTAGTTTCCAGATATTTCTGGAAAACCTTTAGAATTTCAGGTTACGTTATCGCACGTCATTCACGCATCTTGGCTGGTCTCTCTTATCGGCCTACGCGGAGAGCATTTCCCATTTCTAACGAATCCGTTTTATTTCGACGACTCTGTAGCCTATTCGCTCTCCAGTAGATCCAAAATCAGCAGATTTAGCAAAAAAAAAAGAAAAATGGTTCAAATGGTTCTGAGCACTATGGGACTTAACTTCTAAGGTCATCAGTCCCCTAGAACTTAGAACTACTTAAACCTAACTAACCTAAGGACATCACGCACATCCATGCCCGAGGCAGGATTCGAACCTGCGACCGTAGCGGTCGCGCGGTTCCAAACTGTAGCGCATAGAACCGCTCAGCCACCTCGGCCGGTCAGATTTAGCATTTCACGTTTATAAACTGCAAACTTGGATAACTGCTGAGCAGGAAGTATTTTCATTTCGCAGCTTGGTGCGAAGTCCCTCACGTCCGGCCTTTCTTTTCTTCGTAGGTTCCCATCGTTCAGTGTCGCTACATTGAAAGTGTATTGAGACATACCTTTTCTCTCTTCTTTATTCACAGCTGTCTAAATTAACTATCGACAGTGGTAACTGAGCAAACGAGAAACACAGGTGACGGTGGCATGTAAATATCGAATATAAGATTTCTGGCTTCACCAAACAGGAAGAGGCAAAAGAATTAATAGATATGTAGACAGCAGTAGTAACTGTAGTATGTGACTCAGGTTATCATGCACTTACCACAATTACTTTTGTCCACAGGTGAGTGCCGATGTGTGGAGTCAAATCTGAAGTGTTCACGAGTCAGGTAAGTGGGCTGCCATCCTTATGCGTCTTTGTTCTGTCTGACCGGCATAGCGACTAAGGTGAGAACTAATCATACATTCGTCGTACTCCCCTTAAGGTCTACGGCACTGGATCGAGGAAGACTTTCAACTCCGCGGTCAGTCGCCTACAGTTTGCTTTAATTAATACTCCAGTACTTACGTTATGGACACTAAACTACAAAATTACGTTGTCTACCAGAAGAGTATAGATTTAAATGGAATAACTGCAACTTTTATGTAAACCGTTCTTCTGGATTATACGCACGCAGGCATTGTACTACACCGTTCGAGGTGGCGCAGTGGTGAGCACACTGGACTCGCATTCGGGAAGACGATGGTTCGAACCCCGCGTCCGACCATCCTGATTTAGGTTTTCCGTGATTTTACTAAGTCGCTTCAGGCAAATGACAGGACGATTCCTTTGAAAGGGCATGGCCGACTGCCTTCTCATCTTTCCCTAATCCGATGGGACCGTTGACCTCGCTGTTTGGTTCTTTCACCAAAATCAACCAACCAATCAACCAACAATAGAACTAGGCACGCTAGAATTAATGACAAGAATATTTGCCATAATCACTGCGTGAAAAAGACATGGAAACTGGTGAAGTAATGAAACTGTACCTATGTTAGTACCTTGTCGTTAAGGTTGTCCAGCATGGCGGGAGGGAGGGAGAGAGATAGGTGGGGTGGAGGGGGAGGGGGGGAGAGGCAGAGGCAGCGGATGTAGGGGACCACGTAAGATGTAGAGAGGAACATGTCATTAGAAAATAACGTAATGCAACATGACGCCGACAAATATTGATCTTGAGTTTCTAAAGTTTCTAAATCTGTACCTTGTGGTAATTTACACTGAAGCGATTATAAAACCAGACGGCAATATTTGAACGACAAGCAGTGGAAGTCCGTTACTCACTCCACAAGTACCAAGTTGTCGTGTTACGTGGCCAAAAAGGGTGGGGTTAACCATAAGAGGACGCCATTTATTGCTGAAGTGTCGATACATCACAGTGCATGCCGCCTTAGATTTGGCATTAAGACAAATAATTTCCAGTATTAATATTTAATTGATTAAGAAGTCCTTATCCACACTAATATACATCTAAATATAATTTCATTCATTCAAAATTGGCCAGATAACATTAATTTAAAAATTTATTCAATTAAAATTAGTAAAACAGTCTCGACTGTACAGTCATTTATTAAAGGTGCAACCGGTTTCGGCCTCTAGCAGTAGGCCATCTTCAGATGATGCAGTGTAAAGATAATAATTAAGAGTACTGAGTTACATAGGGAAATAAAAAACGTTAAAAAGAATGTACACTGATCAGACAGAACATTATGATCACCTACCTTCTATTGGTACAAACCTGTCCAGGCGATAGCAGCGTGCCGGCAGGAGTGGCCGAGCGGTTCTAGGCGCTACAGTCTGGAACCGCGCGACCGTGTGTGTCTGAACAGAAAGTGCACCGAACACTCCTAACGATGTGTCTCCGCAGCCGACGACCCTTGCACGTGCCAATGTTAACACCACCGACTGAAATCGGCACTTGACCGTTGACACCGGACGTCGGCGCAGTGGCAGAGTGTTGCATGGCCTGATGAATCCCGATACCTTCTTCATCATGCCGATGGGAGGACGCGAACGCGTCGTCTTCCAGGGGAACAGCTCCTTGACGCCAGTACTGCGGGCCGGAATCAAGCTGACGACGGCGTCATTGTGCTTTATGATGATGATGATGATTGGTGTTTTAGGGCGCACAACAGCGAGGTTATCAGCGCCCGCATTGTGCTTTAGGTAACATTCACGTGAGCGTCCGTGGGAGCTCGTGCAAGGCACCATGACAGTCAAGCAGTATCCTTCAATGGTTACAGACCACGTGACCCCTACATGACGATCACGTTTTCCGACAGCAATGGTATTTTTCAGCGTGATAACGCACCATGTCACAAATCCATGAACGTGAAGGAGTGATTCGAGGAAGACAGTGATGAGTGACATTTGATGCTCTGGCCCTCAAACTCGCCAGATCTGAGCCCGATGGGACACATCTGGTATGTGGTTGAACGCGTCAGAGCTCATCGCACCCCTCCCAGCCATTTACGGGAATTAGGTGCCGCGCGCTCGTTTGTGTGTGTGTGTGTGTGTGTGTGTGTGTGTGTGGTTGTGTGTGTGCAAATGTCGGATACACTCGCTCCAGCGACCTACCCAGGCCACATTGCTTCCATGCCACGACGCGTCGCCGCTGTTATCCGTGCCAAAAGTGGACATACCGGCTATTAGGTAGGCGGTCATAATGATCTGGGTCACCAGTGTACGAAAAAATCAGGTATCGTTACCCATCCGACTGACGATGACGCTTGGAATAGCCGCCATGGGTTAAATAGAGAGAAATAGTGCGCGGAAGAGCCGCATGACGTCAATGTCAGATTTTTTTTTTTTACTAATTTCACTTAACTGATAGATCGCTGTTTCCCGATAATGTTATCTATAACTAATTTAATGTTGAAAGCGATTGGCGGATTTAACGGGCCAGTTACGAAATCGTCCTGCGTAGGCAGGTGGGAAAGGGTTAGGGTAGCGCAGGAGGAACCGATGACTCATATTCAGAGAGGCAACACGAGTGCATTGCGTGTGGCCATCTCGTTAAATTAAAAGTGCGTTAATATGAGAATCATGAGTGCTAATTCTCACTTAAGAAAGGAATTTGAATTTTGTGCTGAGTTGTGCAGCGACTGCAACTGAAGAGACATGGACCAGGTATCGCGTATTGCTTTGTGTTCTAAAGGTGTTAATCAGACTCCGCTACTGCTGGCGCAATTAATGCTTTCAGACTGGCTCTCAGATAGGATTGACAGTGAAAATTCATTTTCCTCATTTTGGTTTAAATTAATACAAGAGGTGGTATCCCATATTTTCAGACTTCATTGTAGCATCGTAGCATCATACTCACACATCACTCCAAAATTCATTGTCTACTGGCTGCATGTTAGGAATCACGCCCGACGGAGAAGAAATCCAACGAAGACATCGAGGCAACCTTATAAGAGATGAGGTAAGCGATACTCCTTCCGGTGGTCTAGATAAGAATCAGGCGAAAACTGCTACAACGCCTCCTCGCGCGTAGTTCAACGTAGCCCTCCACATGCAATCTTTCGCAATCTGTAGTTTGCATGGTTACAAATGATTCAAATGGCTCTGAGCACTATGGGACTCAACATATGTGGTCATTAGTCTCCTAAAATTTAGAACTACTTAAACCTAACTAACCTAAGGACATAACACACATCCATGCCAGAGGCAGGATTCGAACCTGCGACCGTAGCGGTCACGCGGTTCTAGACTGACGTGCCTAGAACCGCACTGCCACACCGGCTTGCATGGTTACAGTCTCCAACTCAGTAATGCACCACAGCAGAAACATTTCTTATCACTTCAGTTTTACAATTCAGTAATTAAAAAGGATACTCCCGCAGCAATTATTTATAAAAAAATATCAGTGCAAGATTGAAAGAGATGGAAGACCGACTTAAATCACTGAATAAAACCGACAGAACTTTTAGTACTACGAGGACTGTCATCACATTTTCCTAGTATCTGTGAATCCGTAATGTCTCTTGCATACCACGAGATCTTTTATAACTGAAGTATTATTGTTGCCGCACTCTTTGAGACTAGACTTTGTACCACGTCGATTGGTGTGACGTGCTCTTTACCTCTGTGGAGCATCGTCACTATTAACGAATACGCCATTGTAGTGTTCAGATGACACTACGCAAATAAATTAGTCCAAATAATTATATATCACAAAATGCCTTGATGTGAACTCTGGTGTGTGAATATTCCATGAAAAAAAGTATTTAGTCCGTCATACGTTATTACCAGAAGCAGTGTCCTCCAGAGACTATATCCTTAACAGCAATGCATCACTAGGGCCATGGTATTTGCAAGTAGAAGTCTGTGGACTAAGATGGCGTATTCCAATGTGGCATCTCTCAATAGCCCACTGCACTTGCAGGTAACTTCATACAGGCGACTGTGACGCCAGAACGCGGCTGGGACTGCACCTGTATCTGCAGCGGTGAGCCGCAGGTTGTAACACAGTATGGATGGCTGAATTGGATGTGCGATTGGCTGTTGTTGCCACAGACAGCGAGCTCGGTGCCTGTTGACTCTCGCGGCTGGATGACGTCATCGTCGTATTTGGTCTGTGTCTGCGGGCGGAGTGGTAAAGAGTTCCTACGTCAAAGTACCTGTGTTGAAAATCCAGACGCTTACGGTGCTGAATGCCTTGCCTGTGGAGCAGCCAACTTGAAACACAGAGATATGGGAAGGAATGTATCCATCAGAACACCTTATGAAGTGCATAGTAGAGAGTACTTCCCACTGCACTACCAATGTGGGTTATTTCCCATTCCATTTGCATATGGAGTGTACAAAGAATGACTACTTAAATGATACCATACATCCTGTAGTTAGCCTCATCTTGTTTTCACTGATCCCACAAAAAATGGCTCTGAGCACGATGGGACTCAACTGCTGTGGTCATAAGTTCCCTAGAACTTAGAACTACTTAAACCTAACTAACCTAAGGACATCACACACATCCATGCCCGAGGCAGGATTCGAACCTGCGACCGTAGCGGTCGTGCGGTTCCAGACTGTAGCGCCTTTAACCGCTCGGCCACTCCGGCCGGCACTGATGCCACAATAGCGATGTGTAGGCAGCTGTTGTGTAATCCTAGATTCTTCACCATGGAGTGGTTCTTACAATTTTGTAAGTAGGCAGTTGTAGGATACTTGTCATTTGGCTGGAAACGTGTGCCAGTGTAGCCTCTTCAGCATTTCTTGAAGCTACCCCTTGGTTCAACCAAACATGTTACCTTTCGTGCAGCCCTTCTTTGTATACTTCACAATCACGTTGGTTCCATTTGATATAGGTACCAAACAGCGGAGCGGTATTCTAGCGTGTGGTACATCGGTGTTTTTTGAGAAATCTCCGTTACAGAGAGATTAAATTTTGTCAGTAGCCTACCAAGGAAACAAAACGTAACACAAGCCGTACTTGCAGCTGAGTGTACGTGATATACCACTTGTAATCATCAAAAACTATTTACGCCCGTATTTATATGAGTTGACTGATTTCAACTGTTAATCAAGTTTTACATTTCTGAAATACACGATTTTTAGCACTTTTACGTCTCAACAAATATCTGCCTAATACCTCGGCAGAATTGTACTTAATTTTAAACAAACACATCATGTGAAAAATGTCTGAGCACCGAGGATCTCAGTACATTTCTCCAAGGCACTCCTGATGCAGCTTCTACATCTGCCGAACACTGGTCATTCAAGACGACGTACTGCATCCAACCTGTCAGTCGAGTTGCAAATATAATTTGAGGCCGCATATGATCGCACTTTCTTTAATTAGCGGTTTCTCGGAATTCAAGAAATACTGCCTCCATCCGAATTGATACATAACTTTCAGGGTATCATATGAGAAAAGCTTGAGGTGGACTTTCCACTAGCGGTGTTTACGGAATTCACGTTGTTGCCATGGAGGACGTTACTCTGTTCGAAATACCACGTTACTTTTTAAAGCACATATTGTTTAACCTTTAATTTAACGCGTATTTGTGAAGGTACCAAAAGTGAAGCCCCAGCAATTTCAACTCTGGCGGCTGTTCCAGCCCCGAGTCCGGAGGTTCGTAGAATTAAGGAACGGCTGTGCCCGCCAGTCGTTGAGCCGACCAACCGTTGTGTGTGCAGAAAGTTTTTACGACCCTGCCCTCTGTCGCTCCCTTATTTCCGGATAGAACGAAATGCCGGAATTTATGTGAGCGCGCATTGACATCGGCGTAAAAACATTCCCCGCTGCACGCAAAATCCTCGTTAAAGTTTCCGGCAGAATCCTTATGCGTCAGGCCGGAACGGACCGCGGAAAGATCGCCTCGGCCTTTGGGAAAACCGAGAGTCACGCAGGTGCGCATTCACTTAGCGAAGGACGGAACGCAGACCCGTCTCTTTAGCTCTCCATAACTACTGCAAACTAGTCACGACAGGCCGCGTACTGCACTGAAACCTTTGTGTCTCGTTCTACAATTCCCCCCGCCCCCTCCAACTTCCATACTCAAGATAACCATTCACCCGATTTCGATTCAGTAGCTATCCTTTAATTTATATGTCTACCCATCTAATTTGCGTTTACCTGTAGACCGCAGTTCTTACATTCTCTCCATCGCTGTACTGCTTATCGTCTGCCCTTCACTTCCTTGGATGACTGCGCACCAAACAAATACTTTTATAAGAGACATCAAAACATTTCAATACAAAATGCGGACTGTCAACGACAATAAAAGCTTCTCTGAAAAAGAGAAATTTCTTAATTTACATCTATATTTGTAAGATACCTGTAAGATTGTCTGTTTGAACACGCTTCTCCAGAACTACTAGACTAATTTTCAGGAGTCCAGAATGAGATTTTCACTCTGCAGCGGAGTGTGCGCTGATATGAAACTTCCTGGCAGATTAAAACTGTGTGCTCGGCCGAGAGTCGAACTCGAGACCTTTGCCTTTCGCGGGCAAGTGCTCTACCACTTGAGCTCTTGCCCGCGTAAGGCAAATGTCCAGAGTTCGAGTCTCGGCCCGGCACACAGTTTTAATTTTCATGATATTTTCGCAGATAAGTTGAGTACAGCTTGGGGCAACGTACAGACTTCAGTTCAAGAAAATCGTATCACGAAAAAAATTTATCGTTGTTTAAATTCTTACTGAAACTGTCTTGTTTGTCTGTTTGTGTGAACACGCTAGCCTCCAAAACTACTAGGCGAATTTTGATGGGGTTTTTACAAGTAAGTTGAGCTTAGCTTGGGGCGCGCTGTTGGCTTAATTTCATCGAAACTGGGCCACGGAAAAACAGATATCCATCCGTACTACAAAAATGTGTGCATCTATGAACGAGTATGTTCCACACCTCCTTCAAAACCACCGGACCGATTTCAACCTAACTTGGTACAGGTATCACTTACTGTCTGCAAATAATGTCTTTGGAAGTAGGAACCACCTATCTACCAAAGAGGTGAGAGCGTAAAAGTGTAGCCAACGCCTTGAGAAACAAGAATTTCTTCATAAAATATTTCGGAATCAGAGCACTTACTTGCAACAAACTCTATACATAATTTGAAACGTTTACGAAACTTTTCTTCCCCCACCCGCCCCTCCCGCCCCCCCCCCCCCTCCCCCACTTCCCTCCAGCAGTAAGTTGACGATTCCTTGATACCTCGGGATGTGTCCTACAAACTGATATCTCATTTTGCTCAAGTGCCTGTTATCGACGTTGATACTGGCAAGATATCGGTCTCACGCATCCGAAGACTTTCGAGACTGTTTTAATTTCAAGTTTGAAGTCGGATAACAAATGGCAAAAGAGATATACTTCGTGATATAATTGCAAACTAACAGTTTTCTGATTCTCTTCCTTTACTTGCACTGTGAAACCTTCCTTCTTGCCAAATTTTATAATTCTAGGTCAACGGGAAGTACACTATAGTTTTGATGAGTCGGTTTCTGAATGTCAAAATTTGCGACTTCATTGACTTAGAAGCTTACAGTTTTTACACTGTCAAAGAACCATATACTGTACTGTGCGGCGTAAATTTCAACGTAATACGTTTGCTCATTCCATAGAGAAAGGGCTCATAACAGACGGACAGACAGACAGTCGGATAAAATGACACAAAAATATTTTTTCGTGTGATATAATTATAAATTAACAATTCTCGGATTTTTTCCATTGGTTGTACTGTGAAATCTTTCTTCTTGCCAAATTTCATGGTTATATGTCAACGGGGAGTATCCATAGGTTTTGGTATGTTTACGACTATCAAAATATGTGGCTTAAGTGTCTTTCTCTTTTGTTTGCATTGATTCTTTCTTTGTTTTGCTTACGCCATTGTCCCGCAGCGATCGCAGGGTCGGCGTGGTTACAACGGATTTAGCAAGTTTAGTTTTAGGGGTGGCCGGATGCCCATCCTGCCGCTACCCCGTACACCCAGGGACGGAATCAGTGCAGTCCCAGCTGTCTGCTTCTAGTGTAAATCGTGAAATAGAAGCGAACGTGTTTCAAATGTCTGCGACGCGTGTAACTGAGGCGGAACGTGGGGACCAGCCCGGTATTCACCTAGCGGGATGTGGAAAACCGCCTAAAAACCACATCCAGGCTGGCCGGCACACCGGCCCTCGTCGTTAACCCGCCGGGCGGATTCGATCCGGGGCCGGCGCGCCTACCCGAGTCCAGGAAGCAGAACGTTAGCGCTCTCGGCTACCCTGGCGGGTCTTTTGATTGCGTTGATTCACAAGCTTAAATTCTGTACACCGCCAAGGGATCGTAGGTATTTGTATGTGACACAAATTTCAAGTTGATATCTCTACCTGTTCCTCAGAAAATGGATCCTTAACAGTCGAACGGACAGATAGACAGAGGGGCAAACGGATGACAAAGTGATCTTATACTGACGTGACAAAAGTCATGGGATGGTGATTTGCACATATACAAATGGCGCTAGTATCCAGTACACAAGGCATGAAAGGGCAATGCATTGGCAGAGCCGTCATTCGTACTCAGCCAATTCACGTGAAAATTTGCTCAACGTGATTATGGCGGCACGACAGTAATTAACAAACTTCGAAATGGTAGTTGGAGCTAGACGCATAGGAGATTCCATTTCTGAAATCGTTCGAGAAATGAATATCTCAGATCCACAGTGTCAAGAGTGTGCGACGAATACCAGATTTCAGGCATTACCACTCGGCACGGACAACGCAGTAGCCGATGGCCTTCACTTAACGACCGAGAGCAGCGATTTCTCAAGTAGAGTTGATAGAGCTAACAGAGAACCAGCACTGCGTAAAATAACCGCACGAATCATTGTGGGACGTACGACGAGCGCACCAGTTAGGACAGTGTGGCGAAATCTGGAAGAAGTGGGCCACGACAGCAGGCGACCGACGCGAGTGCCTTTGCTAACAACCGAGCGAGGTGGCGCAGTGGTTAGCACACTGGACTCGCATTCGGGAGGACGACGGTTCAATCCCCTCTCCGGCCATCCTGATTTAGGTTTTCCGTGATGTCCCTAAATCCTTTCAGGCAAATGCCGGGATGGTTCCTTTGAAAGGGCACGGCCGATTTCCTTCCCCGTCCTTCCCTAACCCGAGCTTGCGCTCCGTCTCTAATGACCTCGTTGTCGACGGGACGTTAAACACTAATCTCCTCCTCCTCCTCCTCCTCCGCCTTTGCTGACAGTAAGACATGGCCTTCAGCGCGACTCCTTGGCTCATGACCATATCGGTTGGACCCTCCTAGACGTCTGGAAAACCGTCGCCTGGTCAGATGAGTCCCGATTTCAGTTGGTAAAGGCTGATGGTAGTGTTCGAGTGTGACGCAGACCGCACCAAGCCATGAATGCAAGTTCTCAACGAGGCACTGTGCAAGCTAGTTATGGCTTCATAATGGTGTGGGCTGTGTTCACATGGATTGGACTAGATCCTCCGGTCAAATGGAAGCGATCATTGACTGGAAATGGTTATTTCGGCTACTTGGAGACTACCTGCAGCCAGCCATGGACTTCATCTTGGCAAACAACGATGGAATATTCACTGATAGGATGTGCAATGAACATTGTGGACTATTCGAGTGAATTATTCGACCAGCCAGATCTCCGACATGCATCCCATAGAACATTTATGGGACGTAATCGAGAGGTCATTCGTGCACAGAATCCTGCACAGGCAATACTTTCGCAATTATGGATGGCTATAGAGTCAGCATGGCTCAGTATTTCTGCAGGGGACTTCCAACGACTTTTTGAGTCCATGCTACGTCGAGTTGCTGCACTACGCTGAGCCAAAGGGGTCCAAAACGATATTAGGAGATATCCCACGACCTTTGTTGACTCAGCATATAAGGCTGAGGTACGGAATAGTAAAAGTAACACACAATATCAGTAGATTTAAATTTTTTTAAAAAGTCTTATCAAGAGTTCAAGGAAAAGCAACGTACCCTACTGCCCATTAAAATTGCTGCATCAAGAGGAAATGCAGATGATAAACGGGTATTCATTGGACAAATATACTATACTAGAACTGACATGTGATTACATTTTCACTCATTTTAGGTGCATAGATCCTGAGAAATCAGTACCCATAACAACCACCTCTGGCCGTAATAACGGCCTTGACACGCCTGGGCATTGAGTCAAACAGAGCTTGGATGGCGTGTACAGGTACAGCTGGTCATGCACCTTCAACACGACACCACAGTTCGCCAAGAGTAGTGACTGGCTTATTGTGACGAGGCAGTTGCTCGGCCACCATTGACCAGACGTTTACAATTGGTGAGAGATCTGCAGAATGTGGTGGCCAGGGCAGCACTCGAACATTTTCTGTATCCAAAAAGACCCGTACAGGACCTGCAACATTCGGTCGTGCATTATCCTGCTGAAATGTAGGGTTTCGCAGGGATCGAACGAAGGGTAGAGTTTAGTCCGGAACCGCGCGACTGCTACGGTCGCAGGTTCGAATCCTGCCTCGGGCATGGATGTCTGTGATTTCCTTAGGTTAGTTAGGTTTAAGTAGTTCTACGTTCTAGGGGACTGATGACGTCAGATGTAAAGTCCCATAGTGCTCAGAGCCATTTGAACCAAGGGTAGAGCCACGGGTCGTAACACATCTGAAATGTTGCGTCCACTGTTCAAAGTGCCGTCAATCCGAACAAGAAGTGAGCGAGCCTTGTAACCAATGGCACCCAATACCATCACGTCGGGTGGTACGCCAGTAGGGCGATGACGAATACACGCTTGTAATGTGCATTCACCGCGATGTCACCAAACACGGATGCGACCACCATAATGCTGTAAACAGAACCTGGATTCATCCGAAAAAATGACGTTTTGCCATTCGTGCACCCAGGTTCGTCGTTAAGTACACCATCGCAGGCGCTCCTGTCTGTGATGCAGCGTCAAGGGTAAACGCAGCCATGATCTCCGAGCTGATAGTCCATGCTGCTGCAAACGTCGTCGAACTGTTCGTGCAGATGGTCGTTGACTTGCAAACGTCCCCATCTGTTGACTCAGGGATCGAGACGTGGCTGCACAATCCGTTACAGCCATGCGGATAATATGCCTGTCATCTCAATTGCTAGTGATACGAGGCCGTTTGGATCCAGCACGGCATTCCGTATTACCCTCCTGAACCCACCGATTCCATATTCTGCTAACAGTCATTGGATCTCGACCAACGCGAGCAGCAGTGTCGCGATACGATAAACCGAAATTGCGATAGTCTACAATCCGACCTTCATCAAAGTCGGAAACGTGATGGTACGCATTTCTCTTCCTTACACGAGGCATCACAACAACGTTTCACCAGGCAACGCCAGTCAACTGCTGTTTGTGTATGAGAAATGGTTTGGAAACTTTCGTCATGTCAGCACGTTGTAGGTGTCGCCACCGGCGCCAGCCTTGTGTGAGTGCTCTGGAAAGCTAATCATTTGCATATCACAGCATCTTCTTCCTGTCGGTTAAATTTCGCGTCTGTAGCACGTCATCTTCGTGGGTACCAATTTTAATGGCCAGTGGTGTATTTCTAAAGACAGCGTTTGGTAAGGGTGAGGGGGGAGGAACGTATGGAGGGGCCGCCAAACTACGTGAAGGTTGCGGGGAGAAATTTTGTGAAACTAACGCTGGATGAATAGATAATATGAAGGCCGAGTTCGAGGAGACAGGCGAACTAACGCAGCGTGCCCTGTGACCTTTGTGGAGGGCGGCGCTACCTAGAAGCGGAGCCTCGCGGAAGACGTGTTGGCGGCTCAGGCCGCGGTCTCGCGCAGCTAACCCCTCCCCGGCCACGCCCGACGCGAATGCTGGCGCCCGCAGACCCTGATAGATCCCCTAGGAAGGCGGAGCTCGCGGTGTGGGGTGGGGTGGGGGTGAGGGCAATTATCCCGGGCCGTTATTAGGCGCCCCGCCGGCCTCGGCCGTTGCGGCGGCATCAAGCGAATACGTGATTTCGGTGTTTAAGCGGCGCCGGATTAAAAGGCCCACTTGCAGGGTTGTCACGCGCTGGCACGCCGATACACTCCCTGCAGGCCGCTGCCGTTGTTGTTGTGCTACTGTGTGTGTGTGTGTGTGTGTGTGTGTGTGTGTGTGTGTGTTTGTGCCAGCCCAAATGAGAACGCATTCCCTCTGCAGCACGAGCAGCGTGCGATGCCGCCGCGTTTACACTCGGCCCTTGCGATTACAATTGCCCGCGTTCCCCTGTTCGTTTCGTGCACGATTATTGGCTTTCGACTGCCGCTTCGTTGTTCAAAATGTTAGTCTGAAAATGCACAGTGCAGGAGCCAATAGCAGGCGTCATTGTGTCTAGCTGGAAACCACGACACAAAACGGCGAATATATGGCTGAATCGTGTCAGCTGGTGAATAGAATTCACACTTGCGGAATATCGTAACATGTATGTGACAGGACTAAAGAGTTAATGCAGACACTGGAAGCTGCGTCCGATCGCGCCTGTCATCTGCTCCGCGGTGTAGACACACCCATCTCTTCCTTCCTGCGGATTGCTAAGCGAAGGTGCCCGGGTTCGATTCTCGGCCGGGTCGGAGATTTTCTCCGCGCAGTGACTGGGAGTTTTGCTGTTCTTATTTTCGTATCGTCATAATTGACATTACACTCTTGCGGTAGCTGTATGGACACGTTCCGAAAACCAATAAATTAAAAATAAAGTAAGAATAAAATCTCTTCCCTCCAGCATTCGCAGACAGTGCGTCACGGGTACATCCCTCTCCTACAGTGGTTTTCGCGTCCCAGTCTCTCTAGTCGTTCTTGCCTGTCCTCGTCGTTTCTTATGATCTTTCCATATCTTACGCTTCCTTCATCAGGACTACCGAATCTGTGTACGTAATATTATCGTGCTGTTACTGCCTGTGGTAATCGCTCCTCTCGCTAACTTGTCAGCGCTATCATACCCTAAGGGAAGCGATGGCCTGTTTCTTCCTACGTGACTAAAATTTACTTCGTTGTTTCTCTCTTGCAAGTATTGCTCATCTTGGATTATACTAATTGGGGGGCTGTTATGGAGTTGTTTGTTGTGGTATTTCAGTGCTGCTTCTTGAGAGTCCGACACTACGACAGTCACCGTGCAATGCAGAGCCAAAGAAATTGGAACACCTGTCAAATATCGTATAGGGCCCCCGCTAGCAGGCAGAAGTGCCGCGACACGACGTGGCCTGAACGGACTCTACTAATGTCTGAAGTAGTGCTGGAGGGATGTGACACCATGAATCCTGAGCGGCTATCCATAAATCCGTAAGAGTACGTGGGGGTGGAGATCTCGTCTGAACAGCACGTTGCAAGGCATCCCAGATACGCTCAATAATGTTCATGTCTGGGGAGTTTGGTAGCCGGCGGAAGTGTTTAAACTCAGAAGAGTGTCCCTGGAGCCACTCTGTAGCAATTCTGGACATGTGGGGTGCTGCATTGTCCTGCTGCAGTTGCCCAAGTAAGTTGGAAGCACAATCGAAATGAGTGGATGCAGGTGATCAGACAGGATACTTGCGTACGTGTCACCTGTCAGAGACGTATTAGACGTATCAGGCGACCCATATCATTCCAACTGCATACACCATTACAGAGCCTCCCCAGCTTGAACATTTTCCTGAAGATATGACGGGTCCATGGACTCATGAGGTTTCTCCATACCTGTACACGTCCATCACCTCGATATAATTTGAAACGAGCTCGTTCGAATAGGCAACATGTTTCCAGTCATCAACAGTCCAATGTCGGTGTTGACGGGTCCAGGCGAGGCGTAAAGCTTTGTGTCGTTCAGGCATCAAGGGTACATGGATGGGCCTCCGCCTCCGAAAGCCCATATCGATGATGTTTCGTTGAATGGTTCGCACGCTGACACTTGTTGATGGCCCAGCGATGAAATCTGCAGCAATTTGTGGAAGGGTTGCGCTTCGGTCACGTTAAACGATTCTCTTCAGTAGTCGTTGATCCCATTCTTGTAGGATCTTTTCCAGGCCAGAGCGATGTCTGAATTTTGATTTTTTACCGGGTTCCAGATATTCATTATACACTAGTGAAGTGGTCGAAACTCACTTAAATCTTGATAACTTGTTATTGTAGCAGCAGTAACCGATCTAACAAATGCGCCAGACACTTGTCGGCGTTGCCGACCGAAGCGCCGCATTGTGCCTGTTTACATATATGACCGAGCGAAGTGGCGCAGTGGCTAGCACACTGGACTCGCGTTCGGGAGGACGACGGTTCAATCCCGCGTCCGGCCATCCTGATTTAGGTTGTCCGTGATTTCCCCAAATCACTCCAGGCAAATGCCGGGATGGTTCCTTTGAAAGGGCACAGCCGTCTTCCTTCCCTTAAACAACCGAACATATGTCTGTATGTGAATACGCATCCCTACAGCAGTTTCTTTGGCACTGCAGTGTGTAATCTATTTGGTTAACGTTCTTAAGTGACACTAAAATTACAGTTAATTCTTTCTGCCGTTGAAATCGATGGTTCTAAGGGCACTTTTTATATCGTTCTCAACATCCCCAGTTTTAATTTAGTTATTAAACTTCCTGGCAGATTAAAACTGTGTGCCCGACCGAGATTCGAACTCGGGACCCTTGCCTTTCGCGGTCAAGTGCTCTACCATCTGAGCTGCCGAAGCACGACTCACGCCCGGTACTCACAGCTTTACTACTGCCAGTATCTCGTCTCCTACCTTCCAAACTTTACAGAAGCTCTCCTGCGAACCTTGCAGAACTAGCACTCCTGAAAGAAAGAATACTGTGGAGACATGGCTTAGCCAGAGCCCTGGGGGATGTTTCCAGAATGAGATTTTCACTCTGCAGCGGAGTGTGCGCTGATATGAAACTTCCTGGCAGATTAAAACTGTGTGCCCGACCAAGACTCGAACTCGGGACCTTTTCCTTTCACGGGCAAGTGCTCTACCATCTGAGCCTACCATCTGAGCTTAATTTAGTTATTGTTTTGAAGAATCAGTATGTTTATAATTATTTTTGAAAATACGCTATAGGAGACTAGCCAAAGTGAAGTTTCCCATGCTTATTCAGTGCCACTGATTGATCACTGAAAAAGATTTTAGAGAATAGCTCTATTCTGGTGCTGAAAACCAGAATAATCATTAGTCTTTTACTTACTGGGCTGGAATTAATGTCTTTCTGATTAATATAAATCTTGTTATTAAATTCTGGTATTTAACGTTTAAATTGAAAGAATTATCTCTCTACACGATGAGAAGACGCTGTTCATCTTGGGCCGCCGAGATTTCGGCTCGCAGGCACTGCCTAGGCACGAATGCCAAAGCGCTGAGCCTCGCTGCACATTCCCCCCATCGCCAAGCCACGCTGTATGAGTGCGCGAAAGGGGAAGAGGGGAAAACGGCGAACGCGCCGCATTGAAATGGCAGTACAGTCACACTGCATACGATTTGATTTCACGTTTCTCAACAACATAAATCACAAAGAAAATAAATTTTAGTATTGTTTATTTGATTATTTTTGGCGCACTGAAGACATAATATAATATGTGTCTGGTACAAATTGTCGGCCTAGACCCGCCAGAGTCGCACTGCTTCCTGGACTCGGGTAGGCGCGCCGGCCCCGGATCGAATCCCCCCCCGGCGGACTAACGACGAGGGCCGGTGTGCTGACCATCTTGGTTGTGGTTTTAGGTGGTTTTCCACATACCGCTAGGTGAATACCAGGCTGGTCCCCATGTTCCGCCTCAGTTACAAGACTCGTTCGCACTATTCCATGGCTTATACTAGACACAGACAGCTGGGGTACACTGATTCCTCCCCGGAGGTGGGGGGGAGGGGGGTACGGGGTGGCGACTGGAAGGGCATCTGGCCACCCCTTCCAGTTAACATGCCACGTCTATTTAACCATAACAGCAGATCCCTTAAGTCAGGATTAATGCTTGGAAAGAGAGACAAATTGTCAGCCTACTGACGGATGAAGACAATTTCACTAGGTTTAGCACTCAAAACACACAAATATTCAGTTGGAAATAATGTAGCACTTTGCAACCTCATTATGGATAGTTGGCAGCTCTACCTCAGGAAAGTAATGAAGAAGTTCTTTACAGTTTTAATGCAAAACTCTGTATCATTAAAACTGGAATTACCTTGTAGGTCGATCACTTACATCTCCACATGCTCAGGGGCGCTTTCAACTGAAACACCAAACAGTTTTGAAAGCAGCTCGAAAACAGATGTAATACTGACAGAATCCACAAAAGATTTATAAGCTAGCCTTGTAATTCTTTCAATGCTAGAATCACTTCTTCAGACCTCACGTTTTCTTTAACGCCAGCGAGCTTAGAGAATTGGAATGTCTTTCTCAGAATGTTTTCCTTCTACAATGTCACTTTCTTTTTAAATTCATCCCCATCAAATTTGAAACAAATGGCTCTGAGTACTATGGGACTTAACATCTATGGTCATCAGTCCCCTAGAACTTAGAACTACTTAAACCTAACTAAACTAAGGACATCACACAACACCCAGTCATCACGAGGCAGAGAAAATCCCTGACCCCGCCGGGAATCGAACCCGGGAATCCGGGCGTGGGAAGCGAGAACGCTACCGCACGACCACGAGCTGCGGACTGAATCAAGTTACCTGGTAATTACTGTGGGCAATTACAGTGAAGTCCACTCAAAATGTGAAGTCTGCAATCCATTCCAGATGTAATTTTCTTCCCTGCACTACTTTTTCCTTCACAAATTTAGCATTAACTAGTTTTAAATCGGAAAATTATTCCAGGCATGCATCTTGTCCAACGTACTTTGCAGTAATGTATGGAGTCTCTATACACTTCGTTCAGTTCCATTGAAAACTGTTGCAACTCACAATGGAATAATGCGTGCGACTTAAGAAATTTTACTATTGATACAAGCAACTGCTTCACGTGGTCTTTTCCTGTAAGTTTAGCACGAAGTACGTCTTTATGTGCAGAACAATGAATCCCATCTGTCGGCCGTTGTAAATTTTTGCTATTTCATTGTCACCTAAATCTCTGAATTGTTTCTGCATATTCTGATTTTGTCCATTATAATTAGTTTTCTTGAAATCCCGCGACTATGAAAACAATTGGTTTGTTTATAAATAACTTTCTTCTACCCGTCACAATATCCTTTTATTTATGTTTTTACACGACGCATTTAGGCACATGATTCCCATTTTAAAGGGTGTATTTCTTTGTATATTGCCATTGTTGGTAATACATAAAGAATACACACTTGAAAATGGGAATCATTTCCCGAAACGAGTCGTGTGAAACTAAATAAAACAAAATAGTGACTGGTAGCAGAAAGTTATTTATAAACGAACTCACTCTTTCTACGTGGCATCGTAATGTCGCTTAATAGCAAGTACCCAGTACCTGTCGCTTACGTGAATTGACAATTCTCATCTCCCTCTTCTGTCAATCCAGTTCATTTTAAAACGTTGCGATGACAGATCGCTAAACTGCTTCTTTTTGTGCAAACAGCCACTGGACCTGTGAACGCCCTTCATATCACGAACAAACAGGGAAGAGCAAACAGCGCTGACACCATGGTTCTGCCGAACTCAGAGAGCTGTGCCGACTGGAAACTGCCGCATCGCAATGCTAAATGTAATGTCACGGTGTTGCTGGTACTTCTGAGATGGACGGAGCGAAGCCCAGTCTTGGCTCGCACGCGGTCCGCACGTGCTGCAAGCGTGACCCTGCACGCGTGACGTTTCGTACGCCGTGGCCGCCTTTGCTGTACAGCAACACGGGGCGGAACCGCTTTGCTTTGGAGACAAAGCGCGGCTAGCTCAGCTGTGAATTAACCTCTTGAGCAACCACAGGTGCTGCGTGTTGCATTTTCGTCTGATGACATTCTTCACAGTAACCTAATTGAGTGTGGCTTGTGATACGTTTATTTACTGTTAAGTAAACCCTGTGGCATCAACAGTAATTCACTTCTGATATTAATAAACATCTTTAAATCGAAAATGGAAAAGGTACCAGGAAAAAAAAAAAAAGTTCGGCAGACTTGTGCCTAAGCGCTGTCTAACACTCTTAAACTGCTAAAACAGAAAGCTAGATAAGATCAAACCATTGCGTACCAACCAGTGTCTGGCGACTCTGTCCACGTAAACTGTTTATCAAAACTAGAAGTTTCCTGCAGTTTAGTAATTTCACAATTATGGTCAATATTAGAATTGTCGTTATTAATATTTATAATTAAAGTTATGACCGTTCGGCGGCCATTCTTCGGATTATCCCAGATCTAGAAGTTGATTCAAAAGCATCACATACTCCTACTGGAGGCAGTATAGGTCAAAAACAGATGAAAAGTTCCGATAATGATATGTGGAGAAACCATACCTGTTGATATATGGGGGCAACCTGTCCTCAGATTCCCATTTGTCTGATACTTAGAAGCAGACATCATAAGCTATGCAGCATGAGGTTACCACGATTCCTGTCACTCTTTCAGCCCTTCTTCACTGCTTTTTCAGATACAACTGGTTGCAGTCGGATTGCGTTGCATCCATTGTTCACACGCTCCTGTAACGTATGGACATTATCCGTGGATTGGGCGCATACCAATACCTTCAAAAGACCCCATAGCCAGAAATACAACAGATTTAAAGGATATGGTAACGGACTTTCTTGACCTATCCATCGCCCATGAAACGCTGCGGTGAGTTTGAGCCGTTGAAAACAGGGCGGTGACCTGTCGCGCATAGTTCATAGTCGTTGTCTGTCTGCAGTGGTAATGTTCTTCAATAGCGCTGGCAGTTCATCACTCAGAAATCACTGATACGCAGCACCTGCTAACCCGGTAAAGTGTACAGCACTACGAGTCTGCCATTTCCTTGCTACTGAAACAATCCCGATGCCTAGCCTCCTTGACTGCTCGAGGATTTGCATCTTGTCACACGTGCGTATTGTGTTAGTTTACCATGCTGTCTCTTGTCTTCCAGTTTTGACCAATCCTATTTCCCGAAGGATTATTTATCATCTCTTTTTTAAGAACACTGTATTTGTAAGAGAAGTCTACCAATACAGACTTCACAGAGAATCGTTATATCAGTATTTGAAAACAGAAAACAGCGGACAGTGAACCAGGTAAATTTCAAACTAAGCATTGTATCCTCTGCTTCGCTCGCGCATACTGCATGATCTGCACCATTTTTTTTTCTTTAATCGAATTTTCATTTTGTTCACAAGATGCAACACCTTCTGAACTTCTAATTAAGGTCATAGGAGCATCGTCTTTTCCGAATGTACTTCTGACCAAAAACCAATTCAGGTAGCTGTAGGCAAAGATGTTTTTTTTTTTTTTTTTGTAAATCCTGCCTTTTGAGTTTTTGTGGTGATATTTCCATAGAAAATTTCATCCCCTAACACATATTTCTTTACAAACGAATTACCAATTTAATATAACGAAAGTTTATCATAAAAGTTTTGATTTCCTAAATGAGACAACTAAAACACTTTTTTTTTTATTTTCAACGGATAAGCCAACTATAAATTTTCAGGAATTTAGTTTCAAAAGATCTTTCGTAATGAAATATTTCTATAAAAATTTTTATCCACTATTTCATCCCCTTAGGGGTTGACTTTCCAAAAACACTGAAGCACATAGTTTTTTTTCAATTCTAACCGAGATCAGATTCAAATTTTCATATATTTAGCTTCAAAAATACTTTCATAAGGAAACATTTTCATAAAACATTTCACCCCTTCAGCGTTGAATTTTCACAACAGGTTATCTTCTCGCGTAGCCAGCCACTCGTCATACCACCGACCCGAAGGGAGCACAGTACGGCACGGCACTTGCGTTGCTCTAGCTCTCCCCGGCTTTGGGAGCAACTTTACCTTACAGTTTGCTAGTACCGTAAGCCAGTCTTCGAGAAAATATTGTAATACTTACAGGGTGTTTCAAAAATGACCGGTATATTTGAAACGGCAATAAAAACTAAACGAGCAGCGATAGAAATACACCGTTTGTTGCAATATGCTTGGGACAACAGTACATTTTCAGGCGGACAAACTTTCGAAATTACAGTAGTTACAATTTTCAACAACAGATGGCGCTGCAAGTGATGTGAACGATATAGAAGACAACGCAGTCTGTGGGTGCGCCATTCTGTACGTCGTCTTTCTGCTGTAAGCGTGTGCTGTTCACAACGTGCAAGTGTGCTGTAGACAACATGGTTTATTCCCTAGAACAGAGGATTTTTCTGGTGTTGGAATTCCACCGCCTAGACCACAGTGTTGTTGCAACAAGACGAAGTTTTCAACGGAGGTTTAATGTAACCAAAGGACCGAAAAGCGATACAATAAAGGATCTGTTTGAAAAATTTCAACGGACTGGGGACGTGACGGATGAACGTGCTGGAAAGGTAGGGCGACCGCATACGGCAACCACAGAGGGCAACGCGCAGCTAGTGCAGCAGGTGATCCGACAGCGGCCTCGGGTTTCCGTTCGCCGTAGTGCAGCTGCGGTCCAAATGACGCCAACGTCCACGTATCGTCTCATGCGCCAGAGTTTACACCTCTATCCATACAAAATTCAAACGCGGCAACCCCTCAGCGCCGCTACCATTGCTGCACGAGAGACATTCGCTAACGATATAGTGCACAGGATTGATGACGGCGATATGCATGTGGGCAGCATTTGGTTTACTGACGAAGCTTATTTTTACCTGGACGGCTTCGTCAATAAACAGAACTGGCGCATATGGGGAACCGAAAAGCCCCATGTTGCAGTCCCATCGTCCCTGCATCCTCAAAAAGTACTGGTCAGGGCCCATTTCTTCCAAAGGAATCATTGGCCCATTTTTCAGATCCGAAACGATTACTGCATCACGCTATCTGGACATTTTTCGTGAATTTGTGGCGGTACAAACTGCCTTAGACGACACTGCGAACACCTCGTGGTTTATGCAAGATGGTGCCCGGCCACATCGCACGGCCGACGTCTTTAATTTCCTGAATGAATATTTCGATGATCGTGTGATTGCTTTGGGCTATCCGAAACATACAGGAGGCGGCCGTGGATTGGCCTCCCTATTCGCCAGACATGAACCCCTGTGACTTCTTTCTGTGGGGACACTTGAAAGACCAGGTGTACCGCCAGAATCCAGAAACAATTGAACAGTTGAAGCAGTACATCTCATCTGCATGTGAAGCCATTCCGCCAGACACGTTGTCAAAGGTTTCGGGTAATTTCATTCAGAGACTACGCCATATTATTCCTACGCATGGTGGATATGTGGATAATATCGTACTAAAGAGTTTCCCAGACCGCAGCGCCATCTGTTGTTGAAAATTGTAACTACTGTAATTTCGAAAGTTTGTCTGCCTGAAAATGTACTGTTGTTCCAAGCATATTGCACAACTAGTGTATTTCTATCGCTGCTCATTTAGTTTTTATTGCCGTTTCAAATATACCGGTCATTTTTGAAACACCCTGTAAAAGCAGCTAATTACAAAAATGCATAAAAGATCCAACTGTGTGACCCATGAAAATTTCCTGGCGTAAACAGTGTTTGACGAAGTTTCGGGATCTCAACCAGATGCATCGATGTCTTGCCATTTCGGTTGAGAACCATTCATCTATCTTCAAGTGAGTGTTTAGCACTGGGAATGGCTAGTTCATATTGCTAAACTTATACCACAAAATTAGAGTGGAGACGCATGCGCAACATCAGTCGCTATATGAGCGATCTCTGTCGAATTTCGCGCAGTCTTCTACTATTGTGAGCTCCCTGTTGGAATGCGAGCCTGTGGAATTCAAATTCAGGTGTCAAACTAATAAAATTGGTTGGCGATAGACGTGTCACTAGCCATAAAATGTTTCCTTTGTGGACATGTCAAAGAAATAACTATGACCCACGTTTTATACAGTTTCTGGATGTCTTGGTATTGTGTACATAGTTCCGCGTAGCCAGCGCGTACACAACTTTCCCACTAGAGCGCGCCCCACTAAGCACAACAGCGCAGGTGCAGCGCTCATCCGTCTCCGCACTATGAGATGGCGCTGCCATAGAGACGGACCCAATTCTGCTTCCGCCGATCCGCGTATTAATATGTAACGCAGCCAATGAGATTGCTGCTAATGCAGAACCTTTTCGCCTCGCGGATCACACTCCCACAGTGATACATGAACGCGCGAGTTATTATAACGAGTGTACAGACCTCTGATTAGTCAGTCTGCATCAGTCTGTACCAGTCTGCATTTGTCTGCAGCAGTCTGTACCAGTCTATAGTCAAGTTTCAGTCTGCGCCTAATAAGATTACCATAATCCAGTACATAGCCATGAAGATAAATGTATAGACACTTTTGTCAAGTATCAGAGATACATGTGAGAATAAGATTAACGTACCCATACCAAAGGAACTTCAGATTTTCAATTGCAAATAGCATCCAGAACCAAGTTAAGTAATTTTTATGCTTGTTATTATTTTAATAAATGTGTGTGAAAATTAATAAAGTTCTGTTTAAAGTTGGTCACCGTCAATCTGCTACACTAAGCGTGCAAGTGGCATTTCTATCGTCTGACCTAAAGGCAGAAGATAAACACGCCACAATAAGACCACGAGACATATTGCCGACACTCGCCTACTTCGTTAGAGCGACAAGTCAAATAATCTGATGGTGTGTGTACCAAAGGTCTTACAGTACGCACTTCACACTTGGTCAGTCGAAAGTGGATGGATCGTTGGGGCATTCCTTTTACCGTAAGCCCACACACACAGATCTATTTTTGCAGGCGTTTAGTTGCCGCCACCCAGCATAAACTATGAGCTTCCTTCAGAAGTTGGTGCACCGGTCACTTCTCTTGTTTGCTGACGACAAAATTTCAAAGGAGCTGGAACGCTTACGTTCCGTGTTCGAACATTATGGATATTCTCCACATCAGATCTGCAAAGATTTAAGGAGGAAGAAACGTGACCACCCACTAGATCAAAGGAGAAAGAACGGTTTCTAATCCAGGGCGTTCCTCCCATATGCTGGCAATATTCTGCTCACCTTCCAAAATTGACAATCCGGGATTGCGGGCGGCTGGAATCTACAGAATACCTTACCAGTGTGGCAAATCCTACATTGGTCAGACGACGCGCACAGTGAAAATGATCGCCACACTCGACCTTCGCATTCCAGTAAGTCAACCATAGCCGAACATTGTATCTTCACGTGATATTCCATAGATTATTCTGCCACGAAAATCTTGGTGTCGAAGTGATCCTTCTGGTATTCGGTTAGTAATCTGTGGAAGTACGTTCGGCAGAGGATCTTGTCAATCGTGATAACGGCTATCGACTAGATACGGCGTCGGAGCTGGCGATTTCCTTAATACCTACAGAAGGGAAGCATTTTATGACTAATGACACATGTAACGACAAGTAATTTTATTAATTTGACATCTGTATTTTAACTCCACAAGCCCACATTTTAGCAGAGAGCACGCATGTAGTTTCACCATTACGTAAGCGCCTGCATACAATAGGTGGAGAAATATTCGTAGTGGGCGCGAAATTCGACAGTAGTTGCTCATGTAGCGGCTGCCTTTGCGCATGCGTCTCCGCGTCAATTTCTTGGTATGAAGTTAGCGATGTGAGCTAGCAATCTCACCTGAAGATAGCTGAATGGTTGGCAGCTGAAATATTGTGCAAGTACTCGACGCCATCCGGCTGCGACCCCGAACCACTCATGTAAGATCCGATTGTGACTAGTAACGCCACAGGATTTAAAAGCTCATCGTTATTAAATCATTCTCACAGTCACAAACCTTCGCTGATCTCCTCAGGTAAACTACGTAATTTATTTCCACGTGGTAAACCACGTGTAGTCACGTGCCGCGATCTCTCTGGCGGAAGGAACCGCAGGTGCTTCCCGGGTAAACGGCGCTTCCTCTGCCCGACACGGGAGAAGAAAAACAGCGGACGCGGAGCGGGCTACATTTGCGGCTCGTGATCCAGACTGGGCACCCGTCGCAGAGAGACGGCCGGGTCAGCCGGCGGCTGTGATATCCGCCGACGCTGCGGGACCCGCAGAGTCCGCCACCACGACCGGAAGATGTGGACGCAGTCTGTTCTGGCGCCGTCGCCCGCTGTGTTCTGGCCAGATGGAACAATCGCTGCAGCCCCCACTCCAGTGCCAGTTTCCCTCTCTTTAAGCTTCTGCCGTCGGCGAAGCACCTAGCCGATTTTCCTATGTTTGCCCCAAAGCTGTCCGTTATACTCTCAGAGGCGTGACTTTGAAGGTGTAAAGGCTGTATTCTCTATTCACCAAACTACTCAACTACACTACTGGCCATTGCAATTGCTACGCCAAGGAGAAGTGCAGATGATAAACGGGTATTCATTGGACAAATATATTATACTAGAAGTGACGTGTGATTACATTTTCACACAATTTGGGTGCATAGATCCTGAGAAATTAGTACCCAGAACAAACACCTCTTGCTGTAATAACGGTCTTGACACGCCTGGGCATTGAGTCAAACAGAGCTTGGATGGCGTGTACAGGTACAGCTGCCCATGCAGCTTCAACATGATACCAAAGTTCATCAAGAGTAGTGACTGGCGTATTGCGACGAGCCAGTTGCTCTGGGCCACCATTGACCAGACGTTTTCAGTTGGTGAGAGATCAGGAGAATGTGCTGGCCAGGGCAGCAGTCGAACATTTTCTGTATCCAGAAAGGCCCGTACAGGACCTGTAAAATGCGGTCGTGCATTATCCTGCTAAAACGTAGGGTTTCGCAGGGATCCAATGAAGGGTAGAGCCACAGGTCGTAACACACCTGAAATGTAACGTCCAGTGTTCAAAGTGCTGTCAATACGAACAAGAGGTGACCCCGAGACGTGTAACCAATGGCACCCCATACCATCACGCCGGGTGATACGCCAGTATGGCGATGACGAATACACGCTTCCAATGTGCGTTCACCGCGATGTCGCCAACCACGGATGCGATCATCATGATGCTGTAAACAGAACCTGGATTCATCTGGAAAAATGACGTTTTGCCATTCGTGCACCCAGGTTCGTTGTTGAGTACACCATCGCAGGCGCTTCTGTTTGTGATGCAGTGTCAAGGGTAACTGCAGCCATGGTCTCCCAGCTGATAGTCCATGCAGCTGCAAAACCGTCGTCGAACTGTTCGTGCAGATGGTTGTTGTCTTGCAAACGTCCCCATTTGTTGACTCAGGGATCGAGACGTGGCTGCACGATCCGTTATAGCCATGAGGATAAGATGCCTGTCATCTCGACTGCTAGTGATACGAGGCCATTAGGATCCAGCACGGCGTTCCGTATTGCCCTCCTGAACCCACCGATTCCATATTCTGCTAACAGTCATTGGATCTCGACCAAGTGTCGCGATACGATAAACCGCAATCGCGGTAGGCTACAATCTGGCCTTTATCAAAGTCGGAAACGGAATGGTACGCATTTCTCCTCCTTACACGAGACATCACAACAACGTTTCACCAGGCAACACCGGTCGACTGCTGTTTGTGTATGAGAAATCGGTTGGAAACTTTCCTCATGTCAGCACGTTGTAGGTGTCGCCAACGGAGCCAACCTTGTGTGAATGCTCTGAAATGCTATAATCATTTGCATATCAGAGCATCTTTTTCCTGTCGGTTAAATTTCGCGTCTGTAGCGCGTCATCTTCGTGGTGTAGCAATTTTAATGGCCAGTGGTGTATTAAAACGATCACCAGACTCCAGATGCAGACTGCATATCTGATGGTTCTATGTACCAACAGAAATTTGATTTTCGTTATTTCATATAATTATTGGCCGGATTTCAGAATTTCAAATTTTTTCATAATCTACTCATAAAGGCGTATAATCTTACTCCAAATGTTTATCTCAATACGTCAAGTATTAAAGTAAGAGCCTGTTTAGACAAGATGTTCATGATCAAACTTTCGCTCCTTGAGGCGGTGTAGAATAAAAACTATTTACTGTATGGATAGCTGCCTTTTTTATTTTTTCAGGTTGAATTAAGACTATCAAGGCGTGCCGCCTTATTACTTTGTGTAGGCCCCAGAACTCCATACACACCTCCTAGCCAGCTCCCACGGACCTCACCACGCAGCAGAATTGAGCTACGCCTTTGAGTCCACGGGCAGTGCCACTCGTGCAGCCCTACTTGGAGTTGGGGCTGCGTGGAGTTCTTTTGTCTGCCCTTTGATATTGTCTTTGCTTACTTGCAGCAATTATACTTGTTGCTGTTAAGAAAAATATATGAATTCGGAAGTAGGAAATTACAAACCTTATGGCATCTTTTAAGAAGAGGACAAAAATGAGACAGGTGAAGCGGACTTGTTATCTAACTTCAAGACCAGTGCTCCCGTGTGGAGCTCCCTGTGTCAGTATTTCCTGAAGGAACAACACTCTTCGGGAAAACTCTATTTGTACAGTCCTTGCGAATCTAATCCAATCACAAGCCACATCTAACCCAGTTATTAAATGTGTTTTCATAACCTTCTTACATAGGTTAGATGCAGCTTGTGATTTTTTTCTATAGCCACGTGAGATCTGTACATAATTTAATTAGATTACATCGTTGCGGGATATTCTTCCGAAGCCACGCAAAGTTTGTTTACTTGCGAACCTAATAGTAGGTGTTGTTTTGTAACCTAATAAACATTAACTTACACAGCACGCTAACGAACAACATATATCATATTAGATCGCATAGACTGCACAAATCGAGTTTTCCCGAGGAGTGTTGTTCATGCAGACAATACTAACATGTGTTGCTCCACGCGGGGACGGTGGACTTGAAGTTAGATACCAAAGTTCCCTTCACTGAGTGGTGTTGGTGAACAGACAACTGTATCTACCCATTCCTACCTTACTTTTGTTCTGTTCGTAAAATATGCTGTATGGATATCCAACTTCATAACAATTATGTTAAGACTGTGCGCTACAGGATTTGCGTCGTTATACAATGAAGAAGAGCACGAATATTCACAAGTTTGTTTCTCACATGAGAGAGCGTCACGGAATTGTTGGAAGAACCGAACTTGCAGATACCTGAAAATAGACATTCCTCAAAATTCCCAAGCTTGTCCGAAATTCGAGGGTCGGAACTTTAATAGTGGCACACTGGACTCGCATTCGGGAGGACGACGGTTCAATCCCGTCTCCAACCATCCTGATTTAGGTTTTCAGTGATTTCCCTAAATCGTTTCAGGCAAATGCCGGGATGGTTTCCTTTGCAAGGGCGCGGCCGATTTCCTTCCCGATCCTTCCCTAAACCGAGCTTACGCTCCGTCTCTAATGACCTAGTGATGTGGAAGTCGTAAGATACTCTTAGCAGGGCCCGCATCTCGTGGTCGTGCGGAAGCGTTCTCGCTTCCCACGCCCGGGCTCCCGGGTTCGATTCCCGGCGGGGTCAGGGATTTTCTCTGCCTCGTGATGGCTGGGTGTTGTGTGCTGTCCTTAGGTTAGTTAGGTTTAAGTAGTTCTAAGTTCTAGGGGACTTATGACCACAGCAGTTGAGTCCCATAGTGCTCAGAGCCATTTTTGAACTCTTAGCAGTGCCAATTGTGTTGACAGTTCGAGCGGCACGGGAAATTTCCCGACGAATTTGTAGCAGTTCTGAAGCGAATGCCGTGAAGTGTTTCCTTCAGTTTAGAAATCGAACCAAGTGGTATAGCACTTAGAAGCTCCATCAGTGAAACAAATCAGTAACATCTTGCACTGTACGTGCTTGAACATTGTCCTGCAAAATGATGGTCAGGTCCTGTAGAAAGTGTCATCACTTCTAAGCTGGTCTTCGGTTGTGTTCCAAAAATGTACAGCAGGAACTGCAGGACTTGAGCATCATTTTGCAGGGCAATGCTCAAGCACGTACAGTGCAAACTGTTACTGATTTGTTTGACTGATGGGGCTGCTACGTGCTATACCACCCAGTGCCCTCCCCTGACTTAAACCCTCGTCAGTTCAACTCGATTTATAAACTGAAGGAAAACTTCACGGCCTTCGCTTCAGAACTGCTACAAATTCGTCGGGCAATAGACCGCGCCGCTCGAACTGTCAACACAACTGGCACAGCTAAGAGTATCCTACAACTTACACATAGCTGGCAACGGGTTACACACAATGCTGGTGACTACTCTGAAGACCAGTAAAACTTTGAAACACCTATCTATTTTGTACGAGCTGTAAATAAATAGTTGCCACTATTAATGTTCCAACCTTCGTAGTATTAACTAGCAATTCTAGGAATATGCTATACCCCGCTACATATCGTTCCCATAGCAACACAAAGACAACCTGAGACTAATTATAGCACATAGAGTGATGCTTAAGGAGTCCTCCTTCATGGGCCCCATATGTGAACAGAAAGGGAAAAAACTCTGGTTGGCGGCCTATGGATGTAGATCGCCATTTTTCCATTGTTTTGGACAGGCACAGCGGTGGTGCTGCTGTTTCATAGGATGGGAAGCTGTTGGGTGTGACAGCTGGTGGTGATTGAGGGAACTCTGACTGCACTACGGCCCGTCAGCCGGCGTCTTCACGTACTAACTCTCAAAGAATACCGACCGAGGTGTCTAGTGCTCACCACCCTGGACTCGCATTCTGGAGGACAACAGTTGAAATCCATGGTTGGCTATCCATTTTTAGGTTTTCCGGTATTTCCCTAAATTGCTCCAGGCAAATTCCCAGCTGGCTCCTTTGAAAGAGCACGGCCGATTTTCTTCCCCGTCCTCGCAACAATCCAAGCTTTCGCGCCATCTCTGATCGCATCGATGTCGACGGGGCACACCTTAGTGCCATTTTTCAACAGGATAATGCTTGATCACTCATGGCACGTGTGTCTGTGAATAGGTTGCATGACGCTGAGAGACTCCCGTGTCCAGGAAGATCCGCAGATCTGTCGCTGATGAAACATGTGTGGCGGCAGTTCCGACGTCAACTCCGTCCCAGTGCGAGGATCCAGGATATGAAGGACCAGGTGCAAGAGTTGTAGACCATCTTGCCCCAGGAGATGATTCAACGGATTTACGACAACCTTCTCAGCCGCATCAATGCACACAACCAGGGCACATCGTCATATTGATAACCAACCTCATACTGCCAAGTTCTTTGTAGATGTGTCTCCATTTTGTAATCACTGAAATAACATCTTCCCACACATATCCTCCAGCTGCCATTGGACATGAAATTCGCACCATCTACGGGACGCGCCGGTCGCCTGCGGAAGTCTTCGCTGCTCTCCTCTCTACCGCCTCTCCCGAGGTTTCGGCATTCACACGAGTACCATGAATCTTCGGGGCAGCCTCGCGCCGTGTAACGCAGCCCTGGCAGCGCTCATTAGGCGTGGGGATCCCATTAGCCGCGCTGTGGTCACGTCGTTAGCCGCAGCTGCCATCAAAACTGCACGGAGTGTACACACCACACCACCCTGCCAGCGCAGATCACTTTCCATAATGGCCGCCATGGACCACTGCTATGGCCTGCACTGGCTCTGGAATAACCTGACACCCTATCCCCGCACACGCAACATTTCCTTAACTCCCACCTCCGTAAGCGCCAGAGCTATTTTTTTTATCTTGGAACTGAGCAACTAGTATCACATAACAGCTTCCTCCTATTTCGTTATTCTTTCCTATTTTTGCAGTACTTATTGATCATCTTCCCACGTATCCGTTTCCTTTCTGGTGCCCATGTTGTTCCCGATTCGTTATTTTTTTTGTTTTAAAACCCTTCGGAATTTAGTATATTATTCTTAATAAGGTTTATGTTATTTCCGAGGCGTTGATGTTGTTCATTGTAGTTCTTTTCTTATATCTGCAATTCATTCTACTGTTGATTTCAGGAATGGTTGCTTGCTTAGCCTGTTCTCACTCATTCATTGAGGTGTCCAAAGAAGGTTAAACTCCTGTAAATTTCTGTGGAGCACTTCATTTTCCAGCCAGCTGTAGTTTGTAGTGCACTCATTATAGTTCTTGTAATAATTCATCTTTAGAGGTTTTGTTCGGTCCAGCTTATAGTTTATCATTAAGCATTCATTTTTCATATTAACATACTGCCATTGCCGCTGTGATATACATTTTTTGTTTGGTAATTCTAGATATGCACTTCTTGTTGTAGATATTTTTAGTCAAACCATATCCTGTTTGTTTTAGTTTAGTACCTTTTACACTTAACCCAATTTTTTTTAGTCCATTCCGCTTTATGGTGCCTCCAAGATATTTAAATTTACTAAGTCTCTCTCTGTTACACCTTATTGTGTTTCCATCAATTTTGGTGCATTTTTCATATTTGTCAAATTTTGTTTTTTATCTGAAATTGTCAGATCCGTTCCGTTATGTTCTTAGTTGTTTCGTTAAATTTTCAGTTATTTTCTCAAAATGTCACTATACAAGACAATTGAATCTGAAGGAACTTACCTGCTGGCTTATTATGTGGCTATAAATGCTTTATTTCATAGTGCATCACGAGACATGACTAATATCTTTCGAATAACGACAGCAGATAGTGGGCTTCCAGAACGAAACTTACGTTGTGTAATATGAAAAACTGTGACAAAAGTTGCGAAAAAAGTGTGTTTCTTTGGGTAACAATTACGGAATAATTACATGTGTAATTAGAAGCATGACCCATAAATGAGGGGGCTTCTAAAGGGAATCTGTGTGTTGGATTAGTTAATTCGAACGGTTGATGAAGCTCGTAAGAAAGTACACATTGAGAGAATGGAAGTAGTGATACGCACATGAAAAAGTGAATGCTATGTTTCCCGTTGTCCTACTTGGATGACAGTTTCATCTGTACATACAATATTTCTGTGAGTGAATAAACTGTTAAGGTTCTACAATTGAAACCTTATCAAGTGTGCATTGGTCTTACGTGGATCACATGTGCTAACAGCTTCGTTTGTAGCACCTGAACAACGAGATTAAGTCAATCGTCGAAATACCTGTAGCACAAATGAATCGTGAGTAACACTGAACACACTAAAATATAAGATTTATCTATCACGCAATAAAAACTTTAGAACTAGCACGACATGTAGTTGCAGTAAAGATCTGATACGCTTTTAGTGTGGGAAACGCTCACAGTGCCCTGCTGGAAGTGACTCAGCTTAAAAGTTCATACGTGCTGTAGTATGTTACTGCACGAAAATACAGGGTCTTAGGTGTGCAAGTATAGATATTGTAACCGTTGATACCTTAATATGTAGCTACATCAGTGTATTACTTTTTATGTGTCTGTCTTCCCACAAACACATCATATAATTTACTATTTGTGAAACATCCCCTTAGAAAAATTAATGAATTACTGTGCTGATAAACCTCTACGTTATTTGATTTTCAAACAGCTGAGCAAAACTGAACGTACCTAGACATTACGCTCTTTACTTATTCTGATCAACACTAAACTGCCACACAATATTTTTAGCGCAACGCAATCTGACTTTGAAAAATCCCTACAAAAGAATGGCCCTGACTAGCAATAACCTATACCTATCGTGAATCACTTACCTCACAAAAATCTTCGTTACTCGAAATACTGCAATACAGCGAGCGCCAGTACTGCCAGCTAAATAAAAGATAATAACTACTGAAATCACTAACTACTGATAGGCATAGTTAGCAAATGAAAGATTTAGATAGAGAACAAACAATGTATTTACCTTAATAGTGTTCAAAAGTCATAATATATATATATATATGTTATTATTATTCACGTTTGGGCCCTACTGGACCACGCGAAGTACAATCACGGGGCATTCAGTTATTTTCTTTTAGACTTTCTCTCTGCCCAAATTGTTTTCATTCTCTCGGAATGAGCTCTTTTCCTTTCATCAGACCATGTGGTTCCAGTTTTCTTTGGTTTTTCAGCTTGACCAACTACCCAGTCATGAATTTTTTGCCTAAATAATTTTCTGTCTTGAATTTCATCTTGTTTTATATCTGCCTCTTTCATTTCCTCTTTTATAGCAGCAATCCATTTTATTGTCTCAAATTTAGCTTTACTTCGATTTTCGTAGAATTCCACTACTTGTTTAGTTAGTCTGGTAGCATCCATTCTTTTAATATGCCCATAAAATTTTAATCTGCGTTTTTTCATATCCGAATATATGCTGGTGTATTGTTGAATTTCACTATTTGCTCTTAGCCTGTATGTTCCTTCTTCAGTATATTTTGGACCTAGAATTTTTCTGATTACTTTTCTTTCTCTTTTTTGGATTTCTTTGGTTTTTCAGCTTGACCAACTACCCAGTCATGAATTTTTTGCCTAAATAATTTTCTGTATATATATATATATATATATATATATATATATATATATATATATATACAGAAAATTATTTATATATATATATATATATATATATATATATATATCAGTTCATGATATCCAGTATTACAAATTTGCTCTTTCTGGCAGACACACGTCCAGATCGTCCGCTCTCAAAACTCTGCTATCTCTCTCCCCACATCCACCACTGCTGGCGGCTCACCTCCAACGGCGCAACACCACGCGCTGTTCACATCCAATTGCCCAACACTACAATAGCGAATATTGCAACAATGCCAACCAGCCACAGACTGCGCACAGCATA
This sequence comes from Schistocerca cancellata, assembly GCF_023864275.1. Lineage (NCBI taxonomy): Eukaryota > Metazoa > Arthropoda > Insecta > Orthoptera > Acrididae > Schistocerca > Schistocerca cancellata. Next base: position 94,545,044 of record NC_064631.1, on the reverse strand, counting down.
ATCAGTGATTTTCATACAGAGCGCTACGTGGCGTTACCAACATAAAAACCTAAACAGCGTACTTACACTTGATGTTTTCTACAGGGTCGTAATTGCGCTGTGAAGTGGACTACGCCTGTCAATATAGACTGCCCACTTTGCATCCACTTTTCCACACTTCAATACCTAACTTGCTGCCCAGGGGAAATAAACATTAATGGTTGCTTGTCCCGCGGATACTTGGAGGTACTAAGCAACATAAAAATACACTACTCCTAACGTTGTCCTCACCCATAAAGAGAAACATCTGTACTTTGACCCCTAACACCCTGATAGGTGAGTCAGCAGGAGGAAAGGTGCTACTTCACAGCATTGTTGTTGCGCGGCCCCTCAGAATACGAAGTAATTCGCAAGTTCGCAAGTGAAGTGGTGATGAGTGCGCTCCTAGAATAGAAGGCAGGGGGAGCGGGGGGGGGGGGGGGAGGGAGTGGGCGAGGGTAGACAGACGGCATGACATGCGCCGTCTGAGTTATGGGTCCGTAACGTCCAACTCGCTTCCCTGCGCTCACATTTTAATTTAAAAACTTCACGGCAGATTTAAACGCTAAATCACCTAAATTACTACTACATATTTTAAAAGTAAATTACGAAAATTCGAGATAAAAATGCTAAGTTCGAAATGAAAGAGTTGGCCAAGGAGATTAAAGCATGCTGCGAGAAGTTTTATTCCGCCTGTAGCTACGTGGCAATCTCCTTTCCACCACTTTCACCTCCAGTGCTAAGAGCGGCCGGCTCTGTCGCGAACATCAAGAGCGCTTCGTCGCCAGAGAAGCTGTAAAAATAATAACTCCGCTACTTTCCGAGTCCCTTAATAAGCTGGACCTGCAGTTAACTCACGGGCTCTTTTCAGAATACAGCCTGGCTACTGCACAAAAAGTCACGTAAAATTATCCAGTGAGGAAGCAAGGGCGCTTTATTTCATTGACGCTTACAAAAATCCTGACTCAGTGCGCAACCATCAACAAAATATGTCAGCGCTAATTATGATCTCTCACTACAGAAGCGCAGATTTAAAATTGAAGTCAGTTAGGCTGGCGAATATCTCCAGAGGCTTCCTTGCGTAAATGTTCTTGATATTTCCTTCGACAGCTCTAATCCTGATGTGTTCTCAAACACATATAACAATAGCGTCGTGTTCTGAACCTGATGACCCAACTTCCACCAGCTGTTATCCATCAACAAAAATGGTTCAAATGGCTCTGAGCACTATGGGACTTAACATCTATGGTCATCAGTCCCCTAGAACTTAGAACTACTTAAACCTAACTAACCTAAGGACATCACACAACACCCAGTCATCACGAGGCAGAGAAAATCCCTGACCCCGCCGGGAATCGAACCCGGGGACCCGGGCGCGGGAAGCGAGAACGCTACCGCACGACCACGAGCTGTGGACTATCCATCGGCAAGGCATTGTTTTAAGCGACTGTAACATATCGCAGAAAAGAGATATTTTCTCTCTGTATTGCTCTGTTCGAAGCCATTAAAAGTGCTACCTGAAAAACTGATGGAATTAATAAGTTAAATGGAATACTTCCGTAATGTTTCCATTCAATCTGTATATTTCCCATTGATTCTCATGTTTTGATACGAGGTGTGTAACATAACTGAAAGAACGATGAAAATTGAAGAAAATGTAAAATATGCAGTGCTGCAAATAAAAGTAAGTAGGTAAATCAGAGACAGAAAAATGGATGGAAATGGCGCAGTGATTAAAGACTGGATTTAAATTGGAAAGGAACAAGGCCAGATCCTCGTCAGAACTTTGTTTTTCAAAGTTTCACCCAATTTCCCTAAGTATCATCTTTTTGGGAAACTGAAAGACTCTCTTCGTGGAACAAGGTTTGAAGATGATGACTCCCTTGTGCACGCTGCCAAACAGTGGCTCCAACAGGTTTGTCCAGAATTTTAACGTGCGGGTATACAGGCGCTGGTTGCAAGATGGCGTAAGGCAGTTGAGAGGGATGGAAATTATGTGGAGAAATGAAAATATTGTTCCTAAAGGATGTTTCCACACACTGTAAACCTATATGTTTACCACTGTAAACATATAGAATAAAAGATGGATTTAAAAAAGAAATAGTGTGCATTTCTTTTGGAGTGACCCTAGTATAAGCAAAGAAATGTAGCGTTACAACACCCATATCAGATTCCATGACTTTGTAGTTACAATTTTAAACGCGTAAATCTCGGCAGACTGGAAGCAGGGAAGGACTCCGGAAACGAGCGGACGATCGGACGTCACGGGGTTCAGCCATCGCGCCGTTTCCCTCGCCCGGTCTCTTCGACAGGGCGACAGTGGACGTGGTGCTCATTACGAATTATGAATGAGCCAAACTCTTCAAAAAAACTTGGTTTTCAGCAGAGCGGCGGCGCTGAGTAACTTGGCAAGATAAACCGCTTTGCGCCTAATTCTGGAAAAGGAGCTTACTTTTTTCGGCGAGTGCTTGTTCCCCGTTCCGTGTTATTTACAGGCGCCTTTTTCCGGAGCACTGCTCGGCCCCGGCTGAGTTATTACGCGCCGACCGGCCCGCGCTGCGCCGCGCTGACGTTTATTTATCCTTCTTTTTTACTTGATGCATGGCGTACAGTCGATATCGCCAGGTCTTTATTCCATTATGTAACTGACATTTATGGATTTATAGATAAGAATATTAGGTGATAAATTAATCGTTTTTTATTCCGCCTTAACAGGTCGGCCATCAATTTCGTGTACTCGCCTCGGAAAATATAACGGGACCCCTTTCATAGCGCGCTGACAGGGACGAAGTATTGAGGCATCTGAGCTGTCGAAAACAATACTCAGCTGTTCGCTACAAGAGAACCGAAAATTAATACCCTCGGTGCGGGGAAAAGTCGCGCATTCGTGTCGATAAATGATCATTGTGTGCCTCTGACGTCGACTGCTGATGTAGTGTCGGCACTGGTTTTAAAACCGGAGCCGCGAAAGCATTTCTATCCATCTCGAGTGCCGGCTTCGGCTCAGACTGGCTCTACTCTGACATTGCAGAGGTTCTCAAGAAAGTGTGTCGGGAGCGGTGTGAAGAGTGATTTGCATGCAAATGAAGGTACTGTGTTTTTTCAGAGTTGTGAGGAAGACAGAGGAACAGCACAGCCAAAAGCGGGTCCAGACTTCTACTTGATAGGTACGAAAAGGAAGACAGCGCAATTTGACCCAATGGTTTAGCCACTGCACTACAACTGGGGAGTAGCGGAGACAGACACTTGTTAAGTCAACTAAAGTTTACGCTCTCCATGTTACTTTTTAGCTACGATTAATGCCAAAGTGCTATTTTCGGAAATTACGACCGACCGAGGTGGCGCAGTCGTTAGCACACTGGACTCGTATTCGGGAGGACGACGGTTCAATCCCGCGTCCGGTCATCCTGATTTAGGTTTTCTGTGATTTCCCTAAACAGCTCCAGGCAAATGCGAGGATGGTTCCTTTGAAAGGGCACGGCCGACATCGTTCCCCATCCTTCCCTAATCTGATGAGACCGATGACCTCGCTGTCTGGTCTCCTCCCCAAACAACCCAACCTAATCGAAAAATTACGCAGTCGATTTCCTTCCTCAACCAATCCTAGCAAACACTAACTTCGTAAACAGCATCTTCCTTTCCATTCGTTGGTTTCGTTTACTATTTTGCTGTGACTCAAAGTGCTACCTCATGTGGCTCTATACTGAGGTGAAAAAAGTCATGGGATCTACATCTACGTCTACATCTCCATGGATACTCTGCAAATCACATTTAAGTGCCTGGCAGAGGTTTCATCGAACAACCTTCGCCGGCCGGAGTCGCCAAGTGGTTCTGGGCGCTACAGTCTGGAACCGCGTGGCCGCTGCGGTCGCAGGTTCGAATCCTGCCTAAGGCATCGATGTATATGATGTCCTTAGGTTAGTTAGTTCTAAGTTCTAGGGGACTGATGACCTCAGAAGTTAGGTCCCACAGTGCTCAGAGCCATTTGAACCATTTTAGAACCACCTTCACAATTCTCTATTATTCCAATCTCGTATAGCGCGCGGAAAGAATGAACATCTGTATCTTTCCGTACGAGCTCGGATTTCCCTCATTTTATCTTGGTGATCGTTCCGCCCTATATAGGTCGGTTCAACAAAATATTTTCGCATTCGGAGGAGAAAGTTGGTGATTGGAATTTCGTGAGAAGATTCCTTCGCTACGAAAAACGCCTTTTCTGTGACACTCTCTCCCATATTTCGCGATAATACAAAACGTGCTGCCTTTCTTTGAACTTTTTCGATGTACTCCGTCAGTCCTACCTGGTAAGGATCCCACACGGTGCAGCAGTATTCTAAAAGAGGACGGACAAGCGTAGTGTAGGCTGTCTCCCTAGTAGGTCTGTTACATTTTCTATGTGTCCTCCCAACAAAACGCAGGCTTTGGTTAGACTTCCCCACAACGTTTTCTATGTGTTCTTTCCAATTTAAGTTGTTCGTAATTGTAATACCTAGATATTTAGTCGAATTTACGGCTTTTAGAATAGACTGATTTATCGTGTAACCGATACTTGTAGCACTCATGTGGATGATCTCACGCTTTTCGTTATTTAGGGTCAACTGCCACTTTTCGCACCATTCAGAGATCTTTTCTAAATCGTTTTGCAGTTTGTTTTGATCTTCTGATGACTTTATTAGTCGACAAACGACAGCGTCGTCTGCAAACAACCGAAGACGGCTGCTCAGATTGTCTCCCAAATCGTGTATATAGATAAGGCACAGCAAAGGGCCTGTAACACTACCATGGGGAACACCTGAAATCTCTTCCCTGATACCGTGTCGGGCCTCCTGTTTGCCGAAGTAGTGCAGCAGTTCGATGTGGCATAGACTCAAAAAAGCGATGGAAGTCTCCTGCAGAAATATTGAGCCATGCTGCCTCTATAGCCGTTGATACACGCGAAAGTTTGCCGATACAGGATGTTGTGCATGGAATGAAGTCTCAGTTATGTTCCATAAATGTTTGATGGGATTCACAGCGGGCTATCTGGGTGGTCAAATCATTCGCTCGATCTGTCCACAATGCTCTTGTGGCCTGGTGTCATGGCGCGTGGCCTTGCGCTTCTAGGCGCTTCAGTCCGGAGCCGCGGGACTGTTACGGTCGCAGGTTCGAATCCTGCCTCGGGCATGGATGTGTGTGATGTCCTTAGGTTGGTTAGGTTTAAGTAGTTCTAAGTTCTAGGGGACTGATGACCTAAGATGTTAAGTCTCATAGTGCTCAGAGCCATTTGAACAATTTTTGATCATATTTGGTGCATTGTCCTGCCGCCTACTGCCAGGTACTCCATATCAGCAACCTCAGAAGTCATTAGACATAGTGAGAGACCAGAATGGGGTGCTCCGCGGAACTCGTGGACTTCGAACGTGGTCAAGTGATTGAGTGTCACTTGCGTCATACGTCTGTACGCGAGATTTCCACACTCCTAAACATCCCTAGGTCCACTGTTTCCGATGTGACAGGGAAGTGGAAACGTGAAGGGACACGTACAGCACAAAAGCGTACAGGCCGACCTCGTCTGTTGACTGACAGAGACTGCCGACAATTGAAGAGGGTCGTAATGTATAATAGGCAATCATCTATCCAGACCGAACTGCATCAGGATCCACTGCAAGTACTATGACAGTTAGGCAGGAGGTCAGATAACTTGAATTTCATGATCGAGCGGCTGCTCATAAGCCACGCATCACGCCGGTAAACGCCAAACGACGCCTCGCTTGGTGTAAGGAGCGTAAACATTGGACGATTGAAGAGTGTAAAAAAGTTTTATGGAGTGACGAATGACGGTACACAATGTAGCGATTCGATGGCAGGGTATGGGTATGGCGAATGCCCGGTGAATGTCATGTGTAGTGTCAACAGCAAAATTCGGAGGCGGTGGTGTTATGGTGTAGTGTTTTTCATGGAGGGGCTTCTTGCACCCCATGTTGTTTTGCGTGGCACTACCACAGCACAGGTCTGCATTGATGTTTTAAGCACGTTCTTGCTTCCCACTGTTGAAGAGCAATACGGGGATGGCGATTGCATCTTTTAGCACGATCGACCACCTGTTCATAACGCACGGCCTGTGGCAGAGTGGTTACACGACAGTAACATGCCTGTAATGGACTGGCCTGCATAGAGTCCTGACCTGAATCCTACAGAACACCTTTTGGATGTTTTGGAACGCCCCCCTCCCCCACCCCCTCGACCGACATCAATACCTCTCCTCAGTGCAGCACTCCGTGAAGAATGGGCTGCCATTCTCCAAGAAACCTTCCAGCACCTGATTGAACGTGTGCCTGCGAGAGTGGAAGCTGTCATCAAGGCTAAGTGTAGGCCAACACTATATTGAATTCCAGCATTACCGATGAAGGGCACCACGAACTTGTAAGTCATTTTCAACCAGGTGTCCGGATACTTTCGATCAGATAGTGTATAAAGTTTTACTTCTTTTCGATGAATTATGAATTCCCTTCAAAAATGTCTCTTGGTTTCTTGCTTTTCTTTGCGGCCTTCTAGAATAGAGTTTTAACAACTTCGGGTACAGACTAGAACCCTGTCTCACTTCTTTCTCTACTAATGCTTCGCTTCCTTGCCTTTCGACTCTTATAACTGCTATCTGCTTTCTGTAAAGTTGTAGGTAACCTTTCTTTCTACGTTTATTAAAGGACATCTTCTGTACACCATGAGCTGCACTACAAATGTTTTATTTGCCAAAACTGATTTTCGGGTTTGTAACCAACCATCAGTGGCATCTAATACAGAGGACAGACAAATGTACGTGCATCGAGTTCTAGAACATTCCCATCTGCGTATATATATATATATATATATATATATATATATATATATATATATATATATATATATATATAGTAAGAGCAATATAAGCCTATTAAATGTACAATTATCATTTTGTGGAAATCTATGTACATACAGGTGTTTGTTCCTCTGCATCACATGCCAACGATGATGGGTTATAAACCCGAAAACCGGGTTTGGCAGATAAGCATTTCTAGTACAGTTCGTGGAGTACAGAATATGCCCTTTAATGAATAACTGAAAGCTGCGGAGCATCGAGCATTGAAGATTTCCCTCCATGTATTTTTTTCCCTGCAAACGTCCAAATTTCAACTAGTGTACTCCAGTTATTACACATTCATAAATTCTTCTATGGAGTAGAAGTTCAGTGTTGATACGAGGACGAATCAATGGAAAGAGTTGAACGTAGTGCGGAACGGATAGGGATCTAAAAAGACTTAAGATAAGAAATGAAATACCTGCAGTGAGTGAAAAGGAGGAAGATAGAAATCGTACCAGAAATGGAGAAAACATTTAGAAATCAACATATGGCTTAAAAGGGGGAGGTAATATTCAGGTCACAGTTCGTCGAAGGTTACTGGGCAAGAGGTTACTCGGATTCAAAAACTATCAAACGAGAAAGTGAAGCTGGAGCTGTAAGATAGTGGTTTCTGTCACAAGCCCGGATTTAGAATTCGATGGTAATGACTGTTACTAGATCAAATTTTAGAAAACTCTCTCATCGCCAAAGAAATATTGGTTGGGCTTATTAAGAGGTGGCTAAATTACCACTACAGTCTCTTGTTGAAAGAGAGCAAGAGCACTTATCGTGCCGTAAATTACTCATAGTGCCACCATATACCAGTATTTCAGCACTAAAACTAAACTATGCCAGAACAGGCCATGAAGATCAAACGGTATCAACTATTGTGGGTGTAATGACTTCAAAATTCAGCTTGTACGCTAGGCGGTAACTCCTAGAAAATAAGTTTAAAAAAGTTCTTCCCTGCCACCTGACGTCTCAATGTACTCTTGATTAAGGTGGGAAGCGGTCCACCAGCTGTGGCCTGCATCTCCTGTGTTGGGTATGTGGCTCGCAGCTGGAATGCCTGGGTGCCTAGCGCACAGAGGTCGTCACTCAGCCCCTCGGTTTGAGTACAATCCAGCCCGCTCGGATTGCCATCTGCGTACCACTGTCCTGTCCGTAACTAGATCCTCTGCACTGATAGCTCCTGAATCAGACACCCCTTGACCGTGGTGGCTTTGTGGATAAAGTATTAGCCTCTGGCTCTGAAGGTCCTGGATTCAGTTTTTGGAAAGGAGCCGTGATTTTTCTACGTTTTAGTCCCTCTACGAATTCTCCATGTCGCCTCAGCGTGCTATCAAATGAGCACCGGGAATCTTTCTCGGATGGGTAGGCAGGTGGCCAGGGCGATGAGCCCGTCACATTTCTCCTTCTCGTACCACTGCACGCTGCCTGCAGTCAAGCGAATAAGCCGGTGATAGGCTTCCGCGACGGTCTTTCCCTTACAGACACCCCACACTGGCAAAGTAACTGTTGTGATACATTTAACACACCATAAAACCAATCAAATTATCAGTCGCTGCAAAATAAACAAAGTGCTGCAGTACACAAAACCACTGACAAATTGTTTACTGATATATTGCAAACAATAAAAATGGTATAGTTATCATTAAAAACATTTATTTGCTTCTTCTCGAACTTTCCTTCTTCCTGTTAGTCACTGCTGTTCTTCCTCTTTTCTCCTTCAGTTCTATCTTCTCCTAGGATCCCGCACCTCTCTGTTTTCTTCTCCTATTTTCATTAGTTTGTCCTACTCTCTTCATTGCTTCTCTTATCCTCCTGCTGTGCTCCATATCCTACCCCTCCTTTTTCATCTTTTTTCTCAGCTTCTTCTACTCATTTACTCATCCCTACTCATTTACTCGTCACTAATTTCTCCTACTGCTTATCGTCTTACTCCTTTGTTTCTTCTCCTCTTTTTTCCGCATTGCACATCCTCGAACATTCTCCTTATACAGCTACAAATGCCAAGCCAAGGTGCTACCACTTTCCCACTTCTTTCTTATTCCATTTTGCAAACATTTTTGTTCTTTCTTGACATTAACCAACTCTACTCTCACCTAATACGTTTCATTGTGATTATCCTTTAAGAAACTGCTTTGTCACATTCTCATTTGCAAATGGTTCCATTGTTTATTCTGCTGATAATATGAATTTACTCATACGGTGTTTGCATATTGGCTTTTCGCGATTAATTACCTCGTTGTATGCGTCTCTACTGTCTGTCACCTCCTGTCGTATATACAATTACTCATTCTAATTCATCGTGGCATGCCATATAGTTGAAACTAATAACGAACTCTGGGATAGGAGTGGGATTATCTAAGTGTCTGTTTTATTGGTTGGTTGGTTGGTTTGGGGAAGGAGACCAGACAGCGTGGTCATCGGTCTCATCGGATTAGGGAAGGATTGGGAAGGAAGTCGGCCGTGCCCTTTCAGAGAAACCATCCCGGCATTTGCCTGGAGTGATTTAGGGAAATCACGGAAAACCTAAATCAGGATGGCCGGACGCGGGATTGAACCGTCGTCCTCCCGAATGCGAGTCCAGTGTCTAACCACTGCGCCACCCCGCTCGGTGTCTGTTTTATTATTTCCTCTTATGCTGGCAGGTTGATTTTATCTGTTATGCAAATATATACCACAGTTGTTGCAGTTTAAGAGCTGATATATTGACACATTTCATTCTTTGCATCTACCCCTCGGAACTGGAGGCAGGAAACAGATATTGTCCTTTTTGCCTACATTGCTACATAGCATAAATTTAGGCACAGTTTGACTGAACCTAACTGATCATAAGACAATATAATTAATTTCTGTACCAAATTTTTCAGACTTTTTTGTATTGCTGCGGTCTTCGTTTCGCTTTTTCTATAGAGCTCTTCTGGATTTTTCCTTACTTCATGCTACAAAATGCAATAACATATATGCTTTTATGTAAATGTCTCCAACTATGAATATCTATCTATCTTGCTCGTCATTAATATTACCTTGCACAGCCATTTCAAAGAAAAATTTATAGTAGAGCTCGGAGTTCATGAAAGTCGTTTTAATTTTATACACATTTCCTTCATAATTTACTTTGAAATTAGAGGCGTAATTTAATTAGGTACTGTTACAATATGTTGTGCTTCGTAGTGTGAATATTTAGGTCGGTATACTGGTGCACGTCCTTATAAAACTGAAACTTATCAAATGGACGTGTTTGTCTCGTTTTTGTACTTGATTCCACCGCCTCAGACATCATCCGTCCGTCTTTAGGCCTGACTACCCTTTCTAGTAATATTTCTACCACGACTTCTCATGGGCTTCCCATCGGTCAAAGCATAATGTCACTAAATACTTGATAGCTCTTGTCCGAAATAGCAGGTTTTTCCTTCACGTCTATACTTCACAATTAGATCATCAGTAGTCGACATGTGCAGCTTTAGAAGTGTTTAACTGTCCCTGATGGATCTGTTACTCAGGCTATACCCAACGATTAGTCCATGTTCGAAGTCACTAATCTCTCCTGAGCCACCCACTCTGGTGTTACTGCCTCTCCACTGACGATACAGTACTCCCTGCCTACTTCCATATAGGCATCCCCGCCCCCCCCCCCCCATCCCCGTCCCCTGCCTCTCGAGACATCTAGTGGTTGATGCCGCATTCGATAAGGATGCCTGGATACTTTTCATCAGGTAGTGTATTCTTTTTTGTTTTCATCGCATCTTTCACTCCCTACTAATGATAGGAGGCTCTTGCAGAACTTCATTTCAGCTAAATATCCCAGTAAGCATGGAATAGGGTGGAGGGATTCCCTACAGGGAATCATTGGGAAGGGATTCCCAGTGCTGGAATTCACGTGATAACTTCCGACGAGAAGCGGGAAACTGCCGTTATATAGACAGGAGTGACACCACCATCAGTCGACCAACGGTGTAAACGCCCAGAAGATGACCACTACGTCGGGTTGAAACCGGTTGGCGGTGTAATAATAATAATAATAATAAATGCGATTAAGACTATTTTTGAATTATTGATTAATCATACTAATCGCTGCTTCTCTCCACAACCAAGTTGTCCAAAAATACTAAATGGTTCAAATGGCTCTGAGCACTATGGGACTTAACATCTATGGTCATCAGTCCCCTAGAACTTAGAACTACTTAAACCTAACTAACCTAAGGACATCACACAACACCCAGTCATTACGAAGCAGAGAAAATCCCTGACCCCGCCGGGAATCGAACCCGGGCGCGGGAAGCGAGAACGCTACCGCACGACCACGAGCTGCGGACTCAGAAATACTGTATGTCTGTTTGGTGGTTAGGGGTGTACGCTGTTTATCACCTGCTGCCTGTTCCGTTGCATTACAGACACTCGGCAGAAGTGCATGCGCCGTTTCAGTACATTCATTGAGACTGGTGGTCGTCGCTTTGAACATTTACAATGAGCTACGTAATTATTACGCAGTGTACGCTGTGTATGCGCAAAACACAATAAATATGCATTTCCGACCATTGGTTCCCCATCTCAATATAATCGGTTATCGATTCACTATCACCTGTTTCAATTTGACGCAAAAGGTTTGAGACACCCTGGATATGGCGACAGTCTGATCATCGAAATTCTTCTGCGGTACCTCATTCAATGCAAAATAACAAAAAAAGGGTCGTTATGCAAGAAACAGTCTCATTGTTCTTATATGGGGCATAAAATAAATACACGGGAAAGTATCACTTCATGTCTAACCAGTAATAATAATAAATTAGCATGTGTTATAGTCGTGAGAGTAAATAGTGTGCCGCCCAAAGTGTACATCAGCTGAATCAATTACCACTGAAGGATTAAAAAAATTATGGAGATCGTTCTTAAATGTCTGCCTTTTCCGATAAAAAAGAATAATAGACAAACAAATCTTGGGAAATGAACGGCCGAAGGAATCCAGCTTTATCAAAGTGTAACTGTGTGAGACACATTGTTTCAGATCGAAATCTGCTACTATAGCATTCTTGCTTCACTGTTGTGTGCAGCGAAACAGCTTCACTGTTGTGTGTAGCGAAACAGCTTATGCTAAGCAATGTCCTTCAAAAAGAAGAAGCTAGTTGCTGCAGTGAATTTTCAAAAACGTTGGTTACTTGTGTTTCTTTCGATAGCAGTTGTTTAAGTGATTTCAACACGCCTGTGGTAGAACTCCAGTTGCAGGTTAGTTTGACTATGACGCTCGTTGACTGTGCACAAAGCGCTTACCCCCGAGGTTTCATGATGCTTGTAGTAGCTGAAGCGGCTTTGAAGTTTCCGCACGTGTACTGCGGGTTCTGGATTAGTAGTGCTCGGCCAGCGATCAGTCTGTTCCGGAATAGTGAATTTCGATAGCACCTCTCTCCAGAATGCAATACAATGGGTTCGCAGTTGGTGGGAAACGTGTGCGTAATCCAGCATCGGAGCTATTCCAGCACGGATGACCTGTAACTGGAGCCTGCGCGCGTTCTCGGAAAGTGGCACGCACGCACGCACGCACACACACACACACACACACACACACACACACACACACACAGCAAGAGGTCTCTACGTTTTTACAGCTACATCCTGCACACACAAACCGACAGGCACAATAGCTATTCGCTGTTACATCTACAATTATATCTACATGACTGACCCGCATTTCGCGCTTACGTGCCTGGCAGTGGGTTCATCCAATCATTTTCAGATTATTTCTCTGCCGTTCTTCTCTCGAAGAGCACGTGGGAAAAACGAAGACCTCAACCGTTTCGAACTCCGATTTCTTTTTTTATTACGACAATCATATCTCTCTATTTATGTATGCTTCAAAAAATTTTTCATATTCGAAGGAAAAAGATGGTGAATGTAATTTCGCGAAGAAATAGGCTAATGATTGCCACCCCAATTCGTTTATCATATCCCTCATAGTCTCTCACCTGTTTCGCAATAATTCAAAACGAGCTGCCGTTAGTAGCTTTTCCCATACTATGCATCCTGCATCGGGATAGGACCGATAAGTTTCGTACAGGCAGTCTCTTTAATAGTTTTGTTGCCTCTTCTGAGTGGTTTGCCCAAAAGACGCAGGGTTTCGTTCGCGTTCCCAGAGCATTTCCTATGTGATTCATCCAATTTAGCCGGCCGCAGTGGCCGAGCGGTTCTAGGCGCTACAGTCTGGAACCGCGCGACCGCTACGGTCGCAGGTTCGAATCCTGCCTCGGGCATGGATGTGTGTGATGTCCTTAGGTTAGTTAGGTTTAAGTAGTTCTCAGTTCTAGGGGACTGATGACCTCAGAAGTTAAGTCCATAGTGCTCAGAGCCATTTGAACCATCCAATTTAAGTTGTTTCTGATTGTAATCCGTAGGTATTTAGTAGAATCTAAAACCTTTATTTGTGTTGTATATGATGTAATCGAAATTTAACAGTTTTTTTTTTAGTATTCATGTGAAGGACAGCACACTTTTTATTGCTGGGAGTCAATTGCCACTTTTCGCGTCTTACAGATATCTTGTAAAAATAATTTTTAAATCTCCTTCGTATGAGTACTCAACAATTCGCAATTAAGTGCCTGGAAGAGAGTTCTTCGAACTTTGATCGAATTTTGTTCTTCTAATGAATTTACTAGACATTAAACGTCAGCATCATCTGCAAATAATCTAAGAGGGCCACTCAGACTGTCTCATAGAAAGTTCATATGGACTAAGAGCAGAAGAGTTCATGTAACACTTGCTTGGTGAACGCCAGATACCACTTCTATTATATTCAATGATTTTCCGTCACTTACTGCGAATTGTGATCTTTCTGACAAGACATCATAAATTCAGTCGAACAACTGCGGCGATACTCCATCGTCACGCTTTTTTATAATTCTCTCCGAGGTAGTTTATAATGTTCGAAAACAGTACATGTTCCAAAATCCTACTGCAAATAGATGTCCGCGAATTATTTCTAATTCCTTTCTTGTGTACTGATGTGACAGTGAATTTGTAAGGGTGTAGGTGTTTCGTCACGACGGTTTCTTAAATCTCACTTGTACGGATACACAGCGTTGAAGTTTGCATCAAGCAATGTTTTCTGGTAATCGAACTCTTTTTCGGATAGTGACGGTTTTTGTTCGCTACAGAGCCCGTTTCGCGCCATTTTGCTTAGACTTTGCTGAAGGTTTATCCATAACACTGCCAGTCTTAAACATTTGCGAAAAATGTTCCGCGCTCGTTTTACACATATTGTATTCATCGTAAAACTAGGCAGTGATGAAAACCCGTAATTTTAATGTGAGGACCATTTTATGTTGCATTCAACTGGTCACTAAACACGTCTGATTCCCTCGCGCAGTGGAACGTAATGATGTAGCGAATTACTCGGGACAGAGCATGCGGGAGGTTTGACAGCAGTAGACATGTGAAAGCGACCAACTGGTACATCATAATCACGGTTTTCGGCATCTTTTGTCATGAGGAATTCTCTTCATTAAAAAGGGACAATTCCGCGTCAGTATTATGAACATTTTCCGGGCGAGTTTATTTCTGCCCGCCCTACATTTACGTGACAGAACGCGCTATCGCTCCACCTGTCGCGCTGTCGCGCTGTTAGAATCCAGCCAGAGAGCTCGGCAGCACAGCCTGGGCCGTCTGTCGTCCTCTGCGGATCAGGTTGATTCCTGCGGGCTAATGCGTCACACATCTCTGCCGCACGAGATCTTACCGGTGCCATTACCTGGCGCAGCACACCACGTAACCATCTCGCTCAGGCAGTGCGGCTTCTGCGTCTTTGACAGCTTATCCGTGCTTCCTAGAGCTCGAGTTCAATTACATTTTCTCAGAACAGTGTGACGCACATGCCGAGGCGCTACAAAACTGGAAGATCGATATACACAGCCATCAGATTCATCAGCTCGCCGCAAGAGACCGGTATAGTACTCCTCGGTAGAACCTACGCGCTGGGAAATACACTCCTGGAAATTGAAATAAGAACACCGTGAATTCATTGTCCCAGGAAGGGGAAACTTTATTGACACATTCCTGGGGTCAGATACATCACATGATCACACTGACAGAACCACAGGCACATAGACACAGGCAACAGAGCATGCACAATGTTGGCACTGGTACAGTGTATATCCACCTTTCGCAGCAATGCAGGCTGCTATTCTCCCATGGAGACGATCGTAGAGATGCTGGATGTAGTCCTGTGGAACGGCTTGCCATGCCATTTCCACCTGGCGCCTCAGTTGGACCAGCGTTCGTGCTGGACGTGCAGACGGCATGAGACGACGCTTCATCCAGTCCCAAACATGCTCAATGGGGGACAGATCCGGAGATCTTGCTGGCCAGGGTAGTTGACTTACACTTCTAGAGCACGTTGGGTGGCACGGGATACATGCGGACGTGCATTGTCCTGTTGGAACAGCAAGTTCCCTTGCCGGTCTAGGAATGGTAGAACGATGGGTTCGATGACGGTTTGGATGTACCGTGCACTATTCAGTGTCCCCTCGACGATCACCAGTGGTGTACGGCCAGTGTAGGAGATCGCTCCCCACACCATGATGCCGGGTGTTGGCCCTGTGTGCCTCGGTCGTATGCAGTCCTGATTGTGGCGCTCACCTGCACGGCGCCAAACACGCATACGACCATCATTGGCACCAAGGCAGAAGCGACTCTCATCGCTGAAGACGACACGTCTCCATTCGTCCCTCCATTCACGCCTGTCGCGACACCACTGGAGGCGGGCTGCACGATGTTGGGGCGTGAGCGGAAGACGGCCTAACGGTGTGCGGGACCGTAGCCCAGCTTCATGGAGACGGTTGCGAATGGTCCTCGCCGATACCCCAGGAGCAACAGTGTCCCTAATTTGCTGGGAAGTGGCGGTGCGGTCCCCTACGGCACTGCGTAGGATCCTACGGTCTTGGCGTGCATCCGTGCGTCGCTGCGGTCCGGTCCCAGGTCGACGGGCACGTGCACCTTCCGCCAACCACTGGCGACAACATCGATGTACTGTGGAGACCTCACGCCCCACGTGTTGAGCAATTCGGCGGTACGTCCACCCGACCTCCCGCATGCCCACTATACGCCCTCGCTCAAAGTCCGTCAACTGCACATACGGTTCACGTCCACGCTGTCGGGGCATGCTACCAGTGTTAAAGACTACGATGGAGCTCCGTATGCCACGGCAAACTGGCTGACACTGACGGCGGCGGTGCACAAATGCTGCGCAGCTAGCGCCATTCGACGGCCAACACCGCGGTTCCTGGTGTGTCCGCTGTGCCGTGCGTGTGATCATTGCTTGTACAGCCCTCTCGCAGTGTCCGGAGCAAGTATGGTGGGTCTGACACACCGGTGTCAATGTGTTCTTTTTTCCATTTCCAGGAGTGTAGGTCCATTTAGTAATATGTTTGTAGACAGGCATGTGGTGGCGGCTTTGACGATAAACACGTCGACGAGGCATAGTGCTTCAATGCTGTTGCAGATAGAGATCACAGCGGAATGGTTCCGCTGGCGTGCACTGCCCGCTTATATAGAGAGCAAGTGACCTTGATTGATGCAGTTTTTATTATGTCTTTAAAATAATACGTACTCGGAAAAGTTAGTAAAGATTGTGGTGATAATGACACATATTTATTTAAGAACAAGTACAGCATAGCTCTGATAGCTTTTGAAAATTTAATATTCCTTCTTCTAGCGGTTTTGATAAATAGCGCGGAGGAGCAGATAGAAGTTCAGGATACCATCTTGCTCTTGAGGTGGGATTCTGCCACTAAAGCGAAGGAACCAGCAGTAGTCAACGGCATGAGGACGCACAAGACAGTGGAGAACACTGCATAAACACACATCAGGTGCATCCAATAACAAGTGGTCAGTAATTGAAAAAAAAATGTCACGATGATCACGACATTGGGAAGGACAGACAAGTTTGTACTTCGGCCCCTCCTTTCATTCGTAGTACAAACAATAAAATGATAGGTGTCTAAATAAGTGACCGCAAGCTAAAAAGCCAGCTAAATACGGGCAACAGAGGGACGGCGGGCGGCCGGATCGAATCGGATGCCTTCGTAGAGTTTGCAAAAGAACTTGCTAACTGCGGGCAAGGGAAACTCGCCATGGCTCTCCACTCAAATTTAGTGGTAAGATGGTCCAGTGCATAGCCCGCCAAAAACTGAACACGGATCAATCATGAAAGAGGAAGAAGGTGTACTGGAGTGTGAAAGAAAAGGAAAATAGAAACAGTGAGCGATCCAAGGAAAAAAAGTGCAATAAAGAGCAATGAATAACAGTGAACGCACAGTGCGTAGTGGGGCGATCACACTGTTGTAGAAATAATTCAAAAGTCAAAATCGCTTAAATACTGTTTACTGGATAATCTGTTTCAACACACTAAAGGTGCCATCATCGGATCTGAATGTAGCTTAACATTTATAAACTATTTAGATATAACGACACATGAGACAGACCAGCTGTCCCTACTAATTTTATATCAACTGGTCTGCCTCATATATCGTTATATCCAAATGAGTTATAAATGTTAAGCTACATTCAGATCCGATGATGACACCTTTATTGTGTTGAAACCGGTTATCCAGTAAACAGTATTTACGCGATCTATGCTACTGAATCATTTCTACAATCTATAACAGTAATTTCGCTGTGGGTAAGTGGTCATGATGTGGGACTGCCACGTGGGCAAGTCGTGTTCAAAACTTCTTTGTGCCAATTTTTTTCCCACAACATATGACTGTCCGTCCGGTCATTGAAATGTTTGTTCACTTTTTGTAGTATTTGGAGTTGTCGTATAACACATTCCTTATAGAATATGAGTCATGTGGTAAGAATACGTTACCGTAGCAAGTAAATGTGATGAAGAGCAGGCGAAATAGCACATGAACGTCTCACAGAAACGAAAGCAACAAATAAACAGCTTTGAAATATGTTAGAACAAAGGAATTCAAGAGTCAAGACTTAATAAACGGAACGCTTCAGACACGTTAAAAATATGTATTTTGACAGAGCACAGAGAAACTGTCTGATTGTGAAACTGTTGCGTTCGTTTGTTGCAGCTTATGTGACAAATTACTACGCTTGTAGCAGGTTGGCGACCTTATTGTACTCCACTACTCGATTTCGAACTGAGCCAATAGGTTATCGCCATCCACCGTCCCCCTTCTCCACCACAAGCCGGGCACCTTCTCATTCTCGAATGTCAACAATATTTCATTACTTTTAACTTGCGACATAGGTCTCACTTTAACAGAAGTCTTTATTTTTGAGTTTTTTCAACTTCCTTATTGTAACAACTGTTAAGTCATTGGAGAAAGAAGGAAAACGGCCAAAGGACTTTACAAAAATTGTCTTAATACGCGTAGAAAAGAAAAAGAACAGCAAAAAGTTTCAGGAACCTAGAACAGTCAGCCTGATATCGCATGCAGCCAAAGTCTTGCTGAGGACGCTCAACTGAAGGCTATATGGGAAGTTGAATTGCGTAATAGGAGGTGAACAATTTGGTTTCAGGCGAGGAGTGGGAACTATAGATGCCATTGGGCTACTGAGAATGATAGGGGAGAAGTACATGGAGAAGGAAAGGAAGGTGTATGTGGTGTTCATTGATCTTGAGAAGGCTTTTGACTGTGTCAGATTGGACAAACTGATGGAAATCGTAAGGAAACATGGAGCTGACTGGAGGGATAGATGGCAAAATAGAAATTGTGAAACTGTTGCGTTCGTTTGTTGCAGCTTATGTGACAAACTACTATGTTTTCACCATTTCCTTGGAAGTGATCAGAACCACATTCATACGAACACTTACATCGGGCAAGGAGGCATATCTCACTCACTTATCAGTCATACAAATTAAGTGCGTCGATAAGAGGTTCCTGTCATATGACACACGTACTGTCACTAATGCACTTTATGACACGCGAGCGTGTTTTCCGGTGGAGGATTCGGTTCATTTGACGCCTTGTCATCAAACGTTTGCGGTTCCTTTTTTCGCGGTAAAATAAAATGTGTGGGCGCGAGACGTTTTAATGATTGTGATTTGGATTTGATTTTGAATTGAATTGAAATTATTTTTGAGATTTTATGTATACTTTTAAGTTTATGGTTTTAATAACTGGCTGATTAATAAAGATTAAGATGAGCAAACTTTTTGTTCCCGTTAAAGTTATTTTAATACGAGGCAGTCTAGAAACACATTGCATTTAAATTGAAAACTGAAATAATATTTTTGTATTTTCCTCGGCTAATATTTTTAACAAGCATGAGTTCTTTGCTATAATTTGCAACTGCCCACACACGCGAGAGAATTGTTCTTACCGCCGTTAACAAATAATTGAAGTCCGCGTCGTGGCTCTGGATCTCGGCGAGTAACTGAAAATAACAATCTTAACAACTATGTTTTCTTCTGCTGCGTCAGGCGGCTGTGGAAAAATATATTTGTTACGTTTTAAGCGCGCGATCTCTTCGCTTCCTTTAAATTCGTGAATTAAAAATGCCACCTAATGGCGTCTTTTGTTGCAACGGCGGCTGCAACTGTTGAGCTGAAAATTACTCAGAGTACTGATTTTAAAAGGAAACGTACATGACTCAGGGCTCAACTTCTACAAATAATGGTAAACAATAACTTCAAACTATTATATCATTGAATTAATATCACATTCTTCAGCAATTAACAAACATGTCCGACCTCTACCACATCAGACAAGAGAAGAAGAAAAACAGTAAAAGAACAACTGAACGCTGTTCTTATTCACATTACACTTACATAGATTATATTGTACATAATTAGTAATACTCGGACTCAAACATTGTAATTAACATTTTACATAATAATAACAGACCCGAGAAAAATTTATCCCGCATGTGCGGCCAGTATCGCACTCAATATAATATTTCGCATCGAGATAAAAGCTCTCATCCACATTCAATTTTTTAAATATTTTTTTCTCAGTATTTACACTGGGTACAGCACACCTTTCGAAACCCACATCCTTTCGGCTGCTAATAGAGTCGTTGTGGAGAATCAGCTGTCATTATAAGTCCCTACCTTACACCTCTCTGTTGTAGACATACGTTACAGCACGACGCAGGCACAAATTCGAATATTCAAGAAATGTAGTAGGAGTAATCCACTACATTACCGCCCCATATCGTTAACGTCGATATGCAGCAGGATTTTAGAACGTATGTTGTGTTCGAGTATAATGAATTAACTCGAAGAAAGCGGTCTATTAACAGACAGTCAATATGGTTTTAGAAAACATCGTTCTTGTGAAACACAACTAGCTCTTTATTCACATGAAGTGCCGAGTGCTGTTGGCAAGGGATTTCGGATCGATTCGGTACTTCTGGATTTCCGGAAGACTTTTGACACTGTACCACACAAGCAGCTCGTAGTGAAATTGCGTGCTTATGGAATATCGTCTGAGTTATGTGACTGGATCTGTGATTTCCTGTCAGAGAGGTCATAGTTCATAGTAACGGACGGAAAGTCACCGAGTAAAACAGGAGTGATTTCTGGCGTTCAAAAATGTTCAAATGTCTGTGAAATCTTATGGGACTTAACTGCTAAGGTCATCACTCCCTAAGCTTACACACTACTTAACCTAAATTATCCTAAGGACACACACACACACACACACACACACACACACACACACACACACACCCATGCCCGATGGAGGACCCGAACCTCCGCCGGGATCAGCCGCACAGTCCATCACTGCAGCGAATTTCTGACGTTCCCCAAGGTAGTGTTATAGGCCCTTTGCTGTTCCTTATCTGTAAAACTGATTGGGGAGACAATCTGAACAGTCGTCTTCGGTGTTTGCTGATGACGCTGTCGTTTATCGACTAATAAAGTCATCAGAAGATGAAAACAAACTGCAAGAAATAGCCGGTCGGGGTGGCCGAGCGGTTCTAGGCGCTACAGTCTGGAACCGCGCAACCGCTGCGGTCGCAGGTTTGAATCCTGCCTCGGGCATGGATGTGTGTGATGTCCTTAGGTTAGTTAGGTTTAAGTAGTTATAAGTTCTAGGGGACTGATGACCTCAGAAGTTAAGTGCCATAGTGCTCAGAGCCATTTGAACCATTTTTTGCAAGAAATATCGGAATGGTGCGAAAAGTGGCAGTTGACCTTAAATAACGAAAAGTGTGAGGTCATCCACATGAGTGCTAAAAGGAACTCGTTAAACTTCGGTTACACGATAAATCACTCTAATCTAAAAGCCGTAAATTCAACTAAATACCTAGGTATTACAATTACGAACAACTTAAATTGGAAGGAACAGACAGAAAATGTTGTGGGAAAGGTTAACCAAAGACTGCGTTTTATTGACAGGACAGACCTACTAAAGGAGACAGCCTACACTACGCTTGTCCGTCCTCTTTTAGAATACTGCTACGCGGTGTGGGATCCTTACCATATAGGACTGACGGAGTACATCGAAAAAGTTTAGAGAAAAGCAGCACGTTTTGTATTATCGCGAAATATGGGAGAGAGTGTCACAGAAATGATACAGGATTTGGGATGGACATCATTAAAAGAAAGGCGTTTTTCGTTGTGACACAATCTTCTCACGAAATTCCAATCACCAACTTTCTTCTCCGAATGCGAAAATATTTTGTTGACACCGTCTTACATAGGGAGGAACGATCACTAAGATAAGATAAGGGAAATCAGAGCTCGTAAGGAAAGATATAGGTGTTCATTCTTTCCACGCTCTATGCGAGATTGGAATAATAGAGAATTGTGAAGGTGGTTCGATGAACCATCTGTCAGGCACTTAAATGTGATTTGCAGAATATCTATGTAGGTGTAGATGTAGGTGAAAGGGAACAGCGAAAAAAAAAATTTGGCATGAGGCAGGTTTGAACGCGGCGCTGCTTGGCAGTTCGACCCCGTAACCACTTAACCACGAAGCCATTTCTCTTCCCGTCTGCTCTATGTTACATTCCTTGTTCTTGGACCGCTCACTGCTTCTATTTTTTTTTTTTTTCACAGTCCATTACGCCTTCTTCTGGTTTTCACGCTTGATCTGTGTTCAGTTTTTGACGGGCTGTCCACTTGGCCATGTTACCACTAAATATGAGGGGTGTGCGATTGGGAGTTTCCCTTGTTAGCAGCAGTCTACAGCGTATCTATGGAGGAACGAAGCGTGCCAAGTCACTGAAAACAATGCACAGGTCAATACTGTTTCCAACAATGACCGTCGCACGGATGAACCCCACTGTAAGTCTACACTCCTGGAAATTGAAATAAGAACACCGTGAATTCATTGTCCCAGGAAGGGGAAACTTTATTGACACATTCCTGGGGTCAGATACATCACATGATCACACTGACAGAACCACAGGCACATAGACACAGGCAACAGAGCATGCACAATGTCGGCACTAGTACAGTGTATATCCACCTTTCAAAGCAATGCACGCTGCTATTCTCCCATGGAGACGATCGTAGAGATGCTGGATGTAGTCCTGTGGAACGGCTTGCCATGCCATTTCCACCTGGCGCCTCAGTTGGACCAGCGTTCGTGCTGTACGTGCAGACCGCGTGAGACGACGCTTCATCCAGTCCCAAACATGCTCAATGGGGGACAGATCCGGAGATCTTGCTGGCCAGGGTAGTTGACTTACACCTTCTAGAGCACGTTGGGTGGCACGGGATACATGCGGACGTGCATTGTCCTGTTGGAACAGCAAGTTCCCTTGCCGGTCTAGGAATGGTAGAACGATGGGTTCGATGACGGTTTGGATGTACCGTGCACTATTCAGTGTCCCCTCGACGATCACCAGTGGTGTACGGCCAGTGTAGGAGATCGCTCCCCACACCATGATGCCGGGTGTTGGCCCTGTGTGCCTCGGTCGTATGCAGTCCTGATTGTGGCGCTCACCTGCACGGCGCCAAACACGCATACGACCATCACTGGCACCAAGGCAGAAGCGACTCTCATCGCTGAAGACGACACGTCTCCATTCGTCCCTCCATTCACGCCTGTCGCGACACCACTGGAGGCGGGCTGCACGATGTTGGGGCGTGAGCGGAAGACGGCCTAACGGTGTGCGGGACCGTAGCCCAGCTTCATGGAGACGGTTGCGAATGGTCCTCGCCGATACCCCAGGAGCAACAGTGTCCCTAATTTGCTGGGAAGTGGCGGTGCGGTCCCCTACGGCACTGCGTAGGATCCTACGGTCTTGGCGTGCATCCGTGCGTCGCTGCGGTCCGGTCCCAGGTCGACGGGCACGTGCACCTTCCGCCGACCACTGGCGACAACATCGATGTACTGTGGAGACCTCACGCCCCACGTGTTGAGCAATTCGGCGGTACGTCCACCCGGCCTCCCGCATGCCCACTATACGCCCTCGCTCAAAGTCCGTCAACTGCACATACGGTTCACGTCCACGCTGTCGCGGCATGCTACCAGTGTTAAAGACTGCGATGGAGCTCCGTATGCCACGGCAAACTGGCTGACACTGACGGCGGCGGTGCACAAATGCTGCGCAGCTAGCGCCATTCGACGGCCAACACCGCGGTTCCTGGTGTGTCCGCTGTGCCGTGCGTGTGATCATTGCTTGTACAGCCCTCTCGCAGTGTCCGGAGCAAGTATGGTGGGTCTGACACACCGGTGTCAATGTGTTCTTTTTTCCATTTCCAGGAGTGTATATCGCTGATGTCAGTCTTATAATTGTGGTCACGGTTGCTGCTTAGGTATAATGACCTTTCTAGAGTCCGAAAACGTCCTCTGTAGGAATCGACATTGATTCTGCAAACACTGTACGTGTGGAACCCACCTCAATCTGTTCGTCCACAAGATGCTGGCGTCCTGGTTG
This sequence comes from Schistocerca cancellata, assembly GCF_023864275.1. NCBI lineage: Eukaryota > Metazoa > Arthropoda > Insecta > Orthoptera > Acrididae > Schistocerca > Schistocerca cancellata. The sequence goes on along the minus strand of NC_064631.1, from coordinate 94,521,322 downwards.
ATGCTGTGACTTACCGAAAGTGTTTGATACAGTTCCGCCCAGTATCTTCAGCTCTGCAAGCAGTAACAAACCCAGCACCAATACCACTTACCTAGGCTGCACACCACTGCGGTCACAGACCTTATCTTCAATCTACCGTGCCTAAATGGGAAGTGAAGGACCCAAACTCTGCCAGCAGTGAACGTTTCCACAGCTCCTTGGGAAGAGAGACAGAATTATTGACAGAGTGCATGTTGTGCTACATAAGCACTTATGAAAGGGACGCCAGTCACAGCCCGCACGGTGGCAACTTTTACTATCACATTTCATTATTTTGAGAGACTGTTCGTCGTCGTGTTTTGGGGAGTAAGCTGTTTCCTCTCAGTACAAGTTCCTTTTTCACATGCACACCTTCGTTTCCCTCATGCACTCCCCAAAGCTTGCCAGAGTGCGAACTAATTATCTAATTATGGCACTGTAACAACTCAGGTGGTAATTCTGAAATATAATACAAATAAATTAGCTGTTGCCACTAGCCACAAGGCCTTATTACCTAAAAAAGAATGAAAGTAATGTCGGCTGACCTTCATGACAAAATCGAACAGTGAATTTGCACATCTACTGACTTTTACGCTTGATAATGACTGTACAGTGAAGCACAGTAAAACCTTTGTTATGACCGAACTTTAAGCTTAAAATACACCAAAGAAACTTTGATGCTACGGTTACCCTAATAAATTTACACAGATGCTACTTCTGTGACAAATATTTGTACTGGCAAAAACGACCTGTTATTATTATTCATGCGGTTTGCATGGTAATTTTACATTCTTATATAAATGGATAAATATACATAAAATATATACTATAAAAACAAAAATAGCATAAAAACACACACTCGAAAATTTTACGTCTGAATACCGGGGTCTCTCCATCAACCCACAGATGTTGGTGTCACCAAATGAAGTTCACAGAGTCCACCACGAAATTTTCGTAACAGGCACTCTTCACTAGTTTGCAAAGCGACCGCAGAGTCGCACGTAGAGGCATCCTCTAACACCCACTTATATAAACAGCACCACACTTCCCGTGACCTGTGTGGAATCGATTCAGAGTTATCCATAGTTTCCAGGGAACACCAAATCCATTTATACTTTTTGTACAATCAGTAATAAGTCGAGAAGTTGCAGGAGGATACTTGTTGCAAATCTGTGTCCATTCTTGACACTTATCGTAAATAAGAGGCGCAGTTTGAATTCTCCAGGGTCGTTTCCTGGATATATGTCTGCTGGCAGGTATATTCTGTAGCTGGTTAGAGAGAACTGACTTCTGACAATTGCACACTTTTGGAACTGTATTACAGCTGCCGTTTGTCGTCTGTTTGGTGGTGCTGCAATATCACATAATGCAGTTAGGTACGTAAGTGGTGTTGATTTAATAGGGCCACTAATTATTCTCATTGCCTGATTTAGCTTAACATCAGTTTTGCATGTATGTGCATTGTTTTTCCACACTGGAGCACAATGAATCACTGGCTAATCCTTCCAGCTGTTGCTGCAACATAGCAAACACGCTCGCTACAAACATCCTATTAATAGTTCACATGCTAATGAACTCATCCTTGTGTGTAGCCCCTGGGACACATCCATCCTTTAGAAAAATGAAGCCAAAAGTGAAGTCCTATCCCACGGTTTCTAGCAGGTTGCCGTCCTTATTGTACTCCACTGCTCGATTTCCAACTGAGCCAATAGGTTACGTCCAGCCACCCTCCTTCCCCCTTCTCCACCACAAGCCAGGCACCTTCTCCTTGTTGAATATCAACAACATTTCATTACTTTTAACTTGAGATATTGGTCTCCCTTTAACAGAAGTCTTTATTTTTACGATTTTTCAGCTTTCTTATTGTACCAATGCTAAGTACTTATAATTTTAGGACTTGGAATTTCGTGCCACACTCCGGTCCCACGGTTACGCTCTCAGTATGAAAATCTCCATTCTCTCGGGAACTAGCGGCCAGGTGTAAATGACCACCCGTCTAGCAACAGCTTTTTCGCGAAAAACACCTGTGCAATATCCTGCCCTGAGGCTGGCCACAAGTTTTTGTCAGCAGACTAGCTCCATAGGTGCTATGTGTGTCCTAGTCATATCCTGCGATCTCGTTACTTTGTAGTTTATTTATATCAAATTCCTGATTTCTTGTGCAAGACATTCTTGTTTTCTTCTTAAAACTCTCTTTTAAACTTTAGTTGTTGAACGTACTGCTGCAATTATATGTTTTTTTATTTTTATTTTTTTTTTTATTTTTATCAGTGTGTGGTGTGCAGCTTTCGCTAGCCAGCCCCCGGGCAAGACTGTTAGGTGCGCTTGCCGCTCCCGGAAACCCACCTACATAAATGTTCTGGCCTTCTGAGCGGTCACCTCCAACGAACGCTGTATCTTTGATCTGCAAGGTGGTATTTCTCGCTAGTGATAGCCGCCCTACCCGGCACAGGAAACGCAGTGCGTAGAATCCGAATGCCTAACGACCTCATTTCTACATCTGTATCTGTATCTACATCTACATCTACATCTGTCCTCCGCAGGTCACCTTACAGTGAGTGGTGGAGGATACTTCGTGCACCGATGTCACTTCCCCCTTTTCCAGTTCCAGTCGCGTATGGTGCGCGGGAAGCCTCCACGTGGTCTCGATTATAAGTCAGTCATTTACAACTTCGTTAGGCCATTACCCCTGAGTGCCATCAGACATTAGGTAGTACCCCCACCATCCACCCCTCCCTTTTGCCACCTGGTAGCCCCCCCTCCCACACATTATGACAAACTTTAGCACCTAACTAAACTGTAGAATGAAAGACGTTGTGTGTGTGTGTGTGTGTGTGTGTGTGTGTGTGTGTGCGTGTGTGTGTTTTGGAATGAATGATGAAGCAATTTTCAGTGCGTCGCAAGTGTTACCCACAACTCCTTCTCAGATAAGAAAGCTAACTATTCACAGTGAGGGTAGACACTTGTTACAGAACATACTTCCCTTGCATTACTTCTTTACATTGCGGCACTTGCTTCACCTGCACACTGCGACCCCATTTAAAAACAAACAATTTCAGGTGAGTGCACTGTTCTTACTGTTTGTGAATCATTTGCTTGCTGCAACCCTCTTCTGAACTGGCACAAATTGGACGACTTCAGGTTGTTAATGCTTTATGTTTAACCAGTATAATAATAATGATAATAGTAATAATAATAATACTGTGTGAAGCCTAGTGTTCTTACTGCTTTGTCGTGCTGTCAATTAATTCATTTATCTGTTTCGAAGCGAGTAATGAAGCAGTTTCTGGATGACTTCAGGTACTATCTACAACATGGAGAAGACATTTTCCGAAGATATTCAGCATTTGTTACGTATGTGACTCTCTTTTATCATCAGCATCTTCAGGACAAAGCACAACATGTGTGTGTAGAGGGTGGACTATGTGACGAACCTGTAATCTCCACCGGATTTTACCCCTACCACCTTCACAATTTGAAAGAGAGTATTCCAGTCAACATCGTCAAAAGCTTTCTCTAAGTCTACAAACGCTTGAATCGTAGGTTTGCCTTTCCTTAATCTATCTTATAAGATAAGTCGTAGGGTCATTATTGCCTCGCGAGTTCCAACGTTTCTACGGAATCATATGGCTCTGAGCACTATGGGACTTAACATCTATGGTCATCAGTCCTCTAGAACTTAGAACTACTTAAACCTAACTAACCTAAGGACATCACACACATCCATGCCCGAGGCAGGATTCGAACCTGCGACCGTAGAAGTCGCGCGGTTCCGGACTGAGCGCCTAGAACCGCGAGACCACCGCGGACGGCTCTACGGAATCCAAACTGATCTTCCTCGAGTTTTTCCATTCGTTCGTAAAGAATTCGTTTTAGCATTTTGCAACCGCGACATACCAAACTGATAGTTCGGTAACTTTCATACTTATTAGAAATGGCATAATCGGCGAAATTTGTCAATAGCAGAAAATAAACAACTGTTATTTCAAAAAGTTTATACGAATGTGGTACGTGCCCGGGGGAAAGTGGCCCTAAGTGAGTTTCCACGGTGCTGCGGCCTGGCGTATGCGAGCGAGATTCCGCGACGTCAGAGGCCGTGCGTTGGCGACTGTGCGACAGACGGCGGCGGCTCCGGCCGCGAGCTGATACTGTCGCCCCTGCGGAAAGCCAGCGCGCGTGACACACTCCTGCCGCGGCCCTGATCCGATATTCGGCCCGAATCCGCCTCGTTCGCCGCGGCGCGTGTGTTTGCGCGCAGCCAGCACGTCTTCAGGTCTGGAACCGCGCCCCTCCCACTCGAGCCCCCCCCCCTCCAAGCCTCCCTGCCTCCTTCCCTGCCATCCCATTCTCCACTCTGCCTCACCCTCCGCCCAACACACTCTCGATCTCTCCGCGTTACGTGTGCGCCCGCGCTCTCGCGATCTCCTTCCGAGATGTAGGCCGCCTATGCACGCCTCATAAAAATATCTGCTCGAAGGCGGCACGAAACAATAACCGTAAAGCTGCACGGCGGCGAACTCGCGAGCCCCCATTGAAAACAAATATTTGTAGCATTCGTAAGCGTCGTGAGACGTGTAGCGGCGCCCCCTCCCGCCCTCCTTCCCCCCACCGCCCTCTGCAGACTGTACTGCGACACGCCATTCGAGACGGCTTCGCAGTTATTTCGGCCGATCTGCTCCGCGGCGGGCGAATGCGACTTAACGGAGCGCCTCCGGCAGCCCGGAAAATACGAGTATGTACGCCATTGCCTTCTGCCGAAGAAAGATTTGTCACGAACTGACTCCCCGCTTCACTTCGGGCCTGTGGCGGCCTGCATCACACGCTCGCTTAGAAAATTGGCTCAAGACGAAGTGCTCAGTGGACCGAGAACCGGACGAGTGGATCATTCTGTCTTCCGGAGAAAAACTGTTGCTCATAGCAAAAATTCCTTCACACTGATCGATATTTATTTTTGAATATCTGGAGTTAGTTCCAATCCCTCTTTGCCAACAAATCAATGATAGGTTCAAATGGCTCTGAGCACTATGGGACTCAACTTCTTAGGTCATAAGTCCCCTAGAACTTAGAACTACTTAAACCTAACTAACCTAAGGACATCACACACACCCATGCCCGAGGCAGGATTCGAACCTGCGACCGTAGCAGTCCCGCGGTTCCGGACTGCAGCGCCAGAACCGCACGGCCACCGCGGCCGGCTCAATCATAGGTCATTATCTTAAGCGGATATCGAAAATGTTCCAGAATGAAAGAAGTTTATGTTTTATTTAGCAGGAGCAGTTTACGTTTTATTATTGTTACACCATTATGTAAAAAAAGTCCACTTATTTACGTTTTCCAGAAATATTTTATTTTGTAAAGACATCGTCTGGTATAAAAAAAGACTAAAAAATAAGAAATAAAAAAACAAGAGTGTATTATTGAGAAACAGCTCAGTGTAGTAAATACATTCTTTTTGTAATAAACAAAAAAGAAAAAAAGTTGGTAGAGCACTTGCCCGCGAAAGGCAAAGGTCCCTATTTCGAGTCTCGGCCCGGCACGCAGTTTTAACCTGCCAGTAAGTTTCATAGAAAATGTTGTTGTAGTACTGAATTCGAAGACAGCTTTGATGCAGCTCTCCACGCTAGTCCGTTCTTCGCAAGCGTCTTCATCATTGTAGAATTTCTGTAACTTCTATTTGAACGTGCTCGCCGTAGTCATGAATCAGTCTCCATGTGTATTTCTTACACCGTTCCTCTTACACGACTTCTCACCTTTACTGAACTGATGATTCGTTGATCCCAAGAAAGTCTCAAATTGATCAGTTCGTTCTTTTAGTCAAGTTTTGTCATAAATTTCTTTTCTGCCCAGTTCAGTTCAGTATCTCCTCATTAATTATGAGATCTGCTTATTTAATCTTCAGCATTCTTCTGTAGCATTACACCTGGAAAACTTCAATTCTCTTCTTGTCTGAACTATTTACCGTCACGTTCCATTTCTGTACAAGGTTACGCATCAGACAAATATCTTCAGGCGATACTACATAACACATTTATGTTAACAAATTTCTCTTTTTCGCTTTCCTTGCCGTTACCTGTCCTCATTTTTATATCCTTTTTGCTTCAGCCAGAGACGGGCGTTTTGTCGCGCAAATAGCAAAATTTATGTAGTATTTTCGCTGTCTCATTTTCCAGTCTACATCCCCCAGCATCACCTGATTTAATTGGAATGCATTCATGTGACCTTGCTTTACATTTGTCGACATTCATCTTATAACCCATAAACAAAAAACTGTCCTTTCCGCTGAACTGCTCTTCCAAGCCCTTTGCCGTCTCTGAATGAGTTTCACTTTCATCGGGAAACCTCAAAAGTTTTGTTTATTTTCGCTGAACTTTAGTTCCCACTCCAAATTTCTCCTTTGTTTCCTTGCTCCATATACATATTGAATAGCATCAGGGTTAACTATAAACACTGCAGCGTCCACACCAACTGTCACGCTGATGACTGCTTCATCCTTTAACAAAACTATAATGACAAACATACTGTGTGGTTGTTCGCGTATCTTGAGGGACAAATTGAGAACAGGAACCTGTTGTATTCACGAGCTGCCACTTGGCTTAAAACAAATAAACGTAGCAGGAAGGGAACCACCTGTACCACCGAAGCAGTTGCTGCTGTTAGGTAGCTTGCTTCCACGCAGCAACTACACATGTTCATCACAGAGTTAGACAACAAGTATGGCAACACAGATTAGCAAAAATTTGTAGAATTTATTGATGTTTTGTAATAGTTTACTAGAGTGTGACGCTTGTGTGTAGCAATATAGTTCATTGTTCATTTGCACTGATATGTCTTTAAACTTTGGTATGGTTTTAAATCCAGTAAACGATAACTAACATCATTCGTCTTTGCTTACTTTTCTTGGTTGTCGATGTATATGAGTCCTGAGACACTCCCTGAGACACTGTTCTTGTACTGCCTCATTGTCTTGCTGCCGGCCGAAGTGGCCGTGCGTTTCTAGGCGCTACAGTCTGGAACCGCGTGACCACTACGGTCGCAGGTTCGAATCCTGCCGCGGGCATGGATGTGTGTGATGTCCTTAGGTTAGTTAGGTTTAAGTAGTTCTAAGTTCTAGGGGACTGATGACCACAGCTGTTAAGTCCCATAGTGCTCAGAGCCATTTGAACCATTTTGTACTGCCTGCTGAATGACGTCATGTGTCTGCTTATGTTCCGTTTGACGCTTGAATATATACTTGGTTGGATGATTTGGGCAAGGGGACCAAACAGCAAGGTCAACGGTCCCATCGGATAGGGAAAGGATGGAGAAGAAAGTCGGCCTCTCAAAGGAACCATCCCAGCATTTGCCTGAAGCGATTTAGATTCAAAAATGGGTTGGGTTGTTTGGGGAAGGAGACCAGACAGCGAGGTCATCGGTCTCATCGGATTAGGGAAGGACGGGGAAGGAAGTCGGCCGTGCCCTTTCAAAGGAACCACCCGCCATTTGCCTGGAGCGATTTAGGGAAACCACAGAAAACCTAAATCAGGATAGCCGGAGGCAGAATTGAACCGTCGTCCTCCCGAATGCGAGTCCAGTGTGCTAGCCACTGCTCCACCTCGCTCGGTTTTAGGGAAATTAAGGAAAACCTAAATCAGAATGGCCAGAAGCTAGTTTGAGCCGCCGTCCTCCCGAATGCGAGTGCAGTGTACTAACCACTGCGCCACCTCGCTCGGTAATTTATACTTGGGAACTATTTGTGTGGCGTAAGCCGTATGCATAATGTAGTCCATGTTGAGTGCGCCCTCTCTGGAGCTCAGCCATAACTAAGTTGCGCGTGCGTCGTAGGCTGCCCGACGCTCCTCTGTGTAGGCTGTGTCCCATACCTTCTGGAGGGCAAGTTCGAAAAGGTCTTTCGACAATTGTACAGAGTATTCATGTTTTAGAGGTCAACGCCTGCCGCTAGGCCAGCTTTCACCAGCAAACGCGAGTTTTTAGGCTGGTGCCACTGCTTGGTCGTTCACTACAGTGTTCCTGTGACCGGTGTTGATCGTGTTCGACGACATCTGACATCCTGAATACTTCCGGGTCCACAGCGAGGAGTACCGCTTTTGCTCTGTCAGTCTCCAGATCATCGTTTTCTCCGGTGACTTAGCGGAAGCTCTTAGCCCCAATATCTCCACTGGGTCGAGTCACCGCATGATGGTTCCAGCCGTGGATCTGTCACCTGAATTTGTTTCTGAAGACACTTTTTACAGCTACTCGAAAATTGTCATTGTCGTTTGGGTTCATGTATACGCACCAACTATTCACTAGTGCGTACTTTTTCGTTTTTTTTTCTAACAGATACACGATTTTTAAACGTTTATTAGCAGCAGCGGCAACTAATTTCATTTCCGCACATGTCGATATTCGTTTGTCATTATCAGCTCAATGTGTACTTCAGAGTCCTCCCAGAGATATTTCAAGGCTACACTGATTTGTTTACTTCTAAATAATCTTGTTCTGCAGTTTTCTAGTGCGATATCCAGCCAAATACAAGAAGTAGATATTCGGCATTGCATGCTTTTTGCGTTTCTCTAGGGTAATAACTCAGCAGTTGCTACCATAAACGTTTGCGATGTTTGTTGAAGTGCCTTCGACAGCCGTAAATTCCAAAGATGGTTTTCTAAGATCAGATTCGTTAATTTTCATCTTTCCGACTTATATCGATCAGGAAGACCAACAACTTTAGAAAACGACATGTTAAGGATAGAAGTGGAAACAAATCCGTATCAGACAATCGTAGAACCGTCAAATACCCTTAAGCAACTTTGGTCGACCGTCTAGGAACATTTGGAGCAGATTAGTAAAGACAGATAGAGCTAACCGATCAACTATTTGCAAGTTTATTGATCGCATGATTTATCATTGAATATGACAACTGTGCCCTTAATGATAATCCCAAACGCAAAAGGCCGTGGGTCTCTATGAGTGAATCGCCACGAAGAACAACTAAGCCATGCTTACACTTCAGAAAAGCGCTTTTGTGTGTTTTGTAGACTATTCACGCGGTTTTTCATTTTGAACTGCTGAAACCTAGGCAAGCTAGCAACTCATATCCTTACTATGAACAACTGGATCGAGTAAATCATTCTTTAATTGACAAGTGCCCAGTGATCGTCAACAGAAAAGGTTTCTGCAACAAGATAATTCAAAATTGCACTGCGAAAGACGTACCTTGTAAAAAAAATAATGAATTAAGTTTTGGATGTACTGTTTCACCCACCACACTCACCAGTATTGCATCATCGGATTTCCATTTATTCCGATCGCTACAACATTTTCTAAAAGGTAGAAAATTTCAAAATATATATTTATATATATTTTGCTGAAAAACGAACTGATTTTTATCGATCCGGGACCGAAAATTTACACTCTAGATGGAAGAAGGATGATAACGACGGTGATTGCATCACTGCTTAATAATAAAAACTTTATAACAGTTTAGGAGTTTGAATTTAATATGGAGAACGGTATTACTTTCCGATCCTCTTAACATTAATGCAGTGACATGCACATCTCTTTAAGCGTAAACAGGTGGTGTCACTAGACTGTGAGAGGGAATGTGAGCCATGAGAGGATTAAATCAGATCGTTGGTTAAGCGGCTGTGGGCTGTTAGAATGGCCGACCAGAACGTTTTTTGTGGGTGGTTTTCTACGCCACTGCGTGCCGCATGTTACACTCTGAAGCGAAGTTTGGGCTACTTTTAATCTTCGTGAAAGATTAAAACTGTGAATTCGAGCTCTGAACTGATTCTAAATCTACGTCTACATCAACATACGTACGCGCAAGCCTCCTTACGGTGCGTGGCAGGACGTACTCTGTACCATTACTAATCATTTCCTTTCCTCTTCTTCTCGCAAATAGAGCGAGGGAGAAACAACTGTCTATATGGCTCTGTACGAGCCCTAATTTGTCATAAGTTATCTTCTGATACTTACGGAGCCCCACCTCGTACTCCACGTCTCGTGAGATAGTATCTAAGGACGTATGTCTTATAAGAAATACACTACTGGTCATTAAACTTGCTACACCAAGAAGAAATGCAGATGATAAACGGCTATTCATTGGACAAATATATTACACTAGAACTGACATGTGATTAAATTTTCACGCAATTTGGGTGCATAGATCCCGAGAAATCAGTACCCAGAGCAACCACCTCTGGCCGTAATAACGGCCTTGCTACGCCTCGGCATTGAGTCAAGGAGGTTCGAGTCCTCCCTCGGGCATGGGTGTGCGTGTTTGTCCTTAGGATAATTTAGGTGAAGTAGTGTGCAAGCTTAGGGACTGATGACCTTAGCAGTTAAGTCCCATACGATTTCACACACACATTGAGTCAAACAGAGCTTGGATGGCGTGTACAGGTGCAGCCGCCCATGCAGCTTCAACACGATACCACAGTTCATCAACAGTAGTGACTGGCGTCTTGTGACGAGCCAGTTGCCCGGCCACCATTGACCAGACGTTTTCAATTGGTGAGAGATCTGGAGAATGTGCTGGCCAGGGCAGCAGTCGAACATTTTCTGTATCCAGAAAGGCCCGTGGAGGACCTGCAACATGCGGTCGTGCATTATCCTGCTGAAATGTGGGGTTTCACAGGGATCGAATGAAGGGTAGTGCCACCGGTCGTAACACATCTGAAATGTTCAAAGTGCCGCCAGTGCGAACAAGAGGTGACCGAAACGTGTAACCAATGGCACCCAATACCATCACACCGGGTGATACACCAGTTTGGCGATGACGAATACACGCTTCCAATGTGCGTTCACCGCGATGTCGCCAAACACGGATGCGACGAACATGATGCTGTAAAAAGAACCTGGATTCATCCGAAAAAATGGCGTTTTGTCATTCGTGCACCCAGGTTTTTCGTTGAGTACACCATCGCAGACGCTCCTGTCTGTGATGCAGCGTCAAGGGTAACCGCAGCCATGGTCTCCGAGCTGATAGTCCATGCTGCTGCAAACGTCGTCGAACTGTTCGTGATGATGGTTGTTGTCTTACAAACGTCCCCATCTGTTGATTCAGGGATCGAGACGTGGCTGCGCGATCCGTTACAGCCATGCGGATAAGATGCCTGTCATCTCGACTGCCAGTGCTCATGTCAGCACGTTGTAGGTGTCGACACCGGCGCCAACCTCGTGTGAATGCTCTGAAAAGCTAATCATTTGCATATCACAGCATCTTCTTCTTGTCGGTTAAATTTCGCGTCTGTAGCACGTCATCTTCGTGGTGCAGCAATTTTAATGGCCAGTAGTGTACATCGTCGAAGTGGTCCACAGAAATACATTCGTCGAGGTGGTCCATAGCATGGCCTAACCAATCATTTAGATTTCTGGTCATAGACAAAGGCGTGTGATGAAATCCCCGAGCACATCAACGATTGAATCTTTCCGAACCCACGACCTTTTTCTAGTTTTCTCCTGTACGAATATGGGGAATCTATTTTTCAACAACCTTTGTAACCGGTGGCACTATCCTCAGTAGAGTGTAGCTAGCTTTATGTTAGACAGTAAAAGAAATAAACACTTCATTAAAGATGGCATGCCAGCTGAAAATGAATATATGAAAAAGAATAAAGCCAACAAAATCTATCATGTGGTGGACTTTTTGTAGCAACCTTTTTTTGCAAAGCGCAGATGTCTGAAGAGCTGTGGTATCCATAAGATGATTGTTTCAGTGTGTCATGAAATTTTATTTCTTCTATAACATTCGCACTGCATATTTAGTTCCATCACGTTACATTGCATTAAAGACGTCGACGTGGGGGGAACATTTATATGCTTTCAACAGATCAGTAATAAACGGTTCAACCTTCATCAGTGAATTGTAATATTCCTCGCACTACATCTTTTGGAAATTCTCTTCCAATTTTCAGGTTGTGTTAGGTTGAAATATTTAGAAATTTAAGCTTTAAATTAAATTTAACTGTAATAGGTATAGATGTACTACCTAAGCGCGTATGAAAATTTGTGCGAGATCACGACACGAATCTGAATTTCCCGCTGATCGCCAGTGCTCGCCTATCATTTAAGCTATCTGGTCACGCTCCCCTGAACGAACCAAACTTAACATATGTCAAACAACGTGTCTATTCCTTCTCATGATTATTAAGTTATTTACTCACGCTCGCACATCTCGTGAGTCCCCTGCAGTTACTATAATCAAGACAACGAGGAGTCATACACAGTTTCGAATATGGACAACCATCAGCTGTATAATGGAATGACGACAATGAAAATTTGTGCCGGACCAGGACTCAAACCCGGATTTTCCATTTATCGCGAGCGGTGATCTATCCGAGCATTGAAACTGTAGCTCGTGATTAAATACAAATATGATATATTTAGATTATTCCCAAGATTTTGCCGTGTCAGCTATACCTATAAGCATTCATGGGAACGACCCACAAATAGTCACCTGACAACACCTGAAGATGGAAGACATAGCACGTAGGAAAACATGTAGTGTGAGGAATAAAGTAATTATCGAGGTTGCCATATTCCGTCAGGGACGATGGATAAGTGCCTCACTAAAATGAAAACAGACCTAGAGAGGCGGCGCAGTGGTTAATACTTTGGACTCTCATTTGGCAGGACGATGGCTAGCCGGCACGGTAGCTCAGCGTGTTCGGTCAGAGCGCCGGTTGGCGTCTGTAATAAAAAAACTGAGTGGAAGGATCAACCATCTAACTTGAACAGGATGTCTTGCGACGTCCGCAACGAGCAACACAACGATAAATAACGAACAAAATGAAAAAAAAAGTTCAAACCTGCGTCCGTGATTTCCCTAAACCGCTTCAGGTAAATGCCGGGATCGTTGCTTTTAAACGTTTCTTTTGTTTAGACTCCTCACAGATTATGCGGAGAACGTCTTCGTTTCTTAACAGCTCACTTATTCGTCTACGTTCTTCCGTTACACCACAGCTCGATTCCCTTCTCTTTCGGTTTTTTCCAATACACGATTCACTTCGATACCATTCTGTGCACTACACGTAAACTTTTCTCTCCTATTAGCGCCTGCGTTTGATACATATAGACTTGATCTCCATGCTTGTGCTAATCTTTTTCTTATATCGTCCCTGTTTCGTCCAATGTGCGTTACTTTACAAGCAACGCACCAGAAATCCATTGCTTCGTCTGCAACATGATCCCGAACGTTGATGTGAACTTCATCGCTTATCCCATTTCTGCTAATCCTCTTTTTGCATGTTTCTTTTGTTAAACTCTTTCTACAGGCCTTTTCCTTAAGAGCGTGCAAAAAAAAAAAAAAAATAACAGGACATAGGGAATGCTTCATTCACCAATTTAAGGTAGGATATCTGGCGTCGGAGAAGCCAGTTTAATGACGTATGGAAGTAAACTTGTCTATAGCTTTGTCTAACAATCATGTTTTCCAGCTTATTTACAACCAACATGCGTATACGTTTCCACTTACTGTGCTGCTTATTTACATGTACATTCTTTACTTCCTGAAAGGAAACTAGGCGGACGATCCTGATTATTGGGAAGTCAAGACGCAGGTTTTGTTTACTTTGCTTGTCCATAAGTTGGTTCAGTCGTATGGGATTTACTTTGCCCCATGACTGAAAGTGCTAGGAATCAACAACAGACCCATTCATTACTCAGTACTATTCAGAGTCCCACAGTACAAGAACGATGGAGCAGTACCTGTACAGTATATCTGGTCGCTGGATTTGAAGGGGAGGTCCTATTCCTTGGCTGCGAGGTCACCTGACCTGAATCCCCCTAGATTATTTCCTATGGAGACATCTGAAGTCACTTGTGTGTGAGACCCCAGTGGATACAATGGAATTAGTCGCCAAAATTGTAGCTGCCTCCGAGCGGTCTAAGGCGCCGCAGTCGTGGACTGTGTAGCTGATCCCGGCGCGGAGGTTCGAGTCCTGACCTTAGAAGTTAAGTCCCATAAGATTTCACACACATTTCAACCTTTTTTTTTTTTTTTTTTTAGCTGCCTGCGTTGTGATTCGAAACACAACAAGGATACTTGTCAGAATCTTGTTCGCCAATGTCATGCTTACATTGAGGTTGATGGCGGTCTGTTTCAGAACATTTTGTAAGATTCAGAACAAACGGTACGCTCACTGTGTCATTGACGGTATTTACAGTTAACTTCAATTAATGTAAATAAAAAACTACACAGTAGTGTGATTTTATTCCTATTATCTAGCCGGCCGGGGTGGCCGAGCGGTTCTAGGCGCTACAGTCTGGAACCGCGCGACCGCTACGGTCGCAGGTTCGAATCCTGCCTCGGGCATGGATGCGTGTGATGTCCTTAGGTTAGTTAGGTTTAAGTAGTTCTAAGTTCTGATCTCAGAAGTTAAGTCCCATAGTGCTCAGAGCCATTTGAACCATTTGAATCCTATTATCTACTTAAGCTGGCTTGTGCGACTCCAGGTTCCCTACCTGAAATTGTTTAATGGGGCGCTCTAAATGTTCTGTTAAAGTTTTGTACGCTCTTTCGGAAAATGCCCTGCAAATTGTGCGGTCAACTAGTTGTTAATTTAATCTGTCAGTTCCGGTAATTCTTCCTGTACTGAGCTAACAGAGTAATCTATTTTATTAATTACTCGTATAGTGCTTCTTGGTCTTCCAGTTTCATGCTTTCCTCTTGCTTCATTCACATATTGTCCATTACCCGATGTTCGGTATAGCTGACGTACATTTTTCTTAGAGCTATTTAGAGCTTGCACCATTTTAGGTTGCCGAACACGTTTTCTACGTTGGAAAAACGTATGACGGCATACCGATATTTCTTAAGTCTTGCCTTCATTGTCAGATGCGAAGTCAGTATCGACCTTTCGTTGCCTTTAAGGTTATAAAACCTATAATTTAATAATTATTTAAATACTGTACAGTGTTTGTCAAGTTACATTTGGCACAAAAACCGTATGCTACAAGTTACGATCGAAAAACAAACGCCGGCCGCGATGGTCTAGCGGTTCTGGCGCTGCAGTCCGGAACCGCGGGACTGCTACGGTCGTAGGTTCGAACCCTGCCTCGGGCATGGGTGTGTGTGATGTCCTTAGGTTAGTTAGGTTTAAGTAGTTCTAAGTTCTAGGGGACTTATGACCTAAGATGTTGAGTCCCATAGTGCTCAGAGCCATTTTTTTTTTTTTTTCGAAAAACAAACAGTCTTCAAGTATAAATTGCTGACCTGTCTAGGGTTGCGTGCCTCAATAGGTGAAAACGGAATCCTTATGCGATCACATTATTGCCCGTCTGTCTGACCGACTATTAAGACTTTTTTCCTCAGGAACGGGTAGACGTACAAAGTTGAAATTTATGTGAAATACCAGAGTCTGTGGTCCCTTGGCAGTGTGAAGAAATTTAAGCTATTAAGTGAATGGAATGGATCTTAAGGCCATTTATGTCACATGTTTTGACACTTACAGACTCAGTTACCAAACATATAGGATACTTCCTGTTGATCGAGAATCATGAAATTTGGTAAGAAGCAAGGTTTCACAGTACAGTAAAGAAGAAAGTCTGAAAACGTAGTTTGTAATTGTATCACATAAAAATATTTTTTGGCCTTTGTTGTCCGTTTATCTGTACGTCCAACTGTTAATCCTTTTTTTTAGGAACGAGTAGAGGCACCGAGTTAAAATTTATGTCAAACACTAAGGTCTATCGTCCCTTGGCGATGTAAAAAATTTAAGCTTTTTAAGTCAATGCTATCAGAAGATAACCCTCTTTATGACATATATTTAAGACTTTTCAAACTCAGTGACACCGGTAGACGAACTGTATATATACGTGTGGAGCCTGGTGGTCTGTTGGTAAAGTACATGCACTGAAGTCACCAGGTCACGAGATCGATCTCGGTCGGACCATGGATTTTTTATTCTTCGTTTTAACCTAGACTTCACCTGTCAACGACATGAGGAGTCACCAAAAGAGACATGTGGTTGGATACCGGGGTAGGCTAGGGAAACGCAGGTCGCTGAAATGGCATCCAATAGAATGAGTTGCGCCAGGCCCTTGATCCCCACTTTAATTATTATCTGCACACGTAATTAAGTTCGTACGGAACCCTCAGAGTGTGAGTCTCACTCGCACTTGTAGGGACTTTTTATATACCTGAGGGTGGTCTGTTGTTGGGCCTAAACTGATACTTGTCATAAAGTGACACACAGCTATTCTGCTAAATTTTGGTTATTATGAAACGTCCCCTTAGAACAATTATACACGACTGTGCTGATAAACCTCTTACACTATTTGCTTTTCAAACAGCTGAGCAAAACTGAACGTACTCAAACATTCACTAAAGTGACACACAATATTTTTTAGCGCAACGCAATCTGACTATCAAAGATCCCTGCAAAAGAATGGCCCTGAGTAACATTAAACTACACCTTTCAGAAATCACTTACCTCACAAAAATCTTCATTACTCGAACTACTGCAATACAGCGAGCACCTCTACTGCCAGCTAAATAAAAGATTCAAACTACGGAAAGCACTAACTACTGATAGGGATAGTTAGCAAATGAAAGACATTAATAGAGAACAAACAATGTATTTACCTTAATAATCATAATATATATAGCAGTTCATGACAAATTACAAAACTCCGCCATCTCTCTCCCCACATCCACCACTGCTGGCGGCTCACCTCCAACTGCGCAACGCTACGCGCTGTTCACATCCAGCTGCCGCTGCCCAACACTACAATGGCAGACAACAATGCAAACTAGCCACAGGCTGCACACAGCACAGCCAGTGATTTTCATACAGAGCGCTACGTAACGTTGCCAATAAGAAAATATAAACAGCCTACTTACAATTAAAAATGACAGATTGTTATCACATTAGTAAGTTTCGTTTATTCCAAAAGACATGACACGAGGTTAAAAGTGCTCATACGTCGCTTCGGACATTCTAGCCTTGTTTGTGTCACAGCCGGAATAAAAGCGTTTGGTTCGTGCGTGGAGTTGCCAGCTGCAGGGTTCTTTTCAGAGTAGCGCGACGCAGAGCGAAACTGGGTTAAAATCTGGTGTGGATGTAGCGAGAAGGAGAGAGGGTGGGTGGAGGGGAGGTGAGAGAGGAGGGGAGGGGGCAGCCAGAAAGGGCTGGCTGGTCTGGTCGCGGCCGCTTGTCGCCCGCGGTGACAGTTTTAATTTTCGGCCGTCGCGTTGGTAATCCTGCAGCTGCCGCCCCACCGCGGCCAGGCGACGTCTTCAGCGCCGCTGCGTGGGAGCATGGGCGGCGTGGGCGGTGGCTAACCGCGCGCGGCAAAATTTCAGGAATTTTTTAATCTTGGCCCGCACTTGCTGTGCGACGAGACATACACAAAGGAGCGGCCGCCGCGCAATTACCACCAGCTGCGCCGGAACCTGTCCGTCCGTTCGCCGGACCTCCACGGGCGCACCGGCGGCGCTGCTTAACGGGTCGCGCCCACACGAGGCCAGCTGTAGCGCTCAAAAGCTCGTAAAACACGGAGCGAGTGCCCGTGTCCAGTTGTAAATGTTGTGAGGGTCCCAGTCGCCGGACGACTTCTCGACGTTCAGTTAGCACTGTCTCCATACCACACTCTCTTGTCGACGTGCAATAACCACTCGTAAACGGCAGGTGGCAACACTAGCAGAGGATGGTATACTGAACATATCGGGGAGAAGTGGGGAACAATACAGACGGATGTCGTCGCGATGGGGAGCTCGTTAGCTACAGCTATAGCCAGCCTGCTTATGGAAAACAAACAAGTAGCTACCTCTGTGAATGTGCGTAATCTATCGTCCGAATGCTGTATATGTACACTGCTGCCAATTGAAACTGCCACGCCAATACGGATGGCAAGTAAAGGTATTTTATTTATTGTACGCATACACTACAGAAGAAAGACGAATAAAATTGTAGGGTCTTTGAAAGCGTGCAGGGGGCGAAATATAGTAGGCACAGCTGCCTGCTCTGTCTGGGTGTCGACTCTGAGTTTGGATGGCAGATACGAATACGTCATTCCGTGTTGATTCAGCTCCATGCGAGAGTTCATCAATCGTAGTGGTTTGGCAGTGATGGCGTGACCATGACCCGATGTCTTCATTGAGTAGGACATCTGGGGAACGTGATTGTTCGGATATCAGAGATTGACCCTCTGATATTAAAAGAAATTTAAAACAATTGTGATGGAGATGGCGTTTGTTCATTTATTACGATCAATTGAGATCAATGTTTCTGACACGTGGTTTCAGCTATGACTTTGTATTGAAAGGGTACAGTACCGCCCGACATTGAAAATAGGTACAATGTACTTCATTATTTTTGTCAGAACAACACATTCTTTTTGTAAAATAACTCAATTTCAATTAATACCGCGAAGCCGGATACCAGTGTGGGAAAGAATGACAATTTATTTATTTAATTGATCACATGTGCACTCCCACAAAGTAAATCTCTACGTCCAGTTTGGTGAGATCTTTTGAAATGAATGAATGTATGGTCGTCTGCTAACCACAGATAGTGAATGTGAATATATGATCATCTTTGAGTCGATCCTTTGGCCACCTTTGGTGGGACCAAAGAGATGAAATTTACCTGGGCTTTGAGCGCCTGAAATGTGGCTGACCAATACGATAGCATGGTCTTCCCCCGCCTCGACAGAGGTGCGAGAGGACCTCGAGAACGGCCATGTTTCAGCACTCTGCCGCTGGATCCTGTGCTGTTAACACCTGTTTTAGTTGTGCTCCGTAATGACGAAAGAGTGGAGTCATGGTATGCATGTGGAATATTTAAGAGTAGTTTGAAATAATAATTTCTCTATTTCAGGAACTTTTGTGGGGAGAATTAAATGTCAGGCAGGTAATATTAATGGGATTGTAGTAATCTTTGGAACTGACCAACGGTCACAATGAAACCACGTGTAGCAATAAGTTTAAATACTTCCGTGTGCTTAAGTTAAGCTGAATTACTAGCGTGTGTACAATAAGTTGAAATATTTAAGAAATAGCGTATGTACCATAATTTGAAATATTTAAGAAATGGCGTGTGCAGGGCTTGAAATTAGAGACGAGTACTTCCACGTGGTGAGTACTGTGTGAGTCTCAAACTGTGTATGAGACAAAGGATAAAGAGAAGTACTCGTCCATGGTATCAGTTGAGGACTCGCGTGTGTGATGAATAAGTTCTTAGTATTACATTTCGTGATATGATTCCGTGTGACGCTAGATTCGAACTCTGAGAGAGAAGCAAGGTGAGTCGGCCGTCTATCCAGCAACGCCACATGGCTTGCATTGCACAGGAAGACGTGCATATATCTCCAGAGTTCATAGTAGGAAAGTAGAATTACGAAGTGGGGCAGTGTCGTGTGAAACTGGGATAAATATTAATTGAAGTGGGAAAGCTGAAAGTGATAATGTTGTGACTATTCACTGTCTTGTATTTCATATTGTAGTGTGATGTATGTCATGTAATTTGGGTATGTGTGGTTTGCATGGGAGAGTAGCAAGGTAGTTTCAAAAGATTATTGGGTTATGCTTGTTCCTTCTGTACCGCTCGGTCTGGAGGAAAGTTTCGTGATGATGATTGTGAGAGTCGAAGTGTGAGGTATAATAAAAGATCCACCAACCTATCCAGAAAGTGCACTGTAGCGTTAAAATAATTACGAGGCCATAATATACAGATTCACCAATGTAAAGTCATGCCCACTGGGCGGAATTTATCATGTGTTATTGTTGTAGGTTATAGAATTTGTGTGTTTAGGTTAGAGAATTTATCGGAATAAATAAGATAGTGAAAAGAAAAAGATTGGTGGACTTTTCCATTGAATTGTATGTTGCCATAATGTCCCGAATTTATGATGTGTGTGCTATTCATATTCAGTGCGGTGGCCACGTGTTGACAAAAGCCGTTAAATAAAAGACAAAAAGAAAATGTGGTATTGCCAGTGTGTAGTGTATAGTCAGAGTTCTGTAAATTACTGATAGTCAGATGCGTGTTTCCGTTGCGTATTAATCATACAGGAGGATAATTTGTAACTTAATTGTGAGTACGAGAGTTCATGTTACTCGATAAATAAGAATGAATCCACTGGCTTGGCAGACCACTCATCTTGCAGGCCTGACTGCTTGATGCCACAGTATGAGCAAGGCATGTGGGTGCCTCTCAGTATCAAGTTTGGTCACATCAGAAAGGGGAACATGCTATCTTCCGTTATCTTGTTGGAAGACAACGTCACAGAGATCTTGAAGATAGGGCATAGCCGTCGGACTTAACACATCAGATGCGTAACGCTTGCTGTCCAAACTACATGTTGTGCAAACATGAAATGATTACGAGGTGATCACTGCACGTTCTGATATGTACGACGGCGATAAATACAATTGGGCAGCATCTGTACTCCTCCGAGCCCACCGCATACGGATATTCAGAACTCCTGCTATCGAGACGATAGTCATATCGTGATAATGAATATGTAAGATAACTACTCTTGTGAAAACGATAGTTCTGTGTTGATAACCGATAGTTGTTAATGATGTCATGGTTTTGGAATGGATGTGGGCTTTTTATTTCGTTGCTTTGATGAGACACAAAAAGAAAATTAAGAAGTATCGTACCGACAGCTTATGGCAAAATTTTTCCCAAAAAGTGATTTGATAGACTTAGTATTATAAAAATGGGCATTTTTTAGATCTTTGCTCATATTTTAACATCTATATTTACATCTACATTTGCGTGGCTACTCTGTAATTCAAACTCTTGTGCCTGGCGGAGGGTTCTTCGACCCACTTGCAGACCATTTCGCTACTGTTCAATTCCCTAATACCACGCGGGAAAAAGCGAACAGCTAAATCATCCCGTGCGAGCAGTCCCTTCGTAGGTGGGAGTCAACAAAATACTTGCGTATTCGGATAAGGAAACTGGTTACTGAAATTTCGTGAAAAGTTTTCGCAGCAAAGGAAAACAACTCGTTTCAATAACTGCCACCCAACTAGCGTATCATATCAGTGATACTCTCTCCCGTGTATTTTAACAGTACAAAAAGAACTCCCTTTTTTTAACTTTTCGATGTCCTTCGTCATTCCGTCTGGTAAGAATGCCATACCACGCAGCAATACTCCAGTGCAGGTCGACAAGCGCCGTATAGGCATTTAGTTGATTTGTTGCATTTTGTAAGTCTTTTGCCAAAAAAAAAAAACGAAGTCTTTGGTTCCCTTTTCTACAAAATTTTCTACGTAATAGTCCACTTTAAATTGTCCGTAATTGTTATCCCTAGGTCTTTACTAGACTTAACAACTTTTAAACTTGTGTGATTTACCTTGTAACTGTCCGCTCCCGGTAGCTGAGTGGTCAGCGCGACAGAATGTCAATCCTAGGGACCCGGATTCGATTCCCGGCTGGGTCGCAGATTTTCTCTGCTCAGGGAGTGGGTGTTGTGTTGTCCTAATCATCATCATTTCATTCCCATCGACGCCCAAGTCACCGAAGTGGCGTCAAACCGGAAGACTTGCACCCGCCGAACGGTCTACTCGACGGGAGGCCCTAGTCACACGACATTTACATTTACCTTGTAACTGAAATTTAGCGAATTGTTTTTAGTACTGGTCTGGATGACTTCACGCCGTTCAGTATTTCGATGCATACAGATATCTTGTTTCCAGCAATTACTGCAACCAGTCACCTTTTGTTTCATTCTGCAATGTTTGTTCGTTTTCCATTATCGGTTTCGTATCGCCTAGCGATTCATCATCAGATGGTACACATTTATTGCACGTTTGCGGCATTGTAAGGCTCATGTAGCTGTGGCAAGATGTAATAACAAAGCATACAACCACTGAATGTGGCTAGAATTATTGACATTATGAGATCGATTCAGTTGCTTTTAGTGAATCGATCTCAAACGTGAATAATGCTTCAGTGTTTACATGTTTCGTTTCTACATTTTGCCGCAGCTACACGACCAGCACAGTGCTGCAGACATGCAATAAATTTCTAACATCTGCTGATGAATCGTTAGGATCGACACCGGTAATGGAAAATAAAAACTGAAGAACAAAACATGAAACGTCCCCTTAAAACAATTATACATGTGAAACGTCCACTTAGAACAATTGTACAAGCCTGTGCTTAACCTGGCACACAATAATTTTTAGCGCAACGCAATCTGACTTTCAATAACCCCTACAAAACAATGGCCCTGACTAACTTTAACCTATACCTTTTACAAATCACTTACCTCACAAAAATCTTCGCTACTCAAGCTACTGCAAAACAGCGAGCGCCACTACTGCCAGCTAAATAAAAGATTCAAACTACTGAAGGTACTAACTACTGATAGGGATAGTTAGCAAATGAAAGATATTAATAGAGAACAAACAATGTATTTACCTTAATATTCATAAATGACATCCAGTCTTACAGATTATCAAAACTCGGCCATCTCTCTCCCCACGTCCACCACTGCTGGCGGCTCACCTCCAACTGCGCAATGCAATCTGCTGTTCACATCCAGCTATAGCAGTTCATGACAACAATGGCAGACAACAATTCAAACTTTTCATATAGAGAGTGCTACGTAACGTTGCCAATAAAAAAACATAAACAGCAAACTTACATAAAGAAAACATAAACAGCCTACTTACATAAAAACATAAACAGCAAACTTACAAACAAAAGCCAACTGGTTGCAGCAATTTCTGGAAACCTTTTTCATCACAGTCCTGGTGTTCCACTTGTACAATGCACTCCGTCATCAGGCCACGAGTGGCCTACCGGGACCATCCGGCCGCCGTGTCATCCTCAGTGGAGGATGCGGATAGGAGGGGCGTGGGGTCAGCACACCGCTCTCCCGGTCGTTATGATGGTATTCTTGACCGAAGCCGCCACTATTCGGTCGAGTAGCTCCTCAATTGGCATCACGAGGTTGAGTGCAGCACCCCCTCCCCCCCCACTTGCACAATGGGTCTGGAATACTTTGTAAATAGTTTTGGCCTTCTGATGACTCTACCACACGAAATTATTATTATTAGACGGTAAATTTATTTAGATTTTAGGATGCTCAGACGGCAACACCACAAAGAGAGATATCGTACCATAGTGGAAAAAAAAGACACCTAGAACGAGGACTTTGCGAGCGAATGGAGGGACAATACCAACCAGCTTTAACAGTGACAATAGATGGCTGTAGTGTTGAGATTAGAGCACACAGTCACACATGATAGGGCACTGAGTGTCCAGAACGGGACAGGGCGTAATGCCGCCCCTCCCCTCCCCCCCTTGCCCAGACGGCGACGGCTGCAGCTAATTAGCGGTCCTGACAGACGGACTGGCGGGCGAGCCTCAATAGGAGGCGGCGCGTGGTGTGGCGCGCTCTGGCCTAGCGGGGCATCCCCGCCGCTGGCGCTGTCGCTGTCGGCCTGTCGCGGGATTAGGCCGGAGAGCGCGGGGCTTCCCCGAGGCCGCCATTGTCAGGTCCGTTGCCGGACACGCAGCAGGCGCCATTGTTTCCACAAGGCGGAGAGAAAATACAGCATGTGAGGACACTAGCGGTAGAATTCAGCCCACTGTATCAGATAGCTCGCTTTCCGCTTGGGCCACCGTATTTAGACAACTACGAGAGCAGTTTTTCTTGAGCTCCAGTACAATGGAGCACAGTTCCTGTGCAGAGTAGCCGTGCTCCGCATTCCTGAAGTAGTGAAGCAGCCGCTGTGCTTGCGCTTTCAGAGTATGACCTCGCTGGGATTACTTAACTTGTCCGAGAAGTCACTGTTAGCAATGGCGGTAGACGAGGAACGACGTAATCTCTCACAGTATTACAAAGATATTGCCAACGTAGCTCGTTAGAAGTGACTGTCACATAGACGTCTCCTGTTTCTCTCGACAAGGCTATCAGTGTACAGCCCCCCTCCTAGTTGAATTTGTATTCTCAACAAGGTGGCACAATTCATTGCCAAGGCGTGCACAAGGTAGTGTGCTGCTGAGCCTCAAAGGTGCCTTTGGGGCAACACCATTGAAGACACATACTTGGCATGTGTCCATTAGATATTACTGTCAAACACAGGTGTGCACTTTATCGGCTTCTTAAAGGTAATATTTCCAAGATGAGAGAAATTACTGGTCAGGAAATAACAACCAGAGCTAAATTTATGTAACAGAGACACTGGGATAACATCATAGCAGTTCACAGATTATATCACATACACTCCTGGAAATTGAAATAAGAACACCGTGAATTCATTGTCCCAGGAAGGGGAAACTTTATTGACACATTCCTGGGGTCAGATACATCACATGATCACACTGACAGAACCACAGGCACATAGACACAGGCAACAGAGCATGCACAATGTGGGCACTAGTACAGTGTATATCCACCTTTCGCAGCAATGCAGGCTGCTATTCTCCCATGGAGACGATCGTAGAGATGCTGGATGTAGTCCTGTGGAACGGCTTGCCATGCCATTTCCACCTGGCGCCTCAGTTGGACCAGCGTTCGTGCTGGACGTGCAGACCGCGTGAGACGACGCTTCATCCAGTCCCAAACATGCTCAATGGGGGACAGATCCGGAGATCTTGCTGGCCAGGGTAGTTGACTTACACCTTCTAGAGCACGTTGGGTGGCACGGGATACATGCGGACGTGCATTGTCCTGTTGGAACAGCAAGTTCCCTTGCCGGTCTAGGAATGGTAGAACGATGGGTTCGATGACGGTTTGGATGTACCGTGCACTATTCAGTGTCCCCTCGACGATCACCAGTGGTGTACGGCCAGTGTAGGAGATCGCTCCCCACACCATGATGTCGGGTGTTGGCCCTGTGTGCCTCGGTCGTATGCAGTCCTGATTGTGGCGCTCACCTGCACGGCGCCAAACACGCATACGACCATCATTGGTACCACGGCAGAAGCGACTCTCATCGCTGAAGACGACACGTCTCCATTCGTCCCTCCATTCACGCCTGTCGCGACACCACTGGAGGCGGGCTGCACGATGTTGGGGCGTGAGCGGAAGACGGCCTAACGGTGTGCGGGACCGTAGCCCAGCTTCATGGAGACGGTTGCGAATGGTCCTCGCCGATACCCCAGGAGCAACAGTGTCCCTAATTTGCTGGGAAGTGGCGGTGCGGTCCCCTACGGCACTGCGTAGGATCCTACGGTCTTGGCGTGCATCCGTGCGTCGCTGCGGTCCGGTCCCAGGTCGACGGGCACGTGCACCTTCCGCCGATCACTGGCGACAACATCGATGTACTGTGGAGACCTCACGCCCCACGTGTTGAGCAATTCGGCGGTACGTCCACCCGGCCTCCCGCATGCCCAGTATACGCCCTCGCTCAAAGTCCGTCAACTGCACATACGGTTCACGTCCACGCTGTCGCGGCATGCTACCAGTGTTAAAGACTGCGATGGAGCTCCGTATGCCACGGCAAACTGGCTGACTCTGACGGCGGCGGTGCACAAATGCTGCGCAGCTAGCGCCATTCGACGGCCAACACCGCGGTTCCTGGTGTGTCCGCTGTGCCGTGCGTGTGATCATTGCTTGTACAGCCCTCTCGCAGTGTCCGGAGCAATTATGGTGGGTCTGACACACCGGTGTCAATGTGTTCTTTTTTCCATTTCCAGGAGTGTATTTCCAAACATGAAAGGAATGATCCTTATAAGCACTGTAAATCCATCCAGAGGCATGATTTGCTGCCCAAGAGGCCGTGGATCATACCGTGAATATTGATGTAGGATAAAGTATCGTTCAACAAATGCATGTGTATTTGGCGACATCGGTATACCAGACTATGTTGTGCTAGAGTGTCCTGCCTATGAACCTCTGCGAGGATACTCAAAAATAAATGGCACCTGTTCATTCAAGTGTCAAATAAGGTATCCGAGAGGGAGAATATTTAGAAAATAGAGGCACTATAAGAGAGAACCTATTT
Source organism: Schistocerca cancellata (assembly GCF_023864275.1). Taxonomy (NCBI): domain Eukaryota; kingdom Metazoa; phylum Arthropoda; class Insecta; order Orthoptera; family Acrididae; genus Schistocerca; species Schistocerca cancellata. The sequence goes on along the minus strand of NC_064631.1, from coordinate 94,495,407 downwards.
AAAAAAAAGAGGCACTATGAGAGAGAAACAAATTGTACGTCATAATGCTGAAGTGAATTGTTACTAACAATAACGACAGACGAAGAACGACGTAATCTCCCACAGTATTACAAAGAAGCTGCAAACATAGCACGTTTGAAGTGTCTATCACATAGCTAAACGTTTTATTTTATCTGTTATTACTTTCCTATAGTAAATTCATGTACTGACATGTTCTATGACATTGGAGATTTCCTTCTCAATTTGGTCCTACGGAACTAGACGTGTAAAATGAAAAAACAAAAACAGTGAATGTCACCTAAGATTTCCCGAGTCGGTAATTAATCCCTACAAACAGGACGACCGGAAGCAGCGAGTATGTGGCCAACAACGTGCCAGCTATGATAGACTAGGGAAAATGAATGAGAACTTGGTCTCCCATCCATCAAGAGCAGCCCTGGGAAGGAGGGCGCGGGAGGGGTAGAGGGTCAAAAGTCCCATTGGTTGACCCCTCTGGGACAGCGGACGACGGCTCTAGTTCACCTGTTGCCCCATCTCACGGCTGACGCGGGATTGCGGTTGTTTGGGATGGTAAAGGTTTCGTGGAACTCCGATTCTGGAGATACAGTATGCCAACCCCAGCAATTGGGGACTCAGTCGCGTAGATGGTGGTAATTTTAATATAGGTCATAGATGTATAACTCAGCAACATGAGCTTCGTGAAGAATATAACCTCCTTAACCCAGTGTTTAAGATTAGGAACTGCCGATAGGCCGTCTGCTGCGATGGTAGTGTGGGTGATTAAAAAATGTTGCATTGTGGTTTAAGAGGTTCCAGCTTTTTTCCTTATTTTGTATGATATTTAACTTTACAATTTACTGATAATGCTTAAACTACATTGCAAATCTTGAAGCGAATGTTTATAGTTGTACACAACTTGCTGTATCTATTTCGAAATACGACCTGAAATAATAAATTCTCCGTGGCATGCATTCGTCAACATATTGGTTGTTTTCTGGAGTTTTTTTTTTTGTCGGAAGTTCCAATGGGGCCAAACTGCTGAGGCCGGCCGGTGTGGCCGTGCGGTTCTAGGTGCTTCAGTCTGCAACCGCGCTACCGCAGCAGTCGCAGGTTCGAATCCTACCTCGGGCATGTATGTGTGTGATGTCCATAGGTTAGTTAGGTATAAGTAGTTCTAACTTCTAGGGGACTGACAACCTCAGATGTTAAGTCCCATAGTGCTCAGAGCCATTTGAACCACTTTGAACCCAGCTGCTGAGGTCATTGGTCCCTACTTAATCTAACTTAGACTAACTTACGCCAAGGATAACACACACACACACACACACACACACACACACACACACACACACACACACGCGCGCGCGCGCGCGCGCGCGCGCGCCCGAGGAAGGACTCGAATCTCCGGTGGGGGGAGCCTCGCGAACCGTGACAAGACACATTAAACCGTACGGCTACCCCGCAGGTAGGCTACCAGAATGTTTCAAAACTCTGAACAAAGAAATTGGATTTTTCTGAGGCTCAGACCTCGAGTTCTATGGGTGACAGAAGGGTAGGGTCAAGTGTTTTGGATAGCCCTTTGGCTAGGGAACATTTTAACATCCAACAAGAAGATCGTCTTAACTATCCAAAAGCCAGGATCACAGTTCGAATATTACACACTTCTCCAGCTTGGGCAAATGCAGCAAATCGTAGGCCCTTTTTGCATTATAGGTGTTCTACGGTGCGCCTTAAGGCGGTTATGGAGGTATCACTTAGTTTACTGGCGGTTCCTCAGAGGAACATTAAAAGAGCGTTTCTCACCACTGTTCCGTAATCAGCAGCAGATATCTGAACAATTAAAAACACAGAAAATCGCTCAAATTTTAATCAAATATCCTCTAGGCATTTATCTTTGCAAAATTATCTATCCGTTTCCCAGAAACACCGCAAAAACATGGTTTTTGGGTACCGAAACCAAGCCGCGAATTCCAAGACGGCTATGGGCAGCAAATGGTGTAAATTGTACGATATAATCCCAAGATCCCGAGCACGAACAGCCTTGAAAATTTTATTGAGACCTTATCCGTCTCCGAGATACAGAGTTTCAAAATTATCCTGCTTGTACACGTTGAAATACGCACGTAATATCCCTTGTGAAGCGAAAACTTAGTTTGTAAAGTAACGTAGCAGGGATAAATATGCTGTTAAGTGTCTCAGTCATCATCAGGAGGTTCTCCATGTTGTGGTACTGAAGCACATGCAAAATTTTTGTGCACGTAAAATGCAGTCTTAGGTGTAAAATTAGTTTTGCTTCATTTCAGTTTCACGTAAGCGAACAATCAAAATTTTACTGACTCATAAAACGCCTTTAAAGTAAGTGCCAAGCCATGCTGCAGCGGAGAAGAAGAAGGGAATCAGCGGAGAATTGCTTCTAACGGAGCACGGAAAAGGCTAACATACTTCTGTTTCCGAGTCTGATTGAAAAGTGAGGTAGTATACGCACAGCTATCTGGAAATCATTCACATTCGGATACGTTCTCCTTAAGCACCACTATTGTTGTTTATGGAACTTCACCACGTGTTTCCGATAATGGCCACGGGAGGCCAAGTGCAATAATATTGTGGTCAGGTAGTGCGTGTGTTTCATTGGACGGACGGTGTTACCGACACTAACCCTTCAGACTTACTAGATGTCGCATATGGACTATCAGACCAATTGTGTGATTGGATTGAAGAATTCCTAGATAACAGAACGCAGCATGTCATTCTCAATGGAGAGAAGTCTTCCGAAGTAAGAGTGATTTCAGGTATGCCGCAGGGGAGTGTCATAGGACCGTTGCTATTCACAATATACATAAATGACCTTGTGGATGACATCGGAAGTTCGCTGAGGCTTTTTGCAGATGATGCTGTGGTGTATCGAGAGGTTGTAACAATGGAAAATTGTACTGAAATCCAGGAGAATCTGCAGCGAATTGACGCATGGTGCAGGGAATGGCAATTGAATCTCAAAGTAGACAAGTGTAATGAGCTGCGAATACACAGAAAGATAGATCCCTTATCATTTAGCTACAAAATAGCAGGTCAGCAACTGGAAGCAGTTAATTCCATAAATTACCTGGGAGTACGCATTAGGAGTGATTTAAAATGGAATGATCATATAAAGTTGATCGTCGGTGAAGCAGATGCCAGACTGAGATTCATTGGAAGAATCCTAAGGAAATGCAATCCGAAAACAAAGGAAGTAGGTTACAGTACGCTTGTTCGCCCACTGCTTGAATACTGCTCAGCAGTGTGGGATCCGTACCAGATAGGGTTGATGGAAGAGATGGAGAAGATCCAACGGAGAGCGGCGCGCTTCGTTACGGGATCATTTAGTAATCGCGAAAGCGTTGCGGAGATGATAGATAGACTCCAGTGGAAGACTCTGCGGTACGGGCTTTTGTTAAAGTTTCGAGAACATACCTTCACCGAGGAGTCAAGCGGTATGTTGCTCCCTCCTACGTATATGTCGCGAAGAGACCATGAGGATAAAATCAGAGATATTAGAGCCCACACAGAAGCATACCGACAATCCTTCTTTCCACGAACAATACGAGACTGGAATAGAAGGGAGAACCGATAGAGGTACTCAGGGTACCCTCAGCCACACACCGTCAGGTGGCTTGCGGAGTATGGATGTAGATGTACTGCAGCAGTCGATGTGAGTAGATTGCGAGAAATGTATATTGCCAGTATGGGCAGAAAGACATGAGCAGTGAACACAGAGGTACAACCACGCTCCGAGTGCCGCAAACACGAGCAAGATTTCGGAGGCGGTGTGGAAGGGGTGGAAGGGCACTGAAGGCAGCGACTGTGCACATGAGGTCCAGTAGCGCACAGGCGGCGGCGGCGGCGGCGGCGGCCGGGCGTCGGAAAGTGATCAAGGGTAGCGGGGGCGGGTCCCAGTTCCGCTTTAGTGCGCCTGTTAAAATCTGGCTGGTAGCACCGCGCCGGTATAACTTAGGTCTGGCGGGCCTTTATCGCGGCAATAAAGCACTTTATTACACGCTTTTGACGGAGTTACGATGACAACAGCCTCCGGGCAATAACTTGCGCGCGCGCCCGCACACACACACACACACACACGCGCGCACGCGCCTAACCACACCGGGCCTGCACCGCTTCAATCAGTCGGCAGCGTTCACCTCGGCCAGACGAGACAAGCTTTAGTGCGTCGCGGCGCCGCTGAGCGCGCTTTATCTGCCGTACTTCACGCGCCAGATTTCCGGCTGTATCTGCCCTTCAAAAAGCGGACCGCCCACTAAAACGAGAGCCAAGGCGCGGTCTTTGCGTGCACATAAAACTGTGTTCGATAAACCGTAAACGGCGCCGGCGAATACGAGAAATCGAGAGCTCGGTGGATATGGGCGTGCGCGGCGGGAGCCCGTCCCGCAATCCCGGGGAGAGCGTGAAAGTTGGGGCCATCTTGCGGAGAACGTAGTGGCCGCCATTCACGTATAGAAAAACTTAAGCGTGGGCGGAACCGGCCAGCAGGATTCGATCAGAACAGACTGTTACACGAAAAAAAAGAAACAAGCTTGTATTCCCAGAGCATTTGTGTGTTTTTCATACCAGATTGGAGGAACACACTTTGCCACTAAAATGGAAACTACACTATTGGCCATTACAATTGCTACACCAAAGAGAAATGCAGATGATAAACGGGTATTCATTGGACAGATATATTATACTAGAACTGACATGTGATTACATTTTCACTCAATTTGGGTGCACAGATCCTGAGAAATCAGTACTCAGAACAACCACCTCTGGCCGTAATAACGGCCTTGATACGCCAGGGCATTGAGTCAAACAGAGCTTGGATGGCGTGTACAGGTACAACTGCCCATGCAGCTCCAACACGATACCACAGCTCATCAAGAGTAGTGACTGGCGTATTGTGACGAGCCAGTTGCTCGGGCATCATTGACCAGACGTTTTCAGTTGGTGAGAGATCTGGAGAATGTGCTGGCCAGGGCAGCAGTCGAACATTTTCTGTATCCAGAAAGGCCCGTACGGACCTGCAACATGCGGTCGTGCATTATCCTGCTGAAATGTAGGGTTTCGCAGGAATCGAATAGAGGGTAGAGCCATGGGTCGTACCACACCTGAAATGTAACGTCCACTGTTCAAAGTGTCGTCAATGCGAACAAGAGGTGACCGAGACGTGTAACCAATGTCACCCCATACCACCACACCGGGTGATATGCCAGTATGGCGATAACAAATACAGGCTTCCAATGTGCGTTCACGGCGATATCGCCAAACACAGATATCACCATCATGATGCTGTAAACAGAACCTGGATTCATCCGAAAAAATGACGTTTTGCCATTCGTGCACCCAAGTTCGTCGTTGAGTACACCATCGTAAGCGCTCCTGTCTGTGATGCAGCGTCAAGGGTAACCGCAGCCATGGTCGCCGAGCTGATAGTCCATGCTGCTGCAAACGTCGTCGAACTGTTCGTGCAGATGGTTGTTGCCTTGCAAACGTTCCCATCTGTTGACTCAGGGACCGAGACGTGGCTGCACGATCCGTTACAGCCATGCGGATAAGATGCCTGTCATCTCGACTGCCAGTGTTACGAGGTTGTTGAGATCCAGCACGGCGTTCCGTATTACCCTCCTGAACCCACCGATTCCATATTCTGCTAAAACAGTCATTAGATTAGAAAAATCACAACACCAAGAAGGAATTGTGCGACATAAACGAAATCTGGTAGGCATGTCCGAGATGATTACTGTTCAAATTTCGCACCAGTCGACCGGATAATTTCACACATGCACTATTAACTTTGAAATGATAAAAACTACACTTCCAACGGGAATTTTTCGACTAGTAATGCATCAAATTATTCAGGAGAGATCAAATATTAATAAGAGATAATAATCCGAAAATTGCCGGCCGGTGTGGCCGTGAGGTTCTAGGCGCTTCAGTCTGGAACCACGTGACCGATATGGTCGCAGGTTCGAATCCTGACTCGGGCATGGATGTGTGTGATGTCCTTAGGTTACTTAGGTTTAAGTAGTTCTAAGTTCTAGGGGACTGATGACCACAGATGTTAAGTCCCATAGTGCTCAGAGGCATTTGAGCCAATTCGACAATGTCACTTTTTGACTAATTCCGCCATACGTACTCGCCTTAAGACGGTTTCAATTCAAATCATTAACTCTACTTGACAAACTGAATTAGGCAGGACTATTACGTAACAATTCGAAACGAATATCGCGAAAGATTCATTTATCATTTAAGCACATTTGTTTGTATTATCACTTAAACACTACGTGTTTACAGTATGCAGTGGACTGGCAAGACAGCCAATCCACTATGAAGGAAGCCGAAAGGCACGTGTTTACGCTCACGCAGGCTGGCGTGAGGTCTGGAACTGGACAAGGACGTTATAGTAGCAAAGAACGTACGTAACTACTGGAATACTTAACTTTAATTCATAATTGGTGAACATCGCTCTTGACGGTGCATGTTTTACAGCATCAATAGTAACTGGTAATGGCGCCTTGCTAGATCGTAGCAAATGACGTAGCTGAAGGCTATGCTAACTATCGTCTCGGCAAATGAGAGCGTAATTTGTCAGTGAACCATCTCTAGCAAAGTCGGCTGTACAACTGGGGCGAGTGCTAGGAAGTGTCTCTAGACCTGCCGTGTGGCGGCGCTCGGTCTGCAATCACTGATAGTTGCGACACGCGGGTCCGACGTATACTAACGGACCGCGGCCGATTTAAAGGCTACCACCTAGCAAGTGTGGTGTCTGGCGGTGACACCACGCATTATTCCAAAACAAAAAAGAACCCAGCATATCGTGCGTACAGAACAGTACCGATGCATTACAACAGCGGTTCGATGCAGCGACAACCAACATTGTTATAGACATTGCACTTACGAAGCGTATTCTGGTACACACTTTTGATCCCACCTGGTATCTTTTCAATTTCTAGTGCAGCAGCGGCCAGAATTCGTGCCAGCAAATCTTCCTCTGTCTCTTCAGGCGTCTCGCATATTATACTTTGCGTAAGACTCCACAAGAAGTAGTACACGTCATTTTATCTAAACATTCCATACCGGGAGAAGCAGCTCTGAGACTTTTCCCTTACCCTCAGCAGATGTGGACGCGTTACACTTATCAATTGAAACCGTCGTAGAACGGGAACTGTACGTTTCTGGAAATGGGTTTCTGTTCAAATTATTGTGTACTCAATCCCCTCTACACTTCCTAGAAACTTTTAAGGGGATTTCCGAACACCTTATGTAGTTCAGCTTTCGAGTGCCAGTGGTGTGGATTCCTTACTACTGTAGAGCCGGCGTAGCGTGATCCTTGGCAGCTAGTAACATTGTTGCCAGCTCTGAACTGCGAAGCACAAACGGCAACATGGGAAAACATTAGCCATTTGCAGAGCTGTGACAACAATGAGGCGTTGCCATAGACACATTTACAAAATCGGGTTACGTGAGTGGTTGAGGTAGGCGCGAATTTGCCGTGCGGAGCCCACTGCAACTGTCAAGGATCAAAAAACGTCGAGTCGACTAGAGTTGAAAAGCTTTTCCGCAGAATACATCTGTTTCAGTACAAAAAGTAAAGTAGGCCTATGTATAGAAAAAAAATTCCATATGGGACTTCGTAGGATGCCTCTAAATACTGAAAAAAGAAACTGTTCTTCGGATAACTGAAATAAAAACCGGATAACAAAATCAGATCTATGATGAACGTTATGAGCGACCGAAATATGAAGTAGAAAATTCTACAGCGTATCTGTCCAATTGAAGAACTGCATCGACTGGAAACCTCATCCATTTTACATTTGCGATAAATCATTATTGAGAATACTGTTCTGCAGCCACTGTATTCTTCCGATTATTTCAAACTTTTGCTTTAACCGTGCATGCGCAACAGAAAAAGTCGAAGTGTAAGTACCATTACAGTACGCATCGATTCCACGTCGTGAGCGGCACAGAGTTTCGCAGTCTCAATCGTTCGTGAAACCTTCGCCTACTCCAGCCGCGAATTTTCACCATTTAGTCGTTTAAATTCGCTTTCCCCGAAGAAATGTGTAAATTCGGAAACCCTTCCGTCGCACGACGCGCGAAGAGCTTAGATAATGCGAAACAATTTTTTATTAAAAAAACGAATTCAAAATATTTCGAGTCGCGTGCCAGCAGGAAATTCATCGCTCTTCTTTCCAGATGCAAATCGGGCGAATCTTTTTTATCTTTTTTTGTCCTTCCTCTCTCACCTCCCCCTCCCCGTCGCTCCTCGTCGGGGAATTTATTTCGTTCTCCGATGTAATGAATTCTCCGGAGCGCCACTGTTGTGGGACGCCGGCCCTCCCCCGTCCGCCAGCTCTCTCTGGACTAATTACGTCGCCACCGACGCGCCACGCGCGCACCCCGCACCGCAAGTGGACTTTTCACGGTGCGCGATTCACTCCGCGTTTCCTGCTCGCTCTCCCCATTGCACCCGAATCAGTGCGTGCCGCGTGGCTGCCCGTCGCGCTACCGTCACGCGTTCGTATATCTACAAAAACGCTGACATTCGTTCAAACTATCCATTGTCAGAGTTTGATGTCTTGTGAAACATTGTGGCGTTTGTGCCACACCCATGCCCACGTTTATTACATTTCTTGTTGTTATGTTTTAATGCACAGTATAGGAAAATTTTGCTGCGTGGGGCTAGCGAGTAGGTAGGATCACAAGGCAGACTCATCAAACGAAGCGCCAGTTGGTGACATAGCGTGCGGCCGAGCGAACAGAAGCCGTATCGTACGGTAACAGAGACAGGCGGTGGGGATTCGCCTATAACGTTGGGCCTCGTGGTTGGGATTCACAGTCATTTAACATTTCTTAAAAGACATCATAGTCGCCGTTGACTGTATAAAATATTTATTGTTACTATTGCAATTTCGGCCTTATGGCCATTTTCAAGTAACACTACGAAGTTACCTAAACACAAAAATACAAAAGTGAAGCACAGAGTGTATATACATAATTAAACAACCATTTAATTAAGAAAGTAGCTCAATTATAAAAACTGGAGATAAATGTACATTACTTACATTATGTCAGAATATAAAACTATCTGACATGAGTACATGTCGTCGTCAATATGCAGCCTTTTGACTGTGAGAGTCCCACAAGATCCGATGAGTACGACTCTTATTACATCATAATATGTTATTAAATACATACTGAACTGTCGATGTTACCATCGTTCTAATAATGTATCACACATAAAAGTTCAGGTGCACCGACAACATGTGGAGCTAAGTCGGTTGGCGCGAAAATACATTTACTAAAGATACTGCCTGTGCATGTAGCAAAGTAGTGCACACCAAGTATACAAATTATAAGCTTTATATCGTAAAGTCTTTTCATCTGTCGACATCATACAGCTTACTAAATAGTGCTATGATTGTAATGGGCAGTAGGATAGGACGGGAATATTTATTTATAACATAATAGGGGATAATACATGTGTTATCTGTTAATAAGCTCTCACATTGACTTAAGTGGTCGTAAACGAGATGAAGACAGAGCTCTGATATATAATACTTTGTATGCGTATAAATTTTACGAATATAAATCGCGTAAAACGCTCGCCAGCAATCCAATTCACTGTGCAGCACCACAAATACTGACAAAACATCACTATGGCTCCGCACAAATACTTGATGAATCCTTCAACCAGGCCCTATTATAGCAAACAGGACTAAGTAAATATGTATACCATTCCATCGAAATTGTTACATGTATTTACTGTTAAAAAATTAATACACGGCTCCAACCATGCTGATGACATTGCTTGCACTGAGAACTTTGTAATAATACTTCCAATATCACTCAGTTTATTACAGTGTTGGTTCCTGTCAGTGCTTATTGATATACAGGATGGACCAATTTCAAGTGCGTCCTGATGGGGCAGGCACCAAACTGGCCAAACTGCTAAGATGGCTCACTTACAGTCTACGATCGGTTTCCGAGGAGGTAATACATGAATCCGTGAATAAAATCTGATCTCATGTAAAGACAGAACAGTTTGTCGAAAAATTGCAACAGATGACGTACTTGTGCGATGTTGTATTAATCCAGAGTGATCTACGTTCGGTTTTCGAAGTGGTAACACGCAGACTAGCGTATGAAGCGCAACCCTGTCTAAAGGCAAAATGAACTGGTAAAATTGCTTCGGAATACATATTTGTGCGGTATCATGTGGAGTCTAAGATCTTGTGAAGTTAATAATTAATGACCGAGTTTTATATTTCGAATATTAACGATAGACATCTTCTAGAAACCGTTTTACTAATTTTGCGATTGGACAAATAAAACAGAATTAGTTGCATTCTAACATTTTACGATTATCGTTATGCCTAGCATGTAAACCTACGCACTCCCTACATTATTATGTACTATTTATTGCACAGGCGTTAAGAGCTCGCCACTGACGGAGAAGAAACAAACTGGGGCAACTTCTACGAGACGTGAGGTAACCCAAGTTGATTTCAATTCAGTTACGAGAAGTGAGGGGCGGACGCACTGGATTTCGATATGTATACCACACGTACCGTCATTGTGCCTCAACGTATACACATTGTGTGGCAAACGATATTTCGAACATTCATTCCCATGTGTGCTGTGATGCTGCTACAACAGGGCTCTAAAGGCCAAAACAGGAAAAATTTACTTGTGGTTAACATACCTGCTAACGTGGTCATTTTCCACAACAAGTGCATAATTATTCACGTTATAAATTCAAACGCCTATTTCCTGCTGCAGTATATTCATTCACGTACATGCGTGTTATGTGTGTATAGGCATCTTCAGTGGATCTCCTTCTTCCTGCCTGGAATACATACAGTCTTGTTTAGCATGTGATACACATTTGGAAAAGTGCACGCTGTAATTTTTATACGAACAAAATCTTGCTTAGAGTTACTCCTCTGTCCTGCCAAAATTCACATTTCCTCTCAACCACTTTAAGGTTGGAGAACTTCCAGTGCAGTTACGAAAAATCGGCACAATTTTTCTTCAAGATCATTTCTTTTTGTAGTTTCATACATCGTATTTCGTTAGCTCAACGATGTCAAACACGTACCAGCTTATCTGGCGCGAACTTCAGATTTCTCTAATGAGAAATGCGAACAGTTACATTGTAACACTGTTTCTTTACTTGGTCATCACATGATCAGTGTGCATGGTCCAAAATGGTTCAAATGGCTCTGAGCACTATGGGACTCAACATCTTAGGTCATAAGTCCCCTAGAACTTAGAACTACTTAAACCTAACTAACCTAAGGACATCACACACACCCATGCCCGAGGCAGGATTCGAACCTGCGACCGTAGCAGTCCCGCGGTTCCGGACTGCAGCGCCAGAACCGCTAGACCACCGCGGCCGGCCGATCAGTGTGCATCTCATATTCATTTTCCCTAACGAGCGTAATACGCAACTAGTCATTTCTCCCCCTTTAATTCATTGTTGTAGTATACTTGATTATCACTCGTATCCAGTAAATTCCTTATTAATATGCCCAGATCGTCGTGTGCTTGTGAACTACTTCCTCCCAGCTGACATTCTTTCTTCCCGTAGTTTTCCAAATGCTGAAATTTAAATTTTTTAAAAAAATTCTGTCATACTAGCTGCGCCCCGCAGTTAAACAGTTATTTATAAAGAAATGTTAATGCTGAAATTCACTACCGACCCGTATGCGCCATCACGGAGGTTACCTCTTGTAGATACTGAAGTACAAGTCACTTCTGACCCAGAAAACTGCACTAAACCGAAAAAAAAGAATCAACATATTTTCAGACGATGGGAGAAACTGAGAGAATAGCCTACATGCATCTCAAAAATCAGTTCCCACAACCCAAGTTCTAAACACTAATACTTCTGAACCATCGAGACTCTAGAAGCAAACGAAATACAGAAAAAACATTATAAATCATTCACCTCCAAACAAAAAAGCTAAATTAGTGTTTAAGAATCCCGATAATATCGCAATGCAGTACACTTGCAAAACGTTCTATGAGCTGCAAATGTTTTTCATGTGCATACGTCACATTGTTATGGATTTTAATGGTGATTTTATCCTACAGGAATATTTTTGTGCTCTATGTACGTACTTATTTCACTTGTCAAAGCAGTGAAAAACTTATCTCTACGCTAAACGTAATGCAGTAATTTGATAGTTAACTTTATGGGTTGACTTTTTAGTCATATTACCCATCCAACAGGAACAGTAGCCTCGTTGACCATCCCTCGGTGACATTGATTTTAGCGTAACAAAAGGTAGCCTGTGTGTTAATTCAAGGTATACGCTGTTTCCATTCCAAAGCTCATCCAAATCCGTCCGTCCACTTCACCGTGAAGGAGTAACAGTCACACTGACTCATGGAAACGAGACAATAAGCATTTTCTAGTTTGGTGCAGCGAAGATTGTATAATATTTGTATGTGCAACAACGTTTTCTGCCCTCACATGTGTACCTGTTACCAGCGGATACACTCGTATATCATAATCAAATCCAGCCTGACTAAAAGCCCATTACGTCCTATACACTGAAGAGCCAAAGGAACTGGTGCACCTGTCTAATATCGTGTAGGGCCCCCGCGGGCACGCAGCAGTGCCGCAGTGCGACGTGTCATGGAAGCAGTGCTGGAGGGAACTGACACCATGAATGCTACAAGGCTCTCCATAAATCTGTTGGAGTACGAGGGGAGGAGACCTCTTCTGAACAGTACTTTCCAAGGCATACCAGATATTCTCAGGAGTCGTATCTATCTAGACGTATCAGGAGTACCATATCACTCCACCTGCACACTTCCCATACCATCACAGAGCCTCCACCAGCTTGAACAGTCCCCTGCTAACATGCAGGATGCATGGATTCATGAGGTTGTTTCCATACCCGTACACGTCCACCCGCTCAATACAATTTGAAACGAGACTGGTCCAGTCATACAACACGTTTTCGGTCATCAACAGCCCAATGTCGGTGGTGAAGGGCTCACGCTAGGCATAAAGCTTTGTGTCGTGCAGTAAGCAAACATACACGAGTGAGCCTTCGACTTCGAAAGCCCATATCGATGGTCTTTCGTTGAATGGTTCGCTCTCTGACACTTGATGATGGCCCAAAATTGAAATCTGGAGCAATTTGCGGAAGGGTTGCGCTTTTGTCTTCAGTCGTCGTTGGTCCCGTTCTTTCACCTGCCGCGGCGAAGTCGGAGATTTGATATTTTACCGGAGTCCTCATATTCACGGTACACTCGCGACATTGTGGTACGGGAAAATCCGCGTTTCATCGCTACCTCGGAGATGCTGTGCACCATAGCTCGTAAAACATTGGGGACAATCTGAGCAGGCGTCATAGGTTGTTTGCAGATGACGCTGTCGTTTATCGTCCAGTAAAGTCATCAGAAATCAAAACAAATTGCAAAATGGTTAAGATACGACATCTGTCACGACAAATCAATCAAATCTAATGGCCGTAAATTTAACTAAAATGGTTCAAATGGCCCTGAGCACTATGGGACTTAACTTCTGAGGTCATCAGTCCCCTAGAACTCAGAATTACTTAAACCTAACTAACCTAAGAACATCACACACATCCATGCCCGAGGCGGGATTCGAACCTGCGACCGTAGCAGCAGCGCGGTTCCAGACTGTAGCACCTAGAACCACTCGGTCACACCGGCCGGCCGGACTTGCCCAAGACTGTCAGAATTCATAATGGACGTGAATGGATGCAGGTGATCAGACAGGATGCTTTTGTATGTGTCACCTATCAAAGTCATATCTAGACGTCCCATATCACTCCAACTGGAAAGGTCCACACAATTAAAGAGCTTGCACCAGTTTGAATGTTCCCCTGCTGACTTGCAGGGTCCCTGGATTCATGAGGTTGCCTCCATACTAGTACACGTCCATTCGTTCGATACAATTTGAAACGAGACTCATCCGAACAGGCAACATGTTTCCAGTCATCAACAGTCCAATGTCGGTGTTAACTGGCCCAGACGAGGCGTAAAGCTTTGTGTCGTGCAGTAAGCAAACATACACGAGTGAGCCTTCGACTTCGAAAGCCCATATCGATGGTCTTTCGTTGAATGGTTCGCACTCTGACACTTGATGATGGCCCAAAATTGAAATCTGGAGCAATTTGCGGAAGGGTTGCGCTTTTGTCTTCAGTCGTCGTTGGTCCCGTTCTTTCACCTGCCGCGGCGAAGTCGGAGATTTGATATTTTACCGGAGTCCTCATATTCACGGTACACTCGCGACATTGTCGTACGGGAAAATCCCCGTTTCATCGCTACCTCGGAGATGCTGTGCACCATAGCTCGTCCACCGACTATAACACCACGTTTAAATCACTTAAATCTTGATAACCTGCCATTGTAGCGACAGTAACCGATCTAGCAAGTGCGCCAGCCACTTGTTGTCTTACATAGACGTTGCCGGCAGCAGCGCAGTTCTCTGCCTGTTTACATACCTCTGTATTTGAATACGCATGCGTGTAATTGTTTCTTTGGCGCTTCAGTGTAAAAGAAAAGTGCACATAGAATGTCGTGGTCGCTGTATGGGTAAACAGCAGGGCAAGTGTGGTGAGGGTGGTAGTGGTGGGATTTACAGGCAGGCGCTGTAGGGGAAATGACGTTCTAAACAGGAGCCTAGTCTCACATTTTCTCTAAATTTTAAGTGGGGGACTGTCCACGTCTACACTTGAGTGGTGGCCATTAAAAAAATCTACTGCTACCTCTGCTTTGGTTAGTATGTAAAAAGAATTTCGCCGAAAATGCAGCGATTTATTTCCGTCTGGATTGTTAACCATTTGTAACTTTCAGAGAAACATCTTCAGTGGCGAATTTTGAGTAAAACTTACACAATTCGCTGGGTGTCATGTTAAAAATTGCTTCCTTTGCCAAAATACAGCGGAGTTTACACAATCTCACCTCACTAACAAGTTGTGAAGACATAATTGCAAAAGGATCGTGAAAAAGAGGTTTATTAAGGAATTGAGGAAAAGAAAGGTCAATAGCTTATGAAAAAGCACATTCTCGGTACAAAATAAAAGTTTAGTGCCTTCATTTGTGTTGTTCCAAAACCCATAGCAAAAATGTTCAAATGTGTGTGAAATCTTATGAGACCTAACTGCTAAGGTCATCAGTCCCTAAGCTTACACACTACTTAACCTAAATTATCCTAAGGACAAACACACACACCCATACCCGAGGGAGGACTCGAACCTCCGCCGGGACCAGCCGCACAGTCCATGACTGCAGTGCCTAGATCGCTCGGCTAATCCCGCGCGGCAAAACGCATAGCGTTTCTCGTTTCGCCAGCTATCGGTGGTCATTGAAAATTACACTCTTTCGTCGAAAAAGACTGTAGTAAGTGAAATAATACCGTAGATAATTACGTTCTGCATAGTACACATACGGCAAAATACTTGTCAAAATATTATTCCATATCTCAAACTGTTATGAAATATGAGGAATGTTGTGGATATGTTACTCTCGGTCATATCGCTAGCATGGCGCGATTGCAAATTAGAGTGCTACGTCAGATCAGTATTCTAGAGTCTGGTGACAGATAGAAACCTCCAGTCAAGTCTAAAGAAAAATTCAATATGTTACGTAAATTTCATATCCTGCAGCGTATTATGTAATAAGCACTAAACGCAAAACCACAATGACCTCTATTTTTCATCACAAACTTTTTCAAATTTCGCGCAGTGTCTTACTTCCACATAAATATCACAGAATAGTTTTTGTAAAATCGTTTGAGAATTGCTGCAGGGCGTGCGCATCGATTCTGTGATCGCCGACCGGCCGGAAGGTGGCTCACACTGTCGGGCTCTTCCGAGCAAACGAATGAACTGGTCACCGGGCATCGCCCACCGTGCCCTGGGCGGGCTACACGTGTAAAGGCACGACGGCTCTGTCGCACAGCTGTTAAATGACGCCATCATTGTGAGTCTACAAGCGTCTCACAAGTTATAAGACACGCCCGACACTTAGTGGCTACAATGAAATGGGATAGAATTGAAGCATGGATTGAACACTTACAGGACTGTGTTAACATTGTACTTGTTACAGTAGATCGTATTGTGTAGTATATGTTAAACAATACAAGTATTTTCACAAATACATTTTAAAAATCAAAGAGTAAATAGCTTTTTCTAAGAGTCGTTATTGTTCCACATTAGGGGCAATATTCTTTTAAATGTGGCCTATGTATCGATTGAGGTTAAAGCTAACACCATTCTAAATTTCTTCCAAACGCGTCCAGCCCTCTCAGTGTGAAGGAGTAACAAATATACTCACACACCAACTTTTGCATTTATAATGCGTATGGAATTACTCTGATGAGCGTAGCCTAACTATAAAATCTGCCGAAGAAGTTATCCCGTTCCTGAACATTTTCCTTATAAAATCAATGGAACAGGAACTTTATGCAGTTTACAGCATGACTCTTCAGGTAAGCTTTCAGTCTTTTTTAATCATTACGTTGACAGTTAGTCAATAGATTCCATAACGATTCTCTGTCACCTGTTCCTGTCTATTGTTAGTCTCAAGGTGACCACTGGCTGCTCAAAATCATTTACAGAATTGTAAAATGCACAGGTGATCGAGTCGTCAATATATGCATTTCCAACTAAAAGACGGGTAACTGTAAGTAACATATTATTTATATAAAATTGTGGGGTGAACTGCTTCGATATTGATATATGCAGACGTCGACGGAACTGCTTCCACTCGACGTTATGAGGGAACAAAAGTGCAGAGGACTCAGACAATGAAATCCAGTATCACCAAAATTATTTCCATAAGTCCTCAATGAGTTTTCAGAAATCGGAACGGTTTAACGAAGAACGAATACTTGATAATGGACCATACCTGGTCCACTCTCATTTTGCTGGTGCTACTAAACTATTTGCCTTTAGTTCAAGTAAACTTCGACATTGACTGGAGCAGCTTAATGTAACTGCGGGCGAGAAAATGATGTACAAGTGAGCTGAAATATGGTGTAGCCAATTTAGAAAGAAAATAGTGCAAATTAATAATGAAATCACAGAATTAGTAGCTATTATTTTTTAATTTTTATTTTTTGTTTTTATCTTTATTTGCGGCAATGACTGGATGGACAGCATAAAAAATTAACATAGGAGTAAAACTTGCCTGGCGATCTTTGATAAAATTAATAAGCATTTCCTAGTGTCAGTTTTCCATGTCTAAAACGGAAAGTTTACCACCAGTGCTTGTTACTAGATTTGACGTTGACGTCAAATGCTGAATCATTAGAGAAAGGACTTTGATCGGACTATGTGGTGGGAATTACTACAGGAGACTGGAGAACTAAACCAGATGAGCGAGGGGACTTACAGGAGTGGAAGATTGAGTTATTACCGTAACACAAATTAAGTGGAGGGACGTCAGGGGGGAACATGGACCCATTAGTACGGATATTAAATGGGGAAATAAAGTTTTTGTTGGGTTTTATAATATAAGTAAAGACCGAGGCGATAACCTATATAAAGTGGATATCTGTTTTTCGAACAAATGCCAGGTCGTTCTCCACTGCTGTAATATGTTTCGTGTAAGACGTGTTTGTGTACCGCATTTGCAGCTGCTGTATACACTTTATTGAGATACAGTTTTAGTTTCTGACTATATTGACCATCTTTTGGCATCTCATAATTATAAACGAGACACATCGTGCCGTCAATATCAAATCCTAAAAAACTGATAAAAATTCTTACAACACATTCCATACAAGCCAGTAGGTGCTTACCAGACAAAAAGTAGTTTCTGATACATTTGGCACAGTTACCTCATTTCTGACTTAAACAGGCAAAGATCAGTATTTATGTTGGACTAGCGACGCACCCAGCTTCGAACGGATAGCACTAAGTATCTACGGCCAGACGTTCATTTATGATCTTTATTCAAATGCAGGAAACTTCCTCCGCAATCAGACCAGCTATTAGCAAAAATCATACCAAAATCCCTAAAGTAGTTGTTAGGATTAGCCTTCACACGTAGGCAGAGAAAAGCAGCAGGGGACTTCAATTTACAATACACAGAAATTTTGGTCAAGCTTTGCTGCTATCGGTGGCTGTTTACTGCTTTTGCCGCCAGATACTGCCACATCTGTAGCTGTCACAAGATGTCACTCCAAAATGCCAGTTAAATATGGAACAGATAATTAATAAGTTATGCACACGAACCTTTCTCGTCAACCAGTCTGTCTGTTAGAGAAAACTTTATCCCAATCTGTACAGGCAAAGATGTCATCAAAATACTTAACTGGACGTAATTGGACTCCCGCTGTAAACACCTAACAAAGTACCCAACGTAACTGTTGGCGAAGTTCATTATCAGTAATGGCAAAAAAATATATTTCACTTTTCTGGGGTCATTGTATTGCACATTTACATCTACATTTAATTTAGATCGAATTAAGTGACCGCCAACAACGTAAAAACAGCTGCGTCTCTCATACAAGCGACCACCAAATATAAAAACACGCCACAGCAGTTACTTTTGATGGTCACTTGTATGACAAATATAGCTGTTCTCACTCTGTTGGCGGTCATTTAGCTAGCTGCCAGTGAAGTTACCCAGTAAATCTACAACCCTGTAGTCCGCAGATAAGTTACGAAATTTTCATGACAGTTACTACGTGAGTGAGGTAACCTGGACAGGTTAGTCACGTAGGCAGAATGTTTTGATGGGGACATACGTCCCTGACAGTGTGCGTCGTGTCATATTAACTAAATAGGCCTTGGAGTAGTGTGCAATGTGCCGTTGCAGCAGAAGTACGTATGGGTCCGGTAATCAGAAATCTGTTAGTAGCATAAAATAAAAATGCTGATTGATGCCTATTTAAGGCAATAATAAGGATGTTATGACTAATACATGAGAAAGAAAGATGGTAAAACGGTTCTTTGTTCTGTAAGTACCCTTTGTCACATACACAATGTATTTAACAATTTTTATCAATATTGTACAGTCTGATGTTGGCATCATTGTCTGTTTTGTTTAAAACTGAATGAGCCGGCGGAAGAAAATGGCAACCCTAAATTTAGTAACGAATAGTCCGATCACCTCGACTGTTGTACATTCGAACGAACCAAGTTGACTACAAAAAATTACGCATGTTCCAATATATGAAATTTTTTCGTTTTATTGCATTTATGTTTTTGCCTTGAATATAACGAAGCATGTAACAAGCAATTCCTAAAATACGTTCTTGTGGGTTAGCACGTTCTTTGTCCGATACCTTCAATTATCCGATGGCAGAAAATGGAGTGTCCAAGTGGACCGAAATTGACAGTCTTTTTAATAAAGTTTATGCACCAGCTGATCGTGGTGCTTAAATGTAGTGAATGTCGTTGGCTGACAAAGATGTGTTCATCATTATCACCAGAAGAAACGGCCAATTGAAGCCTCTACTGAGCAATGATGGTAATACGGGTTTTGAGAATCATCACCGTTGGCTGGTTGCAGCAGAAACGTCTGCATCAGTTGTATGTATTGGACGCAAAGTGATGCTTCTTTGCATGCGTACGTATTGTTACTCCTTACCTGATGTCCGCAGCTCGTGATCGTGCGGTAGCGTTCTCGCTTCCCACGCCCGGGTTCCCGGGTTCGATTCCCGGCGGGGTCAGGGATTTTCTCTGCCTCGTGATGACTGGGTGTTGTGTGATGTCCTTAGGTTAGTTAGGTTTAAGTAGTTCTAAGTTCTAGGGGACTGATGACCATAGATGTTAAGTCCCATAGTGCTCAGAGCCGAGCCTCCTTACCTGACGGTGCACAGGCGTATACATTTATGTATTGTGTGTGATTAGAGATCAGAGGGTTCCAGGTTGTTGTAGGCGCCCGTAGTCAACAGTGAGACAACAGAGCTGTAGCATTTAGATTCTAGATACTTAAAGTGTTTTCGGTTTCCTGGGTTTTATTTCTGGGATGGTTTTTACTATGGAGGAATATACTGTTGAAGTGGGTATTTTGATATTGTTTCTTGCGGCTATGTGCTTGTGTTTATCATACAAGGCTGTAAATATGAACATAATATTTGTGGCCTGCTATATTTAGTAATTTAAGGGTACATAGTTATTAAGGGTTTCGAGAGGAGGGTCTTTTCAATTCTGTGGTTCATGTACAGTTGCAATGAGTCTGTGGTAAGCCTCTACCAGGTTGGTTTCACTTTTACCTTTAGGTTCTTACGTCACGTATACACGTTTGCATACGTCTTTAAACATTAATGAATATTAATGAACATTTTTAGTTGGATAATGTCTGATATTTGTTAAATTTGTAACTGAAGTACGTTGTGTTGTTTTAATGATTTGGTTTGAAAGGCGCAGAATTTGCGTTTTAGATGTCAATTGTTTTTACATATGACGACAGGAATGTGTTTTATGACTGTGTTTCAGGCTTATTTTGTGTTTATGTTTTATACGCTTATACATTTATGGAAAAAATGTAGGTATTGTCATAGGTGCTGCACTGATACTTCGTAGAATATTACCTTAAGGTTTTTTTAACTAATACATAATACCATAATTTTAAATGTTAGTTTTTACAGTTGTCTAGTTTTCAGATGTTGGTATTATGTTACTGTTCTTTGGTAAACGGGGCCTGAGGATGGCGCCGGGATGGTTCCTCTGAAAGGGCACGGCCGACTTCCTTCCCCATCCTTCCCTAATCCGATGAGACCGATGACCACGCTGTCTGGTCTCTTTCCCCAAACCAACCAACCAACCTGAGGATGGCGGTAATGACAAGATACAGTTGTGGTGGCACTGTTTCTCATATGCACGCACGTGTGTTTTACAGTGTTTGTCTTTTAGAGAGTGGCGGAAATACGAGAACAGAGAGCTAATGCGAAGTTCCTGAAGAGCTCCTGCTTCAGGCATTATGCTGAGGGCGCATCCCACGCGCGTGTGCCGAGCGCGAGGTCACGCAAGTGTAATCACACTGAGCAAGCCTTCTACGCCAGTCGAGAGGCGTGCATATTGATGGCTCGGAGCAACTGCGTTAGGCGCCGCCAGAGAGCAGATAAAGCGCCCGAGTCGCCCGCCAGAGAAATGGAAACATGAATAAGTTAGCGCCGGCTGTCTCTCGCGTGATGAGCGACGCACTGGGTGACGTCACGTGAGGCATCTCGAGCAGCGCGTGGAACAGGCGCCGCGGGCTGGAATGCGCCGGAGGCGTCGGGCCGCGATGCGCCAAGGAACTGTCCACCGTACTGTGCGCGTCTGCCCCGTAAAGCTCCAACGACGTCGTGTTCTAGATTCGAAACTGATCAATTTGCGAGCGCCCCGAAAAGTATAAGAAAGGCAGGCACCTACGGTGATGCCACAACCACAATAGGTGGCAATATCATGTTTTTACTTAGAGAACCTGATGTGTTGGCAGATGTGCCAACACCTTGTAGTTATGGCTCTGAGCACTATGGGACTCAACATCTTAGGTCATAAGTCCCCTAGAACTTAGAACTACTTAAACCTAACTAACCTAAGGACATCACAAACACCCATGCCCGAGGCAGGATTCGAAGCTGCGACCGTAGCAGTCCTGCGGTTCCGGACTGGAGCGCCTAGAACCGCTAGACCACCGTGGCCGGCTCCTTGTAGTTAGAGGAGGCCGAAATGCACGCTATAATCTAACGCAGACTGGCGTGAGGTCTGGAACAGGATACGTAATGAATGCTATAAAGAAAAGTACGTAGCTGCTGGAATACTTAACTTTAATACATCATTTGTATACAGCATTCTTGATGATACAAGTGAGACTCTCTCTAGAAATGGTTAATGGCGCCTTGCTAGGTCGTAGCCATGGACTTAGCTGAAGGCTATTCTATCTCTCGGCTAATGAGAGAAAGGCTTCGTCAGTGTAGTCGCTAGCAAAGTCGTCCGTACAACTGGGGCGAGTCCTAGTACGTCTCTCAAGACCTGCCGTGTGGTGGCGCTCGGTCTGCGATCACTGACAGTGGCGACACGCGGGTCCCACATGTACTAATGGACCGCGGCCGATTTAAAGCTACCACCTAGCAAGTGTGGTGTCTGGCGGTGACACCACATTTTTACTTAGAGAACCATTTACTGAGTATCATGTATAAACAAAGACAAGGTAAGGTGGTGAGGTTAAGCGACTATAGGAAGGTACAAGACGACTTAGACAAAATTTCCAGTTGGTGTGATGAATGGCAGCTAGCCCTAAATGTGGAAAAATGCAAGTTACTGCGGATGAGTAGGAAGAACGAACTTGTAATGCTCGGATGCAGTGTTACTAGTGTCCTGTTTGACACAGTCGAGTCATTTAAATATCTGCGCGTAACGTTGCAAAGCGATATGAGGTGGAACGAGCGTGTGAGAACTGTGGTAGGGTAAGACAAATTTTTGACTTCGGTTTATTTGGAGAATTTCAGCAACGAGAGGTTCACCTTTATAGGATACTGCATATATGACGCTCGTGCAACCTATTCTTGCGTTCTGCTCGAGTGCTTGGGATCCGAACAAGGTCGGATTGAAGGAAGACATTGAAGCAATTCAGAGGCGGGCTGCTAGATTTGTTACTAGTAGGTTCGAACAACAGGCAAGTGTTACGGACATGCTTCGGCAACTCTGATGGGAATCCCTCGAGGGCAGGCAACGTTCTTTTTTTTTTTATTTCGAGAAACACTGTTGCGAGAATTTAAAGGATCGGCATTTGTGGCTGAATGCCGAGCGGTTGTACTGCCGCCAACATAAATCGCGCACAAGGACCACGAAGATAAAATACGAGAAATTAGAGCTCATACGTAGGCGTCCAGACGGTCGTTTTCCCTCGATCTATTTGCGAGTGGAACAGAAGGGGACATGTGTGTGTGAATTCCTAAGAGACCAAACTGCTCTAGGTCCGCAGCTCGTGGTCGTGCGGTAGCGTTCTCGCTTCCCACGCCCGGGTTCCCGGGTTCGATTCCCGGCGGGGTCAGGGATTTTCTCTGCATCGTGATGACTGAGTGTTGTGTGATGTCCTTTGGTTAGTTCGGTTTAAGTAGTTCTAAGTTCTAGGGGACTGATGACCATAGCCGTTAAGTCCCATAGTGCTCAGAGCCATTTGAACCATTTTGAACCAAACTGCTGAGGTCACTGATCCCTGGAATTACATACGACTTGAACTAACTTAAACTACGCTAAACTTACGCTAAGAACAACACACACACACCCATGCCCGAGGGAGGACTCGAACCTCCGGTGGTAGGGGCCGCGCAATCCGTGACATGGCGTCTCAAACCGCGCGGCCGCTCCACGCAGCGGAACAGAAAAGGGGAATGACAAGTAGTGGTACAGAGTACCCTCCACCACGCACCGTACTTTGGCTTGCGGATTATATATGTAGTTGTAGATGTGAACGAAGTATCAACATTTTAAGACCGGCGCTATGGAACTAAAAGGAAAAAAAAAATATTGTCAGCTGAAAGTATTGGTCAAAACTAGAAGAAAGTTCATATAATGATTTGTCTCGAAAACAATACCTTTTGAGATACAGGCCGTTTACCTGTGAGGAGTAATAAGTTCACAGGACAAAGAATTGATCACTTCTAGAGAAATCATTATAAGTATCATTCAATACCGTGCAGTTTCGACTCTGGACTTGATAACCGCCTGGATTCAGTTAGGAAGGTTATACAGGTTAAGTCACTCACTGAAGATTACACCGAGCAGTTCCATCACACCTGCGGGGATGCAAATGTTGGCGTCTTACCCGCTTTTCGAACATGTTTCACAGATTTTCTATGAGGTTCAAGTCGGGAGATTTTTCAGGCCAGTAGGGATGTGTTAGGGTGGGGCAGTGTCGACAAAACCAGTCACATATTCCTCCAGCCCGATGAACTTTGCTGTTTTTGTCTTTACGTGCCTGTGTGAGCAATGGCGTCTTGCGAGGTGAGCGACACCTGATGTTCGTTGTATGCAGTTCCCGTCGCAAAGTTCTCTTGTTAGCCGGTTGGGATGGACCTCCATTCCTCGTCTGAAGCATGTGTCGGGTTTCGAAGGGATTTTGTACCCAAGCCGAGGAATGGGTCTCTGGTCCCTCTCATTGAGGATCTTTTTCCAACCACAATTCTGACGTCGTGCTACACCACTACTAGCAGGCAGGTTCAATAGTTTACCGCGAAACACCAAGAAATACAGAAACTTCACACACCGTATAGCAATAGCCACAGCCAAACAGTATTAATTCTTTTTCCCCCTGTGTCACGACCTTACACGAACCATGTTTACGTACAATATCCGCTTGAAACATAATTATCTCACTGATCGCTACTACCTTACGCGAATGTAGAGGCAGTGCGCGCATTGTTGAATACGTGACTCGATCTCTGCCCCATCTGTGCGTGCGCATTGGATTCACTAATTATTTATCCAGTGAACTTACGTATTATTTTCAAATGACACCATTGGGTCTTCAGAGAGATGTTCGGACGGAGGAGACAGTTTTTCTGCAGATGCTGCACTTACTGCTGTCGTTAACAAAATTCGAATGAAAATATAAGTATCTGGGCAAATTTCATTTGAGTTATTTTCTGTTATGTACTGCGTTTGCTGTTTCACATCTTCAGTGAAGTCGTGTAAATTTGGGATCATTATTTTCAATTGTTCATACAATCCGTAAGGTTGGAAGTAACAGTTCCTCCTCCACTAGCAGGAGTGTGTGTAAATCTTGAGAACTTTTTAATATATGATTTTTTTGGGAATAATTTTTAATTTACTTAGGTCACAGAGAAAACCAAAATTTTCAAAATGTTGTTTTAAATATATAAATCTTGAATCCATATAGCTCAATATGGAATCAATCATGGTGTTAAAGAAACGGCTTCGTATAGGCTGTCGGGAGACTGGACAGGTTTTTCACTGCTTTTCGTTTTGGCTAACGTTTTTATATGTAAAATATTTTGGCAGATTGTAACTGCTTTTCTCAATAAATTTACGAGTGTCAGACAAGTGTACTGCTCGAACACAGTTTGTCGATAATCTACGATCCAATCATAAAATGTACGTAAATGTTAATGAGCAACAATCCAATGGACTTGTACAGATTTCCGTGTTTTGCTTATACCACTAACACGCAGTTGTTGATAACTTTACACACGTTGAGAAAAATTGTAAAGCTTTTGGAATATCGTTATTTCCGCAGATTGTAAGAGTCGTAAGCATGCCTCTGATGTGATCGAATGTATTTTTATATTTTGTGCGAACAATGTAATTTCGGCTTTGTTTATGTGAAAAATCAAATGTCTATATGATATACTGAAATGTGAAAAAATGTATTTACGTAAAGACAAAAATTCCGCAACAACAATCTTCGCCGGCCGTGGCGGCCGAACGGTTCTAGGCGCTCCAGTCCGGAACCGCGCGACCGTTACGGTCGCAGGTTCGAATCCTGCCTCGGGCATGGGTGTGTGTGATGTCCTTAGGTTAGCTAGGTTTAAGTAGTTCTAAGTTCTAGGGGACTGATGACCTCAGATGTTAAGTCCCATAGTGCTCAGAGCCATTTTGAACCAACAATCTTCAAATTTATTTAGATCAATCCAACTGTAAGGACCTAAAATGTGACATTTTCAGCTTCATGAATCAGACCCCTACACAAGAAGAACTGGAGCCAACTCTGCATGACAAGTTTAGTAAACTAGAAGGTGTATTGTAATCTTCGCTCCTCTTAAACCTTCATAAAAGACTAATATGGACAACAGATGGAATTAGGAAGGAAGGCAGACTCGAAATCATAACGCAAGTGTCTTGTATCGGAACACAAGCTGTTACTGCCTTTTACTTTCTCCTCAGAACGGATCACAAATAATAGACAAGAAAAAAATAACAGAATAAGTTTCACATAATTTGCATGTTTATTTGATACATTTGTGAACAATTATTTGCCAAGCAGTTCCCTCGTTTAAATATTACAGTTCCGTCACATTTCCGTACGGTCAAATATCAAATAGTATTGACTGCTTCAGCAAATATAAACTCTATAACTGTTCAAATGTACGAACACAGCGCTGCAATTAAATTACTTCTTTATTCCCTTGTTTGCGCAGTCAGTAATTATCCAGTTACGTGTGCTTGAATTACAGCGACCATCGCTGCTAAATGTTACTCCAAAGAAGGGTGTTATTAATCCACTCACCGTTTAAACTCAGCGACCGAAGCCTTTAGAACGGTAGTATAGATAAGCGAAAGCGACCAAACCAAATACACGAGTGCGATGGAGGAGGGAAAAAAGAAGGACGGAGAAGAACAAAGTAGCTGCGGAGTTAGCATATGGTTATTCACACAGAGAGAAAAAAAAATCCGTTTTTTGTGTTCCACCAACCGTGAAATCCACAAAATAGTGGCAAAAAAACCTCGCATATGTAGCAAAGGGCAGCCCGTTTCGCGGGTAATTGCATTACACGTGAGTTGGCGCCGGCAACTAAGTGGCCGGGGATCACAGGTGTTGGCCCAGGCAGGGGGTCCGCGGCTCTCTGAGGCTAACGAGGAAAAACGTGAGCCCGGGGTCCGGCCAGCGCTGATCCGCCGGCCTCAAGCCGCCCCCCCCCCCTCCCACCACATCCCCCTCCTATGAGGTCTCTACACGCTTAGTTATTCTCGGGGCTTAAGCCAAAGGGAAGACGCAGCTCCACATATCCCCACAAACGGAGATGTATCGTCCGTGTTGTAAATGTTACGTACTACGTCAGAGATCGCTGTCTTGTATTCAACTGGAAAATATAATTCTCTTTCTCCTTTATTTATACATGATACTGGCGGTTGATCTCCGTGACTGTCGATTCTGTTACTTGACGAAGTACTGCAACCATCCACCTTTTTAAGTAGCTTCACTGATGCTAAGATACGTTTACCCTCATTCGGCGTACAACAGTTATTTCTTCATCATTTTGGTCTAGATCAACATCAATATCCTGGCTTTGAGACAATCCAGTATTATATACTAAGATGGTACCTGTTCTTGTCCGAAAGAAGAGATGCAATAGGTGACCATGCAGCTCGTTAGAATGAAATTACAATGAAATGAACACCCTTAGCTGCATGCAGGCGTTGACATACGTCAACGGGGACAGATGAAAATGTGTGCCCCGACCGGGACTCGAACCCGGACCCGGGATCTCCTGCTTACATGGCAGACGCTCTATCCATCTCAGCCACCGAGGACACAGAGGATAGCGCGACTGCAGGGATTTATCTCTGGAACGCCTCCCGCGAAACCCACATTCTCAACGTATTGTCCCGCACTACATTCGTAGTGCCCCTTCTTCCGTGCGAATGCACAAACAGTGTCCGAACTCGCACGGGAATCGGCAACGCGCCGCGAGTAATGAGTATAATGGGCGGGGGCACTACGAATGTAGTGCGGCACAATACGTTGAGAATGTGGGTATCGCGGGAGGCGTGCCAGAGATAAATCCCTGCAGTCGCGCTATCCTCTGTGTCCTCAGTGGGTCAGATGGACAGCCGGCACGGTAGCTCAGCGTGTTCGGTCAGAGGGCTGGTTGGCCTCTGTAATAAAAAACTGAGAGGAAGGATCAACAAACGAACTTTAATGGATGTCATGTGAATTCCGCAACGACCAAACACAACGATCAACAACGAACAAAATGAAAAAAAGATGGATAGAGCGTCTGCCATGTAAGCAGGAGATCACGGGTTCGAGTCCCGGTTGGGGCACACATTTTCAACATGTCCCCGTTGACGTATGTCAACGCCTATAAGCAGCTAAGGGTGTTCATTTCATTGTAAATCCAGTATTACATGTAAAATAGCCACTTACTTTTGTAACACACATGGAAATTCAGTTATCATTGTGTTAATGTCAGCTGCTCCAGTAGTTAAAAAACCCTTCAAAATTTGCCCTAAAATATTCTAATAGTTGTCATTTATCCAGTATGTTGGTGACTATTTATGCTCCACCACTAGTTCGTGGATGATTTCTCGGAAAACCGCACAAAGAGGTTTTTGTGCTGTTTTCGTAGTCATCAGCAGAGCAAATCCCAACCGAGGATTCCAAGGCGCCTAAGCACTGCAAATGTCTGAAATTCTTGCAGCATATTACTAAGATCACGATCTCGAACAGTCTTGAAAATTTTCTTCATATCCTTATCTGTTTCCGAGATACAGAGGTTCAAACTTACCCTACTTTTTACACGTAAAAATCCGGTGTGAGGATAAAACGTAGTTTATTAAGTGAAGTAGCAAAGAAAAATATGCCGTAAAGTGTCTCCGTTTTGATCTCGGAACCGCATGTTGTTGTAACGGACTGAGGTTTTGCTTTGTTTAAATTTCGCTTAAGTAAATTATCTACAGTGTACTCGCCAATACATTTTTTATACGAGCTGCGTGCCCAGCGGAAAAATGCTCCTATCGGGGCACAGAAAACGGGGATACTTTCCTGTATATTTTAGAAGACTCACTGCAAACTGGAGTACCAGCTGCCTCATTTTATCTTCCTCAGCACCTTTAAAAATTTTCCCAGATATTTTGGCTTGCAGACATAGTCGCGCATTTTTATGCTGAGAGTGAAGAAGACAGTGGCAGCGGCAAAGAGACGGTAAAGCAATAAATACTGGAAGATACTAGGCAGTGGTTATGTTATGCACTGAAGTGTCAAAGAAAATGGTACAGGCATGCGTATTCAAATACAGAGATCTGTAAATAGGCATAATACGGCTCTGCGGTCGGCGACGCTACACAACAAGTATCTGCAGTTGTTAGATCGGTTACTGCTGCTACAATGGCAGGTTACCGAGATGAGTTCGAACGTGGTGTTATAGTTGGCGCAAGAGCGATTGGACGCAGAATCTACGACGTAGCGATGAATTGGGGATTTTCCCGTACGACCATTTCACGAGCGTACTGTGAATATGAGGAATCAGGTAAAATATCACATCTCCGACATCGCTGCGGCCGGAAAGAGATCCTGCAAGAACGGGACCAACCACGACTGAAGAGAATCGTTCATCGTGACAGAAGTGTAACTCTTCCGCAAATTGCTGCACATTTCAATGCTGGACCATCAACAAGTGTCATCCTGCGAACCATTCAACAAAACATCATCGATATGGACTTTCGGACCCGAAGGCCCACTTGTGTATCATTGAAAACTGCACGACACAAAGCTTTACTCCTCGCCCGGACCCGTCAATACCGACATTGGACTATTGATGACTGGAAACATGTTGCCTGGTCGGACGAGTCTCGTTTCAAATTGTATCGAACGAATGGACATGTACGGGTATGGAGACCACCTCATGAATCTATGGACCCTCCATGGGAGCAGGGGACTGTTCAAGCTGATGGAGGCTTTGTAATGGACGTGTGCAGTTGGAGTGATATGGGATCCCTTATACTTCTAGAGACGGCTCTGACAGGTGACACGTACCTAAGCATCCTGTCTGATCACCATTCATGTCCACTGTGCATTCCGACGGACTTAGTCATTCCAACAAAACAATGCGACACCTCACACGTCTATAATTGTTACAGAATAACTCCCGAAGCGCTGTTCTCAGTTTAAACACTTGAGCTGGCCACCGAACTGCCCAGACATGAACATCAATGAACACATCGGGGATGCTTTGCAACGTTCTGTTTGGAAGAGATCTCTACCCCCCTCCCCCCCCCCCGTCCCCGTCCCCTTACGGATTTATGGAAACCCTGCAGGATTCATGGTGTTAGTTCCCTCCACTACTACTTGAGACATTAGTCGAGTCCATGCCACGTTGTCTTGCGGCACTTCTGGCGAGGGCCCTACACGATATTAGACAGGTGTACTAGTTTGTTTGGCTCGTCAGTGTAGGAAGAGTGAAGGAGACAACGGCACTGTGAGCTAAGGAGAGTTACACTGTGGCAGTGGAACGCAGTTTACAGTGACAGTATAATGCTAGGAAAAGAGTGAAGGAGATGATGCCAGTGGAAGAGGAATAAAGAGAAGAGGAAATAGGAAATGAGTGACAGGCAGTTAACGAGGAAGAAAAAG
The DNA here is from genome assembly GCF_023864275.1 of Schistocerca cancellata. Classification (NCBI taxonomy): domain Eukaryota; kingdom Metazoa; phylum Arthropoda; class Insecta; order Orthoptera; family Acrididae; genus Schistocerca; species Schistocerca cancellata. Next base: position 94,465,356 of record NC_064631.1, on the reverse strand, counting down.
ACAGAGACAAGAGACAGCAGCAGCAGGAAGGAAGGAATGAGATATTACCAATAAGAGAGAGCAAGAGGGAGAAGTGACAGTGAGAGGAAACTGAAGGGGTCCGTGGATGTGACACAGGGCATAGTGACAAAGGGGTAAAGACAACGCGTTGGGCTGAATGAGTGAGTGAGAAATGACAACTGGTAGTGGATGGGTACGAGCGACTTATCGGTGATGGACTAGTGGGTTGAGTGAGTTACAGTTATGGTAGCTTCTGGGAATTTAAGGTGAATCGCATGTTAAAAAAAAGTGCGAGTATGTTCTCATGCCAGAGGTATTGGGAGAAATTTTAAATCTGCTGAGGAAGATGGAATGGGGCAGTTAATACCCCACCTTTCAGTCAGAGTCGTTTAAAATAAACAAGAACATATTCGCATTTTTTGTGCTTCCGTAGGAGCACTTTTCCAATAGTCGTTCTATGCCTGTCCATTTTACATTTGCCGACAGCACAATGCGGAGCTAAACTTTGTTTGCAAACGGACGGGACCGAAGACGTCCTACGAAACGTGAATGACCACGCAGCTCGACACTGTACACTTATGTTAATATTTATAGTACGCCATACTCATCGTCTGCTGAAACGGATGGTCAACGCGCAAACACTCGTGATGGAAGACTACCATCAGGTGGCAAAGCTTCAACAAATAACGTAGATCAATTCTGTCGTGAAGAAAAACGAAAATGTTAGCTAATACCGTTAGCGAGCTCTATGGAGAGAGCAGTAGCAACAGCAGGAAGTAGTGTAAGAATAGTTAGTAATTTGAACTGTGTCAGTGAAGATCCAGGCATAAAATTCATACGGTAATGAAACATTTCATGGAAAATTTGAAAGGAAATAGGATTTCGTTTCAAAAAAATATAAAATCAGAAGAACGTTACTGGTGAGGAGAATATACTTGCGTTGTGTGCTCAGTTTTATTGTCCTATTTTCATTTACTTTGTTTTTCTGTAGAAGAAAGTGTTAACAGCGACTATAGTTTTATCTGCTACATGCGCACCTTATTAGATCGTAAAATATGAATTATATTTTATTTTATTTTCCTTTTCTGTGGAAGAATGTATTAATAGTGAATGTAGTTTTCTCTGCTGCATTCCCGTCGCAGTGATTAGACTGAAAAACAAGTTTTATTTTTGTTCTATTTTGTATCGGAGAGTGTAGTAATAGCGAATGTAGTTCTATGCTTGTTTTAAGTGATGTACGGACAAAGTAAACAGTTTAGGATCCGTGTTCCATTTGGACTGAGCGCTATTACAACGCTCGTGTGTCATTCGAAACAAACAATAGCGAAACACGTGAACAATTCGCAGTGTCCACAGCGAAAACTGCGGTTGTAAAATGGACAAGTTCTATCTACGTTCATGCTTCTGAATCGCTAGAGATCCAGAGTGCCGCACGCAGTCATGACAATGTGCGTCATTATTTTATGTTACGTTATTTTGTAATTCTGACACATTATTGTGTAAATATATTTGTGATTCATTGCTGAAAACGGTAAATACTAAATGAATAGTCAGTTATTGTCGATCGGCGTCGTACATTGAACAAAAGTAATGAAGGAAATATTAGATATTTAGAACTTTTTTGATTGTGAAGAAAAAAACAGTGTACGTCCGTATTTAATTAGAATAAGGCTAGAAATAATTTACACACATATATCGACATAGTGTAAGTAAAAGAAGTGCGATCCCTTACACGAAGTATATTGTATGTGAAATACAATCGGTCGCAAAAGAAAAAAAATCAAAATTGCCGGAAAAAAATTGACACTTCAACCTTCATACTAATGTGTGCTTTGGTGCGTCATCATATTGGCTGACTTGTACGCGAAACTGAGAATATTAATAATAATGATAAATAAATAATAAATACACTTTTATTTTGAAACAGGATGATACAATTTTATATATCAGACAGACACTAGAAGTGCTTTAAAACAGTTAGCTTAGAATTTTCTATATTTTAGTTTTGTAATCGAATGTATGATTAACACATACAAAAGTAAAGGTTAAAGCATTACAACACTTTTCTTTATTATGAATATTTCATTTTATAATTCGTCGTTTTTATAAATTAGTTGTTCGGTGCGTTCGATTCGCCCTGCTGTCTTTTCCTTTACATATTTGTTTCTTATTACGCATGTATAGTTAAAGACGTATGATAATTCTGGTAAAGGTATACCTTTGGGGCGCTACGCTTAGCGACACACTACGCTCACAAATTATGACTCAAAACACGTATTTTCGTTAGTTTTATCACTTTACACGTGGCATGGGGATGCCAAAATCTTATACTATTATTTTGTGGAGTAAATATGTGGAATACGACAAAAATCGTCTGTTACGGAAATAAGGCGGCTTAGCTCAGGGGCAAGCGAGGAGGGTTTATCGGCCACGGCTGGCAACCCACTGATGCTTCCACCTCGTACAGATCTGTAGCTAAGGTACACACGTTAGCAAGAAGGATTCACAGTCAATGGTTCGCCTTCCCCATAACATTTACCGTGTATTATTCCCAATTTAAATTGTTCGAATCCTCCCTCGGGCATGGGTGTGTGTGATATCCGTAGGTTAGTTAGGTGCCTTCACGTGGCGACACCTACCGAGAGAGGAGATAAAACCGCTACATGACTACCGACACCGCGTACATCGCGGATGGATCGTCGTAGGATTCGGAATGGGACTGGAGAACTCCATTGGCCAGTGCGAAACCTCTTCGCGCTGGACAACGGCCCTGTCTGCCAGCAGGCAGTCCGCTGGAGCTCCTGGGCCACTGACATCTTCTCCAGGGCTTGTAAACGCAGAGCTGACTCCATAGTAGTCGGCTATGATCCCACACGCTGTTGCATGAACAACAGCCAAGGCTGGTGCGAAGGAACAACGGCTTGAAAACATTGTTAATAAATAAGTGAGCCGGCCGGTGTGGCCGAGCGGTTCTAGGCGCTTCAGTCTGGAACCGCGTGAACGCTACGGTCGCAGGTTCGAATCCTGCCTCGGGCATGGATGTGTGTGATGTCCGTAGGTTAGTTAGGTTTAAGTAGTTCTAAGTTCTAGGCGACTGATGACCTCAGCAGTTAAGTCCCATAGTGCTCAGAGCCATTTGAACCAATAAATAAGTGAACACTAGTAATGTTTAGTAAAACATTGGGGACAATCTGAACAGGCGTCATAGGTTGTTTGCAGATGACGCTGTCGTTTATCGTCCAGTAAAGTCATCATAAATCAAAACAAATTGCAAAATGGTTAAGATACGACATCTGTCACGACAAATCAATCAAATCTAATGGCCGTAAATTTAACTAAATTCGCAGGAATTATAACTACGAACAATTTAAAAGGGTTCAAATGGCTCTGAGCACTATGGAACTTAACTTATGAGGCCATCAGTCCCCTAGAACTCAGAATTACTTAAACCTAACTAACCTAAGAACATCACACACATCCATGCCCGAGGCAGGATTCGAACCTGCGACCGTAGCAGCAGCGCGGTTCCAGACTGTAGCGCCTAGAACCACTCGGTCACAACGGCCGGCCGGACTTGCCCAAGACTGTCAGAATTCATAATGGACGTGAATGGATGCAGGTGATCAGACAGGATGCTTTTGTATGTTTCACCTATCAGAGTCATATCTCGACGTCCCATATCACTCCAACTGGGAAGGTCCACACCATTAAAGAGCGTCACCAGTTTGAATGTTCCCCTGCTGACTTGCAGGGTCCCTGGATTCATGAGGTTGCCCCCATACTAGTACACGTCCATTCGTTCGATACAATTTGAAACGAGACTCATCCCAGACGAGGCGTAAAGTTTTGTGTCGTGCAGTCATCAAGGATACACGAGTGGGTCTTGGGCTCCGAAAGCCCATATCGATGATGTTTCGTTGAATGGTTTCGCAAGCTGACACTTGTTGATGCACCAACATTGAAAGCTGCAGCAACTTGCGGAAGGGTTGCGCTTCTGTTACGTTGAACGATTCTCTTCAGTCGACGTTGGGCCCTTTGTTAGAGGATCTTTTTCCGGCCGCAGCCATGTCGGAGATTTGGTGTTTTAACTGGTTCCTGATATTAACAGTACACTCATGAAATTGTGCTACGGGAAAATCTCCATCGCTATCTCGGAGATGCTGCGTCCCATCTCTCGTGCGCCGCGTTGAAACTTGATAACCCGCCATTGTAGTAGCAGTAACCGATGTAACAAATGCACCCGACACTTGTCGTCTTAGCCGGCCGGTGTGGCCGTGCGGTTCTAGGTGCTTCAGTCTGGAACTGCGTGACCGCTACGGTCGCAGGTTCGAATCCTGCCTCGGGCATGGATGTGTGTGATGTCCTTAGGTTAGTTAGGTTTAAGTAGTTCTAAGTTTTAGGGGACCGATGACCACAGATATTAAGTCCCATAGTGCTCAGAGCCATTTGAACCAACTTGTCGTCTTATATTGATGCTGCTGACCGCAGCGCCATATTCTGCCTGTTTACATATCTCTGTATTTGTATAACCATGCCTATACCAGTTTCTTTGGGGCTTCAGTGTAGTATGCGGAGAGTGTTTATCAACAAGTCCTTTCTGTTAAAATACGACATTTTTCAGCCAGAATCCGGTGTCCGCGGCGTGTGTCTTGCAGACGCCAGAATCCGGTGTCCGCGGCGTGTGTCTTGCAGACGCCCCGTGCAACCGCGCCGCCCCCGGCTGACCGCACTCGTCGCTCCTTACTCGGACTCCGCTGACACACCTTCCCCCCTCCGACACCTCGCGACCTAACAGCGGCGCCGTTAACTCAATTTCCGGGGGCGGCGTCGCCGTGTCTGTGTCCGCGGCCGCTTCATTTCGCCGCTGCTCTTCATATCTGGCGCTTACCTCGAGTCGCTGATACAATTTCCCGCGGCGTCGCCGCCGCCGCCGCCGCCGCTGACCGCCTCGCAGACAGACACACAGCCCCAGATTCCAATAACGCGACGCTGGACACACAGCCCCCAACCCGGCTGTCCCGCCTCCGGCAATAAAACCTTCATTCGTCTCCCGCGTCCCCAGTAATGGCCGTGATAATTGAATTGGACCGCTTTATAAATGTGCCTCACAGTAGCGTTCTTGTTTCAGACTTCTTTCTCTGTCTCGGCCGTCGGCTGTAGGACGACGACTATTGGACACACGACAACTTGACTGAAATCCATTAGTTGTCCGACTTCGTATGTAGAGAACAGTGAAAATAGATGCGGGGCTGGACGAAACAGTTCCAGCCATATTACATTCAACCCCCACAGAAACTGGTATAGGCATGTGTATTCAAATACAGAGATATGTAAACAGGCAGAATACGGCCATGTGGTCGGCAACGACTATATAAGACATGTGTCTGGCGCAGTTATTAGATCGGTTACTGCTGCTACAATAGCAGGTTATCAAGATTTAAGTGGGTTTGAACGTGATGTTATAGTAGGCACACGAGCGATGGGACACAGCATCTCCGAGGTAGCGATGAAGTGATGATTTTCCCGTACGACCATGTCACGAGTGTATCGTGAATATCAGGAATCCGGTAAAGCATCAAGCCTCCGACATCGCTGTGGCCAGAAGAAGATGATGCAAGAACGGGACCAACAATTAGTGAAGAGAGTCTTTCAACGTGACAGAAGAGCAACCCTTCCGCAAATTGCATCGACTTTCAATGCTGGGACATCAGCAACTGTCAGCGTGCGAACCATTCAACGGAACATCGTCAATATGAGGTTTCGGAGCCGAAGACAAACTCTTGTACTCTTGATGACTGCATGACACAAAGCCTTACTCCGCACATGTGCCCGTCATAACCGACATTGGGCTGTAGATGACTGGAATCATATTGCCTGGTTGGATGAATCTCGTTTCAAATTGTATCGAGCTGATGGACGTGTACGGCTATGCAAACAACCTCATGAATCCATGGACCCTGTATGTCAGCAGGGGACTGTTCAAGCTGGTGGAGGCTCTGTAATGGTGTGGGGCGTGTGCAGGTGGAGTGATATGGGATCCCTGATACATCTAGATACGTTTCTGACAGGTGACGCGTAAATAAGCATCGTGTCTGATCACTTGCATCCAGTCATGTCCATTGGGCATTCCGACGGACTTGGGCAATTCCAGGAGGACAATGCAACATCCCACACGTCCAGAATTGCTACAGAGTGGCTGCAGAAACATTCTTCTGAGTTTAAACAACTTCTATGGCCACCAAACTTCATTGTTTAGCATATCGGCGATGCCTTGCAACGCGCTGTTCAGAAGAGATCTGCACCCCCTCGTACTCTTACGGATTTATGGGCAGCGCTGGAGGATTCATAGTGTCAGTTCCTTCCAGCACTACTTCAGACATTAGTCGAGTCCTTGCCACGTCGTACTGCGGCACTTCTGCGTGCAAGCTGGGGCCCTAGACGGTATTAGGCAATTACACCAGTTTCTTTGGCTCTTCAGTGTATACTCTACCACTGAGCCTTACGCTTCGGTCTCTTTCTCAGAAGGCTAATTTCTTGGTAACTGAAGCTAATTTCAGTGGAACTGATGAGATACAGAAAATTTGCACTTGTTATTCTAGGAAGGGGCTACACAAACTTCTGGTCATTGATTTTAGTTACACTGGGACGGTGTGCACTACACAGCTAGAACTTCCATATGTATAAAAAGGTAAACGCTACTTTCAACCGTTTTCGAAAAAGAAGACGAGTTAGAAAACATCTGGCGCTGTTATGTGCTTTGTATGGTCGCTATTGTCCAAGAAGTCCGTAGCCGATCAGTGAGCGCTTAGTTTCATAAACTGTGGATCGATTCACGCTGCCGGTGCCGTGTTTGTTTTTCATTCATACTTCTCAAGGTGGGGACAGCCAGGCAACGTGAGGTATTAAAGCAGTTCTTCCAAAATACACTGCGCTGAAGCACCCTTGTGACATTTGTATTCACAGACAGTTGAAGAACCTTATAAACCAACCACAAAATTGCGTGTTCAGCACCGAACAGAACAGACAGATAGCCTCTAGAGAACACAGAATAAAAAGTAAATCAATCGTACGCTATCATTTGTCTGCACCAGTATGACGTGATATGCTTGGATACGCGGGGTACGCGACGAAACTGTTTGATGACCGAGAACCTTTCATGGATATAAGTTTGCTTTGCAACAGACAAATTGAAAAAAAAAAATCACCCACATGCAAAAACTCGACGTTCATTACAAGTGCTGAATGTTGTAATTTGATTCGTGATATGCTCCATTTTTATTGCATTCACTGAACTTGTCCCAAACGCAAATAGCTATACTTACTGTTACTGAACAGTTACAGAAACTGATACAGGCTTGCGTCCTCTAATACAGAGATATGCAAACAGGCAGAATACGACGCTGCTGTCGACAATGACTATACAAGACAAGTTCAAAAATGGCTCTGAGCACTATGGGACTTAACTGCTGAGGTCATCAGTCCCCTAGAACTTAGAAATACTTAAACCTAACTAAGGACATCACACACATCCATGCCCGAGGCAGGATTCGAACCTGCGACCGTAGCGGTCGTGCGGTTCCAGACTGTAGCGCCTAGAACCGCTCGGCCACTAAGGCCGGCTACAAGACAAGTGTCTTCGTGCAGTTGTTAGATCGGTTACTGCTGCTACAATGGCAGGTAATCAGGATTTAAGTGTGTTTGAACGTGATGTTAGCTGGCCGTAGTGGCCGAGCGGTTCTAGGCGCTACAGTCTGGAACCGCGCGACCGCTACGGTCGCAGGTTCGAATCCTGCCTCGGCCATGGATGTGTGTGCTGTCCTTAGGTTAGTTAGGTTTAAGTGGTTCTAAGTTCTAGGGGACTTATGACCTCAGCAGTTGAGACCCATAGTGCTCAGAGCCATTTGAACCATTTTTTTTAACGTGATGTTGTAGTAGGCACACGAGCTATGGGACACAGCATCTCCGAGGTAGCGATGAAGTGATGATTTTCCCGTACGACCATTTCACGGGTGTATCGCGAATATCAGAAATCCGGTAAAACATCAAATCTCCGACATCGCTGTGGCCGGAAGAAGTTAATGCAAAAACGGGACCAACAATAAGTGAAGAGAGTCTTTCACCGTGACAGAAGTGCAACACTTCCGCAAATTGCTGCAGATTTCAATGCTGGGCCATCAACAAGTGTCAGCGTGCGAACAATTCAACGGAACATCGTAAATATGGGCTTTCGGAGGCGAAGGCAACCTCGTGTTTCATTTCCAATATTGCTACGAAAATTTATTTACGCTTTTCTTTCTCCATAAAGATTATGAATAGAATAAACGATTCATTAGATATCGATGATTTGCACAGTCATAATAAACCTATTGTTAGAATTAAGGTGGCCATGAAATTATAAGTCCTAGCAAGGAGATGCGATCCAGAGATCTTGCGGCTATGAATCCAAGCGCTTAGTCGCCCGGCCGCGGTCTCCTTGAATGCTAGCGACCATACCAAGAGTGTTCAAACTCCAGTTTCTCGAAAGCAGTCGAGAGTTGTGTCTCCTTTGTTACTATATTTGTTGAAGCCCTATTCATTCCCTACAAACACTGTCGATATCAATAAAATCGTTATGGGGCAGTTCGTACAGTCATGTTGTATAAAACTGAGAAGTAATATTCGAGGAGATGTCCTGTAACTAACACAGAAGAACCAACACTTTAGGACCACTGCCCACCGCCAGAATGAATGCCCCATGGGGGCGTTGCGGCCCCGTAACGCGCTAAGGAAGGTACACGATCTGAGCAGAGACACATGGGGCATCATTCTAGCGACGATACAGGTGAACGGCCGCTCAAAAGCGCACCGCGCCTCCGACGCAGACCGGAGGGAGCAGTAGTATGTCGTGCGAGACATTCAGTTGAGCTTTCAAGGAAGTTGTATTAATAATCGGCGGGACCATGACAGTTGTATCCAGTGTTACCCTCACTGAGGTCCACCTGCAACCCTTCGTGATTCATGTCCACCACAAACGCGATGGCATCTTCCAGCAGTGCGTCTGTCCATGTCACAAGGTGATAATCGTGCTCCAAAGGTTTGAGGAGCATGATAATGAACTGACTTTGATGTCTTGGCTACCAGATTCGTCTGATCAGGTGGTTGCTGAGGAATGGTGGGCTGACTGAATGCACCACAGTCTGTATCGTCATCCCCACTCACCTGAAGATGATAACAAATTACGTTGCCGAAAATACGTGAGGAACCAACCGTCCAACCTGGCAGAACAGCCAAGGCATATTTAACAGCAATTAATGATTTATGTAGGTTGTTGAGCTCTTTGGCTGGGGATTACATTGCTTTAAGAAATACAGCAACCACCTACTTTTTTTATACATTTTTATTAACACCAATGCGCGCTTCGGGCTTTCGTCGATCTTCTGTTGGTGTAATACAAATTTAAATCTTCAGTTAGAATATCGATTGAAACATTCACTGCAATTCGGACGCTGCAGCTGCCCTGCGCAAAATAAAAAGTTTTGCTTGCCTACTACACGTCGTGAGTTTTATATTTTCAATACCCTGCTCGTTATATGTACTTACTTTGTATTTTGCTAGTTTTTCCTCTATTTTTCGCATTGATAAGAATGGCACGAAGAGGTTTTCTTTCTGTGAAGCACAAAAAGAACACAGTATCCATCCTGTTACCGACTGGTGTATTTCAATACATCGAAGAAATATGTCGACAGAAAGAGTTACAGGTTCTACAAGTGCTGTTGGGTGTCTGCCTTACATGTGTTTAATTTAAGCTTCTGAATGACTGAAATTGAAACTGCTTAGTATGAAATATGGTGAGTGACTTAATGCAATCTCTGTCTTGATCTGCTTTTGCCCTCTGTAACTTCTTCTTGTGTCGTAGGAGTTATTTCCTCATGTTCTATCGTCCTCTCCCTCGGTCTAATGTTTTCAACCTATTCGCTTCCTCGCCGATTATGCAGAGGATTTCGTCATTTCTTATCTGGCTATCGTCAGTTAAGAACACTACATTGTCAGTCTCATAAACATTTTTCGATAGAGGCGGTAGCGCTCATGTTGGCTAACCTGATTTCTCTACTGAACACAGACAGCGTGCGCGCCGATAAATGCCTGTTTCGCCCGCGCAACTGCGGCTGTCGGTTGACAATACTGCAGTGTCGTCCTCGTAGTAACTGTACACACTGCCGTTGTGCACGATACATTTTTCGTTTGCGTGCCGATATTTGATAACGTGTATAGTTTGATGCACGCATTGATACCTGCTTAGTTTGATCTTATAACGGCGTATTCAATAAAAAAGAAAAAAAAGCTTACCACTTTCATTTGGAATGGAAAACTGATTACTTTTTCACCCAGGTAAAGGATACGTGTTTGTGTTAGTGTGCTATTCAAGTGTGTCAATGTGGAAGAAAGGGAATGTCAGTCCAAAAGTGTTTACTCACGATTGAAAAGGTTTTCCCACTGCATTCTGCTCCACGGAGAGAAGAGATAAGACATCTGAACTGACAACATAATGCTCAGTAATCAATTTTTTTAGAGCCATCGGAGAAGAATAAAGCAGCAACTGAAGTCATTCCGAATTTTCAGAATTATTGCACAGAATAAGAAATTAGATGAACGATGAGTTAATCGAATCTGCATTTTTAGAAGCTTCAGATTCATTATTTTATAGTTTGAAAAATAAGTTTTAATTCAGGTTCGTATCATATTTACCAGAAATGTAAGTTTACAGACAATAAACAAATGTAAGATCTTTTTAAAAAAAGTTGCTTCTTTGTGTCCTTGAACGTTCGGTAGATCACTTTTGTATTCAAAAACGGCACGGTAGCTCTGAAGCTTCGTAAGTTTGGCGACCACTGACGTACTCTTTAAACAATAGGAGAAAACGAGTTCATTGCTGCATTGAGCTTTTTTATTTCCAGCAATTTTCTTTTGTCCTTCCGCCATACAACAGAAAATTTATATGTCACAAATGAGGAACGTTACCTAGCAACCAAAATTATCCTAAACTATTTCAGAGATTATGGCAATGACACAACTGATGTCTCTCCCACGGCTCGTGTGCAGTCAGAAGTCTGGTTTACATACCTGAAAGATTCTTAACTTATTACTATAATAATGATGATAATTTTGTGTGGCTCAATGGGCGGGTGCAAGTCATTTGATTTTGCGACAGTTCGACGGCTTTTGATGTTTCTAATCTACCCAGTCAACAAATCGGAGAAAGGACATGGAATTTAACGTGGAATCCGAACCACGTATCTGGCGACTCCTTACGTCGTTGGGAGACGAAGGCTAGATTAAGCGCAGACTGAAAATTTCTCGATCCTGCGACCTCTGGGTTTCCATACATGCGCTTTACCGCTATACGACCAGTTCTGACGAGTTTATTGCTTTTTAAGTAATCATTGTACTTTTTTCTCTTATCGTACTTTGTTTCTAACAAAGTTTCATTTCATTTCATTGTTAATTGTATGCATTTGAATGTGCACTTTAGAATTTAGGATTTCTGCTGAAGATTCTTAGTTGCAGCCACGAGGACAGATCAGTCGTCACGCAGAAAATGAGAATAATAACAAAGAAGAAAGAGTCGACATTATTCCTATCTTCACACAATAATGGCATTGTGAAATCAGGAACGATATCTAATATTGTATGGCATACAGCACCACATAATGTGTGTGTGTGTGTGTGTGTGTGTGTGTGTGTGTGTGTGTGTGTGTGTGGAGGGGGAAGGGTGCTTTGAGTATAAATATCATCTCCCACTTTGTTCCTACGTTCGCGAGTAAAGCGGTAGGATGACTTTCTGTAATCTCCCGCCTTTGCTCGCAACCTTTTAATTTTACCTATACTATTCATGAAAAGCAATCTTTCGAAACTTTTGGTGGTAAAATTTCCCGTGAGACACAACACCTCCATTATAGCAACTTTGGCTCTAGTTTGTCATCTTCGTGAGGTTATCGTGTGTACTAAAGGAACCCGTAACACTACGTGTGCTCTTCATTGGATCTTCTACATCTCCTATACTAATGCTACATCTTGAGGTCTGCATAATGGCGGGGACCACTCAAGAATTGGTGGAACGGGGCCCACATGCCTGATAAGCGACGAACGAAGACTTATCCATTGTGAACCCGTCGCGAAAGCGGTATGATAAAAAAAAATATTAATGTACACCAGTAAAAAAAAATCAATTGAGAGGCAGCTGCAAAATATATGCCTATGTTACGATTATTTGAAAATGGGTCTCGGTCCAAAACCAGTCATCGGGTGAATGAGAAAAGTAAAATTTACAACGTTCGAATGGTTTCTCGTTGTTCTGACTAACAAAAGTTGCTGACCCACAGCTACTCCAGCAAGCGGGAAGTTTGTAATATTTCACACATGGTACTTCAGATGGGACATCTCATCTCCCAGAGTGACCAAAGCCATAGTTACGGCCGGATTATTGTAGTTCCTTATGGTCGTAACAGGATGTATCTTCTGTATACTAAGGAGTGTATGAGTTTTCCATAGCATGTCATCTTCTCTAAATGAAACGCAAAGGACCATCTGAAACTACGGTCTTTGTATATATGGGTTGCAGTCATTGCTGAAAGACGATGTACATCAGTGATTCGTTCATCATAATCAGGCGCAATTTCGCTTCTTCTTGTAACTGCTGGACGTCAACAGTCTAATGTTATTTCGTACTAAAATGACGCCTCATTTAGCTCTATATTACACCATGCGTGTTTCTTCTGACAGCATGAAACATGATGGAGGCGAGTTCAGTTGGCTTCACTGTCATCGCGGTGTTGCCTGTCTATGGTATTCTGTGTCTTTGCTCGAGACAAGTTGTGATGGCGTAAGCTGTCGCCAGCACACCGGTCAGCAAGAAGATCCATAACAGACGCTGAATCAAGCACGCCTATCAGGAGAGAGGCCAAAGACAGATTCGCAAGCAACGTGCCACCATCCCCGCCTCGACGGCCGCTGACCGGGGGACCCTGTCACAGTCAGTCAGCCCAGGAAGTCAGTCGCAGTCAGTCAGCCCAGTCGCAGACAGAGTCGCAGTCACTATTATAGTTGGCATCTCCAGCTACATCTACATCTACACACATACTCCGCAATCCACCATACGGTGCGTGGCGGAGGGTACCTCCTACCACAACTAGCATCTTCTCTCCCTGTTCCACTCCCAAATAGAAAGAGGGAAAAATGACTGCCTATATGCCTCTGTACGAGCCCTAATCTCTCTTATCTTATCTTTATGGTCTTTCCGCGAAATGTAAGTTGGCGGCAGTAAAATTTTACAGCAGTCAGCCTCAAATGCCGGTTCAATAAACTTCCTCAGTTGCGATTCACGAAAAGAACGCCTCCTTTCCTCTAGAGACTCCCACCCGAGTTCCTGAAGCATCTCCGTAACACTCGCGTGGTGATCAAACCTACCAGTAACAAATCTAGCAGCCCGCCTCTGAATTGCTTCTATGTCCTCCCTCACCTGGAGGGCGCCCAAACGCTCGAGCAGTGCTCAAGAATAGGTCGTATTAGTGTTTTATAAGCGGTCTCCTTTACAGATAAACCACATCTTCCCAAAATTCTACCAATGAACCGAAGACGACTATCTGCCTTCCCCACAACTGCCATTACATGCTTGTCCCACTTCATATCGCTCTGCAATGTTACGCCCAAATATTTAATCAACGCGACTGTGTCAAGAGCTACTCTACTAATGGAGTATTCAAACATTACAGGATTCTTTTTCCTATTCATCTGCATTAATTCACATTTATCTATATTTAGAGTTAGCTGCCATTCTTTACACCAATCACAAATCATGTCCAAGTCATCTTGTATTCTCCTACAGTCCCTCAAAGACGACACCTTCCCGTACACCACAGCATCATCATCAAACAGCCGCACATTGCTATCCACCCTATCCAGAAGATCGTGTATGTAGATAGAAAACAACACCGGACCTACCACACTTCCCTGGGGCACTCCAGATGATACCCTCACCTCCGGAGAACACTCACCATCGAGGACAACGTACTGGGTTCTGTTACTTAAGAAGTCTTCGAGCCACTCACATACTTGGGAACCAAATCCATATGCTCGTACCTTAGTTAGGAGTCTGCTGTGGGGCACCGAGTCAAACGCTTTCCGGAACTCAAGGAATATGGCATTCGTCTGATACCCTTCATCCATGGTTCGCAAGATATCATGTGAAAAAACGGCGAGTTGCGTTTCGCAGGAGCGATGCTTTCTAAAGCCGTGCTGATGCATGGACAGCAACTTCTCTGTCTCAAGAAAATTCATTACATTCGTACTGAGAATATGTTCGAGAAACCTGCAACAAACCGATGTTAAGGATATTGGTCTGAAATTTTGAGGATCCGTCCTTCTACCCTTCTTATATACAGGCGTCACCTGCGCTACGAGACTGTGGTGTTTATTGCGCGACTTGTACTTCACCTACAACGAGGCTAACGTAGACTATTACTGAAGAACTTGTACCGCAAGACATGGACTAGCTTAAAGATAAGTAGCTTTCTTGTTCTAGTAAATAAAGAGCCCTGTTAATATATGTGTGCAGTTGTGTTGTAGAACCAGGATACCACCAAACAACATCCTCTCCCTTGCTTCCCCTGGTACAAGACTCAACAGTGGCAACGACGACACAAAAGTAGTGAAGGCAGCCGTTTGTGTCACTACTGTCGCTAGCATTTGGAATGATGCGATTCGTACTAGCGCACTTCGTGAGTCACTTAATATCCTACAAAAAATTGTGAAAAGAGAAGATCAGTTTCTAGTATGAATAAGCGTGTATGAATTTGTAGTGTAGTACAGCAGTTTTAGAAACGCCCTGTGTGGGATAGTTATGTTTGAGGAAGACGTGTGAATACCGGTGAAGTTGGTCTCGATATGTTGGGTCCACTACCGAGCGATCTTGGCCGCTCGCTACGACCTGCAGCCCAGGCGAGCACGTCGGTGAGTGGAGACGCGGCGTACTCCGCCTTGTGGCGCTGCAGCCCGGCACTCTGCGCGGTCAGGCGGGCTGTTTAATTAATCAGGCGCTGCTAAGTGCTGCGCGGGAGGCGCCCGGAGACACGTACCTAATCGTTGCGCCCCAGACACGGGTCTCATTTTAATCTCCGCCTTCCACCGTGCTACCTCCTCCCCGTTTATAAAGAACTCTGGGCGGAGGGGAGGTTGCCAATCGCGGCCGCCCGTGGCGCTGATAACGGTGTTTGCCTTCGTTAACCGAGACTCGGTCCGGCAGACACCTGTGCTGTTTGCGCCCGCCGGAAAATTTGAAAACCAAATATTTGCCGCGCGTACCTGCTCTTTCCTCGGCGCTGACTTGGGCGCCCTCGCCTTTCTTCGCCCGCAGTCAAAGAAGCGCCATCCGGCGGGCACTTTCTTTGCGCTCCGCTCCGTTCGACGACGACGACGACGACGCCGACGCCTACGCGGGGGCGCCTATTTATACGCGCCTCTTCTGTATTCCGCGCGAGCCGTGCCGAAGAAAACAGCGGCGCGACGCAAGGAGTGAACGGCACCTGCCTTTTTTCACCCTCCGTTCTCCTCCCTCCTCCCCTACCACTGCCGGCCCATCATCAATAATTCAATGGGGGGCGGTTTTTCAGCACGCGGCCTGACGAGCGTATGCGTAGGTTGTTGATGCCTTCCACGCCGGACGTCATCAGGGGACAGGATGCCCCATGTAGACAGTCGGCGTAATCGCCTTAGGGGGAAGTGTGTGAGTAAAACGGACCAACATGGGAGTGTTATTGCTAGGGGGTGTTGAGATGCGTTCGGCCTTCCGCTGCGATCCTCGACAGCACTAAACCAGTAATTTCAAATGGCTCTGAGCACTATGGGACTCAACTGCTGAGGACATCAGTCCCCTAGAACTTAGAACTACTTAAACCTAACTAAATTAGGAACATCACACACGTCCATGCCCGAGGCAGGATTCGAACCTACGACCGTAGCGGACTCGCTGTTCCAGACTGTAGCACCTAGAACCGCACGGCCACACAAGCCGGCTAAACCAGTAACTCTCTCGCCCTCTGCCCATCGATTCTTTAAAGACTCTAACTCCCATATGTAACACAGCTTCATACTTCTGAATACTTTCGGGTAGAGATAATGTGTTAAGTATTTCCTGTTAACCATGTAAAGGCCTCAGGCTATCTTCATTTTTCGAGTCTCGGATTATTTACCCATACACTAAATGTGTGTGTGTGAAATCTCATGCGACTTAACTGCTAAGGTCATCAGTCCCAAAACTTAAACACTACTTAACCTAAATTATCCTAAGGACGAACACACACACCCATGCCCGAGGGAGGACTCGAACCTCCGCCGGGACCAGCCGCACAGTCCACGACTGCAGCGCCTTTCACCGCCCGGCTAATCCCTCGCGGCTTACCCATACACTAATGAAAAAATCAAAACTAGAACAGGTAATCGAAAAACGTCGTAACCCCTTTATACATTATACACTGAAGCGCCAAAGAAACTGGTATCGGCATGCATATTCAGATACAGAGATATGTAAATAGGCGCAACACGGAGTTCCGGTAGCCACCGACTGTATAGGACAACAAGTGCTTGGCGCAGTTATTAGATCGGTTACTGCTGCTACAATGGCAGGTTATCAAGATTTAAGTGAGTTTGAATGTGATGTTAGCGGACGAGCGACGGGACACAGCATCTCCGTGGTAGAGATGACGTGGGGATTTTCCTGCGCGACCTTTTCACAAGTGTACTGTGAATATCAGGAATCCGGTAAAACATCAGATTTTCTACATCGCTGCCGCCGGAAAAAGTTTCTGCAAGAACGGGACCAACGACGACTGAAGAGAATCGTTCAACGTGCCAGAAGTGCAACCCTTCCGGAAACCGCTGCTGATTTCATTGCTGGACCATCAAAAAGTGTCAGAGTGCGAACCATTCAACGCAACATCATCGATATGAGCATTCGGAGCCGGTCCCCTCGTGTGCCCTTGATGACTGCACGACACAAAGCTTTTCGTTTCGCCTGGCCCGTCAACACCGACGTTGGACTGTTGATGACTGGAAACATGTTGCCTGGTTGGACGAGTCTCGTTTCAAATTTTATCGAGCGGATGGGCGTGTACTGGTATGGAGACAACCTCATGAATCCATGGACTCTGCATGTCAGCTGGGGACTGTTCAAGCTGGTTGAGGCTCTGTAGTGGTGTGAAGCGTGTGCAGTTGGAGTGATATGGGACCACTGATACGCCTAGGTACGACTCTTCCAGGTGAGACGAACGTAAGCATCCCGTCTGATCACCTGCATCCGTTCATGTCCATTGTGCATTCCGGCGGATTTGAGCAATTCCAGCAGGACAATGCGACATCCCACACATCAATAATTGCTACAGAGTGGCTCCAGGAAGACTCTTATGAGTTTAAACACTTCCACCGGCCACCAAACACCCCAGAAATGAACATTATTGAGCATATCTGGCATGCCTAGCAACGCGCTGTTCAGAAGAGACTGGATCCCCTCGCGCTCTTACGGCAGCGCTAGAGGATTCATGGTGACAGTTCAGCCCGTGCCCGTGCAACGTCATGTTGCGGCACTTCTCCGTGTTCGCGACGGCCGTACACGATATTAGGCAGGTGTATCAGTTTCTTTGGCTCTTCAGTGTATGTTCATGTGCTCTTAGTTTTAAGAACAAAGCAGGTCTTTGAAGAATCTCAGTGTCTATGACGTCATACTCGTTTCACCTGAACTATGTGTCGCACAGTGATAAAGTGGGGAGGCTCTGGTCGGAAATAGCAGGGTGCAAAAGCGGTTGGACAGAAGGGCCACGGTGCCTGAGGCTCCCACAACGAGGTCGGAAACTCGCGAAATAGAGGGCTCTGCTGCCAAGCGTCCGAAGTGTAGGAGGCAAATTACGTGCCCTCAGGGCAGCTGTGAATATTTCTGAACTCGAAAGTTGGTGAATCTTCGTGGCAAAATAAGTTACTTTCCCAATCTATGAAGTCTGCAAATATTCAAACAGGCAGACTGGAATTCTGCTTAGCCGTATATCAGATAGGTTGATGTGTCGTGAGGTAGTTGGGAGTCGTGTTAATAATTCAATTTCTTGGTGAGGAATAATTAAAGGCACTAAAATATATTTTTTTCTCTGAAATCTCTAAATGTGAGTTCCTTTGTGCGACATGACATTGAGCTGCCATCCTGTTTCGTATATTTGAAGGTCATCGACATACGTTGCTAAGAACCAGCTGGAGCCATTTAGCGGTTTCCCGTTTTCAGACCATTGGTCCGATCCCGGAATTTTCTTGAATGTAGTTAGATAGGTGCGGTCATTAATCATTGGTTTTGGAGCACCCTGTTTCGCGTGTCAAAGCGAGACCGGTGGCCCTTGTTAAGACAATATTCTGCTGTGCAGCACTGCTGAGAATTAATCCAGGTCCTTCGACAAAAGCCTCCTGACCCGTCGCGTAATTTGTTGCGAGAGTTAAACCTTTTGCTACGAATGAAACTGCTCCAATTCTGGGCACGAAAACGGGCGAGGCTTCGCGTGATGAAACGGAAGCTCCGACAACGAGACGAAGGAATCATTCAGTATTTCTGTGGCTACATGTGTGTCGACATGACAGTCGTTTTTAATAGCCAATTCCGTGGGCTATTAACCAGTAGCTACACAGTAATATTTCGAGCGTTACCACAACAGGGATCTCGTGACAGCAGAGTCTTCTCCCTTCTCTCCGGAACCTGCCGTGTACGATGAAGCTAAAAATATTGTGGCGTCGCCAAGTCTCATTTCATAATCTGTTGAAATAACTGTCAAAACGATACCGATATGGCCACAAAAATATTTTCTCTAATTTGTCTGTAAAACCATCAGTTTCATTTCTCATGCAGCGAAAATATTATTGAGAGTGCTGCACAGACGGTTATATGCAAAATTGAACTGCCGTGCTGCAGACGAATAGCTCGGATTTAGAAAGGGTAAAGGAACACGGGATGCAATGGGACTACTAGGAAGTATAGGAGAGAGTGATATATTGAGAGGGAGGTACAGGAAGTTATATTGTATTTGTTGACTTACTGGATGCTTTCTACTGCGTACACTGGAGCAAGCTGATGAGTATTAAAGGAGTTGACTGGAGGGAAAGAAGACTGGTACAAAATTCATGTTTACAACGGAACACTTTAGTAAATATTCGAAATGAAACGTCTCAGGAAAATATAACTGAGAGTGGGGCAAGACTGCTTCTTTTGCTTTCCTGATATTCAACTCGATGAAACTTGTGATTAGTATTACTGTCAATAAGTGGAAAACAAAGCGCATGGCGTTTGGTAGAGGAAGTAAAATTAGTAGTATATAAGGAGTGACGAAAAAGTTTGCGTTCGAAGGCCACATTAACCTCTTACCTACATGTCGGTGGTTATACAGGGTGAAGAAAAATTCGCGCACTCGGACTTCGCAGAGCGATTCCTCTCATACTGGCAATACAAAAATGCCTGTCGTAAAATTTCGTCCTGCGCATATTTTGGCCAGTAATTGGACGTTAAGGATTAGCATTATGGTAACACATCAATGTACGGTAACCACCCCTTTTAGCAGAACGAGAAGTGCTCTTTAGTTGGTGCAGTGGATAGCGTTTTCGGTTAGCATGCAGGAGGTCGAGGGTTCGATTCTGGGTTGAAGCTTATTTGCTTTTATCTGCTAATAGTCGGCGTAGTACGGTATCTGGCGTCTTAATCGTCATACAGCGATTACGGTACGTCTTCTACAAAATATTTGCAGCTACGTACTGTGAACACAGAAATGGAAGTAGTCGTTTACGTTGGTCAGCTTTTATAGAAGCCTTTTACACGTCGTAGAAGCGAATTGTTTCGCGCCACTGCATCTTCTAGATTCTGAACCTGTTTTCTGTGTGCCCTCCCCCAGTGGACCCATCGAAATTATTTGCAAAGCATGTTAGTAGCCCTCCTTGCCACGTAAGGCTCTAACTAATTGTAATGGACCTGAAAGCGGCAAGAATAATAGTTGGTATTAATCGATGGGGTCATTTGAGGAGGGTACACACAAAAAAAGTTTGAATCTAGTAGATGCAGTGGTGCGAAACAGTTAGTATCCATGACGTACAAAAGGTTTCTTTAAAAGCTGACCATTGAAAACGATTATGTTTCCATTTCTGTGGTCGTAGTATATAACTGCAAATGTTTTGCAGGGGACCCACTGTAATCGGTGTATGACGATTAAGACACCAGACAGCGTACCATGCCAACCACTTTTAGCAAATCCAAACCAATAAGCTTCGATCCAGAATCGAATCTTCGACCTCCTGCATGCCAACGCTAAACATTGTCCACTGCACCAACTGGACAGCAGCACTGCTGCTACCTGACGGATTACAGTGTTGCCAGACTGCCAACATTTAACGTCCATTTATTATCCGCAATAAGAGCAGGAGCCGGCCGAAGTGGCCGTGCGGTTAAAGGCGCTGCAGTCTGGAACCGCAAGACCGCTACGGTCGCAGGTTCGAATCCTGCCTCGGGCATGGATGTTTGTGATGTCCTTAGGTTAGTTAGGTTTAACTAGTTCTAAGTTCTAGGGGACTAATGACCTCAGCAGTTGAGTCCCATAGTGCTCAGAGCCATTTGAACCATTTTGAATAAGAGCAGGACGAAATTTTGTGAGAGACATTTTGTGTTGCTAGTATGTGAGGAATCGCATTGCGAAGGCCGAGTATCCGAATTGTTCTTCACCCTGTATAAACGCATAGGATTCGCGTTGTGTTGCATATGCGTCACAGCAACATCCTCAAACGAAATCTTTTTGATTGCCGCTTATGGTAGTATAATTAATATAATGTAAATAAAATTAAAGAAGTAACATTCTTCGATTTCCAAGGAACGTATAAGGAACTTATTATCAGGGAAGTTCGATAAAGAGCTGAGCTCGGGAAAAGACTAGCGAATTGTTTTGTCTGGTGTGTGGCACTCTGGAAGTGAAACATGGATATGAATAAGAGAGGAAGAAAGGAGTTTTGAAACGTATTAGTGGGTGTCGAGAAGGATGGAAAGGATTAGTTAGGTACCGAGAGTGACTAATGAAGACGAGCTATAAGTAATAGAGTAGAAGACTAATGGAAGGACGAAGAAAAAGAAAGAAGAATTGGCTACGTCACATGCTGTGACTGGGCTGTTTGATAGTGAAAGCACTAGAAGTATTAGAGTGTTGAGAAGAATGAAAAGAAGGAGAAATTACAAGGCGGTGAATGAAGTTAATGGGAGCGGAAGCTGCGTGGAAACGAAGAAAGCAGCAGGAGACAGGACGTGGGGAGCAGCCTTGCGAAGACCTGCCTTGACTTGAACTAAGATTTAATGTTGGAAAGTATGCTCGTTGCTGCCCTCTGCCAAACATGGAAAACATGAGCATATACGAGATGTTACGCTTCATGAATCGGGCATTTGTACATCGTTCGTCGGCGCTGCTCGTCACTTCAATACCTTTACTAGGTAGCATTAGTTCAGAAGGTGGTGAAAATCCAAATAAGAACGCCGAGTTTTGTTATCGGTTGCCTTAGTAAGCGCGAGAGCGTCACGAAGATGGTAATTCAGCTCTAGTGGCAGGTGTTATAGTAGAAGTGGTTTCTGTCGAAAATCTCGAGACGACCATTTCATAAACAGCCAAGCGACGTAGAAATGTACTGCGTTCTGAAACTACACTGACGGAAAAATATCGCAAAGCCAAAAAATAATTAATGCAGGGTAATGAAATTTAGGGAATACATTTGTCTAGGTAACATATTCAAGCGATTAAATTTGCAAGATGTCTGTTGCACTTGGTCGGTCAGTACGTGGACGGCTAATGCCGTTTGTGGATGACGCTGGAACTGTCGCCTGATGATGTACCATGTGTGCTCGACTGGAGGAGGAGGAGGATATTGGTGTTTAACGTCCCGTCGACAACGAGGTCATTAGAGACGGAGCGCAAGCTCGGATGACGGAAGGATGGGGAAGGAAATCGGCCGCGCCCTTTCAAAGGAAAAATCCCGCCATTTGCCTGAAGCGATTTAGGGAAATCACGGAAAACGTAAATCAGGATGGCCGGAGACGGGATTGAACCGTCGTCCTCCCGAATGCGAGTCCAGTGTGCCAACCACTGCACCACCTCGCTCGGTGCCCGACTGGAGATAGATCTGGTGATGGAGCAGGCCAAGGTTATACCTCGACGCTATGTAGAGTACGTTGGCTTACAACAGTGGTATGTGGGCGAGCGCTGTCCTGTTCGAAGATACCCCCTGGAATGCTGTTCATGAATGGCAGCACAACAGGTCGAGTCACAAGACTGACGTACAAATTTTGCAGCCAGGCTGCATAGGATAACCACTAGAGTGCTCCTGCTTGAAACGTCCCCTTAGAACAATTTATACACGACTGTGCTTATAAACCTCTTACACTATTTGCTTTTCAAACAGCTGAGCAAAACTGAACGTACTCAAACATTCACTAAAGTGACACACAATATTTTTAGCGCAACGCAATCTGACTATCAAAGATCCCTGCAAAGGAATGGCCCTAAGTAACTTTAACCTATACCTTTCACAAATCACTTACCTCACAAAAATCTTCATTACTCGAACTACTGCAATACAGCGAGCGCCACTACTGCCAGCTAAATAAAAGATTCAAACTACGGAAGTCACTAACTACTGATAGGGATAGTTAGCAAATGAAAGATTTTAATAGAGAACAAACACTGTATTTACCTTAATAATCATAATATATATAGCAGTTCATGACAAATTACAAAACTCCGCCATCTCTCTCCCCACATCCACCACTGCTGGCGGCTCACCTCCAACTGCGCAACGCTACGCGCTGTTCACATCCAGCTGCCGCTGCCTAACACTACAATGGCAGACAACAATGCAAACTAGCCACAGACTGCACACAGCACAGCCAGTGATTTTCATATAGAGCGCTACGTAACTTTGCCAATAAGAAAACATAAACAGCCTACTTACATAGCCCCCATGCTCCCCACAAAAAATTTTACAAATTTTTTTTGGGCAGTGGCCAATAATGATTTGATAAAATTTTTCATAATTACAATAACAAAGATATCAAATGCACACACTTATTGATGCAATGTTGGTCAAAAGCTAAAATTTTCTCACAGTCCATAAAGACAGCCCTGATCATTCATCATAAGAGTAAACCTGCAGTTTGTTTTCTCAAAGTCTGAGCAGTAAAAGACAATGCACACAGAAGTAGTGGATTTCCAAGCAGTCGTGAAGTAGTAGTGTTGTCCTTCCAACGGAAAGACTGTGCTGACTCTTGACATGCAGACAGGTAATGGGCCACAACAGAGCAAACCCACAGCAGAGTCAGTCGAAGTTGATGAATATTGGTAGGTAGGTCATCACAGAGTAGACCCACTGTAGTCCTGGTAGAGATTGTGGTATTTATGGGCCACCAGAGGTGCAGACCCACTGCAGTCCTTGTAGAGATAATGGTATTGGTGGGTCATCAAAGGTGTAGACCCACTGCAGTCCTTGTAGAGATAATGGTATTGGTGGGTCATCAAAGGTGTAGACCCACTGTAGTCCTTGTAGAAATAATGGTATTGGTGGGTAATCAAAGGTGTAGACCCACTGTAGTCCTTGTAGAGATGGCCAGCAGCCATCTGTTGTGACTGAGCAGGTGCACAATCACCATTGAAGAGTCTTGCGGATGATAGAGCAAGTTCATAACCACCACTTGTGCACTCACTAAGTTTTTGGAATTGTCCTTAGAACCAACAATGCTGTTATCCAGTCCCTTGCTGAATTATTAACACACGTGCAAACACTAACAGTCACAACTTCTCACATTTTGTGCATTACTGTGACCAACAGAAATGTGTGCAGTGAAATGAATGCTTACAAGTTACTTAATTTGATTAACTGGTGTCAATTACAATATTATAACATGAGAATACAATTACAAAGGTACAAAATACATCATTAAAAACATAACAATACAGTGATTTTCATATAGAGCGCTACGTAACTTTGCCAATAAGAAAACATAAACAGCCTACTTACATGCTGTCATACGAAATTGCACCCCAGACGATAAACCCAGGTGTGGCCGGTATGTTAAGCACGCAGACAGGTTAGTTGCAAGCCCTCAACTGGCCTCCTCCTAACCAAACACGGCCATCACTGGCACCGAGGCAGAACCAGCTTTCATCAGAAAACACGACAGACCTTCTAGTATGATAAAAAAAATTAGGTTAAATATATTTCAATTTTTTTCTCATTTTTAATCTGATATATATATTGTGTTTCATACTAGAATGTCGTGTTCCCAATTTGGCACAGCTTTGCCACAGGAAACGCGAAAGCGGTCGAAGACGTTCGTCTTCTGGTCGGCTCCTGATCGTTGTCAGAAGGAGGCTAGTTTTTGATTACGGAAAGGCTTCTATTATTTGGAAAAGAACAACCCGGATTTCTTTACGTTATCAGTATGAAATTTATAATCACCTAAGGACCTTTAACAATGAACAATAAAAAAATTGCTTTTGCAAATGAAATCATTAATAAATGGGGCAACTATGAGTTGTATACAAGACAAGGAGTGGCCTTCTGTCTACGACCAGGATGCCGCAGTATTCTCTGCTGTAGTAAGGGCTGTTTGATATTTACAAAAATAATATGACATGGAGGCAAAAAAAATATAAAGGAAAAGAATAGAATAAGAAATCTGTTAAACACTAAATATATTCAAACAATTCTCACAAGCAATTAGAGCTTATTTATAGACAGTATAAATTACATAAGTAATTTTATAACTGTATGATGCGATCAGATTTCAGCCTGTCCTGTACTAGTTTCTTGGTTCACGTTTTTATCACAAATCACAGTCGTTACTTTTCTCCTTCCTTCGAGACAATTCTTGCACCGTTCAACACCTTCATAACAATAACTTGCCGATTTACAGTATCGAACATAAATTACTTGAATTTTGTAAATTAATAACTGTTGTCTGCACGCTGGCAGACTGCTCACTTTTATGGCTCAAAAATGACCTCCTTTACGCTTTCACATTACAAGCAGAAGTACATTAAAATCTGAAGATCTGCAAAAGTTTTTTACTGTAATATTTTATTTAGATCGAAGCGGGACGTCAGTTCAGCTTCTGTTAAAATGTTTCTTTGACTGCGCAATCGATGTATTAGCGTCCGTGCTAGATGCGCATCTTTACAGTTACGAAAATTATATAAAACATATGTCTTTCAAAGAATAGGTCTCATCTCATAAGTTGATCATTTAAAAAAATGGTTCAAATGGCTCTGAGCACTATGGGACTCAACTGTTGTGGTCCCCTAGAACGTAGGACTACTTAAACCTAACTAACCTAAGGACATCACACACATCCATGCCCGAGGCAGGATTCGAACCTGCGACCGTAGCGGTCGTGCGGTTCCAGACTGTAGCGCCTTTAACCGCTCGGCCACTCTGGCCGGCCTTGATCATTTAATATACAGATAGTTGAATGCCTTTCCAAGGGTACTCACAGCTTTCATACTACGGAAATCCCAATAATATTATAACCTACATCCCGCCCTCCAATGAGCTCTCGCTTGACACCACTAAAGTCGCAAATGGCGGTGGTTTGGGGTCAGTGGAACGTACAGTCGTGGACAAAACAAGCGAGACCCCTCGCCCTTTCGTTATGCTGATCCGCACAGCTTAAAGTCTGCTACACAGCAAAACAGGCAAGGCGACGAAGTGCTACCAACATATTATGCACAGGCGTGAAATTGAAAAACCATCCGAAATTTATCAGACTGTTTCCAATCATGTGTAAGACTATATTAATACTGATTAGTGTGTTAATCACAACACCTAAATATAAGATATAAATGAAAGAAGAAACGCTAATTAGTATGAACTGTAATAATAAAAATGAATTACAGCTTATCGAGATAACCTAACTGTTTTAGTAAGACAAGGTGCGAGGCACCCACATGCCTTGCTCATACTGTGGCATCAAGCAGTCAGGCCTGCAAGATGAGTCGTCTGCTAAGCGAGTGGACTCATTCTTATGTATCGAGTAACATGAACTCTAGTACTCACAATTAAGATACAAGTTATTCTGCTGTTTGAATATTACGCAACGAGTACAGAAACGCACATCTGACTATTAGTAATTTACACAACTCTGACTGTTCACTACGCACTGGCAATACCACATTTTCTTTCTTATTTAACGGCTTTGATCAACACGTGGCCATCGCACTGAAAATGAATGGCGCACACATTATAAATTCTGGGTATCGTGACAACATACAATTCGAAGGAAAAGGCCACCAATCTTTTTCTTTTCACTATCTTATTTATTCCGATAAATTGTATAACCTAAACTCACAAATTCTATAACCTACAACAATAACACATGAGAAATTCCGCCCAGTGGGCATGGCTTTACATTGGTGATTCTCTGTCTTATGGTCTCGTAATTATTTAACGCTACAGTGCACTTTCTGGATAGGATGGTGGATCTTTTTCTATATCTCACACTTCGACTCTCACACACTTCATTACGAAAATTTCCTCCAGACCGAGCGGTACAAAAAGGAAAATGCACAACCCACTGCCTCTGAAACTATCTTGTTACTCTCCCATGCCAAACACCCATACTTAACTTTCATGAAATACATCACACGGGCAACATACAATACAAAGAATAGTCACAACGTTATAATCACATCACTTTCAGCTTTCCCACTTCAATTACTATTTATCCCAGTTTCACACGACACTGCCCCACTTCGTAATTTTTCTTTCCTACTATGAACTCTGGAGGATATATGCACGTCTTCCTGTGCATTGCAAGCCAAGTGGCGTTGCTGGATAGACGGCTGACTCACCTTGCTTCTCTCTCAGAGTATTATAGTTTGAATCAAGCATCACACGGAAACATAACACGCAAAGTAATATTAAGAACATATTCATCACACATGCGAGTCCTCAACTGATACCATGGACGAGTACTTTTCTTTATCCTGTGTCTCATAAACAGATTGAGACTCACACAGTACTTACCACGTGGAAGTACTCGTCTTTAATTTCAAGTCCTGCACACGCCATTTCTTAAATATTTCCAACTTATAGTGCACACGCTAGTAATTCAGCTTAACTTAAGCACTCGGAAGTATTTCAACTTATTGCTACACGTGGTTTCATTGTGACCGTTGGTCACTTCCGAAGATTACTATGATCCCCTTAATATTACCTGCCTGACATTTAATTCTCCCCACAAAAGTTCCTGAAATAGAGAAATTATTATTCCAAACTACTCTTAAGTATTTCACATGCATACCATGTCTCCACTCTTTTGTCTTTACGGAGCACACCTAAGATAGGTCTTACCAACACTAGATCCAGCGGCAGAGTGCTGAAAAATGGCCGTTCTTCAGGTCATCCCGCACCTCCGTCGAGGTGGGGGAAGACCATGCTACCCATTGGTCAGCCACATTTCAGGCGCTCAAAGCTCCGGTAAATTTCAGCTCTTTGGTTCCACCAAAGGAGACAAAAAGATCGTCTCAAAGATGATCATATATTCACATTCACTATCTGCGGTTAGCAGATGACCATACATTCATTCATTTCACAGATCTCACCAAACTGAATGTAGGGATTTATTTTGTGGGAGTGCACATGTGATCAATTAAATAAATAAATTGCCATTCTTTCCCACACTGGTATCCGGCTTCGCTGTATTAATTAAAATTGAGTTATTATTAGAAAAAATATGTTGTACTGACAAGAATAACGAAGAATGTTGTACCTATTTTCAATGTCGGGCGGTACTGTACCCTTTCAAAGGGACCCCAGATTATTACGAATTGGCAAAATATTCGGCCGCGAAATGGTCTGTGTCAACGTTCAGACCAGTCATATTGGATTATCGTTGCTGACCTACCACGAAAGTGTTCAAATTTAGCAATGCGTGAAGATTCATAACGAAATTCAGTTAAAAAACATTCAGTGCCACACACAAGTCAATTCAATTAGAAGCGGAAAAGTAGGCAGTAACAGGTATGAAATTCTACAAGAGTTTCATATCGACATTCACAGGGCGCCGGTACAGAATAAAGGTAGCAATAAAACGTATTGGGGACGCGAGAATTCCTTAAAATTCCTTTACTGATAGTCTATCTGCCTGTATCGAGATTAGAACCGAAAACAAACCAGACCTCCCTTGCAGTAGCAAACACCTTTCACTACGCTAGCAGACAACCCAGGCAAACAGCCCTCTATTATTACCACAGACATGAATAAGCCGGCCATTTCGCAATGAAAATGGCAAAATGATCTGCAGTTTCTGTTGCATAGAGCTTTCTGGACTCAAAAACATGAAATGTCTACCTTTATGTCACTGCTTATGTGACAATCATTCGGGATGTTTATCGAAATAACAAAAAACTGTTATTAGCGAGTAAATTTAGTAGGATAATTCTGCACGACCCCAGGAAATAAACGGCGAGGTAGCTGCCAAACGTATTCTGCAATGTTTCGAATTCTCCATTAGACGTGGCACAGCCAGAAAACGTTCATTAGCATGTTTCTAAAGGTAGCTAGCAATGGGAATGCTCGTACATCTAAAACGCTGTGGCATTAATTGTGGGATCTGAATTACCACGTGTATAGGCAAATGAATTTTATTTGCATTCCTGTAAACGTGATTTGGATCGAAAGCATAGCTACGATTAATGTGCTGATGTATCGACTGCAACTGCAACATTTCGAATAAAGAGTATGGGAAATTATTATACGGCCCTCATCTTGAGTAACTGTGGTAGCTATTTTCGTTGTTAGGATTTCGTCACGTAAATCGGTAAAAATGGAACCCTTCTAGTCTCACTTGCTTGACCGTCTATCTGTCTATCCAACCCTTAAAACCCGTTTACCTCGAGTACGGGTCGACATAATAAGCGGAAATGTATCGCAGTTCCTGCTGTGCACGGTTCCTTGGTGGTGTAAAAAAGTGAGCTATGTCAACGCAATCTAAAGATACGGCCGTTTATGTAAAGAAAATTTACGCGAAAGGTCAAAAACTGGTTCTAAGAACTCTGCCACTAAACTGCTTAGGTCATCAGTCCCCTAGATCTAGAACTACTTCAACCTACCTAACCTAACACACATCCATGCCCGAGGAAGGATTCGAACTGACGGCACAAGGAGCCGCGCGGTCCGCGAAATGACGCCGTTGAAGGCACGGTTAACCCGCGCCGGCATGCTGTTAACATCATCTGGTGTTACTAGAAAGTTATTCACTTCTGGTGAATGATTTTCTGCGCAGTTGGTTTAAGAAAGAATAACTAAAATATATTTGATGTTACGGAAGAGGAAGGACGCCTAATTCATTTCCCCTTGTCTTTATTCATGATGTTAGATTCGCAATCTGAGCATACTTACTATCCATAACCACACTTTAGATCCAAGTCATAGTCACAGATATGCCAATACAACATATTGGCTTATACGTCAGGTATTTCGTTTCCCATGAAGTGGTGGCAGACGATGCTGTGGCGTCTTCGAAGCGCAAGTTTCTCCAGTGCTAGCTATCTCAGACATCAGCTGAGCGAACTTGCATAGTATGTCGGTAGCACTTTGTCGCCTTACCTGTTATGCTGGGTAGCAGACTTTAAAGCTGTGCGGATCAGCATAACGAAAAGGCGAGGGGTGTCGATCGTTTTGTCCACGCCTGTACCTGATAGGGCGTCTGGCTCGGAGTAACTGTTTGTTGTGTCACATGCTGCTGAAATTGCTGCTGCAGATGCAGGGAGATGCGCCAGAGCCATACGCCAAACGCGATGGTCTTGCCTCACGGTATTGCCACGTGGCCGTCTGGAGCCCGGTCTTCTCGCGAGCGTACATTATCGTGACCACCGCTGCCAGCAGTCATGTGCAGTGGCTACATTCCTGCCAGTTCTTTCTGCAGTATCGCAGTAGGAACATCCAGCTTCTCGTAGCTCTCTGACACGACCTCGTTCAGACTCTATGAGGTATTGATAATGGCGTCTTTTTCGCGTCAAAGGCATTCTTGGCTAACAGTAAGTCACCACGTGCCAAAAGTTACTAATGCTCACGACTGAACCGTGATTTATTTTCAAAGAATATTATTAAGAATTTATTATATTTACTAGCGATTCATCAAGAACATTAACACATTTAATCACACTATGTAAGCGTGTAAGTAGCCAGGGAGTAACTGATGAAATAATAAACAAATTTATTTTAACAAATGGGAATTTTATTCACTTTAATAGTGCCTAAAAGCATTTTTTAAAAGAAACAGGTTTAAAATTATAAGCAGAAAGCACCCTCTAAATATCAAAGTTACAATTTATTCACAGGCAGAAAGTAATAAGTTTTGACTGTATGAGCTTTTGGGCAGAGTACCTCGCCGCTCCCTTTTCACGCGACTGTAGTTACGACCGCTAACAACAGCCTCTGAAAGACTGCACTGGTGCAAACCTGCAACACACCAGATAACTTTAAACTAAGAGTTTTAACAATTTACACAAGCACGCAAACTATGCACCACCACCCCTCCCCGTAGGAGGGATGGAAATGGTACAAAACACTAACAATTAAAATATTAACCTTGCCACCGAAGGTGCAACTTGATTTTAACTTCTAAGAAAAGTTTACAGTGAAAGGGTATATACTAAAATGATCATTTAAATAAAAGCCCATGAAATGCAATCATATATGAAATTCTACAAGGTTGGCCAAACAATAGTTAAGATGCTCTACAGTGCACAGATACCGCATCTCAAGATCATACGCAATAGTATCGAAGTTTCCAAAGATCGAAACATATTT
Organism: Schistocerca cancellata; assembly: GCF_023864275.1. NCBI lineage: Eukaryota > Metazoa > Arthropoda > Insecta > Orthoptera > Acrididae > Schistocerca > Schistocerca cancellata. Next base: position 94,434,474 of record NC_064631.1, on the reverse strand, counting down.
CAGGTATTAGGCCGTTACACGCCGAGCAATAAATTCGTTAACACACCAAATCCGACAAACATGACAGAGGCAGCTACTAACTTACGGTAGATTGATAGGGAGATTACCGAACAACCCGAACCGCAGGTTGCTCTAACCCGCCCCTACTCCACAAGGGAAAAACGGACCACCCAATTTATAAAAAACCGCCTTCCCGCGGGTGGGCAAACGGAGAAGAATGGTGGGATGACCCCAAAGCAAAGCGGCTGGTGACCTCACCAAGAAAACAAGTAGAATTTAACAAGAGTAAATCAAACAAGATACCACCAATCACTTAACTTCTAATAAACTGCAATTTCTCGAGAAGACCTGTCGCAGCACAGGCAAATCGCCCTCTCGAACCGTCCGCTGCCAGCCGCTTCAACGGACGCAGGAAGGCGCGCCGATCTCCCGTCTCACGGCGTCGCAGCTCGCGCCGGCCAGACTGATGTCGTGGGTTGACTCCTGTTGCTCTCGTGTCGACCGCGAAGTCACTAACCCCTGTGCGGTTCTAGGCGCTTCAGTCTGGAACCGCGTGACCGCTACGGTCGCAGGTTCGAATCCTGCCTCGGGCATGGATGTGTGTGATGTCCTTAGGTTAGTTAGGTTTAAGTAGTTCTAAGTTCTAGGGGACTGATGACCACAGATGTTAAGTCCCATAGTACTCAGAGCCATTTGAACCACTAACCCCTCGCTATACGCCGCGGCCCACTGGACTCACGTGGCGACCTCACACTACGGACAAGTCATCTTGTGCCTCAGTGCGCGATCCACCAATCGATCGATCCAACCGCCAGTGAGCATTGCCTGAGCAAACTCGAGCAGAATGGCGGCCACTCGCTGAGTTCTCTCACTGGCAGAGTGGAAAGACTCTCATTTTGCCGGCTTTGGTTCAAATGGCTCTGAGCACTATGGGACTCAACTTCTGAGGTCATTAGTCCCCTAGAACTTAGAACTAGTTAAACCTAACTAACCTAAGGACATCACACACATCCATGCCCGAGGCAGGATTCGAACCTGCGACCGTAGCGGTCTCGCGGTTACAGACTGCAGCGCCTAGAACCGCACGACCACTGCGTCCGGCTTTAAAGGTTGATCCGAACGACAGACATACTAGCACTCTGAACGACAGACACTAACTGCCTGACAAATGCGCAGAAGAGACAGACTAGCAAGCTGGGGACGAGAGGCTGACCCAGACTGACCGACTGGCGAGCTCATAGCGCCCCTTAAATGGAGGTGAACAGGCAACCTTACCCCTTTCCCACCAGAGGGAGACACCAAAAGCTGCGATTGCCACAGCGGCGCCACCGCCAGAAATGGAGGGCGACTGCATCACACTACGCGCTGCGGTGCACTCTTCAAAACAGCAATTTTTACCACGGCTCAACGACTGTTACAGCATGTATCTAAAGGAAACCTGATTTGCATTCTCATAGCGGCGCTTATGCGACTGCCGCGAGATTTGAGTAGATATCTTCTTCGAGGTATAGAAACGAGCCTACCAAATTTTGTTTATGCCGCACTACTATTTCTTGCTGCTGCGACTTTATTTCCGTTAGTGTATTTCCACGCTAACACCATCGCAGTAAACCCAGCCCAAGCGCAGATGGCTAGAATCTCGCCACTCATCAGAGTTTCTTCCGCGACAGCGCACTTTAACGACCGCTGCAGACGTTGGGTCACCTGCTCCGGGATTGCGGATCTGATAAAAGAACTGTCCCATTCTTCTCTCATAATGGCTTATGCGCAAAGCGGAGGAAGTAATCGGAGAATAAGTGCTCTCCGATTCGAAGGCGGTGGCTGGTAAATGCGAGTGTAGCGTGTAGCGGATGGGCGCGCTATTCCCAGGCACGGAAGTGTGCGCGTGACTGCGCGGTAAGCCCACACGCCAATGGCGGAGCGCTCAGCGCCAAGACCGGCCAGGAAAGGGGGGGGGGGGTGTGAACGCGTTAGTTCCTACCGGCACAAGTACGCGCGGATACGAAAAGCGCTAAGCGCACCGCTTTCACAACTCGCATATCTGCAGAGGCGGATATTAAAATACTGCAAAGCACTTCACCCGCTCGATACGACGGACCTCTGGCTGTACGTTTGCTCCCGGTCGGAACTTTTTTGTGGAGTTGGACTTTGTACATTCACAGACAAATATGTGATAGCTTATGGTGATTCCTTCCCTACACATCCATACTTCTACATTACTATTATAAAGTAATTCTGGCTGTTACGCTTTCATGACCAGACCAATTTTGATAAAATTAGTCATGGAGACGGTTTGAACGCTGAGGAAGAGCATAGGCTACTTAAGAAAGTGTGCAGTACAACTTGTTTATTGATTTCAAGAATATAACGCGAAATTTGGGACAGTCATTACTCATTGAAAAACGTCTAAACTATATGACTTTTGAATTGTACCATATTTGTGAAAATGCTGTTATTGTTTGATATGCTCTACAGCATACAAGCAAACTAAATTTTAAGGTACAAAAGAATTACAGACATTGTCTGCAAGCGGGCATTGATTGAAATCAATGGGGAAAGTCGAAAATTTGTGCCAGACCGGACTTGGAAAAAAATGGCTCTGAGCACTATGGGACTTAACATCTATGGGCATCAGTCCCCTAGAACTTAGAACTACTTAAACCTAACTAACCTAGGGACAACACACAACACCCAGACATCACGAGGCAGAGAAAATCCCTGACCCCGCCGGGAATCGAACCCGGGAACCCGGGCGTGGGAAGCGAGAACGCTACCGCACGACCACGAGATGCGGGCTCCGGACTTGGAACCCGGGACTCCTTCGTACTAGGCAGATGAGCTGATCATCGAGCCATCCGGACACAGTGGTATTGCATCTGCACAGACTACCCTAGCAGACCCAAATTCTCATTTTATCCACACACTGCTAATGTAGTGCCCCATGGCCATTATCCTCATTAGTCGCGGCATTTCGCCGATTCCCGTAAGAGTTCAAGCCTGGTTTGCATCAGCACGTACGAGATCATCGGCCGTCTCACCTTAATTGTATACATATGTGGTGTCTGTTCTTTCGGGCATTAGAACTCTACAGTCTTAATGAATGAAGTGCTTTTTCCCCTTCAGAGAGGGAAAAGAGGATGTCATGCAATTTCAACGAAAGTTCTATCAAATAATTCGATTGGCCAGACGAAGAACCAGAAATCACTTCCAAGGTTTATGAACGCCACTACTGAAACTTTTGCAGAACACTGGAGGAGAGACCCTCCAACTTTTGAGCACTTCGCTGCTGGGCCCGAAATAAGACGCTTGAACTTCTACCGTAAGGTCGTTCAGTACGCTAGCACTGAGCACAAAGGTTACACCTGGAAGATGCCTACGGGCGTTCCACCTGAGTTCCACCGAAAGACGAGGCGTTATACTAAGAACTGTTATCTTAATCACGAGGGTGGCGGTACAGATATCCGTCAGGATATGCAGATTGTGCAGTGCTTTCTCTGAATCACTTACGGTGAATGCCGATCTGGTTCCTTTGATACAGCACGACCGATTTCCTTCTCCAACCCGTTCCTGCGCTCCGTCTCCGATGGCCTCCTCGCCATCTTTTAGTAATTACTGCAACCTTCATCCTTCTGAATCTGCTCAATGTATTCCTCCCCTTCCCCCCAGGCTTTGCTCCAGTACTAAATTGAGACTGTGTCCTGCCAACCGATCCCTTCTTCTAATCAGGTTATGCCACAAATTTCTGCTTTCCCCAATTATGCACAGTACCTCCTTACTAGTTACTGATCTTCAGCACTCTTCTGTAGCACTACATTTCAAAAGCCTCTAATTCTCTTCTTGTCTAAACTGTCTATCGTCCGTATTTCAACTCCACACACGGCTACACTCCAGACAAAGAACTTCAGAAAAGACTACCTAACATTTAAATTAATATTCGACTGTTAACAGTTAACAGAAACAAATTTTTTCCTTGCCGTTGCCAGACTACATTTTATATCCCCTCCACTTCGGCCAGCATTAGTTATTCTGCTGTCAAAATAGCAAAACACTTTAAATATTTTAGTGTCTCGTTACCTGGTTTAGCTTTTGTTGATGTTGACATATCATCCTTTCAAGATTCTGTCCATTCCGTTCGACTGCTCTGTCAAGTGTTTTTCCGTCTCTGAAAAACCTCACTGGAAAACGTCAAAGTTTATATATCTTTTCCCTCACCTTTAATCCCTACTCCAAATTTTTCTTTGGTATCGTTTACTGCTTGATGACTGTACACATTGAATAACATCACGAATAGACAACAACCCTATCCACTCCTTCTCAACCCATTGTTTCAAAACGTTCAAATGTGTGTGAGACGTTATGGGACTTCACTGCTAAGGTCATCAGTCCCTAAGCTTACACACTACTTAACCTAAATTATCCTAAGGACAATCACACAAACCCATGCCCGAGGGAGGACTCGAACCTCCGCCGGGATCAGTCGCACAGTCCATGACTGCCCCACTGTTTCCTTTTCATGCCACCCGACTCTTGTAACTGCCGTCCGGTTTCCGTACAGGTCGTAAATAGCCTTTCATTCCCTGTATTTCACTCCTGCATTTTACCCCTGCTATCTTCAGAATGGCCCAGACTACATTCATCTTATATTTGAAAATGAGAGTACTTAGCGACGTCCAACAAGCTTTAAACACGATTTAAAACGGTGTTGGATTTTTTTTGTCGCTCCCACCCTTCACAAGATAATGAAAGGGAAAAAAGTTTATCGATTACTACATTTTCGCTATTGAGGCAGTAAAACTTAAACGTCAGGCATGACGTTTAAGTTCATTCAGTTTGTCTCTAATGTCCTAGAAAGCGTCTAGAGACTCAATGAGAATACAGTTGTATTCCTTTTTTTTTTTGCTATAGTCCGTACTAGGCAAGTGGAATCGAGATAGGTACGGCTCGCAACAGATATATTTTGTGGAAATAAGACATTTTATATACATTCTATGTATATGTATGCAAATGGCACACACAATGCTTTTATTTGTTTATGATTGGATTGCAAATAGCGGATTCAAGTGAAAATTATTTTGTAGTTAAAATGTCGTTGTTCATCAGAGGACTGGTTTGATTCAGCTCTCCATGAAAATCTATCCTGTGTGAGCTTTTACATCCACTCGAATCTCCTTACCATAGAATAGGTTTCCCTCTACAATTTTTACGACCATCCCCGTCGCCCTACATTTTCCTCCATAATCAAAGTGACTATTCCTTCATGCCTCACAAGGTTTCCTATGAACCGATGCCTTCCTTTAGTAAAGCCTTCGCCAAATCTATTAAGTGCCTCTTCATTAGTTCAGCGACCTATACACTAAAGTACCACGTTTGAAAAGTTTCCGGACTCACATATTCTATACTACGCATCATCTACGTTTCACATCCATATAAAGGTATACCGGAGATAAACAGGGGAGAGTTTGGCAAAGTGGCGATGGCGGGGGAAGTGGCCATTGGGGTCCTGGAGGCTACAAGGTGCTGGCATGGCGCGGGAATTGCTCTTATGTTATTCTCCCTGGAGAGGACAATTTCCACGAGAAGCCTAACCTGTCTACTGTGCCACTCGTCGGAGCTATTATAATTTATGTGGGTCTCAGTTTTCCTGGTGTAAAGTAAGTGGTCAGTTTGCGTATTTATTGTGGAGGGGGAATGTGGCCTACGTCTTTTCAGTGAAACTGTATTAAGAGTGCCATATTTTGACTCCATAACCCTACTTTAGTTACTGAAAATTCGGTCATGGTATTAGAGCAGTGGTTCCCAACCTTTTGGACACGATTACCCCTGAGTGCAGTCTCCCCCTCCCCCACTCTTCTCCAACGTCTACAGCATTTGAAGCTAGCTAAACTTTGGATGAAAAAGAATCTTCTTTGAGGACTTATTTTTAAAATGACGAAAGATATATGATATTTAGTTTTTCTACGTGTATTATTAGACAACGACCTAATGATTCAGTGCGATAACTGATACTACCTTATTTCTAACGACTTTTTTTTACCGAACGATGAAGAAATTCTAAGTGCATCGCAAGTCCCACCTATAGCTCCGCGGAAAAGAAAGCTGACTGTCGACACTGAGGGTAGACATTTGTTACAAAACGTATATCTAGTGCACCAGACCTCTCCCTAACGACATTTCCTTCACCCACACTCTGAAACCTCATTTGAAATCTACCAAGTGAAATTGAATACATTGTACTTACCGCTCATGGATCAGTTGATCGCTGGATTGCTAAATTAGTAGAAATCTGAATGCTTCAGAATGCCAATGTTTTGTCTCTGACCACTCTCACTATTAATTTAATAATAATAATAATAATAATAAACCCCGTGGAGGCCCGGGAAAAGAATAGGCCTCCGGTATGTTCTGCCAGTCGTGAAAGGCGACGAAAAGAACAAACCACTAATAGGGCTAAGCCCCCTTTTAGTGTGATTAGTTGGTTCAGGACAGAACTAATGAAGCCTCAGATAAGCGCTGTCATGGTCTGGGACGACGCTTGAACCCTATGCCCGTCCACAATGGTAACGACACTGCTAGCCACACGGAAAATGATTTAAATCCAAATGGAGGTGTTTTGCAGGATATGCTTCCTGCAACCACTCTAGAAGGAAAACAAAGACAGAGGATGAGACGGTCATATGAAGTTAACCGACACCTCATGTTCTATTATTACCAAGCAACAAACGTAGGAACCAACACAACTGGATACAGATCACAAGTATACACAACATTTATTACCAGATACCCAGAATTAAAAATTTTAACAGCACAACGACTAGCTGATCAGATCCGTGTAATAATCAAAAATAACAGGATACCCCAGTCAGAATTAGTAAACATCAAACAACAAGTACAACAAATACTGGAACAAAATAATGTCCAATCAGAAGAAGAAGAAACTACAGTAATGGACTCAAACATCCCAGAGCAAACAAACAAAGAACACCACGCATCAATTAAACAATCAGAGGAAAACGAAATCTTAAGACAGCCACCAGAACAAGCACAAATAAAACACTAAGTGACACACAGATATAGAAGAAAAATTTCAGCTAACATATATAGAATACAAAGACACAAATACAGACATTAGACCATTCTTGCACAGACCGCCAAATAACCCACAAGTCGAAACAACAATAACAACTATCAACACAATCATACACAACAAATTAAATGAAAATACAACTCTGGAAGAGTTACAACTACTGGTTTATATAGGAGCACACACTACACTAAATATACACACTAGGCAGATATCAGAACCAACCAACACACAGAAGAAACCCACAAAACCAGCATGGCAACACAGGCTACAGATGAGAATAGAATAACTGAGAAAAGACATCGGACGGCTAACACAATTTATAAGAAATGAAATATCAGACAAAAAACGAAAAAGGTTAGGTAAAATCTCACAACAAGAAGCGACAGAGCAATTAGATGAAAAGAAGCAGAAATTACAAGCACTGGCCAAACGACTTAGAAAATACAAAAAAAGTGAAAATAGAAGGAAACATAACCAAACATTCAACACAAACAAAAGAAATTTTATCAGACAATAGATAACACACACATTAAAATAGACAGTTCACCAAACATAACAGACATGGAACACTTCTGGAGCAACATGTGGTCAAACCCGGTACAACATAACAGGCAAGCATGGTGGATACAAGCAGAAACAGACACATACAAGATGATACCACAAGTGCCTGAAGTGATAATTTTGCAACATGAAGTCACCCGAGCAATTAATTCTACGCACAATTGGAAAGCCCCTGGAAAAGATAAAATAGCAAATTTCGGGCTAAAGAAGTTCACCTCAACACATTCACATCTAACTAAATTATTTAACAGTTACATTGCAGACCCATACACATTCCCTGATACACTCCCACATGGAATAACTTATCTGAAACCTAAAGATCAAGCAGACACAGCAAACCCAGCTAAATATCGCCCTATAACATGCCTACCAACAATATACAAAATATTAACTTCAGTCATTACACAGAAATTAATGACACATACAACACAGAACAAAATTATCAATGAAGAACAAAAAGGCTGTTGCAAAGGAGCACGAGGATGTAAAGAGCAACTGATAATAGATGCAGAGGTGACATATCAAGCTAAAACTAAACAAAGGTAGCTACACTACGCTTACATTGATTACCGAAAAGCTTTCGATAGTGTACCCCACTCATGGTTACTACAAATATTGGAAATATACAAAGTAGATCCTAAATTGATACAGTTCCTAAACATAGTAATGAAAAATTGGAAAACCACACTTAATATCCAAACAAATTCAAATAATATCACATCACTGCCAATACAGATTAAGCGTGGAATATACCAAGGAGACTCATTAAGTCCTTTCTGGTTCTGCCTTGCTCTGAACCCACTATCCAACATGCTAAATAATACAAATTATGGATACAATATTACTGGAACATACCAACACAAAATCACACATTTGCTATACATGGATGATATGAAACTACTGGCAGCAACCAATCAACAACTCAGCCAATTACTAAAGAAAACAGAAGTATTCAGCAATGATATAAATATGGCTTTTGGAACAGACAAATGTACCAAAAATAGCATAGTCAAGGTGGTGGTGGTGGTGGTTAGTGTTTAACGTCCCGTCGACAACGAGGTCATTAGAGACGGAGCGCAAGCTCGGGTTAGGGAAGGATTGGGAAGGAAATCGGCCGTGCCCTTTCAAAGGAGCCATCCCGGCATTTGCCTGAAACGATTTAGGGAAATCACGGAAAACCTCAATCAGGATGGCCGGAGACGGGATTGAACCATGCGAGTCCAGTGTGCTAACCACTGCGCCACCTCGCTCGGTCATAGTCAAGGGAAAACACACTAAATAAGAAGATTACATATTGGATAACTACAGCGACTGCATAGAAGCGATGGGAAAAGCAGATGCCTATAAATATCTAGGATACAGACAAAAATTTGAATAGATAATACAAATATTAAAGAATAACTAAAAGAAAAATACAGACAAAGACTAACAAAAACACGGAAAACAGAATTGACAGCAAGAATCAAGACAAAAGCTATAAATACCTATGCTATACCAATATTGACCTACTCATTTGGAGTAGTGAAATGGAGTAACACAGACCTAGAAGCACTCAATACACTTACACGATCACAATGCCACAAATATAGAATAAATCACATACATTCAGCAACAGAAAGATTCACATTAAGCAGAAAGGAAGGAGGAAGGGGATTTATCGAATTAAAAATCAACATTATGGACAGGTAGACAATTTAAGAAAATTCTTTCTAGAACGAGCAGAAACTAGCAAAATACACAAAGCAATCACTCATATAAATACATCGGCTACACCATTGCAATTTCATAACCACTTCTACAACCCTTAAGATCACATAATATCAACAGATATGAAGAAAGTAAATTGGAAAAAGAAAACACTACATGGCAAGCACCCGTATCATCTAACACAGCCACACATCGATCAAGACGCATCCAACACATGGCTAAGAAAAGGAAATATATACAGTGAGACGGAAGGATTCATGATTGCAATACAGGATACAAACAGTAGATCACATCACAAGCGGATGTACAATACTAGCAAATACAGAATACCCCAGAAGACATGAAAATGTAGCAAAAATAATACATCAACAATTTGCCATACAACATAAACTAATAAAACAACACGTTCCCACATACAAGTATGCACCACAAAATGTACTGGAGAATGATGAATACAAATTATACTGGAACAGAACCATTGTAACAGATAAAACAACATCACATAACAAACCTGACTTCATACTCATCAATAAAAAGAAGAAATTAACACAACTAATCGAAATATCCATACCCAATACAACAAATATACAGAAGAAAACAGGAGAAAAAATTGAAAAATACATCCAGCTGGCTGAGGAAGTCAAATACATGTGGCATCAGGATAAAGTTGACATCATACCAATTATACTATCAACTACAGGAGTCATACCACACAATATCCACCAGTACGTCAACGCAATACAGCTACATCCAAACGTATATATACAACTACAGAAATCTGTAATAATTGATACATGTTCAATTACCCGAAAGTTCAAAAATGGCTCTGAGCACTATGCGACTTAACTTCTGAGGTCATCAGTCGCCTAGAACTTTGAACTAATTAAACCTAACTAACCTAAGGACATCACACACATCCATGCCCGAGGCAGGATTCGAACCTGCGACCGTAGCGGTCACGCGGTTCCAGACTGAAGCGCCTTTAACCGCACGGCCACACCGGCCGGCCCCGAAAGTTCCTAAATGCAGTGTAACATATGCCGTACAGTTAAAAGGAAGTCACGCTTGATCAAGGTCCGCGTCACTTTCCATTTTTAACCAGACATAATGTCTGAGACAAGAAAGAAAAATAATAATAATATCTTGTGAGTCCTACAGCAGTGTAGTAGCCATTACATAATTACTGCTGCATTGTGCTGCCAATAAATTACTTTATCTGTTGCAAATTGAATACTGAAGCGATTTCTGGTCCATTGTGGGAACTACAGACATCATGGAGCAGGCATTTCGGTGAGATGTTTAAGCATATGTGATGAATATGCCCCAACTTTACTGTCATCGAGGCATGGCACAAAGTATGTTTGTAGTGGATGGACTACGCATGGGAGACGTTCATACATTCATTTCAGAAACCGTAACACCCACGACATTATGTTGCACAGTAATGATGATATTTGAAAAAATGTAATTATTGGTTACTTATGTAATTAATCTTACGAAAATGTGACAACATTGATGATCTTATAAAAAGAATGTAGGCTAGTAATCCTAAAAGAATGGGACCCTTTTGTTGTTATTACCCCTCAGAAAATTTAATTTTACCCTCAGGGGTAATTACCCTCAGGTTGAGAATCACTGTATTAGAGGGTATACAGCTTTCGTGTAAAAGCGTCAATGCGAATAAAGCGGCCATCTCGTCGGTGGCTTCTGGTCGGTTTTTGTAGGGGAAAGACGTGAAAGCAGCGGCCGAAAGACAGGCTCTGCGGCCATACTTACAGCAAGTCCTTATGACAGTGACGTAGGAGCTGCAATGAAGAAAGAGGAGAAAACTAAAGTAGAAAGAAGGGAAAACGGAAAACAGCCGAAGTCAAGAAAGGTAGTAAGAAGAAGAATTCGAAAGAAACCACCTCTAGAAGATCACTTTTTGACAACTGTGAAGAGAGAGAGAGTACATGTATGGCGAAGTAAAATGTCCAGATTAAAGACCAGAAGAGCAGTGGATTTACTGCCAGCTGTGGTCCGTCTGGACGGACGTACTTTGTACAGGGATTGAGGAACAGAGTTCGATATTTTTTATTTGTGAAAAGTGTAATTACAATTACGGTCAGCAATAAAATATATTTAATTCTTTGTTGAAACAGGTTTTATCTCTTATTTTCAGGTTTAAAGTGGCCACATGAGTTCCAAAAGAAATCCGTTGGAAATCATATACTCGATAAATAGTACAACTCTCAAGGCTGTCAATTCAACTAAGTACCTGGGTGTTAAAATTACGAACTACTTCACTTGGAAAGACCAAACGGGAAGGCGAGCCAAAGGTTGCGTTTCATTGGCAGGACACTTAGAAGATGCAACAAGTCCACTAAAGACACAGCTTATACTACACTCGTTCTTCCTCTGTTAGAATATTGCTGCGCGGTGTGCGATTCTTACCAGGTGGGATTGACGGAGGACATCGAAAGGGTGCAAAAAAGGGCAGCTCGTTTTGTATTATCACGTAATAGGGGAGAGATGATACGCGAGTTGGGATAGAAATCATTAAAGCAAAGACGTTTTTCGTCGCGGTGAGATCTGTTTACGAAATTTCAGTCACCAACTTTCCCTTCCGAATGCGAAAATATTTTGTTGATCCCAACCTACATAGGTAGGAATGATCATCAAAATAAAATAAGAGAAATCAGAACTCGAACAGAAAGGTTTAGGTGTTCGTTTTCCCCGCGCGCTGTTCGGGAGTGGAATGGTAGAGAGATAGTATGATTGTGGTTCGATGAACCCTCTGCCAAGCACTTAAATGTGAATTGCAGAGTAATCAAGTAGATGTAGATGTAGATGTTCATGTCGAACAAAGTGGCCATGAAAATTGGATTGCTTAAAGTATGTAATTTGATCCTAGGGTAATTAAACTATCCAATATTATATTTCAACAGTTTCAGATAATAATCACTCACTTCTATTCATCCGTCCGTTGCTATACAGCTTAAAAAATGTAAATACCTTAGCCTGGTCACTTTACCTAGTTTTCCCCCCAGTTTCAGGAAAGACTTCCTAATATTTGAACTTTTATTACACGATAATGATTTTATCTTTTTCCCCATATGGTTTTCTTGCCTTTGTTCTATATCCTCTCTACTTTGTCCATCTTGCTGCTCGGATAGCAAAACTCTTCTACTACAATTATGCTCACTTCCTTATCTAATTCGCTGAAGTAATTTTACTTAATTTTGTAATCAGCGTTAATTAACTCGCTAACGCGGGGCTATCAACAAAACCATCACCACCGCACGCAGTGAAGCAATGGAGGAACAGGGAGCAGAGAAAGCTGTTGGCTCTTGAGGCGTTTAGCAAAGCGGGGTCGGCAAATACGGTCGGCGGCGTGGTGCGGTTTGGAGCAGTGCGTTGTTTAATCTCGGGCTTAGTCAATCGCTGTTTGCCGACGTAGCCCCCAGGCTGTGGCCTCCTCGCATGCCTTTCCCCAGGGCTCCACTCCTGGCCCCACGCTAATTGTCTTTGCGGCAACACGGCACTTCGGAGCTGCGCAAACAGTGAGGCCGCCAGGGGAAGACGCTGCGACTCCCAAGGGTTTGGCGTGCGTATTATCGGAAACGTATTGACCTTCCCGGTTTGGGGTGAGAGTGGGGCGACGCGGTGGACGGGAAAAGAAACCCGGCGGCCAAGAAGCGAACCGGTGACGTGGCCTCAGACGCCGCGCCTTTGTGCGGCCGCTGTATTATGTAAGGCAGAGGCAGGCGGCCCGCCGCGGAGAAGAAGAAGAAGAGGCGGGTCACTAACGTAACGCCCTAATTACTCGCACCTGCTGAATGAATAATGCGCGCCCGGTACAGATTTCTGGAACAAGAGCGATTACACCACCCCAGGGCACTAACCGGCAAACAGAAGACCCCCACCTACCCCCACTCCAAATTTCACCTTCATCTCGTTCTCCTCGCCTTTGCCCCTGTGTAATCACGGTCTTCATCCTCGGTCTTACTGCCCGTTCGTATTCACGCTTTCTCGACCACAATTATCCATCATTATGACCTTTCCATACGTTCAGGCAGCCCACATCCGCCACGGAAGCTCCAACTCAATCACCGAGGAGTGTCTCGACTTTAAGGTGTTCTTTTTGTTGCTGATGATTCAGTCAGATGCGACAAAAGACTTGAAAGATAAAGTAAACAAAAAGGACAGTATCTCGAAGAGAGGGTGAAAGATGAACATAAACAAAAGTGGAAACCAAATTTTTCACAATCATTGAAAATGCGTCGAAATATCTCAGCAAAGTACACTACTGTCCATTAAAATTGCTACACCAAGAAGAAATGCAGATGATAAACGGGTATTCATTGGACAAATATATTACACTAGAACTGACATCTCATTACATTTTCACGCAATTTGGGTGCATAGATCCTGAGAAATCAGTACACACAACCACCACCTCTGGCCGTAATAACGGCCTTCATACGCCTGGGCATTGTGTCAAGCAGAGCTTGGATGGCGTGTGCAGCTTCAACACGATACCACAGTTCATCAAGAGTAGTGACTGAGATATTGTGACGATCCAGTTGCTCGGACACCATTGACTAGACGTTTTCAGCTGGTGAGAGTTCTGGAGAATGTGCTGGCCAGGGCTGCAGTCGAACATTTTCTGTATCCAGAAACGCCCGTAGAGAACCTGCAACATGCTGTCGTGCATTATCCTGCTGAAATATATGGTTTCGCAGGGATCGAATGAAGGGTAGAGCCACGGGTCGTAACGTACTGTGTTCAGAGTGTCGTCAATGCGAACAAGAGGTGACCGACACGTGTAACCAATGGTACCCCATACCATCACGCCGGGTGATACACCAGTATGGCGATGACGAATACACGCTTCCAGTGTGCCTTCACCACGATGTCGCCAAACACTGATGCGACCATCAAGATGCTGTAAACAGAACCTGGATTCATCCGAAAAAATGACGTTTTGTCATTCGTGCACCCAGGTTCGTCGTTGAGTACACCATCGCAGGCGCTCCTTTCTGTGATGCAGCGCCAAGGGTAACCGCAGCCATGGTCTCCGAGCTGATACTCCATGCTGCTGCAGACGTCGTCGAACTGTTCGTACAGATGGTTGTTGTCTTGCAAACGTCCCCATCTTTTGACTCAGGGATCGAGACGCGGCTGCACGATCCGTTACAGCCATGCGCATAAGATGCCTGTCATCTCGACTGCTAGTGATACGAGGCCGTTGGGATTCGTTGGATCTCGACCAACGCGAGCAGCAATGTCGCGATACGATAAACCGCAATCGCGATAGGCTACACCCAACCTTTATCAAAGTCCGGAACGTGATGGTACGCATTTCTCCTCCTTACACGAGGCATCACAGCAACGTTTCACCAAGCAACGCCAGGTCACCTGCTGTTTGTGTATGAGAAATCGGTTGGAAACTTTGCTCATATCAGCACGTTGTAGGTGTCGCCACCGGCGCCAACCTTGTGTGAATGCTCTGAAAAGCTAATCATTTGCATATCGCAGCATCTTCTTCCTGTCGATTAAATTTCGCGTCTGTAGCACGTCTTCTTCGTGGTGCAGAAATTTTAGTGGCCAGTAGTGTAGTTGGCAAAATGGAGATGATTAAAAAAATTAAATATACACTCCTGGAAATTGAAATAAGAACACCGTGAATTCATTGTCCCAGGAAGGGGAAACTTTATTGACACATTCCTGGGGTCAGATACATCACATGATCACACTGACAGAACCACAGGCACATAGACACAGGCAACAGAGCATGCACAATGTCGGCACTAGTACAGTGTATATCCACCTTTCGCAGCAATGCAGGCTGCTATTCTCCCATGGAGACGATCGTAGAGATGCTGGATGTAGTCCTGTGGAACGGCTTGCCATGCCATTTCCACCTGGCGCCTCAGTTGGACCAGCGTTCGTGCTGGACGTGCAGACCGCGTGAGACGACGCTTCATCCAGTCCCAAACATGCTCAATGGGGGACAGATCCGGAGATCTTGCTGGCCAGGGTAGTTGACTTACACCTTCTAGAGCACGTTGGGTGGCACGGGATACAGGCGGACGTGCATTGTCCTGTTGGAACAGCAAGTTCCCTTGCCGGTCTAGGAATGGTAGAACGATGGGTTCGATGACGGTTTGGATATACCGTGCACTATTCAGTGTCCCCTCGACGATCACCAGTGGTGTACGGCCAGTGTAGGAGATCGCTCCCCACACCATGATGCCGGGTGTTGGCCCTGTGTGCCTCGGTCGTATGCAGTCCTGATTGTGGCGCTCACCTGCACGGCGCCAAACACGCATACGACCATCATTGGCACCAAGGCAGAAGCGACTCTCATCGCTGAAGACGACACGTCTCCATTCGTCCCTCCATTCACGTCTGTCGCGACACCACTGGAGGCGGGCTGCACGATGTTGGGGCGTGAGCGGAAGACGGCCTAACGGTGTGCGGGACCGTAGTCCAGCTTCATGGAGACGGTTCCGAATGGTCCTCGCCGATACCCCAGGAGCAACAGTGTCCCTAATTTGCTGGGAAGTGGCGGTGCGGTCCCCTACGGCACTGCGTAGGATCCTACGGTCTTGGCGTGCATCCGTGCGTCGCTGCGGTCCGGTCCCAGGTCGACGGGCACGTGCACCTTCCGCCGACCACTGGCGACAACATCGATGTACTGTGGAGACCTCACGCCCCACGTGTTGAGCAATTCGGCGGTACGTCCACCCGGCCTCCCGCATGCCCACTATACTCCCTCGCTCAAAGTCCGTCAACTGCACATACGGTTCACGTCCACGCTGTCGCGGCATGCTACCAGTGTTAAAGACTGCGATGGAGCTCCGTATGCCACGGCAAACTGGCTGACACTGACGGCGGCGGTGCACAAATGCTGCGCAGCTAGCGCCATTCGACGGCCAACACCGCGGTTCCTGGTGTGTCCGCTGTGCCGTGCGTGTGATTATTGCTTGTACAGCCCTCTCACAGTGTCCGGAGCAAGTATGACACACCGGTGTCAATGTGTTCTTTTTTCCATTTCCAGGAGTGTATATATGGGAGGTTATCCAAGAACATGGTTTGGAAAAAATTTCTATAGACGAAATGAATAAAATGGGAATGGCAAGTGGTATAACCAAAGAAGTCTACCCTAAGAAATACCTGTATAGCAATGCAAACATTAGGCATAACAGTACACTAGATTTACGGAAAACGCTGAACACAGTGCCCCACTGTAGACTGTTAAAGAAGGTACGAGCATATGGAATAGGTTCCAAGGCGTGTGAGTAGTTCGTAGGCGAGCGTTCATCAGAGACAAGAGTTTAGTTAAGAATGCCATAGGGAAGTGCGATAGACTCACTCTTATTCTCTGTTATATACAAATGATGTGACGAAACGGGTGAGCAGCGACCTGCGGCTGTTTGCTGATGACGCTGTGGTGCACAGGATTGAATCATCGGTGAGTTACTGAAGCGGGATACAAGATGAATTTGACTTTCCAGTTGGTGTGACGGGCATCTTGGTCTAAATGCAGAAAAATATAAGTTAGTGCAGATGGAAACAAACCCGTAGTGCAGTGTGACACTTGACGCAGTAACATCGGTTAAATATGTGGGCACAACATTGCAAAGTGGTATAAAATGGGACGAGCACGTAAGGACGGTAGAAAGGAAGACGAATGGTCAAACTTAGGTTTGAAGAAATAAACCTCGGGTGAACACCCTGGTATGAGTGTGCATAGGACACAATATTTCGGCAGTCGACCACGTTGCCATCATCAGGTGCGCTGATGATGGCAACGTGGCCGATTGCCGAAATATTGTGTCCTATGCACACTTATATCAGACTGTTCACCCGAGATTTATTTCGTCATAAAATATGCCTGGAGAAATTGAAGAATCACAAACTTAGGTTCATTGCAAGAATTTTAGGAAAGTGTGGTTCATCTGCAAGTATGCGTATGGAACACTAGTGTCACCTATTCTATATGTACGGATCGATTGTTTGGGATCCACATCAGATCCGATTAAACCAAGATATCGATGCGATTCAGAAGCGAGCTGCTAGATTTGTGCAGTATGCGAGTACTACGGATATGTTTCGTGAACTCAAGTGGGAATACCTGGAGGCAAGGCGTCGTTCTTTCCGCGGAACCTTAGAGAGGAAATTTAGAGAGTCGGCTTTTGAAGCTAACTACAGAACGATTCTACTGCACATTTCGTTTAAGGAGAACCAAGATATGATAAGAGATATGAAGACGCACGGAGGCATATAGACAGTCGTTGTTGCCTCCCTCTATCTGCCAGTAGAGCAGGAACGGAAGTGACTAGCAGTGGTACAAATTATCCTCCGCCACGCATCATATGGTGGCTTGCGGAGTATGTATGTAGATGGCGATAGAACAGCTTCGTCGGCGACGGGAAATTTACTCTTGATCCCACTTCCTGCTTCACTGTTGAACACCATGCTATGAGATAAATAATGTGAGTAGTTATATCCTTTTGCGTAATTAACCATAGCACATAGTGCACAAATAGTTGGACGCAGGAATTAAGTACCACTATCTGCTCTGGAGGAGCGTTAGGCATAAACGCGAGTAACTCTCCACCAGGAACGAAGCGGGTATTGTTGATCGTGCGAGCATAGCCCATTTTCGAGTGCAGACCTTTATTTGAGTGTTGCAGTTTTTTTTCTGATAGCGCTGTGTTGTATATCGCGCTTCGCGTTTTTAGAATAATAGCGGCCTGGCGCAGCACGCTATGCTAATGAAGGGCCTTCTATACGTATCCGAGCTCAGCACAAGCAAATGAATATTTATGAGCGCAACATAATACTGTACGTCCATGCTCATTATTCAAACCGGCGGCTGCCAACATTTCGTGTCAGGTCACCCGCTCCCCTTGCGGTACGGCCGAGGGTCAGCTAGGACGGGTGCTCCAATGTCTTACTGCTCCGAAAACAGCACACGCTTCCGATGTGCTCCATTGGCGAGCAAAGTACTGAGTGGTTACAAGTTACCAGACGACTTCGTAAATATGATACAATTTTTTCGCGGCAGCTACGATGTTTAAAGTTTTCTCGGTGTCAGACCGCCTAAAATCTAAGGTACGAGGTAATCCCAACAGTAAAGTCTCCTGTTTTTCTTAAGTACATAGACATGTTTATTTCTACAATGGTTTACATCAGTTTGCCCGCATCTCGTGGTCGTGCGGTAGCGTTCTCGCTTCCCACGCCCGGGTTCCCGGGTTCGATTCCCGGCGGGGTCAGGGATTTTCTCTGCCTCGTGATGGCTGGGTGTTGTGTGCTGTCCTTAGGTTAGTTAGGTTTAAGTAGTTCTAAGTTCTAGGGGACTGATGACCATAGATGTTAAGTCCCATAGTGCTCAGAGCCATTTGAACCATTTTACATCAATTTACAGCTTGAACATTTAGCTATTTTTCGACATAATCACCATTTCTGTCGATGCATTTTTGTAGACGCTGTGGCAGTTTTTGTATGCCCATGTCATACCAGCTCGCCACCATGCTGTTCAGAAAGTTATGAACCTCTTCTTTCACCTCGTCGTCGGAGCTGAATCGCTTTCCGGCCAAATATTCTTTTAACCTAGGGAACAGGTGATAGTCACTGGGCGCCAAGTCAGGACTATAGGGTGGTTTGGTGGGTGATTATGTTCCACTGAAACTGTTGCAGGACAGCAATGTGTGGGCAAGCGTTGTCATGGAGAATGCGTACGCCCTTGCTCAACATTCCTCTTCTCCGGTTCTGAATTGCCCGTTTTAGATTCTCCACAGTCTCACAGTACCTCGGCGTTAATTGTGGACCCAGTAGGCATAAAGTCGACCAACGATACCCCTTTCCG
Source organism: Schistocerca cancellata (assembly GCF_023864275.1). NCBI lineage: Eukaryota > Metazoa > Arthropoda > Insecta > Orthoptera > Acrididae > Schistocerca > Schistocerca cancellata. Next base: position 94,415,263 of record NC_064631.1, on the reverse strand, counting down.
ATCCCAAAAAACGGTTGTCGTGACTTTTCCGACAGACTGTGTTTATTTGAAAGTCTCTACACCACTTACTAACATTTTTGACATCCATGCACGACTCGCCATACACTTCCGTCAATTGGCGATGGATTTCAATCGGCGCAGTGCCCTTTGCTTTCAAAAACCGAATAACTGCGCGCAATTGGCACTTGGCGGTATCATCCAAAGGGAGCTCCATTCTCAACGGCTGCCAAGCCAAGACAGCGCCACAGCGCGGCGTGCGCACGTTTACACACAGCGCATGAAGCACTCTTCATAACAGTGTGATCAACTACCACATAGAGTTCTGTACTCACAAAAAAGTAGGAGATCATACTTTTGGGATTACCCTCGTAAAACTCTCTGTGCTTTTGAAAGCAGTTACCATCTCATTCGTGACACCGAGTGAGAGGCCGCAGTGCCTAGCTCACTGGACTCGCATTCGGGATGACGGCGGCTCAGTACCGCGTCCGGCCGTCCAGAATTAGGTTTTCCGTGATTTCACTAAATCTCTCCAGGCAAATGCCGAGATGGTTCCTGTGGAAGGGCACGGCCGATTTCCTTCTCTATCCTAGAAAGAACCCGAGCTTCTGCTCTGTCTCTAATGACCTCGATTTCGACGGGGCGTTAAACTCAAATCTTCCTCCCTTCTTCCTTCTTACTCGTCAGGAAACGAATGTCTGCCGGGAGCAAAATCTTTCTCCTTTACAATCGATGTAACACCAACGCGTGTCATTCATAAATTTCAGCTATTTATAAACAACGCTTTGCCTGTATTTCTTGTTATTATTTATCTTGTACTAGCTGACAGACCTGTCGCTGCCAGGGTATTCATGTAGCCAATTTTCTATTAGAAACGGAAACGAAAAATGAATTGTGTTTGTAGTATAATATCGAAAAAACATCATTTCCATGTATTCGCGACAACAACTTTGACGCTATGGAACGGTCGTACAGAGAAATACGCGTCATGTACAGATGTGTAACTACAGTTTCCTGCGTAGTTCCTCAATGCTGGAGGCAGCTGCTTCATTTGTCTACAGCGCGATTTTGTAAACGTCTCTGCAGCAACGCTTCTTCATAGATTTATTGACAGCTTTTGTTTTCGCCTATAGCTGTTTGCGCTTCGCAGTTGAAAGCTGGCAGATACACTGCCAGGTGCTAGGATTTCCCTGCGTTGACTCGGTTATAGGAGCGTCTTAGCAGTAAAGAATAAATGTATTAAACCACTATGTGTGCTGCGGCATTTTTTCATGTATCTCAGTGTTTATGATGTCATTTCTCTTCAACTACGTATCATACATTAATACACTCCTGGAAATTGAAATAAGAACACCGTGAATTCATTGTCCCAGGAAGGGGAAACTTTATTGACACATTCCTGGGGTCAGATACATCACATGATCACACTGACAGAACCACAGGCACATAGACACAGGCAACAGAGCATGCACAATGTCGGCACTAGTACAGTGTATATCCACCTTTCGCAGCAATGCAGGCTGCTATTCTCCCATGGAAACGATCGTAGAGATGCTGGATGTAGTCCTGTGGAACGGCTTGCCATGCCATTTCCACCTGGCGCCTCAGTTGGACCAGCGTTCGTGCTGGACGTGCAGACCGCGTGAGACGACGCTTCATCCAGACCCAAACATGCTCAATGGGGGACAGATCCGGAGATCTTGCTGGCCAGGGTAGTTGACTTACACCTTCTAGAGCACGTTGGGTGGCACGGGATACATGCGGACGTGCATTGTCCTGTTGGAACAGCAAGTTCCCTTGCCGGTCTAGGAATGGTAGAACGATGGGTTCGATGACGGTTTGGATGTACCGTGCACTAAGCAGTGTCCCTTCGACGATCACCAGTGGTGTACGGCCAGTGTAGGAGATCGCTCCCCACACCATGATGCCGGGTGTTGGCCCTGTGTGCCTCGGTCGTATGCAGTCCTGATTGTGGCGCTCACCTGCACGGCGCCAAACACGCATACGACAACCATTGGCACCAAGGCAGAAGCGACTCTCATCGCTGAAGACGACACGTCTCCATTCGTCCCTCCATTCACGCCTGTCGCGACACCACTGGAGGCGGGCTGCACGATGTTGGGGCGTGAGCGGAAGACGGCCTAACGGTGTGCGGGACCGTAGCCCAGCTTCATGGAGACGGTTGCGAATGGTCCTCGCCGATACCCCAGGAGCAACAGTGTCCCTAATTTGCTGGGAAGTGGCGGTGCGGTCCCCTACGGCACTGCGTAGGATCCTACGGTCTTGGCGTGCATCCGTGCGTCGCTGCGGTCCAGTCCCAGGTCGACGGGCACGTGCACCTTCCGCCCACCACTGGCGACAACATCGATGTACTGTGGAGACCTCACGCCCCACGTGTTGAGCAATTCGGCGGTACGTCCACCCGGCCTCCCGCATGCCCACTACACGCCCTCGCTCAAAGTCCGTCAACTGCACATACGGTTCACGTCCACGCTGTCGCGGCATGCTACCAGTGTTAAAGACTGCGATGGAGCTCCGTATGCCACGGCAAACTGGGACACTGACGGCGGCGGTGCACAAATGCTGCGCAGCTAGCGCCATTCGACGGCCAACACCGCGGTTCCTGGTGTGTCCGCTGTGCCGTGCGTGTGATCATTGCTTGTACAGCCCTCTCGCAGTGTCCGGAGCAAGTATGGTGGGTCTGACACACCAGTGTCAATGTGTTCTTTTTTCCATTTCCAGGAGTGTATATTTGTGTAGGTACGTTTAGCGGCATATGCGAATAGAGATAGTAGTAAAGAAGTAATAAAAGGTCGTGGGCAATGTGGTCATTTTTTACACATATCTGTGTTTATGACGTAATATCTCCTGATGTTTGTGTCACGTGGATATTTTCTGCAAAATGTGTTGCGAATAGTGTTAATGGAAAAGGAGTAATAAATTCAAACGTCATACGTAATACGGCAGTTTTTCACGCATCTAATTGTTTCTGACGTCATACCTCCTGAACTATGGTAGATAGATGGTCCTTATCCTTACAGAAATTGTTACCTTACAGTAAGGTATATGTGTACTAAGTTTAGGTGAAATCGGTCCTGCATACAGTTTTGGTGTTATCCGTCAAGGGTAACCACGCCTACATTTATAATCACTACTGCGAAAATAGGAATTTCCGGCACTTGTCAGGTGGCAGTCGAAAGAGTGGAACAGAAATCCATAAGTTGCCACTCATATTAATTCTTCACGCGATGCAGCCGACTGAGGCAGTTTTTTCACGTGCTCGAGGTAATAACTAAAATGGTATTGGGAAACCGAAGTACTTCGCAGGAATGTCTGAAAAAGGCGCATCATATCGAACAGGACAGGACGGATGAAATATTTATTAGCCGGCTGCAGGTCGATCACGCAACACTCATATTTTTGTTGCCGTCAAACGTAGCCCCTGGACTGGATCAGGTTAATAAGGATTCCGGAAACGGTGTTTGATTTTCCGATAGTCGATTCGTTGTACGTTCACATTCGCAAGAGTTACATCTAAACCTGTGTTTGTACTCTGCATGAGACTGTACCGATGTGTAAGTGAGGGTACATATATAATTATCTCCCTCGCCATTGCGTACGTGAAGACAACTAAGAGACTAAACTTTTGAATAAAATACACTCTAAGACAAAATGAAGGCGCATCATGACGAAGTTATACGAATTTCATTCCGTGTACTCAATTCAACTGCAATAATGCCTCGCAGACAAGCGGATGAACCATACAGGGTGTGAATTTTAAGTTGACAAACCAGAATAACTCGAAAAATAATCTTCGCACGAAACAACGTGTAGAATCCATAGTTGATTATTTTCGAGGGCGACATTAGCCGGTGCTAAAATTAGACCGCCACCCCTGCCCCCGGGGGGTGGGGCGGGAGGCAACTTTAAAATTTCAAATGGAAACTCCCATTTTTTTTTTGCAGAATCAGATTCTGCATAAAAAAACTACGTACATTTTGTCTTAAACATTTGTTTTGATTCTTGGTAGTTGGCGTTGTAATTCAAGAAAATCCATGTTCTCATTTTTGGATGGAAAATGGTTATGGATAAATAAAAAATACTTATTTACTTCTTAAATTTTGATTCGCTAAAACTAAAACTCTCCCTCTCCCCACATATTTATTAGCCGGCTGCAGGTCGATCACGCAACACTCATATTTTTGTTGCCGCCAAACGTAGTCCCTGGACTGGATCAGGTTAATAAGGATTCCGGAAACGGTGCCCCCGGGGGGTGGGGCGGGAGGCAACTTTAAAATTTCAAATGAAAACTCCCTTTTTTTCAGAATCAGATTCTGCATAAAAAACTACGTACATTTTGTCTTAAACATTTGTTTTGATTCTTGGTAGTTGGCGTTGTAATTCAAGAAAATCCATGTTCTCATTTTTGGGTGGAATTCGCTAAAACTAAAACTCTCCCTCTCCCCACATATGGTGGGGTTTGAGAGAGAGGAATTAGAGTTTTACAAATGTTGACGCAAATACTGCATTAATTTTTTTCGTATATTCGGATAAGTTCCTGTTTTTTTGTGGTCATGAGGCCACACTACTTTTAATTATCAAACAAACAGTCTGACTAGCTAACTAACTAACCAAACATGATACTTACAAACGAGTAAACCCATTTATTATTTATTCGTAACCATTTTCCACACAAAAATGAGACCACGGATTTGCTTGAATTACAGAGCCAACTACCAAGAATCAAAACAAATGTTTAAGACAAAATTTACGTAGTTTTTTTATGTAGAATCCGATTCTGCAATAAAAAATGGGGGTTCCCATTCGAAATTTTAAAGTTTCCTCCCGCCCCATCCACAGGGGGCTGGGGTAGCGGGCTAATTTTAGCGCCGGCAGATTTTCCCCTCGAAAATATCAACTTTGGATTCTACACATTTTTTTCGTGTGAAGATTACTTCTCGAATTATTCTGGTTTGTCAACTTAAAATTTACACCGTGTATATGCAGTTTTACGCGAGGACGTGTAATTGAGCTCTAAGCAGTGTGTTGGAGTAATCGGCGAATCGTTCGACATTTGATCAGGAGCCACTATTCGACGACGTCGGCAGAAATGGGTGAACCATGCCCGAATATCGCGATAAGAAGGATATGGTTGATCTAGAGAGAAAAGAGAGTGTGAAGACCGAGCAATCGTCACAAAGTTACTCACAGGCCCGAATTCATCATTATCATCGATCCGTGGCGCAGCTGGTGCTTCAGTCATTACAAGGACCCAATAACAGGCAAGTCACAAAAAGAGGGCTGAACTCAAGCGTCCCATGCGCCGATTATCATTGAAAACAGCAACAAGGCCTTTTGGAGCAGTGTCGGGCATATTCGCTCCGGAATCACATTGGTTGGAGCAGAATTGTCTCCAGTGATGAGTCCCGTTCGAAATGAGCCCTGATGACTCGTGAAGACGTGTGTGGAGACACTCCGGACAGCGGTGGGGTGCCAGTCTCACTGCCGTCCTCCATTCTGGTCGACAATCAGGAGCGATGGTCTGGCGAGACATTTTTTTCACATAAGCACCCCTTTGGTTGTAATCCGCGGCATCTTTACAGCACAACAGTACATCGACGATATTCTGCTTCCCTCTTTGTTGCCCTTCAAAGCAAGACATCCCCACCTTACATTTCATCAAGATAATACCCGACCGCACAGGGTGAGAGTTTGTAATGCTAGTCATCGAGCTTGGCAAACCCTACCTTAGCCAGGAAGGTCACTACATTCCTTCCCAATTAAGAACGGTCGGAACATTAAGGGCAGGGCCCTCCAATCAACGCGGGATTTTGATAATCCGTCACGCCAGTTGGACAGAATTTGCCACGATATCTCTCAGAAGGAATGCAACAACTACTTGCCGAGTAAGTGCTTGCCTTACGGCCAGAGATGAACCAACTATTTATTGAGTTGCTCAATTTGCGAAGCTCTTTGTCTTAAAGAGGGCAACGGCCTTGCCGCAGTGGATACATCGGTTCCCGTAAGATCACCGAGGTTCAGCGCTGTCGGGCATGGCTGGCGCTTGGATGGGTGACCATCCAGGCCGTCATGCGCTATTGCCATTTTTCAGGGTGCACTCAGCCTCGTGATGCCAATTGAGAAGCTACTCAACCGAATAGTAGCGGCTACGGTCAAAGAAAACCTGGTTTTCGTAACATGTTGTGGTTGCCAACATGTTTATGGAGAGTTTTTAGGAGAGGGCATTGGAGACAGCCACATTTAAACCCACATGCTTCTTTAGATATGTGGATGACACCTTCGTGATCTGGCCACATGGGATGGACAGGCTCTATTTCTGCCAGAATCAGTAGGATCCTCCGTAAACACAATATCAAGTGTGTTTTCTGTCCATCCAACAAGATCGGGGGACTGCTGGGGAGTGTCAAAGACGACCTGGGGTTACGAAAACCATGGATTTACAATATACCTTGTCAATGTGGCATGTCCTACATTGGCCAGACGACAAGAACTGTGGAGATCAGGTGCAAAGAACATCAGAGGCACACTAGATTAAGACAGGTGACTAAGTCAGCCATTGCTGAACACTGTCTAGAACTAGATCATGCCATGAAGTATGAGGATACCCAGATTTTGGGACAGTGTTATAAGAGAATCGATAGAAATTAAAATGGCTGACGATCTTATGAACCGCGACACAGGGTACCAGCTAAGCAGAACCTGGGATCCGGCTCTGGAATTGTTAAAGGACCAACGGGGCCAGCTGCAACACCACACAAACAGAAGAACCAGAGACATGGAGATGGAAAACGAGCCCCTGACGGACTGGCAGGCGCACCAGACCGAAGATGGAACACCCAGAAGTGGGACTGGTGGGCGCGGACCGCAGAGGGAACATCCAGAGCCGCAGCGGACGAAAAACGGAGCGGCAACGCTCCAACAGGTCGTGGTGAGCGGGCGCGGACCGCAAGGGAAACACTTGGTACCCCAGACGGTAGATGAAATCCCCAGGAGCGGGTTTGGTGGGCGCGGACCGCAGAGGGAACACCTAGAACCGCAACGGACGGAAAACAGAGCAGTAACGCCCCAGCAGGTCGCAGGGAATGGGCGCGGACCATAGAGGAAGCGCCTGCAGCTGTTGGTGGAGGGGGAAGGCCATAGGCATAAATACTGGACCAGGTCCACTCGAGGAGCAGTCTCAGGTCGCACCTGATGAAGGTTACGAGCTACGTGACCTAAATATCGTGCAAGTACGACGCTGATATCCGGCAGAACACCCGACAACCCAAGATGTCAATGTCTGACTGGTTTTCTGAACGCTCCACCACCCTATTACAAGTCGATTGGGCTGCAAAATCATCCGACTTGAACCCAATATAAACTCTGCGGGACGTGTTCTAACAGTCGGTAAAATGGCGACATTAGAGTACCCATTAATATTAGTACAATTGCTCTATCAAATCATCAGTGCGTGACTTAACCAGGATGCGACGTACCTCGACAATTTTGTGGACTCACTTCCTAACAGAATCTAGGCGGTTATCGAGTCCAGGGGCGGAATTACGCGGTATTAAAAGAGATTTGCAATGGTTTCTCTAGGGCCTCTTTTTAGTACACTGAAACGTCTCTGTGAAGTTGTTTCATAAGACGCTTGTCGAATTCGGTAAAACTTTTCACTTTACTACCTAATTTTAGCGCAATTCATGAACTCTTCCAGAAAGACTGAGCACTCAAGTAAGGCCTATTGAATATTATATGTGTGTTTTAATGAGGAGTTTCGGTTTTGTTTTGTGGGAAACGCTGAGTTGGTCATCGTTTGCTGGGAGCAGACGATGTTGCTTCTCGTTCGAAGGAGAGCACAGGATGACCAACTTAGGTTTCCAATTCCTGAACAGAGAGGTTTACCATTCTTAGTCGAAGGCTGTTTTTGTGTGTGAGGTTGGTGACGGAGGGCTACCCCTCTGGTAGCTTCCGCTGCACGGGAGCTAGGTAATCTCGAAAGAGAAAGCGGCACTCTTCGATGAACGCTTGGTAAGTACGGATCGTAGCTCTTAAGGGGGGTTTCAGGTGATAGGAAGCAGGTTGAGTTAGGACTTCGTTATGTTAAACTGTTGAAATACTTAAGAACTTCAGCTTAACTGAAGCGTGTGAAGCGAGTTATTTTTCAGAATGTGCCATCATTATATTGCTTTAAATAGGCAGTTTTTGGGTGTTGAGTTAAAAGGTGCGGAAGTTACCTTGTTCATTTTGAACCTCGATGAAGTAGAATTCCAAACTGGAAATCTGGTCAAGAAAAGCTGGTTAGGATCACTTAAACCGTACGTGAGTTTCATACTGTGTCGAAGCGAGTATGATTTTTAATGATTTTTAATCTTGTATTTTGTGGAAGTTGCTTTTGTCTTTGTGTGTCGATTTTGTGCCACGTGTTTGGTAATCAATGACCCTTCTGGTCCACCATGGCACCGCTTTATTTTAACAGTTTGTTTGTTTAATGAGCTATAATTTCTGCAAGAATGCACCACGTGCTGTAGTTCGGCCGTCTACAAGCAGCAGACGCAGTCAGTATGTTGAATAATTATCGCGCAACCACGTGCATTGGTTAAACCTCTGTCCAGAATAGTGCATGCATAGAATCGTAATGCGAATCTCACTGAGATATTTATGATAGTATCATTGTCTTCCACCCCAGTTTACTGTGTTTCTTCTTGCTGTAGTTAAATTGTGCTCTGTTACATTCTCACGTAATTCTTAAGTATTTCTAGTCAGGCACCAGTTATGTGGAATTAGGATGTGCAACCAAATTCTTAGATACAATAAATAATCTACGTGAAAGATAAATTCTGTGGTGTTGATCTTACCCACTTACTCCGATTTCCAATCCTGAATTAATGAAGATGCTTCATGCACGACACGGAGTGCTATTTATCTGGCTACTTAAAGAAATTTGCATTCTTATAATTAAAATATTAAAGTAATTAAACTAATAATTTTCCAGGTCCGTTTTTTATCAATGGTTAGGAAGGGCTTGGGCTGGTGGTGACCCTGAATTTCTATCATTATTTGTGTGAGAGAAGCAGCTAGAAATGCGAGATAACGTATATGGCGAGATGAGAAACGTCGTAAAGATAGTTATACGTTACAACACTTCATGACAGGTTGACGTTTGTGTGTGCAATTTTAAATACGAGCAATGTACATGCGATATCTCACAATTCGTAATACTTTTATCTTTCAAACGACCCTCCACGAACTGTGTAGAAAGAATTGGAAAACACCCTCACAGCAAATAACCTTCTCATGAAATAAATGATGACTAACTGAAACCCTCAGATGCCGACAGGTGTTGTTGATATACCTCGATGTGGACAGCTGAAAATGTGTGCCCCGACCGGGACTCGAACCCGGGATCTCCTGCTTACATGGCAGACGCTCTATCCATCTGAGCCACCGAGGATACAGATGAATAGCGCGACTGCAGGGACTTATCCCTTGCACGCTTCCCGTGAGACTCACATTCCCAACTGTCCACAATTCTACATATGTAATGTACCTTATAGACATTTGCCCATACACTCATTACTCGCGCACGCTTTGGAGATTCCCGTAAGAGTTGGGCAACCTGTGCGCATTCGCACAGACGAAGGTCAATGGCTGGGTAGCCTTTAACTATATACACGATGACAGTAACTTGTTCTCGAAAGAACAGTTACTGTTGATGATTCCAGGGAAAAGCTGCGCGGTCATCAACAGTAACTGTTCTTTCGAGAACAAGTTACTGTCATCGTATAAATTTGCATACTTGTAATTAAACTATGAAAGTAATTAAACTAATAATTTTCCAGCTCCGTTTTTTTATAAATGGTTAGGAAGGGCTTGGGCTGGTGGTGACCCTGAATTACTGAATTTTTATCATTATTTGTTTGAGAGAAGCAGCTAGAAATGCGAGATAACGTATATGGCTCGATGAGAAACGTCGTAAAGATAGTAATACGTTACAACACTTCATGACAGGTTGACGTTTGTGTGTGCAATTTTAAATACGAGAAGTGTAGATGCGATATCTCACAATACTTAATATTTTTATCTTTCAAACGACCCTCCACGAACTCTGTAGAAAGAATTAGAAAACACCCTCACAGCAAATACGAGGTTTGTCCGGAAAATACGTATAAAAGTTGAATAATAACTTTATTTTACAATTATTCAGGTATTACAATATGGTCTCCTTCAAAGTACTCGCCCTGAGACGCGATACACTTCTGCCAACGCCGTTTCCACTGTTGATAACATTGCTGAATGTCTTCAGTTGTTGTTCAGTTGCCGTGTCGTTTCCGCCTTGATGGATTCCACATCTCCCAAGTGCCGCCGCCGAAGAGCCATTTTGCATTTCGGGAACATGAAGAAGTCACACGGGGCTAAATCGGGTGAATAAGGCGGGTGGTCTGTCACGGTGATTCAGCTTCGGGCCAAAAACTCGCGCACAACGAGCGACGTGTGAGCGGGTGCATTGTCGTGATGAAGGATCCACCTGCCCCCTTTTGTCAACTCCGGTCGAACTCGGGCCACACGAGCTCTGAGACGTGTCAGAACTTCAACGTAAAAATTTCCGTTCACTCTCTGGCCGGGAGGGACAAATTCCTTGTGAGCAAGCCCCTAGAATCAAATAAAACAATCAATATTGTCTTCGAATTGGACCTTGATTTTCGCGTCTTTTTTGTTCTCGGTTCTCCTGCTAGTTTCCATTCCTTGCTTTGAGATTTGAGCTCCACATCGAATTCGTAAAACGAGGACTCGTCTCCAGTGATGACTCGGTTGAGAAAGTCCCCTCGTTCCTCTGCTTCCAACCTATCCTCACAGCACTCAACTCTCTTTGCTTTCTGTTCTGGTGTCAAGAGCTTCGGTACGATTTTCGCACACAATTTCTTCATTTCAAGTTTTTGTGTCAGGATTTCGTGAACGATTGTTTTGGGGATTGACAGCTTGTCAGCAATCATTCTGACTGTCAATCTACGGTCTTTAAGAACACAAGCCTGAATTCGTTCAACATTTGCATCGGAACTCGGTGTCGACGGGCGTCCTGGGCGAGGGTCATCTTTCACTTCTTCTCGGCCATCCCGGAACCTTTTTAACATCTTGTTCAGAGTTGGTTCCTTTAGAGAATTGTCTCTGTAAACCTGTTTCAAACACTCAGAAATCTCACGGCCATTCTTGCCTAGCTTTGCAAGAAACCTGATGTTGACGCGCTGTTCCTCAATCAGAGAGAACTCCAAAAATGGCTCTGAGTACTATGCGACTTAACGTCTGAGGTCATCAGTCGCCTAGAACTTAGAACTAATTAAACCTAACTAACCTAAGGACATCACACACATCCATGCCCGTGGCAGGATTCGAACCTGCGACCGTAGCGGTCACGCGGTTCCAGACTGAAGCGCCTTTAACCGCACGGCCACAACGGCCGGCGAGAGAACTCCATGCCGACGACAGGTGAAAAAGGATAACTCTCAACAAGTTGCCACACACCCCCACCTTCACGCAGAGTGCTCTGACTCGAACTGAGCGTTGATGGGATTGATTACAGCAGTAGTCCCACCTGGCGGTGACTGCAACTTGCAACATAAAGACATTATTCAACTTTTATACGTATTTTCCGGACAAACCTCGTAACTTTCCCGATCGGTGTCCGGGTACTTGTGATCACAGAGTGTATCAAAAATCGTTCCGGCTGCAGCCCTTTCCGCATGATTTCCGTCCGCTGCCTGCTGAATAATAAAGCGCGGCATTTAGCAGCACCGATGGCCGCGCCGCGGCCCTAGGGGAGGCGTTCCCTCCGGGGTTGGACGACGCGTTATCTGAGGCCGCCGGAGCGCGCCGGCGGCACGGGAGTGTGTGTGGCCTCTGCAGAGGCGGCGCCGGGGCAGGGCGGCCGCCGCGCCTGGCTGGGCCGCAGAGGTGAGGCGCGGCGGGATCTGCATTTAAAATTCTATTAAGAGAATTGAAAACGCGGCGTCGCCGTCGCCGTCGGCGGCCGCTCCCGTGACGGGTCCCCGGGAATTAACTATTTCAATTTGCACTGCCGCTGATAGGATTTAAAGGTTATGAAACGTCGGCGAACCGCGCCTCCGCACGGCAAACGTGACCCCTTTTTTTCCATTTTTTTTTTATTTTTTTCTGCCGCACTTTCTCCTTCTAGAGACGAAAAAGCAATTTATCCAGGGTGCGGGAGGACCTGCTTTAATGAAATATTTCAGGTATTATGAAATGCAGATGAATGTGGAATTTGAATTATTGTACTTAAAATCTCTCCTTTCTCCGCCAAGGAACGCCCGGATAATTGAGTAACGCCTTCGTAGCAGGGCAGTGTTATCGGGGAATCGGTTTCTGCCGGCGACACCCGTCCGCGTCGCAGAAACTTCGAACCGCTCTCGCAACTCGTTTCTGGGAGACATTACTTCCTCAAACAGGGAGACACGTGCCGTGCGGGACCAAGCAGCGGCTATTCTCGCACTTGCTTATAATGCCTGACGAATACGTCAAACACATGTTTCACTTCGCAAAAAAATTGTATCGCTTTATTTCATCCTGACACACCGCTTATTTTTCTATAGGCTGTGACTTCTCTTTTCCTTTGAATGGTGCTACGTGCCTTAACCCATGTGAGCAGGACCGTCTGCCCAGTATAGAATATAGGACATAGTCCGAGAAGGTACAAAGATGATCGGATCATCCGCGTTTTTTTTTTCGAAAAGGGACAATTCCGGGCATCGGTTCCTTATCAAATCTTTATCTATAACCGCCAGAACCCTCTAATTGGCGCCGGCCGTTGGTGGCCGAGCGGTTCTAGGTGCTTCAGTCTGGAACCGCGCGACCTCTACGGTCGCAGGTTCGAATCCTGCCTCGGGCATGGATGTATGTGATGTCCTTAGGTTAGTTAGGATTAAGTAGTTTTAAGTTTTAGGGAACTGATGACCTGAGATGTTAAGTCCCATAGTGCTCAGAGACATTTGAATCATTTGAACCTCTAATAGGCATTGTGAAACACTCGGTGTGTGGGTATCTGTGTATGTATATATGCACTAGCATCCATGTAAGAACACCATCTCACATGACATAAATATATTGTGCAACTCGTTACACTAGCACAGTGGTCCACACCTTGGGGGTAAAAACCCCTTGAAGTGTAAAATAATTTTTTTTAAATATTGGTGTGTCAAGTGGGTTGGATATTACAGCTGGTCAAGCTAATGAATGAACATATCTTCCTCACATAGTCCACCAACTGCACACATACTTTGTACCACGCATCCATGGTTGTAACATTGTGATATATACATTACAGTGATCGAAATAAGCGGTACCAATTGAGTCACTGACTCATTAGTCTATGGTCTAATAAAACACGTTATTTTTTCAGACGAATCCAGGTTGTGTTTACAGCATCATGATGCTCGCATCCGTGTTTGGCGACATCACTGTGAACGCACATTGGAAGCCATTCTGGCGTATCACCCGGCGTGATGGTATGGGATGCCATTGGTTACACGTCTCGATCACTTCTTGTTCGCATTGGCGGCACATTGAACAGTGGACGTTACATTTCAGATGTGTTACGACCCGTGGCTCTACCCTTCATTCGATCCCTTCGAAACCCTACATTTCAGCAGGATAATGCACGACCGCATGTTGCAGGTCCTGTACGGGCCTTTCTGGATACAGAAAATGTTCGACTACTGCCCTGGCCAGCGCATTCTTCAGATCTCTCACCAACTGAAAACGTCTGGTCAATGGTGGCCGAGCAACTGGCTCGTCACAATACGCCAGTCACTACTCTTGATGAACTGTGGTATCGTGTTGAAGCTGCATGGGCAGCTGTACCTGTACACGCCATCCAAGCTCTACTTGCTTCTTTGAGCCGTACTGCAGCAGTGAGCTAACTGAGTTGAGAAACAGATCGTCTGAAGACAGCTTTGACTTTGCTGTTCTTTTCATCCAACGCTTAGCGTGCGTGCCGAAGAGAGTTACTGTTATATTGTAAGTGCCAGCATAATGTTTCGTTTATGGGTAAGTATACACGAAATAACCTTACTTTTCTGGCCGTCACGAATCCGTATTCGTTGCTGTTCATTTGTAGGAAATCGACAAAAATGGCGACGTTCCCTGTAATATACGAAACTTGTTTGCATAGGGAGCTCTGAAAAATTCACTTAGCATTATTAGTGCTACATAATGTTTACGAAGAGATGCGTTTTTGGCGGCAGTTGTTAATTAAATACTTATTCTATATTACAGTGTGCCAACAGAAAGGCAAACCTGGAAAATCCAGTGCTGATGAACAGCCATGAGTCTTAACAGTATATCTAAATGGAGATCATGGATTAAATGAACGAGAACGCATATAAAACGTTTCTAAACCAACAGTATGAGGGAAGCTGAAAATAAGTACAGGAATGCAGACTGGGGTGTTAAATTGTTTGGCCGCAGAAAAGTGTTTTCCAAAGAAGCTAAAAACGAATTGGAGGAGCATTATGCATCTCGGGCGCAACAAAACTTGGATTAGATATTATAGAACGAAACGGATCACCCCAAAATTTCATGGTAAGCAAAAAACGGGATAAAGATGCCTATCCAAGAACTATCACCGAATCGGAGGGAAATGGTGAAATCTTCAAGCAAGACTTCAAAGTGTAGGAAACGGGTCTGCTAGCGGAAGTGTAGGCTAGGCAATGCAACTAAAAAAGTTCAGAAATAAAGTTTCAAATGTGAAAAGCAAGTGTTTTGGAGACTCTGCGGCGAAGACACCACAAAACTCCGTCGGTGAAGTAGAGGAATGGAACTGCGGGTTGTGCAAGGAAGATCGAATGAAAAAAAAAATCAGTTGCATTAAATGAAAAATATAGATTCATGGAAAGTGCGCAGGGTTTGGGAAAAGTGTGAAAAAGTTGTAATGCAATGCTTGAAAGTAGTGTTGTAAAATCTAAAATATGGAACGTTTCCTTAAACATAGAATAGTATCTTCAAACTCAAGGACATAGTTTATAATGGCGGTACACTTACAAGTGCTCAGAAAATTTGTTTTTTGTGTTTATTTTCCTCAGAATTTCCGTTCTTTAAAATAGATATCGAGAGCAGCATCCTGGAGTTGAGGATGACATCCGTTAAATAATTATGTCACTTACCATTCGTATTATGTGATAAATAACATCTCAAAATTCGTACAGTTTAAGCAGCTTTCCCTTGCTGCTGAGTCTGATAATGACTCTCAAATGGGGATAACGTTATAAAAGTGCCTGATTTTTTTGTCAAATATTTATGAAGAAAATCACAACAATTTCAATGTGTGAAAAAGCGACCCACAGCATGTCGTCAGGAAAGTTGTGAATACCCCACGCCGTATTTAGTCCGCCGTAGGTGGAGACACCACAGCTCAGCCCGAATGGATGGGGACGTTTTGTTAACAGAATTACGCGTTTTAACGCACTTCCGGAGGGCTGTGCGCAGTGGGCACAAAGGGCTGTTGGCAGCACTGGGGACGCGCGCTCTGCGCTCGGGGAGTCCCCGGCGGCCGCCGCAGAATAAACAACTTGGCGCGCCGCGGCGCTCCAACAATTCCGACCCCGCAGCGGCACGGCACGGCGGTTTTTCAAGGAGCGTGGCGCGGGGGCGTTGTTTTTAATAAACGGGATGGCTGTTTGCACAAGCGGCGCGGTCAGCGCGGCGGCTGGCCTTTTAACCGCATTAGCGGCTCTCGCCGGTGCTGCCGCCAGCAAGATACCTGCCACCACAGTGTACCGCCGACATCCCCTCTATGCGAATCGAAAATCGATGTGGCCGTATCGAGGCCGATTACGATTGTCAGTGCTGGTCAGAGAGAAAACGAGCTGGCGGAATATTCCCGTGTCGGACTGTTTGACTTTTTGGGCATAACAGCCGGTCTTCCGTTGCTCATACATACGCGTGGCTCGTTCGCCTTGTCCAAACAGCCCTTGCGTACTCGAGCGCAGGTGACTACAGCCGTTAAATGACGTAGTGGTAGATGATTAACACATCTTTGTACTTCCGCTTCTTATATTCACGCTCAGTGAGTAATGGTATGGACTGATCGACGCACGAATCTCTCAGAGAGACGAGTGCTGGTTTGTTGGTGAATTAGTACTCTCGCACAGATCACCTCAACAGATGGCGTTTTTCACAGTTTCACAATACTCTTCCGTCACACACATGTACAATAATGGACTGACTATCATTTATTACCGCATTTCTTTCAGTTTCAGAGTTTTTTTTATACAGGACCAGCAAACTTTTTTTAATATTTCATGAAGCGTTTATTAACCAATCTGTCACAGTTGCAGTTCATACGTTTGGCGACTAGTTTCTGACCTACTGAAGTGCCTGATCTTAATAACAAACAATGGCAATACATGCCTTGCAATGTAGTTGTAAATGACTGTCACAATCAACATGTGCCTACTAAGAAAGTCAGAATGAAACTTGCTCAGTTTACAAAATAATCGTAGATGACTGTCACAGTCCAAACGTGCCAGCTTGGTAAGTCAGAATCAAACTTATTCAGTTTGATTCTGACTTGCTAAACAGGCACATCTTGACTGTGTAACTTTGCTGTTTAGTTTTTTATGTTGGTAACGCCACATAGCGCTCTGTATGAAAATCACTGACTGTGCTGTGTGCAGTCCGTGGCTGGTTCGCATTGTTGGAATATTTACTATTGTAGTGTTGGGCAGTTGCATGTGAACAGCGCGTAGCGTTGTGCAGTTGAAGGTGAGCCGCCAACAGTGGTAGATGTGGGGGAGAGAGATGGCAGAATTTTGAGAGTGGACGATCTGGACGTGTGTCCGTCAGAAAAAGGAAATTTGTAAGACTGGATGTCATGAACTAATATATACAGGGCTATTACAAATGATTGAAGCGATTTCATAAATTCACTGTAGCTCCATTCATTGACATATGGTCACGGCGCACTACAGATACGTAGAAAAACTCATAAAGTTTTGTTCGGCTGAAGCCGCACTTCAGGTTTCTGCTGTCAGAGCGCTCGAGAGCGCAGTGAGACAAAATGGCGACAGGAGCCGACAAAGCGTATGTCGTGCTTGAAATGCACTCACATCAGTCAGTCATAACAGTGCAACGACACTTCAGGACGAAGTTCAACAAAGATCCACCAACTACTAACTCCATTCGGCGATGGTATGCGCAGTTTAAAGCTTCTGGATGCCTCTGTAAGGGGAAATCAACGGGTCGGCCTGCAGTGAGCGAAGAAACGGTTGAAAGCGTGCGGGCAAGTTTCACGCGTAGCCCGCTAAAAATTGGCTCATGCCAGAACTGGAGACCGACAGCGCCGACTTCATCTTTCAACAGGATGGTGCTCCACCGCACTTCCATCATGACGTTCGGCATTTCTTAAACAGGAGATTGGAAAACCGATGGATCGGTCGTGGTGGAGATCATGATCAGCAATTCATGTCATGGCCTCCACGCTCTCCCGACTTAACCCCATGCGATTTCTTTCTGTGGGGTTATGTGAAAGATTCAGTGTTTAAACCTTCTCTACCAAGAAACGTGCCAGAACTGCGAGCTCGCATCAGCGATGCTTTCGAACTCATTGACGGGGACATGCTGCGCCGAGTGTGGGAGGAACTTGATAATCGGCTTGATGTCTGCCGAATCACTAAAGGGGCACATATCGAACATTTGTGAATGCCTAAAAAAACAATGCAAAGCATTGTGAAAATATCTCAAATAATAAAGTTATTGCAGAGCTGTGAAATCGCTTCAATCATTATGACTTTTGAACACTATTAAGGTAAATACATTGTTTGTTCTCTATGAAAATCTTTCATTTGCTAACTATGCCTATCAGTAGTTAGTGGCTTCAGTAGTTAGAATCTTTTATTTAGCTGGCAGTATTGGCGCTCGCTGTATTGCAGTAGTTCGAGTAACGAAGATTTTTGTGAGGTAACTGATTCATGAAAGGTGTAGGTTATTGTTAGTCAGGGCCATTCTTTTGTAGGGATTATTGAAAGTCAGGTTACGTTGCGCTAAAAATATTGTGTGTCAGTTTAGTGTTGATCAGAATAGGTATAGAGCGAAATGTCTGAGTACGTTCAGTTTTGCTCAGCTGTTTGAAAATCAAATAACGTAAGAGGTTTACCAGCACAGACATTTACAATTTTCCAAAGGGGACGTTTCAACTGTGACAGTCATATACAATTACTTTTTAAAATTTGTATCGCCATCGTCGTGTTCGTTACTAATATCAGACACTTTCCGTGGAGTCTCAGTAGCTCAAAACTACTTGGTTCGAAACTAATCGCCAAACATACAGTATGTGCTGCAACTGTGACAAATTTGTTGATAAACACTTCACGAAATAGGCATTTCCTTCACCTGGCAAGATTATGGCCTTCAGGCTCTTTCTTAAATCTAACCAGGCTTCTCTGTTATTGTTATTATTATTATTATTATTAGGAACCATTATAAGATATGGAACCTACTCACTGCTTATGTCACAGTGCTCTCCAAATAGTTCTATCTTGGCGTTAAATTTTTCCAATTAATCATACGTAAGACAGTCGTATCGTCTCTGATGATGTCGAAGTATCATAGTCTTGCTTTACCGACATAATGTTCTATACATACTTGATAAATTTCCCTTTCTTCTGGAGCTCGAAGTCTGTGTCCAATCCAACAAGTCACTTAGCCTTAATTCTGGACAAATAGTCTGGTCCTTCATGTCCTCCATATAGAACATATGCTTTGTTGATATCCGCAATGAGTCCCGCCAACTACACTATGTGATCAAAAGTAGATCACCCGGCTGAAAATGACTTACAAGTTCGTGGCGCCCCCATTGGTAATTCTAGAATTCAATATGGTCTTGGCCCACCTTTAGCCTTCATGACAGCTTCCACTCTTGCAGGCATAGTGGGAAGCAAGAAGGTATTTAAATCATCAATGTAGGCCTATGCCTTGATAGTGCCCCCTCCATGAAAAACACGACCACACCATAACACCACCGCCTCCGAATTTTGCTTTTGGCACTACCCATGCTGGCCGTTGACGTTCACGGGGCATTCGCCATACCCACACCCTCCCATCGGATCGCCACATTGTGTACCGTGATTCGTCTCTCCACAAAACATTTTATCACTGTTCAATCGTCCAGATTCCAGTGTTTACGCTCCTTACACCAAGCGAGGCGTCGTTTGGCATTTACCGGCGTGATGTGTGGCTTATAAGCATCCGCTCGACAATGAAATCTAAGTTTTCTCACGTCCCGCCTGTCTGTGATAGTAGTTACAGTAGATCCTGATGCAGTCTGGAATACCTGTGTGATGGTCTGGATAGATGCCTGCGTATTTCACATTACGACCCACTTCAACTGTCGGCGGTCACTGCCAGTCAACAGACGAGGTCGGCCTGTACGTTTTTGTGCTGTACGTGTCCCTTCACGTTTCCATTTCACTATCACATCGGAAACAGTAGACTTGAGGATGTTAAGGAGTGTGGAAATCCCACGTACAGACATATGACACAAGTGACTCCCAATCACCAGACCACGTTCTAAGTCCGTGGAGCGCCCCATTCTGCTCTCTCACGATGTCGAATGACTACTGAGGTCGCTGATATGGAGTACTGGCAGTAGGTGGCAGCACAATGCACATAATATGAAAAACGTATGTTTTGAGTGTGTCCGCATATTTTTGATCACATAGTGTATCTGCATCAAAAATTCTTATTTCTGCTTCTTCCGATTTTGTTTGTGGCCGTGTCTCACAGCCAGACATCCTTAATAAGTTAATATTACAATATATCAAGTAAATTATCAGTGTGGAATAATAATAAATATAATAAGTAGATATACGTTGTTTTACACATGTCAGTCTATTTAACAAAGCGTTATGTAAAATCTCTTTGCTTCTTTGTCAAATGTGAGTGATGACATCTAACAGAAATCTGTGGCAGCAGCGCGAACGAATCAGATCTGCAGAAGAAATTGATTGGTCAGAGAGAGAGTAACATAAGTCAGAAGAAGACGTGGAGGAAAGAAAACAGAAGTAGGGATCGGGAATGCATGGATAATTTTGACAATGTGACAGAAATAGTGGATCGCTCTTGGAGAGAACAGAAACAGCTGGGGATATGCCGAGAGGAAAGCTATATCGATGATAACGGGTGAAACGTTAATATTGTCTTAAATGTGGAGTAGTTTTGGATGAGACGTGTGCTACTGGGTAGCTCGTTCAAGAGTTTTAGGGCTAAAATGGAAAAGCAGTTGGAGAAAGGTATGCAGAGGTCCAGTCACGATAGTGAACTTATTAGAGCTTACACTACAACGATGGAACATCGATAGGTATCAGATACGCAAGGAGGTGTAATACAGACACCAGACAGCAACAAACCGATGAAAATAACACAGTGCGTGAAAATGACGTCGCTTATCCGCCGGCCGCAACTGTAACGTAGCATGTTAAGTCTGGCGTGAGCAAACAACGCAGTGCTACACACGGATCTCACGCAAGCATTCGTGGCTAGTCGAGACGTTTGGTATTTTCACTATCTGTGCCGTGCTGAACTACAACACGGCAGTAACGATTCGGCGCGCCTATAGACCTGTGTAGTTTGGGTTTTATTTTGCGTGGAATTATTTAGGAAAACTAACAGTAGCGTTGTTATTGGTCCTCGAGGGACGAATAATGTTAGTGGATTGGTGCATAAATTCGTAACGTTTCCATAAATACAATAAACACAACAGATACACGTAACAAAAACTTTAGTCATCAGTAACATATTCTCTTTCAGTATTTACAATAGTCTGCTAACGTTGAAGTAACTTCCCGATTCCGCGACTGTAGAAATCACATGGTTTTGAGGCGAAGAACCTGTCGGACCGAGTCCTTGAAGGTTCTTGAAGGTTACTTCATAGAGAGAGGAAAAGGAGAAAACGTGAGGGCGCAACAACAAGTGAATTAGGTGGGTGCAGAATGACTTCCTAACCCACACCCTGTTACTGTTATTTGTCAGTCTAGCAAATGCAGGGTGACGTTATTGTAGACTAGCATCGGTTCATGCAATCTGCCTGCTGGTTGTTCTTGGACTGCGTCTGCAGGACGTTCTCGTTGTTGACAATAAATGTCAGCAGTGGTGGTTACATCTCGGAGAAGCAATTCGTAGTACACCACATCGTGGCTGTTGCACCAGATGCGTAACATTGTCTTTTGTGGTTGCGTGCAGGTCTTTGTACGTAGATTTGCTGCTTTCTTTGGGCTCAACAATTCCTTTCTTTTCCTTACGTTAGCATAAGGACACAATTTCTCGTCACCAGATACGATACAGGATAGGAAGAGTCGGTGTTGTTTACGAGCCAATTGATAAGGAGCAAGCAGAGATGCATATATGACCACACGCTGATTTTTGTGATTTTGGCTTAGAGCATGCGGTACAACTACAACCGGTTTTTTAACCTTCCTGTTTGCTCGCATAAGTCAGACGATGGTGGAATGATCACATTTCGTCACATCTACCAGTCCTCGAGTACACTGAGGAGGATCGTTGTGGATTAATGCGTTTAAACGATATTCATCAACCCCCGAAGGTCTTTCTGAACGTGGTGCCACGCGGGGTAGCCGAGCGGTCTGGGGCGTCTTGTCAGGGTTCGCGCGGCTCCCGCCGTCGGAGGTTCGAGTCCTCCCTCGGGCATGCGTGTGTGTGTTGTCTTCCTTAAAACGAGGAAACTAAACTACTGGCCATTAAAATTGCTACACCAAGAAAAAATGCAGATGATATACGGGTATTCATTGGACAAATATATTATACTAGAACTGACATGTGATTACATTTTCACGCAATCTGGGTGCATAGATTCTGAGAAATCAGTATCCAGAACAACCACCTCTGACCCTGATAACGGCCTTGATACGCCTGCGCATTGAGTCAAACAGAGCTTGGATGGTGTGTAAAGGTACAGCTGCCCATGCAGCTTCAACACGATACCACTGTTCATCAAGAGTAGTGACTGGCGTATTGCGACGAGCCAGTTGCTCGGCCACCATTGACGAGACGTTTTCAGTTGATGAGAGACCTGGAGAATGTGCTGGCCAGAGCAGCAGTCGAACATTTTCTGTATCCATAAAGGCCCGTACAGGACCTTCAACCTGCGGTCGTGCATTATCCTGCGGAAATGTAGGGTTTCGCAGGGATCGAATGAAGGGTAGAGCCACGTGTCGTAACACATCTGGAATGTGACGTCCACTGTTCAAATTGATGTCAATGCGAACAAGAGGTGACCGAGACGTGTAACCAATGGCACCCCATACTATCACGCCGGGTGATACGCCAGTATGGCGAAGACGAATACACGCTTCGAATGTGCGTTCACCGCGATGTCGCCAAACACGGATGCGACCATCATGATGCTGTAAACAGAACCTGGATTCATTCGAAAAAATGACGTTTTGCCATTCGTGCACCCAGGTTCGTCGTTGAGTACACCATCGCAGGCGCTCTTGTCTGTTATGCAGCGCTAGGATAACCGCAGCCATGGTCTCCGAGCTGATAGTCCATGCTGCTGAAAACGACGTCGAACTGTTCGTGCAGATGGTTGTTGTCTTGCAAACGTCGCCATCTGTTGACTCAGGGATCGAGACGTGGCCATGCGGATAAGATGCCTGTCATCTCAACTGCTAGTGATACGAGGCCGTTGGGATCCAGCACGGCGTTCCGTATTACCCTCCTGAACCCACAGATTCCATATTTTGCTAACAGTCATTGGATCTCGACCAACGCGAGCAGCAATGTCGCGATACGATAAACCGCAATCGCGATAGGCTATAATCCGAACTTTATCAAAGTCGGAAACGTGATGGTACGCATTTCTCCTCCTTACACGAGGCATCACAACAAGTTTCACAGGGCAACGCCGGTCAACTGCTGTTTGTGTATGAGAAATCGGTTGGAAACTTTTCTCATGTCAGCACGTTGTAGGTGTCGCCACCGGCGCCAACCTCGTGTGAATGCTCTAAAAAGCTAATCATATGCATATCACAGCATCTTCTTCGTGTTGGTTAAATTTCGCGTCTGTAGCACAATATCTTCGTGGTGTAGCAATTTTAATGGTCAGTAGTGTATTTTACCGCCATGCTCTATGCAGTGTCATTATTCCCACGCACGGTGCAATAGTTTTTGGCTCCCTTCGCTGTTGTTACCCCTCTATTGAACTGAAACGGAAGAATATGTTGGAAATGTTCCGATTTCTCCACTTGGCACGCCATTTTCTAGCTTCCACAGCTCCAAATGACAATATGTTAACTCAAATAGGAACAGTGAACTACAAAGAAAAACTGACAACCGACAAATAAACTCATACCAACCGAAATACCAACATGAACAACAAAAACCTTATGAACGTAAGCACGACTCTAAGACTTTAATCCATTGGATTTCTTTCATTTCACGCTCCTGGTGATCTATAAGATATGAGTTCAACTGGCAGAATAGGCTCTCAAGGAAGACTAACTAATAATATTGGTATTATACATATCTTTGCGATGACCAATGGGTGTGATACAGAATTAACGAGATAGTTATTTCAGAAGCGTCTCTGTTGGTCCAGTTGTCCGAGGATACTCCGTTTCACAGCATATTATGTGAGGGAGGGCTGAGATGTTAGATAAGCAAGCATCCGAGATAGGGACATGTAGGCGGAGGCTCTCGCAAGATATTTGTAATAATTACGCTGCAGTTTGCAACGGAACCTATTAAAGGCTTAATTTACCGAAGTAAGCGATACCCTCCAAATTCAACCAGTTTAACGAGTACTTATGATTATAGAAAAGTTATTATGTATGTTAAAAATGATTGCATAGCATGTCTTCATAAACAGTCAACTCATTAAATTATACTGAATAACTGACCCACACAAAAGATAATATCACTTAATCACTGATACAGCAAATGTCATCATGTAAAAACACGAAGTTGATCTTAAATAATCAATATGAAGTACGAAAAATAGTGGCCAAATTACGTATTTTGGATCTCCTTAAATAAAAATCACCCAGTGAAACCTATTTGTTCACTAGGACAGTTTCCACTCAGTATTCGCTTAAACACTCATATTTTAGACGAAAGCCAATGTAATTCTTAATAGTTTATGTTATTTACTTATTTATGCAAATTAGAGAAGTCAATTGACAAAGTTCTAAAAAACGGCCTTTTTATAACAAAGAATTATTCTGTCAAGTCAACAGATCTGTCTGTCATTTTAATAACTTGTTAAATTATGTCACTCGATATAAATTAATAACTTTTCTGCACAAATTACGATAACAGATGTACATGTGACTTATAAACTATATCTCTCTTTAGTAGTTCTTTGACAAGGTTATAAATACAAGCAGCAAGAAGGGTGGGGAGCGGAGTCTGAATGTCACTTTGGTAAAGTGTATGTGTTTTATTGTTCAAGATGGATAAACACTGCAAAGAACATGTAAAAGAAGTGCTACTTTGTGTTGTGTCATTGGTGGACAGTGGAATTAAGATGGCCACCAGAGTAATAAATATTTGAAGTTTAAATATTTGTTTGTTTCGCTCATTATTTATCATCAAAAGCACATCAAAAACACGGGACTTCATCTTTTTAACCCTAGACAACCAGATTTAGAACCAGCATTAGCATCGAGACACAGCAGCGATCCAGCAAGCAGCAGCGATTACCACAATGCATTTTAATGGAGACAACCTAACATCAAGTGCTAACAAGCTCCGTAAATAGGAGTGAAATAGTGCGATTCTAGCAATATCTACGACTAGGCGACCATTATAAGTTGCAGCACCGGTCTCTAGAGATGAGTTTGACGTAGGGAACGCGAATTTTCAGCACGTCGTTGCCGTGGCAGGTCTTAGCAGCTTCTGACGGGGAGAGAAGAGCGAACGGTGCAGGCAGATACAGTGGTGCATTTTGGGAAGTTAGAGCGAGGTGCCGCGTACTGCTGCCAAGACCACGGCGCTAAATGATGGATGACGCTGCAGATAAAAGTTTCAGCAGTGAAATAAGCTCGCTCTCGGTTCGCTACGCAGACCTCGCCTCTCAGGGACCAATCAGAAACGAATGCGAAGTAGTCAAGCAGTGCAAGAAAACCTGTTTCCTCCACACCGCCAAGAAAATGGCTAGTGTTTGCGTTATCTTTACTGATGTCAGTCGTTTTACAGACTCCCAATTTTTTATTTAAATAGTTGTAGGAGGTCCTCCGGTGTCCAATTACGTGTCTCAGCCTTTACTGTTTCATCTTTTCATATCAACGGATCTTCTTCTATTCAAGTTGACCAGCTGACGTGTTGTGGCCTCCACCATATTTTCTCACAGCTTTTTACGTAGAAATTCCTTTCATCCGTTATCTGTAGAGTATACACTTCTGGAAATTGAAATAAGAACACCGTGAATTCATTGTCCCAGGAAGGGGAAACTTTATTGACACATTCCTGGGGTCAGATACATCACATGATCACACTGACAGAACCACAGGCACATAGACACAGGCAACAGAGCATGCACAATGTCGGCACTAGTACAGTGTATATCCACCTTTCGCAACAATGCAGGCTGCTGTTCTCCCATGGAGACGATCGTAGAGATGCTGGATGTAGTCCTGTGGAACGGCTTGCCATGCCATTTCCACCTGGCGCCTCAGTTGGACCAGCGTTCGTGCTGGACGTGCAGACCGCGTGAGACGACGCTTCATCCAGTCCCAAACATGCTCAATGGGGGACAGATCCGGAGATCTTGCTGGCCAGGGTAGTTGACTTACACCTTCTAGAGCACGTTGGGTGGCACGGGATACATGCGGACGTGCATTGTCCTGTTGGAACAGCAAGTTCTCTTGCCGGTCTAGGAATGGTAGAACGATGGGTTCGATGACGGTTTGGATGTACCGTGCACTATTCAGTGTCCCCTCGACGATCACCAGTGGTGTACGGCCAGTGTAGGATATCGCTCCCCACACCATGATGCCGGGTGTTGGCCCTGTGTGCCTCGGTCGTATGCAGTCCTGATTGTGGCGCTCACCTGCACGGCGCCAAACACGCATACGACCATCATTGGCACCAAGGCAGAAGCGACTCTCATCGCTGAAGACGACACGTCTCCATTCGTCCCTCCATTCACGCCTGTCGCGACACCACTGGAGGCGGGCTGCACGATGTTGGGGCGTGAGCGGAAGACGGCTTAACGGTGTGCGGGACCGTAGCCCAGCTTCATGGAGACGGTTGCGAATGGTCCTCGCCGATACCCCAGGAGCAACAGTGTCCCTAATTTGCTGGGAAGTGGCGGTGCGGTCCCCTACGGCACTGCGTAGGATCCTACGGTCTTGGCGTGCATCCGTGCGTCGCTGCGGTCCGGTCCCGGGTCGACGGGCACGTGCACCTTCCGCCGACCACTGGCGGCAACATCGATGTACTGTGGAGACCTCACGCCCCACGTGTTGAGCAATTCGGCGGTACGTCCACCCGGCCTCCCGCATGCCCACTATACGCCCTCGCTCAAAGTCCGTCAACTGCACATACGGTTCACGTCCACGCTGTCGCGGCATGCTACCAGTGTTAAAGACTGCGACGGAGCTCCGTATGCCACGGCAAACTGGCTGACACTGACGGCGGCGGTGCACAAATGCTGCGCAGCTAGCGCCATTCGACGGCCAACACCGCGGTTCCTGGTGTGTCCGCTGTGCCGTGCGTGTGATCATTGCTTGTACAGCCCTCTCGCAGTGTCCGGAGCAAGTATGGTGGGTCTGACACACCGGTGTCAATGTGTTCTTTTTTCCATTTCCAGGAGTGTATGCACCTCTATGCTTCGCAACGTTACCAACGAATATGTCTCTTTCCGTTACTTTTCGTTACATTAGCAGTACTCTGTCCGGCGGAGAGGGATCTCTGACATGTGGAAAGAAATCAAAGTTGTACATTACATTTAAGTGAAATGCAATGAAATGATTTGACGGTACGAATGATTGTATTACAGCGCTAATGCTAAATATACAATAATTTAAAACATTAATTTCAAGAGCTTCAGTGAAGGTATTCGTCAATGACGCAGAAGAAGTTGCCCGGCAGAAATTTCTTTAGTTCGTTCTTAAGCTTCACCACATTACTAATACGACGTTCAATATATGCTCTCGCATGTTTTACAGTGCACGTGATCACACTTGTACGACTCCTTTCTCTGCTAATGCTGACCCCTTGATGTCTGTTTTATATGTTACAGGTCTTATGTTCTTGGTTCCCCCTTTTTTGATACAAGAGATAGATTTGTAATGACAAACTGTATTACCACTTGAAGGACTCCAAAAAACTTTGCTGAAACTTAAGAGTAAATGGAAATCCGCAGAATATTTATATTATTTGTGTAGTAGATATGATTAGGTCAGGAAAACATTTAGTTTACGAGTATAAACTCATATATTTAGAGCCTAAATCATTCAATACAACATTCATTTTTAAATTACCTACACCAATAATAAAACTTTCTGCATAAGCAGATACTCTTACGGCGCTTCATGCAATCTAGGTAGTCGGCTGTCCATTTGATGTTGCTATCTATCTGTAGTCCCAAAAAATTAATACCATCTGTTTTTATATTCGATTCCTCGAGATGACTGTTTTACAGCTTCTGGCAGTCTGTTTTATGCTTATTTGGATGTATTGAGTCTTGTCGAAATTTGATAATTATATATGGCACAGAATCATCTGTTGAATTTTTCAGATATTTTACTAGCTGCATTTTAATTACAGGAAACTGGATTATTTTTATCCCTATACTTGAATTTTTTTTATCCCTACACTTGTACCATTTGCAAAAATGGAGAAATTATGCAACTGCCAATTTATGTGTATTAGAAACAAAAAAGAACCCAAAGTACAACCCTGTGGTACACTAAGTCTGATTGCTTCAAACTGAGTGCCTGTTGTCATTTTATCGACATGCTACTGACACACACTGCTTTATGTCATCAGATAAAATAAAATTCACGATCATGCTGTGTCCATTATTCTACTTTTTCTTCTTTTACTTCTTCGGAACGTTTGGCCATTTTGTGCGATCTTTAGCCTTTTGTGCATCTAACCCGATTTTTGAAAACATAAATTACTTGCCACTTCTTCCCTGGACGAGTGCCCTCAGAATTTTAAACAGAAACTGTTTTCCCTTCCTGTATAATTAATCTAAACAGATTCGTATGTGGATGGTCGATCTCGCTATGACTGAATAACGTCTTTTCAGGCTTCCAGTCCCGACACGTGATAATACGCCCACGAGCTTGCGGCCGTGTGCTCCACGGTCACTGTCAAGCTCAGTAGTAACTGACAGCCGTGTGGTCTCGTCTTTATATAACTGTGCGTGAGGATAATGTATCTTCATACGTCACATATGTTTGTTATTTTTGGCATTTTTTATTACGTTTATTCTTTCCAGTAGCTGCATGTCGACGTACGGTGTATCTATGGTAGTGTTAAAACAACTGATTAAGCTGCTGGCTGTTGTAAATATAAAATTTGGCTGCCGACCATATTTTTTGAATTATTGTTGTTATTCGTGCTGTCCACAAGATTTGACTTCGTTACAGCTGGCTGGTAGCCTACGAGCGCATTGATATGTGAATCACAACAGATTATCACATTAATCATACAGTATTAATGTTCCACAACAATGTTTATTTTAAATTTTGTTGTGAACCGGCTTTCGGCTTTCTAAGCTATCATCACACAACGTAAGACTAAGCACACAGTCCACGTCACTTCAGCGAGAGCTTCTAGCTGACACAGATTGTCATTTGCAAAGATACGTGACATATAAAGATTGTACATCTACACTAAAAGCACAATACTGTTATTTTACATGGGCACAAAACCAGAAATATTATGTAATGAATCCCATAGCTTCTAGTTATATGAGTATAAATCCCCAAAATCGAATGTTTGACCGGCCTAAAAATATTGTATTGCTTAAATTGTGCAGAAATTACTTACCGTCTCAATTTGTGTACAGTTTAGAGACTTCAACCAATTTTTATACAGCTTGTGTAGTACATGTGTTTAGGTCAGTCAAACATTGGGTTTAAAGGTATTAAACCCGTATGTTTACAGTCGAAAGCATTCAGTACATCACTATATACTGCCAGATAAGACCACTTGTGCTAGCGTAGTACGAGGAGAAATTAATGCCTGTAGAGACTCTTTATGGCCTGTTGAGCAAATCACTTGTTGACTACAGAATGATTTACACCCTGCAGCGTAGTGGACGCAGATTTTTTAACTTCCTGACAGATTGCGTGCTGAACCGGAATTCGAACCTGGGACCTTAGCTTTTCACGGATAAGTGTTCTGCGTACTGAGCTATCCAAGCACGACTCACCACCCACCCTTACAGTTATGCTTCCGCCAGTATCCCTTCCTCTACCTTACAAACTTCACTAAAGTTCCCCTGAATGCGTTCGGGAACTAGCTCTCGCAGAAGAAAGGATACTGCGGAGAAACCGCTTGGACACGGCCTAGAGGATTGTTTGGGGAATGAATTTCCACTCTACAGCAGATTGTAAGTTGGAAAGGTAGGAGAGAAGTAATGTTAGGCCGCGACTCATGGTTGATTAGCTTCGTCGGTAGAGCACTTGGCCGCTTAAAACTAAGGTCTCAGGTTCGAGTTACACATCGGCATTGTTTTAACCTGCCGGGAAGTTTCACTTCATGCTGTCTAGGTTGCTTGTTCTAAAATACTTCCAAGGCAAGGAAGTCTATCCGAGACAGAAATGCTACTCGGAGCTGAGCTACAGCCCACTTTCCAGTTAACAGAGTCTGCGATATCTGGAATGGTATTACGGTCACCGTAACCTGTGATTATTTGTGCAATATTTCTTTAAATGGTATGCAAAACAAACCGTATAGTTTGTAAACGTTTACAAATTCTACTACAAACGTATTTATACCCCCTGCTAGGTATTTTCCAACACACTGGAGACTAAAGACACTCCCAGTATGTAAGAGTATCACATCTCCGAAGGTAGAATTACGCGGTTCATGTTTACCCGTACTTCGCTAACTGGCTGAGGAGGCGCTAGACAGTGGTAAACAATTTTTGATAATTATATAGGGTGTTTTGCAACTAACAGCATAAACTGACGTGGGTGAAACTACGTGATAATAGAAACAAAATTGTTTAGTAATCATGGGTCCAGTGACGAACCGTTTGTAGAGGTAACTGCCTATGAGTGGTTGCGAACCAACACTGATTTCAGTTGAAAGATACGGTTTTTTTTATTTACAGTTCCCGCCGTGTGCCCGTTTCATCAGGTAAATCTACTTCACTGCGTGACAAAATGCAGTTTACCTCTACATCTTGCACTAAGATCAGGGTCACAGTAATTAGGAACTAATAACTGTTCGCTAGGAAGTTTATTTACATGTCACATTACGCGATAACTTCGCTACAAATGACAGGGTAGGTGGGGTGAAACAGTAGTCGTCGCTGGGTTGGGAAACAGGAAGTGGTCGGCGGTATAACATGTGCCATAGAGATTAAACTCAGTACTTCACATTCTATAATTCTAAGTCAATTATTCACGTTACGTCTTGATTGCTCACAACACTAAAATATATTAAAATTTATAAAAAAATTTCGCCGTCTGAATCGTAACGATTCATTTTACTCTTATGAACGGTTTAGGTTCTCTTTGAAAACCGGCGTCAGATCTACCGGCGCTGTTGGAAAGGAACAAACTTCTGGCAGTTTTTCAGGTCAAACGTGTCATGAAGCAAATCCCTATTGCACCCATTGCAGGATTCACTGAGATGACATGTCTTCCGACCTGCGTGCCATTTGCAGTTGAACAAAAGCTCTTAGTTTAGGCATCAACAGAGGTTAACAAATTCAGGTGATTCTCTAAGAGTTTGACAGCACCTTCAGGTCGTATTATACTCATTACGTGAAATAGAAGAAATAAATTAGAAGGGAACGTAACATCGTACTGTTATTGTGTTGACAAAATATAAGTGTATTGCTTTATGTAGTCGTCTTATGCCCCGAAATGCATTGATATGCAAATAAACATTTATATTTGTAGGCAGATACGTGAAAATAATAGAATATACCATACTTAAAAAACACTTCTATAACAAAATATAATGACAAAGCAAAAATAACTGTCGGTAAAAGCTGAATATACATACATTGTCGCCAGTAAAATAGTAAACAACATAAAAGGAAAAAGTCCGAGGATGTAGAAGACGCAAGTTGGATCTTCGTGGACACACCTAGGATGCGGTACAATATGATAAAGAAATGGTCTGAGCCACCAGCACGACTACGGACG
The DNA here is from genome assembly GCF_023864275.1 of Schistocerca cancellata. NCBI lineage: Eukaryota > Metazoa > Arthropoda > Insecta > Orthoptera > Acrididae > Schistocerca > Schistocerca cancellata. Next base: position 94,383,902 of record NC_064631.1, on the reverse strand, counting down.
ATTGGGAGGGGAGGGGGGGGGGGAGAGGGGTAGCGTTGTATAGACTTATCGATCCTTTGAGACTAGCAGCGAGAGCGAAGTCCCGGTGTCTGCTTAGTTTTAGTGTTAACTACAGTTATTGCCATTACACCATACAGAGATCCCGCAAAAGCTTCAGTTGCTAAACAGAATGACAAATTTGTCTTAATTTCCATTTAGACAGCACAGCGTCGACAAAAACAATCAGTTGGCAATTGCATAAACAGAACATTCATCACATAGAGGCTACCTCCATCACGCTTGAAAACAATTTGAAGGCTGGGAAAATGTTTCGCTAGTGTAAACAGGCTAACATCTGGACTACTACAAACCTGGAACATGTGGTTACTCCAGTCAGTCATCTTGTGTACTGTTGCCACATCGCAGGACATGTCGGAATACGGATAACGCTTCTGGAAGTAATTAACGTAGGTTGTCCGATTTAGTTTCATTTCTTGTTATCTTTCCATTTCACATACATCTTATCGTCTATTTCCCCACACCGAAACCTGCTGCAACAAAAGTAGCGACTAGAATACTGACTGAAATAAGCTTTCCTATACATCAGACTAAGGTGACAAAAGTCATACAGGGTGTTTCAAAAATGACCGGTATATTTGAAACGGCAATAAAAACTAAACGAGCAGCGATAGAAATACACCGTTTGTTGCAATATGCTTGGGACAACAGTACATTTTCAGGCAGACAAACTTTCGAAATTACAGTAGTTACAATTTTCAACAACAGATGGCGCTGCGGTCTGGGAAACTCTATAGTATGATATTTTCCACATATCCACCATGGTAGCAATAATATGGCGTAGTCTCTGAATGAAATTACCCGAAACCTTTGACAACGTGTCTGGCGGAATGGCTTCACATGCAGATGAGATGTACTGCTTCAGCTGTTCAATTGTTTCTCGATTCTGGCGGTACACCTGGTCTTTCAAGTGTCCCCACAGAAAGAAGTCACAGGGGTTCATGTCTGGCGAATAGGGAGACCAATCCACGCCGCCTCCTGTATGTTTCGGATAGCCCAAAGCAATCACACGATCATCGAAATATTCATTCAGGAAATTAAAGACGTCGGCCGTGCGATGTGGCCGGGCACCATCTTGCATAAACCACGAGGTGTTCGCAGTGTCGTCTAAGGCAATTTGTACCGCCACAAATTCACGAAGAATGTCCAGATAGCGTGATGCAGTAATCGTTTCGGATCTGAAAAATGGGCCAATGATTCCTTTGGAAGAAATGGCGGCCCAGACCAGTACTTTTTGAGGATGCAGGGACGATGGGACTGCAACATGGGGCTTTTCGGTTCCCCATATGCGCCAGTTCTGTTTATATTGACGAAGCCATCCAGGTAAAAATAAGCTTCGTCAGTAAACCAAATGCTGCCCACATGCATATCGCCGTCATCAATCCTGTGCACTATATCGTTAGCGAATGTCTCTCGTGCAGCAATGGTAGCGGCGCTGAGGGGTTGCCGCATTTGAATTTTGTATGGATAGAGGTGTAAACTCTGGCGCATGAGACGATACGTGAACGTTGGCGTCATTAGGACCGCAGCTGCAACACGGCGAACGGAAACCCGGGGCCGCTGTTGGATCACCTGCTGCACTAGCTGCGCGTTGCCCTCTGTGGTTGCCGTACGCGGTCGCCCTACCTTTCCAGCACGTTAATCCGTCACGTTCCCACTCCGTTGAAATTTTTCAAACAGATCCTTTATTGTATCGCTTTTCGGTCCTTTGGTTACATTAAACCTCCGTTGAAAACTTCGTCTTGTTGCAACAACACTGTGTTCTAGGCGGTGGAATTCCAACACCAGAAAAATCCTCTGTTCTAAGGAATAAATCATGTTGTCTACAGCACACTTGCACGTTGTGAACAGCACACGCTTACAGCAGAAAGACGACGTACAGAATGGCGCACCCACAGACTGCGTTGTCTTCTATATCTTTCACATCGCTTGCAGCGCCATCTGTTGTTGAAAATTGTAACTACTATAATTTCGAAAGTTTGTCAGCCTGAAAATGTACTGTTGTCCCAAGCATATTGCAACAAACGGTGTATTTCTATCGCTGCTCGTTTAGTTTTTATTGCCGTTTCAAATATACCGGTCATTTTTGAAACACCCTGTAGGGTAGCATATGTACATATACAGATACTGGTAATATCGCGTATATAACGAATAAAAACGCAGTGCATTGGCGGAACTGTCATTTGTGCTCGGGTGGCTCATGTGAAAAGAATTCCGACCTGATTATGACCGCACGACGGAAATTAACAAACTTGAAACGCGAAATGGTAGTTGGAACTAGACGCATGGGACATTCCATTTCGGAAATCGTTAGTATTCCACGATCCACACAGTCAAGAGTATGCCGAGAATTTCAGGCATTCCCTCTCACCACAGACAAAGCAGTGGCCGACGGCTTCCATTTAACGACCGAGATCAGCGGCGTTTCCGTAGAGTCGTCAGTGCTAACAGACAAGAAAAACTGCTTGAAATATACGTAGAAATGATTGTGGGACGTACGACGAACGTATCCATTTGGACAGTGTGGCGGAATGTGACGTTAATAGGCTGTGGCAGCAGCCTTTGCTAAAAGCACGACCTCGCCTGCAGCGCCTGTCCTGGGCTCATAATCGTATAGGTTGGGTTCAAAAAAATGGTTCAAATGCCTCTAAGCACTATGGGACTTAACATCTGAGGTCATCAGTCCCCTAGACTTAGAACTACTTAAACCTAACTAACCTAATGACATCACACACATCCATGCCCGAGGCAGGATTCGAACCTGCGACCGTAGCAGCAGCGCGGTTCCGGACTCAAGCGCCTAGAACCGCTCGGCCACAACGGCCGGCATACAGGTTGGACCCTATATGGATGAGAAATCGTGGCCTTGTGAGATGACCCTGATTTGAGTTAGTAAGAGGTTCAAAAAAATGGTTCAAATGGCTCTGAGCACTATGGGACTCAACTGCTGTGGTCATATGTCCCCTAGAACTTAGAACTACTTAAACCTAATTAACCTAAGGACAGCACACAACACCCAGCCATCACGAGGCAGAGAAAATCCCTGACCCCGCCGGGAATCGAACCCGGGAACCCGGGCGTGGGAAGCGAGAACGCTACCGCACGACCACGAGATGCGGGCTTTAGTAAGAGGTGCTGGTAGAATTCGAGTGTGGCGCAGACCTCTCGAAGCCTTGGACCAAAGTTTGCACTGTGCGTGCTATAATAGGTCCATAGCAGTGTGGGCTGTTTACATTTAATAGACTGGGTACTATGGTCCAACTGAACCGATCGTTAACTGTAAATGGTCATGTGTTGCTACTTGGAGACAGTTTGCAGCCATTTATGGACTTAACGTTCCCGAACAATGATGGAATTTTTATGGATGACAATGCGCTATGTCACGAGACCAGAATTGTTCGAGAGTGAAGAAAATTCTAGGTAATTTGAGCGAATGATTTGGCCTCCCAGCTCGCCCGAAGTGAATCCCACCGAACACTTTATGGAACATTATTGAGAGGTCAGTTCGGGGACAACATCCTGCACCGGCAACATTTGAATTGTGGATGGTTATAGAGGCAGCATGACTCAATATTTCTTCAAGGAACTTCCAACGCTGTGTTGAGTCCATTCCACGTCGAGTTGCTGCACTGTACTGGGCAAAACGTCTTCCCAAACGATACCAGGAGGTGTCCCGTGACTTTGTGAGACAGGCACAGAACTAATCTAGCTGTTGCCCAGCGTATTCGAGGCAGGGGAAGTAGCCTCAGGTTTACAGAACAACATAATAACCCCAATGTCAAAGAAATCAGGTGCTGACAGGTGTGAATATAAATGAAATATCCGTTTACTAAGTTATGATTGCAGAATTCTTGCACAAATTATTTACAGAAAATGTGAAAACGCCCCCGACGTCGGGGAAGATCAGTTTGGGTTCCAGAGAAATGTAGATCAGTTTGGGTTCCAGAGAAATGTAGGTACACATGAGGCAGCGCTAACCCTAGCACTTGTCATACAAGAAAGGGTGTAGAAAGGCAAAACTATATTTATATTACTTATAAATTTATAGAACGCTCATGTGTAGTATAAACACTCTTTGGACTTCCGAAGATAGCAGGGATAAAACACATGGACCGAAATGTTATTTACAACTTGTACAAAAACAACACTCAAGTTCCAAAGAGTCGAGTGCATTAAAGGGAAGCACTAGTTGAGAAGGTAGTGGAACAGATGTTATTCAGTCTGTACGTTGAGGAAGCTGTGGGGGAAATTCAGAAAGAGAATTAAAGTTCAGGAAGAAATAATTAAAATTTTTAGCCATTTCAACGAAACTGTAATTGTGTCATAGTCGGCTGCGGACATGGAAGAGCAGTGGAACGGAACCGCCAGGCCTTGAAATAGAAGGATTTATAAGATTAATATCAAGATAATTAAAATGAGAGTAGTGGAATGAAATTTAGAAATAAATTAGACAATACTGGTGGAATTAAGTTAGGAAATGAGATATTAAAGGTAGTACGTTAATTTTGTCATTTGAGCAACAAAGTAACTGATTATATCTGATGTAGGGAATATACAAACTGCAGATTGGGGTTATAAAAAAAGAACATTTCTGAAAAATAGTGGTTTCTTAACGTCGAACATAAATTTGACAAGAAAACAGTTCTGGAGGTATCTTTCTGGAGAGCTGCCTAGTCCTAATGTAAAAGGTGGACAATTAACAATTTAGATAAATATGTTTAAACGTGGTCTTACAAAATATAATGCTGAAGAGTTAATCGACAGATCGAACAACTGATCAGAAATCACTTAATCGAATTAGGGGCAAAACATCAATGGCGCAACTTTACTGAAGGAAGGAATGGATTGTCAGACCAACCTCTGAGGCATCAAGGAGTCGTCAATTAGGTAATGGAAAGAAGTGTGGGGGCCTAAAAATTATAGAGGGAAACCTAAACAAAATGCAGTAAGCAGGTTCAAATGGACATGAGACAGCATATGGCGTAGGAAGCCGCGGCAGTCTAGTCGTCGGAGTGAAGACCACGATAGCAGTAGGTGTGCGTAATCGAAATTTTTTACCTCGTGGGGTCCCGTAAACGTCAGCAATATCCACGGAATGCCTTCTGCTGCTCCTTGCCTCCAGTCTGGAGGGTCCTCTGCAAACTGAGCGGCACGTGTGGAAGCCAACATGGCCCTCTACTCCCACTGATTGTCTGAAACCTCGCAGGAGCGGTGCTCGGAAGAATCACACAACGTTCCCCAGATTTTAAAACGTCGCCAACCACTCGAAGCTATCGTCACGGCGCATTTGTATGCATTCGGTGAAGTGGGCAGGGAGGCTAGAGGGCTCCCGACGGGAGCTGCTTCGACTCGGACAAAAACGCAGAAGGGCGTAATGAAGTGGCCAGACTTCAAAGGGGCCGCCCGCCTGCTGGCGTTCGACATCGGCAAGTGCTCTGCCTGTGTGGGCAGCCGGACGCGCGCTGCGCGGACCGGGCAGGCAGCTGCGCGGGGGCGACTGTTCGGGTGCGCTCTTGCTTTGAGGCGTCTGTCCGGCGTACGGGGCCGCAGATGCGAGAGATTGCTCCGAGGGCGTCATCGGGGATCGGCCGAGATCGCGTACGAGGGCAGCTAGCTGCACGTCGGAACCACTCTGCGCAGACAACGCATCTCGTAGTGAAGCAAATCATGTCTCGGCATTCTCTCCTACACGATCTCTATGAAAAGTGGATTTTCCTTGATGCCTCTATGTAAATCTACACTGTAGAGCCAGAGAAACCGGCACACCTGCCAAATATCGTGTAGGGACCCGCGGGCACACTGAAGTGCCGAACACGATGTGACAATCATGTATAAAGTAGTGCGGGAGAGAATTAACTGCACGAATCCTGCAGGGCTGTCCACAGATCAGTAAGAGTATGGGGAGGTGGAGATCTCTTCTGAACAGCATATTGTAAGGCATCCCAGATATGCTCTATAATGTTCTTTCCTGGGGAGTTTGGTGGCGAGCGGAAGCGTTTAAACTCAGAAGAGTGTTGCTGGACCCACTCTGTAGTTGTTCTAGACATGTTGGGTGTAGCCGGCCGCGGTGGCCGTGCGGTTCTAGGCGCTCCAGTCCGGAGCCGCGCTGTTGCTTGTTGCTACGGTCGCAGGTTCGAATCCTCCCTCGGGCATGGCTGTGTGTGATGTCCTTAGGTTAGTTAGGTTTAAGTAATTCTAAGTTCTAGGGGACTGATGACCACAGCAGTTGAGTCCCATAGTGCTCAGAGCCATTTTGAGCCATCTTGGGTGTCGCATCGTCCTGCTGGAATTACCCAAGTCCATCGGAATACACAATGGACATGAATGGATGCAGATGATAAGACAGGATGCTTATGTACGTGTCACCTGTCAGAGTCGTATCTAGACGTATCAAGGGTCCCATATTACTCCAACTGCACACACCCCACACCATTAAAGAGCCTCCAGTCATCAAGGGTACGCGAGTGTGCTTTCGGTTCCGAACGTCCATATCGATGATGTTTCGTTGAATGGTTCGCACACTGACACTTGTTGATGACCCAGCATTGAAATCTGCAGCAATTGGCGGAATGGTTGTACTTCTGTCATGTTGAACGATTCTCTTCAGTCGTCGTTGGTCCCGCTCTTGCCGAATCTTTTTCCGGCCGCAGCACTGTCGGAGGTTTGATGTTTTACCGGATGCCTGATATTCAAGTTATACTCGTGAAATGGTCGTACGAGAAATCCCCACTGTATCGCTACCTCGGATATTCTGTGTCCCATCACTCGTGCGCCGACTACATCACCACGTTCAAATTCACTTAAACCTTTATAATCTGTCATTGTAGCAGCAGTAACCGATCTGACAACTGCGCCAGACACTTGTCTTATATAGGCGTTGCCGACTGCAGCGCCGAATTCTGCCTGTTTACATGTCTCTGTATTTCAAGACGCAAGCCTACACCAGTTTCTTTGGAGCTTCAGTGGACTTTAATACTATCTGATTGCTATCTGCAAGTATAAGAATCTGTTGAACGAGATCTTTTCTCAGATTTCTGGCCGAAACAAGTTGATTGGCCACGAAATTTGAAAAGCCGATGAAGTTTTGCACACATATGTTCTCCAGTGTGTCTAGTATGCCTGCCGATACAGTCATATCATGCTGAGAGGTTTCCCCTTAGCCGGATCCGGTGGCCGAGCGGTTCTAGGCGCTTCAGTCCGGAACCGCGCGACTGCTACGGCCGCAGGTTCGAATCCTGCCTCGGGCATGGGTGTTTGTGATGTCCTTAGGTTAGTTAGGCTTAAGTGGTTCTAAGTTCTAGGGGAATGATGACCTCATATGTTAAGCCCCATAGTGCTCAGAGCCATTTGCACCATTTTTGTTTCCAATGACTTCACTTAGCCCACGTAACATAACTGCCATGCATGCAGCGAAGACGCGGCTTCAGCGGTTTATCACCCACCATACAGCCCGGACATGGCTCTTTCTGATTTTCATCTCCTTGCTCACATGAACCGCTGGCTATGACATTATTTTGGCACAGACAGCGAACTGCAGACCATTGTAGAGAATTGACAGGAAACCTACTATGACGAGGGTATTAGAAAGCTGGTACAACACTAAGACACATGTGTAAACCAGAGCGGTTGTTATGTACAGAAATAGCTGGAAGGTACAGCTAAATGTTGCAAATGAAACATTTGGGTATTTCACTGTGGTTTCCATTTCGCGACCAATGGGATCTTAGAAAAAAATTGCACGAACTTCTTGCTGAGTGCTCCTCGGACATTGTCACACTTTGAAACGTCCGCTGTATGAATGAATGTTTCTCGCGCACTCACAGGGTTTGAATGGTTTCATTTGACGTGAGACAAGCGACTGACTTACGGTGTTACCTCCATTCTACCGGTATTTTCATACAGCCTCCGGTCTTGACTGATTTCACTTACATACTTGTTCAGCCTTTTCGGTTATACATGAGCCATGACTATGGTTGTCTACTTTTCTAGAGACAAATGAGGTATCTTATTGCAAGGAGTGGTAAATAAAAGTGAATTTCTATAAATGAAATATTCCAAAAATTTTGTCTTTATTTACGTATACACGAATTTTTCGCACTTCTATGTTACATATCAATGTTTGGTTGCTTTCAGCAGTGTAAAAACTAGTGCTATATTGTAAATTTATGTTTGGATAAATGAAAAGTTACGTTTGTAATTTAAGTTTATTAGAGCTCTGTCTCTCCCTTCCTGCCAGTTTGCACTGATCACCAGTAATGCTCTTTCAGTAGGTGCTGAGGTGACGTGAAAAATATCATCTGTTGTGAAAAATATCGTTAATCGTTAATGTTCTTTGAATAGTTAGCCACTCCAGCTTTCGCCTAGACGAGTGTGGGGAAACAGCGTGAAAACCAGGCTCAGACTGATCAGCAGAGCCGACAGAAAGACGGCAGACTGGTTTCTCTCGAAAAGAAAGAATGAATAATTCAGCCAATATGCAAACTACAACGAAGTGCATCGGTCGTTTTCATTCCGTTGCTCACACGTACTGGTTTCACTCGAAAGAATGGAATAAATAATTATCCAAACCGTAAGTAAAACTGGTACCGATTCGAACGATTCCTTTCATTAGGTTGTTGCCTTCATTACTGCAGGGACTGTGCTATAGGCCATATACTTAACACAGGCACTCTTTCAGTCATAGTATTTAAAATAGGAGTTCCTGTGTTGTACGTTACCGTTTATTCGCCATCGAAGTGCAGATGTGTAGTCTCAGTTAAGTGAAGAGAACACAGCGGATTGCAACAGCTCTTGGGCGGGTTGCTGGTAAGTTTATCACTATGGTTTTTGATGTTGGCCGTTTGTAGTGCAGGTTAAAAATGGTTCAAATGGCTCTGAGCGCTATGGGACTTAACATCTATGGTCATCAGTCCCCTAGAACTTAGAACTACTTAAACCTAAGTAACCTAAAGACATCACACAACACTCAGTCATCACGAGGCAGAGAAAATCCCTGACCCCGCCGGGAATCGAACACGGGAACCCGGGCGCGGGAAGCGAGAACGCTACCGCACGACCACGTGCTGCGGACGGTGCAGGCTCACCGAAAACGGAATAACAAAACACATGTTGTCCTTGACACGTATACATACTGCTCCATTCTGCTGTGTTTCAATCATCTCATCGAAACTCCACATTTGCATTGCCTGACTAATCAGGGAAGAACTTACAACACAGCACCTTTTATTTTGCAGAAATATGACTCCAGTTACTCTACATGTTAACGTGTATTGTTCCAAGCAAATGATTGTTTTTTTTTCCCTCCCAATAAGACTATAATTATGGCTCTTTTGAATCTACTCGTCAGCCGCGCAGAATTATCCGAGCGGTCTAAGGCGCTGCTGTCATGGACTGTGCGGCTGGTCCCGGCGGAGGTTCGAGTCGTCCCTCGGGCATGGGTGTGTGTGTTTGTCTTTACTAAAATTTAGGTTAAGTAGTGTGTAAGCTTAGGGACTGATGACCTTAGCAGTTAAGTCCTATTAGATTTCACACACATTTGAACGTTTTCTACTCGTCAGAACTGACTGTTAGACGATATTGTTTCTTGTGCTCCTGTAGCCTCTGTATTAATTAACAGATAAATAGGCCTTACAGGTGGTAGAACAGCCATATCTCCATATTGTAAACCTATTTTCATTTTAATTTATCTGTTCGTGCTAGGCGATTTCCCTCTCTCAGGCAATGAAATTCACCTGACTTTACAGGCCCTGTCAGTTTTAAGGGACATCCCTTCCGCATCATGGTTCCCTCCTCCTTTTCGATTGCTTCCTCTTTTTGCTTCTGCATAACCAGGGTCTAGACTACCACTCACTCACAAACATTACGCAACCTCAGATACCGAGCTTACACTTTGCTGTACGCGTTTCCACTCTCTGAACTGGTCATTAGTATCCACCTACGATCCACAGAATGTACATCTACACCTACATAGTTACTCTGCAGTTCACACTTAAGTGCCTGGCAGAGGGTTCATTTTCATATTACTTCTCTACCATTCCATTCTCGAAGGGCGCGTGAGAAGAAAAGACACCTAAATATTTCCGTTCGAGCTCTGATTTCTCTTATTTTATTATGATGGTCATTTCTCCCTACGTAGGTGCGTGTCAACAAAATATTTTCGCATTCGGAAAAGAAAGTTGGTGATTGAAATTTCGTAAATAGATCTCGACGCAAAGAAAACCGCCTTTGTTTCAGTTACTGCCACCCCAACTCATGTATCATATCAGTGACACTCTCGAACACGAAACGAGCTGCCCTTCTTTGCACTTTTTCGATGTCCTCCGTCAATCCTACCTCGTAAGAATCCCACACCGCGCAGCAATATTCCAGCAGAGGACGGACAAGTGTAATCCTCTTTAGAGGATTTGTTGCATCTTCTAAATGTTCTGCCAACAAACCACAGTCTTTGTTTCGCCTTACCCACAATATTATCTATGTGGTCTTTCCAATTTAAGTTGCTCGTAATTGTAATTCATAGGTATTTAATCGAATTGACAGCCTTTACGTGTGTTCGATTTATCGCGTACCCAAAATTTATCGGATGTCTTTTAGTACCCATGTGGATGACCTCGCACTTTTCTTTGTTTAGTTCCAATTGCCAGAAATACAGCATACAGAAATTCTCTCTAGATCATTTTGTAATTGGAATGGATCGTCTGATGATTTTACTAGACGGTAAATTACAGCATCATCTGCAAACAATCTAAGGAGGCTACTCAGATTATCACCTAGATCATTTATGTGAATCAGGAACAGCAGAGGGCCTATGACACTACCTTGCGGTACGCCAGATATCACTTCTGTTCTACTCGATGATGATCACGAATCCAGTCACACAACTGACACGATACTCCATATGCATCTTGAGTTGGAGCTGGTGTTAAGTTACACACATAAAGTATCACTATAGACCCGGTGACTGTTTCTCTTCTATTCGGTTTTGTGAACATTTGCCACATATCTTACGTAGTGACTTCAACACAAAAAATTTTAAAACTAGGGCAGTCACTGCTAAAAATAGTGATAAATGATTGACCAGTTAAGGAAAACACTGGATCCGGAAGCCTGCTTGACATAGGCCCGCAGGAACATATTTTAATTGGTAAAGTGACGACAGTTCGAATTTTAGCACAGACTGGACATTCATCATCGATGATGGTTTTACCAACTGAAGGCTGAGAACTTTACCTAAACACGCCAACTATTTCCGTGCGGCATTCTTTAACACCTCCCTACACCATACACCATACGCCATAGGATTACGTACAACAGAGGTTCCAACTTAAAAGTTGAAAAATGTGTTGTGCAAGTCTCTAATTGACTTAAGTAAAAACAGATTTTATGGATTACTGGAATTTTCATTCAGTTTCATCTTTTAATAGTTTTAATACCTTTATGCAGACACCTGGTGTACTGTATGAATTGATCAATCAGTTATGTACGTCTTTAGCGTGCCCTAACGCCCGTGCGAGTGAGGTAAAAAAGTCAGTAGACTTCCGCAGACAATTTACCACTCTGATGAAACATTACGTAAAGAATGTAGTGAATCCTTTCTCCTCTTTTATTAAATATGAAATGAGATTCTTTCTAATGGCTTCGGAGCGCACGGGTCATTGAACAAAAGGTTCATTCATCCTTTACTATCGTTTTCCATAAAAGTGAAGTTGGCTGTAACTCAGCTATGTTTTCGACCTGCATTCCTTCCTCTGAAATACTTTCGTTCCATAGATTAGTTCAGAACGAATGTCCAGTAAATTAAAATGTGTTTTGTTCAAAATAGAGCGTAAGTGTTGGCTGCAGTTTAAGGTAAAATAATAAAAAATACTTAACATAAAACACACACATACACGTTTATATGCATGTGTGTGTGTGTGTGTGTGTGTGTGTGTGTGTGTGTGTGTGTGTGTGTATTTGTGTGTGTGCGTGCGTGCGTGGGAGAGAGAGAGAGAGAGAGAGAGAGAGAGAGAGAGAGAGAGAGAGAGAGACATAAGGTGTATAACTTTTTTTACCCCAGATTGCGTTTGGCCCGTTACCGACATTTGTAATATGTTTTCACTTAGACGAACAGTGTCCGGAGGTTCATTAAACGAACACCGTCGTTTGTTTCGCGGTGAATGACGAAAAGATTGTGAGATTTCACTACAAATGGCTGTGGGTGCATTTGCTAATAGTCATTCTCCGTCACATTTTCTGGCTTTATTCAAAATTATACAGGTTTGCTACAAGATGCGATTTCAATCTTCAACGATTATTTTTTCCCCCTAGGGAAAGAAGTGGTGTGGTGGAGCTAACACTCTCTGCCCCTCAATAGGTGCATCCTTGTACAAGAGACAATTATAAAGTTATAATTATCACCGAGAAAATATAAAGCTGTAACCATTAAACTTGGTGGCGTTCTTGGTCCTATATATACTTACACTTCCGTGTAACAACTCTTGCTTCAAGAACGGAGATTCGGGTTGTAGATGGCTGCCTTCTGCTGCTGAGGAAACGTTCCACCTCGAAAACAACTTCATCTTTGAATGCCCGCCATAAAGTGGCTTCTTCGTCCGAGGTTAGAAGTTACTGAGTACTCTGTCAGAAGATTGTTACCGAATTTTCTCATCTTGAGAGAACTGAAGGAGCGATCTGTTTTGCTTGCTAAACAACATTCAACAGCCCAGATCGCCTAATTTTTTCATTATTTAAGATAACAGGTTTCGACAGACTTTGCTGTAGGCTTCAGGTCTTAAAAATCTTTTTGATGAGAAACGTGCTGATTTTACGTTGAATCTCACGCCAAGTTGACAAGTGGATGAAATTCAACACAGTATAAGAGGTTTCTCACAATCGAAACATTTAAAACATAAAGCACCTTGTGCAAGAGGCCGTGTCCATTATATATATTCTGATCTGTCTTTCCTCATCTTGTCTTTCAGTTTCTTGAGATTTTCTTTGTTTTGCAGACAATGCAAGTTTATATCAAATTATCCCATATCCTCTTTAATTTTCTTGATCCATCGTACTTGTTGCTTCAAATTCCACAGTTTTTGCATAATTTTTCTTGTTTATCTGGTTTCTGATGTCCTCATTATGTGGCCGAAGAAAGAAATCCTCTTTTTACGTATAGTATCTGTGATGGGCTCCAGTTCCCTGTACACTACTTCATTCGGCAGTATCCGCCATTGTCCTTCCTTGTGGTATTTTTTATATACATGTTCTAGCTACTCTCCTCTCTACTTTTAGTATATTGTCGACTCTGTTTCTCTGAGTGACTTTAAAAAGAGACTCGCTTGCGTATTTTACCTCCGGCTGAACCACCGTCTTGTAGTGTTTTAATTTTGTTTGAATTGATAGACGTTTCTTATTGTATGTAGACCATGTTAGTTTTTGAGCTTTTATCATTTTATTGGTTCTTTCTTGCCAATCAGTTTTTCACCCAAGTTGTCTGTTATAATCTCTGCAAGATATTTAAGTTGCTTCACTAGTTTAATTTTTCTGTTGTCTACTGTTACGCGGTCTATTACTAGAGGGTCTGTTACCATCATCTCTATTTTTTCGAAAGATATCTGGAGTCCTACTTTTTGTGCTATATATTGTAAGCTCATTATTTGATTACTAGCGTCTTGTACATTATGAGCTAGGAATGCCAAGTCATCTGAGAATCCCAAACAATTTATGTTTATATCATTTTTCTTGGATCCAACTGTTATGTTTTTAGGATTTTCTTTGTACCATCTCTCATCAATTATTCAAGAGCAGTGATGATAGACCATCTCCTTGTCTTAACCCTGTTTTAATCGTAAATGGCTCTGATAATTGGCCTCTGAATTTTACTTTGGACTTGGTGTTTGTAAGGGTTAATTTTATCATTTTTATTAATTTGCGATGAAGTCCAAAATTTCTTAATATGTCCATCACAGAAGATCAGTGGATGCAATCATAAGCTTTTTTGAAGTCTACAAAGGTTATGAGTAGTTGCCTCTGCCTCCTTTTGTAGGCATCCATTATTAATTTTAATGTGATGATCTGTTGTTAGCAGCTTCTCCAGGATCTAAATCCTCCTTTATATTCTCCCAGCTTCTTTTCAAGTTGATCTTTACAGCAATTGTACAAAATTCTTGACAATATTTTATATGTGCAGTAAAATAGGGAAATCCCTCTCTAGTTGTCCACATTTGATTTTTCTCCTTTTTAGTGTAATGGGTGTATGATAGCTGTAGTCCAATGTTCTGGTAGCTCTTCTCCGATCCAGATTTTAACTATGCATTGATGTAATGATATCTTCATGGGTTCTTTGGGTATTTCCAGAGTTCTGCAAATGATTCATCTTCTCCACTTGCTTTGTAGTTCCTGAGCTCGTTCAAAGCTTTTTAGACTTCCTGAATTGTCGGTGGGTTTATATTTTCTGGTGGGGTTTTTATTGGAGTTTCTGTGTTTATTTCAAGAAGCTCAGTAGTATCCTCGCAATTTACTAGTTCGTTAAATGTTTCTGCTAAACTTTCTGTATTTCTTTTATCACTGTGGGCCATTTTATTGAGTTTATCTTTTATCAGTAGTGTTGGGAGATCATGTCTTTGGAGTAGTCTGCTAAATGTTTTGTAGTAATCTTGTGAGTTTGTTTTCTTACTATTTGCTTCTACCATAGATAGTATATCTTTTTGATATTGACTTTTAACCCTCCTTAATGTTTTTTGAGTCATATTTCTTTGTTTTTTGAGTGTCAAGTAAGATTCTTCTGTTTTTTGACTCAGACACCACGCCTGGTTAAGGTATCAATCTTCCACTATTTTATCACATTCGTCATTCCACGACTGGTGTTTTTTCCTAGGATTTATTGGGGCTAGTTGTTCAGCTACTTGTTTCAGTTGGGGAATTATTTCATCCAGATTATCTGTTATTTTTATATTCCTAGTTTTTTCTTCATATTCCTTGTTATTTATCAATTTATGAGGATCATAGGTTCTCTTCTTTTTTGGATGGGATTTTTTCTTTCTCAGTAGGGCGAATTTAATTTTTATTTTTATCAAGTAGTTCTTATCCATGCAGACATGATCCAACTGCCATTCTCCTTTTGTCCAGTCTGGACGTTTCCTGGTTTTAAGTTTATCTGGTCTTCTAACGAAGTATGTCGATTTTGAGATCATGTCATGGTTTCTACAGAATTCCACCAATCTCATGCCATTCTGGTTTGCTCTTCGCTGTATTGGCCATTTCCCTATTACATCTCTGTATCTCTTTTCCTTTCTTAATTGGGCACTAAAGTCTCCAATTAAAATTTCGGTGCGTTTTTGTTGGTTGCTGTCTAATCCAAAAGCTCCAAAAATCCATAATAATCCACACATATATATATATATATATATATATATATATATATATATATATATATATATATATATATATATGGCCACCATAGTCATCAGATCTCAATATCTTTGTGGACTACTTCGTAGAGAAGTGTGCGCGACCGGTATGCACTTCCATCATCGCTGCCTGAATATGCCACTACTTCACAGGAAGAACGGTTAAGATTTCCTTAAAAACATCTGTATTCATTCACTCCGAAAAACCGAGAAGCTGTTTTGAATGCAAAGTGATTTTCTACATCGTATTGGGCATGGTAATGTGTTGTATTAGTGGTGTTTCCATATTTTTGTCCACAGCTTTATGTACCTGTATATAAACTTAATTAATTACGTAGTTTAATGTTTTCGAGGTGGTAAAACTTTATGGCTGCCTCTTGCATACGTAGGTAGGACTCAACAGCTTCCCCCCGTCCGAGTCACTGGGAACCTCTAACAGGAAGGTGAAGCATTAACGTTACGAATGTGGCCCTATTATGACTTTAACAACTGACGTTTATGCCCGCAATAGATCCCGTCTCACAGAGAGCCTTGACATTTCAGAAACGCGCCGCACTCGATTTATGACATTTCTTTCGCCCGCTGTCGCAGGCCAGCCTCGTGGCGTGCACAGCACTCCGTGTCGGGTCGCGACAGTTTGCGTGCTGTGCTGAGTTCGTGAATAACTGCTATAATTAAAGTCTGGCGGAATAAACCGAAGCGACGCATCGTGCTCAACGCTGTGATAGCGGCACTACAACAAAAATTCCGAGTGGAATACAACTGCACGACAATTGTAATGTCACATTATTATTCTCAGCAGTGACGTAAGGCAGTACACATAGCACGGTTCAGCATACGATATGGTCATTTTATACGAGAAAATGAGAAATTTTGGAAGGGAATTAAAGTTCTGCGGGAAGAAGCAAAAACTTTGAGATTTACTTATGACACTGCAATTCTGGCGCATATAGCAAAGGACTTGCAAGATAAGTTGAGCGAAATAGATAGCGTCTTGAAAAATGATTTTAAGATGAATATCGAAAAACAGTAAAATAAGAGAAATGGAATGAAGTCGAAGTAAATCAGACGATTCTCAGGGAATCAAATTGCCAAATGAGACACTAAAAGTAATTGATGGGTTTTGCTGTTTGGGCGGAAAATAGCTGATGATGATCAGACTAGAGAGTATAAAAACTGCATACAGACAGTAGTAAGAAAGTAAGTTTACGTATTAATACGTTTTTTCTGAAGGTATGTTTCTATAGTGTAGCCTTAAGCGGAAGTGAAATGTGGACACAAAAAGTTTAGACAAGAAGAGAATAGAAGCGTCTGAAATTTTATTGTGCAATAGATTAGGTAGGTAGACCATTAGATAATGAATAGGTACTGAATCAGACGGTGGAAAAAAGAAATTTATGATGCAACTAGACTAAAAGAAGAAAACAGTTAACTGATGCATCAAGGAATCTTTAATTTGGTATTGAAGGTTCCCGGTGCGTGTTGGTAGCAATAGTTATTCAGAGATGAAGTGCAAAGGATAGACTAGTGTGAAGAGCTGCATCAAGCCACTCTCCGGACTGAAGATTAGAAATGTTTAATGAATTGTATCGAAAACGCAGATAACCGGAATATATTTATTCACCTCGAAACCAACTCCATTGGTCAGAATACACATCAGGCGACGTTCATGAAACCGTTGTAAACCAGTGACGAATGCTACTCTAATGACTGGTGCCATTTGTCCTTGGATATCCGTCGAAATGTAATAGACAGTTTGGTGGCTGGCTGTGACAGTGGTAGCGGCCTACCCTACTCCACACCGGAAGAGTAGCCTAGTGCCTCAGCGTGGTCGCGGTGCTGGTTCACAAAACAGATGGCCATCGTCACACGTGTCAACGAGGTATTGTCTTCTTGCGTCAGTCCGTGAGTGCTCCATAAACAGAGAACAGATCTTGGAAGAGCAGTTGAACGAAATGGATGGTGTCTTGAAGGGAGGATATAAGATGAACATCAACAAAAGCAAAACGAGGATAATGGAATGTAGTCGAATTAAGTCGGGTGATGTTGAGGGTATTAGATTAGGAAATGAGACACTTAAAGTAGTAAAGGAGTTTTGCTATTTGGGGAGCAAAATAACTGATGATGGTCGAAGTAGAGAGGATATAAAATGTAGACCGGCAATGGCAAGGAAAGCGTTTCTGAGGAAGAGAAATTTGTTAACATCGAGTATAGATTTAAGTGTCAGGAAGTCATTTCTGAAAGTATTTGTATGGAGTGTAGCCATGTATGGAAGTGAAACATGGGCGGTAAATAGTTTGGACAAGAAGAGAATAGAAGCTTTTGAAATGTGGTGCTACAGAAGAATGCTGAGGATTAGATGGGTAGATCACGTAACTAATAAGGAGGTACTGAATAGGATTGGGGAGAAGAGAAGTTTGTGGCACAACTTGACCAGAAGAAGGGATCGGTTGGTAGGACATGTTCTGAGGCATCAAGGGATCACCAATTTAGTATTGGAGGGCAGCGTGGAGGGAGACCAAGAGATGAATACACTAAGCAGATTCAGAAGGATGTAGGTTGCAGTAGGTACTGGGAGATGAAGAAGCTTGCACAGGATAGAGTAGCATGGAGAGCTGCATCAAACCAGTGTCAGGACTGAAGACCTCAACAACAACAACAGTGTTTCTGTTCACAACTTCTGTTACATGAAATTTCACAGTCACTGCACACGTCTCCGGTTGATACTTTGAAGTGAGTCTTCACTCTCACCCAAGCACCGTAACGTGTTCGACGGAACGATACTGTTCTCGACACTTCTTTCTGTACGCATGCATGCATTTCTAACGCAAATACCCATTCATACAGGGTGATAATTGTTCAACTATACGAAATAAAATCGCCAATACTTCTGAACGGTTTGCGTTAGGACGTTCAAACTTCACGGTTGGTCACAGGACATGATGGAAATTAGTACGCGCATGCGCATGTGTCTTCTTATTGTTGGCCATTTGCACATGGAAATGTCACGGTACAGCGTGCCTGAGCGTATAGCGCTTGTGAAGGCCTGCTATGAAAGCTATAGCAGCCCAACTGCAGCTCAGAGGCAGTTTGCGACAGAGTTCAAGTCAAAGACAACGGGTTAGAGTTTGCTAACGATCATTGAAAGAACTGGTAGTGTTCGTGATGACTGTGTTGTCAATGTCGGTCGTCCAAGAGAGGTGAAAACGCCTGAAAACATCGCGAAGAGAAGCGCTGTATTTTAAACCAGCCCCAGAAAATGGATCAGACGAGCTGCACAACAGGTGGAGATCAACCTAGAGACACCGCGACAGATTGTTGTTGAAGACCTGCATCTCTTAACATACAAAATTCAAGCCCATCAGCCATTAAGTCCCAGGGTCATGGAACAGCGGTTGTGTCTCGCCAACACTGTTGTTCACATAATTGACGAAGAGGGCTTTGATGTGAATACGGTTAGGTTCAGCGACAAAACCCACTGTCATTTGGACTGGTCCGTCAATAAGCAAAACTGGCGCATTTGGGGTACTGAGAATCCGCATTTCGCGATCGAGAAGTCTCCTAACCCCCTATGCGTGGTTCTGCGGTGTGCAATGTTCAGTCACGGAATAATCGGTGCGATATTCCTTGATGGCGCTGTGACTGCCGAATGGTATGTGAAGGTTTCGGAAGGTGATACCATCCCCATTATCCTAAGAGACCCTGATTTCTACAGGGTGTGCTTATGTAAGACGGAGCTCGATCCTATCGAAGCAGGAGAGTTTGAAATCCTGGAGGAGCACTTTGGGAACGGCATTCTCGTTCCGGCGTATCTAGTGGCCACTGGCAAGGGCTTCGATTGGCCGTCATGTTCTCCGGATCTGAACACATGAGACTCCGTTTTGTGGGTTATATTAAAGACAAGATGTACAGCAGTAACCCCAAAACCCTTGCTGAGCTGAAAACAGCCATTCAGTAGGTGATCGACAGCGTCAGTGTTACGTCACTTCAGCGGGACATGCGGAATTTCATTATTCACCTGCGCCACATTATCGCCAATCATGGCAGGCATATGCAACATGTCATAACCTAAATCCGAGTGTCTGTAGTAACGTTTACATGTTGAATAAAGTGTGTGTACGCCGTAAGTTGTAACTAATTCACATTTTTTTCATGTAGTTCTATAATTGTCACCCAGTATATGGGTACTTTTACCGAACTTTCTAGATGCAGTCTGTACGTCAGACTGATGGTAACTCATGTGTTTTACGAGGATTATTTGGACAGTAAGAAGCGATAGGTAGCGAAATGTAAACTACAGTGAAAATCAAAACTGTTTTATTTGCAACCGTTAGCTACACCTTCCAGCTACTTCTATACACAATCGCCGCTCAGACTTAGACATCTGTCGTAGCTTGTACCAACTTTTCAATTCCCTGGTTATGGAAGACACCTACCAGTGCTTTTTCGACAATTTTCTGCTCTAGACCGTAGCTCGTTCTCTGTGTCAAAATATTGTCTTCATAGCCAGTGTTTCATTTGAGTAGAGATGAGCCTCAGTGGTATCTAATTACGGCCGTATTGTGTGTGATCAAACACTTCCTATAGAAAACGCTGCAGAAGCATCCTCATTGTCTCAGTGGTAGCTAATTACGGGCTGTATTGCGGGTGATCAAACACTTCCTATAGAAAACGCTGCAGGAGCATCTTCATTGCACCTGCAGAGTGTGGTCGTGTTGAACGAACTGCATGACAGTTATGTTATGTGGATTGCATAGTTTCAGGCGAAATCTTTCGCCAGGCCCTCATACTTGGCGGGAGACGCTAATTTCTAGCCATCTTTACGTTCTCACTGTGAGCTCAGAACTGAAAAGAGCGACATGATGCGATCGACAGACGTACTAGACACAGCCCCAACGCATCTGTGCAAAGTTTCATCAGATTTTCACTGTCTTTTACATTTCGGGACCGATCGTTCCTTACTTTCCTAATAACCCTTATATTTTTTTACTATAACAGAAACTATATGCGTTCAATGAGTATTGTGAATAGCGAGGGCAATTCTAAAAAATGGTTTAGTGTAATGACATATTTTCTATCCTCTTGTCAAAGCAGAGGGAGTGTTGCGGAACATGCTTCGGAAAAGAAGCAGAATCGAGAAAATCATTCTTGAACAATTTCGTTTTTATACAGGGTATAACGCGTATAAGCGCAGATCTTTTTATATGTGGTTCCTTTGTAGGTACACACATAAGTGTTTTGGTCGTTTTTTTCTCTGCCTGAAACGGTCTCCCCACAAACATGTCACAAATTTTACGACTTGATGTTTTCTGCATAGTCGTAACTGCACCACCATGTGGACTATGCCTGTCAGTATAGACTAACTGTTGTGCATTCATGCCTCCACACTTCAACACCTTGTCTGCCGCAAAGGGGAAAATGAGCACTAACGGTTTGCTCTTTCTACATTTACTTGGAGGTACTACGCAACCTAAAAACATAAGCCTTGTAACAGCTGTGATTATTAGTCTGCAAATGACGTAAGTACTGATGTAATGTTGTTCAGTACACCGTCCTCATCCACCAGTAGAAATATCTGCACTTGTACCCGTTGTACCTTTTATTAACTTTTCTTGCAGTTATTTATCTTCAGTTTCGGCACCTCCTTCGTCTTCCTCACGTTCCCTTTCCCGCCATTACATTCCTTCGCACGTCTGTACACCGTGTGAAAGCTTCGCAGGTCCCGGAATGATTTACTCCTGCACTTTCGGCGCCGTCCTCGCATCCACCGCGCCATAAATCTTCCCGACAGCCGGGAACGGCGTCAACAGGTCGTTGTGCACTTGTTCTCTTCCATTTGGAGCTCACCTCGGACAAGTACTGCTAGGGGCAGCTACGCGCACTCCGAGGAACTGTCACGGAATATCCTAATCAAGGCCGCTCCCGTTTTTGGAGGTCGTGTCACAAACTCAGGTCGCTGTTGTAGGAGCTTCAAAGATCAACGGAAGACGAAAGCAGCAGGCAAACGGTATGTCGTGCAATTCAGAGAAGAGAGGAAATTTTACTTCTTGGTTTCCTGAGAGGGATCTGTACAGGATGGCAGCCACTCAAGGAATATTTTAGGGAATTGGTTTCAAAAATTTATTACAAAGGCCCAGTCAAATGACTTAAAAGTTTTCTGGGTTTGGTACCGCGTCATAATGTAAAAACTACTGCTGCATTCGGGAGCACGAGCGTTATATTCGTCTAGGACAACACAACAAATCCGCAGTGGCCGAACATCACCATGACTGCGGAAAAAAAATAAAATTCAGCGAAGCCTGTGTGTTGGCCAAGCAGCCTATTATGACGAAATCAGAGAGGCCATCGAAATATTTAAACACCCTAACAACGTGAACCCTCCCATGAACCATGGACCTTGCCGTTGGTGGGGAGGCTTGCGTGCCTCAGCGATACAGATAGCCGTACCGTAGGTACAACCACAACGGAGGGGTATCTGTTGAGAGGCCAGACAAACGTGTGGTTCCTGAAGAGGGGCAGCAGCCTTTTCAGTAGTTGCAAGGGCAACAGTCTGGATGATTGACTGATCTGGCCTTGTAACAATAACCAAAACGGCCTTGCTGTGCTGGTACTGCGAACGGCTGAAAGCAAGGGGAAACTACGGCCGTAATTTTTCCCGAGGGCATGCAGCTTTACTGTATGATTAAATGATGATGGCGTCCTCTTGGGTAAAATATTCCGGAGGTAAAATAGTCCCCCATTCGGATCTCCGGGCGGGGACTACGCGAGAGGATGTCGTTATCAGCAGAAAGAAAACTGGCGTTCTACGGATCGGAGCGTGGAATGTCAGATCCCTTAATCGGGCAGGTAGGTTAGAAAATTTAAAAAGGGAAATGGATAGGTTAAAGTTAGACATAGTGGGAATTAGTGAAGTTCGGTGGCAGGAGGAACAAGACTTCTGGTCAGGTGACTACAGGGTTATAAATACAAAATCAAATAGGGGTAATGCAGGAGTAGGTTTAATAATGAATAGGAAAATAGGAATGCGGGTAAGCTACTACAAACAGCATAGTGAACGCATTATTGTGGCCAAGATAGATACGAAGCCCACACCTACTACAGTAGTACAAGTTTATATGCCAACTAGCTCTGCAGATGACGAAGAAATTGAAGAAATGTATGATGAAATAAAAGAAATTATTCAGATAGTGAAGGGAGACGAAAATTTAATAGTCATGGGTGACTGGAATTCGAGTGTAGGAAAAGGGAGAGAAGGAAACGTAGTAGGTGAATATGGATTGGGGCTAAGAAATGAAAGAGGGAGCCGCCTGGTAGAATTTTGCACAGAACACAACTTAATCATAGCTAACACTTGGTTTAAGAATCATGATAGAAGGTTGTATACATGGAAGAACCCTGGAGATACTACAAGGTATCAGATAGATTATATAATGGTAAGACAGAGATTTAGGAACCAGGTCTTAAATTGTAAGACATTTCCAGGGGCAGATGTGGACTCTGACCACAATCTATTGGTTATGATCTGTAGATTAAAACTGAAGAAACTGCAAAAAGGTGGGAATTTAAGGAGATGGGACCTGGATAAACTGAAAGA
Source organism: Schistocerca cancellata (assembly GCF_023864275.1). Lineage (NCBI taxonomy): Eukaryota > Metazoa > Arthropoda > Insecta > Orthoptera > Acrididae > Schistocerca > Schistocerca cancellata. The sequence goes on along the minus strand of NC_064631.1, from coordinate 94,360,871 downwards.
ACCAGAGGTTGTACAGAGTTTCAGGGAGAGCATAAGGGAACAATTGACAGGAATGGGGGAAAGAAATACAGTAGAAGAAGAATGGGTAGCTTTGAGGGATGAAGTAGTGAGGGCAGCAGAGGATCAAGTAGGTAAAAAGACGAGGGCTAGTAGAAATCCTTGGGTAACAGAAGAAATACTGATTTTAATTGATGAAAGGAGAAAATATAAAAATGCAGTAAATGAAGCAGGCAAAAAGGAATACAAACGACTCAAAAATGAGATCGACAGGAAGTGCAAAATGGCTAAGCAGGGATGGCTAGAGGACAAATGTAAGGATGTAGAGGCTTATCTCACTAGGGGTAAGATAGATACTGCCTACAGGAAAATTAAAGAGACCTTTGGAGATAAGAGAACCACTTGCATGAACATAAAGAGCTCAGATGGAAATCCAGTTCTAAGCAAAGAAGGGAAAGCAGAAAGGTGGAAGGAGTATATAGAGGGTCTATACAAGGGCGATGTTCTTGAGGACAATATTATGGAAATGGAAGAGGATGTAGATGAAGATGAAATGGGAGATACGATACTGCGTGAAGAGTTTGACAGAGCACTGAAAGACCTGAGTCGAAACAAGGCCCCCGGAGTAGACAACATTCCATTGGAACTACTGACGGCCTTGGGAGAGGCCTGACAAAACTCTACCATCTGGTGAGCAAGATGTATGAAACAGGCGAAATACCCTCAGACTTCAAGAAGAATATAATAATTCCAATCCCAAAGAAAGCAGGTGTTGACAGATGTGAAAATTACCGAACAATCAGTTTAATAAGCCACAGCTGCAAAATACTAACACGAATTCTTTACAGACGAATGGAAAAACTAGTAGAAGCCGACCTCGGAGAAGATCAGTTTGGATTCCGTAGAAATACTGGAACACGTGAGGCAATACTGACCTTACGACTTATCTTAGAAGAAAGATTAAGGAAAGGCAAACCTACGTTTCTAGCATTTGTAGACTTAGAGAAAGCTTTTGACAATGTTGACTGGAATACTCTCTTTCAAATTCTAAAGGTGGCAGGGGTAAAATACAGGGAGCGAAAGGCTATTTACAATTTGTACAGAAACCAGATGGCAGTTATAAGAGTCGAGGGACATGAAAGGGAAGCAGTGGTTCGGAAGGGAGTAAGACAGGGTTGTAGCCTCTCCCCGATGTTATTCAATCTGTATATTGAGCAAGCAGTAAAGGAAACAAAAGAAAAATTCGGAGTAGGTATTAAAATCCATGGAGAAGAAATAAAAACGTTGAGGTTCGCCGATGACATTGTAATTCTGTCAGAGACAGCAAAGGACTTGGAAGAGCAGTTGAACGGAATGGATGGTGTCTTGAAGGGAGGATATAATATGAACATCAACAAAAGCAAAACGAGGATAATGGAATGTAGTCGAATTAAGTCGGGTGATGTTGAGGGTATTAGATTAGGAAATGAGACACTTAAAGTAGTAAAGGAGTTTGTCTGTTTGGGGAGCAAAATAACTGATGATGGTCGAAGTAGAGAGGATATAAAATGTAGACTGGCAATGGCAAGGAAAGCGTTTCTGAAGAAGAGAAATTTGTTAACATCGAGTATAGATTTAAGTGTCAGGAAGTCATTTCTGAAAGTATTTGTATGGAGTGTAGCCATGTATGGAAGTGAAACATGGGCGGTAAATAGTTTGGACAAGAAGAGAATAGAAGCTTTCGAAATGTGGTGCTACAGAAGAATGCTGAGGATTAGATGGGTAGATCACATAACTAATGAGGAAGTATTGAATAGGATTGGGGAGAAGAGAAGTTTGTGGTACAACTTGACCAGAAGAAGGGTTCGGTTGGTAGGACATGTTCTGAGGCATCGAGGGATCACCAATTTAGTATTGGAGGGCAGTGTGGAAGGTAAAAATCGTAGAGGGAGACTAAGAGATGAATACACTAAGCAGATTCAGAAGGATGTAGGTTGCAGTAGGTACTGGGAGATGAAGAAGCTTGCGCAGGATAGAGTAGCATGGAGAGCTGCATCAAACCAGTCTCAGGACTGAAGACCACAACAACAACAACAACAACAACAACAACGTGAACAGGGAGGATGGACTCAGGCTTGCCCCATCTTGGCTGCCAGCAATCAGAGCCCAACAGACCGCACTGTCAACACGAGGCACGAGCACTATCGGCGAGTAACTGCCGCCGCGCGGCCGACGTCCAGCAGTTGGTAAACAGCAGCAAACTTCTCATTCGACGGTGGCCACCAATCATGGTACATAACACAAGAGCCAATGGACAACAGAGGTCACGTTCTCCCTCCACGGCAATAACCTATTCAAATAAAGTTCCCTGTCCTTCTTCCTTAAGTGACCAATGAAACTAACTACCTTTTTAAAATTATGACGTAATGGCATGCGCAGCGAACACTAACAACAAAATATAAAGGACAGTGCATAGCTAGAACGCACCACTAGACCCAGAAGAAGGCCGCTGAAATCGTGACCGAAACGTTGATTTTTTCTATAGCAGCAGTAGTTTTTAAATTATGACGCGGTACCAAACCCAGAAAACTTTTATGTCGACTGCTCTGGCCGCGGAAGCCTACGCAATTATAGCCCAGTCAAATCTTTACAAGTGTTCTCCCCGAGTAACTTACGCCGTGCCTACGTGATACAAGTTGCTTGTCTTTCATAACCGAGGCAGTTCCGTCCAGTTAAAGCTGCTGACAAGAGACGCCTTGAGCCCTCTGCTGAAACTGCTAGCGAAATCACGCCATTGAATTTAGCCAATAGCGTGCTCGGGACACCGATCACGTGTGTGGACGCCGGAGCGTGCAGAACACACTTGCTTCTCTCTCTTGGAATTCAGACTTCGAGGAGCACAGACGTCTTCTTGGAAGGCAGAGCCTTTGGCTCTGCTCTTCGCAACCGGCCACCAACGTAAGTCAACATGAACCGCTTCCCCTTCCGTTGCCCATTTCATTTAATTGTTCGACCTCTTAGACTGGCCTAAACCTGCTAACTTCCGACCCTAGGCGCGCCTTTTGTACTCCTTATATTGAAATATATCCTCTTTATTGTACTTAATTCCCTGTTTTGATATTCAACGGAAGCCCTGGATGCCCACTCTCTAATCCTGACCGCTCGACCTCCTGCACCCTGTCGTCACGAGGCATACGTAACAACCGCCTCCCTCCTTTCCCAAACACTGTATACAGGGTGGCACACGAAATGTGTTACCATTTTGTTTTTAAATATAAACTTTATTGTCAATACACTCTAAAAGAAACATATACTACAATGAAGAGCCGTCCATGGAGATTTGTTCTAACCCAGCACATGCTCAATATGTCCACCATTTCGTTTCCTAACTTGCTTCAAACGAACGCTGAAGTTAGTGACTACCCTACGGCACATGCCTACGTAATTTCACTGCAAGCTTAAAGAATAAGTCTTCTGAGCTCCATTAAATCACGTGGACGTTTCGGAAATTTTTTTCCTTTAGGTACCCCCAAAGAAAAAAAGACACATGGATTGAGGTCTGGACTATTGGGGGGCCAGTTTTGTCCGTCATTGAAGCGACCTGGAAACCTGAGTAAAATGATCCACATGTCGAAGTGCTCGTGTAAAAACTCCAGCAGTTTTGGCAGTATGTGGCCTTGCTCCATCTTGCATGAACCACTGCGTGTTGAAGGTCAAGGCAGTAGCAAGAAGCTGTGGAATGAAGATACTGCGAAGCATGCTCAAATAACGCTCGCTGTTCACAGTTTCTTCAAAGAGAAAGGGTCCAATAAGTCCGTGACTGGAAATTGCTGCCCACGCTGTAATCCTCGGAGCATAATGTTGTCGTTCATGAAGCACTTGTGGGTTTTCAGTGGCCCAAAAGCGTACATTTTGTTTGTTAACCACATCATCTAAATGAAAATGCGCCTCGTTTGAAAACCAAACGTCGTTGAGAGTTTCTTCCCCATCCTCCGCCCACTGAGCAAAAAGTAGTCTCTGCTGCTTGTGTTCTTCAGTGAGCTTCTGTGCACAGGTCATCTTGTATGGGTACATATGGAGGCCACTTTTAAGAATGCGTTGAACTGAGCGTCTGGATATTCCCAGTTGCACTGCTGCCTTTCTACATGATTTCCCGGGACTTCTCTGTACAGCAACTCGTACCGCTTCAGTATTCTCCGGCGAACAAACAGGCTTAGGCCGAGGTCGCTTCGCTTCCAATACCGTTCCTTCCTGTACAAATTTATCGTACAACCTGTGGATGGTCCTCTTGCACTGGGCCCATCGTGTGTTAAACTGTTGTCGAAAACGCCTCTGAGTCACAAGGCTTTTCGTTCCATGAAAAAGTAACACAATTGCCGATCGTTGCTGTGTCGTCAGTCTTCCATTGTCAGCCATTGCTGCTTACTGGTCTCCTAGCGGCAGTATCGTGAATTACACGTCATTTCGTAACTCATTTGTTTTTCCAAGCTCTGCTGGTACTGCTGTAGAGATCCCTGCGGGATATCTAATGTGGGTCGTAAATTGTGAAAGAAACAATTGGTAACACATTTCATGCACCACCCTGTACATTTACAATTGGTATCAGAAGTGCCCGTATGCTCTACAGATCATCCATTGGATTTGTCGGCCACGGAATTTGCTTTATTACGGCGTGAATTTAGTAAATCTTGATGTAAAACTATGAGTGCGTACGTTCGAGCATTAGAACGTTTTGGTTCTTGCAAGAGTGAATATTACGTTTGCCGCTCATTTTCACGGCACCTCGGTGTTCACAACCATCACAATGATCGTACAGAGCAGGCTTCCACATCCGGAATGTACACTACCTGATCAAAACCATCCGGATACCCCTGTGTAATGGCCGGCCGGTGTGGCCGTGCGCTTCTAGGCGCTTCAGTCTGGAACAGCGTGACCGCTACGGTCGCAGGTTCGAATCCTGCTTCGGGCATGGATGTGTGTGATGTCCTTAGGTTAGTTAGGTTTAAGTAGTTCTAAGTTCTAGGGGACTGATGACCACAGATGTTAAGTCCCATAGTGCCCAGAGCCATTTTGAACCCTGTGTAATGCAGAATTGACTACTAGGTGTCATGAGAGGCAGAGCAGACAGTCTAAAAGGAGGCGGAGAGTATTGCGTTGTCAGTACAGAAGCTGTAGCAGCAGGAGTCGGTCAGGAGAGGTGATGTGATTGTGTGAACTGGCAAAGCGAAGGAAAAACAGCACCTAAACCATCATCCGGCAGAAATCATCCAATGGAGGAAAAGGACGGTTTAGCATTGCGGAGGGTCGTTATAAAAAATCTCGTGAAGTCAGCGGGAGCCATAGCTCCTAATTTCCAAAGTGCTACCACCAATCCATATAGCACAGTGTGCGTAGGAAGCTGAAAAGAACGGAGTGCAGTGGTAGAGTTGTTCCCCATCAGCCATAAATGCTAATCGGCTATTAAGGTAGTGTGAAGAGCAATGGGGATGGACAGTGAATCACTGGAAACGAGATCTTAGGAGTGGCTAATCGCGCTATACCGTGTGTTATTCCGATGGAAGGGTTTTGGGTTTGGCGAATTCCTGGAGAACGTTACCTTACATCGTGCGTAGTACAACAGTGTGGTACAGAGTAGTGGTGTTACATCAAATAAAGTTATGCATCACCCCGGTCTCCAGAACTCCTGATGATAGATGTTGACTGTTGATACTGTATCACAGACACAGTCCCTTCGACGGTTCAGAGATGTCACTAAACCCGCCCGAAGATGTAAACAACCATGCATGCGCAGCGCCCAGTAGACGGAGGCGGTCAGACAGCCGATCAGTTCCAATCATTCCACCAGGAAGGAGGTACACGGCTCGTGTTGTCTGTAGTTCAAACATGCCTAGATGGTCAATACCGCGGTTCCATCGCGTCCGCATTGTTACTTTGTATCAGGAAGCGCTCTCAACAAGGGAAGTGTCCAGCCATTTCGTACAGAACCAAAGCGATGTTGGAGGAATACAGAGAGACAGCAACTGTCGATGACATGCCTCGCTCAGGCCGCCCACTGGCTACTACTGTAGTGGATGACCGCTATCTACATATTATGGCTCGGAGGAACCCTGACAGCAACGCCACCATGTTGAATAATGCTTTTCGTGCAGCCACAGGACGTCCTGTTACGATTCAAACTGTGTGTAATAGGCTGCATGATGCGCAACGTCACTCCCGACGTCCACGGAGAGGTCGATCTTTATAACAGCGACACCATGCAGCCCGATACAGATGGGCCCAACAACATGCCGAATGGACCGCTCGGGATTGGCATCACGTTCTCTTCACCGATGAGTGTCCCATTTGCCTTCAACCAGACAATCGTCTGAGACGTGTTTGGAAGTAAGCCGGTCAGGCTGAACGCCTTAGACACACTGTCCAGCGAATGCAGCAAGGTGGAGTGGCCAGCATGCTCTCCAGACCTGTACCCTATCGAACATGCCTGGGATAGATTAAAAAGGGCTGTTTATGGACGACGTGACTCACCAAACCTCTCTGAGGGATCAACGCCGAATCGCTGTTGAGGAGTGGGACAATTTGGACCAACAGTGCATTGATGAACTTGTGGATAGTATGCTACGACCAATACACGTACGGATCATGCAAGATGACGAGCTACTGGATATTAGAGATACCGGCGTGTACAGAAATCTGGACCACTACGAGGTGCATTCAAGTTCTAAGGCCTCCAATTTTTCTAATTAACTACTCACCCGAAATCCATGAAACTGGCGTTACTTCTCGACGTTATCGCCCTGCAGACGTACACATTTTTCACAACGCTGACGCCATGATTCCATGGCAGCGGCGAAGGCTTCTTTAGGAGTCTGTTTTGACCACTGGAAAATCGCTGAGGCAATAGCAGCACGGCTGGTGAATGTGCGGCCACGGAGAGTGTCTTTCATTGTTGGAAAAAGCCAAAAGTCACTAGGAGCCAGGTCAGGTGAGTAGGGAGCATGAGGAATCACTTCAAAGTTGTTATCACGAAGAAACTGTTGCGTAACGTTAGCTCTATGTGCGGGTGCGTTGTCTCGGTGAAACAGCACACGCGCAGCCCTTCCCGGACGTTTTTCAGCACTGGCGGTTACCCGAAAATTTTTTGGTGGCGGTGAATCTGTGTGCTTCCATTGAGCTGACTGGCGCTTTGTTTCTGGATTAAAAAATGGCATCCACGTCTCATCCATTGTCACAACCGACGAAAAGAAAGTCCCATTCATGCTGTCGATGCACGTCAACATTGCTCGGCAACATGCCACACGGGCAGCCATGCGGTCGTCCGTCAGCATTCGTGGCACCCACCTGGATGACACTTTTTCGCATTTTCAGGTCGTCATGCAGGATTGTGTGCACAGAACCCACAGAAATGCCAACTCTGGAGGCGATCTGTTCAACAGTCATTTGGCGATCCCCCAAAACAATTCTCTCCACTTCCTCGAACATGTCGTCAGACCAGCTTGTGCGAGCCCGAGGTTGTTTCGGTTTGTTGCCACGATGTTCTGCCTTCATTAAACCGTCGCACCCACGAACGCACTTTCGACATATCCATAACTCCATCACCACATGTCTCCTTCAACTTCGATGAATTTCAATTGGTTTCACACCACGTAGATTCAGGAAACGAATGATTGCACACTGTTCAAGTAAGGAAAACGTCGCCATTTTAAGTATTTAAAACAGTTCTCATTCTCGCCGCTGGCGGTAAAATTCCATCTTCCGTACGGTGCTGCCATCTCTGGGACGTATTGACAATGAACGCGGCATCATTTTAAAACAATGCGCATGTTTCTATGTCTTTCCAGTCCGGAGAAAAAAAATCGGAGGCCTTAGAACTTGAATGCACCTCGTACAACTGAAGGTCTCGTTGTATGGTGATACAACATGCAATGTGTTGTTTTCATGAGCACTGAAAAGGGCGGAAATGATATTTATGTTGATCTCTATTCCAATTTTCTGTACTGGTTGCGGAACTCTCGGAGCTGAGGCGATGGAAAACTTTATTGATGTGTGTATTTTGCAGCACTGTGTGCTGCGTACAGTAGATGAATAGTTCGCAACCGAAGTTTTATTGTATCAGCTTGACAATGCATGAGTGAGGTAATGGTGTGCCAACCCAGGGGAACGTTTTGGGATGAGTTAGAACGTCACTTCGATCCAGAGATCAACCTATATTTTCTGGTTTTGGCTCTTGAGGAAGAATAGGCTATATTTCCTCCACAGAGATGCAGACACCTCACTGAAAGTGTCCCAAACGGACTTCAAGCCGACATAAAGGAAAATTCCGGACACACCCTATATTAATGTCCACTAATAGGATTCCAGATACTTTTGATCAGATCGTGTACTTGCCCAGCATAGAAAACTGAACACCTGGCCAGTGTGGCAACACCATCGCGTTTACGGCCGATAAACAGGGACTGGTGGCAGGGAGGGGGGGGGGGAGCAGTAATACACTCCTGGAAATGGAAAAAAGAACACATTGACACCGGTGTGTCAGACCCACCATACTTGCTCCGGACACTGCGAGAGGGCTGTACAAGCAATGATCACACGCACGGCACAGCGGACACACCAGGAACCGCGGTGTTGGCCGTCGAATGGCGCTAGCTGCGCAGCATTTGTGCACCGCCGCCGTCAGTGTCAGCCAGTTTGCCGTGGCATACGGAGCTCCATCGCAGTCTTTAACACTGGTAGCATGCCGCGACAGCGTGGACGTGAACCGTATGTGCAGTTGACGGACTTTGAGCGAGGGCGTATAGTGGGCATGCGGGAGGCCGGGTGGACGTACCGCCGAATTGCTCAACACGTGGGGCGTGAGGTCTCCACAGTACATCGATGTTGTCGCCAGTGGTCGGCGGAAGGTGCACGTGCCCGTCGACCTGGGACCGGACCGCAGCGACGCACGGATGCACGCCAAGACCGTAGGATCCTACGCAGTGCCGTAGGGGACCGCACCGTCACTTCCCAGCAAATTAGGGACACTGTTGCTCCTGGGGTATCGGCGAGGACCATTCGCAACCGTCTCCATGAAGCTGGGCTACGGTCCCGCACACCGTTAGGCCGTCTTCCGCTCACGCCCCAACATCGTGCAGCCCGCCTCCAGTGGTTTCGCGACAGGCGTGAATGGAGGGACGAATGGAGACGTGTCGTCTTCAGCGATGAGAGTCGCTTCTGCCTTGGTGCCAATGATGGTCGTATGCGTGTTTGGCGCCGTGCAGGTGAGCGCCACAATCAGGACTGCATACGGCCGAGGCACACAGGGCCAACACCCGGCATCATGGTGTGGGGAGCGATCTCCTACACTGGCCGTACACCACTGGTGATCGTCGAGGGGACACTGAATAGTGCACGGTACATCCAAACCGTCATCGAACCCATCGTTCTACCATTCCTAGACCGGCAAGGGAACTTGCTGTTCCAACAGGACAATGCACGTCCGCATGTATCCCGTGCCACCCAACGTGCTCTAGAAGGTGTAAGTCACCTACCCTGGCCCGCAAGATCTCCGGATCTGTCCCCCATTGAGCATGTTTGGGACTGGATGAAGCGTCGTCTCACGCGGTCTGCACGTCCAGCACGAACGCTGGTCCAACTGAGGCGCCAGGTGGAAATGGAATGGCAAGCCGTTCCACAGGACTACATCCAGCATCTCTACGATCGTCTCCATGAGAAAATAGCAGCCTGCATTGCTGCGAAAGGTGGATATACACTGTACTAGTGCCGACATTGTGCATGCTCTGTTGCCTGTGTCTATGTGCCTGTGGTTCTGTCAGTGTGATCATGTGATGTATCTGACCCCAGGAATGTGTCAATAAAGTTTCCCCTTCCTGGGACAATGAATTCACGGTGTTCTTATTTCAATTTCCAGGAGTGTAGCGTGGACTCCGATATTCTTGCTCATACTATACGTACATGTGCCAGTGGTGGGGGTGAAGGCAGTAACAGTGGTATCCTTGCTCACTCCGGCATTCTTTCTCACCCTGTACCACCATATGCCATGGATGGGGGAGGGTTGGTGGCAGTGACAGCGTACACTGCGGTATTCTTACCCGCACTATACCTTCATATGCTGGGGATGAGTGGTGGAGGCAGTAACAGCGTTCCGTCAGGTATTCTTACTTTCATTACATCTGCATATGCCAGGGACGGGGATCGCAGTAACAGCCTGCACTCCAGTATTCCTACTCACACAGTACCTCGATACAGCATGGATGTGGGGGGGGGGGGGGGGTGCAGGACGGGTGTCAAGAAAAAAACTCAGAACATTTACATCAAACGGAACATAAAACACAGGGAACAATCATAAAAAAATATGTGCTCACCCACACCGAAGCGTGGGATGAAGCAGGGCGTCAGCAGTAAAACATGGACAACACAGGAAGAAAAAGGTAGAGGGAGCTAAAACAATGGAGCAGATGGAAGTGGCTGGCTGACCGCAAGGAAAAAAGGGAGGAGTCAGCCACTCTGCAATACACTAAAACCGCCAGCCTAAAAGTTTAGGCCAGAGTCCCGACACATCACAAAACTTAAAAACCCTAGACACACACGTCTCATCGTTAGCTAAAACACAGGGCAGATCCCCATCAACTTGTGCTTCTGCCCTTGCATCACGGTATAAAACGCAGTCTGTTAAAATGTGCCGGACAGAGATGTGCACATCACAAGCATCACAAAACGGAGGATCCTCCCGCCGTAATAAATAGCTATGTGTCAGAGGACATTGCCCGATCCGAAGACGTGTGAGCGCCACCTCTTCCCGCCTGAGCAGCCGGCAGGAGGAACGCCACGACCGAGTGGTTGACTTTACTGACCGCAGTTTATTGGCCGTCACCGTCAGCCATTCGTCCTCCCACAACTCCATGCACTTCCTGTGGAGTGCAGCGATGACTGACTGCAAGGGGATAGGACACTGGACCACATCCTGCTCTCTGCGGGCCTCCTTGGCAGCCCGATCAGCCTGTTCATTGCCCCATATGCCGACATGACCAGGCACCCAGCAGAAGGATACCTCTTTACCCCGCCGTTGGAGCAAGTACAGTTGGTCATGTATCAGCTGGACCATCAGTCGGGTATAGGTTCTGCAGTGATTGTAAGGCACTAAGAGAATCGGAGCAGAGAAGAAATCGATCGCCCCGAACACGATGCATCTGCTCCAGTGCCGTCAGGACCGCGTGGAGTGTGGAGGCAGTAATAGCATACACTTTGGTATCCTTACTTACACTATAACTCCAAATGCCAGGAGTTGGAGAGTGAGCCAGTAACAGCATTCACTCCGGTATTCTTATTCACGCTATATCTCCATATGCCAGGGGTGGTGGAATGGATGTAGCAACAGCATACGCTCTAGTGTTCTCACTCTCACTGTACCTCTATATGCTGGGGTTGAGAGGTGGAGGCACTAACAGTTTACACTTCGATATTCTTACTCATAGTATACTCTATACGCCAGCGGTGGTGGTTAGAGGCAGTAACAGGGAACACTCCAGCATTCTGTCTCACAATGCCATATGCCATATGCCAGGAGAACGAGGGGTGGAGGCAGTAACAGCGTACTCTCCGGCATTCTTACACTATACCTCCAAATGGCTGGGGTGGGTGTTGGTGGTAGTCACTGTGCACTCCGGTATTCCTCCTCGCACTATACCTCCATATGCAGCAATCAGCGTAGCACAGCGGCTACATGTTGACCGGCACTTTTTGTTTGACAGTACTCTTCGCCCCTGTGACAGCATTTATTCATAGTGTAATATTTAGGAGTAAATGTTTCGTCTGAATAAACAACTGGCCCCATTTGACGGAAGCAGCCTCTCAACTATTCTCGCGAGACTGAGTGTACTGTGTTCCACACGTCGCACTACAAAATAATTTCTGTTAGCGCTGGGAATCGAACTGGGGGCGTCTGCATTACAGTCCGATCTGATGGTCACCATATTCATTTTGCACAGTCTGCTCTCACCAAATGTACATTTATCGGCTTTCATTTATTCTACACATCTTTCCTACAGGCTTTTTTATTCTGCTTTATATTCTCGAGAGCTTTGGTTGTGTCTCTGGATTTTCACAATAGCGTGTAATATGCTGTTCTACCGTACTTAGCCATTAAAACAAAATAATTGAATTTTACTCCGCATTGGAAGCAAACTTCGATGTTTTCATTGCTAAATAATGTATTTCTAGATCATAATTAATCTTAGAACTTCATATTTCACAACTGTATTGAAATCAACCAATAATTTTTTTTTTTTTTTTTTTTTTTGTCTATGGCTGAAGATTCGAAGAACGATTTTCTTGAGGCATTTGGAGTTTTAGTGGGTGGACTATTTTTCCGTGAAGGTTCTTCCTCCAACGCCTTCTTCCTCTACTCAAGACACCAGGTCATTGTCCCTTTTGAGTAACATAGTCCTTTGCTTTTTTATCTCATTGAATGTGCGTGTAGTGAAACATTTGGGTAGTCACAACGTTTCTTGTTAATAACTTGTGATCCAAATGTCACCATTAACAATATGACTGATTTTTCTCAGCAGCTACCTTTCGCGGTCTTCCCTTGACCATGTAATATTTTTTCTAACTCATTATGTATCTCGTTTTAATTTCTCAGGTGAGCGTTCTAGTTCACACGTTTTGTGGACAGCTGTTTCGCACTGCATTACTACCTGAGATCGTTCGTTTTGGCCTCTGTGGTTCTGAAAATATTATAACAGGTTATCTTGACGACTAATATACATATTAGTCGTCAAGATAACCTGTTATAATATTTTCAGAAACATAGTGGCCAAAACGAAAGACTTTAGGTAGTAATGCAGTGCGAAAGAAATATATATTAGTCGTCAAGATATATGAATTAAATTGCTTATTTTTCTCCAAATTGCAACCGAATTTGCAACAAGATATTTTCTTTTAATGTTCTGTCGTCTGTGTACCGCTTAACTGCGGGGGCTGGTCAGTTCAGAAACCGACTGTCATATTTTATCTCTGTGCTGTCAACTATGTCCATTTCGTTTGAGCAGTGAAGGACATATTCTCCGACGTGCTACTAGAGAAATTCTGCTGGTACATAGTGGGAACAATGCTTTTCCCGTCGTTAGACGCAAAATAGTCCCCAGTTGGAGATCAGCTTTCCTACGTAAATAATGCAGTGCCGGACTGTGGCGAAAACGTGATCACTTGCGGTGGTTACTAACCTTTCCCCATTTCCGTTTTTCTCTTTCGCCGATGTCGCTGAAATGTTGGACGCGAGAGTGTGCGCCACCAACGGCGTGACCTTGTGAGGCCTTCTCGGTGTCGCAGCTGGATTGTTTTGAGCAGCGACACGCCGCCGCGGAGTTGCACAAAGCAAGGCGGGCGTTGTACGGCCAGGAGGCACTTGTCGAATTCAATTAGCGGCGCGGGGGAGGAGACGGAGTGGGGCAAGGGCGCCGCCGCTGAATATGAATGAGCCGCGACGACGGCGACGTCGACGACGCGCCGCCTGCGACGCGCCGAGCAGGGGCGCCGCAGCCGTGACGGACGCGTTACCGCAAACTGCCACACGCGGCGCCTACGGCCCTCGTGTAATGAGCAGCCCTGTCGCAAGATTGTGAAGTCTGGTTTACAACGGAGCCAACTCAAACGCTCTCCAGCAACGAGGATTCTCTCTGGTGTAAATAGTAGGCGATCGCGAGTGAAGTGCATTCAGTCGTCTTCGTTTCGCATTCGCCAGCGTTATGTCGTGTCCCGCTATTGCCGGTCTTTAGCGAACCGTAAATGAAAGTTCAGCTCCGCTCCGCATCTGCCCTAGCAATATACAAAGCTTTAGTCTGCTACTTTATCCATTTCTCTCGCTGACATGACATACGTGACTGATGGTGTCGTGTGAAGAAAATTTAATGCAGCTGATAGAAGAATAAAGGTTTCATACGCGATTCTGGGAGTCAAGAGATTCACAGCAGAAGTGCCAAAGCAAAAAAAATATAGCTCGCTGAAAATTGCCAAACCACTCAAAGGTCAAACTGGGAACGTGAAAAACACGACAAATTAATTTGATGTTTGCACCAAGGGGAAACAAAGTGAATAAGCACAAGCTTTCTATTTATTTTTATTAAAAAAAAAGCACAGTCAGTTTCTTCAAAATAAAACAAATGCTAGAGTAATGAAATTTCAGAAATACATTTCTCTAGGTAACATATTTAAGTGATTAACATTTTAAGATCACAGGTTAATAATCGCAAAATAAGTCATTGCAAATGTGGAATGCTAGTACATTGATAATCTATTAAACCACCAGAATGTTGAATGCAAGCTTGTCAACGTGAATGCGTTGTGTTGTACAGGGGACGGATTTCAGTTTGTGGTATGGAGTTCCATGCTTGTTGCACGTGGTCGTTCAATATAGGGGCGGTTAATACTATCTGTTAATGACGCTAGAGTTGTCGTCCGATGATGTACCGTATTTCACCGATTGGAGACGGATCTGGTGATCGAACCAGCCAAGGCAGTGCGTGGGCGATCGTTATCTTTTTGGGGAACAGCCCCTGCAATTGTAGCATAACAGGTCGAATCAGTAAACTGACGTACAAAAAATTGAATTTGGGGTGCGACAGTGCTCCCGCTATCATACGAAATCGCATCCCAGACCAAAGCTCCAAGGGTTGGCACCGAGGGAGAACCAGCTTTCATCAGAAAACACAAATCCTCCCAGGCCGAAAAACAGAGATTCGCAGTCAGCGTACAAAGCAGATTTGTTTCAAAACACTCGTGCGACCCATCCTGTAACACACACAACACAACTCTTCCCTGGCCGAAAAACAGAGAAATGCAATCAGCGTACAAAGCACATTTGTTTCAAAACACTCGTGGGACCCATCCTGTAACATTGCTCAAGTCTGTGCTACCCATCTCAAACACGAGTAGCTGGTAACGTTGAACGTACACTATGAGGGACAGCACGAATAGTCAGAGGTTAGTTTGACCTATGAGAAAGTATCGCGGAGATGCTAAAGAAAGTCAACTGACAGTCGTTCGCAGATGCCTCAAACTACCTTGAGAAAGCCTACTTACGAACTTTCAAGAGTCCGCAGCTCGTGGTCATGCGGTAGCGTTCTCGCTTCCCGCGCCCGGGTTCCCGGGTTCGATTCACGGCGAGGTCAGGGATTTTCTCTACCTCGTGATGACTGTGTGTTGTGTGATGTCCTCGGGTTAGTTGGGTTTGGGTAGTTCTAAGTTCTAGGGGACTGATGACCATAGATGTTAAGTCCCATAGTGCTCAGAGCCATTTGACCTATTTGAACTTTCAAGAATCAGCTTTGAGTGAGCATTCTAAGACATACGAGTACTCCATCCCCTTACGTGTCGCTCCTTTAGAGATCGCAAAGACAATATACGCTAATTAGAGCGCACACGGAAGGGTGTTTATGGAATATTCCTCTCGCGCTCCATACGTAAACGGAACTGGAAGAAGTCCTCATAACTGGTACAACAGGATGCAGTCTGTGCCATGCACTTCACAGAAGTTTGTAGAAAACGAATGTAAATGTAGTAATTCTATAATTTGTACATTAACTTGACAACCATGATCATATCTTTAAATCTGGTAAGTTTCAGACGCGGGTCGAAATCTATCAGCGAGACGAGAAAATGTAATCGTACAGATGACTTGAATGTCAGGGCAATGCCGACAGTTACAATGTGTGCTGGATATGCTGATACTAAATCCAATATACAATACGTGGTTATCCTCCCTGGGAGAGGAGTAGTGAATATAGTTGACTGGAGTCTGAAACTTGCATTCGGCGGCCACGTTGTCGCTGCATCTGTTATCTGGGGGGCCTGCACAGTTTGGAGACACGATATTGCTGCAGTCTCGTCGGGGTCCTCAGCTTTCCGTCGCAACTGGTCTCGCTCGACCCACTGTAGTCAGTGGAATGCACACTACAGTGTGTCCTCGCAGCTGTTGATGAGGTATTCGATTTGTAACAGATTATTGTGTCAGAGGGTGCGAAATGCTGCTCGGATTGACGCTGCGGATGTAGTACGATGCTCCAGAACTATACGCCGATCACATAGTGCTATGGGGCCGTACGGAGCCGGGACTTCTTGCGTTCTCGTGGCCGCCGCTGCCAGCAGTCATCTTACGGTGGCTACATTCCTGACAAGGCTTTCTGCAGTATCGCAGAAGGCACATCCAGCTTTGGTATAAAAGATATTGTTTTGTAGAAAACAAATGAATAGTTTTGGTGCATCCATTATATTGAAATGTATGTTATGATTCAGCAACGATTTATAGTGATACTTCGGTAATCTGTATCCACAACCACAGGCCAAGGCTGTAGTTGTACACGATTTCATAGGCCTGGCGTTACACGATGCTTGTACTGTTAACTAGCTTCTATACTCATCTAGTAAAAGGGCAGTAAAGGAAATAGCGTCGCGATCGGCAGAATTGTTCTCTGACCAGATGCGACGGAAAGCAGTGGACCCCGACGAGACTGCAGCAGTATCGTGTCTCCAAACGGCGGAGCCCCTACAGATAACAGTTGCACCGACAACGTGGCTGCCGAATCCAAGTTTCAGACTCCAGTCAACTACACTCCTGGAAATGGAAAAAAGAACACATTGACACCGGTGTGTCAGACCCACCATACTTGCTCCGGACACTGCGAGAGAGCTGTACAAGCAATGATCACACGCACGGCACAGCGGACACACCAGGAACCGCGGTGTTGGCCGTCGAATGGCGCTAGCTGCGCAGCATTTGTGCACCGCCGCCGTCAGTGTCAGCCAGTTTGCCGTGGCATACGGAGCTCCATCGCAGTCTTTAACACTGGTAGCATGCCGCGACAGCGTGGACGTGAACCGTATGTGCAGTTGACGGACTTTGAGCGAGGGCGTATAGTGGGCATGCGGGAGGCCGGATGGACGTACCGCCGAATTGCTCAACACGTGGGGCGTGAGGTCTCCACAGTACATCGATGTTGTCGCCAGTGGTCGGCGGAAGGTGCACGTGCCCGTCGTCCTGGGACCGGACCGCAGCGACGCACGGATGCACGCCAAGACCGTAGGATCCTACGCAGTGCCGTAGGGGACCGCACCGCCACTTCCCAGCAAATTAGGGACACTGTTGCTCCTGGGGTATCGGCAAGGACCATTCGCAACCGTCTCCATGAAGCTGGGCTACGGTCCCGCACACCGTTAGGCCGTCTTCCGCTCACGCCCCAACATCGTGCAGCCCGCCTCCAGTGGTGTCGCGACAGGCGTGAATGGAGGGACGAATGGAGACGTGTCGTCTTCAGCGATGAGAGTCGCTTCTGCTTTGGTGCCAATGATGGCCGTATGCGTGTTTGGCGCCGTGCAGGTGAGCGCCACAATCAGGACTGCATACGACCGAGGCACACAGGGCCAACACCCGGCATCATGGTGTGGGGAGCGATCTCCTACACTGGCCGTACACCACTAGTGATCGTCGAGGGGACACTGAATAGTGCACGGTATATCCAAACCGTCATCGAACCCATCGTTCTACCATTCCTAGACCGGCAAGGGAACTTGCTGTTCCAACAGGACAATGCACGTCCGCATGTATCCCGTGCCACCCAACGTGCTCTAGAAGGTGTAAGTCAACTACCCTGGCCAGCAAGATCTCCGGATCTATCCCCCATTGAGTGTGTTTGGGACTGGATGAAGCGTCGTCTCACGCGGTCTGCACGTCCAGCATGAACGCTGGTCCAACTGAGGCGCCAGGTGGAAATGGCATGGCAAGCCGTTCCACAGGACTACATCCAGCATCTCTACGATCGTCTCCATGGGAGAATAGCAGCCTGCATTGCTGCGAAAGGTGGATATACACTGTACTAGTGCCGACATTGTGCATGCTCTGTTGCATGTGTCTATGTGCCTGCGGTTCTGTCAGTGTGATCATGCGATGTATCTGACCCCAGGAATGTGTCAATAAAGTTTCCCCTTCCTGGGACAATGAATTCACGGCGTTCTTATTTCAATTTCCAGGAGTGTATATGCACTACTTCTCTCTCCAGGGAGGACAACCACGTATCGTATATTCCACTTAGCAACAGCATATCCTGCACACATTGTAACTATCGGATTTGCCCTGACATTCAAGTCATCCGTACGATTACATTTTGTCGTCTCGCTGATAGATTTCGACGCGCGTCTGAAACTTTCCAGATTTAAAGATATTTTCGTAGTTGTCAAGTTAATGTACAAATTACAGAATTACTACATTTACATTCGGATTCTACAAATTGCTGTGAAGTGCATGGCACAGACAGCATCTTACTGTAACAGTTATGAGGAATTCTTCCAGTTCCGTTCACGTATGGAGCGCGGGATCGATGATTTCATAAACACCTCTCAGTGTGCTCTCTAATTAGCCTATATTGTCTTCGCGATCTCCAAAGACGCGACACATAGGGGATGTAGAACTCGTATATCTTTAGAATGGTCGTTCAAAGCTGATTCTTGAAATTTCGTAAGTAGGCTTTCTAAAGATAGTATTCACCATTCTGCGAACGACTGCCAGTTGACTTTCTTTAGCATAGGTCGTATGAACCTCTGACTATTCGTGCTGTTCCTCATAGTGGACGTTCATCACTTGCTAGTCCTGTTTGAGGTGCATAACACAGACTTGAACAATGTTACAGGATGCGTCGCACGAGTGTTTTGAAACAAATTTGCTTTGTACGCTGATTGCATTTCTCTGTTTTTCGACCACTGAACCGAAGTCTTGTCACCTACTTTGCCTACGACTAGGCATTTCCATGCAGACTGTTACATCCAAATATTATTAATACGAGTTAACCTATTCCAACTGTGACTCGATATTGTAGCCACAGGATACTACGTTTTATCGACTTTGAAGCATACAGTGTTACGTTTCTGGACATTTAAAGAAATTTGTAAATCTTTGAAACACTTCGAAATCTTATCAAAATCTGACTGAATAGTTATACGGTTTTTTTCAAGCATACATCAATATAGGTATCTGCACCAACTGCAAAGAGTTCTATGTTATTGTTAATATTGCGTGCAAGGTCATTAAAACACAACATGGGCAGCAAAGAACTCAAAGCGCTTCCCTGGAGCGCGCATAAAGTTTCTTCTGTTTCTCTCGATGTAAAAAGGTGTCAGTTTCTGATGTATCAATTTTGAACTACATAACAACTGTTGTAAGTGGGACGCAGGATAACCACTGCACCAGATACGCTTTTTAATCATAGCTTTGACTGTGATGTGTAGCAATGTGGCCAGCCACCTACCATTACATTATTGCACGTGGAAACTGATTATTGCTGAGACTGTGGTTAAAGTATTAACACTCTGGTGAGTTGCACGTATGCATGCATTTGAAAGGGGGTTCACAGTCGAAACTGTGCAGTAAAGGAAATAAGGGGTAGTTGTACTCTGGACACTGTCAGACACAGTAGCAAAACAAGTGCTCTACCAACTGAGCTACCGAAGCACGACTCACGCCCGGTACTCACAGCTTTACTTCTGCCAGTACCTCGTCTCCTACCTTCCAAACTTTACAGAAGCTCTCCTGCGAACCTTGCAGAACTAGCACTCCTGAAAGAAAGGATATTGCGGAGACATGGCTTAGCCACAGCCTGGGGGATGTTTCCAGAATGAGATTTTCACTCTGCAGCGGAGTGTGCGCTGATATGAAACTTCCTGGCAGATTAAAACTGTGTGCCCGACCGAGACTCGAACTCGGGACCTTTGCCTTTCGCGGGCAAGTGCTCTACCAACTGAGCTACCGAAGCACGACTCACGCCCGGTACTCACAGCTTTACTTCTGCCAGTACCTCGTCTCCTACCTTCCAAACTTTACAGAAGCTCTCCTGCGAACCTTGCAGAACTAGCACTCCTGAAAGAAAGGATATTGCGGAGACATGGCTTAGCCACAGCCTGGGGGATGTTTCCAGAATGAGATTTTCACTCTGCAGCGGAGTGTGCGCTGATATGAAACTTCCTGGCAGATTAAAACTGTGTGCCCGACCGAGACTCGAACTCGGGACCTTTGCCTTTCGCGGGCAAGTGCTCTACCAACTGAGCTACCGAAGCACGACTCACGCCCGGTACTCACAGCTTTACTTCTGCCAGTACCTCGTCTCCTACCTTCCAAACTTTACAGAAGCTCTCCTGCGAACCTTGCAGAACTAGCACTCCTGAAAGAAAGGATATTGCGGAGACATGGCTTAGCCACAGCCTGGGGGATGTTTCCAGAATGAGATTTTCACTCTGCAGCGGAGTGTGCGCTCATATCAGCGCACACTCCGCTGCAGAGTGAAAATCTCATTCTGGAAACATCCCCCAGGCTGTGGCTAAGCCATGTCTCCGCAATATCCTTTCTTTCAGGAGTGCTAGTTCTGCAAGGTTCGCAGGAGAGCTTCTGTAAAGTTTGGAAGGTAGGAGACGAGGTACTGGCAGAAGTAAAGCTGTGAGTACCGGGCGTGAGTCGTGCTTCGGTAGCTCAGTTGGTAGAGCACTTGCCCGCGAAAGGCAAAGGTCCCGAGTTCGAGTCTCGGTCGGGCACACAGTTTTAATCTGCCAGGAAGTTTCATATCAGCGCACACTCCGCTGCAGAGTGAAAATCTCATTCTGGAAACATCCCCCAGGCTGTGGCTAAGCCATGTCTCCGCAATATCCTTTCTTTCAGGAGTGCTAGTTCTGCAAGGTTCGCAGGAGAGCTTCTGTAAAGTTTGGAAGGTAGGAGACGAGGTACTGGCAGAAGTAAAGCTGTGAGTACCGGGCGTGAGTCGTGCTTCGGTAGCTCAGTTGGTAGAGCACTTGCCCGCGAAAGGCAAAGGTCCCGAGTTCGAGTCTCGGTCGGGCACACAGTTTTAATCTGCCAGGAAGTTTCATATCAGCGCACACTCCGCTGCAGAGTGAAAATCTCATTCTGGAAACATCCCCCAGGCTGTGGCTAAGCCATGTCTCCGCAATATCCTTTCTTTCAGGAGTGCTAGTTCTGCAAGGTTCGCAGGAGAGCTTCTGTAAAGTTTGGAAGGTAGGAGACGAGGTACTGGCAGAAGTAAAGCTGTGAGTACCGGGCGTGAGTCGTGCTTCGGTAGCTCAGTTGGTAGAGCACTTGCCCGCGAAAGGCAAAGGTCCCGAGTTCGAGTCTCGGTCGGGCACACAGTTTTAATCTGCCAGGAAGTTTCATATCAGCGCACACTCCGCTGCAGAGTGAAAATCTCATTCTGGAAACATCCCCCAGGCTGTGGCTAAGCCATGTCTCCGCAATATCCTTTCTTTCAGGAGTGCTAGTTCTGCAAGGTTCGCAGGAGAGCTTCTGTAAAGTTTGGAAGGTAGGAGACGAGGTACTGGCAGAAGTAAAGCTGTGAGTACCGGGCGTGAGTCGTGCTTCGGTAGCTCAGTTGGTAGAGCACTTGCCCGCGAAAGGCAAAGGTCCCGAGTTCGAGTCTCGGTCGGGCACACAGTTTTAATCTGCCAGGAAGTTTCATATCAGCGCACACTCCGCTGCAGAGTGAAAATCTCATTCTGGAGACAGTAGCAAAACGTTATCATTTGGATAATTTCTGGTGGGCGAGGATCCAGTTGCAATTAAAATATGGAATTTTCCGTTTCATTTACGGCGTAACTTAGTATTTTTATTAAAACGCAGCTTACGGAAGATAAGCACTTGGCGAATAATCAAAAGTTAAGTAGCGTTTATTTTTCCTCGAAAGATTTCTGACTGTTTCTTCCACTTATGCTGAAGCTACTAACCACGATTTATTAAATAACTGGCATAGCTCTGCCCAGAGACTATACTGCTCTGGCGCTACCTATCAGTCGACATTTGTCTGGTCTGATGTCTCGTTGGACTGGAGTCTAGCTGATGGATAATCTCACTGTATCGTAGTAAACTCTCTGTCCAGATGCTGGAACGGTCAGGTCCCTACTGTATGTAACGATGCAGCGCTTTCCGAAGGTGTATGCCGAGGCTCTTTGTAGACTCGCATGGTACGGGTACTGTACGTTACTTCGTGCCGGTCTCGATGTGACGCAATTCGTCTAGCGTCCCGCTATTAAAGCCCTACATGTTTTTCTTTTGCGCGTTTCTCTGCTTACTAGTGTTTAACTTGTTCAAGCGAGATGTTATCTGTGACTCCGCCTCATAACGGAGAGAATGAATTTACTTGTTACTAAAGGAGTTGCTACCAACAACACACATCATACAGTATGAAATGGGACGTGTTTTGTACGGGCACATCTTCTAGATTAAATCTTACAAAACAATTTAATGAAAAGAACGAATTTCATTTCAGTGTGTCGGATTTTTATTTTAGAAGTCGTCAGATAAAACTGTCTGGTGTTTTACAAATTGAAACGCCTTTTTCTTGCTGCGGTACATTTATGTTCTACAATTCAGACAGTTCACGCCATAATTTCCACATGACAAAAATGTTCTATCAGAACCTGTGTTTCTTTCCATCTGCTCATAGATTAGAGGCGCACTTCTGCTACATATATGGAAAAGCTGCCCATGTTCACGTCAAGATCTTTCTTTCTTTTTTAGTTTTCATAATTAATTTTTCGTTGACTAAACGCTGTGAAAGAGATCACTTCTGATCTAGCAACAATTACGTCTCGAGAACTGTCAGGAATTTTTGTAGTGACACTTTGGCTGTCTTGTCTTCTGTGTACACACAGTGTTGTCAACCTATAGTCAGGCCCTTTCTGTCCTTTCTCTCTCTCCGTGTAATACATAATGTGTCTGTATGAGTGAGTGAGTGACAGAGAGTGTTAGAGAGAGAGAGAGAGAGAGAGAGAGAGAGAGAGAGAGAGAGAGAGTTGTGAAAAGCCTTTAGTGTTCTAGAAGATCGGAGAGTAGTAAAATTTCACATATAGTCGGTACTAAAAGAGCTCTTTTTTATGAAACAGAGGTGAAATCTACCGACGTATACGAAAGTACTCAAAAGCAGAGGGAAATTCCAGGTTCAACCGCAAATCACTATTCTGACGCTGGATTCCATGGAGTGTCTCCAAAATGGTCACCATAAAGTGGGAGGAAAAAAGGAATCACGCTATAATGAGATTCACTGTCAGGGCTTACTCTAACGAAGCATTTCTGTGGCGGAGGGAATAATCACTCTGTTGCACAGACACACAGGAACTACTAAAGAGTGTTCCAGAGCACGAGAGAAGGGCAAATAAAATATTCGTGGAAGAGTTCCATTTCAGAATTGACCAATCCCTTGATGGAACAGAGAAATGGAGTGCCGGAATGGGCCAACTATTTACGGCCAGAAGGACACTGGCCATGGGGAGACGAAGTTAGCGTTATGTAATCTGTTTCGTCGCAGAGGAGCGGCAGCGCGATTACAAGTCAGACTAGACTAGACTAGACTAGACTAGAGAGAGAGAGAGACCAGTAGGTGAAGTAATCCCTAGTAATCAGCAGGGTGGCTTTACTGTGGCCCCCCGCGTTGGCCGGACAGTTTTGCTCCGCGGTGTGTGGCGATCGCGGAGCGAGAAAATCCCGGCACGGCCCACCGCTAACCTGCAGACTGCCTTTCAGGGTCAGCTTCCGGCCGGCGTCTCTGTGACAGGTAATTTAAGCAACGTGACACCACGAGTTGTCCCCCACCTTCACGTCGCGTATAGTCTGGGCTGCGCTCGAAGCCCGCGAGAAAGACAGGCTCGTGCGTACGTCACATCATGTGACACTGCAGGACTTAGAGTGCCAGCAGCCGTCTCCGGCGAGGAACGAGTAACTACAGGGTTATTACAAATGATTGAAGCGATTTCACAGCTCTAGAATAACTTTATTATTTGAGATATGTTCACAATGCTTTGCACACACATACAAAAACTCAAAAAGTTTTTTTAGGCATTCACAAATGTGCGATATGTGCCCCTTTAGTGATTCGGCAGACATCAAGCCGATAATCAAGTTCCCCCCACACTCGGCGCAGCATGTCCCCATCAATGAGTTCGAAAGCATCGTTGATGCGAGCTCGCAGTTCTGGCACGTTTCTTGGTAGAGGAGGTTTAAACACTGAATCTTTCACATAACCCTACAGAAAGAAATCGCATGGGGTTAAGTCGGGAGAGCGTGGAGGCCATGACATGAGTTGCTGATCATGATCTCCACCACGACCGATCTATCGGTTTTCCAATCTCCTGTTTAAGAAATGCCGAACATCATGATGGAAGTGCGGTGGAGCACCATCCTGTTGAAAGATGAAGTCGGCGCTGTCGGTCTCCAGTTCTGGCATGAGCCAATTTTCCGCGGGCTACGCGTGAAACTTGCCCGCACGCGTTCAACCGTTTCTTCGCTCACTGCAGGCCGACCCGTTGATTTCCCCTTACAGAGGCATCCAGAAGCTTTAAACTGCGCATACCATCGCCGAATGGAGTTACCAGTTTGTGGATGTTTGTTGAGCTTCGTCCTGAAGTGTCGTTGCACTGTTATGACTGACTGATGTCAGTGCATTTCAAGCACGACATACGCTTTCTCGGCTCCTGTCGCCATTTTGTCTCACTGCGCTCTCGAGCGCTCTGACGGCAGAAACCTGAAGTGCGGCTTCAGCCGAACAAAACTTTATGAGTTTTTCTACGTATCTGTAGTGTGCCGTGACCATATGTCAATGAATGGAGCTACGGTGAATTTATGAAATCGCTTCAATCATTTGTAATAGCCCTGTATTTCACAAGAGTTTAACAGTTCTTGAATGCGCGTTTAAATGCCTGTAATCTCTCGGTAGCACACGACAAAATTAAGGCCTTTAGTGGGTACCTTTTCAATAACATATTTAAACTTTGAAAGTTGCGGGGGTAATATACAGGGACGGAAAAGATTGTGTAGAACTTGAACAGAAACCAGACGGCACTTGTAAGAGTAAAGATGTATGGAAAGGAAGCAGTAGTTGAGAAGGGAGTGACGCAGGTTTGTAGCCTATTCCCGAAGTAATTCAATACGTGCACTGAACAAACAGTAAACCAAACCAAAGAAAAATTTGGAGTAGGAATTAAATTTCAGTGGGAAGAAATAAAAGCTTTGAAGTTTGCTGGTCACATTGTAATTCTGTCAGACACGGCAAAGGACTTACAAGAGCAGTTAAGTGGAACGGACAGTGTCTTAAAAGAAGAATATAAGATGAACATTAACAAAAGCGAAACATGGACAATGGAATACATTCGAATTGAATCAGATGATGCTGAGACAATTAGATTAAGAAATTAGACACTTAAAGTAGTAGACGAGCTTTGCTATTTGGCAGCAAAATAAGTTTTGATGGCCGAAGTAGAGAGGATGTTGTTGTTGTTGTTGTTGTGGTCTTCAGTCCTGAGACTGGTTTGATGCAGCTCTCCATGCTACTCTATCCTGTGCAAGCTTCTTCATCTCCCAGTACCTACTGCAACCTACATCCTTCTGAATCTGCTTAGTGTATTCATCTCTTGGTCTCCCTCTACGATTTTTACCCTCCACGCTGCCCTCCAACACGAAATTGGTGATCCCTTGATGCCTCAGAACATGTCCTACCAACCGATCCCTTCTTCTGGTCAACTTGTGCCACAAACTTCTCTTCTCCCCAATCCTATTCAATACTTCCTCATTAGTTATGTGATCTACCCATCTAATCTTCAGCATTCTTCTGTAGCACCACATTTCGAAAGCTTCTATTCTCTTCTTGTCCAAACTATTTACCGTCCATGTTTCACTTCCATACATGGCTACACTCCATACAAATACTTTCAGAAATGACTTCCCGACGCTTAAATCTATACTCGATGTTAACCAATTTCTCTTCTTCAGAAACGCTTTCCTTGCCATTGCCAGTCTACATTTTATATCCTCTCTACTTCGACCATCATCAGTTATTTTGCTCTCCAAATAGCAAAACTCCTTTACTGCTTTAAGTGTCTCATTTCCTAATCTAATACCCTCAACATCACCCGACTTAATTCGACTACATTCCATTATCCTCGTTTTGTTTTTGTTGATGTTCATCTTATATCCTCCCTTCAAGACACCATCCATTCCGTTCAACTGCTCTTCCAAGTCCTTTGCTGTCTCTGACAGAATTACAATGTCATCGGCGAACCTCAAAGTTTTTATTTCTTCTCCATGAATTTTAATACCTACTCCGAATTTTTCTTTTGTTTCTTTTACTGCTTGCTCAATATACAGATTGAATAACATCGGGGAGAGGTTACAACCCTGTCTTACTCCCTTCCCAACCACTGCTTCCCTTTCATGTCCCTCGACTCTTATGACTGCCATCTAGTTTCTGTACAAAATAAAATGTAAACAATGTGAATAAAAGCATTTTGTGAACAAGAGAAATCTGTTAATATCGAATATAGATTTAAGTGTTAGGAACTCTTTTTGTAAAGGGATTTGTCTGGAGTGTAGCCATTATGGAAGTGAAACACGGACAATGAACAGTTTAGACAAAAAAAGGATAGAAGGTTTCCAAACGTGGTGCTACAGAAGAATGTTGAAGGTTAGGGAGAAAGGAAATGTGTGACACAACCTTACCAGAAGAAGGGATCGGTTGATAGGACACGTTCTGAGACATCAAGGGATCACCAGTTTAGTACTGGAGGGAAATGTGGGGAGTAAAAATCGCAGAGGGAGACCGAGAGCTGAACACAGTAAGCAGATTCAGAAGGATGTAGGTTGCATGGTTATTCGGAGATGAAGAGGCTCGCATAAGGTAACGTAGCGTTGAGAGCTGCATCAAACCAGTCTTCGGAATGAAGACCACAACAACAACAACACTGATTAAGTGTTATGGGGGGTGGGGGTGGGGGGGTGGCGTATTTCTCGTCGGCACCGGCTACGCGCCAGTGACGCAGAGGTTGCCAGCTCAGCTGTTAACAGCACTGGGGAAGGAGGGGGGGGGGAGGGGGGGGAATTCTCAACAACATCCGGTGTGCACACAGAGGGAGACTCATGGGGGTTAGCACCCTCTCCCCGAAAGTACATTTGCCTTAAGTGGTTACATTTTTATAAATACCAAATTTCAAATTTCTCAGCTAACTTTCGGAGAATAAAGTGGCATTGAACTACGAGACTCGAAAAATTCAAGGTTACTAGAAAATTATAAGCAGTGTCTAATGCAGAATATTTTTCAGCTAGGTGGCTAAAGTCTTGCCTACTCTGTGGAATTGCGATCCGACCGTTTGCAGAGAACATTCCAGTCGGGAAGGTATGACGCCCATTCACAGGCTGACCATATCTGCTACCATCAACAAACACGACACGCCTTCTGAGCCCACAGGCTGCATGCAGGGATGACCTGTCATAATGGTATTTTCGCGTCCATCGTAGGCTTCGCAGCAAGTGCCTGGGCGCACAGACTCCAATGAGGTTATGGTACGTCACCTAACGGGACACGGTCCACATCCAGTTTACCAACACAGTTCAGCATAAACACGACAACATCCGTCAGTGTGCTCATAGGGGAACACCCGACCACATTACCTGTAACTGTGACGTCTAGAACGGAATGTGGGAACTAACAAAGGCTAACTAGCCAGTGTACCAGCTTTTATGAAACTACGAATGGTGGACAGTAATAGACTATTTTGGTAACACAATTTGCCGACATGAAAAAGACGAATTTGCTGCTGAATATCAGGCGGGATGGGCTAATACATTGCTTGACTCTTTTCGACCAATACGCATGCAGTCTGATTTCCGATCAAGCAGCGATAATCTTTCTCTCCCTGTATTTTATCCCTACAACATTCGAAACTTCAAATGGGATATTCCAGATTTCTCTAAATTAAGGAATGCTCTAGACTTAGGTTTGCCTCTCTTCACTCTGGCCTTTAAGATAATCCGTGGCGTCTGTACCGACTCCCTTGTTCCCACATCTCTCCTCAACCCGAAGGAACCTACCATTAAGTCAGCTTTTCCCAGACGAGAAGTCCTGTTACAGACCTGTCAGAAACAATCCGAAGAGCTTGTAAGGGTGTTAGAGGTTAGGTTGTGTTGCGAAATCACATAACACAAAATTCGTGGAAACCAAGCTTCTCCGCCACGGTTTCATGCACCAAGTCCGTGAAATTTGGGGAAAATGTTGCAAATGTTCCGTAATCGAGAAACGACGATTTTCAGGAATGTTTTCGTTTATTTTCAATTCGTCAATAATAAGATTAGGCCCTCATCTTGAACGGTGGCAGGGCCATTTTTAAAATCGATTAACCATTGCCTCACTCGGCTTTCACTCGTTACTCCTTTTTCGTGCGTATCACAGAGGTGGTGATAAATTTCAATTGGTTTGCAGTTTTTTGTAAGAAAAAACCTAACCACAGCACGTGCTTCACAAGTGGCGGGATTTTCTATTGCATCGCACATTTTAACACGGCATATTTTAACACGCACACATACCGCTGGATGCGTTCTAAATGTAGGAACGTTATGGTATCATGATGGCGCCTATAGCCCCACCCACAGCCGTGGTAGACCAGGACGTCTGTTACTTTCTGAATGGTTCTCATACATAAAATGATCGATTAAGTTATATGAATTTTCAATTAATCCTCGGTCTCGTCTGAGATTATTATCAATGACTAGAATTATCGAATTAAATTTATTTTGCTCTCTTTCTTTGTGGTAGGGAGTGGTCTGAACAGCCGTTGTGATCTAACCACGCGCGTCGGAGGCCCTCAGAAAATTTCCGTGTTATAAGTTGCGCCATTAAAGTGAGGAGTAATCACAGACAATTTTAACAACAAACCTGTGATTTATTACGGAAATTGTATATGGTTGTGCCGAAAAATCTTTTCAGAATTACTTTTTTGTCGATTCTCATTGAATGGCGCAACTTACAAAGCGGAGACATTTTCCAAAATAAACATCAGAATACTCACTAACGTTTCCAGAACGTCCTAAATATGTTTCTTGTTACGGCGTAAAGTTAAGCGCCGGCACACCAATTGGGAACGACAGGGAAGAGACGGCTGTGAGAAGAATTAGTTCATGGGCCCACTCGAAGCGTAAATGGTTGCGAAAGCATACTTGACCTTTTAGCAAGAAATAATCCTGGACAAATAGTGGGTATTGTGATGAATACAGGGATTAGCGACCACAAGGCAGTTGCTGCTAGGCTGAATACCGTAACACCTACAACCATCAAAAAGAAACGCAAAGTATATATATTTAAAAAAGCTGATAAAAATGCTCTTAACGCCTTTTTAAGAGATAGTCTTCACTCACAGAAAGATCCGTACCTAAAGACTGGAAAATTGCTCAAGTCACCAATACCCAGAAAGGGAAGTAGGAGTAATCCGCTAAATTGCAGGTCTATATCACTAACGTCGATTAGCTGTAGGGTTTGAGAACATATACTGTGTTCGAACATTATGAAATACCTCGAAGAAAACGATTTATCGACACATAGTCAGCACGGTTTCAGAAGACATCGTTCTTGTACAACACAACTAGCTTTTTATACTCATGAAGTAATAAGTGCTATCGACAGGGGATGTCAAATTGACTCCATATTTTTAGATTTCCAGAAGGCTTTCGACACCGTTCCTCACAAGCGTCTTCTAACCAAACTGCGTGCCTACAGAGTACCGCCTCAGTTGCACGAATGGATTCGTGATTTCCTGTCAGAAACGTCACAGTTCGTAGTAATAGACGGAAAGCCACAAGTAAAACAGAAGTAATATCCGGCGTTCGACAAGAAAGTGTTGTAGGCCCTCTATTGTTCCTGATCTGCTATATATTAACGACATAGGAGACAATTTGAATAGCCTTCTTAGACTGTTTGCACATGATGCTGTCATTTACCGTCTTGTAAAGTTAACAGATGATCAAAACGACTTGCAAAATGATTTAGATAAGATATCTGTTTGGTGCGAAAAGTGGCAATCGACCCTGAATAAGTAAAAGGGTGAAGTTATTCACATGAGTACTAAAAGAAATCATCCAAATTTCGATTACGCGATGTCTCAGACAAATCTGAAAGCTGTAAATTCAACTAAATACTTACGGATTACAATTACAAATACGTAAATTGGAACGATCACATAGATAATATTGTGGGTAGAGCAAACAAAAGACTGCGATTCATTGGCAGAACACTTAGAAGGTGCAACAGGTCTACCAAGGAGACTGCTTACACTACGCTTGTCCACCCTATTCTGGAGTATTGCTGTGCGGTGAGGGATCCGCATCAGGTGGGACTGACGGATGACATCGAAGAGAAGAGCAGCTCGTTTTGTATTATCGTGAAATAGGGGAGATAGTGTCACACACGTGATACGTGGAGTGGCAATCATTAAAACAAAGGTGTTTTTCGTTGCGACGGGATCTTATCATGAAATTTCAGTCACCAGTTTTCTCCTCCGATTGCGAAAACATTCTGTTGGCACCCACCTACATAGGGAGAAATGATCATCACGATAAAATAACAGAAATCAGGTTCAAAAATGGCTCTGAGCACTATGGGACTCAACTGCTGAGGTCATTAGTCCCCTAGAACTTAGAACTAGTTAAACCTAACTAACCTAAGGACATCACAACCATCCATGCCCGAGGCAGGATTCGAACCTGCGACCGTAGCGGTCTTGCGGTTCCAGACTGCAGCGCCTTTAACCGCACGGCCAACAGAAATCAGGGCTCGCACGGAAAAATTTAAGTGCTCGTTTGTCCCGCGTGCCGTTCGAGAGTGGAACGGTAGAGAGACAGCTTGAAGGTGGTTCATTGAACCCTCTGCCAGGCACTTTATTGTGAATAGCAGAGTAATCACGTAGATGTAGAGATGTAGAAGTCAGCCAGTCGCACTCCGACCGGACCGTCCTCCAGGACGACACGCGACAGCAATGGCCCCTATGTGGTGAGAACATAAGCGCCGCGACCTACTGGTAACAGCCCAGTTCAATAGGAGCTTCGAGATTAGGCACTGGTATGGCGACGTCAACTCTTAGTCACTTCGCTTGTACTCTGTATATAGCACAGACTTGGGATTGTCTATACTGAAATGGTTCTAATGGCTCTGAGCACTATGGGACTTAACATCTGAGGTCATCAGTCCCCTAGAACTTACAACTACTTAAACCTAACTAAGGACAGCACACACATCCATGCCCGAGGCAGGATTCGAACCTGCGACCGCAGTGGTCGCGCGGTTCCAGACTGAAGCGCCTAGAACCGCTCGGCCACATCGGCCGGCTCTATACTGAAGAAGATTGATAATTTTGTATGTCGCACTTTGCTTGCGACACATCTGTGTAACTGCAAAAGTTAAGTATTGTCATTTTCTTTTTGTATTAAAACGCATTAAGGGGAGGGGGGGGGGGGTAGGACGTCAAATAGGCCGACTAGGGGCAGGAGAAGCACCACACTACATTTTAATTTCCACTGTCTATACTTCTACAAATACATTCAAAAAACTTTGTCAGCATGACCAGGAAGGATTCAGGATTCACACTCATAGCAGTGGAAGTTCAAAAACATAACAAAATAATTTTTTTTACGTGTGAAATGTCATCATTGTTTCACTTACTATTGGCAGCGTTTGTTGCTATAGGTACACATTTCTTCAGAAATAAGAGAGATTCTTCGATGAATTTTGCACAACATACAAAACATACTTACAGGTGTATGAAACACTAGAATTTTCCAAATCTATTAAAAACTGTTGTAAAAATTGAGATCATTAACCATAAAATTTGAGTTTTATCTAAACATCTATTTTAATATGTAACAGCTCATTCATTTTTTCATTAATTAAATAAATTCTAGAGTTTCATACACCTGTAAGTATGTTGTGCAAAATTCATCGAAGAATCTCTCTTACTTATGAAGAAAAGTGTACCTATAGCAACAAACGCTGCCAATTGTAAGTGAAAAAATGATGACATTTCACACGTAAAAAGAATTATTTTGTTATGTTTTTGAACTTCCACTGCTATGGGTGTGAATCCTGAATCCTTCCTGGTCATGCTGACAAAGTTTTATGAATTTATTTGTAAAAGTATAGACAGTGGAAATGAAAATGTAGTGGAGTGCCTCACCTGCTCCAAGTCGGCCCGTTTGACGTCCTACCCCCCTTAATACGAGTGGTCTGATTGTTTCTCTAGCGATCCGAGTATGCAGGATTCCTACACACTACTTTCCAAGACAAAAATC
Organism: Schistocerca cancellata; assembly: GCF_023864275.1. NCBI lineage: Eukaryota > Metazoa > Arthropoda > Insecta > Orthoptera > Acrididae > Schistocerca > Schistocerca cancellata. The sequence goes on along the minus strand of NC_064631.1, from coordinate 94,328,764 downwards.
CGTGCGAGCTGTAAAGTAATACAGACGATGGGGAGCATAATTATTGCGTCTCGCGTGTTAACTACACCGTGCGGCGTCGGCCTCTCCTTGTGTGTGTGTGTGTGTGTGTGTGTGTGTGTGTGTGTGTGTGGGCGCACATGGCGGCAGTGGCGGAGGTGGTGGTTAATTCGCTAATTGCGTCAGCGGAGACTTTTACGGGTGCCTGTGTCGAGGACGAGGGAGCACGCGCACTTAATATCGGCGCGGCAACGTCAAAGGCGTCACGGACACAGGGAGGGAGGGAGGGAGGGGGAGGTGTGGGCGGGCGCTCTGATTATCATCAGGCGGGCATTAGCCTAATGCGCGGCTGCAGGACAGCTCCGGCCGCGGCCGCCGTGATAACGCGCCACAGTGGCGGCTGCAGGGTACAGTGGGGGCGCAGTGGAGGCGCGGCGGGCAGCGCAAAGTGCCGGGCGGGTCTTGCGGGAGGCCCCGCGCCGTTGTCATCGGGCGGGACGCGGCCGGCCGCTGGCTGATCCAATATGAAAAGCGGACGCCCAATATGAACAGCGGCGGTGGCGGCCGCGCTGACGGACGTCGCTGATGAATATTGATTCGCGTCAGGCGCTGTCGCGGTTGGCAGACGTCTCTCCCAGTGGATGAAATGCGCCGCTGACATCAACCGGACAAACCAAATAACCGGACCTGTTTCCTGTGCGCGCATGTACTGACTGCGGTATGCGAAGTCTCCGCCGCAGGTAATACCGACGTGGCCGTCTCTTACTTGTTTACTCGTGGAATGTAATAACTGCCACATTCATTTGCAGCGAGCTCCTAATTAGGCACGTGTGGATCGATCCGGCTTCATTTGTGCATAGTTCGGTGATTTTTCAAAAAATAAAGAAAAGTTACCTAAAGTTCAACCGTGAATTTACTTTCAAAACCTTTTTCTTAAGAATTTACTTTATTTACTAGCGAGTCATCAAGAACATCAACACATTTAATCACACTATGTGAGCGTGGAAGTAGTTGCCAGTTGGTAACTGATGAAAACAAATCAAATTTCTTTCAACGAACGGAAATTTTATTCCTAACTGTATTTCTGACTGTATGAGCTTTCTGGCTCAGAACCTTGCTGCTTCCTTTTGACACGGCTGTAGACACGACCGCTCACAACAACCTCTAAAAGACTACACTGGTGCAAATCTGCAACACAGCAGATTACTTTAAGCTAAAAATTTTAACAACTCACACAAGCACATAAACTATGCACCCCTTAGGAGGGTTGGGAATGGTACAAAACACTAACATTAAAAGATTAACTTGCCACCGAGGGTGCAACTTGATTTTTTAAAAAAAAAAAACTCTTACGGTGAAAGGGTGGCAACTTTATATACTAAAATGATCATTTAAATAAAAGCCCATGAAATGCGATCTTATATAAAATTCTACAAGGTTGGCCAAACAATAGTTAAGATGCTCTACAGTATACAGATACCGCCTCTCAAGATCATACGCAATAACATCAAAGTATCCAAAGATCAAAACATATTTCAGGTATTAGGCCGTTACACTCCAAGCAATAAATTCGTTAACACACCAAATCCGACAAACATGACAGGGGCAGCTACTACGTACCGTAGATTGATAGGGAGATTACCGAACAACCCGAACCGCAGGTTGCTCTAACCCGCCCCTACTCCACAGGGGAAAAACGGACCACTCAATTTATAAACAACCACCTTCCCGCGGGTGGGCAAACGGAGAAGAATGATGGGACGACCCCAAAGCAAAACGGCGGGTGACCTTACCAAGAAAACAAGTATAATTTAACAAGAGTAAATCAAACAACAATCGAACTCCAGCGTATAAAACAGCTTCAGATGTCTTATGCTGTACAAATGAGTTAATGTATTAAAATATTGAAGTTGAACGTTTAAAACCTCTATTGCTAAATCCACAATACCCTATTTACATTGGTTTTATTAGTTTCGGAATATTCACGCATAGGGTACTGAAAAAGGCAAAATTGAAACTGGAGAACTTAAAAAGTTAAAACTCTTTACGTCCATTAGTTTATATGGAACATTGAATGTTAGCGAGGCAAAGTCTCGTGTAAAGTTGGTTGGAAGTTGCTACGCACTCTCATTCTGAAATACTGGTGAATATAGTCTGCGTGATTTGTGCGTCGTGAGTTTCGCTTCTTCAAAACATACCCACAGTTTCTAACTTTAATACTTGCCTTACTGTGTTAAACTTTTAACCTAAGATGACAACATCTTAAATATTTAAATTCGGCCAGTAATTGTAAACCAGCGGAAAAATGCTCCTGTCGGAGCCCAGAAAAGGCGAATACGTTCCTCTTTAAAATATTCTGGCAGAAGAGTGGGGAACCACCTGCCTCAAACGTCATTCCGCCGTGTTCACCAAAAATTTTGGTTTAATTTTGACAAGCGAACGTACTCGGGCTCTTTTAACATGTTGTTGTTGTTGTTGTAGTGGTCTTCAGTCCAGAGACTGGTTTGATGCAGCTCTCCATGTTACTCTATCCTGTGCAAGCTTCTTCATCTCCCAGTACCTACTGCAACCTACATCCTTACGAAACTGTTTAGTGTATTCAACTCTTGGTCTCCCTCCACGATTTTTACCCTCCACACTACCTTCCAATACTAAATTGGTGATCCCTTGATGCTTCATAACATCTTCTACCAACCGATCCCTTCTTCTAGTCAAGTTGTGCCACAAACTCCTCTTTTCCCCAATTCTTTTCAATACCTCCTCATTAGTTATGTGATCTACCCATCTAATCTTCAGAATTCTTCTGTAGCACCACACATTTCGAAAGCTTCTATTCTCTTCTTGTCCAATCTATTTATCGTCCACGTTTCACTTTCATACATGGCTACACTCCATACAAATACTTTCAGAAAAGACTTCCTGACCCTTAAATCTATACTCGATGTTAACAAATTTCTCATCTTCAATAACGCTTTCCTTGGCATTGCTAGTCTACATTTTATATCCTCTCTACTTCGACCATCATCAGTTATTTTGATCCCCAAATAGCAAAACTCATTTACTACTTTAAGCGTCTCATTTCCTAATCTAATTCCCTCAGAATCACTCGTGGGAAAGAAAGACAAAAGGAAACAGTGTTAGTGAGAGGATACAGTGGTAGTGCAATACGCTGTAAATCAGTAGGAGAAAAAGGAGACATGTTAGTTTTCTTTTAACATAGAACATTCTAAATCCTTTTACCGAGTCTGCCTCTTTTGTTGAGCCTCCAAACTCAGCATTCTCTCTCTCTCTATCTCTCTCTCTCTCTCTCTCTGTGTGTGTTTGTGTGTGTGTGTGTGTGTGTCGTTGCCAGTATCTTTGTTTGTCTCTCTCCCACTGTCTCCTTTTTCTCGTACTAATTTACACTACCACTGTCTCCTTTCACTAACAGTGTTTCCTTTTGTCTTTCTTTCCCACCGCCACTGTATCCACCATATCTCGGCACTTCAACTTTTTATTTGGGGAGGTAGAGAGTTCCAACATTTTTTTCCGCCTTTAGCCACGTGGTTACAATTAAGTGCAAAATGCACCTTCCCCTTCACCTACGTGTTAAAGTTTGCAGATCTGCGAGTGTCCAGATCCTCCAAATCTATATATGAACTCCACTCATCTGTATTTTTTATTTCCACTGTCTCCTCTCTCTCTCTTGCTGTCACTGTTTCTATCTTCATCCCTCTATTCCTCTTTTGCTGCCAATGTCTCTCACTGTTGATCGATATACCCTCTCTCTTTGGCTCCCACTGGCACTGCATTCCATCTCTCTCTCTCTATTTCACTGCACTTCCTCTCTCCTGCCATCACTGTCTCCTCTCCCTTTCTCTCTTCCACAGTCACTGTCTCTCTCCTACTCGTCTCCAGCACAAAAAAACCGCAAATGTGTTCACATGTCAAAATTGTTAGTGAGGAAGGCGAAATGATTCTCGAGGCAGCTTGTTCCCTACTTTTCTGCCAGAGTCTTTTAATGAGGAACGCATTCGCCTCTTTTTTGTTCCGAAAGCAGCATTTTTCCACTGGTTCCCTTCTTCTGCCTGCTACAGCAGGGTGTACTGCTTATACAAAACAAATTCTATACGTCACTTCAGTTCTGACAATTTATTTATGTACTTCGACACATTTATATTCTTTGACACATATAGCCAACAAATAAGTGCGCATAATATAAACTTAACACAAAATTATTTCCTTTACATTTTTTTCTGGATAATCTCCTCATCGACTGCAATTTATCAAAAATGATTAGTATCTTCAAAGAGAGAAATTGTTATTACAAAATATTTTACTGAATTTGCAGTCTTTCCAGTTTCACATAATTTTGGCAGTTGTTTGAAGTTTTTTCAGGTCTTTTAAGTTAAAAGATTCAAGATTCCGTGAGAACATCATCCTAAAAACATGTGGTAAAAATTTCGATGATGTGCCATGAATAGAAATTATAGAAGTGGCCATCCCTATAGTATGTTCTTTCAGTACATAAAAATTAGGGTTTTTCGGGGTCTTCTCAGGAACCATCAGTGAAAAAAATCCGCTTTTCGAAGCCTCCTAAGGTCCACCCTAGGCCACGCCTAATGCAAAAGAACCAACCTATTTGTTCAATGTGCCTGGTCTGCAGGATGTGTGTAACGTTTAAATTTTGACCTTGTACTGTAGGATAGTTACAGTACTCCCGTTCTTCCGATAGGCCAAGGGCATTCTAAACGCCTGACCCCTTTACCTCAGTGATCAGTAGTAATGAAGACATGACCCCTTGAAAAATCGCGTTTTTGCGGGCACGAGAATCACATTATTGTTGCATTTGTTGCCTTTAGATACGCAACCTGCAACTGGGACCATTTTAGCTGTTTAGTAATATAGGGGAAAACGAACATTTTCATACAGTAAACAGATTTCTGGTTTTGACGAATATTTCAGAGAGTAGCTGAAAAAGCAATTTCCGTGAACCACGATTTGAGCAGCTAAATGACGCGATTATACGGAACATAGGGTGTTGGGTAAGAGGAAGAGAACGTAGACGAGACAATGGAGGGGCCCAATCCATTGTCACCCGCACTGAAATCGTAGATATTTTATTAGGGCACGAGACTCGTTTAAATATATCGAGATTGTCCTGAAACGTCGTCAGGAAAAAAAAGTGAATGAAAGTACGAAATGCAGCGTGTTTTAAATATGATTTTTTAAATAAGTTGTCCGTTAACAAGTAAGCAACGCAGAGGGATTTCAAATGTAGCAAGTTTTATAAACTCCGTAAACTGCGATTTATGGTTTAAAAAAAAAGGAACACGTGGATTTTGGAGTATCCGTAATTTTCCGTTATCCGTGCAGTCTCGGGACCGCATTAGCTCGCTGTATTTGTTTAATTATTTATTTATTAGGTTCTGTTGGACCATGTGAAAAAAAACTACTTAGCCATGCAACAACTCAGTATATGGATTACGGGGTGCTAATCAGAATATTTATAAACGAAAGAATTAATAATAGACGAAAAAGATTTGAAAGAGTATATGAATAAGTAACACATTACAAAGAAAATTTCTCAACTGCTGCGAGGAACTCCAGAACAGAACCTTTCAACTTGGTTTTGAAGACTTGCGGTTTATCATTTATGTTTTCAGTTCCACTGGAGACCTACCGGAAGCCGGCCAGAGTGGCCGAGCGGTTCTAGGCGCTACAGTCTGGAACCGCGCGACCGCTACGATCGCAGGTCGAATCCTGCCTCGGGCATGGATGTGTGTGATGTCCTTAGGTTAGTTAGGTTCCAAGTTCTAGGGGACTGATGACCACAGCAGTTAAGTCCCATAGTGCTCAGAGCCATTTGAGCCTACTGAAAATGAAATCTCCCAAATAACTGCACTCCTATCTGTACAATGTTTAGTAAGTAAATCCGTCATCAACATGCACGATGGTTTGAACAGCATAGTGCTTGAGTAGGCACAGTTCTGTTGGGAGTGGTGTGCCATTGCCATCCCCCGACCTTTGAAATAAATCACCCAGCCAGCTGCAGAGGGCCTGCTATGGGCACAATGCAGCGTCTTCAAAGATTACGCAACAGCTGCCGCACCAGTTTAGTATTCCATAGGAATGTACATATTTTCTCTTTCTTTTCTTTTATCTATTCCATTTTTGTTTACGTGGACATGTATAAAGAAACAACAATATTTGAATTGTTATATTTTTTTCCAGTCTAATCACATACATCCTCTGTCTTTCTGGAAGCTTCGGCGCGGTAGGAAATTTTTTATCTGTGCAACAAAGGTTGAGGCAGTTGATGAGCGAGGCAGTGGGACTTGGAAGTATTAGGAAGACAGACGCGGCGTATCTAATTATCGAAGAGAAATAGTTTGTTCCGAATTGTAACAGTAACGAGTGGAAGGTTGGAATTTTGAAAAAATAAATGTGCCGCTTTGAAGTCTTCTTTTTTTTGGGGGGGGGGGGGGATTTTACCACTCTAACGACGGGACCCGGAAGTGTTCAGGCGTAGGCGCGGAATACATTTGTGAAAAAATTAATTACTTCGTGAAGAGAAGAAGTCTTTCATTAGTGGTGGAGAGAGGAAAAGGTTGGAAGATCTCAGGCACGATGTCTTGAGACTGAGAACGCTCTAAGTTTACATGAAGAGACGAGTAGAACCGCGACCTTTCTAGAAAACGATGGCTTCGTTACTGTCGCTGTAATTTAATAATATTTTGGGAAGGCAGATTTTTTTCCCAAGATCAATATAGAAGAGGAAAGCGCAAGTAGTGAAGACTTCAGAAAAGAACCATGAACCACAAAAGAGAAGAGATCTCAAGATCATCGCAGAAGATGGCGGGAAGAAGAAGCTGAACTAATAGTCAATAAGCCGAAGCAGTTAGATTAAGAGAGCGCTTTTACACAGTGATACATTCGAGCAGTTTATCCGACTATTTACTATGATATTTAAGACAAAACACAGACGGTCAAATTCATTGCTCTACGGACTTACGGGTTTAAATTGACCGATATTGTTTTGTGTATCGAACTGTGAATTGCTTTAGGCATTTAGACTAAATAAGGTGAGAACCTGAGCTTCTATTTCGTTTTGAGTGAAGTAATAAAAGACCGATCCGCCGTTTAAAACACAGTGACGCAGACGTCACTGTTGAAAATGAAAATATCGTATCTTCCAAATTTATATCTCGATGTATCCTATCCGGTATCCTACTAGGAAGCAATTAAAAGTTTAATTTACAGTGTGTAAATTGGAGCAGTTGCGGAAATTTTCTTTGAGTTTTAGAGTTTAATTTACTAATTTTATTTGAATTTTCGAGTTTAATTTTCTAATTAACGACGTAGCCACCGTCATCTTGCTGAGGTCTAGAGGTGTCAAAGAACAGTAGCGTCGCTGCAGTAGCAAAGCACGGAGTCGACATGTTAGCAGTTTTTCCAGAGAACAACACTTGCGCAGTGTTGAAAGCAAAATACGGTACACGTAGTCACCGCATCACGCTTCTCAACTAAGCGTACGCGTTGCGGGTTGGGGTGTCCGCGGCGCAATAGCTGTGGCTTAGAGTGCGGGGCGGACCGCGGGGGCACCGTGTGCTGAGCCCTGACCTGCGCTGCATTTGATCCCCCGCACCAGGCTGCGGTGTTGAGTTCGCGCGCTCGAACTTTGTGTCGCGCTTCCATGAGCCTATACGACAGAACTTTGCGCGCGTTGCCGTGCAACACAGCGGCTGTTGCCGCCCTCCATTAGCATACTGAATATCACGTTTCACGCCGCTCGTAGCGCTGCTTTCGCCCGTGCTCTAAGCCCACAGGTTTTTCCTTTCAATAAATTGCAAAAACAGGATATACTAAAGTACTACCAAAATTCATTATCATCGCAGTGAAACAGCACTGCTTTTATACTTCTACTGCCGATATCATTTGTTAAACTGGAATACGTAAATTTGGAAATTTGTGGTAAGGACTAGGGGATCAAATTGCTGAGGTGATCGGTCCCTAGGCTTACACACTAATTAATCTAACTTACGCTAACGACAACACACACACCTATGCCCGAGGGAGGACTCGAACCTCCAGCGGAAGAAGCCGCGCGAACCGTGACAGCCGGCTTTTGTGGCCGAACGGTTCTAGGCGCTTCAGTCCGGAACCGCGCTGGTGCTACGGTCGCAGGTTCGAATCCTGCCTGGGGCATGGATATGTGTGATGTCCTTAGGTTAGTTAGGTTTAAGTAGTTCTAAGGCTACGAGACTGATGACCTCCGATGTTAAGTCCCATAGTGCTCAGAGACATTTGAACAATTTTGAACCGTGACACCTCAGCCCGCGTGGCTACCCCGCGCGGCCTGGAATACGTGATCTAGTTTGATTTCTACTCTCTTAACCACAAAGGTCTCGATCGTATTTAGTATATACAGCGGAGGAGTGGTACTCAAGCGTCAATTTTAGGTTACAATATCTCCGGATGTAATTAACATTTTACATTGCAACAAACGGCACTGATTACGTATTTGTTTATATGTTCAGATGTGCTAACAAAACTAACGTGGTTCTATTTTAAAAAAACGTAGGTTTATGTTAAAAAACATACTTCTGTGCATTTTTGTATGGTTTGTATTAAACAATTACACTAGCCCCTCTCCTCACGTTCGGTCTGTGGAATCGGTTCGTCAGTATTTGATGTGGTTCACGAAATATATCCAGCGGTAACGTTAGGTGACTCACCCTTTATATTAGAGCCAACCGCTTTGCTTCTAATGACTCGTCACCAGAAGTAAAATTTCAGTATTTTACTCCGAAAGTAACACATCAAGTCATCACCGAGGTTTTATAGCGGCTACGCAAAATCAACTATAATATAAGTGAACACAATGAATGGTTGATTATGATTTGACATGTTACGTTCTTTATAAGATACTTGATTTTTGTTCTAATGATGACTCGTTAGATTCAGAACCGGTTATCTATGGTGTGTCTACTAGATGCAATCAAGACATTTGCGAATAAAAGTGTAACGAGTGGGAGTGCGAGCTTGTGTGTGTGTGTGTGTGTGTGTGTGTGTGTGTGTGTGTGTGTGTGTGTGTGTGAATGCAGTCACTTCATACTTAAGTCTGGTGAATTCAAATTGTTTTAAATGATCTGAATTCAAATGTAAACAAAGTATACCTTTGCTTTGCATTCTCTCTGTGCTCCCAGTGCTTGCTGAAACGCATGCTGTCAGTGTGAGATTTGGCTGTTAAATGCCCAAGTGCTAAAGCCGTCTCTCTTTCTCAAAACATTCCTCACAGGGCTGCCAGCCGCACCCCCCAAAGTAATAATATTGCATCAACCCATTTTTCGCCCTACGCGGAATATGCAAGATTCCTGCAATAGCTGGGACACATGTATAGTAAGCAGATGGACAATGAATTCATGTTGCTGTTTTAAACATGAAATTATCATTGATTTTTTATTCACATTCCGAATAAAACTCAACCTAAATTAATTACGTTCTCTGTAGAACATCATGGCACTCTAACCAACAACAGCTGATCATTAAACACAATGCAGCCATCTGATGGTAAACAAACTGTTCGAAACCGACTATGGCAATGGCAACAAATAACGTTTTTTGAATATGTCATTAACTGAACTGTAGTACGTATTCAATTGGTAGTCTTGTACACAATTATAATTGGTATAGATGAGATGAGTATTCTGTAAAAAATGTGTGTGTGAATCTTATGGGCCTTAACTGCTAAGGTCATCAGTCCCTAAGTTTACACACTACTTAACCTAAATTATCCTAAGGACAAACACACACACACCCATGCCCGAGGGAGGACTCGAACCTCCGCTGGAACCAGCCGCACAGTCCATGACTGCAGCGTCCCAGATCGCTCGGCTAACCCCGCGCGGCGAGTATCCTGTAAAGCGATGTATCTCAAACAACTCATATATTCAGACGTCCATAACTTTTCTTCCTTTAAGGACTGAAGCTTGATTCAATTGGAGTTTAATTCCTGCGCACTCAAAATAATGCCATGTGAAGTGATTTTATTTATGCTTTTACGCCGTTCTTGAAATGTGGCGGATTATTGTTGTTTAGTGTTGTGTGGTAATTCGAAAGCTGGGAAAAAACGTATCCGTTACCTATACCTTAAATGGAAACATTAAAACAAGCAACGGATTTACGCAATCATATGTTAGTAGGGGCATAAAAATAATCAAAAAATTACGATGAAACATATTTGCAGAGATAAATAATCGAGGTGAAACATGTCTGGGAGCCAAAAATACAGGAAAAAATATATTTGCCCTTGCTGACGACACGTTTACGAAAAATGTTTCAGAAATTAAGATAAAAATAAGAGCTACAAAGTTTATAAAGACCATATTAAAACTTAAATCACCAGCTATAGAATAGTATAAAAGTAGATGGCTGCAAAAAAAGATTAAATTCTGTCGTTGTCATTGTATTAACATTCGGTGACGTAGCGATACATAAAGACTTATCATTACATGCTCTTTATTTACAAAGTCCGAGTTTTATCACAATACATGGTTAAGTAAGTTTACTTGGTAAAACACCCTTCACATTAGTAAGCAGACCCATATTGATGATGTATGCATTATTACAATAACACTAAAGCAAGCTGTATAAAATGATAATCCAGTACCATTTTTCACCCAGTGCTGTTTCTTAATGCCTCCGTTTCTGTTCGCAGGTAAGCTGCTGCTACCAGAACAGATAGCAGTGAACTCACAATGATGAACCCCGACGGTGAGTGTTCCAAGATCACAGTACTTAGAATTAAATGAAAGTACAGTGCAGTCGTCCTTAGTTTCAACTCACACGGTCGAATGAGAATTCAGCCTTATTTAAGAAAATCATCGAGACGAAGAATAAACTAGTAATTACGTTCTACAGCACGACACATTACGTAGTCTCCGACCTATTTAGACTTGTTGTTCCTTCGCACATTGTACTGAAACATGTCTGCAAGGAATTATTGTCGTTGAGCATGCGTAGAGAATGGACATAACACAGACAAAATTTCCACGTAGTGAAATGGAGAACTCTTTAAAACGGCTGAAATGAATATAGAAAATCGAATAGGTCCCGGTTAAAGGATTACGGTGAGTTTCTGGAATACATCAAATCGTTTAAATATATGTGGCTAATACCTCGGTGTAGCTGAAACGAGACGAACAGATGAAAGTAGTATTAGCGAAGGTGGCTAAAAGTTTTTGTTAAGGATAGCGCGTACGAGACACTAGTGGGCACAATTTCAGCTTACAGCTTACTGTTCCATCATTCGGAAATCTTGTCAAGTAGTCATGACAGCAGAAATCGAAAAAAATCAACGACATACTCCTAGGTTGGCAGTAATAGTTTAGTACAGCCCTTACAGAAGTGTAATATAGCAAAGGCTTTGACGGAAATCTTCGGAAGGCGAATAACATTGTTAACACAGAACTTTGCTGGGAAAATTCAGAAAACCAATATTGGAGGAAGACGTCAATTCGACCTGCCTCGCCGGATATCTTACATATCGTCCCTTAGGATAGGTTGAGAGGGATTGGGACAAGTGACTAGGTACAGAGATAGTCATTTTTGCCAATCCATATACGAATGGAATAGGAAGGGAAAGCCGCTAATATTTGTATATAACACCCTTTGCTATCCACCATACATACAATGTGTCTCTAGATCAAAATAGTGTATTGTATATTGGACTACTCACATATAAAAATTCTGTATCTATTGGATTTGTATGTGCACCATAGTGCCGTATGTAGAGATCTATCTGTGTCCATACCCAACATGACATCTTGCGGAGCATGTCTGGAGTCATGCTTCGAAAGGCTTCCTCGACACTTTTGCGCAATTATTCATTACTCATTAGTGTTGCACCGACGGGCCACATGGGACTTGATTATTCTCTATAAATAATTGTCTGGCGTGGTGATATCAGGCTTCGTTGTGGTCATTTCAGTGAGATGAACCACGATCAAGCAGCCTCGAATAACAAAATGTGTAAGTGCTTCGTCCTGCTGAAACCATATGTGAGCCAAGATTCCGCTGTCTTCTAGCTGACGTATTAACCACGTTTGCAACATGTTCAAATAAGTATTTCCATTCATGTATCCCCACAAAAATTTGGTCATAACAAGTATTGTGATGACATCCCTGTCCATAACATAAAATGAAGTGGTTGCTTTTCCAATTGATACAAATAATGAGGATTTTCCTTGGGCGAAAACCAGATTCCTTCTTTATGACCTGCGATATACAACACATTCATTACAAAATAAAACTCTTGGTCGAGACATGGCATGTGGGAACTGCACCAACAAAGCACATGCAAGTCGCTCTTCCATGTCGTCAGATAATTCACTCAAAACCATCCTTCCATTAGTGTCGTGTTTTCTTAGGTGCAGTACAAGGCCTGTCTTCGACGCAGCCTGCAACAAAAGCACGTTTCCGCTCATCAGTCAGGATTGCATTACGAGGTGAGGTCTTGCTAAAGCGATCTCTAAACGCAGTCATTATCTCTGTCGATGTTGGCCCCGTCTATGGACGTTATTGCAGCCACACACACGTTCCTCAACAGTCTAACTGTGGCCGCTCACATCAGTTACGGCTTGACAACGGAGACGATGCAATACCGAAAGAAAACATTGCACTATTGACAACCAAAGATAGCAATAAAACCACTATTTATTTTCTCAGTTGTACGAAGTCGAGAGGGGTACGTGTACATACCGGACACCCGGTTAGAAGTGTTTGACACTCTTACACTCGTTTTAGTTGCTATCAAACACCCACCCTGATGAGTGAATTATATCTAAATAAAAAGTCACAGTATCGATCGCCATTTGATTTCAAGGTACTCCCCTACAACATTGTGTGTCAGAAGAATGCGTGTGAAAAAAATGATTCTTTGTGAGCTATTTTGTTAAAAACGCTTCTAGCAGCCCCGTGGGTCATTTGTGGAGTGAGAATAAATAGTTCCACGCCGATTACCCCCGACCAGTTTTCGTAAAGGTTTCTCACCTCTACCATAAATGCTGCTGGCACTTCATCGTCGACTCATTCCCCCTCTCTCTCCCCCCCCCCCCACCATGAATGTCATTTCCCCCACAAAATGCTTTCTGTTCGTGATCTATGAGGCGCTCTAATTTTCGACGGCCGGAAGCGCTAGACAGATTCGCCGTTTCCGAAAAACTAGCACCGAACTCGATGTAGCTATTGACCAGGTCATTTTACGAATATTATAAATCATGTCTTCCCTTGACAACTATGTTAGGCTGTCCCCATTATTTACAGAGAAAATCGTATTTCATTCTTCACTAGCGTGTACATGTTTGTTGGTCCTCATACAAGGACATGCTGAAAAGTAATGCCTCCGAATTTTTTCTTCTGTTTTCAATTTGGTGTGAGGTATTAAATGTCAAGTATATTAGTCTGTCGATTATCCCGCTTCGTTGACGGCAAGTTGTAGCCCTCTGCCGCTCGAGCACTCTGAACTGTAGCGTGTCACATGGCGGTGTGTATCGTAACTGTGGCCGTACGGGAGAAACAGCATGCTTTATTAGGTTTCTCGAGTACGTGCACACATGGAGCACTGGCTTCTTTAGTATGACAATACCAGACCACGCACGAGCGACGACACACCTGCAACAACCTGACGCCTTGGATGCGCTGTCATTGATTATCCGCCATACAGTCCCGACATCGCCCCATCCGATTTTCATCTGATTCCAAAACAAGAAATGAGTAATAGATTCTGTGACACTGTCGCACAGTGTCACCCACATTACTAACAATTAAAATTGTAAAGCCACGAAGGATAGCAAAGAATGAAATGCACGCTATGATCAAAACTATCCGGACATCCCTACGAAATGTGGAATTGATGACTGGATGGCAGGAGAGGTGGACCAGCCAGTATAAAAAGAGGCAGGGAGCATTGTATTCTCAGTACAGTAGCAGAAATAGGACAACAGGTCAATTAGAACTTAGTGACTTCGCTCTTAGACCAGTCACTGGATGTCATCTGAGTAAGAAATCCTCCAAGGACATTTCTCCTCTTCTAAAGCTGCCCAAGTTGGTGATGTAACCGCAGCTAAATGAAGACCAGGGAGGCGTCGTGTACTGACGAATCGGGACCGTCGAGCGGTGGGGGGACGGTTGTAAAATATCGCAAATGCTCATCGGAAGGAATCGCATCCGAGCTACAAAGTGCTACCAGCAGTCCAGATAACACAATGCGTGTGCGTATATGGGTATCACAAGGAATGGGGTACAGTGGTCAAGCAGATGCTGAAAATCATTGCTAGGCAACGCTTTGAGGTGGTGTTGAGAGTGTCGCCATTGGACAGTGGATGAATAGAAACGAGTGATTTGCAGCGATGGATGACGCTGCAGCCGGTGGCCGTCCGATGCAAAGGTTTGCGTTTGCCAAATGCCTGGAGAAGTTACCTGCCATCACGTATAGTGCCAGCAATAAAACACGGAGGAGATAGTGTTACATATGGAGGTGTTTTTCGTGGTTATGGTATGGTCCATTTATTTCGCCTAAGAAAAAGTTAAATGTGCAAGGGTATGATCATGCGTAGCAGCATAAAGTGCTGTCCACAGTGCACGAACAATTGGAAGACTATGACAGTTTGTATGAGCTTGACAATGCACTCCGTCATGAGGCAGCACCTCTGAGGCAATGGTTTGTCGACAATAAAATTACTGAGAAAACTGGATTTTTGTTTGTTTTTTATTTCGTCCGTCTTAGTTGCACTGATATAAATTCAGCTGTAGTGGTTACCGCTTTCTGGCCCATTCTCAAACTACACCCTAAAATTACGAAGTATACGTCTTACAACAATGGTACATAGAGTACGTATGTCCATATTACAGGTACTCATATGCTTATAGACATACCCTGCTATTAACAGCTATTATTCACACAATATGGTGCCAAAAAGCATGAACAGGTTCTTTACAGCAAAATATAGACTGGGAGTCACGTACCGCCATCGGTCTTAGCCTTTGTGTGTTTTGCAACTGACTGACACAACTAAAGTAACAAATATTACCTACAGTAGTCAACACGACGCCACTATAGGTGTCGCCCTCATACATTCGCGCATACGCTGTGATACGCACATGCGCATTTCTATGAGGACGACACATGCAGTAGCGTCCTGTTGACTACTGTGGGTAATGTTTGTTATCTTAGTTGTGTCAGTAAGTTGCAACATACACAAAGGCTAAGACCGATGGCGGTACGTGGTTCCCAGACTATATTTTGCTGCACAGAACCTGTTGATGCCTTTTGGCACTATATTGTGTGAATAATTGTTGTTAATAGCAGGGTATGTCTATAAGCATATACCTGTAATTACACCCGTTACTGCGACACACATACCTTGTAATTTTAGGTGTGTAGATTGAGACTGGGTGTGTCAGCCTGAAAGCGGTAACCCCTGACACCTACGAAATAAAAAATTATCCGTTTTCCTCAGTACTGAACAGCTGTGGACCTACCATCCCGTGGCAGCATGCCTCGAATAAGCAAATAACATCACTAAAATGCCCATAGTCCCGAACTGAACCCAATGGGACACCTTTAGTGTGAGTTAGAATGCCACCTTCCCTCCAGATCACAGCGTCCAATATCACTAACTTCTACAGTTTCGTTTCTTGAGGAGGAATGGACTGGAATTTCTCCACAGACATGTGGGCACTCCCAATATCAGTGTCCAGTCACAGATAGTTTATATTACGCCCCTGTAGTGCAATAAAAAATATACAGATTAAATCTGAATGAAATTTGGAAGTGCATAGGATGCGAAATCTAGTACACAAAGTTGCAGCACAAGCCGCTCTATCCCACCTGGGTATTAAGTGGAAAACTAAGCTTGGATGACAGATACGAGTACGTGATCACATGATGCTTCACCACTATACCATGGGTCATGAATCGTGATGCCTAGCTGATGCTGGCGTTCCAGATTCTCGGTAACCCATTACCGGATATTCCCAGTGGGTGAGAAATCAGGAGAACGTGCCGACCAGGGCAACAGTCGAACACCATCTGTATCGAGGTAGGACGGAACAGCATGAACAACACGTGGTGTTGCGTTCTCTTGTTGAAAGATAACCCCATGGACTCCTCGAATATAGGGTGCAGGTACGGGTCTTCATGCGTCAGAGATGTAACGCTTGCTGTCCTAATTACCGGCTTTCCGACCCTACCATGACTGCAATGTGTACTCAATGTCATCCCATACCTTCATGCCAGATGCCACGTCCTACGATGAAAATGCAATGTAGCAACGTTTGCTCCTCTCAGAGCCTCCACCAGCGGATACGTGTGCAATATCTGGAATCATCTGAAAAGGCAGCCGGCCGGAGTGGCCAAGCGGTTAAAGGCGCTACAGTCTGGAACCGCACGACCGCTACGGTCGCAGATTCGAATCCTGCCTCGGGCATGGATGTGTGTGATGTCCTTAGGTTAGTTAGGTTTAAGTAGTTCTAAGTTCTAGGGGACTTATGACCACAGCAGTTGAGTCCCATAGTGCTCAGAGCCGTTTGAACCATTTGAGCCATCTGAAAAGACATCATGCCATTACTGTTTCCTGCGGTTATCGGGCCGTACCTGCGAAGGTACGCAACGCCAGACAGCGACGGCGTCGCCTTTGAAACAGCGTCTATTTTGGTAACTCGGAACCGAAGGTTCAGCAAAGGATCGTTATTGCCAGTGGTTGAGTGTACCACTGGAAACTTGCAAGTTGTGTAAGACAGCCAGAAAGCGACGGGGTGCTGTGCTTGGGGTACCCTTCATTAGCCGTCCGTGTAGTGGCTTCGCCTGTGTTGTCCCTCCTGCCAGCGCAGCCGGGAGAAGCACACAGGCCGCCACCGGCCGTGTGACAGTCGCAGGTGATGGATGAGCTCCGCCGCTTTCCGACAATCGACAAACAATTCCGGCGCTGTCCTGCGGCGAGACGCGCTGCCAAAGCGACTTCCGATAAACGGAATCTCATACTCGCTGCTGAGGGGCGTTTTTCGTCAGCACAGTCTCTGATGATACAGGCGCGGCGGCGGCTAATGTTCCAGCCTCATGTACGCATCCCACCACGATGCTCCACTAGCTGAATAGGTGTTTGTTTTCATACAGTACACCTGCGTGTTTCCATTTTCAGACATATTTCTCTCATTCATTGCTAGAATAGATTTGCGGCTGACGTTATTTTCCAATACACCGAGGAGACATTCCACAAAACGAGATACCATTTTAACGATATCCAGTAGCTGAAATACGAGTAAACAACGATCCTTTCCATAAATCTGTGCACCCGGAACTCCAGGAAACTCATAGTACAAAATGCCTTTCAGATACCTTTTTAACGTATTCCCATCCGCCCGTCTCCCACACACACTCCTGCCAACAGCCCATCCTGTACGGATGTCTTTAGAGTCAATGACTGCACGCTACGGTTGCTCTTATATTTGAAGGCGGATTAATGTATTTATTTTCGATGTTCCCACTCACTGTGGTTGCACTACACAAAATTTGGGCCCAATAGCAACAGCGAAAGGGGTGCCCTTCAGCTCGTATATTCAGAAAAAACGCAAAATCGCATTAAAATCGTACCGAATTTTTATCTCAAAACTATCGCTGATAAGTAACTCATTAACTAATGAACATTACTTTCAAATTAATTATTAATATTGCTGTATTAAGTTCTCAGTGTTTATGGTGTCATATCTCCTGAACCATATGTGTACAGTGATATATTTTGCAGGTACATTCAGTGATCTACGTATATACCGTCTGCACACTGCGTGGGAATATAGATGAATATAGACATCTGTCACGCAGGGTAGCCGCGCCGTCTCAGGCGCCTTGTAACGGTTCGTGCGGCTCCGCCCGTCGGCGGTTCGAGTCCTCTCACGGGCCTAGGTGTCTGTGTTGTCGTTAGCGTAAGTTAGTTTAAGATAGATTAAGTAATGTGTAAGCCTGGGGACCGAAGACTTCAGCAATTTTTTTTTATTTGGCTCTGAGCACTATGGGCCTTAACTTCTGAGGTCATCAGTCACCTAGAACTTAGAACTACTTAAACCTAACTAACCTAAGGACATCACACACATCCATGCCCGAGGCAGGATTCGAACCTGCCACCGTAGCGGTCGCGCGATTCCAGCAGTTTCGTCTCATAGGAACTTACCAATTCGTAATTTGCGCGCCGTGAGTTACATTGCTTCGAGACATATGCACCGTTTCTAACTTCAATATATGACTCATTACGTTAAAACTTTAACGTAAGATTATTGCTCTTAAGAAGCAGATTGTGAGAGTATTTTAAATTTTTAAATTGGGCCGAAAATTATATGTAATACTGAAAATAACATTTTTGTTGTCCCTGGAAGTGGCAAACGGGTTGGATGACTGTTCTACCTCTTCAGTAATATATTGACAATACAGACTATAGAACTACTTTGCATAACGCTGGTTGGAGAAATGCTACGAGAATATCACATTGCCTTGAGGTTGTTGTAACATGGATGGAATACGCAGAGAGAGATGTGTCGGCGCGGTTGGCATGAAAACGGATTACAGATCAACATAAAATCAACAGAATCGCATATTGACGGAAATATCTCGAGCGCTTCGGACTCGAAGGTAAAAATTCCGTGACTTCCTTGTGACTGTCGACAAACAGTTGGTGCCCCACTAGATCCCTGACACCATGACATAGTCACTGCAGTAGCGATATCCCTTCATAATATCAGCGAAAAAAATCGGCCTAAAAATTATGGCTTCCTTCTTTAGGGACCATAAAGGCGTTCTCATCATTGAATTTTTCCCCCGTGGGAAGTACTTAATTGACCAATCATGTGCTGCCCATAAAATTATATGACTGTAATGAGAACAAACTTTCTAACGGATTAAACATTTGCTTGATCATGGCTGCAATGTAGAAACGCCGTAGTGCATAAAAGAAAAAGAAAATGGAAATGAAGAACGGTAATGGTATCAATAAGAACTTGTAAGTTTTTCCTAAATGTATTGGCTTTTCGATTTTTAAATAACTTAGTAGTCTCTGTAGCTTCAATATTGCTGCGTCTGTTGTGAACAAATGTTTGTACATGGGTGGGGCGATGGAAAAAGGTTGTTACATACGGCTTATAACGACAATGTACAGGAGGTCGAGCGGTCGGGACTTCTACGTGGGCATCCAGGGCTGCCGTTAAATGACAGAACAAAAAATTAGGTAAAATGAAGAGAATAAAATTTTTTAAGGGGGGTAGGACGTCAAACGGGCCGACTTGGAGCAGGAGAGGCACCACAGGAAATTTTAATTTCCACTGTCTATACTTTTGGAAGTAAATTCATAAAACTTTGTCAGAATGACCAGGAAGGATTCAGGATTAACACTCGTAACAGCGGAAGTTCAAAAACATAACAAAATTTTTTTTACATGTGAAATTTCATCATTTTTTCACTTACTATTGACTGCAATTGTTGCTATAGGTACACTTTTCTTCATACGTAAGAGAGACTGTTCGATGAACTTTGCACAGCATACAAACCATACTTACAGGTGTCTGAAACTCTAGAATCTATTTAATTTGTGGAAAAATGAATGAGCTGTTACGTTTTAAACTTTATGTTCAGAAAAAAATCAAATTTTGTAGTCAATTATCTCAATTTTTACCACACTTTTTAATAGATTTGGAAAATTCTAGAGTTTCATACACCTGTAAGTATGGTTTGTATGCTGTGCAAAATTCATCAAAGAATCTCTCTTACTTGTGAAGAAAAATGTACCTATAGCAACAAATGCAGCCAACAGTAAGTGAAAAAATGATGAAATTTCATATCTAAAAAAATTATTTTGTTATGTTTTTGCACTTACACTGCTATGAGTGTGAATCCAGAATCCTTCCTGGTCATGCTGACAAAGTTTTATGAATTTATTTGTAAAAGTATAGACAGTAGAAAATAAAACGTCTTATGGTGCCTCTCGTGCTCCAAGTCGGCCCATTTGACATTCTACCCCCCCTAAAACCAATTCCCTAAAATATTCCTCGACTGGCTACCCGTTCTCGCTTCCCGCGCCCGGATTCCCGGGTTCGATTCCCGGCGGGGTCAGGGATTTTCTCTGCCTCGTGATGACTGGGTGTTGTGTGATGTCCTTAGGTTAGTTAGGTTTAAGTAGTTCTAGGGGACTGATGACCATAGATGTTAAGTCCCATAGTGCTCAGAGCCATGTGAACCATTTTTTGAACTGGCTACCACCCTGCACTGATTTTCATGTGACAGTGTATTCTTTTTATAAAAGAAATAGGGAAGTGAAATTTAGTTTTTAGATAACCTTCGAATCAATGTAGCGGCAGAGCCACCTCCTGCAGGCAAGACATTTGAGGCTGGTAGCGTGTTCGACGCACGCAGAGACGCAACCCACGGTGCACGGCCACGCGCCGTCCTCGCTTTTGTTCGACTCGCACCTCCGGTCGCCGTACCGGAGGAGAGCAGAGACCCGGCCGGCCCGCGCCTCTGTCTCCGTGGCGCGCGGAAATTGTGCCTCTTTTGATTACCGCCGGCACGACCGGGCCGGCGCGACGGCAGAATGGCGCGCTAACGAACGCGCCGGCGGGCAATTAGAGCGCCGCTACCTGCAGCGCGGCGCCGGCCAGCGGGCAGCCTAAATGGCAGGCGCCGTGCCGCTGCCTCTGCCGGCCGACGCGATGCCAAGACTGATTGCGAGCCATTTTCTGTGGCGCTCGCTGCCCGTGGAAAGCGAGCAAGGAAAAACGGGAAAACAAATCCGGAAAAAAAAGTATTGGGGGTCTGAGGCACTGCAGGGCACTCGCACTTGAATATGCCGCGATTCACAGACTCTGTCCGCGCGCACTCGCTCTGAATACGTTTATCTCAGTGTGTTCTGTGTATTCCATCTAACAGTCTTATTTCCCGAATGGTGTCGTCACATTTGTTTCTGACTAGTTCGCATTCTGTATGCAGAACACTCCCCAATGATTTTCATACCGTTAATTTTTTGATACTACTGGCTCATTCAAAAGCAACTGTCGCATTCAGTCAGTGAAAAGTAGATGACAAGAAAACGAGGTTCATTTGGAAACAACCTCATATTCCTGTGCAGATCACTGCCCATTGACTTTCCCACCGTTTTTATTGGTACTATTGGGTTATTCAAAAGGAACAGTCACATTCACTCAGTGAAAAGTAGACGACAAGAAAACGATGTTCATTTGGGAAACTTTTGTTTGACTTCACTACTTGGAAAAAGACAAAGAAAGACAACAGAGAAATACAAACAGCAGAGATGAAAATCTTGAGAAGAGCGATGGGTTGCACAAGTACTGATTTAATTGAAAATGATATCGTTCGAAATGGATTTAATCAATATAGTACTGTTAATGAGTAAATGACTGAATACAGAAATAGGTGGAAACGAGATTTGAATAGAAGGGAGTTGAAAGATCAACAAAAAAACCGAACTACGACCTGAAAGGAAGGAAAGACGTAAGTTGACCAAAGGAAACGATGCACATAAACTTCCTGTAGACAGAACAAACAGCTGCCCAATCCTTGCAAGACGAGGGCATTGCAAAAATAGATGCTTTCTATTCTACAGGTTAAATAACAACAGACTTCAAAATTGATTGATGAAACCCAATATTCAAATCCTTGCGAGTTCCTCGCATTCCTTAGCCTTGCACAGGAACGCATTATTTATTGTATACAGATCAGTGTAAATACGGCGTTTGGCAAAACACAACTGTTTCCATTACGGAATTACAGGTCCACCTATCACGCAGACGACGTTTGTTTTTAATGCACAAACATGTTTCAGTACTATTGCGCTGTCATCAGTGGAAACTTGTAATCAGTTCCTGTTTTCTAAAATGTTATGTTCTGTAGGAGCATATTAATATTTTTTGTTTTTGTTGGATGTGGCCGGCAAGTTAGTTTTGGACACTGTGGAACGGGCGCCACCAACCGCAGCTGCTGAAAATAGCGGCGAACCAGGCAGAGAAAACTTTTTTTCTGTACTGTAGAATTTACCAGATGTCCATCAGTAATAAGTGTGCAAGTGCTTTCCGTGGCAAGTTTCACAAACTACCATCACTTGGCAACACCACATTGAAGTATAACAAGAAATCCAGAAGTATGGCTGGCTTTGCGGCGAACGTTCTGACCTCCTGGTGTGTCAGAACAGACAGTGGACCGTGTGAGGGACGTGATGGTGCTTGTATGTATGGTTTGACAATTACGACGTCAAAAGCAAATTAATCATCAGTGAAAGTGCCACTTTTCATCTTTCTGGTAAGATCAACCGAGACAATACACATCTTATGGAAGACAGAGAATCTGTATGTCACGGTCGAACACATTCGGCATTCCGACAAAGTTAACGCATTTTGTGCCCCGCCCCAAAAGACACAGTGTACGGAGTCTTCGTCTTCGCCGAGAGAACTGTCTGTAGAACCACGGATTTCGACATGCTGCAATTGTGCACCTTGTTGATGCTGCTTGTTATGTTCTGCTAAAAGAATACGGCGATACTGGTAGTACAATTGATGAAAAGTAGCGTGACCTCTGATTCCCAAATAAGAGGCGCATTTAGTGTTACCCGCTGATTTACTGGTGTCTCCACCATGGCCAGCATCGGACTCCATTTCGTCTAGCAGCGGTTCCCGGTAGCTAAATGACTAGTTTTAGGAGGCAACAGGGGAGCTCAACAGACGAGAAGTCCGATAATCTGATAAAAACTTGCGTATGTCGTTGTAAGGAAAACACATAGAAATGCGAGGTAGCCCATTACACATTGATTACGACTTAACCACATAGAGTTCGTCAACCCAATCTGAAAGGCCTTGCTGCTGAACGAGACAAAAGAAAAAAATTACTGCAAACGTTTTGATAACGCGTCCATCTTCTGATCAGAGGGAGAGTATACCCAGAGATTCGTCGATGACTAATAGTCGCGAGAACTGAATGAACTGGAGTCCAGGCAGGGACAGTGCAAAGCACTCTCATGAAAACGAGGCTAATTTTCTCGGGCCCGACAATTGAGATGCAAGCCGTTGTATGTATTTCTACGTATTCACGACCGAAATATTCGTGGTAGTAGTTAGTGAATGTGAAACAGCGCCAACTCGAGCTGTGACGTCCGTGGCTGCTATCATGAACAGTAAAGATGCACAAGGACACATAAACGGCGGCAACACCTACGCTAGTGCAGATCACGAAACGACTCCTACCAAGAACTGCAAACGAGTGAGGACGAGAGGCCCCCTCCGTCAGTTTTTTTTTTTACGGAGAGCACTTCATCTGAGGCGTACACCGGCAGAAAGAGACGCCCGTGGCCAACTTATACAAGGCGAAAGTTAGGATTTCATCCGGCCGGTAGTCTTGCTATAAAGAGATTGGGGTTCCTGGAGTGGCGGCAGTTCTGCGAAAGAGCGGGCGGACAAGTGTACCTGCGCAGCGAAGAGGCAGTAGCATTAAATTCGAAGTAACGGCTCGACCATCCTTTGTGGCTAGTCGCCATGTTGCGATTATGAATAATTAGACCAAAGCTCGGAAAATTCTTCCGTCCACACGAGAAAAAAAAATTGCTCTGAGCACTATGGGACTTAACATCTATGGTCATCAGTCCCCTAGAACTTAGAACTACTTAAACCTAACTAACCTAAGGACATCACACACAACACCCAGTCATCACGAGGCAGAGAAAATCCCTGACCCCGCCGGGAATCGAACCCGGGAACCCGGGCGTGGGAAGCGAGAACGCTACCGCACGTCCCCACGAGACAACAGCCCTCTGATTAGGCAGGGATAATTTGTTTGAAAGCATTTAACTAACGCTTAATTTCATTGACGTTCGTAATATTATTCAGATCGACCCAAGACACACAAGGTGATTCTTTCCACCGTGTACAAACTCTATAGATTGATCGATGAGAGGATATGGAACAAAAAAGGTGTAATGAACTTATGCCCGGAACTGCACGGTTTCCATGCTAAAAACCATTTATTCAGTCATACTTTGCTACAGAGTGCGCGGTGCAATACGCGCTGTACCATGCAACCACAGTTACATTATGCATTCTTTCCTCCTACGTCATGCCGTAGCGCCCTCTTCAAATCAAGAGCTTGCCTACATGGAGTTTACTTATGGAAAGGCATATGACAACGGGCGGAAAGAAGCAGGGTTGTATCAGGAGACCTATCCCCGCCGACAACAACCAACCCTTTATCTGAAACAGGGTCGTTTCAGGAAGGAGGAAATCATGAAGGACGTACCCGAAATGTTGGGACACAAGACTTGGAGGAAAATGTGATTAACCCTGTGGAAGGCGACCGCCGAGTCAGTACCAGGCAGTTGGTGCGCCGGTGCAGGCTAACCAGGCGACCATGTGGAACATTTTCCGTGACTGTCGATACTATCCGTATCACTTACAGCGAGTGCAAGCCTTACTAGCGACAGACTTTCCACAGCGGGAGCAGTTTTGTAAATGGTTTCTTCACCAAGCAAACACGATTGTGTCATCCATCCTGTTCACGGATCTGGCCGCGTTTACTAGTAGTCATCTGCGGGTAGTATGCAGAACTTCCATGGTATGGTAACAGAGAATCATCAGCATCGGTGCATCCGGAATAATTGGCGACCGTATTTTGGGGCCAGTCTTCGTCTAACAGGCCGGAACTACCGGCGTTTCTTGCGGGTGACTTTGCCTCCCCTGCTGGAAGTGCCACTTATGATTGGGAGGGCTATGTGGCGTGATGGTGCTCCAGCCCTCTTCGCCGTTAAGGGGCTCCGGAAAGGCTCAAAATCATGAAAAGTTCAATTTTTACTTTTTTGTGTTTTCTGAATCTGCAGACTATTACCTTTTAATAGATATATAATTTATTCAATTCCGAAGACTACAACTATTTTTAAATTTTTTTCAAATGTGTTCTACATGGGCGTGACCCACTGTGGCGCTGTTAAACTGCTGTCAAATGGTGTTATTACTAACGTCCGTGTTCATCAGGTACATTTTAGTGATGTGAGATAAAGTATGTGTTGTGGCTAACCTGTGATGGTTCAATATATATCGCTGGTGTGATTGTCGATTGTTTCATGTTTATTTACTCTGTCGTTATCTCGAAAATATTCGTAATTAATTCTGTTTCTTGAGTCTCTGTTTTGTTGAAGTATAATAATGAGTAAAAGTAAAGTTATTAGAAATCGTCTGAAGGCTTTTAAGAAAAGGAGAAATGTTGGAAAGCCAAAGGTATTTAGAAATATGGGAATGAAGATAGGTTCTAACATGGTACGAGCGATGCTTGCTTTAGACAAGGAACGCCTTCGGGCTGCAGACAGGGCTGTAAAGAGTCTAGAAATACAAGCAAGAGTAAACAGGAGGAGGAACAAGAGGAAGCTGGAGGAGGAGTTTGCAGAGGATGAAGATAATCCATCCTATGGACCTGGAATGCACTAAAAAGTTAATCCAATCTTTGTCGCTCGATTCCCACAACTTTTATTTTCTCATACTAATTACATGTTTTCTAAGGATCTTCCAAACATATTTGTTTCAAACTTTCAGTAAATGTTACACAGTACCTTCTGCATAATTTAACACAGCCTTTTTCCAAAAAACTATATATTTTTGAATATATACATAAAAAATTGCAAAAAAATGTTGTGAATTTTCATTACAATTGAAAAAAAAATCGTCTTTAATAACTGAACTAAAATTATGTAAAATCCCTGTGTTATGTTGTAGCCCATATTCCAATAAATAATCTGTAAAAAGTTCAACTTCCTACCTCAAATACTTTGTGAGGAAAGATGTAATTTATAAGCGTTATTTTAACATTGCAAGTATAGGGCGTTCCGGAGCCCCTTAACGTCCGGACCCGTCTCAATCCTGTCTTCCCTGGTCGATGGATTGGACGAGGGAGTCCAGCTGCATGGCCTGTTCGTTCACCGGATGTCAACTCGTGTGATTTGTGGTTAAGGGGCCATCTCAGAAGTATCGTGTATGCAGAGCCCATTCCAGATGTGGAGACACTGGAGCAGCGTATTCATGCTGCCTTTGCCACTGTTCGGATGCAGCCTGGTCGATGTGAACGTGTGAGCCGATGTGAACGTGTGAGACAGAGCACGCTACGACGCATACACGCATGCGTTGAGGCACATTGAACCATTTTCAGCACATACTGTAACTGAGGCTGACTGGTACAGAGCGTATTACACCGCAGTCTCTGTAACAGTGTGTGATTGAGTAAGTGTCTCTAGCATGGAAACCATGCATATCCGGACGTATTTACTTTTTTTTCCGTATCCTCTTATCGATCAATCCTTACAGTTCGTCCAAGATGGAAAAAATCACCCTTTATATGCAGAGCGTTGTCATTATCTTTAATGAGACGGCTCTTACTACACAATAGTTATAGACGGACTCAGATTCCCAAATGTAGTTGTCGTTAGAGCCTCGAAAGCAGACGATGATTGGAAGAGGTTCATTACCAGCGCTGTTCGCAGGCGCTCCGTACACAGTGTACTGCAGTGCGGCGCCAGGGCAGGGCGGCGTCCAGGGCGCAGTGTGGCCAGAGAGTTAGGGGCGCCGTTAGCCGCCGCAGATAACCGCCGTCCCGCAGCACCGCGGCGCTTCTTGCGCGACGCCACGGCTCGACAAAAGGGCGTCCCTCTGCTCTGGCGCGTATGGCGCAGCCGGCACGCCGTCCTCTGGGGAGATGTCGCCCTACTTCCCGGTAACGTCCGGCCACCAGATGCAGCTCTATTCACTGCACGCGACGGCGAGGCAAAGTACGCTACACAGAACAGACAAGTGCTAGCGGCATGCACTGTGCCCTCTGGAGCAGTCGGGTCGCACCCATCTCACGAGACTTCCTGCAAACGTGACGTCATCCTGACGCCACATGCAGTGCTGAAAATCGATGCGGCAGGCGCCGTATTCATCTTGGCATCTTTAGACGTTCTGTACTATAATTTGCAGTACGTAGTTTAAGACCATTGTTACACTGAAAACTTATCTCAAATATGTCACCACTATCATTAAATGTCAGTTAATAACGCATCAGTGATACGATCCTTCAAGAGACACCATTATAATCGAGACAGCAGACGAAAATCACATAACCAAGCGCTTGTGTTTAGATAATGTCGTGGTTTACGGAGTCGAAAGACGTAGGTTCGCATCCCGATAAATGTTAAGATACACTCCTGGAAATTGAAATAAGAACACCGTGAATTCATTGTCCCAGGAAGGGGAAACTTTATTGACACATTCCTGGGGTCAGATACATCACATGATCACACTGACAGAACCACAGGCACATAGACACAGGCAACAGAGCATGCACATTGTCGGCACTAGTACAGTGTATATCCACCTTTCGCAGCAATGCAGGCTGCTGTTCTCCCATGGAGACGATCGTAGAGATGCTGGATGTAGTCCTGTGGAACGGCTTGCCATGCCATTTCCACCTGGCGCCTCAGTTGGACCAGCGTTCGTGCTGGACGTGCAGACCGCGTGAGACGACGCTTCATCCAGTCCCAAACATGCTCAATGGGGGACAGATCCGGAGATCTTGCTGGCCAGGGTAGTTGACTTACACCTTCTAGAGCACGTTGGGTGGCACGGGATACATGCGGACGTGCATTGTCCTGTTGGAACAGCAAGTTCCCTTGCCGGTCTAGGAATGGTAGAACGATGGGTTCGATGACGGTTTGGATGTACCGTGCACTATTCAGTGTCCCCTCGACGATCACCAGTGGTGTACGGCCAGTGTAGGAGATCGCTCCCCACACCATGATGCCGGGTGTTGGCCCTGTGTGCCTCGGTCGTATGCAGTCCTGATTGTGGCGCTCACCTGCACGGCGCCAAACACGCATACGACCATCATTGGCACCAAGGCAGAAGCGACTCTCATCGCTGAAGACGACACGTCTCCATTCGTCCCTCCATTCACGCCTGTCGCGACACCACTGGAGGCGGGCTGCACGATGTTGGGGCGTGAGCGGAAGACGGCCTAACGGTGTGCGGGACCGTAGCCCAGCTTCATGGAGACGGTTGCGAATGGTCCTCGCCGATACCCCAGGAGCAACAGTGTCCCTAATTTGCTGGGAAGTGGCGGTGCGGTCCCCTACGGCACTGCGTAGGATCCTACGGTCTTGGCGTGCATCCGTGCGTCGCTGCGGTCCGGTCCCAGGTCGACGGGCACGTGCACCTTCCGCCGACCACTGGCGACAACATCGATGTACTGTGGAGACCTCACGCCCCACGTGTTGAGCAATTCGGCGGTACGTCCACCCGGCCTCCCGCATGCCCACTATACGCCCTCGCTCAAAGTCCGTCAACTGCACATACGGTTCACGTCCACGCTGTCGCGGCGTGCTACCAGTGTTAAAGACTGCGATGGAGCTCCGTACGCCACGGCAAACTGGCTGACACTGACGGCGGCGGTGCACAAATGCTGCGCAGCTAGCGCCATTCGACGGCCAACACCGCGGTTCCTGGTGTGTCCGCTGTGCCGTGCGTGTGATCATTGCTTGTACAGCCCTCTCGCAGTGTCCGGAGCAAGTATGGTGGGTCTGACACACCGGTGTCAATGTGTTCTTTTTTCCATTTCCAGGAGTGTATTTTGTGTAATCTTATCGTTTTTAGACAACAGCCTTGCCGCAGTGGATACACCGGTTCCCGTGAGATCACCGAAGTTAAGCGCTGTCGGGCGTGGTCGGCACTTAGATGGGTGACCATCCAGCAGCCATGCGCTGTTGGCATTTTTCGGTGTGCACTAAGCCTCGTGATGCCAATTGAGGAGCTACTCGACCGAATGCTAGCGGCTCCGGTCAAAGATAACCATCATAACGACTGACCGGCAGAGCGGTGTGCTGACCACACGCCTCTCCTATCCGCATCCTCAGAGAGGATGACACGGCGGTCGGATGGTCCCGATGGGCAACTTGTGGCTTGAAGACGGAGTGCTGCTTTTGCTTTTATTGTTTTTAACACATCTCAGAACTTTCTTATGAATGTAATATAAGTATGTTCATCAATATTCGATGTTATTTACATTTTTGACTGATTAGAGAACGAAGGCATCACCCTGCTGCCAGTCCGAAACAAGATCCTCTCACGAGTAATCCTAAGTAGGATAAAAGCGTATGTAGACAAGAAAATAAGAACACAGCAAGCAGGATTCAGGAAAGGTCGCTCTTGCATTGACCAGATAAACACCATAGGAATAAAAGCTGAACATTCATATGAATAACAATAGCTGCTTCACATGCTGTTTGCAGACTTTGAAACGGCCTTCGACATTATAATTAGAACAAAACTATGGAGCTTACTGTAAACTTTCGGAATTCCCAAGAAATTAATTGCGCTTGTCAAGCGTGTGTATGAAAACTACACGTTCCACGTTGAACATCAAGGTCTGCTTTCAGATCCAGTAGCAGTGAAAACAGAAGTTAAGCAAGGCTGCATGCTCTCATCCGATACATTTCAACACAGTAATGAATCTTCTAATGACGCAAGCAATCGATAATGTGAGCGGAATAAAATGAAGCATTGGAACACAACTATTAACATCTAGATTTCTCAGCTGACCTTTGCCTTCTATCCCACAGCCTGAGCGACATGAAACAGAAACTAGAAGATATGTAGACTACGGTTTTCCTTAACAGACTGTATTTCCGCTGCTGCTTCTGTTCGGCACGCTTCTTCAGTGGATGTTAGCAGCTGCGGATTTCAGTTGGCGACAATCTCTGTCATGTTTAAAATATGGTGCAAGATGCGGAATTCTAATCAGTGACTGATTTCTCCTTTTTCGACAATCGTACCAACCGTGATACACCAATCCTAGATCACCATTTCTTTTCCATTTCCATACTGATCACAATGAAATGATCTGCCACTTCGTTATTCTTCATCAAGACCTTTTTGACCTCCAGTTTTCTAAAAATTGACATGAACCCAAACTTAATTTCACGACATTCGTAAATCTTTGTGCTTAAGGTGCAGCTACTGGCAGAAGTCCATTGTGGACCGTAGCTATCGTATGGCAACGAGACTTCGTAGATGTTCTGATGCGTTTGTGCGGAA
Organism: Schistocerca cancellata; assembly: GCF_023864275.1. Classification (NCBI taxonomy): domain Eukaryota; kingdom Metazoa; phylum Arthropoda; class Insecta; order Orthoptera; family Acrididae; genus Schistocerca; species Schistocerca cancellata. The sequence goes on along the minus strand of NC_064631.1, from coordinate 94,298,638 downwards.
CCAATTTACACCGAAAAAAAATTAGTTCAAATTTCGGTCACCAAGTGCAATCTGGCCCTGCGAAAGGAAGAAAGACGTATAGAAATGTTTCCGTATGTGTTGGGTTGGGAACGGAATGTGCAGATCAAACAAGTGAGAAAGGCATGTTGACTTTATTATTAACCGCTGCTTACACAGTTTGCTCAATATGACCACTGTGGGCGTCGATGTAATGCTGTACAACGCCATAATTCCCCATGGTTGTCATAATATAGACTACTTTTTTCCAGTGCTCTTCTGCGTTACATTACCGTATCTACCAGGTTTCTCTGCCATTCGATAATTACATGTCACACTGGACACCGTCAGAAGCTTCACCTTAATTATACCGACCCCATATACTAATTTATTACTTCAAGATTGCCTAAAAAATGTACTACTCACACTATCGGTTTCGGCACCAGTCTACTATCTTCTGAAATGATTGATCGTCAAGCTATGTCAGTATTATACTTAGCACTTCGAACATCATGATGTCTAAAATATGCCAGATAATATACATTGTGCCATCACATGATAAAAAAGACCTCTTTTTTATAATTTTGCTGCAGCCTACGAGGGCGTGCCGAAAAGTAATGCTTCAGAATTTTTTATTTTAAAACTTTAAATCCTTTTAAATAAAACAAACATTAAGATTTATTCTTCATGTTTACATATTTGCAGTCGTCTGTCGATAGAGGGCTCCGAATCGTAGCGTATAACATGACGCATCTAATGTAACTACGTCGGTTCATAATTTTATATTCAATTTAAGAAATTCTCTTTTTCATAAAAGCTTTTCTTGCTACTGCCAGTCTGCATTCTGTGTCCTCTCTATTTCTGCTGCCGTCAGCTATCTTGCTGCCCAAATAGCAGAACTCGTCTACTACTTTTAATGTCTCATTAAACAATCTAATTTCATCAGCATTTAAATCGACTCCATTCAGTTACCCTTGTTTTACTTTTATTGATATTCACATCATAACAAATTTTCAAGAAACTGTCGATTCTGTTCAACTGATCTTTTGAGTCGCTTATCATCTCTGACACAATTAGAATGTGAGTGGCAACCACCCAAACTTTTATTTTTTATCCTTGAACTTGCATTACTTTTCCAAATTTGTCTTTGGTTTCCTGTACAACTTGCTTAATATGCAGATGGAATAACACCGGGGATGGGCTTGACGCTATCTTACTCCCTTATCAGCTACTGCTTCCCTTACGTATTTCGACTCTAATAAATGCAGTCTGTTTCTGTACAAGCTGTACGTAACCTTTCGCTCCCTGTATTTTATCCCTGCGACCTTCAGGATTCCAAAGAGGTGGTTCCAGTAAATACGGTCAGAGGCTTTCCCTTAATCCATATATGTTACAGACGAACATTTGACTTTTTTAAGTCTCTCTTCTAGAATAAGTCACATGGCTAGTATTGTCTCTCGTGTTGCTACATTTCGTTGAAACTAAAACTTCACATGACGGAACTCTGAACCTACGGTCTTCCGATTATATGTCCAGGATACATGCACGGAACAATTGCAGAATGTAAACCTTCGCGGCCGGCAAGGTTCATTTCACATTAAAACCCAGCGTTTCGTCCCCATCTGTGGAAGACATTTTCAAGGACGATCGTAGCTTTGAGTGTCCGAATCACACCCTGACTCGTTACTGACTTCAGAAAAATTCCATTTACGTGTCCTCCCACGCTATGACCTGACGTCACATCCTTGCAATACCGGAGCGCAACTGGCCGTTATCTGTTGGCGTTGTCCGCTGTTGCTATCACCCCAACTGAAATTCCTGTCATGTTCAGCTAACTGTATGGCCTCTCTGTATAGCCTTTCTTGGTAGCCGTTTGTGGCTGCCAGTACTTACCTCCTATCAAAATGGATTTCGTCGACTCACGGTTGCAAAATATGTCCCCTAAGAGCTGACGTGTCACTCTCCCTCATTCTACAGTAGACCTTTTGGTCTTGTAGTCGTTTTTGACCGTTATTTTGGTATTACCCACAACACAATCTTGAAAATATGGAACATCGCTATAATCTACAAACCCAATCGGAAGACACAGGATCACTTAAAATTGGCCAAGGACGCTCGCAAACCGCTTGGAAAACCAGGAATTTGCAGAGTATTTGCAGCAGGAATCCTCGTGGTTTTGGGGAGATATTCGTGGGTACTACAAAAATAACGGTATAAAAACCTCTACAAGAGCAGTAGGGCAACTGTAGGAGAGGGAAATTGATAGACAGCTGTTGCGGAACATGATTTGCAGCTAGGAGACCACCACATTTATTTTGATATGACGCAAGTCCTGGCAGGCACAAGCGGGTACCATGAAAGGCTACACTGAAAGGCCAAAGAGATTACTGAATACCCAAGCTATTTTAATAGGAAGGAGGTTGGCGTGATATTAAATGACACCTAGATCCCGATGCTGAAGAAAATGTGTACCATTCCTCCACCATGGGGTGACAGCAACAGCGGACGACGGTAATCAATAACGGCCAACTGCACTCAGATGTTCAAAGCGTGTGACGTCAAGCCACTGGGTGGGAGGGCACGTAAACGGAATGTTTCTGCAGTCAGCAGCGAGCCAGGTTTTCATGCGGACGTTCAACAAAGCTACGGTCCGCCGCTCGTGGTCTCGCGGTAGCGTTCTCGCTTCCCGAGCACGGGGTCCCGGGTTCGATTCCCGGCGGGGTCAGGGATTTTCACCTGCCTCGAGATGACTGGGTGTTTGTGTTGTCCTCATCATTTCATCATCATCCAGGAAAGTGGCGACATTGGACTGAGCAAAGATTGGGTACTTGTACGGGCGCTGATAACCACGCAGTTGAGCGCCCCACAAACCAAACATCATCATCCCAACAAAGCTACGATCCCCCTTGAAAATTTCTTCCTTAGATGGGGACGAAACGTTGGGCTTCAATCTGGTCCATTCGGCCACGGCGTAACAGCCCGGAATATTTTTCTAAATGTAACATGCACCGGCTGTTACGACGAGGAAAAATAACTGTAGAGGGTGTAACGGATGTACTGTGCAGACGTTAATCTCGTGTTAGCATGCGTAAGGCCCGACATTGCTCTTTCGCATCGTATAGGTGGTGTTCCGCAACAGGTCTATAACACGAGAGTAAACGTACTCATTTGGAGTGCTCTACGAGGCCCAGAGTTGCGTTTAATTTAGCTGTGCGGCGTCGGCGTGGGGAGGGTGGGGGGAGGGGGGACTCCCGGTGCGACCTGCCCGGAGAAGAAAGAGGCGCAGGTAGTGCCGCGTCCGAGAATTAGGCCGCATAAAGATGGCTTAGCGCGGGCGGGCACGGCTCAAGCCGGCAGCGCAGGCCGCAAATTCCGGCCCAAATTCGGGCGCGAGTGATGGCGAGGTCTCGGGCCGGGCGATGCGCTGGGAACGCGCAGCCCGCGCGCACCCTCTCCGCGTTTATTGCGGCTGTAAAGTTGGCAGGCGTGGCACACCTGCCGCGTCCCAGGGCGTGGGTGGCGGCCAGGTGCTCCGGCAGAGTTCTGCCCGGACGAGCCGCAGCCCTTCCACTGCTGAGAGGAGGGCGTTCCAGCGCCGAACATAGGCTGCGGTGGCAGCTGGTTCGGCATTAGGGCACTTCCAGGTGCTAAGGGAAAGTAGGGGAGGCGTCGATTATATATGAGGATGCAGGCAGTGATAATTAAGGTGGTGATTAGTCATGGGTAAAATCTCAGAGATGACCTGTTTTGGATAAAACAGAATCTACACTACTAGCCATTAAAATTGCTGCACCACGAAGAAATGCTGATGATGAATGGGTATTCATTGGACAAATATATTATACTAGAACTGGCATGTGATTACGGTTTCAGGCAATTTGGGTGCAAATATCCTGAGAAATAAGGAAAACCATTGACCAGACGTTTTCAATTGGTGAGAGATCTGGAGAACGTGAGGGCCAGAACAGCAGTCGAACATTTTCTGTATTCAGAAAGTGCCATACAGGAGCTGCAAAATGCGGTCGGGCATTATCCTGCTGAAATGCAGGGTTTCGCAGGGATAGAATGAAGAGTAGAGCCACGGGTCGTAACACATCTAAAATCTAACGTCCACTGTTGAAAGTGCAGTCAGGAGGTGACCGAGACGTGTAACCAAAGGCACCCCATACCATCACGCTGCGTGATACGCCAGTATGGCGATGACGAATACACGCTTCCAATGTGTGTTCACCGCGATGTGGCCAAACACGGATGCGACCATTATGATGCTGTAAACAGAACCTGGATTCATCCGAAAAAATGACGTTTTTCCATTCGTACACCCAGGTTCGTCGTTGTGTACACCATCGCAGGCGCTCCTGTCTGTGATGCAGCGTCAAGGGTAACCGCAGCCATGGTCTCCGAGCTGATAGTCCATGCTGCTGCAAACGTCATCGAACTGTTCGTGTAGATGGTTGTTGTCTTGCAAAAGTTCCCATCTGTTGACTCACGGATCGAGACGTGGCTGCACGATCCGTTACATCCATGCGGATAAGATGCCTGTCATCTTGACTGCTAGTGATACGACGCCGTTGGGATCCAGCACGCCGTACCGTATTACCGTCTTGAACCCATCGATTCCATATTCTGCTAACAGTCATTGGATCTGGACCAACGCGAGCAGCAATGTCGCGATACGATAAATCGCAATCGCGATAGGCTACAATCCGAACTTTATCAAAGTCGGAAACGTGACGGTACGCATTTCTCCTCCTTACACGAGGCATCACAACAACGTTTCACCAGGCAACGCTGGTCAACTGCTGTTTGTATATGAGAAATCTGTTGGAAAATTTCCTCATGTCAGCACGTTAAAGGAGTCGCCACCGGCGCCAACCTTGTGTGAATGCTCTGAGAAGCTAATCATTTGCATCTCACAGCATCTTCTTCCTGTCGATTAAATTTCGAGTCTGTAGCACGTCATCTTCGTGGTGTAGCAATTTTAATGGCCATTAGTGTAAATTCATGCACGGATCGGAGGTCGATAGGGGGACTGGGTCACTTTTATTATTACCGCCTCCTCATTAAAAAGTGTTGTAGTGAAATAATTTATCTCTGTACGACTAGGGGAAATTTGGGTAATGTGACCACTCTAAGGAAAAAGTTGTTTTCTCTAAAATGAGTTCATAGATCAGCATATGAAATGTACCTGTATAAATTCTATATTTTCGCTAACATAAAATAATTGTATTACTATTCAAATCCTCCTTTTTAGCAGAAAAGTGAGCTCAAGTGAAACCCTGCAAAGTGGGCACTTTTCCCAGTTGTTAGGGCAGAGGACCACAGACAAAACTAAAAAGAGTAGAAGGTTTCGGGAGGGTGAATAGGAAGAGTTTTTTGAAATGAAAAATATACACATTTACAGAGAGAAATATATTTAATTTTGAGAAAATGTGTTTGAATATAATAGTCATTTATCAAATTATGCAATTTTTTTCTGAAATTCGTTTTCAAGTTTTACAGAAGCATTTCTCATATGTTCAAAGCCAAGTTAAATTCAAGAGACCAGTATTTCTACGATACTGACACAGAAGTATGCCATTATCCTTGTCACAATCAGCACTTTCTTTGTGAGGCCATTGCTTATAATTACACCATTTAAGCCAACCTTCATTGACCATATAGTTACAGAAATTTTTTTTTCAATACAAACATTAAATTTTCTTGTGTTCTTCACTGTATTATCCAAAAAACTACTTTTTGCACGTCAGTGCAACATTTCCATGCTGAGTCTTTGCTTTCCTGTTGCTCATATCAACAGATTTGGACCTTTCAGACCTTTCTTCACTTTCCGTTGGTTTCTTTCTTCTCTCCATGATCAGCTTATCAGTCTTCAACTTCTAACTGTTCATTTTTATATGGACTCGATATTATTATCGTTGCCTTGACCTCCCTTTGACTTTTCTCCTATTGTTGTTGCTGTTGGCCTAATTTTGATTTTGGCAAAGGTATGATGTCTGTAGGACTTACTGTAAAACGTCAACTGTCTGATCGCCTCATTTACATCTGCAATGAACGGATCTAGTCTTCGCCACCCACTTCTCCTTTATGCAAAACTCAATTTCATCCACATGTTTTCCTTTCGTATAGCGTTCAATGCCTGTTGCATACATTGCGAATCTCATCGTTGTTGTGGTGATGTTCTTAAATAATTTTACAGCATCTTAAAATACAGCTGAAATAAGAGAACATAGCTTTTCCCCAAGTTATTGATACACTAATGCACTAATATACTTAATTTATGAAATGATACTGTCTTATTGTTAATTCAGTCGGCTCGAAACAAGGTAAGTACATTACAAAGAAATATGTTCGGTCAAAGATGCCAGTCTGTCCGACTGGACGCCGTCACACTAAATGTTGTCTGAATAGCAATGTACATAACCTAGGCAGTTCATTGTCTCATGGTTCGAAGTGTATATAAATTGTTAGCAACTTTGTAGGAATTAACTAACAGAATATGTACATTTTTAATGCATAGAAATGTATTTGTAGCATACCTTACATCAGACGTATTTGAAACAAATTTTTTAATCGCTTGAGAGTACGCTCAAATATTGTCACAAAACTCACTGACAATACCTTAAGTCTCTCTGAATAATCTTTAGGTGCTCACCAGGAGGCTGCAGTACTCTGCAAGAAAATCAAACGAAGTGACCTCCTTACCAGCCCGTCTTTAACTCCCCCTCCCCCCCTCGTTTTTCCAAATTTCTCATTCAACATTCAGAGAATAAAGCAGCGTGAAAACCAAGAGTCTCGAAAATGCCGAACAATTACAGACCAAGGAAGACATGTTTAACACTGGACACGTTTTCAGTTAATTGCTGAAGAGCCTGTACACGTGAAAGGGCGTCGGTCCCGACTTCCTGCAGAAAACAGTCTAGCCAGGAACCGACACGCTTCCACAGGCTTAACGTACCTGCTGACAGCGACAAACCTCGCACGGTTTGTGAGTTCACAGGTGGAACCGTCCAATGGCAGGGAGACGAGTAAGGCAAAGCAGAGAGGGAAGAAACAACAGAGGCAACGTAGGCGAAACGACTGAAAGAAAAACTGTTCTTCGATTTACACGCTCACATCCTCATAGCATACATGTTTTTGCACTCGTTGTGCTATGTGGAATGGTGACTGGTACAATTCAATTTTACATTGCGTAAATTTGTAAAGTCGAGAGAATTAGTTGCAGCTATACCTGTCCAAGATGAAAGTAACTTTCGCAAGCTGTGTCATTGCCAACTAACATAGCTCCATCGGATTTCGATCGTACACAGGAAGAACTGATAAATTGTAGTACGGAAGGTAACTGATAGAAATACGCAATGAGATAATCGTAAATGACACTTTCAAACAAAGACAATAACTACGATGAACTCACCGCGATTCATTACGGTCCCCTGGACATTACAAAGGCGGGATATGGTTCTTAATGGGGAGTGTTATCGCCACGGACGCTAATGAATGCTCTGCAAAGTGTCTCATGCTGATCACAAGGTTAGTGAGCAGTTCTTGTGGTAGAGCGGAAAATTCCTCCAGCAGCGACGTTGACAACTGCTGGACGCTGGCTTGTGTATATGGACGAACTGCAATACCTCTCCTGATGCATCCCATGCGTGTTCGATCGGATTTAAGCCGTGGGACGTCCTCTCGCTCATTGTCATCCATAAAAATGACATTAGGGCTGAAAGCAACACTGAAAAGACGCGCTTGGGGAAGGAGTACAATGTCACAACTACACTCCTGGAAATGGAAAAAAGAACACATTGACACCGGTGTGTCAGACCCACCATACTTGCTCCGGACACTGCGAGAGGGCTGTACAAGCAATGATCACACGCACGGCACAGCGGACACACCAGGAACCGTGGTGTTGGCCGTCGAATGGCGCTAGCTGCGCAGCATTTGTGCACCGCCGCCGTCAGTGTCAGCCAGTTTGCCGTGGCATACGGAGCTCCATCGCAGTCTTTAACACTGCTAGCATGCCGTGACAGCGTGGACGTGAACCGTATGTGCAGTTGACGGACTTTGAGCGAGGGCGTATAGTGGGCATGCGGGAGGCCGGGTGGACGTACCGCCGAATTGCTCAACACGTGGGGCGTGAGGTCTCCACAGTACATCGATGTTGTCGCCAGTGGTCGGCGGAAGGTGCACATGCCCGTCGACCTGGGACCGGACCGCAGCGATGCACGGATGCACGCCAAGACCGTAGGATCCTACGCAGTGCCGTAGGGGACCGCACCGCCACTTCCCAGCAAATTAGGGACACTGTTGCTCCTGGGGTATCGGAGAGGACCATTCGCAACCGTCTCCATGAAGCTGGGCTACGGTCCCGCACACCATTAGGCCGTCTTCCGCTCACGCCCCAACATCGTGCAGCCCGCCTCCAGTGGTGTCGCGACAGGTGTGAATGGAGGGACGAATGGAGACGTGTCGTCTTCAGCGATGAGAGTCGCTTCTGCCTTGGTGCCAATGATGGTCGTATGCGTGTTTGGCGCCGTGCAGGTGAGCGCCACAATCAGGACTGCATACGACCGAGGCACACAGGGCCAACACCCGGCATCATGGTGTGGGGAGCGATCTCCTACACTGGCCGTACACCACTGGTGATCGTCGAGGGGACACTGAATAGTGCACGGTACATCCAAACCGTCATCGAACCCATCGTTCTACCATTCCTAGACCGGCAAGGGAACTTGCTGTTCCAACAGGACAATGCACGTCCGCATGTATCCCGTGCCACCCAACGTGCTCTAGAAGGTGTAAGTCAACTACCCTGGCCAGCAAGATCTCCGGATCTGTCCCCCATTTAGCATGTTTGGGACTGGATGAAGCGTCGTCTCACGCGGTCTGCATGTCCAGCACGAACGCTGGTCCAACTGAGGCGCCAGGTGGAAATGGCATGGCAAGCCGTTCCACAGGACTACATCCAGCATCTCTACGATCGTCTCCATGGGAGAATAGCAGCCTGCATTGCTGCGAAAGGTGGATATACACTGTACTAGTGCCGACATTGTGCATGCTCTGTTGCCTGTGTCTATGTGCCTGTGGTTCTGTCAGTGTGATCATGTGATGTATCTGACCCCAGGAATGTGTCAATAAAGTTTCCCCTTCCTGGGACAATGAATTCACGGTGTTCTTATTTCAATTTCCAGGAGTGTAGATTATGTTCGACAACTTTCTGGGCTGCATTACGTGTTGCCATGTTTCATCATATGGGGATACCTCCAGCACCGTCGAACACTATCGTTTTGGCGGCCCAAGTGTTATGGCGATTTACTGATTGATTAATTAATTGACATGGGTATGGGACCAAACGGCGAGGTCATCAGTCCTGCGATTCCAAAGTGAGTTACACAAGAAAGAGTGGTTGCTTAAAGTGGACGGATCCAGTCAGGGGGGAGGGGGGTCAAATTATAAAATAATGAACATTAAACACACACAGTAAAGCATAAAAGGTGAAACCAAATCTAAATCGTGGAAAAAAGGGGGGCGATCATGGGGTCACAGACCGAGTAGACTGCAAAAGAAGTCCCAACCACAACCAACTCGCCCCGGCTCCAAGACTGAAGGAGAACTTTATATCTGGAAATAAAAATCACATTATCTCGGAGGAAACCAAGGACCAGGTCAACCACTCGTGGATCATCTGCCAATATTAAATTTAAGGAATCGGGAAGTCTATACTTAACACGAAGGGCCGAAAGAAGGGGACATTCCACCAATATATGGGATATCGTCAGTCCGGCTCCACAACCACGTTATGGGGGTCGCCGGTTACGTAAGAGGAAAAATGGGTGAGCCGGTTATGAACAATGCGTAAACGGCATAAAACAGTGGACTCCTTCCGAGAGGAGCGGAAAGAAGACCGCCAAACTGCAGTAGATTCCTTGATTGTGTGGAGTTTACTACTATGAGCAGTAGCGCTCCAGTTGGCATTCCACTGTTGGGCAAAGAGACATTTGAAGTAGATCCGCATATCCGTAGCTGGAATTATGAAAGGAAATGGGGGTAAGTATCTGCTTCTCTAGCCAAACGCTCAGCAAATTCATTCCCTGGGATGGAATTTGTGGTAAGGTCTTATGGGACCTAACTGATGAGGTCATCGGTCCCTAAGCCTACTCACTACTTAATCTAACTTAAACTAACTCATGCTAAGGACAACACACGCAGCCATGCCAGACGGAGGACTCGAACCTTCGACGGGGGTAGCCGCACGAACCGTGACAAGACGCCCTAGACCACGCGGCTACACCGCGTGGTCATCCCCGGGGATGCCCACATGACTTGGGACCCAGAGAAAGGCGACGCAACAGGCGCCACTCTCAGGGGCAGAGAGAAGGTCATGGATAGCAGACACCAAAGAGCGACGAGAGTAGCATCGATCTATAGCCTGCAGGCTGCTCGTGGAGTCTGGAAAAATTAAAACACTGTGGAGGAGGCCTGAGAAACGAAAAGGAAGCTAGAAGTTCTGCTGTGAACACACTATATGGTCCCGGCAATAAATGGTGCTCTAAGCCAGTAGGAGATGTGAAAGAGTATTCCAGCTTATCAATAGTCATAGAACCATCAGTGTAAAAGATGGTGGCACCGTGGAACTCTGCAAGGCATGGCACATACTAGACGCCGGTAAACCGTAGGAGCAACATAGACCTTCCCCATGTGCGTCTTTTCAAGGGTGCACTCAGCCATGAAGTCATTTTTATGGATGACTGTGGACTACCACGTGGAACTGCTCGGGTTGAGAAGCCCTTGGAACAAGAGGATATACACGAATGTAGGGGCCTTTACGTTCCCCCAACTTAAACCTCATCGAGCACGTGTGGGGTGCACTGGGGAGACGCAGCGCAGCGCCTCCACGTGCACCAGCGGCCACCCAGCACTTGTCCACCGCCCTAGCGACGGAACGGACCACTGCACCACAAGGACTGTTTACCAACCCCGTGACCAGCATGGGAACACGTTGCACAGCACGTATTGCTGTCCATGGTGACCGCACATCCTATTGTAGTGTCGCGGAATAGTAGAGAGTTAGAAACGTGGAATATTGTCAAAGTTTCGTTGCCTATGCCGAGAGCCAGAGGCAGTAGGTTAGCCAAGAGCTAAGAGGATTGCGCATATATGGAATGTGTCGTCAGGCAGGGGCAATGGCCTGTTTACACACAACAGGCGAGAGAGAGAGTTGCTTAGCACGCGGGTTTGTGTTAGACGGAGAGTTTCGTAGAGTTCAAGACAGAGGTATAGCGTCAGCTGTACTGCATTTCACAACTTCGCGTAAGTCTGCCGCAACAACACGTAACTCTGTCGCAAGAACACCTAAGGGGCGAGTACGACAGATGAATCAGCAGGATAAGTGGAACGAGAGCAGTCATTACAAACGAGCATGACGTCACGACGTCGCTCGTGCTTCCTTTAAATACGCCAGCTTTGATAGCAACAAGGAACTCGCACTCGCAGTTAGACTTGCAGTTAGATGTGTACTGGGTCGCTGCGTAGCGCCCAGCTCGGTGATCGACATCTTTATTAAGGAGATGTTGCAGTCAGGGTGGCCCATCCAGCAGCAGACGTGAGGGGACAGTACCAGGTCTGGTCCTCTCTGCTGCCGATGTCAATCATCAACCCAGGATTAGCAGACATCGCGGCAGACTCGCTCGCCGCCAATGCTGACCACGTCAGTGAGCCGTCGTCGAGATCGTGCGGGGCCTAGGCCCTGTACATCCGCCGTCACAACCGGGTGAGCCGACGACGCTGGGGGACTGCAGCCCGTTCCACCCGTCCACCGCGGACGAGCCACCAGGAGGAGCAGGGAAGAAGACGGGGTGGGATAGAGTACACTCAGCACTACGAGAACGCCTCTCGTGCCGACAGCGTCGGGACTCCAACCCAGAGCCTCCACGCGCAGCAGCTTGCTGTCCGCAGCCGAGCCGCCGCCCAGCCGGGCGCCGCCAGCCACGCGCGGCCGAAGTAAGGGCATTCCTCCGCTACGTCACAGCACGCGGCGCTGCGCTAGCAAGACAGCGCGGCCCGGATCTGGTGTCATCGCTACAAGTCAGCGAGGACTCGGGGAAGGTCGTTGTGTCACCAAGCCACATTGTACTCGTCAGGAATAAAGGTGTTATGAATTAATAATGTTTCTTTGGCGTTTCTGACGCTTCTACAGCCGTTTCCTAGCATCCTGACAACTGGAGAGATCACCGCTCGGCCATCCAGACCACCGTAGGCGACCGGGACCACCGGGGTGCCTACACTATTAACACACATTTCCTGCCTTTTGTAAATTCCAACGGATCAACATAAATAGCGCTGATTTCAAGTGTAATTATTGTCCTGGTGCAAAAGGTGTCATTACTGTTCGTCTTAATGCGTACTTCTTCCAGTTACATTCTGTACTATTCTGTAGCAGTTCTTTCTCTGTACGGTCCAGGTCCTACCGAGTTATGTTACTTGGCAGTGACAGATCTTTTGAAAGTTTCTTTCGGCCTTAAATTTTGCTGAGCAGTGTAATTCTTTACTCAGTTCCATCAGACAAGTACTCTCAAATGCCTGAACGAACCCAGTTTACAGACTATATTCATCTGAATTGCAAATTTCTTGAAAGTTACAGTGAAATTTGTACATTAAACTTGACATTAAAATTTTTTATATATTTTACTGTTATTAAAATCGTAGGAATCCGTGCCATGTTAAATGTGGGGATGACAATGTTCAGGTTCAAGGGGATGTGGGAGGGGGGTGGGTGGAAACAACTCTTCTCCCAGAACAGAATCTTAGATCCATGGCTGATTTTAGATGTCGGAAAAATCTGTTTCAAGCAAATGTCTTTCATAGGTTTTGAAATATTTGTCCACCACCGAAATTTCTTACCGCTACCACAAGTTCAGACTGTTACTGACCACCTTCAGGTACTGGGTTGCGACATGAACAGTCGTTTGTCAAAATAAGAAGGTCAAATGGTATGTCACCTTATAAAATTGAGTAATGTACTTACAAGAGGTTTTTCAATTACATTTTCTCCAAGGATGTTTGTACGACATTTCGCGTTACTGTACACAACGTCAACCTCAATACATCGAATTTAAGGATTGTTCACATTATTTTATATGTCCTTAAAACTATAGTACGCCGTTTAAATTAATGTTTAAATTCGAAGATTGGGTTATGTTGTCCAGAGACACGAAAATAATTTCACCATAGCAGAAGTAGACATTTTACATGTTTTATTGTTTTGTGTTCGGCAGAAATAAAAACCATGTAGTCCAGTGTGGGTTTCAATGGAATGTAATAAAACGATAAAATGCATATTTATAAAATAAACTCTGCAGCATTATTGGAATTATTAATATCTCATTGATATAATTTATAAAAGCTCTGAAATACAAAATACAAAAAAACTTTCATGATATCAGTATATTGATAATGAGGGTGAATCATTTTTAAATGTACTGCTCTTGTTGAATATCAGCCAGTCCTGTTTTTAGCACTCATGAGAATAGATTTCTTAGCTGGATTTTTTTTTTACATTCGCTTGTGCCACTAACATGTGCACTTCGGTGCAGTGTGTGTGAGACGCTGAGTCCTCTGGCGATTTGGTGAAACCGCGCCTTTCCTCAGAGCGCGGCTCGTGGCCCTTGCGAGCCATCAATCTTGCGGTGCTCATTATAATAGCGGAAAATAATTCTCGATATGCCGCCGCGCCGCTATAAATTACGGCCGTAATAACGGCGTCCCGACACCGCGCCCATTCCTTAATGAAAGCCGTCTGCCCGTAAGCGCCGCGGAATGTTATTAAGGCAGGGAGCGGGCCAATCCCCACTTCTTTCGCTCAACCGAAAATTATCGACCACTATTAGATACTGTTCGCGACCTGTGATGAATAACTGTCCAACACTAGGTCCGAACACAGCAGTCTCCGGTCAGTACTCAACTTCCGAAAAGAAGCTTTACACCCGTTGCGTCCCTAGGAGTTGCAGATAGGGCTTGAACGACAGTAAATTGAGGGTTGCCTGAATTGTAACGTCGTAGAAAAGGCCCCTTCTTCAATACTCTAGGATAGGTTAGTTGATCGGGGAGGATTGTTGTCATACTAGGAAGTACTTCAATCGGGTATTGTTTATTTCACATTTATACCGTACTGGGTGAATTGCCTTACCGTGCCTTTACTCCTACGGCTTGCTGGCGTAGCTCCTTCAAGAGAAAGTTGCTTTTACTCATATTAACAATATTGGTTCGTAGCCCCCATAGACGAGTATTGCTCCATGGCTCATTCAGCTTCCTTAAAGACAAGACATACACCTTACTCTATCTTCTTAATAGCCCCTATTTTTCGAAGACGAATACTATGTCACCAATCTTTCTAACTCTTCGCACAAAAAAGTATCAGCTCACTAATAAAGTGCATAGTGTTTTTTTTCCTTCTTCACTGTCCAGTCACGTTAATGTGACCACCTCTCGAAAACCTGAATAACCACTTTTTGCAGGACGAACCGCTACGAGACTTGCAGGTAGAGAGCCAGTGACGTTCTGGAAGGTACTGGCAGGGATGTGGAGCTATGTCGACTCCAGCGGCGTGGCCAGCTGCGCTACGTGTCTCGGTTGAGAATCCATGGCACGAACAGCCGGGTGGTCCCACAGACTCTGGGGTTTCAAATCCAGGTAGTTTGGTACCCAGCGGAGTACGGTAAACTCCTCCTGGTGCTATCAGAACCAACCATGTACAGTGCGAACTGTGTAACACGTGCATTCTCCTGTTGGAAGACGCCATTGTGTCGAGGAAAAACAAACCCGATACAGGGGTGAACGTGGTCCCCAAGGATAGATGCTTACTTGTGTTGATCCATTTTGCATTAGAGAATGCCGTCCACCCTGGACACTTCCCACAAATGTTGCAGGGTCTTAACTTTCAGACGTTTCACGCCGTGCATGCCAACGGCCCTCTGTCTGATCGGGCATAAAACATGATTCATCTGAAAAGGCCACCTGTCTCCATTCAGTGGAATTTCAGTTGCGGTACTGGGGTGCAAATTGCAGCCTTAGTCGCCGATGAACAGCAATCAGCATGGGTGTGTGACTCGTGCACCTGCTGTGAAGCCCCATGCGCAGATACGTTCGCTTAACGGTCGTTGAGGAGACACTGTTCAAATGGTTCAAATGGCTCTGAGCACTATGGGACTTAACATGTGAGGTCATCAGTTCAAATGGTTCAAATGGCTCTGAGCACTATGGGACTTAACATCTGAGGTCATCAGTCCCCTAGAACTTAGAACTACTTAAACCTAACTAACCTAAGGACATCACACACATCCATGCCCGAGGCAGAATTCGAACCTGCGATCGTAACGGTCGTGCGATTCCAGACTGAAGCGCTTAGGACCGCTCGGCCACTGCGGCCGGCTGGAGACACTGTTGGTGGCCCCTTGGTTCGTAGGGATAGTCAGTTGCACGTCTATCCACCCGTACATATCCCTGCAGCCGTCGTTGATCCCAGTCATCAATGGGCCGTAGTGCCTCGGTGACGGCTTTCGACGTTTCGGGAATGCTTCCACGCTAGGCACGAAAGCCAACCGATCATGCCCTTTTCGACGTCACATAAATCGCTCCATTTCCGCATTACGACGATGTCTCCACCGTTTTCTTGCGTCCAGCCAATATTCTTTATATACCCTTCACCGCTAGTGCTGCCTCCTGCAATCTGTGAGTGGTTGTTGCACGTTTACCTTGAACACAGTCGGTGACCGGACCGTGTATTATTTGATACACAGTCGAAGGTATCCGATATTTCTGTTGCTTTATATTTCTCTAAGTCAACTGCTGTCCTAATTGGAATAAAGTCATCCTCGCAGATTGCATACTACTGCATTTCAAGTCGCTCAATACTGCGACGTTGAGGCTTTTCTGGTGGGCTCTGAGGCGTCTAGATACGCCTTCCAACTACGAATGGTCATATACTGCGACGACAACCATACCATTGCTTATTTTGTAATTGTCCATTGTTTATAGCACGTCAAAGGCTATTATTTTTGTATTCCCAGGGTGTACTGGCACTACCGCTTCTTATTCTTCTTCGTATCCTTCATGCTGTATCTTCACGTGGTCAGCTGAAATGTTTGCGTGACCTTTTACCGAGGAATTCACCTTGCCCAATGTGAGAAACCGCCTAAAATCCGTATCTGCCCGCATCTCGTGGTCGTGCGGTAGCGTTCTCGCTTCACACGCCCGGGTTCCCGGGTTCGATTCCCGGCGGGGTCAGGGATTTTCTCTGCCTCGTGATGGCTGGGTGTGGTGTGCTGTCCTTAGGTTAGTTAGGTTTAAGTAGTTCTAAGTTCTAGGGGACTGATGACCATATATGTTAAGTCCCATAGTGCTCAGAGCCATTTGAACCATTTGAGCCAATCCGTATCTAGGCTGGCTGCTACACCGACCCCCATCTTTAACCCGCCAGGTAGATTCGAGCTCCTGTTCCTGAAACAGGCGTGCTCAGACGTGCGGTTATCCGGGCGGGGTGCCACTTTCCTGGTTTTTGGAAACTTGCGACCCTGGCGGTAGTGTTTTCCAAATACGCCTGGCCTTGCCAGAACGTCTTCTGTGACATGTTATCGCAGCGCTGTGACCGTCTTGCTCAGACTGTGGGCGCACCACTTTTCCCATTGCATTTTGACACTGCTACATTTGCTCGCCTGAACTACTTCGTAACGGTGCTGTGATATGTGGATCGATGGGGTAACCTCCTCACGTTAGTAACGGGAATTCTCTTACACTCACACACATCAACAAAGGTTTTGCATAACACTACTATTTTAAAATTCGTGGCACAGGAAAAAAATTGGCTCTGCCACATGCGTATTCATACATTTTCCGTTTGCACAGATCACGTGGTGGGACGTCCCGGTACTCGGATGCAGGCTTGAATTCGTCGTGGTATACCATCAATGAGATCATCAAGGTGGTCCTGGTCCAAATTCTCCCACTTTTCAATGGCGACTCTGCTTAAGTCGCGCAGAGAATGTGGTTGTTGTCAACGTCCAAAACAGCTGTTTCCGATTGATTGAGTTCATGTCAGAGAAGTAGGTTAGCGCCTCCATACTGGTGATCCTAGCATGATGGAACAAGGTGTTCACGAGAACAGGTGGATGAGAGCGACAGATATCCTCAAGCAAAATGAAACAGTCATCGAAATGATGGTCATATGGTCCCAGTATAGGTTGCACAATCTCGTCCCAGTACCATAGAGCAGTGAGACTGAAACTGCCCTTAGCAACCACGAGCGGTGCAAGGAAGCCTTATTTTACATGTGGGACAAAGTGACAGAAGCGTTCGATATTGCCGAGTTGTTTCCAAACACGTTGTCTGCGATTCTTAACGTACAAACAGATTCGAGTTTCGACCGTAAGCAACAAACGGCGCCAATGCTGGGGCGTCCGTTCTTCATACTGTCTTACATATCTGTAACGGTGTCTATAGTGTTGTGGTGCACGACGTGGTGCTCACGATGGTCGTGGTGAATGGATATTCGTCTCACGCAGTCGCCTCTTAACAGTGATACATGACGTCCTATAGCCTCTTCGAACGCCATATTGTGTTCTGCAGCACTCTGCCCACGGTTGCTTTCACTCAAAAGTCGTAGATACCGACCATTCTGTGACGCTGTCTATCGTTGACGGCCTGTACTGTGTATGTCCTCAACATTACCTTTCAACTGTAACCGATTCTACGTCAGCACTACACCACTCTGACTGGCGCACACGTCGAGCAACTTCTTGGTTGACAAGCTTTCTGCACGTGACGTCATCATGCGTTGTGATGCCACCATTGGTCGCCATTGTCCTTTGTGACATGACGGATGCCCATTCTGCTGTTCCACAGACTTCTCTAACATGTCTCTACTCGTGTTTTACTTTCAGCTGAAAAGCTGCAGTCCATTCGAGTGCGGAACGCTGTGCGTAGGGAGCGCCCGTGGTAGCTATGTATACCTTTACAAACAATATCAAGAGTGACCTTCAGATCGGTACGCAATAGCAGTACACTCACACGACATATCAGGGTGGTGCAACACTTTGGTTGAGGTGAGTATTTAACATCAGCGCATCCGGCGACACTTCGCTAAATATGTATGAGAATTGGATATACATCCTAAACTCCTCTTCCTCCTTTTCTCTGCTCATCTCCTGCTCCCTTTCTCTTTGTCCATTTCCTCTTATTCCCGTCTCCATCTGTCCATCGGCCGCTCCCCCTCTCTCTGTCCATCTCCTCATCCCCTCTCTCTGTGTCCATTTTCTCCCCTCCTTATCCCTTTCTCTGCTCTTGAGCCTTGTTTATTGTTATTGCAAACGAAACCTTGGTTGGGAGCTAAATCCGCTTAAATTAAATGGGTAAACTGGTTGATATCATTGGTATATGGGGTACGAGAGGCACTCCTTTCCAGGTGCGGGATCTGTGAGGGTAGTAGCTTCAGTGACCGTGTTTTGCATAGTTTTAAGCTGCGAATGGATAGGATTACCAAGTTTTTAACGGTTGAGATTGCGTAATAATTTTCCAATTCTAAACCGATAAGTCATAAATCAACTTCCCGGTTATCTGAAAAATTGCCGGCGAGGAAGAAACCAAAACAGCACATTGTTATGTAAACAATTTTCGTTTGAAATAGAGATTAATTTGGAAGCAAGAGTCTGTGTGATGGTTTACATTCCCTCCTATCGCAGAAGCAACGCGCTGCGAGAAAAAATTCGAAATCGCTCGTTTTCACAGGACAGCATTTTCTTTTTCGCGGCCGATTTTAACAGAAAACTTGTACATTATAGTTAAAAAAAATATACAGCCGATGTCCGTCTGAGTACTCGTTGAGATGTCGTGTGCGATTTGAAGTAAATAGATCAAAGGTTTCTTGACATGTTAGGTAACAACGTTAAACATCGTCTTATCTTTATACACAAGTAGTAGTATAGATAATGAAATTTGACACCTATAATGTCCGTACTTGGACTATGGCCTTGCATAGTGCGCGTGGGTCTTTGTCAGTACTCTTTTGATCACAGGATATCGCCACGTACAGCCTCATGTGTAATGGATGTAAAAGTAAAGCTGCATTCTTTCTGCAGCTGAGCAGTTTTCAGTCGCGTACAGGAGAAAGCGTATTCTGTGCGCTGTCCAGTGTGTCGACACGCCTCAAATGGTCATTCCAAGCTTAGAGTGTGCACGCACTATCAGTTGACGCTGGTAAAGATAGCACGGCAAGCTCTCCGCCGAATTATCGTATGCCACATCATACGCCATTCGAACACTGAGAAGCTGTCGTGAAACACAAAGTGGTGAACTTATGCCTCGTAGAGGTCGCCCGCTTTTTATCGCGAAACGTGTTACTAGCCATCTGTCGATAAAAAACGGATATAAAGTCACTTACTGGAAGTATTGTTGCAGGAGTAAATGAATTAAGTGGCGTTGTTTCTAACGATCAGAGCATTGTACTCGTCGTCGACGTCCATGTGAGTAGGAGTAGCATTTTTGCATTTTCATTAAATTTTAAATGTGGTTATAGTGGGGGTGAGGATCTCCAAGCATTTATGTGCAGCTGCTTGCTTATCACAATAACCTGCAAACAATCAGATGTGTTTGAGGTGAGATGAGTGGAGGATGTATGTTTAACGAACTTGTACCTAGTCCCACTCCCCGGACCGAGCGAGGTGGCGCAGTGGTTAGCACACTGGACGCGCATTCGGGAGGACGAAGGTTCAAACCCGCATCCGGTCATTCTGATTTAGGTTTTCCGTGAATTTCCTAAATAGCTTCAGGCAAAGACCGGGATGGTTCCTTTGACATGCTGCGGCCGACTTCCTTCCCGATCCGTTCCTAATCCGATGGGACCGATGAACAACCAACCCATTCCCCGGCACTATCCAGTCCACATTCGCTTCTTTAGTCGCAGCACTGCACTGCATCAAAGCTGGAATGTTGTTACAATAAACACGTAACTAATGAGTGTTACGCTGCTGACTGACGTAACGCGAGTGTGATAGAACTTCATTACGTTATTAACTTGAGCACTTTACTGTAATAGATAGAAGCTGTAATAGATACATGTTGAGCTCACATTCACATCTAATGCGGCGATCCAACAAGATCGGCGTTCCTGGCAATGTAGTTAATCCAGTAGTGGCATATTTTAAAATATTTTCGCAGATTTTTCGCGTGACCTACCAAACTATCAGTTCAGTCGCTGTTAACTTGGCGTCAGCCGATTCCAGTACCTCGCCAAACAAAAGCAAAGCAAGGCGCACTGAACTAAAATCCTTAGCCAAATACAGAAGAACTGTGATGTAATTTCCGTCCATGCGGGAGCAGCTCAACGTTCAGTGAACCCATGCGCGATGTGGGTATCGGCCAATTCCATACTGTTGGGTGTTATTTTTTACGTATATTTAACAGTGCTGGAAAATCAGACCCTAGACAGAACCGAGCAGGACTGAATGCTAGCTTGAAGACAAAGAATAACTAGTCAACAGCAAGAACCTTGACTAAACTATACGAGTTTGTTTCAAACAAGACACGTAACGCAGGCCGGAAATATTTGCACAGTGGTGCAGATACTTTGAGTTTAATACAAATAAATGGGGTAAGAAATCAAAAAAACTACGATGACTCGTAAGGTCCGACGAGAGGACACGGGTCTCTTACACCAAATTACTAAGAGAAGTTTGCTGAACGATCTCCAAACTTTAGAGGATTTCTCGTTCAGTCTGTATATCTTCACTGACACCTGGGAATTGATGGAACGAGTACTCGAATCTGGATTTCCTGCTCGTTGCAAACAATCGTCTTACGGTTAGGATATACAAGCAGGCCTTCTGGGCATGGCCGAATTCTGAACTCTCCATACGGAACATCGTGAGAGACTGTTGCTTCAGATAATTTGAAGTAATTTGCTAAAAACCACGTAAATTGTCAAACCGGGCCTACAGTCGATCGCATCGTCTACGGAAGAAATGTTCACGCTCTTAAAGATTTCTTCAGTTCGCTCGATTCTGATAAAGCAGCCTTGTCAAGGATCGCTAGTTGCACGAACTGCATCCGACATGTTCGCAGTACAGTATAGACAGTGTCGGATATTTCGCTCTGCTATGTTGCGATTTGTATTCGAGAAACATTTTTCAGGCTACCACCGGATGAAGAATCCCCGGAGAACTCGCAGATACAAATGACTTCGGACGTCAGCTTAAAGCTCCGTCTAAACAAGACGAAAATCGTCGAAATTAAATTGTTTCCTCTTAATAAGTGTCCGTTATTAAACTCTGAAACAGCGCTTCGAGCTCGGACGCTTTTGATATAATTACACTTGCCCATTAAGCGAAATTTTAATTAGAGGAATATTAATCGGTAAAACGCTTCAAATAATGCGGAACTCCTTTTCCAGAGCGGAGCCATAATTAATGCGCAGCGTCGCGAGCTGCACCCGATTCGCCCCCGCGGGCTGCCGTGTATAAGCGTCCCCAACACCAGCCAGCGCCTGACGATGAAACCGCACTATCGCACCGAAACGACGCAGCTTGGTGTTTATTTAAATGCCGTCGGAGGACGAGCGAATGGTAGAATTTTGAACCAAAAATTAACTCGTTTTCGCGCGACAATGACTCGAAAGCAGATGTTACACCCTGAGACCTACCTATTTCGGCGAGCTTCGGCATCTACATTTGTACACTGCAAGTCACATTATGGTGTGTGGTGATGGGTGCTTTGTGTTTCACTGCCACTCTTGTCCCCTCCCCTTCTCCACCCCTCCTTTTCCAGTCACAGCCGCGAATGTTGCACAGTAAAAACGTCTGCGTCATCTTGCATCTCTTTGATATTTCTCTTTACACTCATTGTCATTTCGCGAAATATACGCAGAAGGAAGCAGTATATTGGTTCAGTTTTCTGGGAAAAGTATGCTCACTGAATTTGAACAGTAAGCCACGCTGTGATGTATTACACCTCTCTTGAAACTCACGCCACTGGAGTTTTATGAGAATCTCTGTGACCCTTTTGCACTTCTAAAACGAAACGAATCTCTTGTAACATCACATGTCGCCCACCGTAGGCCCACAAGAAAAGAAATAAAAGACTAATAATAAAAAAACTCATGCAATCTGATTAGGACCCTTTTATAATGAGCAACTAGTACTAATTTTTTCCACAATTTTATTTCGAGTTCTTTCAATTTTTATTTGAGGTTTAACCCGCTAATCAAAATGTGGAGAGAAAAGAGAAGTTGTTATACATTACTAAAAAAAATTAGGGGATCATTTGTATCAGCGTCCGGTATGTTAAATCTATTTTGATATAGGCTGTACCCGTGGTCTTACAGCATAGTATGCGTTCCCCTCTTTCACTATGTGGAACAATTGAAGTCATTCGGCATCTATCGGCTGGGTTATGCATTACAGTATTAGATGATCCCACAGAAAGGAATTGAGTACCAGTATCCAAGTGTTTCCAAGTGGAGCCGCAGCGACCGTTCAGACTTTATTCATTTTATTTGTTTATTTATTTCTCAAATAAAAACCTGCCCTTATTGTTATACAGCAGGTCGTACATTTTGTGATTTCACATGTTACATCATACAAATTCAGTTTTATTACCACTAAATTTTTTTGAGAATTTTACAGGACTGTAAGAAAAATGTTTCGAGAAAGGACATTACGACCCAGACGCCCTGTTTGAGTGCCCCCCTTGACACGAAAACATTTCGCAGCTGCCGTTCCCGTGTCAACTGAACTTTCGTCACTGGCGAAACGTGTTATTCACAGACGATTCTAGATTTCCTCAGACGCGAGGTGGTCATGTGTGGAGTTGCCACGATGAACAGTATCTGCCAAATGTTGTCCAGGAAATCGACAGATTAGGCCAAGGTTCTCTGATGGCGTGGGAAGGCATTAGCTGTACGAATCTTATCGTCGTCACGCTCGCCTTACCTCCAGCACTACGTCTAGCAGATCCGTTTTGATCACGTGGTGGCCGCTGTGTACGATGGTGGCACTGAACCCCTTCCATGCACCGTAACGCCAGCGCCCATGTGGCGGTCGTCACCAGGGATGCCTCGCAAAACCTAGTCATTGCAGTAATGGAATGTAGAAGGTGAGTACCAACCTAAACCCCATCGAGCATGTGTGGAGATGCTTGACAGACGCATCCGTGGTCGTCCAATTCCACCAAAACACTCTCCAAGAACTCTCGAGTGCTCTCATTGAGCTCGAATGCTTCTCTAACACGAAGAAGGTGACACAAGAATAAGCAGCCACTTCATTCATTACTTTATGTTTTGTAATGCATTTTCTCAGTACACTGATGATTTCTGATGCTTCGAGTATGGTATGTAAGTAGGCTGTTTAGGTTTTCTTATTGGTAACGTTACGTAGCGCTCTGTATGAAAATCACTGGCTGTGCTGTGTGCAGTCTGTGGCTAGTTTGCATTGTTGTCTGCCATTGTAGTGTTGGGCAGCGGCAGCTGGATGTGTACAGCGCGTAGCGTTGCGCAGTTGGAGGTGAGCCGCCAGCGGTGGTGGATGTGGGGAGTGAAATGGCGGAGTTTTGAAATTTGTAAAAATGGATGTCATGAGCTGCTGTATATATTATGACTTTTGATGACTATTAAGGTAAATACATTGTTTGTTCTCTATTAAAATCTTTCATTTGCTAACTATGCCTATCAGTAGTTAGTGCCTTCAGTAGTTTGAATATTTTATTTAGCTGGCAGTAGTGGCGCTCGCCGTATTGCAGTAGTTCGAGTAACGAAGATTTTTGTGAGGTAAGTGATTTGTGAAAGGTATAGGTTAATGTTAGTCAGGGCCATTCTTTTGTAGGGATTTTTGAAAGTCAGATTGCGTTGCGCTAAAAATATTGTATGTCAGTTTAAGCTCAGTCTTGTATAATTGTTCTAAGGGGACATTTCAGGTAGATAAAGCAAAAAGAAGAATTCACAAGAAAAACGTTAAATTTTCAGCACTGTATGAAGCAACAAGCATTCCTTTACATTTAGAGATGGCGAATGGAGCCCGGCAACTAGTGCAGCGTCCTTACGAGAGGAAGAAAACTGCTATCTACGAATTCCACGCAGACATTTTCCTTTTTTGATTGCAATTTTTTTTTATTCGTATGACCGATTTCGGTTCATTCAGAACCATCTTCAGATGTGTAAAAATAATGATACTAATTTACAATTTCACGGAAGCAAATCTTTTTCATCCTATCTAATCAACACCAAATGTACCAGAACGTACCTGATATTTCAGTTACAGGAGTAACCCGTCCAAATCCAGCAACTTTCACATGCTACGTCACATAAAATTGGTTGGCAGATTGCACGTCATTTATATTAAACACACAACACCGAAATGGCGGGAACCACGGAAGCAGACCGTAGAGGAAAACAAGTTCACACCAGCACCATAGATATATAAATCGCCCTATGCTTTTTAGATCGTGTAAAAATGATAATTCTACTGTTTTTTAATTCTGACAAGTACAGATTTTAACATTGACATCTACATATTTTAATTAAGTATTTTAATATAAAAAAAGATCTACTGAATACAGTATGTGCAAATGGAATGTAACAAATGTACCAGACGCCACCTGTCGGTAATAGTGTTATAATTAATATAAATGACGTGCAATCTGCCAACCAATTTTATCTGACGTAGCATGTGAAAGTTGCTGGATTTGGACGGGTTACTCCTGTAACTGAAATATCAGGTACGTTCTGGTACATTTGGTGTTGATTAGGTAGGATGAAAAAGATTTGCTTCCGTGAAAAAGTAAATTAGTATCATTATTTTTACAGATCTGAAGATGGTTCTGAATGAACCGAAACCGGTCATATGAATAAAAAAAATAAAAAAAAAGTTTGCAATCAAGACGGATTTTAAGTAACTTTATAAAATCACTGATTGCTGTTATCCCATAAGACATTACGGGCGCGCACCCAGTGCCGGCTGTGCTGCGATGTAAAGCAGCCGCTCATACCAGTTTTGCCGGAATTCTCCTCGGAAACAAAACAGAATCCGAATCGGCAGCTGCGAGCAGCGCCACGGCAGCTTTAGAAAACTCTCACCGCTGTGTAGAAAATTCTTCTTTTAGGAAAATTCAGTATTTCGTTGCTGCCCCGGTGAATGACTTTCTCATTACCTGAAAGGGAAACAAATTTGGCTGAAACTGTAACTTTCTTTATCTAGAGTATGGTACTGGGCCCCAGGTACGACCTGAAGGATGTTAACACTGTTAACGTTACAGAAAAAGTCTTCACTTTTTTCTCACTGACTGAAAAATGTGGCGTTAGTTACGGCAAATTGGGAGAAAGTTACAGTACGTATTTTCTTCCACTGAATAGGAGACAGGTTGAGCTATGGGTGCCTAACGACGATATCCGATTTTTTGGTGCAGTCCCAGTCGAAATGAGGCAAGTCTTCCAACACTGGCGTTGATAAATGATTTGGCGGACAGCGTGGGCAGCAATCTGAGGTTCTTTGCTGATGAAGCTGGCTGTACGCTAAGATGTCGAAACTGAGTACGTGTAGGAAAATACAGAATTAGTGGCGTACTGCTTGACACGGTCAAGTCGTTTAAATATTTGGGCGTAACGTTGCAAAGCGAGATGAGGTGGAATGAGCATGTTGTACCTGTGGTAGGGATGGCAAATGGTCGACTTCGGTTTACTTAGAGAATTTTAGGAAAGAGTGGTTCACCTGTAAAGGTTTAATGCATATAGGACGCTCGTGCGACCTATTTTTGACTATCGATCGAGTGCTTGGGATCTGTACCAGATCGGATTGAAGGAAGACGTCGAAGCAACTCAGATGCGGGCTGCTAGATTTGTTACCGGTAGGTTCGAACAACAGGCATGTGTTACGGAGATACTTGGGGAACTAAGATGAGAAGGGAAGGCGACCATTTTTTTTTCTTTTTTTGAGAAAATTTAGGGAACCGGCATTTGAAGCTGAGTGCCGAACGATTATACTGTCCCCAACATAAATCGTGCACAAGGACTGCAGATAAGACACGAGAAATTAGGACTCATACGGTGGCATATAGATAGTAGTTTTTCCTCGCTCTGTTTGCGAGTGGAAGAGGAAAGGAAGTGGCTAATAATTATACAGTGTACCGTACCGTACGGTAGCTTGCGGAGTAACTATGTAGATGTAGATGAATAAGGAGCGACCAATAAATGTGCCAGATATTGAGATAGAAAGCCAAATCACACGATGACTAGCTCCGCTCTTTGTAATGCCGTCAAGTGGCTAAAATTCCCAACGGTTGTCCTCTGTCAGTCATACCATTCTGCTGAAGATAATTCGTTTTAATATTTCGCAACAGTGACTTCTTAAATTGATGGTTCGGTAATTCTCACACCGTCGGCACTTGCCTTATTTGATACTGGAATCATCTTTTCTTCTTGAAGTCTGAGGGTATTAAACTTCTCTCATATACCCTACATACCAGCTGAAAAACTTTTGCCATGGTTGATTTTTCCGATGATAATTCTGCAGTTATGTCATCGAAACTTCCTTTCTGCTTCATTACGACAAGAATACTGTCTGCCAAACGCTGGTGACCCCCAGTCGGGACGACGGCACACAGGACCTTTACACAGTACCCATAGACTGTTGTGAGATCAGGGTTCGAATCCTGCCTCGGGCATGGATGTGTGTGATGTCCGTACGTTAGTTAAGTTTAAGTAGTTCTAAGTCCCATGACCTCAGATGTTAAGTCCCATAGTGCCATTTGAACCATTTGAAGAGGTTTCTTCCTGGCGTGGGATGTATGCCACCCGTATTTGTCTCGTCACAGTTTACTCTGCACGGTGAGACATTTGATATCGGAGATCCCTTGACTTATAGACAGGAGAGATTTTTTTCCATAGTTATGGCCCCTTGGCACATAAATATAAGCTCGACTCAAATCCAGAAAGCGGATGCTACAGTATTGCTGTACTTTACGCAGTT
This sequence comes from Schistocerca cancellata, assembly GCF_023864275.1. Taxonomy (NCBI): domain Eukaryota; kingdom Metazoa; phylum Arthropoda; class Insecta; order Orthoptera; family Acrididae; genus Schistocerca; species Schistocerca cancellata. Next base: position 94,271,645 of record NC_064631.1, on the reverse strand, counting down.
GCTTAACTAAAGGCTTTGAATTCATAACTTTACGACCCTGCTGCACTTTGATATTTTATTACTTAAACCGTTTCAACCCATTTTTATGTTATTCTCAGATCCATAAATAAAAACCTGTTAATAATCCGTTATTAATGTATGAAATAAACCACTGAATGAAAAATTGACCTAGGCAGCGATCACCATTAAAATCACTGTAAGCGGTGACGATGCCTTGTTGCCATTATTGAGAATCCAGAGGAACCGTGCTACCATTGTATCCTTGTCGTTCTCTTTCCTTGCCACGTATAGACAGCGAAGAGGGCAGTGGTTGGAAAGACTGGCATTTCAGTCTTCTGGCGGTGCACAGTGATCGATTGTTTTGAATGTTATTTATTGTCCGGCAGAACCACAGTAATTTAAAACCAAACCCACTAACCCCCTCGTTCGATATTCTTTAAAGACTCGAACTCCTATCTACAAAACAGCTTCATTATTTAACAGTGGATGAGTATGGTCTGAGTTATCACCTGTCCTTTTTAAGTAAAGCTATTTTTCTACGCATCTCAATGTTAATGATCTCATGTCTTCTGAACTACGAGTCGTACAGTGATATAATATGGATCCACATTCAGTAGTATGGGTAGATACTATCTGTAGAGTGTGTTGCGAATATAATTAGCGGTGAAGAAATAATAAAGTAAAAAGTTATGCCTGATGCGGAAGATTTTCTGCTTTAACAACGAAAACGTAGTAAGCGATTAACTTTTATTCTTTCATTATTTTGTGTGAGTGTCATCGAGAAAATTGTTTGAAATTATATGTAAACTTTGTTAGACGTCGTTAAGTGTTCTATTTGTTAAATACTGGATGAACATAATCTGAGTACTTTGCCATGAGCTGCACTGCCTCAAAATGCATAGTTTCTAGCTTTAATATTGATTTGTTGTATTAAGACTTTGATGCCAGTTTGTACCTCTCTATGAACTACACTACGACAGCATTTTTGCCTGAAGATGGCAAGAAAGGAACTTGCTGAAACGTTGGCGGAGGGTACTTTGAGTACCTCTATCACAAAAGCCCGTACCGAGCTACTGAGCGTCTCTCCTGCAGAGTCTTCCACTGGGGTTTATCTATCTTCTCCGTAACGCTTTCGCGATTACTAAATGATGCAGTAATGAAGCGCGCTGCTCTCCGTTGGATCTTCTCTTTCTCTTCTATCAACCCTATCTCGTACGGATCCCATACTGGTGAGCAATATTCAAGCAGTGGGCGAACAAGTGTACTGTAACCTACTTCCTTTGCTTTGCATTTCCTTAGGATTCTTCTAATCAATCTGTCTGCCATCTGCTTTACTGACGATTAATTTTATATGGTCAATCCATTTTAAATCACTCCTAATGCCTACTCCCAGATAATTTATGTAATTAACTGCATCCAGTTGCTGACCTGCTATATTGTAGCTAAATGATAAAGGATCTTTCATGTATTCGCAGCACATTACACTTGTCTACATTGAGATTCAATTTCCATTCCCTGCACCATGCGTCAATTCGTTGCAGATACATTAGTCCGCAGCTCGTGGTCGTGCGGTAGCGTTCTCGCTTCCCGCACCCGGGTTCTCGGGTTCGATTCCGGAGGGGTCAGGGATTTTCTCTGCCTCGTGATGACTGGGTGTTGTGTGATGTCCTTAGGTTAGTTATGTTTAAGTAGTTCTAAGTTCTAGGGGACTGATGACCATAGATGTTAAGTCCCATAGTGCTCAGAGCCATTTGAACCATTTTTTTCAGATCCTCCTTTATTTCCGTACAATTTTCCATTGTTACAACCTCTCGATATACCACCGCAAAAAGCCTCAGTGAACTTCTGATATTATCCACGAGGTCATTTATGTATATTGTGAATAGCAACGGGCCTACGACACTCCCCTGTGGCACACCTGAAATCACAGTTACTTCGGAAGACTTGTCTCCATTCAAAATGACATGCTGCGTTCTGTTATCTAGGAACTCTTCAATCCAATCACACAATTTGTCTGATAGTCCATACGCTCCTACTTTGTTCATTAAACGATTGTGGGGAACTGTATCTAACGCCTTGCGGAAGTCAAGAAACACGGCATCTACCTGTGAACCCGTGTCTATGGCCCTCTGAGTCTCGTGGACGAATAGCGCGAGTTGGGTTTCACACGATCGTCTTTTTCGAAGCCCATGCTGATTCCTACAGAGTAGATTTCTAGTCTCCAGAAAAGTCATTATACTCGAACATAATCTGTCGGAGGGAACGGAAAATTTGTGAGCGCACTCCGGAAACTGCAAATCAGGAATGTTTAAATGTGTGTGAAATCTTATGGGACTTAACTGCTAAGGTCATCAGTCCCTAAGCTTACACACTACTTAACCTAAATTATCTTAAGGACAAACACACACACCCAAGCCCGACGGAGGACTCGAACCTCCGCCGGGATCAGCCGCATAGTCCATGACTGCAGCACCTAAGACCGCTCGGTCAATACCACGCGCAAAAACTGCAAATAATGCATACCTAATGTTACACATTCGTACCATTGGTGATGGCTAAAAAAAAGAATAGAAAAAGCGTTCCATTACTTTCAGGGCGATCCTCGTATATTTGATTACGATGCCTTGCGATCACATACAGGAGACAGAATTCCATCGACCTATTTCGCAGACTGACGAGCAGTCGTGCGCTCAGGCCACAGCGAGCAGCGCCTCTGCGGCCTACGGAGACCGCCGCCTTCTGTCGAGGCCGCTCCGCCATCGCCCACGCACAGTAGAGGCGTCGGCTGCGTCCGAAAGCCGCGTCTCTCGGCGGCCCCCTCGCCGGCCGCTGGCCGCGCAACTTTTCTCGGTCGAACGGGCGAGCCGGGGGCAGCGGCGGGCTTTAATTGTGAGCCGCGGGGGCGGGGGTGGGGGCGGGGGCAGTAATTGCTGGTGCAGCGCCTCGGCTCGTTACTCGGGGGCCGCCGGGCTCGCATCTGAATGTGCGCCGCCTCCGCCTGCCGCCTCCGCCAGCCGCCTCCTAATCAGGGCTGCCCCTCATCAGCGGCCCACGGAGCGTCGCTCCCGCCCACCGCCCCCGCCGCCCCCGCACCCTGTCTCCGGCGTGCTGCTGCTGCGGAAGTAGGGCGCCGTGCTGTCTGCTCCGGGGGACCGGCCGAGGCATTAACAGATGTACACGGACCCGTCCTAGATTCATAACAGCTCTACAGTCTAAAGCACGCACGTGCAACCTTTGGTGACCTGTGGCAGTGATTCACTTTTTTTTTGTCATCGGCGTTCTGACTGATTTGATGCGGCCCGCCACGAGTTCCTCTCCTGTGCTAACCTCTTCATCTCAGAGTAGCACTTGCAACCTAAGTCCTCAATTATTTGCCGGATGTATTCCAATCTCTGTCTTCCTCTACAGCTTTTGCCCTCTACAGCTCCCTCTAGTACCATGGAAGTCATTCCCTCATGTCCGCCCCCGGCAGCTGGGTGGTCAGCGCGACAGTGCCAGTCCTAAGGACCCGGGTTCGATTCCCGGCTGGGTCGGAGATTTTCTCCGCTCAGGGACTGAGTGTTGTGTTGTTCTAATCATCATCATTTCATCCCCATCGACGTGCAAGTCACGGAAGTGGCGTCAAATCTAAAGACTTGCACCTGGCGAACGGTCTACCCGACGGGAGGCCTAGTCACACGACAGTCCACCCAATTTTCAACATTCGTGTGCAGTACCACATCTCAAATGCTTCGATTCTCTTCTGTTCCAGTTTTCCCACAGTCCATGTTTCACTGCCATACAATGCTGTACTCCAGCCGTACATTCTCAGAAATTTCTTTCTCAAATTAAGGCCGATATTTGACGTTAGTAGTCTTCTCTTGGCCAGGAATGCCTTTTGGCCGTAGCTAGTCTGCTTTTGATGTCCTCCTTATTCCGTCCGTCATTGGTTATTTTACTGCCTAGGTAGCAGAATTCCTTAACTTCATCTGCATCGTGACCATCAATCGTGATGTTAAATTCTCGCTGTTCTCATTTCTACTACTTCTCATTACCTTCGTCTTTCTTTGATTTACTCTCAATCCATACTCTGTATTCATTAGACTGTTCATTCCGTTCAGCAGACTGTGTAATTCTTCTTCACTTTCACTCAAGATAGCAATGTCATCAGCGAATTATATCATTGATATCCTTTCACCTTGAATTTTAATTTCCCTCGTGAACATTTCTTTTATTTCCATCAAAAATGGCTCTGAGCGCTATGCGACTTAACTTCTGAGGTCATCAGTCGCCTAGAACTTAGAACTAATTAAACCTAACTAAGCTAAGGACATCACACACAGCCATGCCCGAGGCAGGATTCGAACCTGCGACCGTAGCGGTCGCTCGGCTCCAGACTGCAGCGCCTAGAACCGCACGGTCACTCCGGCCGGCTTATTTCCATCATTGCTTCCTCTATGTACAGATTGAACAGTAGAGGCGAAAGGCTGGATCTTAGTCTTACACCTTTTTTAATACGAGCACTTCGTTCTTGGTCATCCACTCTTATTACTCCCTCTAGGCTGTTGTACATATTGTATATGACCCTTCCTATAACTTACCCCTTTTTCAGAATTTCGAACATCATGCACTATTTTACACCGTCGAACGCTCTTTCCAGGTCGACAAATCATGTGAACGTGTCTTGATTTTTCATTAGTCTTGCATCCATTATTTACTACAACGTCATAATTGCCTCTCTCGTCCCTTTACCTTTCCTAAAGCCAAACTCATCGTCATCTAGTGCATCCTCAATTTTCGTTTCCATTCTTCTGTGTATTACTCTTGTAAGCAACTTCGATGCATGAGTTGTTAAGCTGATTGTGCGATTATTCTCGCACTTTTCAACTCTTGCCGTCTTCGGAATTGTGTGGATGATATTTTTCCGAAAGTCAGATGGTATGTCGCCAGAATCATGCATTCTACACATCACTGTGAATAGTCGTTTGGTTGCCACTTCCCCCAATGATTTTAGAAATTCTGATGGAATGTTATGTTCCCTTCTGCTTCATTTGAACTTAAGTCCTCCGAAGCTCTTTTAAATACGAATTCTAATACTGGATCCCCTATCTCAATCGATTGCTGTTTCTTCTTCTATCACATCAGACAGATCTTCCCACTCATAGAGGCTTTCAATGTATTCTTTCCACCCATCCGCTCTCTCCTCTGCATTTAACAGTGGAATTACCGTTGCACTCTTAACGTTATCATTCTTCCTTTTAATATCACCCAAGGTTGTTTTGAATGTCATGTATGCTGAATCTGTCCTTCCTACAATCATTTCTTTTTCTACACATTTTTCCTGGAGCCATTTCGTCTTAGCTTCCCTGCACTTCCTATTTATTTCATTCCTCAGCGACTTGTTTCTTCGCAGTTATCTTCTTTGTGCCTGTGTTTTCCTTCCTAACTTCTGTGATGGCCCTTTTTAGAGATGTCCATTCCTCTTCAACTGTACTTCCTACTGAGCTATTCCTTATTCCTGTATCTATTGTCTTACAGAACTTAAAGCGTATCTCTTCATTCCTTAGTACTTCCGTATCCCACTTCATTGCGTATTGATTCTTTCTGACCAATGTCTTAAACCTCAGCCGACTCATCACCACTACTATATTCTGATCTGAATCTATATCTGTTCCTGGGTACACCTTACAATCAAGTATCTGATTTCGGAATCTCTATCTGACCATGATGTAATCTAACTGAAATCTTCCCGTACCACCCGGCCTTTTTCCAAGTATACCTCCACCTCTTGTGCTTCTTGAACGGACTATTCGCTATTACTAGCTGAAACTTGTTACAGAACTCAATTAGCCTTTCTCCTCTCTCATTCCTTATCCCAAGTCCATATTCTCCTGTAACCTTTTCTTCTGCTCCTTCCCCTACAACTGTATTCCAGTCCCCCATGACTAGTAGGTTTTCTTTCCCCTTTACATACTGTATTATCCTTTCAGTATCCTTATACACTTTCTCTATCTCGTCATCTTCGACTTGCGACGTCGGCATGTCCAACTGAATTATCGTTGTCGGTGTTGGTTTGCTGTCGATTCTGATAACAACAACCTTGTCACTGAACTGTTCAAAGTAACACTCTCTCTGCCCTACCTTCCTACTCGTAAAAAATCCTACTTCCGTTATACCATTTTCTGCTGCTGTCAATATTACTCTAACCGACTAGAAATCCTTGTCTTCTTTCCACTTCACTTCACTGACCCCTACTATATCTAGATTGAGTCTTTGCATTTCCCTTTTCGGATTTTCTAGTTTCACATACTAATGCGTTAAGCGAAACCTATAGCACCCGTGATGTTAATGTTTATGTGGTAACGGATCGAAGTCAATGACACCTGTTTCCGACAAGCCACGGCAGGAAATTATGACCCTAAACACGCGTTTTCGAAAGGACGTTCATTTTACGTTCATTCTGCATCAGATGTTTACATTAATTTATGCGTCGTGAACATTGTTGCCCGCATCTCGTGGTCGTGCGGTAGCGTTCGCGCTTCCCACGCCCGGGTTCTCGGGTTCGATTCCCGGCGGGGTCAGGGATTTTCCCTGCCTCGTGATGGCTGGGTGTTGTGTCCTGTCCTTAGGTTAGTTAGGTTTAAGTAGTTCTAAGTTCTAGGAGACAGATGACCATAGATGTTAAGTCCCATAGTGCTCAGAGCCATTTGAACCATTTGAACATTGTTCAATTACTTATTATGCAATAGCTGCCATAAAAAGTTCCATAGCAAAACTCTGCAACGCCATTAGTAAAGAAACAACTCACACTCAAATAAATGTAAACATCTGAAATGTCATAACGGCAAAATGAACACAACTGGTTGCAGCTAATTCATTGTACATTACCTTCAGTTTCAAAAGTTGCAGTGTTGTAGTACGTCCACAACAGACGAAAACTATTTACTAGTGTCAGACGAGAAATAATAAAATACGGCAATGTGATGGACAGTTCCAGTCGACAAGAAGTTAGGGGTAAATTTAAGATTTTTGGCCACAAGCAGGTCATTCGCGAGCTTAAAATCTATTGTGTTAATAACCACAAACACTATTACAAGGAGCGTTTAAATATTTGCCGAGAAATGCATTTGATGATTGAGAACATAGGCATGGGTTGCTTTTGTAACAGTAAATAAATTTGGTCATCATTTCCTTGCTCATTTTAAAAATTCAAAAGTGTAAATCGCTTGAACATATCGACATACATCGGCATATTTACTCGCCCTCGTACTATTAATACGTATTGGTAATATTGTGAAAATGTTTTAGTCGCAATTAATATTGTTTGTCAGTATTTCTAGTATCGACAATACGGCAGTACTAGCCCTCAGATTGTCATCGTACTGGCGCATTCACGATAGCCCCGCAATGAATTTCTTCTGCCGGTATGACAGAAACGAGTCGAACGACAGATTCGGTTTGGGGTCCGCCGGTTGCCCATCCGTCGTCTAAACGTTAAATTTTTCTGTAAATTGAATACATTAATATCATAAGAAGGTTGTAGAACTGCATGCGTCTAGTAGATTCTAACGCCCAGAGCATTTTGCTAAATATGATTTTCTTCCTCTGTCCATAAGAGCGTACCCAGTTTCCGAACTACGATGGAAGCGAGAGGACTAGCACATCTTCAACTTCATGGTGAATGGCGAAATAGTTCTGAGATTTCACACTAAATCGTATGGACACATTTCATACATGGTCCGCCGGCCGTAGTGGCCGAGCGGTTCTAGGCGCTTCAGTCTGGAACGCGCGACCGCTACGGTCGCAGGTTCGAATCCTGCCTCGGGCATGGATGTGTGTGATGTTCTTAGGTTGGTTAGGTTTAAGTAGTTCTAAGTTCTAGGGGACTGATGACCTCAGATGTTAAGTCCCATAGTGCTCAGAGCCATTTGAACCATTTCATACAAGGTCCTCCTGTCTTAAAACTGATACCGAAATGATACGTCTGTACTTGTGGCAGGAATGGAGTCCGGATGGTGGAGATAATTTATTTCTATGTGTGTGTGTGTGTGTGTGTGTGTGTGATGGAGCAGCTGTACATACGCCTCCCCCCCCCCCCCCTCCCAGCGCCTTATCAACCTGCCCCAGTAATACAGAGCGCTTCACTGTCATCCGACTTCGCAAAACTGTATCATCCACATAAATGAAGACAGAAGAAATTTGGAGTGAATTCTAGCGCACACAGAGAAACGGAAGATTTTTCTTGGCGTCAGTTGCTATTTTCCGGTTCATGAGGTTAGTGGTAGCAGTCTTCTGGTGTGCAGCTTGCTGTTTCATAAATTACGTACAACATTTTTTCTGCAATTGCGATAACATGATTGACTAACATATGGGTGGAGGTAATATTGAACGCTTGGGGAAAGCAAATGAAGACTTCGGACGTAGAGGTAATTGCAAAAACTGCCCTAAATTTATCTCTTACAACGACACAGGTGGAATATTGTCTAAATTGGAAGCCTTTAGAAGAGAGGAGTGTCCGTATAGACGTAAGTTAACTAATTCCAGAACAGTTGCTTTGCGGTTGGAAAGTGCATGACAGGTAAAGACGCACGTTTTACGAAGTACGACATTACTTTCCTTTAGAGACAACTGTTACTGCTATACTCGTTGAAATGATTTTTATTTTCAGACACATTTATATTTTTAGATAAGCGGTTCCGACTCCTGGCATTCAGGTTTTCCTGTACAGTTGGTTACTGTTGAGCGCTGGGGTATGGCACGCTCCAAAAACAAAAACGCGGTAGTCTGAAAATAAAAATTATTTTAAAAAGAGAGATAGATGTGTGTTATAGTCACTGTCCTTGTTAATGAATTGTTAATATTAAACACATTGAATTAATATTGGTGCACTTTCCATTACGGATGTTATAACGGTATTCAAAGAATGCAGAGTTATTAGCAGATCTAAGATTTTTCGGTTTTGCTGTTTAATTTTTTTGCTGTTTGAATGGGTGTAAAAGACGTATCCTGTAAAGAAAACATGAGTGATAAGAGCTGTAATGTGACACGCATTATCAGCTGATTAATACTCCCCTACAGAGTGTGAAAATGTCACACGAACAACTACTGCGTCTGTTGCTTCTTTTCAGTTTCTCGCTAAACAATTTATCTGCCTCGCAGACTCAATTCATGCACATCTCCCTTACACCCGCCCTCCTATTTTTACCTGGAACGGGTTTACGTCTTCATTGTCCTCGTCTCTGAAACTGTACTTAACTTAATGTCGTTACAGTACACTCTTGTAATGGTGTGAATAGCAGAAGCACTCTTTCTTCAGAGAACAACTTCCCTCACCCAAAAGAAGCCTATCAGTTTCCGCGTTTGGCTAAGAGTGATGTGTGCTGCCATGCTGAGATGAAGGTCGCCTGCAAAGAATAATGGGCCGAAAAGGACGACAGGAGTGGAAGACACAGGAAAACGTTAGCTCGACCTACAGACGGAAAGCCCCACTAAAATTTGTGGCCCCATCTGATGGCCTTCCATTTCCTGCGTCCATTAAAACAGTAACGAGCACCTGAGATGACAGGAGGGATCCAAGTTGCCTCTCGCGATTAACTTTACGATGATGACTCACATTTCTGCCTTACAGCGCTCCAAGAATGGTATTCGCATTCTGTGGCACCATTACGGTTTAATAACCGCACTAAGCCGAAGTACGAAATTCCATTCAGTAATACATATCATTACGTGAAGGAAAATCTGTTTTTCTCAAACGTAGCCGGCCGGTGTGACCGACTGGTTCTAGGCGCTTCAATCCGGAACCGTGCTGCTGCTACGATCGCAGGTTCGAATCCTGCCTCTGGTATGGATGTGTGTGATGTCCTTAGGTTAGTTAGGTGTAAGTAGCTCAAAGTTACCATTTGGTAACTCAAATGGGTATCACTGGAGGGTAAGCGATCTTCTTTTCTAGGAACACTGTTGAGTAAATTTAGAGATGCGACATTTAAGGCCGACTGGAGAACGATTCTACCACCGCTGTACACAATTCACTTACAGGCCTCCGGTTGTGCATTAGTACATTTAACTTCTGAGGGTGTAGTGCGAGAGGACTCTCTGTCCTCCCCTTGTTTCCACTCACAATAATCAGACTGGCCGAGACATACGTCTGCTCGCTGCAAAATCTCCGGATTACCTGCTGGCCGCTTACAACAACCGAGCAGCTTATCTGACTGCACAAAGAACCTGAGAATTCCACACAAACAGTTTCAATGTTTCCCGAAAGGGAGCAGATTATATCGGACAGTCTGACATGCTCAGTTTTCAAACTGCCGCTAGATGGCTCTTACAGTGACAAGTGAATTATGGAACTCAACATCGCCAACGAACATTTCGCGTAAGGACCACATACGGACCATGAAAATAAGATCAGAGAGATCGGGGCTCGTACAGACGCATAGAGACAGTCGTTTTTCCCTCACACTGTTTGTGTGTGGAACACGAGAAGAGATGACTAGTAGTGTTATGGAGATCCCTCCGCCACGCACCATACGACCATATGGTCATCCCCCCGCTATGATCAACTCAGACATGGACGCAGCTGAGTTTTTTTGACTGCGCATGCTGTTATGTGACGTCATCCCTTCCGGCACTACGAGGGCTGTGTTGCGCACAGCACCAGGTCAGTATTTTTCTTTGAAATTGCGTGTAGCACATTGTTCAAGCGTACAGCATGAGGGATTTTTGAGGATCCATTGTTGTAACTGGGCCATGGCCACTTAGTTTAACGCACAGATTGGCAATTCCTCTACTGGGTTTGATTCTCACTGTTACCAACCTTTTTTGCTTTCACTTTATTTTATTCCACTCAAGGTTAAATTGTTAAATATAAAATTTAAGTATATTTAAACAGTTCGTTTTATAAATTAATATTATGATGTTCAAATTAGTTACGATTACAACACTTGTAAGCCATAAAGCTGTAGGCGACCATATAGTAGAATACTGGTATAGAGGTAGACTTTTGTATTAGCCACCACTGCTGTGGACATTCCCGTATTCTCAAACGACAGCAGCGGTTTCCAGAGCGCTGCATGCAGATTTTCCTACTTTGACAAATACTCAGATGTATTATCACCGTCGACTGTCCCAGTAATGCATCCGATGTTAACCACGTTGAAAATGTCTGGGACTGTAATAACTGGTGAAACATATAAATCAGCATCACCACAATCTGGTAGCTGTACGGTATCCAAAAATCAAAGAGTGAATTCAGCTGGATATGACAAACCTGAAGAAACTTGTGGAGTCTCCTCCTCGCAAAATTGCCGCCATTACCAAGGATACTGACGTCCCATGGGGGGTGACTAATTTTTTGCCTGGTGTGCTTATTTGGTAAGTACTCAAATTTGCAACATCTGTCTTGCATCATATTATCAGACGTCATCACGACATATTCCAATGGAACACAGAACACATCATTAGTAAACTATCCTTCCAGGTGAATGTCATCGTGAAAAGTCCATCACAATAACAACCTGAAACAGTAACTGGGTCCATTGAAAATATCTGTCTGTACAGTGTCGATTCTAAGAGCATAATTACCAGTCTGTTACGCTGACGGTGTCGAGTCTCGCATCCTTCGGTCGTCTTCCGACGTTGCCTAGTTGTCTCTAACTTGCTTCTTCTAAAGGTCAAACACGAGTGGAGCTAGGAAGATGAGATACAACACAAAGACAGCTAGTGTACACAGTGTGGACAGAGCATTATGTTCTATTGCCACCCTACTCATAGACTGCAATATAAGGTTCTCTTTGAAGAAGTTCATGCGCAAATAGGTCCGGCACGCTTTATCTTGTCTTTCTCTACCCTGCGCCGCTCCATTCACGATTACGTCACTCAGTTATGTACCCATCCGCGTAAGACTAGTGTAACGTTGTAACTTTAATTTTCTTAGCTGAATTGTAATATTGTTACTTTAATTTTGGTATGCTGAAATCGGTGCTAATTGACAATGAAAGTGGGTTAAAAGCGGTGATCTGTCTGGGGACGTTAACCGTGGATTACTGGGCAACTGTTTCATCAGATATTTAGCAGACTAACATTAATGATAATCTTTTAATAGTCATACAAAACCGGTAATATATATATATATAAAGGAGAATTTAAATAAAAAGAAAGAAATCAGTTTATACTTGGAAATTTATTTTAAGATTGTTCATTGGAATTTCAGCATATTATACGTGAGTTATAACTGAGCTGGTGCCTTATTTACGATTGAAAAGAATGTGAGATTGTAATCTTACGGAACACATAAACTATGGACCCAAGATTGGGAGACTGGATACAACACTGCATTCATAAAATAACACACGAAGAACATTGAAACATAAGCAAGAAGAAATTAACCACAACCAACAGATTCAGTTTTTACCCAAAGAAATTACGTTCATACCACAATCCTGTCCGTCATGTAATTACCACACACTGGTATACTAAATTCATATTAACTCTTTGTGAAGTCTTCGCAAAAAGAATAGCTGAGGGCTACTTTGATGATTACACCACATGCTCCACGTGGTCAACTTGGTTTACACAAAGCGTACAACTCCACAATAATTTTTATAATTAAAATACATTAGATCGAAAAGAAATTGACAAAAGAAAAACCTTGAACTGGTTACTAACGTCTTACTATTAACCTGATGGGTCAAACAGTTATATAAGCACGTGGTAGTGGTCTCGCAAAGTACACCCCACGTGAGCTGAACATAAAGAAAAGTTACTATATTGAAAATATAGTCAAGACGAGACGTTATAATCACACAAACATTCGCATTTAAGATTGATGAACTTAGTTAGAGTTACTGATCAACACGTGGTTCCACTTTACTCACAAAGTAGTAACAAAGCAACTACCGCAAAATAATCTGAATTTAACACGAGAATTACACTCCGCTGCACTTTAAGATAGCATTAGATATTTTAGAGCTAAACCTGAAATCAAAGTGATTAAATTTTCAGTTAGGCTGAACTTAAGAAATCCATTGTCCTACGGACTTAACAGACACGCGCTTAGCCGGAGATCTTACCACTTCAGACGCTCGCCACGGCCACACAGCAACTGCCCTACTCCTGAGCGTGCTTCCTGAGGGGTGGCTCACAAAGACCAACGGAAGTGGCCAGAGGAGCAGCTTCCTATACCAACATGACAACGGATGGACAGGACCATACTAAGGATAGAAACCTCTTTGCTTTTAGGAAGCGTAGCTACCTGTTCCGACGTTGGTCCTACTGTTCTCTAGCAGACAGCCTTGTCTGCTACCCTCAAGCATGCAACTAGAAATACATATCCTCATTCATCCTCTCACACAAAAGGGAAGGGGGATGACAGTATCTTATCATATACAGTATATAAAAGAAAGCGGATGTAGGTTCCGTATGAGACTGTGTGACATGAATTACATATAAGAATTACATATAAACTGTGCTTTAAAGTGTAGTAGTGTGACAGATCGTTCTTGTTTATGTGTAAAAGTAACACGTTCCACTGCTCAGTCTCCTCCCAGATAGTCAGAAACGCCACAGTACATTTAGAAGAGGAATTTATTCCATAAATGGCAACAGATTTAAGAATTTAAACATGAAAGGAATCTAACAGAGACCTTTCATAACCCCAACGCTCCGGGAAAAGACTGTGCAGGGAATTTTCTGGCCATACTAGGACATTCCCAATCAGGCTTCTCACACCCTACTTAAACCAAAAGTGTAAAAGAAAAGGCAAAAGGACACCAGCTACTTGCTAAAACACAATAATTTCAACACATCTTTAGAATCTACCAATTTCAAACAGAAAAAAAAGAACACAATCTGTGACACCTATTTAAAAGGTAGTGTAGACCTAATTCGGTCAGCAAGTAAAAACAATGGTTCCTGTGTCATTAATATGAAAACAATTTCTGGTTGTTACCCTTATGGAGTTCACCAGTATTTGCTCATTGCAAGAGCCAACTGATCACAGGAAATTTATGACTGTTTATTAACAAGCAAAATTTATGAGAATAGCAAAGGTGCCACAGCAATTAAAAAAAACCATAAAATAACATCGGTATTAAAAAGCAGAACATAACAATACACAATCTGCAAAAGCAACAAAATGATAAGAGAAAAAACATGTTTTACAAAGTGGTTATCGCAAAAAAATTCTATATCGTATAAAACTAATAATTTGTAGAATTAAAATAACTATGTGGCACTCATTTAATCACTCTACTATATTTCAATTAGCTAGCAAACAATGAGCACTGTGTCATTATACTGAAACTACAATAATTATGTGATTGTTACCCTTAAGGGGTTCCTCACAGTAAATATGCCCCATGCAAAGGCTAATCGATCACAGTTCAATGAGAATAAAAAGCTATCTGACTGATAAACGAAGCAATGCCACAGCAATGAATTTACGAAACAAAATATCACAAATCTAATACATCACACAAAAACAAACATTGATAAATAAAACAGTACAATAGTCAACATCTAAAACAAAAAAACACCTATAAATAAAACACCTGCAAAATACAAGAGTCAAAGACTAAAAAAAAGATAAATAGAACACCTGCAAAATACAAGAGTCAGTCTAATAAACACCAATAAATCGAACTCCTGCAAAACACACGAGTCAGAGTTTCTCTGACAGAAACACACGTATATGCACTGGACTAAGAACCGTATAATCACTGTTCACTGACACACTCAGTAGTTCCACTGTTCCGAGGCACAATATAAGGGAAAGGGGGGGGTTCGTCGCCGCAGCTGTCAGTAGGGATTTTTGTCCATCTGTTGCGTGCGATCCCGCCGTCTCTGCCCTCTCATGAAGTTTCTCTCGTGTCACGTACATCTCGATTTGGTTCCATGTTTGTATTGTCAAATTCGTGCGGTATCCTCGTTTGATACGCCAGGTTGATATTCTCGGGCAAGGATGACACTTAATGGCTCTTCTTTTGTGCCACCCTTAGCGACCAGAGAACATCGAACCAGGATTTACTGTCGCTTGACAGTAGGCATCCATCAGGAAATGTCGATAGGCGTCGTTGACGTCTGCAAGTTTCTCTGGGCAGTACCTGTCAAAAGGCTCCACGCCCCTTGTGTTGTTTCACCGCGGCCGTCTCGTCACGGTCGCGTGCGTGTGGTGCGTTGCCAGCAGATGGATTTCCGCGCGGTGGACCGCTCGCCCATCTCAGGTCATCGCCTCGAGGAAAGGTCGCCCGGGGCGGCCGCCCATTAGCTCCAGGTATAAAGGAAAGTGTTTGCCGCTTACTCTCCTTTTGTTGTCGGCCGCGCTCCCAAAGTGGCCCGGATGACAGCGTGTCCCGCTGGGAAACCCGCCAGTTTACAACTAGTCCGGCTGCTCCCGCTGTCTCTTAAGAGTTTTGCCGGTTCGCTTTCAGGTTCTCAACTGCATTCACAGAAATTTTTCATCATCCTTATGTGATTACACAATGTCATACATAATACCACTTAGTATTGTCTTTCACAATTTTTAAGAACAAAGTGAGACTTAATATTTTTTTTAAAATAAAAAAATTAGATGAATCGACACTATAAAATAAAATTTAAATGACTTGACAATGTAAAAAAAATAAAAGTGAAATGACTTGACAGTATAAAAATAAAAATTTAAATGAACTGACAATATAATATTTAAATCCACATCACTAATGTGGTTCACTTAAGTTTTAATAAATCAAATGCTATTTATTAATTCACTAAAATGAATAGGATTATGCCTTGCGCAAGTATAGGTCAGGACAGCATAGGGTTCACATGTTATTTACACACACATACATGCACACCTGTTGTCTATTCTACAAACTAACTACCCATAAACATGCATTACTCAATATTCTACTTCTATCCACTACTAGTTAAGCCAATAAGCTACTTCAATGCTACTTCAACAAAGTGTTTACACCACTACAACATTGTTCTAATTCGTCCTCTTCTTGACGCTCGCGGCATACGTCTTGTCACATGATAAATATGGAGAACTTTCCTTAAACATACACATTAAAAAGAACAATGGTTATTTACACGCCAAAACATTTATACCAGTTCGCACACCTGAAAAGAGACTCGCAATTATACATTTATCATACTCATATATTCACACATAAAACAGTAAGAAAATTTCACCTAAAATTACGTTATCACAACAATTAATCACGCAGATGACTCTGAGAAGGTTAAAAATGTTTGCATTATACAGGCTATATTACATTTTCTTACCCATTTTGCTGCGATTTCGTTCCTTCTTTACGTTACCTTTCGCTTCCAAATCAGTTATTTCGCCTGTGGTGGTTATTCTGGATTCATTTCTCATGAATGGCAAAATTGTGGTCACCTCTATTCTGTAAAACAGTATCATCTTAACATATTGAACTTACAACAGACACAAAAGATCCGAATCCTCCTGTAGTTTAAATAACAAATGTTTTGCTTTATCCTTATTACCTTAAACCAAGCTTTCCTTCGTTCCCATAATCAAAATTATTTAATCATCCTCTACCTTCAAGAGGGAAATTTCTTCAGTACAAATCATATAGGCTGCAGTGCATCCCGCACCAGCGAAAACAGTAAGCTGTAATGCTCACAGCATCAGCAAAACACACAAACGTCGCTTTTCTAGGACAAGTATTAACGCAGAATAATTTTTTAGGCTTTGGCTCAACATCAATCAAGACTACAAAAAGGATCCATATTTTCGTTCCATTCTCCATTTGCTGAAAAGCTGCTCGTATTTGACTACCACAATAATATTTCAGAGCCACGTAAATTACACAAACCACAATTCTTCTTTCACCTTGAAGGGAATCAATATACTTACGAAATCCACAGACAGCACTTTGCGTACTCAGCTATAAAGAACAAAAAAGACATATATCATCAATATTAACATATCGTCGCATATTGGAAGCCAATGGTTCAACAATCGTATTATCGCATCCTGTTTTCAAGATTCCAAACTTACTCATTCCTTTCTCAGAGTTCTCCTATCTTAAAATATTCATACAGCACGCATACTATAGTAAGAGATCCTCATTTATACTGACAGATATAGAATAGTAATAGATAGATAGTAGCACTGAAAGCAGAAAATCGGAAACAAGGCTACTAACAGCTGGGGACCTGGGTTTGCCAGACCCATAATAACCACAGATCGGATATTCCCCTGAGTTTTTTGCACTAATTCAGCACAGATCTTGCTTCTCTCAAGAGCGACTCTTTTCAATTTACACAAAAAAACATAAACAGCATTTTACTCGTTCACAAAGAAACCTTTTATCTTCACGTTTGAATCAAACTAAATCCTAATTGCACAAGGAGAGAAAAAAAATTGAAACATCACTTCAATACATCACACAGAAACATCTTTATCATTAATTTTTACCAACATATTATTCAAAATGCATTCGTCACAAATTTAAACTAATCAATTCTTTCTCCTCACCGTCCTCTCTACTTCTCACTGTCCTTTCTAGTCATTTGCCATGTCGCTCATTTGTTCCGAATGGGCGCCTTCTGCGCTGATCGTTTGTCATTGCCGGTTTTGTTCATTTCCATTTGCTGGATTATGTCTAGGGTTAGGCGGCCGAATTTCCACATCATGAGGTGCTCCGCCTACAGTCCTATTCCCACCGTATTCATCATAGTGTCGATTCTGGTTGCCGTACCTGTAGCGTTCACGATTCTGTCTACGTCCTCGATCATTTCTGTTGTTCCACCTGTGTTCGCGACTGTTACCCCAGTTTCTATACGGCCTGTCCCGATTATTGTTCCGTTCGTGTCGCGACGACCAGTCACGCCGTTGATTAGTACTACGGCCACAACTGCGATCGCGCTGCTGTGCCCCGTAATAACTTTGTGCCTGATTAGGCGGGCATTCTGCTGTATTATATTCCAAATCTTGGAGAAGTGTTTTAAACGTTTCCACGTCCTCTTTCCATCGTCCCGCAAGAATGACGTGCCGCAAGTGCATCGGCAATTTGGTGATGCATATCCTAATTAGTTCCGCAGGCCCGTATGGGTCGTATAAAAATTGATTTGCCTGCAGCATGTGGTCGAATAGACGTGCAGGGCTGCCGAAACCAGACTGGTTCAAATTTGGCAGCATAATTATGCCATGTTTGACCCTATCTTGTGCCGCTTCCGACCAATAGGCGGACAGAAAGGCTTGTCGAAACTCCCGAGTGGAGTTGCAGTGACGCGCTGCCGACCTCATGCGAATCGCCGGTTCGCCTTCCAAATAGCCACACATATATTCTATCTTATGTGAACTTGCCCAGTCGGGGGGAAGACAAAACTCAAATTGCTCGAGCCATGCACGTGGATGTATTCCTTTTTGCGAATTTCGGAATATCTCAAACTTTCTTACCGTAAGGAAATGTTTGAAATCAAATCCCCGCATTTCCTCCTGGCGAGGCCCTTGAATGTTTCTGTTTCTCTCATGTTTGCCCCTTAAATTACATTCTTCCCTGTCGTCAAAATCTCCCTCGTGGCCGGAGTCCCTCTCTGCACTGTTCGTACGGCTATTTTTAGTGCTATTGGCGAGTTCGGAATCACACGCCATGCGGTTTTCCAGATGCGCCACGCGTTCTTGTAATTCGCCTGTTACAGCTTTGTGTTGTCTGTTCACTTCAAACTGTCCCTTCTGAAATCTAAGAAGCGAACGCACTTCTTCGGTCTCTGCGGCCGCTACCGGTGTAGTATTGTTCTCGCTTTCCGTCAGCTTCATCGTGCCTACAGTGTCCGCTAATGCCGCAATCTTATCATCAATTTGTCTCTTGTCCTCCGCCCCAGTCTGCTTCAATTGTTCTATTTGCTGTTCCAACGCGTGGATCGCTAAACTGTTGTCCGCTATTGTGTTTCTAACGGACGTGGGACAATGCGTTTCCGCCTCATGGACACTCGAGAGTACCTGCTGGTGCTCCCTTTGGCATTCTTCCCTCAGCTCTAGGAAATTCCTAAGCAGCCGTTCTTCGCTTTCTTTAGATTCGGCATCGCCCCTTCGCTTGCTCTGTTCTAAGGCTTGCAGACGATCATCGATTTGTTCAAATGTACGGCCTAATTCTTTCATAATATCACTTTTTATCTCACTTGCCAGATTGTTTATTCTTTGTGAGATATCATCGGACACTCTCTGCATCGACTTGTCGACTTTATTTGTCTGCTGGATTAGTTTTTCGTCTATTTGTTCCCCTAGCTCCCGGATCGATTTTTCAGATTTCTGCGTCATTTGTTCGCCTAGCTCGCGGATCGATTTTTCGGATGATTCTTTTTGTTCTCGGAACGATTTTTCTGATTTCTCTGCGTTTTCTTTATTTTGTTGCAATAAGGCTTTCATAAGTTCTGCTACATCAATTTGGTTAGTTAGAGGCAAATTAATTTCTGGCTCTGATGTGAGCCCGTTCGTGCTGTTTTGCATTTCGTCTGAAGTATTTCCCATTGTATTTTCGGAACTGTCCGACGCATTAATATTCGAAATCAAATTATCCCCTTGGTCCATGTTGCTTAAGTTGTTGGACCGCTTACTTTTAGCTTGGTTACGTGTTTGCATTAGTGCAATTTATACTCAGTACGCAACACACTAATCACAATAAATGTGTCCCCCAAAAATTACGACAGTCACACGAAAGATACCCAACCTAGTACACACTTTTTCACACGCAAAACAAATTTTTATCTTAGATCGAAACAGTGGAATTTACAAGCGAGAATAAAAAACACACAGACATATAAAACACACAAGTATAAAAAACAAAACAAGACAAACAACGCAACGCCGATCAACAACGCCGTGAATCTTTTGAAAGTCTGCTCGGAAACAACGCAGAAGTTGTTTGAGCGCTGTAAGGAAAAAAAAAATTAAGATTATAACACGCTCGCAATCTAACATTTCAGAGATTCCAGAGTCTAGCGGAATCACAGAACAGGGTCGCCATGTGTAACGTTGTAACTTTAATTTTCTTAGCTGAATTGTAATATTGTTACTTTAATTTTGGTATGCTGAAATCGGTGCTAATTGACAATGAAAGTGGGTTAAAAGCGGTGATCTGTCTGGGGACGTTAACCGTGGATTACTGGGCAACTGTTTCATCAGATATTTAGCAGACTAACATTAATGATAATCTTTTAATAGTCATACAAAACCGGTAATATATATATATATAAAGGAGAATTTAAATAAAAAGAAAGAAATCAGTTTATACTTGGAAATTTATTTTAAGATTGTTCATTGGAATTTCAGCATATTATACGTGAGTTATAACTGAGCTGGTGCCTTATTTACGATTGAAAAGAATGTGAGATTGTAATCTTACGGAACACATAAACTATGGACCCAAGATTGGGAGACTGGATACAACACTGCATTCATAAAATAACACACGAAGAACATTGAAACATAAGCAAGAAGAAATTAACCACAACCAACAGATTCAGTTTTTACCCAAAGAAATTACGTTCATACCACAATCCTGTCCGTCATGTAATTACCACACACTGGTATACTAAATTCATATTAACTCTTTGTGAAGTCTTCGCAAAAAGAATAGCTGAGGGCTACTTTGATGATTACACCACATGCTCCA
Source organism: Schistocerca cancellata (assembly GCF_023864275.1). Classification (NCBI taxonomy): domain Eukaryota; kingdom Metazoa; phylum Arthropoda; class Insecta; order Orthoptera; family Acrididae; genus Schistocerca; species Schistocerca cancellata. The sequence goes on along the minus strand of NC_064631.1, from coordinate 94,251,042 downwards.
CGTGGTCAACTTGGTTTACACAAAGCGTACAACTCCACAATAATTTTTATAATTAAAATACATTAGATCGAAAAGAAATTGACAAAAGAAAAACCTTGAACTGGTTACTAACGTCTTACTATTAACCTGATGGGTCAAACAGTTATATAAGCACGTGGTAGTGGTCTCGCAAAGTACACCCCACGTGAGCTGAACATAAAGAAAAGTTACTATATTGAAAATATAGTCAAGACGAGACGTTATAATCACACAAACATTCGCATTTAAGATTGATGAACTTAGTTAGAGTTACTGATCAACACGTGGTTCCACTTTACTCACAAAGTAGTAACAAAGCAACTACCGCAAAATAATCTGAATTTAACACGAGAATTACACTCCGCTGCACTTTAAGATAGCATTAGATATTTTAGAGCTAAACCTGAAATCAAAGTGATTAAATTTTCAGTTAGGCTGAACTTAAGAAATCCATTGTCCTACGGACTTAACAGACACGCGCTTAGCCGGAGATCTTACCACTTCAGACGCTCGCCACGGCCACACAGCAACTGCCCTACTCCTGAGCGTGCTTCCTGAGGGGTGGCTCACAAAGACCAACGGAAGTGGCCAGAGGAGCAGCTTCCTATACCAACATGACAACGGATGGACAGGACCATACTAAGGATAGAAACCTCTTTGCTTTTAGGAAGCGTAGCTACCTGTTCCGACGTTGGTCCTACTGTTCTCTAGCAGACAGCCTTGTCTGCTACCCTCAAGCATGCAACTAGAAATACATATCCTCATTCATCCTCTCACACAAAAGGGAAGGGGGATGACAGTATCTTATCATATACAGTATATAAAAGAAAGCGGATGTAGGTTCCGTATGAGACTGTGTGACATGAATTACATATAAGAATTACATATAAACTGTGCTTTAAAGTGTAGTAGTGTGACAGATCGTTCTTGTTTATGTGTAAAAGTAACACGTTCCACTGCTCAGTCTCCTCCCAGATAGTCAGAAACGCCACAGTACATTTAGAAGAGGAATTTATTCCATAAATGGCAACAGATTTAAGAATTTAAACATGAAAGGAATCTAACAGAGACCTTTCACTAGTAAGAAGACGCTTTTGAATGAAACAGTGGCAATAAAATCCATCAACCATATTGATCAAAATAGTATTTAATAAACAGGGTTAGGAGTGAGGTGGCGATCTCATTGGCCCTTCACGGCCAATCCACCGACTTGGAAAGCGCTTATCGAGGAAACTTAGTATTTCCGTGAGGAAATTAGATGGTTCTCTGTCTTGCTAGTAGTAAATCATCTTATCTCGGTCAATGAGACGCACGTCGCATTCAGTTTTGTGGACTGCGGGCAAAGCTCTCCCTAATTTGTTCGACATACTCATCAACATGAGGACGACCTGGTGATTTATCATGTCAAAGCGAATAACCCGTCTCAACAGAATTCTTGTCCCAAGAGTAAATTGCAAGCCTACTTGGACCTATAGCGTATTCGATGCGAAATTTACGCCGACCAGTTGTTGCAGAATTCGTTTCATGTAACCAAAACACGCGGCCAGCACTTTCCGCCCCAGTGAAAGTAGCCATTTTAACTGTGCACTTCGCTGGAGCTCCTTATGGCGGAATGGAGTACTGATACACTACGTGAATAAAACTTGAGGTTAAGTTTTCGAAAACAGCCACAAGTCATACTTCGTATTTTTTATTGACCGGTTTCGCTCTTCAAATGAACAAGATCATCAGAATCTAATGTTTAAAGTTGGCCGACAGATCCAAAGATTAAACTAGCTGTGCTAAAGTACTTAAACTTACGTTTAAAGTGCAGTAGTGAATGAAGACATTGACACTGACAGCGCCAACCTCCTTTAAACGTAAGTTTACGTACTTTAGTACAACCTGATTGATCTTTAGACGTATCAGCCAACTTCAAAGGGCGTTAGCCAACTTTAAACAGTATATTCTGATGGATATATTGAGTGCATTGGTGTTGCCAGTGTTTAGTGTTGTTACCAGGCCTGGTAGGGTATGTAAATGTATGTAAATGGCGTGAAGAGCATCAGCTGTTGAGTGACCACTGAGGAGGACACTGAGGCGCCGCGTTTTCGTGTGAGACTGCGTTATCAGCAGCTGACAGAATCTGACAGGGGCCTCATTCTGGGTCTCCATTTTGCCTGATGGTCGAATAGTGCAGTATCCAGATCTGTGAGGCATGGGATGTGACAGTGGTGGCATGTTGGAATCCATGGGAATGTTAGGAAACACATACTCCCCGTCAGCGTTCCAGTCTACCATGCATGACCACCACAAGAGTGGAACTCCGTACTGTTCACCGAGCACATCGTGGCCTGCTATCCGAGAAGAGGTCATGGACTTCCTGTAATTTTCTGTGTCATTTCGCATCATTAATCAGATACCGTAACACACACGGCTGGGTTTGAAGTTGTGCCGCGACCACGAAGCGCGGACTGCTGGCGAATGGTGTCGCACTGTGTTCACCGATTAAGTCACGGTCCTGGACTACTCTGGATGAGGATCGTCAGCGAGGGCGGCAGCCGAACGTTTTGGAGAGCCGTAGCGGCGTTACTTCCGGAGTCACGATGTGGGCGGCCATCGGGTGTGACCTGAGGTCACGGCTGGTAGTAACTGAAGGATCTCTGGGTACACAGCTCTATGTCACGGACATCCTGCGTCCTCGTTTGTTACCTTTCACGCAGTAGTATCGTGGTGTCATTTTTCAGCAGGACACTGATCGTGTGCACGGCACGTTTCTCTATGAACTACCTTCGTGATCTTGAGCTACTCCCGTGGACAGCAAGGTCCTCAGATTGGTCCCCAATAGAACATGTGCGGGACCAGCTCGGTCGTCAACTGCGTCCCAGTGCCCTGTCCAGGATATTAAGGACCATTTACAACAATTGTGGGCCAGTTTGACTTATGAGGGGTTACAACGTCTTTAGGATACGTTCCCAAACGAATCAGTGCATACAGTGCATCAGTGCCAGAGGAGGTGAAACGTCATACTGTTAGCTTGTATCATACTTCCTAGTTATTTGTAAATTATTATGCTGTAATCACTGAAATAGCGCCACGTATCCCCTCAACCCATGAAGTTTCATTTCGTTTCGTCCTCTCCTTCCGGGAGCATCATACTGCCTAGTTGTTTGTAAATTGCCGGCCGGAGTGGCCGAGCGGTTCTAGGCGCTACAGACGCAAGTTCGAATCCTGTCTCGGGCAGGTTTAAGTAGTTCTAAGTTCTAGGGGTCTGCTGACATCAGAAGTTAAGTCCCATAGTGCTCAGAGCCATTTGAACCATTTGTTTGTAAATCATTATTTTGTAGAATGAGATTTTCACTCTGCAGCGGAGTGTGCGCTGATATGCAACTTCCTGGCAGATTAAAACTGAGTGCCGGGTCGAGACTCGAACTCGGGACCTTTGCCTTTCGCGGGCAAGTGCTCTACCAACTGAGCTACACAAACACGACTCACACCCCGTCCTCACAGCTTTACTTCTGCCAGTTTTATTATTTTGTAATCACTGCAATAGCACCACATATCCCCTCAATCTATGAAGTTTCATTTCGCTTCGTCCTCTCCTTCCGGGTGCTTCATTTTCCTTGCAAGCAGCATATTTCCGGACATATGTTTACAGACTTTTTCCTTGTTGTCGACCAGAAATACCTCCCGGAAGAATATGGTCCACTTTATTTTTTAAACATCCACAACACGTTATACACAATACTGCGACCCGGTCGCTCTCCTTGCCTCGATCAGGTGCGAGTGCGAAGTCAAAATGTTTTGCAGCCAACTTGAACGTTGAGTTGTTTGTTTTTAAGCGCAAACTGTTATTAGCTCGGTACTTCTGTTCCATTAAAACAGAGCCGGTGGCGAAATGAAACGAAAATTGAGAACAGTCTGCGTTGTTTGCTGAAACAATATTTGATATACGTAGATGCGACCTTTAATGGAAATGTTTTTGTATTTTCTGTTAGGCAGCCCTGCGGTAATCAAGATGCGTTGGGCGTGCCGGTGCCAAGAAGTCTCTGTTTTGCATACAAAGTGGGGCAAATAAAAAAAAGGGAGGGCGGAGAGGAGGACAGTGTGCACCATTCACCAGCTGTCACTACGCCTTAATCATTCTTTGTAGGAAACTTCTAATTCCAGCTTCTGCCGTTCGCGTGTTACTAAGTCATTTTACCACAGTGTCCTTTCTTCCGGGAATGCTACCCTCCCGAGATACGCTAGAGAATTTCTGTAGATATTGGAAGCTAGGAGGAGACCTACAGGTGGAAATAAAGCTGTGAATGCTGCTAGGAAGTTGTCCTCGGATAGATCAAATTGTTGGTCTGGCTTAAAGCCTCGTCGCGAGCGGACGTGCATAGCAGAAAGGAAGGCAACTTTTCCGCATTAGTCTTGAAGCATCTGGCTGTAAAAAAACTCCGAATGCTGCATTTGTGCCTGCAAAGGCCTCTAGCCGCACGAGCACAAAACAGCTGTATTCCAGTGCTTGCCTACGGTGTAACATCCTATACTACAAGCCTAATTTATGTTCACATTCATAATATAAAATGGGACTCGTCGAATATCAGGTCTTCTACTATAAAGAAAGGCATAGACCTTCAAAACAGTAACCAAGTTTTTGAGGTTAAGGAAATATTGGGGATCAAGTGTTTGGCAAATGTTTAAGGGTAACTAGCGTTAATCAGAAACCTTATGCCGTTTAAATCGAAATAAGTTGTATAATTACGTCTATTTTAATGGCATTATATGAGAATGTTACTCTGACCAGAAGAAACAAAATTATCACCTTTTTGAAACTCCGTAATTGTCTCCCACTGTGAAGCATAGGCTTGAAAGCCAGCTCAAAGATCAAATTCATATGATTCAAATGGCTCTGAGCACTATGGGACTTAACTTCTGAGGTCATCAGTATCCTAGAACTTAGAACTACTTAAACATAACTAACCTAAGGACAGCACACACATCCATGCCCGAGGCAGGATTCGAACCTGCGACCGTAGCGGTCTCGCGGTTCCAGACTGTAGCGACTAGAACCGCTCGGCCACCCCGGCCGGCAGCTCAAAGATGCCTACAGTTAATGTATCTGCTGGAAGTGGCACAAGGAAAACACATACAAGTAGAATACACTCAAAAATTCGTGTGAGTTGTAAGGCGGGTCAGTAACATCATATTAGCACTGAATTTCACCATAATTCTGCCCATCACGGCCGATTAGTTGGTCGAGCGGTTCTAGGCGCTTCAGTCTGTAACCGCGCGACCGCTACGGTCGCAGGTTCGAATCCTGCCTCGGGCATGGATGTGTGTGATGTCCTTAGGTTAGTTAGGTTTAAGTAGTTCTACGTTCTAGGGGAGTGATGGCCTTAGATGTTAAGCCCCATAGTGCTCAGAGCCATTTGAACCATTTTTTTGCCCATCACGATAGCGGCCGTGTCACACAATGGGAAGGACATCACATCCCCTCGTAACCACATTTTATCCTTTCTTTTGAAGTCTCTGCGATGGAGGTCAGGAACGTGACACCAGCGTTGAAATCATGCGGTTCTGCTGTGGGTAACTGGGGAAACCAATTCAGACTTTTTTTATGTGTGTGTAGTGTGGACTGAAGAGATCATCCTTGATGACTTATTCTTCTAGGATGGGATGTAAGGATAAAAGGAAAACACTTTATTTATTACGCATTCAGTTAGGCTTGGGCACGCAATGGGTCCTTTAGCCTGCTGTCTTTGGTGATGTCTACTTCCTCTGGAGGGTGAAATGTGTCAAGACTGTTATGTGTGACTGCTTCCTCGTGTTATGACAGATTGCCTATGGGGGGTGAAACGTTATTGACTTCGGTACGCGATACTTGTGCCATCTTGCAGGGTTTACCGTTCCTACCGATTGTAATTGTCGAACTTCGTCCCTAAGGGCATCGATCTTGTCAAAAACTCGTAGAGCCTCGTCATGGACCTTCTCTTGTACAGTGGTCTCGTGGAGTGCGGTGCGGATGTCGACGTTTCCAATTCAGACACATGACGGCTCAAAATCGACGCGAAGAGACCTCAGCAGGTGGCGCAATAGCCGTCAGTGCATTGATTCCCAAATATTTTACAGTAGAAAACGACAGTTCGCAGTACGGTGTTCAACAGAACAACATTCTTGACAGCATTTAACAATGCTGCACTTCGCGGACGGTTCAACCGTACTCTAAGGACATCGTGGGGCTGCAATCCCATGTGCTGTTGCCCCTTTGGAGTGTAAAGCGACCGCTGGTTTTGGCCTGATATACAGGGTGGAGACACTAGAGCCTTTTCAAAACCATTCGACAGTTTCAATGTGATCCGAATCAGCAATGGTGTCAATGCCTTCTCAGTCGTCCTATTTCGCACGCTCCTCTGACGTTATCACGGAGAGCTGCAACAGTGACATTTGCTTGACTGGAACGTCAAAGGGTCCTTCTAAAACCGTCTAGTTTGTGAAAACCCTCTTTGCTTAGTGCGTTAATACAGTACCCACATCGGTAGTAGCGTGCCTACGTATTTGCCTTTTTGTGTAAGAGAGGACTGTCCTTTTTTTAGTCATCTGTTTTCTCTCTGGTTTGATGCTATTTTCCCACAGTCCATGTTTCACTACCATGCAGTGCTCTGCCCTTTTTTTGCCAATGCTAGTCTGCTTTTTATGTCCTCCTCGTTCCGTCCGTCATGGATTATTTTGCTGTCCAGGTAGCAGAATTGCTTAACTTCATCTACCTCGCGATCCTGGCGTTTAGTTTCTCGGTGCTCTCATTTGTCATACTTTCCATTACTACTACAATAGTACAATGCTTAACAGTATAGCAATGTCATCAGCGAATCTTATCACTGATATCCTTTCACCTCGAATTTAATTCCACTCTCGAACCTGACACGATAGCATCGTGTTAGTGTATCCGTGAAACGAGTCGAGGCGAAACGCAGACGCGTTTGAAACCGAGTTGTGGATACGATTATTTTTAACAAGCACGCCGAACGCACTTAATTTGCCGTGTATCCGATTTTGTTTCCGTGTCGATTTCGGCAGTATGAAATTGGAAATGTATCTCTCGTATCGCTAATTGTTCCGCAGTTGACTTTTATTCCGCGTTGTTTTGAAGTGTATACGCCGTATTGTGCGATATTTCGCAAATGAGCGTCATGTCGGAGCCTCGCGTGCTGATCGGTTATTTGCGCACGGCGTTTCGACTGCGTTCCAGGAAAGGCGAGACCGCGAGCGGATGGCGAACAGCGGTGTTCCAGCACGGTGCCGTTACACCCAGCACGCCGGCGACGGCCACGCCGGGTTACGGGCGGCTGTTCGGGCTGGGGGCGGCGGGACACTCCGTCGAAACGACCGGAGGCGTGGGCGGTGGGGGTGGCGGTGGACCTCGCACTCTCTGGAGTGACGCGCCGCTGCACAGACGCCGAGGCACTGCTCGGAGAGGGGCGCCAGAGGAGGCAGCTTAACAAGGACAGTCCGCAGACTTCCGCAGGGAATTTTCTTTTGCTTGATGGGGGGTGGGGGGGGGGGGGTGGAGTGTGGGGCGTGAAGGGCAGGATAAGAAGGGAGACTTTCCCCTTCCTGGAATCTGCAACAAGATCTTCTACTCTTTACAGAATTCTCGCGAATTTACAGCAATGATTGTCGATGACTTTGCAAAATCGCATATTTTAACATAGCTAATGGAAAATAGTGAGATTTTAGCAGTCAGTAACGGAAAATCGGGGAACAGATCTCACTTGAGCAAAAATTATTATTTTAATAAATTTATAAATTCGTAATAGGTAACCTAAAACCAACTGTAAGTCAAAGAGAACTTCAAAATTCTGGAATGATATAGAAATTTATTAAGATAACTTGTAGACACGGTAGCAGACAACCTCAGGTTTACCGAGAGCAGTCATTGCCAGCAGGGAGAGCGACTATTAAAACTTAGGTTTGGAAAACAGCCACATCTCATACTTATTTTTTTACTGAGCAGTTTCGCTCTTCAAGTGAACAACATATCCATCTTTGGCAATTTTTATCCTGGTGTAGTTTTTATCTACACAACATTAGGACATGGAATGAACGGTTGGGCAAGCAATGGGCATAACTTGTAGTGACTTGGTTGTGCCCCCATTGCCTCGGTCGCCTCGTCTCATTATTTTTAGTAACCGTTGTCAGGTGTATGGTCACAATTCTCATTATTTATTCTCCAACTGATGTTTTACATATGAAAATGACGACGTTGTTCGTTGAAACCGGAAATGTAACCCCCTTTTGTCACAGAAAAAATTTATGTACTGTGACTGTGACTTCACTATTGTAGTGTCAAATGAAGATTTAACTTACATTATAGTCACATTCCTTTACGATAATTATGTAGGGATAGAGAAACTTCACTTTTTACGCCTCTCACACCACGAACAGTTAACGAGCGATGGACTGGTCAAAGAGGCCTTTTGCATTCCAGGAAACTCTACGTATATTTTGACAAATGAAACAGGCTTTTTTAGTTTTAATGCTGTGAAGTCCTCTTCTAAACGTTTCGTTCACTTGCGTGTCCTTCGTGGTGTGAAATCTCGTCTCATCCAAAGTAATAAATAGCCGGAAAAAATTTACAATAATTCTTTCTCAAAATGTCCAGACGTAGCTGGGAAATCGGTTTTTGCATTTGCATCTTGACAGCATTCAGCAAACTGTGCATCCATCTTGCACAAAGCGTTCTCACAGCCAGCTGGACACGTAAATTACATTGTAATCTTCTTTCTGATTTGGTAATTGCGTCAGTCATTTCGTACAGCGCCAATATTGGGCTCCTTCTAGACATCACATCTGTGGACTGATTTTTAGAAAGCGTAACTAGCCACATTTAATGACTTGCAGTCAGAAAGTTAGTTGTCTTCCGCTGCCAGACAGTGCCACTGGTTGTCTACAACTAGTCATATAGTCGTAAGTACAGATCGACTGTGCCTTGTTAACTGAGATAAATACGCCTGATGATGAAGGTGTCATCCTGCGAAACTCGTAGACGTAAGTGCAGTAAATGAGGATGGTTACAATAATTTGTAGTTTCAGTTGGTATTTATGATGGTCGTGGACAAATCTAAACCAAAACGTTTTCATTTAAAGCTTCTCCATCTTTGAATGTCTATTGTCGATAAATCTGCAGAGACAAAGAATTTTAACTGCTCGCAAAAACGAAGACATCCGGTTAAAAGTGAAGACATATTCGTAGAATATTAATGCACTACGGATAGATCTCGAATTTACTCGAGTTCCGGGCGCAATCGGTTGCGGACGGATCGTCAGATAACTCGCGTTTACTACACGCTGCCTGTAGACCTGCCAAGTTAGGTGTGTACACTCGTAAGCAACGTAGGAAACGTGTTTGCTGTTGCGCTGCAAATGGACAAATCCATTGAGATAAGCGACTCTGACAAGGAGCAGAATATTACACTCCTGGAAATGGAAAAAAGAACACATTGACACCGGTGTGTCAGACCCACCATACTTGCTCCGGACACTGCGAGAGGGCTGTACAAGCAATGATCACACGCACGGCACAGCGGACACACCAGGAACCGCGGTGTTGGCCGTCGAATGGCGCTAGCTGCGCAGCATTTGTGCACCGCCGCCGTCAGTGTCAGCCAGTTTGCCGTGGCATACGGAGCTCCATCGCAGTCTTTAACACTGGTAGCATGCCGCGACAGCGTGGACGTGAACCGTATGTGCAGTTGACGGACTTTGAGCGAGGGCGTGTAGTGGGCATGCGGGAGGCCGGGTGGACGTACCGCCGAATTGCTCAACACGTGGGGCGTGAGGTCTCCACAGTACATCGATTTTGTCGCCAGTGGTCGGCGGAAGGTGCACGTGCCCGTCGACCTGGAACCGGACCGCAGCGACGCACGGGTGCACGCCAAGACCGTAGGATCCTACGCAGTGCCGTAGGGGACCGCACCGCCACTTCCCAGCAAATTAGGGACACTGTTGCTCCTGGGGTATCGGCGAGGACCATTCGCAACCGTCTCCATGAAGCTGGGCTACGGTCCCGCACACCGTTAGGCCGTCTTCCACTCACGCCCCAACATCGTGCAGCCCGCCTCCAGTGGTGTCGCGACAGGCGTGAATGGAGGGACGAATGGAGACGTGTCGTCTTCAGCGATGAGAGTCGCTTCTGCCTTGGTGCCAATGATGGTCGTATGCGTGTTTGGCGCCGTGCAGGTGAGCGCCACAATCAGGACTGCATACGACCGAGGCACACAGGGCCAACACCCGGCATCATGTATGGGGAGCGATCTCCTACACTGGCCGTACACCACTGGTGATCGTCGAGGGGACACTGAATAGTGCACGGTACATCCAAACCGTCATCGAACCCATCGTTCTACCATTCCTAGACCGGCAAGGGAACTTGCTGTTCCAACAGGACAATGCACGTCCGCATGTATCCCGTGCCACTCAACGTGCTCTAGAAGGTGTAAGTCAACTACCCTGGCCAGCAATATCTCCGGATCTGTCCCCCATTGAGCATGTTTGGGACTGGATGAAGCGTCGTCTCACGCCGTCTGCACGTCCAGCACGAACGCTGGTCCAACTGAGGCGCCAGGTGGAAATGGCATGGCAAGCCGTTCCACAGGACTACATCCAGCATCTCTACGATCGTCTCCATGGGAGAATAGCAGCCTGCATTGCTGCGAAAGGTGGATATACACTGTACTAGTGCCGACATTGTGCATGCTCTGTTGCCTGTGTCTATGTGCCTGTGGTTCTGTCAGTGTGATCATGTGATGTATCTGACCCCCGGAATGTGTCAATAAAGTTTCCCCTTCCTGGGACAATGAATAAGACAATGTTCTTATTTCAATTTCCAGGAGTGTATTAAGGCCTGTGAACGAGTACCTCGAAAACGGCGAAGCGTCGAAAGTTGACGTGCTACTGTCGATGAGCATCTACAGAAAGATGCAGAAGGACAGTGAAAGTACCACTAGTCGCTAAGTGGTTGGAGGTCCACGGCTCTTAACAGAACGTAGGGTTTGGAGGCTTGTCTGCTCTGTAAGGTAGAATAGATGGTGATCTGTGGCACCTCTGCCGTAAGAGCATAATGCTGGTGCACGCACAGGTGTTTCGGAGCATACCGTATACCGTACATTGTTGAGCATGGAGCTCTGCAGCAGACCAACGACATCGTCAATTACGATTGCAGTGGGCGCAAGACCATCCGGGGCGATCAGTGGAAACATGTCGGCTCTTCAGGTGAATCACATTTTTGCTACGCTATGTCTATGGGCGTCTCCACAAACGCCGTCAATGGGGTGAACGACGGCTCAAAACGCTCAGCGTGCCATGGACGCAGGCTGGTGGGACCTGTGGAAATAACCGAAGATCCGCTGAGAGTTGCGAAACATCTGGTCGTTACCTTCCTCGCCGATAACCTCATCTTTAGGCGTTATATTTTCCCGTGTCTGGGAGCCAGAACAGTGCTACAGTGGTTTGAGGAGCATTATAGTGAACTCACGCTGATGTCTCGGTGACCAAATCTGGTTGATGTAAGTCCTATGGAACCCTATCGGTCGCTATCGGTCGCCATCACTACGTACGAAAACCAGCGACCCGCTATTTATGCGAATCGCATGACCTGTGCGTAGTCATCTAATGCCTCATACCTCCTGAGACCTGCCGGCAAACTGTCGGGACCCCGATACGCATTATCAGTGATGTACTTCCTTCCATTGTCTAGGCGTCACAAGGCAGTTCTACCTGCTTAGGACGAATAGTAGATATTGTAACAAGGGAAGATACCAACAAATGTACAATGCATAAGTAGGAGTATTTGTCTCATATAATGCATTTATTGTTGTGCATGTTAATATGATGCTTATGATTATTATTTTGTTTTTTACAATTCCATCACGATCGTAATTTCTAAAAAAAGTGGTAACTTTCCACAAGCATTAAAAATTATTGTTTCATAACGTGAAGAAACGTTTTATGTTGAAACACAAAAAATTTAAAATAAGAACGTAAAAAGTTGAAGAGGTGTGAATTTGTTAATGGTCACACGCAAATACAAAACAGCTACCATAAAATACAGCCTTGTATGGCCAAACGACTGCACCGAAAGGAGCTTAGAGGGCCCTCAAGACAGTTACTTTGTGGGGGCTGCAAGCAAATCAGACAACAAGCAATAACCGGCCATTGTGGTAAGTTGGAACAAAAACGTTTGATCCGTAATGTCTTAACACATCTCTTTATCCATTCACACGAAACACACAATGTACCTCTTTAAAAACCCGAAAAACAAAACAATTCTGGGTATTAAATTATCAGTTGATTTATGTCATTATGCAGTATTTAAAAACACAACCGAACAAAAATTTGTTGCTATCAACGCCATATCTGTGACAGATTGAGAAATTTTTCTGCTCACAGTGTTCGTGTGTGTCTCTTTTTACTTCTGTTACAAAAACACCTAGTTCATAATTTCTTTTTTCCTTTTCTGACACATGTAACACGTTTTAAATTGTTATTAGTCTGTAGAACATTAGTATCTTTCTTTTATTTATATGCCCCATCTAATACTTTTTAACAGGTAATTCTTCTCAAGATGATTAATTTAAGTGGATACCAGTTAATACCAGGATCATTCTGTGAGAAAACCCTCCTGGCTGCAGCGGACATAAATGTCTTCAGATTATTGTCGAATTGCCTTATGGCAGTGTAAGTAGAACTCTGATGGTGTCGAAGACATCATAGGGGCGACATCTTAAAGAAACTTTAGCCTGTTATTGTTTATGTACGCGAGATTGATAATTTTAATACTTTGTATGTGCTGTTGTCTTTGTAACAGGGCAGCATGAGCCTAGATAATTTTTTCAATGCACGTCACGACGAATTCACCCTGCTGATATGTAAATAGAAGATGCATGTGGCGGAAAGCAAAGTGTATGAAAACAGTCTAATCATCGTTTAATACTAGATGATCAACGTTTATAAATTCTTATGTTCTATTGAACAAGTGCTTCGAACATAAAAATGTGGCAGGAACAAAATCCCATGCCACCGAAATTAGTTTCTGTTACGAGATGGCTTGCTTACACCCAGCAACTCTACAGATCTGTCACAGCGCCATATAGAATTAGTAACAGTATGCCATGACATCGTGTTGTACTGTAAGGCGCCACGAATACCGTCTGTATATGTATACATATACCGTACGTCGTCGTTGTTGTCTCTTCTTTCCCTCGTCAATATCAGAGCATGAGAAATGCTTATGTTTGTGTTTACCTATTTGTTATTGACAATACACAACTACACGGCCACCTGATTCCAGAATAGCTAGCTTAATATAGTATAAGATAGTGGGTTTCGATGCAGCGTTATTTAAGTGTGATTTTATTCTTCACTTAATCTTTGAGACTCTAAGAACCAGCTGCTCTTAATCAGGCCCAAACCTCGGCTTGTAACGTGAGCACTTACGATCAGTCTGTCACAATAATACGTAAGGCTCTACACCACTATGAGAAAATATCACTGTTCATGAAATAACAAAATATAGGAATAAACTTCTTTATGTCTTTCCTTTTTATTCAATCCAATACTTTCAAATGTTTATTTAGCACCCTCAAATCATTCACACCTCGATGTAGAGTGTAGATGTGTGTATGAAAAATAGTACACTGTTTCTGCTGATAACCACGTATGAACGTTTGGGATGCTAGACTACTTCGATCAACAGGATTTATATTGGATTTTGAAATCGATCTTTCTATCCGAACTTACGTCCTCCACAATGGCCCATCAATAGTGAGATAACCATCAAATATTCTACCCTTTCGCGATGGTTAAAAATTCGCGCAAATTGCATTTTCGCGAGTTTAAAGCAAACCATCAGCGGTGCGAAAGCAGCCTTGATTCCGCGACACACTCGCAACGCTTACTAGGCTGTCACGAAATAGACCTGCATACATCTACAACCAATTTAAAGGTCATAATTCGCCCCACGCGATTGTGTGCAATTGAGCTTCGTCAAATCAATTATTTCTCAAATCGTAATCACTGATCCCGACACTGACTTACAATTAACACTCGCTTCCTAACAGTAAAAAATGATGTCACGTCAACTACATAGTTATTAAAATACTACTCCAAATGACCTCAAACATTTATCGTCATTATATTTCAATGGTAATCAGAAAAAATACGATTTATTATTGGAAAATAAAACATAATAGATCGCAAAGTGCATGTAACTAAATGACAGCTTTGCATAGCGTCGGGGCTTAATCACGCAAAACTATATAAAGAAATGCCCGAAATCTCAATTTCTCCGTACCAACTGACAGACATGAACATACGCAGACACACAGCTCCACTCAGCACGTCATAACTCAAGGCTGTCGTTACACATTTCGATACAATGCTCTTGTGTTGATTTGTCCCTTACGGTCATAATCTGATTGCACCATATCACGAAAAAAACACTCAGCATTACCATGCTTGTTGGTGGGTCTGTCTTCGCCTTTTTCGACAGTGGTGAATCTGCATGTCTCCATTGCTTGCTTTCTCCTCTATCTCCATATCACACTGCTACATTGAGCACTCGTCTACGACGATTTTGCGGATGATTAAGTCATTCGAACTGCCCTAACACAGCTGCAACATGTTCGCTGATGGCTTGAGACGGCGGACTTACTGAATACGTGTTAGCACCCGCGGAAACCAGTAGGTGCTGGCCTTCGTCATGTTCAAAATGTTGCCCAAAATGTTGACAATGGATGGGGTGACTAGTATTCATTTTATGCATAATCGCTTGTCTTGAAGCACCACTGCCTCCATTTCTCTTTGGATCCCCGGTTCGTCGCAGAGAGATAGTCTCCCACTTCGTTGTTCGTCATTCAGACTTGTTTGTTAACAATGGAAGCCTCTGCGCCACCTAACCACTGTGTCATAATGATGGTGCATTGTTGCCGAACACTTCCATCAACTTAGCGTGGATTGTTGCAGCATTGTTGCCTTTCGAACACAGAAAATGAGCTATCGCAGGGTACAACACATTGTCAATGGGACATGCCATCTTGTTTTGCCTCTTGTAGTGGCGTCCTGCTGCATTGCGGCGCCGGGATTTCAATGTCGGCGAGGACATCAGACGCACGCGTGCAAACAAACAGGAAATTAATTACGTTACTTTATCTTTCCGAGGTGATAATTAAAACTTTATGACCATCTCTCATATGTAGGCAGTGCAAACAGCAGTTTCTAGCGGAAAAATCCTTTCGACTGTATCCAAACAAAACAGCTCGTATAAGCGGATCGCCGCTGCTCACTCTCGCGTCCTCTATGGCCAGCAGCTACACGCCTGCTGCGCCACACACGCGCGCAGATAATCCCCGAGGCTGATGGCCGCAGCACTCGCGGGCCATTTGCTGCAAGACGGTAAACCCCGTCCGGCGACACGGAAGCCCGCGCTTAGCGCTCGGCTATCACCGGACCGCATTAAACGCCGGTCCAATCCCCGTGATTATCATAATACAGTTAGCGACTGCTCCTGGCCGATATTATTCAGATTAGGAATGCATTAATAATGTGTCGGCGCGCCGCGGAACCGCGCCGGCGAGTCCCGCCCGCGCACAGTGCACTGCGCTGGAGAACGGCTAGCGCCGAAACAGCTGCCGCCGCCGCCGCCGCCGCCGCCGCCGCCGCCGCTGCTGCCACCATTGGTAATTTCATTAAACGCCCGCCTAATAGCGCGCTGCCCTCGCGCTAAATTGTTGCAGTAATTACGCGCAGTATAGGCGCAGAATGAAGTCGGATTGTCACTCGTTGGGTAATCATCGCTCGTCGTATGTTCGTTGCAATGGCTGCCGACGTGCTGATTCATTTTTTTTTGCGAGAAGGGTGCTGATGGCTCAACACGAGCTTGTCCCGCCTGCGATCTGTGTTACGCCGTCGTGCCGACTGAGTTTCAAATTCAGTGGACTGTCGGCGGAAAATACTGGCTGAGTTTCTATGCCACTTGCTACATGATTTTATGCCGTAAATAGTGAAACTTGTACCATTTCGTATGGTAGCCGAAACAAACACCAACTCAACGCATTTGTCCCAGATGATTAGAATTGATGGTAAAAGCAAGACCCCTCAGTATGATTATTTATTCGATAAAACCCCTACCAGTTCGTCAGGATGGAATTCGAGGCCCGGTGTGGCGTCGTTCTACTCAGTAAAACAACATTCAAAACTGGCGGCTACGCAATCTGGAGAAGAATCCGCTGAGTCCAATAGCTGACTCACTGTTGCTCTCTGATGCGGCGGTTTTGACGCCCGCTGGCCAGGTTGGCAGACCCCATTGGTAATTCCGCTTTCAGAGATGGCGGTGGCCAAGAATTGTGTGTTTTGATTCATACGCCGTTTTGGGGAGATCTCGATGCCTCCCAGATCACCGCCCGCGTTGTCCCCCTCAGGTGGGCCGTCATATCGGATTTCATGTAGTCGTGGTGAATAACGAACCAGGCAGGCAGGTACTGTAGGCCATGAGACCCATGCGACGCTGGAGCTTTGGGCAGCTTCCACCCCGGACTGGAGTGTAGGAGATCCTCAGTCTACCCGTCAGCGCTGGTTGCTGTGCCGACATCAGTACTGGTCCTGATCTCCATCAGTCGTAGCTAATCGTCTCGTAATGCGTAGGTGCAATACTAGAACAGTCTCACATACAAGATGTGGCCGAGCGGTTCTAGGCGCTTCAGTCCGCAGCCGCTTGACTGCTACGGTCGCAGGTTCGAGTCCTGCCTCGGGCATGGATGTGTGTGATGTTCTTAGGTTAGTTAGGTTTACGTAGCTCTAAGTTCTAGGGGACTGATGACCTCATATGTTAAGTCCCATAGTGCTCAGAGCAGTTTGAACAAGATGTTTCTGTACCATAACCAGAGATTCGATTGCGAACGACATGAACGGCATCGATCGTACTGATCTGGTGTCAAATTCTAGTGATTCTGGAGTATTTATGTCGTCGAATAGAGGGTCGATTCTACGACGTCATTCATAATGATCGAATATATTCTGATCGCTGAGTCCTCAGCGCTCATCAACTCCGCTACATTTACTTAACGGATTGGTTACAAAAAAATGGCTCTGAGCACTATGGGACTTAACATCTGAGGTCATCATCAGTCCCTTAGAACTTAGAACTACTTAAACCTAAATAACCTAAGGACATCATACACACAGCCATGCCCGAGGCAGGATTCGAACCTGCGACCGTAGCGGTCGCGCGGTTCCAGACTATAGCACCTAGAACCGCTCGGCCACAATGGCCGGCTGGATTGGTTACATTGTCGTCAGTGATTCGTCATACTCTCGTTAGTCATTGTTGCGTCCTAACTATTGTCTCCTGTGTAAGGTTATGGAAATAACGAAGGAGGTTCTATTTGCTCTGTTCTAAGAATCTTCTGCTCAATTGCTCGCAGGCTCTCTTTAAGAGTAGCGAGGTGACTGTTCTGCCTGACTCAGTAACGGTGTTTAAACATTTACGCATCTCTGCTGGAGGCTGGTGACATTTCCACGTGGTTGAGTAATGCCGGCTGTTTTGAACTTTTACTCTGGCATTCCCATGCAAACTTTGTCTCGTAACGTCGCTAAACTGATACCAGAATTCTGAACGAGGTTCCTTCCTTCCTTCCTTCTGATACGTCTGTCGGGGTAAGAACGAATCACTCCCTCTGACCATTGTTTGCTATCCAGCACTGAGGTTCGAAACCACTAACTTCTAAGCCTCTAATGTTAATAGCGAAGCGCATAAACATCCGCTTACTAGACGGAGGATCAAGACTGGTGAGACCTTTTGCGTATTCTGGCGATCGGAAGCTTAACGACTTTCTCATACGACACATTGCGACCAGAGATCTCCTTAGGGCCCATCACGGGACATACGGAACACAGTGCTGCGCAGGTTCTCGGTACGAAGTGCCCGCTTCCACGTATCACTGAGTGCGTAACACCTGTCCCTAATAACGTTGCTTACACGTATTCTAATTTCCACAGCCTCTTTAATGATAGAATCACAGGCTAGAATACGTGTCTGGTCAGACAAGATCTTGTGCAGTGTGATCTTGCGCTTTCCCGGTGAATCAATTCTTTCCGTTGCTCTCTGCTATCCAGCCGGATGCAGTCGTTTTCAAAGCACGGTATTTCGACTGCTTGCCTTTCTTTGATCTTCAGGTGATACCTGTAGAATGAGCGTGTTTGCTACTTTGCGCCTCTTTTGTTCTCATATCAACCCACCTCTTCCCACACCACGTGGCCGCAGGTCTCATAGGGTGGATAGGTGTGTCTGGGGGAGGGGATGGGGCGGGAAGGAATCACCGAATGCTGGGCGCAAACTTCTGCCGCCTCCGTCGAACGCGCTAGTCGCAGTGTGGGCACCGGAGAGGAATAATAGAGTCTTGTGCTCATTCGCAATTGCAATTTGCTCCAATTTTGTTTATTCCTGGACTGCAAGCAATATAAGTTCTTCGTTTCTTATTTACTAACTTTATTTATTACTCGGTGAGCCAGAGTCAATCGGCAAGTGATCTAAAAACGTAACGCAACTGAAGCGATGCACGGCACGTTTTTAATCTTGTCGTCACTCTATGCAACACGTCTTGAACCTGCAGGTATCAAAATGTAGAACGTTGCGTACTGTATACATACAGAAGACATTTACAATTCAGAGCAGGTCACATTTCTGCAGGTCTGTAGACATAACCGTCCGTGGCTCACATGATTCCTCAGGAACTGCCTACAGGGATTTTATGAATGTTGAAGATTCGGTGGGTCAATCGAGTAAATGCATCTACCTGTGCGGAAAAGGGCTTTATGGCACAAAATGGCTAAATGAAGGGGTAGTTTGATATAAGAAATCCTGAAGCATCAAAGAATAGTCAGATCGGCAGTGGAAGGAAGTGTGTGTGTGTGTGTGTGTGTGTGTGTGTGTGTGTGTGCGCGCGCCCGCACGCGCATGGGCTTGGTGGGGGGAAGGGGGGGGGAAGGGATGATGGGTACGAAACTCATCGAAACGTTGCGACAAGACGACGCCACCACTCGGTTGATAACCCGAGAAGAATTCATCAGTGGAATACGCCAAGAAAGACTGCAATCGCATAGACGCGTAGAATTGTCTACAGTAAGTCGTATAGGCTGAAATGGACGTAGTTTTCAGTAGTTATTCAATGATTCTTCTACAGGACAGACTATCCTATAGAGATACATCAATCCGATCTCTAGACTGCAGACTACAAGTACGTGTTTGTAATCATCTTGCGTACAAAACATTGTCTGCTCCTTCATGTATTAGTGATTATTTTCGTTCTCCTGTTTTGTATCTTTCTGTTGCTGAATTTATGTTATTTCTTAGGTTAAATATACACGTACAGCACGTATTTTCTTCCAAAGCAATTGGATTTCTTTTTAAAATATATCTGACCTCATTATGGTCGCTCTATGTCAACGTGAAGAAGACCTTCATTTAAAAGTTTTTGAAATATTTTGCTAAGGTAACAGAATTAAAAACGACTCTGCAGAGCTCGTTTTACTTGAATATTTGTGTATTAATGGTTGGACATTATGACAGGCTGATCACGAGGGCGTGCTTTAAGGTAGTACCTGCTTAGTTTTTATGTGAAAACTCTTCAAGCTTTTTAAATAAAACAAATGTTGTTAACATACTACATCTTCACTCTTCATATCTCCTATTTGTAGCCCTCTGCCGCTATAGAGCAACGAATTTTAGCGTGTAACATGTCGGTCCGTGAGAAACAGCGTGCTGCAATGCAGTCTAGAATTAGAAGAGTTCGTGCGCACTTGAAGCACCTTCTCCTTCAGCACGACAATGCCGGACCACACTCGAGTGCTGCGACGTCAGCAACAGTCCTACGCCTTAGGTTCACTGTCATCGCTTATCCTCCATAAAGTCCCAACCTGTCACCATCTCATTTTCATCCGCTTCTAAAGAACACCTTCGGGGACTTCACTTTGATGGTGATGAACCGGTGCAAGCAGAGATGACGTTGTGGCTCCGTCAACAAAGTCAAACATTCCAGGGTGATTGTGTCAACAAAGTCGGGAGAAGTGTGTTAGTAGTCAGGGCCACTACGTTTAGAAATAAATATTTAGACGTGAATAATAAAGATGTAGTAAGCTAATGACGTTTGTTTTATTGAAAAAGCATTAAGTGTTTTCACATAAAAAATTCCGAGGCATTACTTTTCGGTACACTCTCGCAGAATTGTATTCTGGTATTACAGTCTTAAATGTGAAGCCAATCATAAGAGGTGATGTTATAGCTATTTGGCACTTGAGAAAACGTAAATGGCTCCCTTTGTGGTTTAAGTATCATAGATATGACTGTTGGTGACGTGATTGTGGAGTTGAAATGCGAAGGTACAATGACAACTGAACCAAGACTAGGCAAACATTATCTACTGAAGAATAGAGACCGCTGAACATTGCAGAGGTTGGTTGTGAGAAGTCGCCTGAAATCAGCAGAAAGAATCAGTCATGATTTCCATAGTGCTTCCAGCAGTCCAGGGAGTTCAAATGAATGTGGTACAATGGTCTGGCAGCCCCTCATAAGCCACACGTTTCTGCAACCAGTGCCAAGCGACGCTTCAGTTGGTGTGAAGGGCGACGCGACTGGACAATGGATGACTCGAAACGAGTGATTTTGAGTTGCTTATCACGCTATACCCTGTTTCTATCCGATGGAGGGCCGCGCGGTCTGTGGCGCTTTGCCACGATTCGCGCGGCCTCCCCCGTCGGAGGTTCGAGTCGTCACTTGGGCATGGGTGTGTGTGTTGTCCTTAGCGTAAGTTAGTTTAAGTTAGATTACGTAGTGTGTAAGTCTATGGACCGATGACCTCAGCAGTTCGGTCCCATAGGCACTTACCACAAATTTGCGACGGAGGAGCTAGGGTTTGATGAAGGATACGAACACATTTTGCAGCACTGTGAATTGCATACGGAGTGTATCAACATGACAATGCACCCTGTCATATAGCAGCTTTTGTGAGGTAGTGATTTGCAGCCATTAACATGCCAGAAATCGAGTTGCCCAGTCGCGACCTGAAGGCAATGTAACATCTTTGGGATGAGGTACAACGTCGACCTCGTTCCACCGCAGTGTCCATCATCAGTAAATTATCTGGTTTGGGCTTTCAAGAAGGAATGGACTGCCATTTCTCCGCAGACATTTAGATACCTCATTGAAAGTGTTCCCAGAAGGGTTCAAGTATAAGTTGTTCTCTATATTTGTTTCTGTACGAAATTTAGCCCAACTTTACCTCCCTCTCTATAAAAGTCTACGTATTACCAAAACTATGTACCCACAAACTGTTATTCAACTTTCACTCGTGTGCTAACATTCGGCTAAACAGAATCATATTTGAACTGAACTGTAACTGATCTGAATGCAGCTTGTCTTTATGTTAAATGCGCAAGTGAAGTGAAACAATAGTCTGACCCTAATCAAAATTTCTACTTACCTCGCATCTTGACAACATTGTTGCAGATTTCTCGAAAGCTTAGCGGCGAACAGGAAGCAGGCAGCAGCTAAACTAGATTTCTGTTTCTAAATACATATTCAAAGTGTCGCATTTGGTAATAAATAATGATAAACAGTGGGGTGAAGAGTGTAACTATTCCTATGAAATGATATTCCAAGTCAACGATTTAAGAATGAAGTATATATTCAAATGGGAGAGTAAAAGCCTTGCGTGACCCCCTGAATAATATTATGCTTAACAAAGTGAACAATGATTTAAAAAGGATCCAAAGTTAACAGAGAGTTCTATTAAAAATGAAACAGCTTAATCAACTAATTTGATCGAAAATGCTAAAATGTGTATGAATTCCTAAGGGACCAAACTGCTGAGATCATCGGTCTGTAGACTTACACACTACTTAAACTAACTTATGCTAAAACCAACATACACACCCATGCCCGAGGGAGGAATCGAACCTCCGGGGGGAGGAGCCGCGCAATCCGTCACATGGCGCCTCTAACCGCGCGGCCACTCCGCGCGGCGATTAATGTGCTTATAGATGATTCTGGGAAGTGCTGTGGTCCTCCACTCACCTCTGAGCAAGTTAACTAGCTGACAACAATCACTCCGACAAATCAGATGCGCGGTGTTGCAGTCTTACCTCGAACTTCTTCTCTTCATAAAAATAATAACATTATTCAAAATGTATATTCCCTTCACCTTTCAATGTGCATCATATTATCCTTGCTGTCCTTTCTTCGTCCAGCAGATACAATCACAAGTCCACACAGCACTACTAAATACGTCGATCACCTGCCACACTTCAACTAAAAATGTATCAGACTGCTCAGAGTCAAAGCCTGTGCCACGACAGGACCAAAGATTGTTTAACAGTAACGCAACTTGCTCTCTGTGTCTCTGAAGTACACATCGATGACGCACAAAAATCAAAATAACATTACCATCTAACACACGTCACCACAAAGGCTATGGGTAGGCACACTATATTAATGTCCAGTAATGAGTGTCCGAATACTTCCGATCAGGACTGTAGTTTTGACACAAAGAGTGGGACGACAGCATTTTGAAGGACGGTCGACTACTAACTGCCAACACTTAACCGATTAAGACGAATGCCGTGACCTCTACATCTGCATCTACATTTAGACTCCGCAAGGCACCCAACGGTGTATGTCGGAGGGCACTTTACGTGCCACTGTCATTACCTCACTTTCCTCTTCCAGTCGCGTATAGTTCTCGGGAAGAACGACTGCCGGAAAGCCTCCGTGCGTGCTCGAATTTCTCTAATTTTACATTCGTGATCTCCTCGGGAGGTATAAGTAGGGGGAAGCATATATTCGATACCTCATCCAGAAACGCACCCTTTCAAAACTTGGACAGCAAGCTACACCGCGATGCAGAGCGCCTCTCTTGCAAAGTCTGCCACTTAAGTTTGCTAAACATCTCCGTAACGCTGTGACGAAACGCCCCGCTCTTCTTTGGATCTTCTCTATCTCCTCTGTCAACTCGACCTGGTACGGATTCCACACTGATGAGCAATACTCAAGTATAGGTCGAACGAGTGTTTTGTAAGCCACCTCCATTGTTGATGGACTACATTTTCTAAGGACTCTCCCAATTAATCTCAACCTGGCACCCACCCTACCAACAATTATTTTATATGATGATTCCACTTCAAATCGTTCCGTACGCATACTCCCAGATATTTTACAAAAGTAACTGCTACCAGTGTTTGTTCCGCAACCATATAAACATACAATACCGGATCCTTCTTTCTACGTACTCGCAATACAATACATTTGTCTATGTTAAGGGTCAGTTGCCACTCCCTGCATCAAGTGCC
The DNA here is from genome assembly GCF_023864275.1 of Schistocerca cancellata. Taxonomy (NCBI): domain Eukaryota; kingdom Metazoa; phylum Arthropoda; class Insecta; order Orthoptera; family Acrididae; genus Schistocerca; species Schistocerca cancellata. The sequence goes on along the minus strand of NC_064631.1, from coordinate 94,227,663 downwards.
TATCCGCTGCAGATCTTCCTGCATTTCGCTGCAATTTTCTAATGCTGCAACTTCTCTGTATATTATAGCATCATCCGCGAAAAGCCGCATGGAACTTCCGACACTATCTACTAGGTCATTTACATATGTATTGTGAAAAGCAATGGTCCCATAACACTCCCCTGTGGCACGCCAGAGATTACTTTAACGTCTCTTGACGTCTCTCCATTGAGAACAACATTCTGTGTTCTGTTTGCTAAAAACTCTTCAATCCAGGCACACAGCTGTTCTGATATTCTGTAAGCTCTTACTTTGTTTATTAGGCGACAGTGCGGAACTGTATCGAACGCCTTCCGGAAGTCAAGGAAAATGGCATCTACCTGGGAGCCTGTATTTAATATGTCTGTCTCATGAACAAATAAAGCAAGTTGGGTCTCACACGATCGCTGTTTCCGGAATCCATGTTGATTCCTACAGAGTAGATTCTGGTTTTCCAGAAATGACATGATACGTGAGCAAAAAACATGTCCTAAAATTTTACAACAGATGACGCTACATTTGAGAAGGACGTTCGCAGCCCTATTCTAATGACCTCGCCATCTGCAGGACGTTAAACCAATTTCCTCCTCTCCGTGGTTGCAAGCAGTACTATTACGACGCAGTAGCCACAAACCACAAACACGAGCGTCGTGCCGTCTGACGTTTCGGAACAACGGCAGAAGTAAGAAACGCGCCGGAATGACTTTGTTTTCGGGAAAATAAAACACAGTACTTTTGCATTTCTTATATTCGAGAAAGAGGATTTGAAAGCCAGATTTAATTCCGCTTGCCTAATTCAATCAAAAGATGAGAAATACGAAACATTGCATGACTGATAAATATTTATAAGAAAAAAGATAATTCTGGTATTAAATCTTATTTCAGTCTTACTTTTATTAAAGTTTCCTTATTAGCACCGGAAATTACATCTCGCGCTCAGATCCTAAATTAATTTGTGTCCCGGCCGCCGTCCGGATTCGGCGCTGGCGGGTTGGCTATCTTCCGCGAGAGTGGGGCAGTTAGGAGGGAAGGGGCTCGGCGTATAACGACCGGCGCCCGAGGACGTGCCCTGCAGCCGCAACAGCCGCGCGCGGTCGGTCCTTAGCGCGTCGACCGAGCCCCCCTCGTCTCCATTCGCGAGACACGGAATGCCGCCGGAATTCTAACAACACACTCCGCAGCCGGCCGGCCGCTTTCCGCGAGAATAAGCGTTTCCAATCGCCCGGGGTTTAGCGAGCGCGGCCGAGTTGCTGAGGCGGCGTCGGACGCTCGCCGCGCGGGTCCTATACGTCACAGGGGCGGACAGCGGCGCAACCTGGGCCCGTCTATAAATTCTGGGTGGGCTCTGTTCAGGGAACGCGGCAGGCGGGACCCGCGGCTTTACCGCGGACAGGCGGCGCCGCCGAAGCGGTTTTCGAGTCGCGCCTTCTCTTCTCTTCCCGCGCCTCCTGGGACGATATTTAGGCCGGAGGAAAAGAACGCGGCGGCAGCGCTGAATTCCGTTACGACTTGGACCGTTTTTGTTCTCCGCAGCAACTCTGACCGCGGCGGGGATTCCGATCTGTTCCATACACCATCCTTCCAACTGGATAGGGCGGAGGGTTGCGCGGGAAGACTGCTGATGACTCACAATGTTATGTCAATGGGCGCAATACGAAAAAGATGTCAACAAGCGAACTTAGAATGTTTATGCTGTTTAGATTCATATAGCAGCAAATGAACCATTCGAGAGTCGAGTTGCGCTCTACCAAAACAATGGTTCGATAGTTTTGGTACCGTACATAAATGACGTAGTAAATGGTAGGATTACCGGGAATGTAGGTAGAACTGGTAGGGAACGAAACGTAAACGAATCTGTAAGAGACAATTCTCTCTGGATTTTTGGTTTTTTTTGTGTGTGTGTGTGTGTGTGTGTGTGTGTGTGGCACGTAATTAGACCTGTACGTCACTGAGTGCTAGTCCATTCTACATTTTATTTTCTTACAGAACATAAATTGCATTTTATAAGTAATAAAAATTAGTAGCTTAACCTCTGCGCTTTCATGTGGCCGAAGCAATTACTTTTGAATCAAGTACAGTTCACATGCGCAAACATTGTGTGTAATAACTCTTGAGTTTTCTACTGAATAGAAAGTTATTCATCGTGATCAAAAGGCAAGAGCTTCCTGTTATTATTGATAAATGAGAAAGTCTCAGGTAGCACCTGAAGAAGGCAACAAGTTACGTGGCCGAAATATTGTGCCAGAGCGACACAAACATCCGGCAGTAGACCCGATTATTCCACATGTCAAGATCTCGCCGGGAAAGCCTGAAGAGTTAAATGAGAAAGTTGTTTATGGCTAACAGAAACATGTTTTATACGAGTTCCACTAAGTGTTGAAGCGATGTTAAATATACTTTTGTTTTACTTTTTTTTCCTCTTTGCTAAAAAATTATTTCTTCTGGCCCTTTGTGATAAATCTCTATTGTTTTTTTTATTTTTACTGTAAGTTCCCTCTTATTTCCGAAAATGGTTCTGAGCACTATAGGACTTAACCACTGAGGTCATCAGTCCCCTAGAAGTTAGAACTACTTAAAACTAACTAACCTAAGGACATCACACACATCCATGCCCGAGGCAGGATTCGAACCTGCGACCGTAGCAGTCCCGCGGTTCCGGACTGCAGCGCCAGAACCGCACGGCCACCGCGGCCGGCAAACACCTAAGACTTGCAAGGGAAGGCTACGACGTTGGGGTCACAGATTTACTTAGACCTTTGCACACCTTTAGTAGGCCGATATACAGAGACTTGGTCAGTTAAGGTTGTACCCACTTTACCTGTGCCATTAAAACGACTGTTCGATACAGGATGTCAAATCATCCTCGGTTCTGATCAAAACAGGGGCCAGATGATGGTTGAAGGTAGAGCTGTAGCAAGCAGAGATCTACTAATACCAGCATTACTGGCACCTGTTTTGATCAGAACCGAGGTGGGATCTTCCTACACATTGGTCAGGGGCCCGAAGATATCGTAGTAAATCACCGAAAGTGGTAGCCAAATAAAACAAGTTTGAAAACTAAACGACTGAAAGGTGTTTAATTGACACCCCTTTAAATGACCGAAGCTACTAGGGAAACTACCGTGTCTACGCTTAGTTACAGTAATTTACGGTAGATTGGTTGCTTGTTTTGGGGAAGGGGACCAGACAGCGAGGTCATCGGTCTCATCGAATTAACGAAGGACGGGGAAGGAAGTCGGCCGTGCTCTTTCACAGGAACCATCCCGGCATTTGCCTGGAGCGATTTAGGGAAATCACGGAAAACCTAAATCAGGATGGCGGGACGCGCGATTGAATACGGTAGATTACGGTAGTTTTACAACTCTCTTCGTGACTAACTGCACAATGCTGTTTTGTCCATGTGGCATTCTCGGCTGAGGGTCACTGTTTGGGGAGTTCGATCGCCAGGAGCAAACCTTTTTGTTTTACTCCACCTCGGCGACTTACGCGTCGATAATGATGAAATGATGATGAGGACGTCACACACACACACACACACACACACACACAGTCAGGGCAGAGAAAATACCAGACCCGGACGGGAATCTATCCAGAGGCCCCGCTATCGGGAGTCAGCAACGCTAAGCACAAGACCACGAGCTGCTGATGACGAACTCACAGGTCGAGAGATGAATAAATACACGGTAGTCACATTAATGTGACCACCACCTGTGTTCGACATCAATGTACGATAACCAATCACAGACGTCAAGTGGCAGCATCAGCAGTGAAGGATGTATAAAGCGTGTCAGGGGGACGCGGAAGACACTGCACACGTTATCAAAACAACGGAGCAATTTATCTGAGGTTCACAAGGGCAATATCATTGTCTTAGCAGCCACCTCCGTGGCCGAGGACGTCAACGCAAGCTTTAGCTTCGACTCGGAGGTAAGCCGTTTCGAATCATGGTGGTGGACGAAATTTTCACTGCCAGTAACTGGCCGGCAAGAGGACGAGAAGTGGTAGCGGAAAGTTCTTAATCACTAGTCTTTGCGTACATGTCCTCGAATGAATTCCTCAGCGTACCATGAAGAGGGGGCATGTGATACTGGTGTTGGTGATCCGTCCGTTGGATGGGGACGTTAAGGTCGGTGGCACTCTTGGTTCAATTCGAGGAGAGTAGGATATGTTCCGGCACCGGTTTTCACCCTCTCTCTTCTCCCATCATCTCCAACACGCTCACGTCACTGTAGTACAAGCACACTAATTGTAGTCACCTGAACTTAACAATTACAGTTACATCCTATAACGGATCTTTTACGTTGGGATAAATTTATTTTATTTTTTGTTAGATGTTTTCGTTAAATAGCTGAATAAATTGTAATTAGGAATCATTTAATAAAGCAGAGTAGAAGAGATAAAGTCAAAGAGATGTTCATTGGGCGGACATTGTCGTAATGTAACGTCATTGTGTTGTTCGGTTGTTAAAACAAGTCGTTTGTGTTCCGTTCTGCCGTTCGCTCGTGCACGTATCTGAAAGGAATTAATTCGGGGACTATAATAAACTTTCACATAATAGTTACGATTCGATGTTACGACAAAAGGGGTTAACGTCAGTGTTAATTTGAATTGTGGGCGACAGGATTAGTTTTGACAGATACGCGTTTTGACAGATAGTTTTGAGAGATACGGACGTAACGAAAGTTGTTCGCGTATCATCCTTGAACGTGACTTTTTCTTTAATTAACGATTGCGGGCTCATTAAAAGCTATTATCTCATGATTAGGATCAATCCCTCCGTCCTCCTAGATAGTGATCATTCATTAACATTTACGTCATAAGAAAAAGGATTATTAATAAAAGTGATGTTAAATGACAATTACGTGTTATTCCGTTAGTGTGGAACCGACGTAATATCTCTGAAATGAGATTGATATATAATTTGTGTTAAATACTGAACTGAGATAGGAAGTAAATTGAAATTAGTGAACATTTGATACTGAGACTTCAGATGCACAAGCGCTTAAGGTTTCTCTTCTCTAAAATGGCAAAATAGGTACGAACTTTAACTCGATAGTCGACATTATGTATTGCAAAGGCATTAGCATTTCATACTTATTTTGACGACAGGCTGTTAAACAAAGGAACGTTGAGTCTCTGTACGAGTAATAAAATTAAACCTAAAAACATAATTAATAACGGCGAACTCCGCTTTAACAAACTGTATTGCGTGTCGTCATCGGGCAATAACTGCCCAACCCTGGAGACTTGTGTGGTGAAATTAGAAGTCGGGCATATAAAACAAACTTAAAAATCCATTCAAGCTACAGTGGAGTCGGCACAACACGACGTGGGCAGTTATAATACACAGGCCCTACTTCCAGACGGAAAGATGCCTGCGTAGGATAGGGAAAGCCTTTTCCTGCCCTTCGGTGTCTCCTCAGATGGAACCATTTCCTAAACGGTTAAGTATGTAAACTGCTTGCATGTGTAAGTAGGCTGTTTAGGTTTTTATATTGGTAACACCATGTAGCGCTCTGTATCAAAATCACTGGCTGTGCTGTGTGCAGTCTGTGGCTGGTTTGCATTGTTGTTGGCCATTGTAGTGTTGGGCGGTTGGATGTGAACAGCACGTAGCGTTGCGCAGTTGGAGGTGAGCCGCCAGCAGTGGTGGATGTGAGGAGAGAGATGGCGGAGTTTTGAGAGCGGATGATCTGGTCGTGTGTCCATCAGAGACGGTAACTTTGTAAGACTGGATGTCATGAACTGATATATACTACGACTTTCGAACACTATTAAGGTAAATAGATTGTTTGTTCTGTATCAAAATCTTTCATTTGCTAACTATGCCTGTCAGTATTTAGTGCCTTCAGTAGTCTGAATCTTTTATTTAGCTGGCAGTAGTGGCGCTCGTTGTATTGCAGTAGTTCGAGTAACGAAGATTTTTGTGAGGTAAGTGATTTGTGAAACGTATAGGTTAATTGAGTCGGGGACATTCTCTTGTAGGGATTATTGAAAGTCAGATTGCGTTGCGCTAAAAAATATTGTGTGTCAGTTTAGTGTTGATCAGAATAGGGAAAGAGCGAATGTCTGAGTACGTTCAGTTCTGCTAAGCTGTTTCAATATCAAATAATGTAAGAGGTTTATCAGCACAGTAAATCATTTAATTTTTCTAAGGGGACGTTTCACATGCAGCCACAGTTAAAGTACAAATACGCCGTTCATGACAAAATGGCGCTAGGTAAAACCGGTGCCGAGGCCACTACGGTGCACTACTGGCCACAGATCACCAGGGTGCAGTCCGCCCCGAGAGCTGAATGGTCAGCGTGACGGACTGGTCTTAAGGGGCTCGGGTTCGATTCCCGGCTTTATCGGGATTTTCTCCTCTCAGGGACTGGGTGTTGTGTTGTCTTCATCATCATTTCATCCCCATCCGACGCGCAGGCCGCCCAATTTGGCGTCGAATGTAATAAGACCTGCGCCAAGGCGGCCGGACCCGCCCCGTAAGGGGCCTCCCGGCCAACGACGCAAAACGCTCGTTTCCATTTTACCAGGCTGGAAGACGGCTGCGGAGATGTGTACGGGCGAACAGACGTGCAACTGTCGACCAACTGAGCCCCCAGATAAACCAAGGGGCTACCAACAGCGTCTCCTCGACTACCGTTTAGCTAACGTTGCCATGTCTGTTCCTCTACAACAGGTGCCTGGTTCAAGCACACATGCTGAAAGTTGTTCATCTGCGACGAAGGCTCGAATTTGCACGGTAGTACCGCAACTGAAAGTCCACTGAGTGGCGACTGGCAGCATTTTTTGTTGTTGTTGTTGTTGTTGTTGTTGTGGTCTTCAGTCCTGAGACTGGTTTGATGCAGCTCCCCATTGATATCCTATCCTGTGCAAGCTTCTTCATCTCCCAGTACCTACTGCAGCCTACACCCTTCTGAATCTGCTTAGTGTATCATCTCTTGGTCTCCCTCTACGATTTTTACCTTCCACGCTGCCCTCCAATGCTAAATTGGTGATCCCTTGATGCCTCAGAACATGTCCTATCAACCGATCCCTTCTACACGTTGGGCCACAAACGTCTCTTCTCCCCAATTCTGGTCAATACCTCCTCATTAGTTATGTGATCTACCCATCTAATCTTCAGCCTTCTTCTGTAGCACCACATTTCGAAAGCTTCTATTCTCTTCTTGTCCAAACTAGTTATCGTCCACGTTTCACTTCCATACATGGGTACAGTCCATACAAATACTTTCAGAAACGACTTGCTGACATTTAAATCTATAGTCGATGTTAACAAATTTTTCTTCTTCAGAAACGCTTTCCTTGCCAGTCTACATTTTATATCCTCTCTACTTCGACCATCGTCAGTTATTTTGCTCCCCAAATAGCAAAACTCCTTTACTACTTTAAGTATCTCATTTCCTAATCTAATTCCCTCAGCATCACCTGACTTAATTCGACTACATTCCATTATCCTCGTTTTGCTTTTGTTGATGTTCATCTTATACCCTCTTTTCAAGACGCTGTCCATTCCGTTCAACTGCTCTTCCAAGTTCTTTGCTGTCTTTGACAGAATTACAATGTCATCGGCGAACCTCAAAGTTTCTATTTCTTCTCCGTGGATTTTAATACCTACTCCGAACTTTTCTTTTGTTTCCTTTATTGCTTGCTCAATATACAGATTGAATAACATCAGGGATAGGCTACAACCCTGTCTCACTCCCTTCCCAACGACTGCTTCCCTTTCATACCCCTCGACTCTTATAACTTCCATCTCTAATTATGAGATTAATCACGTTTTATGCTCCATCTGACAGATAGTCCTTGGAGCGTACGGCGTGAAATGTCTGGGACCAGACACCCAACAAAAATTGCCTGAAGGGCCCAGGCCAGAGGGCATTCCTGGGTGATGCTGTCGTTCTGAAAGGCACAATGGATCATCACAAGTATGCACCAGTCTATGGGGACCACGTGCACGATGGTATCAACCAGCAGGACAATGCAACATGTCACACAGCTCGCAGGGTACGTGTTTGGTTCGAGGAGCATCAGGAAGAGTTTACCGTACTCCCCTGGCCACCAAACAACCCGGATTTAAACCTAATCTGGAACCTGTGGAACCACTTCGATCCGGTTGTTCGTGCCACGAAACGTCAGCCGAGAAATATAACGCAACTGACCACGGCACTGAAGTCGGCAAGACTTCACATCCCCGTCAATACCGTCCACAACCTGACTGACACTCTTCGTGCGCGTCTCGCAGAAGATGGATATTCAGGCTTTTGATTGGTAAAAAAAGCACTCCGTCGTCAGGCCACGTGTGGCCTACCGGGACCTTCCGACCGCCGTGTCATCCTTAGTGGAGGATACGGATAGGAGGACCATGGGGTCAGCACACTGGACTCCCGGTCGTTATGATGATATTCTAGACCGAAGACGCTACTATTCGGTCGAGTAGCTCCTCAATTGGCATCACGAGGCTGAGTGCACCCCGAAAAATGGCAGCAGCGCATGGCGGCCTGGATGGTCACCCATCCAAGTGCCGACCATGCCCGACAGCGCTTAACCTCGGTGATCTCAGGGGAACCGGTGTAGCCACTGCAACAAGGCCGTTGCCCAGGCTTTTGATTGGTGCTCACATTAATGTTACTCGACAGTGTAAAACATCATCATTAATTTATCTATATTAATAGAAGAATTGTAGAAATGCAGCAACTATCGTCTTTTTACACAGCTTTATTTATGCTAAAACGGGTCTGATAAGACACTTTAGCCGGACATAAAGCGATAGCTACACTTCCACAGGTCTCATAACTTGCTACGTTTTAAGTGGAGAACACTACCTGGATGGTGTGTCTCTTCCGCAGTCTGCTAACCTTTTCTGTCAAAGAACCAAAGAATAGAAATGACAGAAGATTTTTATTATTGTCCGCGGTATTGTCCTTGCGGAAACCTCTTAAAGTAGCTTGTGATTGAAACCTTCCCGTCTCCTCTATATCTCTTTTGTTACGAAACCTTCCCGTCTACAGTAACCTATGAAACCATCCCTTAGGATTTATATCTCTTGCCTAAAAATAACAAATGAAATCTTCCCTTTGAAATTAATTCTCTTTCTCAATAATAATAAGTGTAATCTTCGCATACAATTTTAAATGCTTCTTATTAAAAGTGATTTTCTGATTATTTCGACGAAACATAGAATGTGTCGTCGTCGTGGCCCTCAGTCGTTATCTGCAATAACTCAAAACTGTTCCTTACCTTTTTTACTGTTACTGGATCGCCATGTGACTGCTACATCAAACTGCGACATGAATATACTTACTCTGTTTTACTATACTCTATTAGCTGCTGGTGGGCTTTCATAATAAGTAGCTGTATGTATTACCAAAGCTGACGTTATTCTTTAATTAATTTTACTGACGTTACGTAATTCATAGTTAAACTTTTTCTTGACAACAATAAAATTTTGCAAAGTTTTACATTGATGGTTTTTGGGATGGATTATAATCAGTAACGCAATATTTCTGGCAAAAATTAATTATATTTTGAATGAAATGATTTTACAAACGTTCAAATGGGACTTACTTATTACAGTAATCTTACAACTAGCATTGCGCAAACATACCTTCAGTAGTCTTGAGTTTCTCAAAAAAATAATTCAATAATATTAGTTCCTCTTATTATAATAGTTAGTTGATGTCTCTGTACATCCGTTTATAATCTCTTGTAGATCATAGCTGGTGGCCGGCAGGCACACCGCTCCTCTCAACCTCTCGCTTCAGACCTGCTACCGACTCGCTTCACATCTCGCTTACTACTGACTTCCTACGAACGCTAAAGTGCGGTCTCTCCCGCCAGCAATGCTTTTTGGTGCAGACAATCCCTGCTACCATTACGAAATGTATCAATGCGCGGTCTTTCCCGCTCTTCTCTTAAAATGTATCCATACGCGGTCTCTCCCGCCCTTTTTAAAATTATATCAATATGCGGTCTCTCCCACAAGTAATACTTTGGTGCAGACATTCCCTACTACCACAATTATTTCTAAAATGACAAATATTAATTATTCCTACTTAATCCTATTAATAAAATATAAACATCTTTCATAAATTGTGATTTGACAATAGACAATAGAAATATACACGTCTTACATGATATTCGTGTGTTATTGTATCTTGTTAGCTTGTCGTGGTCCTCGAATGGCCAACTAAAGAAATAAATAAATATCAATTTGAAGAGGTTAAAAAAATTAGCCATCCGGTTGCAGTCTAAAGGTTTATTTAGCCCTTAATAATAGTTTCCAATAAACGGACAAGATACATCAATTTTCGGTAGAATGCTTGCAAACTCAGTAATACCCGCAGCTCTGCTTGCTAGCTTATACTGACGTCAGTAGATACAGGAGCAGAGTTCCATACGAGAGACACATTCCTCTGAGGGCTTTAGCAGAGACCTTGCCATTGCATATGTCCTACGAAATATCCCAGTACACCACTGATCTCTCAGAGATGGGGAAAACTGTCAAACTACGGCACAGTTTATTTCAGTTGATGTGTGTGATGAAAGAATGTGGAAGGTGATACGTAATAGACTCCTTTCAAGTGTTATAGCATGGCGTAGCCATGACATAAAGTCACGAGGGAAGCATGCGACCACGTTGGAAAAGATTTGTAGGCTGCAAGGTGCTGAATAGAGTAGAAAGTCATTGACTGAATGAATAATGCTTCTATTTACAGGATATCTGATGACGGCAAAAGTCGAAAGGCGCAATACTGGATTAATAAAGTCATTTCGCATTCAGTCAATGATTTTTCCCTCAGTGACCTATTCAGTAATTTGCAGGTTACATACATGTCACAACATGCTCGCGCCAGTATGTTGTAGTGATTTCACTGTTCACAAACTTGATTCCAACTGGCAGTTGCTGGTAAAGCAATTGTTTCCCCTCGTTCACTGACTTCACCGGCACAATGACAGTTTCAAGTGAATATACTAACTCTGCTATGTGCCTGATCAGTGCCACTTGCTGGGTAATTGATTCACTGGAGTAATACCAGTTTCAGGAGCATGTGATAACTCTGTTTTATGCCTGATCAGTACTCAACTGGATCTACGGAACTGTGCGTTAACTCAGCCATTTATAGTAAGGAATTTGATGAAATTAAAAAAGCACAACCTATCTTGTTGTAAAATCAGTTAATTACGCTGCCTGCTGGTCCACCAGATGCCGTCCCATAACCTAAGAAAATTTCCGCGTTCTTGCTCTGTTCTCGGAGAGTCGAGATGTGCCGACCGCTTTAAAACTTAAAATTTAACGGTAGCTCCAGGAGCTGCAAGTACGTTGCACACACTTGCAGAATTTCAGTTTCGACAAAGTTCCAGCCATTTCAGTCCGCCAGCCGCTGTCTGAGCGAAAAGTAAAAATCAGAGAGCGCGGGGGAAGTGAAGCACAAGGGAAAAAAAGAGAAAAAGAAAACTCTGTGAAGAAAATACATAAAGAGATTGCCGGCGTGGGAGCAGAGGGAGAGATAGAGTGGGTAGGGAAAAAATGTTTAGAGCGCCGCAAGTGGCGTGGAAGGAATACAAATTGCTCGCACAAGGAGGACGAGGGCTCGCTAAATAGACTCCTTTGTCGCGCCGGCAAGGAGCGCGGGCGCCTTAATAGTGGACGGCGCGGTGTAATGAAACCGAAATGGGAGTTACTCCCGCTAAGTTGGCCGCACTGGGAGGACGACTTACCTGAATAAAGCAGGCGCTGTTTAGCCCGGGGCGCTCAGGAAAGGCCCGGACTCCGCTGCGAATTTGTCATGGCGCCCAGCAACCTGAGGACGCTTCCGCACGCGGCCCCGCTTGTTCGGTCTTCAAAGCGATGCTATTACCAGTAGCATTATGTCATATCCAGGAGATATCATGCTAATACCGTGTAACACTGCCCCTTCCCTTGATACAGACGTCCTCGCTCTGTACGAATTAGCTAACGGTGAGGTGGGGGGGGGTGAAGAAATTTTGTGACGTCACTTCCTCTTATTTCACGTCTAGGAGCCATCGCCTCGCGTGAGACACAAAGTAAGTTTTGCGATATTTCAACAATGTGCAACGAAAGGTTGAACCAATAAAAAGCAAGAACGCTCTCTACGTCAGAAGCGTAACTAGCGAGATGCGATATTGTATTTGTCGTTTTCATTTGAATCACATACTGGGTGGAATTTATAACATGCACACTACGAATATTTCCTGTTTATAAGCACCAGCGCATTGGCAGTCTCTCGAAAACGTGATGTTGTAATCAAAGGACGAGAAACATCATATTGGTAGTTAAAGAATTTTCATATTTCGTCATTTCCATGTTATAACCCATATCTTATGAAAGTACGCTGTCTTAAGGTAACTGCACTTTGAAGTTTCATCAAAAAGGCGTCGTTCTTGGTAGGATTTCTAATAATTAAATCGTTAAATACAACACAAGGCCATTTGATGAGTGTAGCATACTTGGTAAAAGACCTGTGTTAAAAAACAACATTTGTGTGTTCCAGTACATATATATATATATATATATATATATATCACCTTCTCGTTTTCTAATTAAATTAACAGCCGTATTTTCTGTAATATTCAATGTTATGAAAATATAAGTGCCCTCTCTCTCATGGATGAACTTTTTCAATTTTGTGAAGTTTTATAATCTGATGGAAATTGAACTTTCCTTTTTGTCTTACTATCCTTTTCCCTGCGGGTCCGCTCACATGTGCATTTGACACAATATTGCCCAAAGCTCCTCCTGCCCCTTTCCGGTTCCACCCCTTCCTCTGTCAAAAAAATGGCTCTGAGCACTATGGGACTTAACATCTATGATCATCAGTCCCCCGGAACTTAGAACTACTTAAACCTAACTAACCTAAGAACAGCACACAACACCCAGTCATCGCGAAGCCTTCCTCTGTCACTTTGTGAACCTCATCCCCCCACCTCAATCTTATCCTCCCCACTTTCTCTCTCTCTTCATCTCCTCGTCCTGCCTCTCGCTGTCTGTCTCCTCTTCCCTCTCGCTCTGTACATCTCTACCCCCCCCCCCCCACACTCTGTCCCGTCCTCAAAAATGGCTCTGAGCACTATGGGACTTAACATCTTAGGTCATCAGTCCCCTAGAACTTAGAACTACTTAAACCTAACTAACCTAAGGACATCACACACATCCATGCCCGAGGCAGGATTCGAACCTGCGACCGTAGCAGTCCCGCGGTTCCGGACTGCAGCGCCTAGAACCGCACGGCCACCACGTCTGTCCCGTCCTCCCTTACTCTCTATCCATCTTCTCTGTCTCCATCATGTCCTCTGTCTCCTTGTCCACACTCTCTGTCCATGTTCTCCTCCCTCATTCTCTTTTCTTCTCCTTCTTCCTGTCTCCCTCCCTACCCTCCTCCTCTTTCTTTCTATCCAACCCCTCCTCTCCCTATTCATCCCTCCATCCAGGCTACCCCAACACAACACACCTGTCACGCAGGGCAGCGTAATCGTCGGGGCTGGCTAACAGTTTCTTGCCTCTGACTTATAAGCCGCCATGCAAAGCAGGTTGATAAAGCAGGGCTCAGCGTTCAACGATCCAGGAACATGTACGTGTAGCCCTGTTCAGTGGTGAAACGTCACGTGACCACCTGGTGTCAGTTCCACACTGTATAGACTCTACAGCGCACCAAAGCAGCCAGTGTGGCCGAATTACAGGGTGGCTATTATTACTCCTGCATATCAATAATCTTAGCGAAAGCTTCTCTGTAAAATGATTGTTATCTCTGGGTACGAATTTTGAAGACCACACATTCTGTTACTTCAGTTTTCTGCTGTCGTGTTCACACCTTACGTATATCTACATCTACATCCATACTCCGCAAGCCACTTGACATTGTGTGGCGTAAGGTACCTTGGGTACCTCTATCGGTTCTCCCTTCTACGCCAGTCTCGTATTGTTCGTGGAAAGAAAGATTGTCGGTATGCCTCTGTGTGGGCTCTAATCTCTCTGATTTTATCCTCATGGTCTCTTCGCGAGATATATGTAGGAGGGAGCAATATACTGCTTGACTCCTCGGTGAAGGTATGTTCTCGAAACTTTAACAAAAGTCCCTACCAACTACTGAGCGTCTCTCTTGCAGAGTCTTCCACTGGAGTTTATCTATCATCTCCGTAACGCTTTCGCGATTACTAAATGATCCTGTAACGAAGTACGCTGCTCTCCGTTGGATATTCTCTATCTCCTCTATCAACCCTATCTGGTACGGATCCCACACCGGTGAACAGTATTCAAGCAGTGGGCGAACAAGTGTACTGTAATCTGCTTTCTTTGTTTTCGGTCTGCATTTCCTTAAGATGCTTCCAATGAATCTCAGTCTGGCATCTGTTTTACAGACGATTAATTTTATATGGTCATTCCATTTCAAATCACTCCTAATGCCTACTGCTTCCAGTTGCTGACTTGCTATGGTGTAGCTAAATGATGAAGGATCTTTCTTTCTGTGTATTCGCAGCGCATTACACTTGTCTACATTGAGATTCAATTGCCTTTCTCTGCACCATGCCTCAATTCGTTGCAGATCCTCCTGCATTTCAGTACAATTTTCCATTGTTACAACCTCTCGATATACTACAGCGTCATCCGCAAAAAGCCTCAGTGAACTTCCAGTGTTATCCACATATGTATATTGTGAATAGCAACTGCCCTACGACACTCCCCTGCGGCACACCTGAAATCACTCTTACTTCGGAAGACTTCTCTCCATTGAGAATGACATGCTGCGATCTGTTATCTAAGAACTCTTAAATCCAATCACACAATTGGTTTGGTAGACCATATGCTCTTACTTTGTTCATTAAACGACTGTGGGGAACTGTATCAAACGCCTTGCGGAAGTCAAGAAACACGGCATCTACCTGGGAACCCATGTCTATGGCCCTCTGAGTCTCGTGGACGAATAGCGCGAGCTGGGTTTCACACGATCTTCTTTTCTAAACCCATGCTAATTCCTGCATAGTAGATTTCTAGTCTCCAGAAATGCCATTATACTCGAACATAATACTTGTTCCAAAATTCTACAACTGATCGACGTTAGAGATATAGATCTATAGTTCTGCACATCTGTTCGACGTCCCTTCTTGAAAACGGGGATGACCTGTGCCCTTTTCCAATCTTCTGGAACACTACGCTGTTCTAGAGACCTACGGTACACCGCTGCAACAAGGGGGCAAGTTCCTTGTCGTACTCTGTGTAACATCGAACTGTTATCCCATCAGGTCCAGCGGCCTTTCCTCTTTTGAGCGATCTTAATTGTTTTTCTATCCGTCTGTCATCAATTTAGATATCTACCATTTTGTCATCTGTACGACAATGTAGAGAAGGAACTACAGTGCAGTCTTCCTCTGTGAAACAGCTTTGGAAAAATACATTTAGTATCTCGGCCTTTAGTCAGGGCAACTTTAAACAAAGTTTCTTTCCCCATGTTCAACAGGTAGTAAATTAAACGTTCCATACATCATTTAAACAGCGTTTATCGAAGTGAGCGAATCAGTTTACGTGTTGCCTATAAGAGATGTATTCGTATGGGTACATGTGGGTACATGTGGCCGTTTACAGACTACTAAATACCACAAATTTAATTTAATAAGAAAAATGAACATATTAATTTGTTGTATCAGTCACGCTGTTAGATAAATATGTTTTAAATAGTACAACCTTTTTGTTATTTTTCGCAACACATGCTATTTTTGAAACATTAAATTAACTATAAAGTCAATCTATCTGTTATGTATCAAAAACAGTCGACTGCAAAGGAGGAGTTGTCCACATTTGTGTGACGACATGCTGTACGCTTAATTTTTCAGTATCGTAATGCGTGGAAACTGACTCATTTATGCACTATTCAGCCGGGATAGGACCTTCTCCATCTTCATTACAAATTCGTGGACCTAAATACATAGGCTTCGAGTTCTTCAATAGTTTCTTTACTTATTTCGTTAAACATGCTGTTCAATTGCAATATTGTTCATTTAAGCATCTTGTTTCCACCTTGGAAATACGTGCTGCCGTTGATATTATCTGTTGTCTTTTGCTCTATTTGAATACAATAAATTAAAAATGTGAATAAACGAAGTCAAATTTCTGACAGTAATTGTAGAAAGATCCAATAAAACTTTTACATTTAATTCAAGGCAATATACCAAGAAGTAATTGTTATCCTGAACCAGTTAACACCTTCATGTAATTTCTATTTAGATCTGTCACACACTGGAGCTTTCTTTAAGAACTACAAATTAGTACGGACTCCTTCTCTACGAGCATCTCGAGATAACTGATAGCCGGCCGCGGTGGTCTAGCGGTTCTAGGCGCTCAGTCCGGAGTCGCGCGACTGCTACGGTCGCAGGTTCGAATCCTGCCTCGGGCATGGATGTGTGTGAGGCCCTTAGGTTAGTTAGGTTTAAGTAGTTCTAAGTTCTAGGGGACTGATGACCATAGATGTTAAGTCCCATAGTGCTCAGAGCCATTTGAACCATTAGATAACTGATAAGTAGGCCTGCACTAAAAGGAATGAAACTTCACCGACAGACTTTGTTCACGGATGTTTTCTGGGTATTTTGGTACAAGGGAGACGTGACCTCTGTTGCCCGCTGCGTGTCTTACACTCGCTAACATAAGCACGATTTCTCCGATTTGTTATCTCACTACCTTTGTTCCTGTAAAACTACCACAATCTAATACACAGTCATCAAAACTTTCAGAACGAAACACATAGTAATGCGACAACTCTCACGCAGATGCAAGAGTAGTGTGATGTAGGGATGTTAGAGGACCATCGATATTTACGAAATGTGGATGTGAGGAGTTAAAACATCGGTATTGAAGTCTTCGAAGCATTGTACCAATGTTGTTAGTGACAAAACATCGTCCTTCGGCATTAACACAAAAAGAAGCTACTTGTCACCTCTGTCAGTAATGCCTTTCTCATATGAACTGACCTTTTTATTAACATCTCTCATCACGACGCCATTGTAACACATTGGCAACTTTGTCGATCGTGTCTGTGAGGCAGAAGTGAGGGAACAACATTTTTTCAGCGAACTAAGGCGTTAGTTGTAGTTAATATCGCTGAAATGCCTTTCATTGTTCATTCTGTTCATGTTTTCGTGGTGTCAGGTGATGTGGCAACGCAGGAAACCAGAAACAAGATTTGATTTGTGGGGCGAACATCCAAAAATAGCGCCAGAAAAAAATAGTTGGAAAAGCAACAATCACATCTTCGGTACCACCCATCCAAATTCACAAAGCACTGCACTAAAATATTTGAACAATATAGTCACATCGACAACTTAGGAAATACTGTTCTCAAAAGGAGGAAATGATATCTGTTAAGCTTTTCACAAACATTTATTTTTACAGTCTGTAGACAAAATGTTATGGCATATGAACCGTAAATTAATGCTGTAATTATTTATTGAATGATAAACATGGTATCGGAAGTATATGTATGAGCCTTTTTACGTGTTTATACAAATTTATCATTTAGTCCGCCCCGGTAGCTGAGTGGTTTTTCCAACTATTTTGCCGGCACGGTAGCTCAGCGTGTTCGGTCAGAGAGTTACGTGCTCTCTGTAATAAAATAACTGAGTCAATCGATCAACAACGAACATAAATGGATGTCTTACGACGTTCGCCCCGAGCAGATGCAACGAACAATAGCGAACATAATGAAATTAAAAAAAAAAAAAAAGTGGTCAGCGTGACAGACTGTCAGTCCTAAGGGCCCGGGTTCGATTCCCGGCTGGGTCGGAAATTTTCTCCGCTCAGGGACTGGGTGTTGTGTTATCCTAATCATCATCATTTCATCCCCATCGACGCGCAGGTCGCCGAAGTGGCGTCAAATTGAAAGACCTGCACCAGGCGAACGGTCTACCCGACGGGAGGCCCTAGCCAAACGACATTTCCATTTGTTTATCATTTAACATCGATATTACGAAAATCGGTATTCTGCGACAAATGTCAGCATCGATATTTATCACATCGATGTGGCTGCCATCGCTGCTGGAACAGTTGAGCGCAGTGTCGTTGTACTGCCCATCCACTGCATTCAGTCAATTCACACACGAGGTGCATACCGACCAGCTCTTCATCAGTAAACCTATCGTATTGCTGAGTATCAATGTTAACGCACAGTTAACACTGCCCGAAAAATCAAACACTTGACAGAAGCGAGCTGTACTGAACGCAGCCTTGAGAGCGAAGAGTAGAGCGGACATCACTCTTGTCAGGAGCAAGTGCCAGGAGTGAACGGAAAATATTTTGTTTACAGATAACACACACCCCGCGTACCGCTGCACACATATTTTCAGTGCAACGCACTTTTCTTGTTGTTACGGTCTTCAGTCCAGAGACTGGTTTGATGCAGCTCTCCATGCTACCCTATCTCGTGCAAGCTTTTTCATCTCTGAGTAACTGCTGCAACCTACATCCTTTTGAATCAGCTTATTGTATTCATCCCTTAGTCTCCCTCTACGATTTTTACCCTCCACACTTCCCTCCAATACTAGATTAGTGATCCCTTGATGTCTCAAGGGATCAACTTCTATTCAAGTTGTGCCACAAATTCCTCTTCTCCCCAATTCTACTTAGTACCTCCTCATTAGTTACGTAATTTATCCATCTAATCTTCAGCATTCTTCTGTAGCACTACATTTCGAAACCTTCTATTCTCTTCTTGTCTAAACAATTTATCGTCCATGTTTCACTTCCATACATGGCTACACTTCATACAAATACTTTCAGAAAGGACTTTCTGACGCTTAAATCTATAGTCGATGTTAACAAATTTCTCTTCTTCAGAAACTCTTTCCTTGCCATTACCAGTCTACATTTTATATCTTCTCTACTTCGACCATCATTTATTTTACTCCCCAAATAGCAAAACTCAACTACTACTTAAAGTGGCTCATTTCCTAATCTAAGTGCAACGCAGGGGGGGGGGGGTAAGATATCAAGCGATATTTTATCAGGAGGATATAGCTGAACAGTCCCCGAAATTTTATCGGTTGAGTTCGGGTTCTCCCTGTACAAGCGTCAGGAAAATCTGCTACAAGGTAACTATAGTTTGCTCTGTTCGTAGTGGTTATTATTATTATTATTATTATTGTCGCTATTGTAGGAACCTATGAATGTTTGTGAGACATGATGTAAGAGAAACACTTTTTAGATTTTATTTATTTTATTTCGTGCTATTTATAAATGGCCCGCCACCTTGTTAGTAAGACAGGCCGTATTTTCACAATATGAAATTGTGGGCTACATGTACAGTATCTGAAACTTACTTAATATTTCTTATTTGAAATAAGGATTAATAATACTGGAACTTTAAATACTTATAAACATAAAAGTAATCAAGAAATGAAAACGTTAAAATTTACGACATTAAATAAAAGAGGGTAGTTTAAGAAGGTAGAAAATGGGATATGACATACTATAAGGTTTTGACATATTATACATTCGGAAGAAATTTTAAAGTAACAAGATTTCTGCATTTGAGAAGGAGAAATATATGTTAATACGAAGGTAGGTAGATTTGTTTTGGAGATCCCACCACCTCCCTATCTAGAGTGTAAGAGCTCTGCAAATCATCAAGCCTGTCACATTCGAGGCAGTGTACAAAAATACATCATTCGATAAATTGATTGTAGAGATATATTTGTATTTCACTTACTATACTTGTTACAGGTCATATGTGCTTTACAAAGGGCATAATCGGTACATTATTTTAACATTTTTGACTTCCTTATTTCTACATGTTGTGAGCATGGTGTTTTATTTAAGCTTATGTAAGAGTCATCCTAATGCGACTACAAATCTTAGCTTCCATAATCTACCCAGAATCTCAGCGTGGCCTCAGGCCCGGCCGATCAGCCGTAGATATGATCTTCTCCTTAAGACAGCTACAAGAGAAATGTCGTGAGCAGCAGAGGCCACTTTATATTGCTTTCATTGACCTTGTTAAAGCGTTTGATTTAGTGAGCAGAAACGGGCTTTTCAAACTGTTGCAGAAGATTGGATGCCCACCTAAACTACTACAGATAATTGTCTCTTTCAATGAGAAAACACAAGCAACAATCTGCTTCAACGGTAAAATATTAGAAGCATTCCCTGTTAATAGCGGTGTGAAACTGGGGTGTGTATTAGCTCCTACATTATTTGGGATTTTCTTTTCCCTTCTGCTCAGATTTGCCTTTGAAGACTGTGAGGAGGGAGTGTATCTACATACGAGGTCTGATGAGCTGCAGTATATAATCAACAAATTATCAAATGCCTGTGAAAAGTTTCGTCTACGCATCAGCCTTCAAAAGACTAAGATCATGGCGCAGAGCACTACCAACCTTCCATCCATCAGCATTGATGGCAATCCTCTCCAGGTAGTTGATGACTTTACCTACTTGGGATCCACAGTATGTAGCAACTTGTCCATGGATTAACCATGGATTAACCAATCGCAAAGGCGTCATCTGTCATGGCTAGATTGAAAAACAGAGTATGGAACAACGGACTGCTTACCACAAAAACTAAATTAAAAGTCTACAACGCTTGTGTTATAAGCACCCTTCTCTACAGCTGTGAGACATGGACAACTCTTTCTAGGCATGAATCTCGACTCAACAGCTTCCATTTCCGCTGTCTCCGGAAGATCCTTCAGACCTCTTGGAGAGATAGAGTACCCAACACCGAAGTCTTTCATCGTGCAAGCACAACCAGCATCTTTGCACTCCTGAGTCATCGACATCTGAGATGGTTGGGACATGTCAGGCGCATGGATCCTGAACGGTTACCGAAACAGCTGCTCTACGGAGAACTTCAGGAGGGTGTGAGGCCAGTGGGACGACCGCATCTTCGTTTCAAGGATTTCTGCAAGAGAGACCTGACCAAGACCAGAATCAATCCAAGTCGCTGGGAAAGCATTGCAGGTGACCGTGTCAAGTGGCGAGTAACTGTGCGCAACGGCGTCAAGCTCTCAGAGGACGAACGCACACAGGAACAAATCAGGAAGAGGACAAAGCGAAGAGACAGAGCGGCTTCTGTTCGAAGTCCCTCAAATTTCACATGTCCAAACTGCAGTAGGGACTGCCACTCTCGAGTGGGACTTTTTAGCCACAGCAGACGCTGCAGACTCTGAACCAAGCATGCTACACCATCATCCCTCAAGGATGGACGGATGCCATTATTATAACAACGAATTGCATTATTTTCATTACGGATACTATTTTACCTAAGCTCTGTAAACAGTAGCACCATTTTATACCCATTACTCAAGACGGTTCTACATATATACTAAAATATTTGCGTCAGTTTTTGGTATGCAGATGGCGATTTTGGAAACAGCACATCTTTCCGCCGCAAAGAATCGGTTTTAGCAGAAGACGGGCGAATATTAGCGTGCGCGGGCGAATCGTCCGTGGCGAGTACGCGATCGCAGCGGAAGCCAATTACAACGAGCACAGTGCGGGGGTGAGTTGGGATTTGGGGACCGGTAGGGGGGGCGGGGGGGGGGGGGAGTGGTCGGTGTGGTGGTGCCAGAGCTCCTGCGATATTCATCAGTTTATTAAACATGCGCCAAAGCCAGCGCCGACACATTACTCAAAACGCTGCGTTTAAAATATTAAACACGTGTAATTAGGCCGACAGTAATTGATTAACAGCTCCGGCTAGATACGTCCCGCGCCGAATCGCGGCCGACGGCGCCGTGTTTTGCGCTGCAAAATAAAACCGCGGGGCCGGCGCCAGGCATTACTCGGCTAAGCGCGTAGGCAACCCGCGAATCAGCGCAGCGACGAGCCGCGGCCCAAGTTGTCCGCGGCCGTCATTATTCCGAATTTGCTATAATTGATACATCGCTGCCAGGGAGGGCGCCCGGTCCCGGGCCACGCTCCGGAGCCCCATTATAAATCAGACAATTGCGACGCAAATGAGCGGCGATGGCGGGGGCGGCCGTGTTTTGTAATATTTTGCTTACTGCAGCGAGACCGCCGACCGTCGGCGGAACCAAATGAGGCGTAATTGTTGCGCGGACCCCTTCCGGTCGGCTATTTTTAATGGATACGTAAATATTTAACATTTAAATCGCTCGAAGGTATTACGGGTTAAAATGCTGACACGGAAAAAATATTTATGCGGAGTACTTAATTTCTCGTCGCTTTTCGGCAGCCGATGCAGAAAATAATGGCCACCAGAGCCTCTCGAAAGCAGCGAGCAATTTCTGAGAGCGCTCATTTTCAGGAATTTCCTTAGCCGTAAGGCACGTCAGGAACTCTTCCGTTGATCTGTAATGTTGCAGACAATATTTCATAACAATTTACTCCCCCTCTGCACCGCTTTTCTTTTTTTGTCTGTCACGCCCTCTCCTAACATTCCGTATATCTGTTAACCTGTGTGTTTCTAACTCCTCTGTTCATCTGTAAAGCAGTTTTCATCGATTCCATAAGCTGCTCTGCGAAACGTGCAATTTAGCGACACTGTGTTACGTGGAGACTTTCAGATAACATACAACGTGCACGACGCGGCCACAACGGCTGTACCAGGCAGTCCAAGTTGTTAGGATAGGTAGCACTCAAGTCTAAAACCACGCACAACGATTTAAGATTAAACTACTACTGATATTATCCGAAATCGTTGGCTGCAGAATTTTCCCTGCCTGGCCCCACTTTCGTAAATTTCCTCCTACTATATTGATAACATAGTTATCGATTTCGAATGTATGTGAGTGCGCGCATTTGCATGTTTTTAGCGGACGGTCATTTTTCTACCGTGCGGCAGTGCCACACGGCAGGTAGCTGTGTTACATGTTTTTTAAAATATAAATATTGAAACTTTCTGGCAGATTAAAACTGTGTGCCGGACCGAGACTCAAACTCGGGACCTTTGCCTTTCGCGGGCAAGTGCTCTACTAACTGAGGTACCCAAGCACGACTCACGACCCGTCCTCACAACTTTACTTCCGCCAGTACCACGTCTCCTACATTCCAAACTTCACGTTGTTGTTGTGGTCTTCAGTCCTGAGACTGGTTTGATGCAGCTCTCCATGTTACTCTATCCTGTGCAAGCTTCTTCATCTCCCAGTACCTACTGCAACCTACATCCTTCTGAATCTGCTTAGTGTATTCATCTCTTGGTCTCCCCCTACGATTTTTACCCTCCACGCTGCCCTCCAATACTAAATTGGTGATCCCTTGATGCCTCAGAACATGTCCTACCAACCGATCCCTTCTTCTGGTCAAGTTGTGCCACAAACTTCTCTTCTCCCCAATCCTATTCAATACTTCCTCATTAGTTATGTGATCTACCCATCTAATCGTCAGCATTCTTCTATAGCACCACATTTCGAAAGCTTCTATTCTCTTCTTGTCCAAACTATTTACCGTCCATGTTTCACTACCGTACATGGCTACACTCCATACAAATACTTTCAGAAACGACTTCCTGACACTTAAATCTATACTCGATGTTAACAAATTTCTCTTCTTCAGAAACGCTTTCCTTGCCATTGCCAGTCTACATTTTATGTCCTCTCTACTTCGACCATCATCAGTTATTCTGCTCCCCAAATAGCAAAACTCCTTTACTACTTTAAGTGTCTCATTTCCTAATCTAATACCCTCAAATCACCCGACTTAATTCGACTACATTCCATTATCCTCGTTATGCTTTTGTTGATGTTCATCTCATATCCTCCCTTCAAGACACCATCCATTCCGTTCAACTGCTGTTCCAAGTCCTTTGCTGTCTCTGACATAATTACAATGTCATCGGCGAACCTCAACGTTTTTATTTCTTCTCCATGGATTTTAATACCTACTCCGAATTTTTCTTTTGTTTCCTTTACTGTTTGCTCAATATACAGATTGAATAGCATCGGGGAGAGGCTACAACCCTGCCTTACTCCCTTTCCAACCACTGCTTCCCTTTCATGCCCCTCGACTCTTATAACTGCCATCTGGTTTCTATACAAATTGTAAATAGCCTTTCGCTCCCTGTATTTTACCCCTGCCTCCTTTAGAATTTGAAAGAGAGTATTCCAGTCAACATTGTCAAAAGCTTTCTCTAAGTCTACAAATGCTAGAAACGTAGGTTTGCCTTTCCTCAATCTTTCTTCTAAGATAAGTTGTAAGGTCGGTATTGCCTCACGTGTTCCAGTATTTCTACGGAATCCAACTGATCTTCCCCGAGGTCGGCTTCTACTAGTTTTTCCATTCGGCTGTAAAGAATTCACGTTAGTATTTTGCAGCTGTGGCTTATTAAACTGATTGTTCGGTAATTTTCACATCTGTCCACACCTGCTTTCTTTGGGATTGGAATTATTATATTCTTCTTGAAGTCTGAGGGTATTTCGCCTGTTTCATACATCTTGTTCACCAGATGGTAGAGTTTTGTCAGGACTGGCTCTCCCAAGGCCGTCAGTAGTTCCAATGGAATGTTGTCTACACCGGGGGCCTTGTTTCGACTCAGGTCTTTCAGTGCTCTGTCAAACTCTTCACGCAGTGTCGTATCTCCCATTTCATCTTCATCTACATCCTCTTCCATTTCCATAATATTGTCCTCAAGTACATCGCCCTTGTATAGACCCTCTATATACTCCTTTCACCTTTCTGCTTTCCCTTCTTTGCTTAGAACTGGGTTTCCATCTGAGCTCTTGATGTTCATACAAGTGGTTCTCTTATCTCCAAAGGTCTCTTTAATTTTCCTGTAGGCAGTATCTATCCTCTACATCCTTACATTTGTCCTCTAGCCATGCCTGCTTAGCCATTTTGCACTTCCTGTCGATCTCATTTTTGAGACGTTTGTATTCCTTTTTGCCTGCTTCACTTACTGCATTTTTATATTTTCTCCTTTCATCAATTAAATTCAATATTTCTTCTGTTACGCAAGGATTTCTACTAGCCCTCTTCTTTTTACCTACTTGATCCTCTGCTGCCTTCACTACTTCATCCCTCAAAGCTACCCATTCTTCTTCTACTGTATTTCTTTCCCCCATTCCTGTCAATTGTTCCCTTATGCTCTCCCTGAAACTCTCTACAACCTCTGGTTCTTTCAGTTTATCCAGGTCCCATCTCCTTAAATTCCAGAAGTTTATATAAATATTTCTAATCTGAGAGATCTGGCGCGAAGCCATCTTGCTGCAGGACAAGTAAAGACACGAGAAATCACATTAAAAAAAGCACATTATTGTGAACGATAATACGTCCAGTCCCTATAGAGAGCGAGGACCGGTTGAACGAGAGAATGATGAGACCCGAATTACGGAAACTGGCGCAGGAATTACGAAGAAGCGTACCTCATTACATTTTTTAGAGGTGGAAACGAACGTGACTGCTGCAAGTTCTCGAACGCGAACTTTGCTGTCCCACACGGACGGCCCTAACAAAAGGCTGCTCACAAGGTAATAAGAGACATCATTTTTATCGCAGTATGACGGCAGTTTCCGAAATACTACTGCCTGCGATGCGAAGGCGTCTGAGACCAGTAACTGGTAGACCACGGAGGCTGGCTGTCGGTCTTCCGTCCGTAATTCTGATCTCATGGCTAGCATCTTATAATTCTTTCAACCAGTCCTCACTCTCTGTAGCGACTGGACATATTATCGTTCACCATGGAGTACATGTTAGAGAACGTGTAACGGGCACCGAACTATAGCATTCGTCCGCAGTTAAGAAGTAGGTCCCCGCAATTAAAATGACAGGGGGGCTGAACGAACCGTAACTAGGTGTAGCTACTCCCCGGTGGGTTACCACGTCTCTTGGACTCTCAGATTGGGACACTGTTTCTGCGTGAATTCTCCGAACCAGGGAGAATTCGTAATCCTACGCCACCGAGTGGCATCAGATAACATTCAAATGGAACGGCCAAGAACTGTACAGGAACTTCGCCATTTTGAGCATTTTCTACAGTAAGGAATGGAGACTGTGAAAACTACTCTGCCTCCTCCATTTGATAGTAATCCATGTAGGCGATCCCTCGGTGCTACTAACTAGCTGGGGAAAATTAATCTAACGGCATAAAATTACTGATTTAATTTCCTGAATTGTTTATTAATATTTTAAACATAGCTGCACAACAGCAACGGCTTCACGTAATAAAATTATAAACAGCCGACCAGTTGCAATGGATAAAGAAATTCTTTACGTAGGTTTCGACAAATATAAATTAGTCTTCTTCAGAAGGTAGCAATTTTACATTAGTAAGGACTAATGTACCATCAAATGGTTCAAATGGCTCTGAGCACTATGGGACTTAACATCTATGGTCATCAGTCCCCTATAACTTAGAATTACTCAAACCTAACTAACCTAAGGACATCACACACATCCAAGCCCGAGGCAGGATTCGAACCTGCGACCGTAGCAGTCGCGCGGCTTAATGTACCATCGCCGGCTTTACAATTGTCGGCATAGATCCATGTGTCAAAAATAAAATATAGCCCTAGAATTAGGGTTAGTCACGTAAATATAAAATAGCTCATGGATCTTGCAGAGCTCACAACCGACTCCAATACGACCGGACTCATATTATTAAAAATGAGTCCGGAAATTTGTAGGCAGCTCAAATCTGTGGTTGAAATTATTAAGTTAATCTTGTTTTGCTATGTCCTCCTTGCTCCGTCCGTCATTAGAAAAATAACCAATAACAGACGGAGCAAGGGGGACATCAAAAGCTGATTAGCACTGGAAAAAGGGTATTCTTTGCCAAGAGAAGCATGCTAGTATCAAACATAGGCCTTAATTTGAGGGAGAAATTTCTGAGAATGTACGTTTGGAGCACAGCATTGTTTGATACTGAAACACAGACTGTGGGAAAACCGGAA
Source organism: Schistocerca cancellata (assembly GCF_023864275.1). NCBI lineage: Eukaryota > Metazoa > Arthropoda > Insecta > Orthoptera > Acrididae > Schistocerca > Schistocerca cancellata. Next base: position 94,200,796 of record NC_064631.1, on the reverse strand, counting down.
CAGAAGAGAATCGGAGCATTCGAGATGTTGTGCTACAGACGAACGTTGAAAATTAGGTAGACTGATAAGGTGAGGAATGAGGGGAATCTGCGCAGAATCGGAGAGGAAAGGACTATGTGAAAAACACTGACGAGGAGAAGGGACAGTAAGACAGGGCATCTGTCAAGACATCAGGGAATGACTTCCATGGTGCTACAAGGAGCTGCAGAGGACAAAAACTGTAGAGGAAGACAGAGATTGGAATACATCCGGCAAATAATTGAGGACGTAGGCTGCAAGTGCTACTCTGAGGTGAAGAGGTTGGCACGGGAGATGAATTCTTGGCGGGCCGCATCAAACCAGTCAGAAGACAGAGCACAAATAATATATATATATATATATATATATATATATATATATATATATATATATACAGGGTTATTACAAATGATTGAAGCGATTTCACAGCTCTACAATAACTTTAGTATTTGAGATATTTTCACAATGCTTTGCACACACATACAAAAACTCAAAAAGTTTTTTAGGCATTCACAAATGTTCGATATGTGCCCCTTTAGTAATTCGGCAGACATCAAGCCGATAATCAAGTTCCTCCCACACTCGGCGCAGCATGTCCCCATCAATGAGTTCGAAAGCATCGTTGATGCGAGCTCGCAGTTCTGGCACGTTTCTTGGTAGAGGGGGTTTAAACACTGAATCTTTCACATAACCCCACAGAAAGAAATCGCATGGGGTTAAGTCGGGAGAGTGTGGAGGCCATGACATGAATTGCTGATCATGATCTCCACCACGACCGATCCATCGGTTTTCCAATCTCCTGTTTAAGAAATGCCGAACATCATGATGCAAGTGTGGTGGAGCACCATCCTGTTGAAAGATGAAGTCGACGCTGTCGGTCTCCAGTTCTGGCATGAGCCAATTTTCCGCGGGCTACGCGTGAAACTTGCCCGCACGCGTTCAACCGTTTCTTCGCTCACTGCAGGCCGACCCGTTGATTTCCCCTTACAGAGGCATCCAGAAGCTTTAAACTGCGCATACCATCACCGAATGGAGTTAGCAGATGGTGGATCTTTGTTGAACTTCGTCCTGAAGTGTCGTTGCACTGTTATGACTGACTGATGTGAGTGCATTTCAAGCACGACATACGCTTTCTCGGCTCCTGTCGCCATTTTGTCTCACTTCGCTCTCGAGCGCTCTGACGGCAGAAACCTGAAGTGCGGCTTCAGCCGAACAAAACTTTATGAGTTTTTCTACGTATCTGTAGTGTGTCGTGACCATATGTCAATGAATGGAGCTACAGTGAATTTATGAAATCGCTTCAATCATTTGTAATAGCCCTATATATATATATATATATATATATATATATATATATATATATATATATATATATATATATATATATATATATCGTTTGAAAAAAAAATTGAAGCGCCTCTGTAGCTCTGAAACAGCACACTGAAACCGCTAGAGCAGAATGAAATGCTGGAGTCTTAAGTTCGTCCCTTGCGTGAAACGCTTTATTGCGACAACCGTCTCCAATCTGACCCTTCTTTTTTTTTTTTTTTAATCTGTCTGTAAGCAAACAAGGCTGGCTTGTTTCCTTATCAAACAGATGAGCGTGTCGGTACATAACTCGGAGAGCGTTAATCGGATTAAGAGCTGATCCCACGGGGTGGACTCCGGCGGCCGGCCAACGCGTGGTTACAACCATTACGCCACCCTTACACTTGTGCCGCAGCGGCTGTCGTGTTCAGCGTACGGTTAAACTTTACGCTCTCACAGTTAACTGTTCCGCCCCAGGAACGTTGCAGCCTCCACCAAAAAGAAGAATGAAAAAAAGAATAGCGTTGAAACGTGGCACATCACGCAGACACATTCGGTTAGCTAAGATAGGTTTGCGTTTCCCCACCTAGTTCTACGTTTATTCTGGCAGCTTTCTGGGTATTACCAAATGGTATTTTTGAGGAAGAAGGCATGGAAATCAGTTTCACGCTTTAACCGATAGAAACACTTTTTTACAGCCGAAGAATCCATGCCGAATTCACTTCTGCTATCAACTTGTTTCTTATCACTAATATAGCACACGTGGTAAACATATTGGTTGTGACGCCGCGCGGGATCAGCCGAGCGGTCTAAGACGCTGCAGTCATGTGCTGTGTGGCTGGTCCCAGCGGAGGTTCGAGTCCTTCCTCGGGCATGGGTGTGTGTCCTTAGGATAATTTAGGTTAAGTAGTGTGTAAGTTTAGGGACTTATGACCTTAGCAGTTAAGTCCCATACGATTTCACACACATTTGAACTTTTTTCGGTTGTGACAAACATCTTTCCCTGTTATTCCTGCTTTTAACGTGAACAAAATTTGTGCAAAATATTTAAACACCTACCGGTCGATCGATGTTCAGGAAGAGCTGAACAATATCACTTGTGATAAAAAAAAAAATCATCTTGTGTATGTGATAAGTGCAGAGGTCTCTTCTCTTCTAGTTGGGAATGTTTATGAAATTAAAACAGATGTCTTCTTCATTCACTTTTTTACTTAACCTCCACAGCGCGTTTCGGCGGTATACACCTCCCACATCATGTGGAGGTTCAGTAAAAAAGCGACAAACAAGTAATTTTTTTTATAAATGTCATGCCAAATTAGTGCATAGAGAGTATTGCATTTCGTGGCTTTGATTGAGCTCGAATAAAGGAGAGGAGGAATGAGTCTACATCCACGTCCACAATCCGAAAGGCATCGTTCGATATCTTCTGCAGGGTACTTCAGATTAAATAATTAAGCACTTTCTTCCATGTTACAATAGCGGATATTGCGCTGGAAGAACGTTTGTTGATAAGGCGCAATATGAACAATTGCAATTGGTTCTAAGTAACCGCGAATAATGGTTGAATACGACTTGAGTGTTTCTTTGAAATTTGAGTCTAAGAGCTAAGTTTTAAATGCAATGATCGTTATGAAACAAATCTTTGATCATACTATAACAGACGAGGGCGTGCAATGGTTGTTCTTTTATCTGAGTTCATAATATAATTGATCGTTGAGTTTGGCCGCTGAGCACAACGAAACATCGTCAAAGTGACAAGAACACATTGGATACACAATGCTTTATTTATGGGCCGCCTAGCAGTGAAGGACCTTGAAATCTAAGTCAAAACCACGGTTAACAATTACGCATTTGCTGTAATTATTCACATAAAACACCGTAAAACAAGCAGAGGAAATGTTTTAAAACTCAAATCAAATTACAAAATGACGTTAACACTGTGGGGAGGTATCAAAAAGTATGGAAGACTGTATCGCGAAAGGACAGCAAGATCTGCTCAATCTGGCAGCTCACGAAATTAAAGTTAACAATATAATGAGCTGCCACAAGTTGTGTGGCATAGTAATCAAGTAATGTAGCGCTCAGAATGTTGATCGCGCTTTCGCAATTAGCAACACATTTCTCCAAATCATTTATCAGGTACCATTCACCGCCAGGCGGTAGCCAGAGGCGACTCTCTCTCAACGATGGTCCTCAGAAAATGGCCCAATTCGAAGTTCACATCCGTCCACTCTGCACTTTCAAGAAACTATACCTGGAGGGGACTACTCAGTGCTATTGCCAGCACAATGGACGAGAATATCTCTTATTTCACTAAAAATAGTGGAATACAGCAGAATCTTCTCACTCTTGGCGTAAAAAACGCACATTAACAAACATAAGGTTGGTATCAGCCTTAAGCATCAAGCGCCGTGTTGGGGTGATAACCAAGATTTTTGGAGTGATAGCAACCGTTGTTCTCACGCTGGCTAGGCAGCGCTGCTGCTTCTCGACCTTTGACGTCTGCCTAGAAAACGCAATATTCTCTAAGGATGGCTGTGGCATGAGACAGCACGGCACCTCCTGCCCCCAGCTTGTCCGGAGCGCCGGCTCTGCCCACAATAGGACAAAGCAGACATCAGCCTCACCACCACAAAAACCACCCGTCTCGCTTTGGAGGTGCGGCTCTCCTAATGAGACTCGCTGACTGACTTCTGCCCACAACAGATCGCTGAAAGAACACCAGTAGCGCACCGCAAAAAATGCAAAGCTTGTCTCACTGTCACATAGGACCAGTACTCACAAAACAATAACCATGAAATAGTAAAAGAAAAGAAACAATAATACGTAGCGATATGTGACAGTAATGTCACAACTTTCCTAACAAGATACTTGTTTTCATTAGAGTCGAAACCGATTAACTCCCACCAAATGCGATAAGGGAGAGAGAACGCCATGGGATCTCGCAGTTAAGGCACAGCTGCCTGGATTAATACGTCATATATGAACTGCTTCCTGTCAAAATTTACTAGCTTTGCACACTGGAGATGATCATGTTGTGTACCCTGTAACCTCCCCCTCACTTATCGACCTTAATGACAGTGAAAAATTAAACCGCGTGTACCTAATGGAAATTTGGAAAAAGCAATCGTCACCGAAGTTAATCTGTCGGTAAAGAGGGAGGAAAGGGTTACATCTAAATGAAAGGAAAAATGCTAATGAAACAGGTGGAAATTAATTTTGAAAGGGGGTAAAGTTAATAAAGAAAGTAAATGTGCAGCCATTACGTTAACAATTAACTAGCGGTAATTAGGTATTTGAGATTTGGGGGAAATTACGGTCGCCAGTCCTAAGGACAATTACTATAGTAACTGAAAAAGAAAGGTTATTACACATATAATTAGCACTAGAAGCGTGGCAACTGAAGGTTGACACGTGTAGTGTGAAAACTGAAAGTTTGTCAGAAGTAATAAATTTCGCTACACTCTGACTTAATTTAGCAAAAGAATTAATAAAACAGGAAAATTGAAAGTTAATTTAGTGACTGAAGTTAATAGTGAGCTTTCTTCCTGAAGCACATCGAAATTCAGTAAAATACGGTTAGTCTTGGACTACCTCAACAATCATTTCAAAAGCTACTTGAATCTACGCAATTTAGAAATAAGGGATTTAACTTTGAACTTGAATTAAATGATTCTGAACAATTAACAATAGTAAAATTTAGTACGTACCAAGCTGAGCTGCAGTCACAGGTAAGCTAAAATACGGTAACAAAACTCGCACTCTTAATTCGTGCTTGTGTAATCTAAATATTGTAGCCAGCTATGATTGCCTTAACTGAACTTTGAAATTAAAGCAGTGAAATCGAATTATATTTGAATTTCAACGACACTCGGGTTCATTTCGGAAAAGGTAGGGACCCTGCTTGGCAATGCAATTGGGACAATGAGCAACAAAGGTTCATGCTAAGTTGCTGTAATTTTGTGATTTGAACAGTTTGAAAAGCTGAGGGCTGCCATACAGTTCTAAAACTTTACTTGCTTCCAGTCTTCCTTGTTGGTTGATTGAAGGTTTGAAGCCGTCGATCGAGGAGGTGGCGACAGTCACTCATTGTCGGCCGTCGCTGTTGCAGAAGTTGGATGTTGGCGCGCCTTCTTCTCGACACGGTCACCAGGCGAAACGGGCTCTTGATGTGCGCCAGCTAATGCTTCCCGTCCGCGACACCATGTCAGAAACTATCATCGCAAGTCGAGCGCAATTACATGCTGCAAAACCCCGAAAGCGCGGCAACTCGCGGGAGCTTTACACAACACCTGCTCCACTCGCTACTCCAGCCAGACTCCCTCTCTGCTCAGCCCGCGCTCCACGCGACAGAGTTAACACTACCAAATATCCTATACACTTTGATTCTTCACACGACCTATCGATGTAATCGTTCGATAGCAGTTTTCCCTAGGCAAGACCCAGCGTAAAAATACAAATAATATTTACGAAACAAACCAATTATACATCGACATAAATGCATAAATATATATATACAAATAGTAAAACAATTACAATATGTAAAGACACAGAAATGTCATATATTCAGGTAACAAAAATAGGAAAAAATTATAGTACAATAGATGCAAATAGGAGGATATGCATTTCCGGCGTTACAACCCCATGGTACTACATTGTCTTCACGCCAGATATGGGCCCGAATGACGATGGAGGATCCAGTCTCTGTGGAGGATCCACACATGTGTGTGTCCATCCTGATGCTTCACACATGGTTACGTTCAACCTGATTCTGTACATAGAATCTGAACTCGTCTGGAAGGACTACGTGATGCGACTCGTGTACCCGGTGTTGTCACTGGGCGCATTACCGTCAGTGTACGTCCCTCTCCTCCGATATGAAGGAAGGTTGCATCAGTGGTCGCTTTATTGACAGCCCCTTGTGTGCGTCATCGCACTGTCCATTGTCTAGCTGCAAAGAAGGCCATTTCCTGACTCAGAGTACATGACGTCGCCATTCGGCCTTGCATTGCCGAGTGAACAGTGTCCTCTCACGTAATCGTCAAGCGAGAACGCTGTGACCCTCTGTGGTGTAGGAAACTGATCTTCTGAACCCGTTGATTCCATATTTGCAACACATTTGTGGGGTTAAGACTAATGAAAGCAGCAGGATCATGGAACGATGAACTAGAGTCTCTATTGGACACAATCCTGTGACTGTCGATCGCACCAACATTCAAATGCCATTTTTGAAGCACAGTGTGTAAACTTCGCTTATATACAAAATATAGACTGTAAGTAGGCTGTTTAGCTTTTTTTGGTAACGCCACGTAGCGCTCTGTATGAAAATCACTGACTCTGCTGTGTGCAGTCTGTGGCTGATTTGCATTGTTGGAATATTTGCTTTGTCAACGATTGGATGCACAACATACATTTGGTTGAAGTGAGGAAGAATACTTAACAGTATCTGGCAAGAATGTTAAACTGTGTTGTTGTACCCTTCATGATTAGAGTGTCAAATTGCATATTCCAGCAGAATGGTTCTAGAGTACACGTCACATTGCAGTTGTTGCTACAGAAAACTTGAGGAATGTACAGATTCTTAACTGACCTTTCCAGACCGAATACGCATGTAGTGGATGCAATAGCAAGCCGTATACTGTCATACTAGCCTCCAGCCAGAGACCTTCATGAACTGAGTTATCAAATGTTTCAGACATGGCAAAAAATTCCTCAAGATTCAGAGGCTGTTTACTTCCGTAGGTATCGGTTAAAAACACAGTGTCTGACAAAAAAAGTGGAGCATCAAGAAGGGGGGGGGGGGGGGGGGGGAAGGAAACGAAATGAAACTTCATGGGTTACAAATGTGATGTTATTTTAGCGATTACAAAATGAGTCAGATATATTAAGCACTAGGTAGCATGAGCCCACTTACCACTACAGTGTTCCACACTCGCTGACTCGGATGCTGCACTTATTCGGTTTGGGATGGGTGTTGTAAACCCATTGTATCCTCTCCTGACACTCTGGCCAACAAGTGTTGTAACTAGTCTTTGATATCCTGCGTAATGACACTGGGACACAGAAGATACCTGGGCTGGTCCTACAGATACCCCACACATTTTCTATTGGGGACAGATCTGGGTATCTTGCAGGCCACGGGAGCACTTCAACATCACACAGATATTTCTTAGACGTGGATGGACAAGCATTGTCCTGTTTCACCATCGCATTACGATATTGTTGTTTGATAGGTAGCACATGAGAATGCAGGATGTCCGTTACGTACAGTTTTGCTGTTAGAATTCCAAAAAAAATGGTTCAAATGGCTCTGAGTACTATGAGACTTAACGGCTGAGGTCATCAGTACTCTAGAACTTACAACCACTTAAACCTAACTAACATAAGGACATCACACACATCCATGCCCGAGGCAGGATTCGAACCTGCGACTGCAGCGGTTGCGCGGCTTCAGACTGAAGCTCCTAGAACCGCTCGGCCACCACGTCCGTCTGTTAGAATTCCCTCAGTCACTACCAGCCACGACCTGTAGTCGTGCCCGATGGCTCTTCACACCGTGATGTCAAGAGTAACAGCCTGCGTCTCTCCAGAAGACTGGAGGAATGGGATCTCTCCTGACGTTACCACAGTACTCATCGGCGATGGTCATCCTTCATCCTGGGTAGCGCAGGACAAAAATTCATCCCTGAACACAATGCAACGCCATTCATCACCAGTCAGTGTTTCCCAGTAACGGCACTATTCCAAACGCTGATGCTTGTGTTATGGTGCTAACAGCAGCATAACCACGGGATGGCGCAGCTGCCGCTAATGTCCCACCGACGGTGTGGGATGACACTTAGTGTTTCAGAGGGCTCGTTACTTGTCCTTGGATGGTATGTGCAGATGTATAAGGGCCATGGTGTATTTTGTGCACAATATACGGTGATCCTCCCTTGTGGTGGACTGACGTGGTCGACCAGAACATCGACGATGAGTGTATCTGCCTTCTCATCACTGTACACTCCAACATCAGGCCACTGTGACATCCAAATGGTCGACGACTCTGGATATTGCATGCTTCGACCAACCAGCCAAATGGAGACCCACAAAGCAGCCCCACTAAAACTCTGTCATGTGCTGATAACGCCATCCCACACGATCACACATCTCCGTATTCTCCACAGTGAACCCTCAACATCTGGCGCTGTTCACGCCTCTTACATGCTCTGCGAGGCCTCCTAACAACACTAAATATGACCAACACTAAAGGGCTCTGATAACTGTTCCATCAGTGTCAGAGAAATACAGTTGTAGTTTTTATACCCACTAATGGTCTGTATGTGTACGAACTTACACTGACGTCCGCTCTCATTTATGGGTGCTTCACTTTTTGGCAAGCGGTGTCTAATGGTAGTTTAATCATTTAATAGCTATTTTAGATTACAATGTCTGTGTTTTACTATGTCTCGTTATACAACGTTCTTCAGATATGCATTGTAACCTAAAATGTGTAATACACTGAAGAGCCTGAGAAACTGGAACACCTGCCTAATATCGTGTAGGGTCCGCATGAGCACGCAGAAGTGCTGCAACACGACGTGGCATCGACTCGACTAATGTCTGAAGTAGTGCTGGTGGGAACTTATACCATGAATCTTGCAGGGCTGTCAATAAATCCGTAAGAGTAAGACAAGGTGGAGATCTCTTCTGAATGCCACGTTGCAAGGCATCCCATATATGCTCAATAATGTTCATGCCTGGAGATTTCGTGGCCAGTGGAAGTGTTCAAACTCAGAAGAGTGTTCCCGGAGCCACTCTGCAGCAATTATGGACGTATGAGGTGTCGCATTGTCCTTCTGGAATTACCCAAGTCCGTCGGAACGCACAATGGACATGAATATATGCAGTTGATCAGACAGGATGCTTAGGTACGTGTCATCTGTCAGAGTCGTATCTAGACGTATCAGGATCCCATATCACTCCAACTGCACACGCACCACACCATTACAAGGCCTCCTCCAGCTCGAACAATCCCCTGCATAAATGCAGGGTCCATGGATTCAAGAGGTTGTCTCCCAACCTGTACACGTCCATCCGCTAGATACGATTTGAAACGAGACTCTTCCGACCAGGCAACATGTTTCCAGTCATCAACAGTCCAATGTCGGTGTTGATGGGCCCAGGCGAGAGTATACGAGTGGATCTTAGGCTCCGAAAGCCCGTATCGATGATGTTTCATTGAGTGGTTCCCACGTTGACACTTGTTGATGGCCCAGCATTGAAATCTGGAGCAATTTGCGGAAGGGTTGCACTTGTAGAACTGTTCTCTTCAGTCGTCGTTGGTCCCGTTCTTGCACGATCTTTCTCCGGCCGCAGCGATGTCGGCGGTTTGATGTTTTACCGGATTCCTTATATTCACGGTACACTCGGGAAAACCCGCGCTTCATGGCTACCTCGGAGATGCTATGTCCCATCACACGTGTATCGACTATAACACCACGTTCAAACTCTGTTAACTCTTGATAACGTGCCATTCTAGGAGCAGTAACCGATCTAACAACTGCGCCAGACACTTGCTGTCTTTTATAGGCGTTGGCGACCGCAGCGCCGTATTCTGCCTGTTTACATATCTCTGTATTTCAATACGCATGCCTATAACAGTTTCTTTGGTGCTTCAGTGTACATGCCCGAGTGGCTAAGAACGATGCTTATCTCTCCCTGTTGCGGGGATCATATAATGTCCGAACATTAGGAGAAATAGTCAATGTTGGACATGGAGGTTTGGATCGGTTCAGGGAGCGTGCACGGATAGCCGAAGTGGTTAAAGCGACCGTTTTGAGTCGGCAGAAATTTTCATGTGCCATGAATAAACATTACAGCTGACCTCATCTTGAATGCGCGATTCGCGAATCAGTTTTGTAACATTTATTACACACGATACGGTGAGCAACTCGACAAAATTTAGTAAATTTGGGGGTAATTTCCAAGAATGATTGCCTATCGAAGTCGCGGGGTCCAAACTATACATATCGAACGTGCGATTGTGAATCGATCAAGCAACTCCGGTGGCGATCGTTATGAGTATGTTTACGGTGGTCGCTACAGCAACGACAAAAGAAGAGCGTTACAAAAACACTTGTAATTGCAAAGGAGACGACTTACCTTATTCGTCGTCGGTGTTGTCATCATGTGAAAGTCCCTTACGGTGGTCTGGATGGATAATTTGGGAGAGTGGAACCATGTATTTTTCCTGATACTCGTTCGTTTTCCGCACTGTCCGCAATGAAATTTTAAACTGTATTTCAGCTTCGAAACTGTTATTACGAAGTTTTACACACTTTGCACCACCACAGTCTACACAGTCCCTTGTTTCGTCGTTCAGTAGTACTCCATATTTGCGACAAAAAGTCGAACAATTTTCTACGCTGTATAAATATGGAATTGGATTCTTACATGTGACAGAAAGCGCCAAAGAAAAGTTAGCTACACCAGACATCCCACTCACTAACGACATAAATCCTCTGGGATTCCCTAGCAACTCACAAATAATTGATCACATCGGCCGCCACCAGAGTCGTATGATCGATTTACGATCGCACGCTATATATGTATCGTTTAGACCCCGCGACTTCGATAGGGAATCACTCTTGGAAATTACCAGTTTGGGATTGGTGCTTCATGGAATATCATCTTCCATTTCCGTCAGTGTGCGTGCGTTTTCCGGCAGACGACGTGTGTGTGTGTGTGTGTGTGTGTGTGTGTGTTTGTGTGTGTGTGTGTGTGGTGTGTGTGTGTGTGTGTGTGTGTGTGTGTGTGTGTGTGTTTGTGTGTGTGTGTGTGTGGTGTGTGTGTGTGTGTGTGTGTGTGTGTGTGTGTGTGTGTGTGTGTGTGTGCGCGCGCGCGCGTGCGTGCGTATACGACTGTGCGGGAGCCAATACAGTCGGAGCTGCGAGCGTCCCTGACCAACACCGACTCAAAGGTAGGTCTCGCCGCTTGTTCGTGCCATCGCGTCAGCTAGGCACGGCGAACGCCAGGTCTGTTGCAGGCACACTCATAATGGTGGTGTCTCCCTCTCTGACCGACACACATTGTTCTGAGAGATTTCTGCAATCAATTAATTGTGCAATTCATTACACTTCTTAACAAATAGTATACTCCTGAACTTAAATTTCCACCTGTTTTAAGGATTGACATACAAAAACAACTTCATGGTCCAGCAGCAACAGAATTCGTGCTTGTTTACCTTATTTGTAAATCTGAGGAAGTTACGTTTGTACTGGGTTGCTTTTACAAGAAACTGTGAACATATTGGTGCTCTTCTTTAGATATCTTGGTTGACTATGGGGTGAGGAGCACTTAATGTTAATGAAATATCTTGCGATTGTACACGTTGGGGGAGGGGGTGGGGGACGGAAGAAAAGGCAAAAGAGAGATACTTGTTTTATCAAATAATTTTTTTTTTATCTTATAAAGTTTCTCCTTACAGTTGCAAGAGGGGAATATTTATCTTTTCTAATGTGCATGTTTAAAAAAGTATAAGCTCAGCAGTATTTTCGATGTATGAAGCTATTTCTTTCCTGTTTAGAATTCCTTTCGTTGAAAACGACTGTAATCTAATGACTGGCAACAGTTGGACATTTACACATGTAAATTAGTTCACATTTCCAGTGACGATGTCAAACGAACATAAATAAATAAAGAAAAGAAACGAGTTCATTGTAAGGGGGTTGGGGTAAGTTTCGATAACATAATGGATCAAGTAAATATAGTTTCTTGAATGTAAAATTTCCGAAGCTTGCAATGGGGCAAAGCATCTTCTCATACTGATCTACGTTTGTTTCGACAGGATTCAGTAACACAGAACTATGATTGTTGTGTACATAGTTCTGCGTAGTCAGCGCGTACACAACTTTCCCACTAGAGCGCGTCCCGCTAAGCACAACAGCGCAGGCGCAGCGCTCGTCCGTCTCCGCACTACGAGATGGCGCTGCCTTAGAGACGGACCAAATTTTGCTTCCGCCGATCCGCGTATTAATATGTAACACAGCCAATGAGATTGCTGCTAACGTAGAACCTTTTCTCCTCGCGGATCACCCTCGCGCAGTGATACCCGAACGCGCGAGGTATTATAACGAGTGTACAGACCTCCGATTAACCAGTCTGCATTTGTCTGGACCAGTCTGTACCAGTCTGCATTAGTCTGTACCAGTCTATAGTCAAGTTTCAGTCTGCACTTAATAAGATTACCATATTCCTGTACATAGCCATGAAGATAAATGAATAGACACTTTTGTCAAGTATCAGAGATATGTGAGAATACGATTAACGTACCAATACCAAAGGAACTTCAGATTGTCAATTGTAAATAGCACCAGAATCAAGTTAATTAATGTTTATGCTTATTATTATTTTAATAAATGTGCGCGCCGGCCGCGGTGGTCATGCGGTTCTAGGCGCTGTAGTCCGGAACAGCGCGACTGCTACGGTCGCAGGTTCGAATCCTGCCTCGGGCATGGATGTGTGTGATGTCCTTAGGTTAGTTAGGTTTAAGTAGTTCTAAGTTCTAGGGGACTGATGACCTCAGATGTTAAGTCCCATAGTGCTCAGAGCCATTTGAACCATTTTAATAAATGTGCGTGAAAATTAATCAAGTTCTGTTTAAAGCTGGCCATCGTCAATCTGCTACTCTAAGCGTGCAAGTGGCATTTCTATCGTCTGACCTAACGCCAGAAAACAAACACGCCACGATAAGACCACGAGACATATTGCTGACACTCGCCTACTTCGATAGAGCCACAAGTCAAATAATCTGATGGTGTGTATACCGAAGGTCTTACAGTACGCACACCACATTGATCTTCATTTGTAGCTTTACGATAGTAAGAAAATCTTTCATCTAAATAAAACTGCAGAAGCTAAAACAATACCAAACAATTTGTCCAAAAATAAGAGATTTATAGTGGTAAGCACGCCCAGGCGTTCTGCCCAGGCGTTTCTGCCTGCAACAGACCTGGCGTCCGCCGTGCCTTGCTGACGTGACGTCACGAACAAGCGCCGATGCCTTCCTTTGAGTCGGTGTTGCCCTGACACGTCAGGTGCTCTTGTCTGGCCCGGTCTCGTGCGGTGCGGTGCGGTGTGGTGTGTCGCCTCGACCGCCCAGCGCGCTGTTACCGCGACCCCGTGCCCGGCGCCCGTGCTGCAGAGCGGATGGGCCCTCCCTGCCGCCTATGCGCATTGATCTCGAGCAGGCGGCCCGCTCGCGCCCGGAAAACATCTTACCTGCCGGCGCGACGGCGGTGGAGGCGCCGACACGCGTTCCCTCTCAGCTGGAGTCTGCATTTTTCAGCGTCTCTCCCGTCCTTCCGCGTCTTCCGCGGACTTCGCCGTGCTGTACAGCTCGTGAAGCGCGTAAAATTTGCAAAGCAACGGGGCACCTCTATAGCTGATCATTTACAACCAACATCCGTTCCACGACACAATGTTATCCCGCACGCTTCTAGGACTCTGAAGCATGTTAACGTATTTCTTGACATGGCTGTCTTGTGAGCAAGAATTATGAGACGGGCGAAATACCCTCAGACTTCAAGAAGAATATAATAATTACAATCCCAAAGAAAGCAGGTACTGACAGATGTGAAAGTTGCCGAACTAGCAGTTTAATAAGCCACGGCTGCAAAATACTAACACGAATTCTTTACAGACGAATGGAAAAACTGGTAAAAGCCGACCTCGGGGAAGATCAGTTTGGATTCCGTAGAAATGTTGGAACACGTGAGGCAATACTGACCCTACGACTTATTTAGAAAATAGATTAAGGAAAGGCAAGCCTACGTTTCCAGCATTTGTAGACTTACAGAACGCTTTTGACAATGTTGACTGGAATACTCTCTTTCAAATTCTGAAGGTAGCAGGGGTAAAATACAGCGACTGAAAGGCTATTTACAATTTGTACAGAAACCAGATGGCAGTTCTAAGAGTCGAGGGACATCAAAGGAAAGCAGTGGTTGGGAAGGGAGTGAGACAGGGTTGTAGCCTATCCCCGATGTTATTCAATCTGTATATTGAGCAAGCAGTGAAGGAAACAAAAGAAAAATTCGGAGTAGGTATCACAATCCATCGAGAAGAAATAAAAACTTTCAGGTTCGCCGATGACATTGTAATTCTATCAGAGACAGCAAAGGACCTGGAAGAGCAGCTGAACGGAATGGACAGTGTCTTGAAAGGAGGATATAAGATGAACATCAACAAAAGCAAAACAAGGATAATGGAATGCAGTCGAATTAAATCGAGGGTGCTGCGGGAATTAGATTAGGAAATCAGACGCTTAAAGTAGTAAAGGAGTTTTGCTATTTGGGGAGCAAAATAACTCAGGATGGTCGAAGTAGAGAGGATATAAAATGTAGACTGGCAATGGCAAGGAAACCGTTTCGGAAGAAGAGAAATTTTAGTAACATCCAGTATAGATTTAAGTGTCAGGAAGTCGTTTCTGAAAATTTGTATGGAGTGTAGCCATGTATGGAAGTGAAACGTGGACGATAAATAGTTTAGACAAGAAGAGAATAGAAGCTTTAGAAATGTGGTGCTGAAGATTAGATGGGTAGAGCACATAACTAATGAGGAGTTTGTGGCATAACTTGACTAGAAGAAGGTATCTGTTGGTAGGACATATTCTGAGGCATCAAGGGATCACGAATTTAGTACAGGAGGGCAGTGTGGAGGGTAAAAATCGTAGAGGGAGACCACGAGATGAATACATTAAACAGATTCAGAAGGATGTAGGTTGCAGTAGATACTGGGAGATGAAGAAGCATGCACAGGATAGAGCAGCATGGAGAGCTGCATCAAACCAGTCTCTGGACTGAAGATCACAACAATAACAGCTCTCTTGTTCTCCAACAGAATCAAACAATACGTGGTCTGTTCAAAAAATTCCAGAACTTTGTCCACAAAATTTTTCTGCGCTTAACTTTTACTTGCTGTACATGATATGCATCGAAATACTCTCACAGCGCCGATTCCACTTCTGGAAGCAGTCTTGGTACGCGTCTTGCTGGATCGCGCGAAGCGCCGTCTCCGAATTTCTTTTACTTCGTCTATCGTTCCAAATCTTCGTCCTTGCAACGAGTTTTAAACTTTGGAAATAAAAAAGAAGTCCGTAGGGGTCAGATCTGGAGAGTACGGATTATGAGGCACCACAGTGATGCAATAGACACGCATCAACATGGAATTGTCTCGCCACTTTCCAGGTCGTTCCCTTCTCACATTTTCTCGCAGGCGTTGCAACTCGTTCCGGTAGTACCATCGATTAACAGTTTTTCCCTGTGGCACGAATTCGTAATGAACTAAGGCTTCAAAGCCAAATAGCTTTGACTTTTGACCTGACGGGACGAGCTTCTTTTGGTCTTGGAGAAACTTTCCCTACCAATGTGAAGATTGAACCTTCGTCTCAACATCATAACCGTGGACTCACGTCTCATCACCTGTTATGAATCTCTTAAGAAACGATCGTTGTCATTTGCGTGAACCAAAAGCTCTTCAGATATTCCGAGGTGAAGATCTTTCTGGTCTTGACTCATGACGCGGGGAACGAACTTGGTGGCAACACGGTGCATTCCAAGACGCTGTGTCAGGATTTCATAACATGATCCATCTGAAATGTCACAGTCTTCTGCAATCACTCGGACAGTCTGTCTTCGATTGGCACGCGCAATTTCGTTGACGTTCCTGGCAAGTGCGTCGTCGGTATACGTCAAAACGCTGTCCAGCCATTTTCAAACCGTGTGAACCGTTCGTAACACCGAGTACGGCTTAAGCACTCATCACCGTGTGTGTGTCTCTATAAACGTTTCCTTGAGTTTCACGCAAAATTTAATACAGACTGTGCGAAACAACGTTCTTCTCAATACAGCACTGAACAGTAACTAACAGGCGTACAAATTTCCGGCAGTTGCACATTAAACACAGGCGCGTGCAGGGGATTCCAACCGGATTTTGCTCCAACACACAATTGGCGCGAATTTACTAATGTTCCGGAATTTTTTGAACAGACCTCGTGCACTGAAAGAAATGGACACCCCTACACCAAGAAGCACCAGTCCTATATTTGTTTATTTATCTATTTATTTAAGGACTGACTTGCCTGCAGCTGTTAGAATTTTCTTTTACGACTGCAGCTTCGGCATTAAGCCATTTTCGACCATCTACAGAACATAATACAACTTAGTATAGTGAGGACAATTTACAGTGGGATTAACAGTAGGTAAAACCAGTTTCTTAGTTTTGGAAATATTCCAAATTTTGTGGGGCCTTTGTCATTCTTTATCATCAAACTTAAAAAATTCGAAAATCAGCCTGCACTGACACCACACTCCAGAACAGTTCATGCCACCCAGAAGTGTATAAGAAAGCCTAAACATGTAGCAACAAATAAGGACTACCATTAAATTACGTAGCAAAAGCAACTACACAGAAAAAGAAATAACATTACCAAGAGAAGCAGAACGAGAAGAAACGCGATACATTGATTTACGTTATTACGATGCCATATGAGATAGAACAACCGATAATTTTCGTAAAACTGATGTACAAACCGGACTGCACACGAACAACGAAGCAGGGACAATAATCAGACACACAATCCACAAAACAAAACCATTTACACAATTAAGAATTTATAAAATCAAAAGCGGTGAACGTGAAAAATTCTATGACGGGCAGATAGGTAGATGTTCTTCCACCAGATTCAAGGAATACTCAAACATAAGGGAGAAATGTAAATCTTCATATAGTGCACAACAAGGAACTTAACAATCCTAACACTAACAGCAGCGAGAAATGTTTAAAGGTACTACAGAGAGTAGAGAATGACAAGTTAGTGAACGCTCTAGAAGAAATTGAAATTTATAGCACCTTCAAAGAACAACCAAATGACGTGCTAACTGAAAAACGGACCTCACAAATAAAAATTTTCTCGACTGTTTTAAACATGTACTCTAATGCATTGTAAGTACACACTTTTAGTAACCTAACCCCCCCCCCCCCCCATGAACCATGGACCTTGCCGTTGGTGGGGAGGCTTGCGTGCCTCAGCGATACAGATGGCCGTACCGTAGGTGCAACCACAACGGAGGGGTATCTGTTGAGAGGCCAGACAAACGTGTGGTTCCTGAAGAGGGGCAGCAGCCTTTTCAGTAGTTGCAGGGGCAACAGTCTGGATGATTGACTGATCTGGCCTTGTAACATTAACCAAAATGGCCTTGCTGTGCTGGTACTGCGAACGGCTGCAAGCAAGGGGAAACTACAGCCGTAATTTTTCCCGAGGACATGCAGCTCTACTGTATGATTAAATGATGATGGCGTCCTCTTGGGTAAAATATTCCGGAGGTGAAATAGTCCCCCATTCGGATCTCCGGGCGGGGACTACTCAAGAGGACGTCGTTATCAGGAGAAAGAAAACTGGCGTTCTACGGATCGGAGCGTGGAATGTCAGATCCCTTAATCGGGCAGGTAGGTTAGAAAATTTAAAAAGGGAAATGGATAGGTTAAAGTTAGATATAGTGGGAATTAGTGAAGTTCGGTGGCAGGAGGAACAAGACTTTTGGTCAGGTGATTACAGGGTTATAAATACAAAATCAAATAGGGGTAATGCAGGAGTAGGTTTAATAATGAATAAAAAAATAGGAGTGCGGGTTAGCTACTACAAACAGCATAGTGAACGCATTATTGTGGCTAACATAGACACAAAGCCCATGCCTACTACAGTAGTACAAGTTTATATGCCAACTACCTCTGCAGATGATGAAGAAATAGATGAAATGTATGACGAGATAAAAGAAATTATTCAGGTAGTGATGGGAGACGAAAATTTAATAGTCATGGGTGACTGGAATTCGTCAGTAGGAAAAGGGAGAGAAGGAAACATAGTAGGTGAATATGGATTGGGGGGAAGGAATGAAAGAGGAAGCCGCCTTGTAGAATTTTGCACAGAGCATAACTTAATCATAGCCAACACTTGGTTCAAGAATCATAAAAGAAGGTTGTATACCTGGAAGAACCCTGGAGATACTAAAAGGTATCAGATAGATTATATAATGGTAAGACAGAGATTTAGGAACCAGGTTTTAAATTGTAAGACATTTCCTGCGGCAGATGTGAATTCTGACCACAATCTATTGGTTATGAACTGCAGATTGAAACTGAAGAAACTGCAAAAAGATGGGAATTTAAGGAGATGGGACCTGGATAAACTGAAAGAACCAGAGGTTGTAGAGAGTTTCAGGAAGAGCATAAGGGAACAATTGACAGGAATGGGGGAAAGAAATACAGTAGAAGAAGAATGGGTAGCTCTGAGGGATGAAGTAGTGAAGGCAGCAGAGGATCAAGTAGGTAAAAAGACGAGGGCTAATAGAAATCCTTGGGTAACAGAAGAAATATTGAATTTAATTGATGAAAGGAGAAAATATAAAAATGCAGTAAATGAAGCAGGCAAAAAGGAATACAAACGTCTCAAAAATGATATCGACAGGAAGTGCAAAATGGCTAAGCAGGGATGGCTAGAGGACAAATGTTAGGATGTAGAGGCTTGTCTCACTCGGGGTAAGATCGATACTGCCTACAGGAAAATTAAAGAGACCTTTGGAGAGAAGAGAACCACTTGTATGAATATCAAGAGCTCAGATGGCAACCCAGTTCTAAGCAAAGAAGGGAAGGCAGAAAGGCGGAAGGAGTATATAGAGGGTTTATACAAGGGCGATGTACTTGAGGACAATATTATGGAAATGGAAGAGGATGTAGATGAAGACGAAATGGGAGATAAGATACTGCGTGAAGAGTTTGACAGAGCACTGAAAGACCTGAGTCGAAACAAGGCCCCCGGAGTAGACAACATTCCATTTGAACTACTGATGGCCTCGGGAGAGCCAGTCATGAAAAAACTCTACCATCTGGTGAGCACGATGTATGAGACAGGCGAAATACCCTCAGACTTCAAGAAGAATATAATAATTCCAATCCCAAAGAAAGCAGGTGTTGACAGATGTGAAAATTACCGAACTATCAGTTTAATAAGTCACAGCTGCAAAATACTAACGCGAATTCTTTACAGACGAATGGAAAAACTGGTAGAAGCCGACCTCGGGGAAGATCAGTTTGGATTTCGTAGAAATGTTGGAACATGTGAGGCAATACTGACCTTACAACTTATCTTAGAAGAAAGATTAAGAAAAGGCAAACCTACGTTTCTAGCATTTGTAGACTTAGAGAAAGCTTTTGACAATGTTAACTGGAATACTCTCTTTCAAATTCTGAAGGTGGCAGGGGTAAAATACAGGGAGCGAAAGGCTATTTACAGTTTGTACAGAAACCAGATGGCAGTTATAAGAGTCGAGGGACATGAAAGGGAAGCAGTGGTTGGAAAAGGAGTAAGACAGGGTTGTAGCCGCTCCCCGATGTTATTCAATCTGTATATTGAGCAAGCAGTAAAGGAAACAAAAGAAAAATTCGGAGTAGGTATTAAAATTCATGGAGAAGAAGTAAAAACTTTGAGGTTCGCCGATGACATTGTAATTCTGTCAGAGACAGCAAAGGACTTGGAAGAGCAGTTGAACGGAATGGACAGTGTCTTGAAAGGAGGATATAAGATGAACATCAACAAAAGCAAAACGAGGATAATGGAATGTAGTCAAATTAAGTCAGGTGATGCTGAGGGAATTAGATTAGGAAATGAGACACTTAAAGTAGTAAAGGAGTTTTGCTATTTAGGGAGTAAAATAACCGATGATGGTCGAAGTAGAGAGGATATAAAATGTAGACTGGCAATGGCAAGGAAAGCGTTTCTCAAGAAGAGGAATTTGTTAACATCGAGTATAGATTTAAGTGTCAGGAAGCCGTTTCTGAAAGTATTTGTATGGAGTGTAGCCATGTATGGAAGTGAAACATGGACGATAACTAGTTTGGACAAGAAGAGAATAGAAGCTTTCGAAATGTGGTGCTACAGAAGAATGCTGAAGATAAGGTGGGTAGATCACGTAACTAATGAGGAGGTATTGAATAGGATTGGGGAGAAGAGAAGTTTGTGGCACAACTTGACTAGAAGAAGGGGTCGGTTGGTAGGACATGTTTTGAGGCATCGAGGGATCACAAATTTAGCATTGGAGGGCAGTGTGGAGGGTAAAAATCGTAGAGGGAGACCAAGAGAAGAAGCTTGCACAGGATAGAGTAGCATGGAGAGCTGCATCAAACCAGTCTCAGGACTGAAGACCACAACAACAACAACAACAACCTAACCTAAACGAAACTAACCTAACGAACTCAAAATCGCATCCCATAAAATTGAAGATTGGCTATTATCGCTGACTAGCTTTCCTTTGATGTGCAAGCGTGGATATTACGTTATCATCTCTACCTAATATAAACATATATGCCAAAATCATGTACGTACGGTAAATGAGCGTCACAAAACTACAAAACTGGCTGTACCTACTGTTAATCCTACTGTAAATGGTCCTCATTATGTTTATTATGGCTTGTAAAAGCTTGAAAATGGCTTAAAGCCGATATTGCAATCGTAAAATAAAACTCTAACAGCGGAAAGCAAGATGAAAACCTCTAAAAATTTATAGAAGCTGTAGACCCATATTACAACAACATATTTATCCCGATATTCATCACGCATTGAGTATCGAGTCAATAAAATTTCATTCGCAAATGATGTCCATCAACATCAGTGCGAGGTTTCACCTCCATGGCCACGAATGCACTCTTGTATTCGTCGTGTCATGGAAGCAAACAGCCTGCTACAGGCTTCTTGAGGAATTTCTTATTACGAGTGAAACGCATGATATGTTAGTTCATGAAAACTGCTGGAAGGAAGTGATATGAAAGAAAATGTCTTCCGGTGGTAGCATCGCAGACGTCCTCTGCAGATGACAGATTTGGGGACCAGAAAGACTAGTCAAGAAAACCTACCTTCTTCAAAGCGTTTGTCGCGTGCGCTGTAGTGTGGGGTCTTGAACTATGTTTTTGGAATATGCGATTTGGCGCCCCGGTAGCGAAGCGTATGACATCACAGTTGTCGCATGCTGGCGAGAATTCATCTTTCCTTTAATCAGACAAGTACTGTTTTCCTATCCAAAAGCTGCCTACGCCATGATTCCATTTGGATAGGTCTGAATCTCGATCGCCACATCCTGCGACCTTACAGACACTAATAAACAAAAGCGAGACTTATCGCTAAATACCAATGAATGCCACTCAGCGCCCCAGTTAACTATGGTTCTCATGACGTTTTTGGAGAACGAAAATCTCCTCCATAAAATTCGACATGGATTCCGCAAACAGAGATTCTGCGAAACTCACTTCGCTCCATTCCTCGATGTGATCCATAGCACAGTAGACAACGGCGCTCAGGTTGGTGCCGTGTTCCTTGTCTTCAGAATTGCAATTGACACCGTCCCGCACTGCCCTTTAGTGAAAAAACGAGCATATCGAGTATCGGATCAGATTTGCGACTGTATCGAAGACTTCGTTGCAGACAGAATTCAGCTCATCGCTCTTATCCGAACAAAATCGGCTAATGTAAAGGTAACTTCCGGAGCACCTCAAGGAAGCGTGATAAGACATTTACTGTTTACAGCGTATATAAATGGTTCAGCAGTAATCGTCGGATACTCATTAAGACTGTTCGCAAATGACGCGCTTGGGCCGCGCGGAATGGCCGCGCGGTTCGAGGCGCCATTTCACTGACTGCGTGGTCCCTCCCGCCGGGAGTTCGAGTCCTCCCTCGGGCAATGGGTGTGTATGTGTGTTGTTCTTAGCATAAGTTAGTTTAAATAGTGTGTAAGTCCAGGGACCGATGACCTCAGCAGTTTGGTCCCTTAGGAATTCACATACATTTCAATTTGAACATTTTGACGCGGTTGTCTATGACAAAGTAGCAACGCCAGAAGACAGTATCGATTTGTAGAACGACCTGATGAATGTGCAGGCACTGACAGTTGATTTATATAAGTAACATATTGAGCTTACATAGGAAAAGAAAGCCACACGAACGATGAGAAACTGCTGGAAATGGTACCTAAAATCACATATCCAGGAGTAACTATCCAAAGCAACCTTAAGTGGAATGACCACATAAAAGAAATAGCAGGAAAAGCATATGCCAGGCTGAGATTCACAGGAAGAATCTTAAGGAAATGTAACTCATCCACAAAGGAAGTTGATTATAAGGCGCTTGTTCGGTTGATTCTTGAGAACTGTTCTTCACGAGGTAGAACAGATAGAAGAGGTGGAGAAGGTCCAAAGAAGAGCGGCGCGTTTTACTACGAGATCGTTTAGTCGGCATGACAGCATTACCGAGACACTCAGCAAACTATATTCGCTGTCTTATAAAGAGGCGTTCTGTATCATGGAGGAGTATAGTATTCATATTTCGAGAGCTCACTTTCCAGGAAGAGTCAGACAACGCTCGCGTAATGACCACGGACAAGAAATTCGAGACATTACAGTGGCTTACCGACAATCATTCTTGCCACGCACCATTCGAGAATGGAATAGGTAGCATCCTTCGCCACGCACCATTAAGTGTGATATAGATGGAGATACATTACTCGCCATTAAAATTGTTACACCAAGAAGAAATGCAGATATTAAACGGGTATTCATTGGGCAAATATATTATACTAGAACTGACTTATGATTACATTTTCAAGCAATTTGGGTGCATAGATCCTGAGAAATCAGTACCCAGAACAACCACCTCTGGCCGTAATAACGGCCTTGATACGCCTGGGCGTTGAGTCAAACAGAGCTTGGATGGCGTGTACAGGTACAGCTGCCCATGCACCTTCAGCACGATACCACAGTTCATCAAGAGTAGTGACTGGCGTATTGTGACGAGCCAGTTGCTCGGCCACCACTGACCAGACGTATTCAGTTGGTGAGAGATCCGGAGAATGTGCTGGAAACTAATGTTGAAATGACTTTAGAAAATCATTACTTTGCAAATGGCTATTCTGGCTACCTTCTTACAAAAACAAGTACCCTTGGACATACGTCATCAGCAAGGTAGGGAAGATACAGAGAACTGTTCATCAAGAGTAGTGACTGGCGTATTGTGACGAGCCAGTTGCTCGGCCACCACTGACCAGACGTATTCAGTTGGTGAGAGATCCGGAGAATGTGCTGGCCAATCGAACATTTTCTGTATCCAGAAAGGCCCGTACAGGACCTGCAACATGCGGTCGTGCATCATCCTGCTGAAATGTAGGGTTTCGCAGGGATCGAATGAAGGGTAGAGCCACGGGTCGTAGCACATCTGTAATGTAACGTCGACTGTTCAAAGTGCCGTCAATGCGAACAAGAGGTGACCGAGACGTGTAACCAATGGTTCCCCATACCATCACGCCGGGTGATACGCCATAATGGCGATGACGAATACACGCTTCCAATGTGCGTTCACCGCGATGTCGCCAAAAACGGATGCGACCATCATGATACTGTAAACAGAACGTGGATTCATCCGACTGCAACTGCTTGCTTCACACTTTCCCAAGACATAGTTACGTAATGTTTAACATCAGATAATATTGAATCTTTACGTATGTCCCACATATACACTCTCACTCACTCTTACTTATTCACACAACAAAACAAATAGTTATTAAATAAATACGAGTATTAATCCTTTCTGAATTCTATGTTACGAAAATGAAAAATACAGGTACAGCCACCCATGCAGCTTCAACACGATACCACAGTTCATCAAGAGACTGGCCTATTGTGACGAGCCACCATTGACCAGACGTTGTCAATTGGTGAGAGATCTGGAGAATGTGCTGGTCATGGCAGCAGTCGAACATTTTCTGTATCCAAAAAGGCCCGTACAGCACCTCCAACATGCGGTCGTGCATTATGCTGCTGAAATGTAGGGTTTCGCAGGGGTCGAATGAAGCCACGGGTCGTAACACATCTGAAATGTAACGGTCCACTGTTCAAAGTGCCGTCATTGCGAACAAGCGGTGACCGAGACGTATAACCAACGGCACCCCATACCATCACGCCGGCTGATACGCCAATACGCCAGTATGGCAATGACGAATACACGCTTCCAACGTGCGTTCACCGCGATGTCGCCAAACTCGGATGCGACCATCATGATGGTGTAAACAGAACCTGGATTCATCCGAAAAAATGAGGTTTTGCCATTCGTGCACACAGGTTCGTCTTTGAGTACACCATCGCAGGCGCTCCTGTCTGTGATGCAGCGTCAAGGGTAACCGCAGCAATGGTGTCAGAGCTGATAATCCACTCTGCTGCAAACGTCGTCGAACTGTTCGTGCAGATGGTTGTTGTCTTGCAAACGTCCCCATCTGTTGACTCAGGGATCGAGACGTGGCTGCACTATCTGTTATAGCCATGCGGATAAGATGCCTGTCATCTCGACTGCTAGTGATACGAGGCCGTAGGGATCCAGCACGGCGATCCGTATTACCCTCCTAAACCGACCGATTCCATGTTCTGCTAACAGTCATTTTTCTCGACCAATGCGAGCAGCAATGTCGCGATAGGATAAACCACAATCACGATAGGCTACAATCCGACCGTTATCAAAGTCGAAAACGTGTTGGTACGCATTTCTCCTCCTTACACGAGGCATTACAATAACGTGTCATCAGGCAACGCCGGTCAACTGCTGTTTCTGTATGAGAAATAGGTTGGAAACTGTTCTCATGTTAGAACGTTGTAGTGTCACCACCGGCGCCAACCTTCTCAGAATGCTCTGAAAAGCTAATCGTTTGCATATCACAGCATCTTCTTCCTGTCGGTTAAATTTCGCATCTGTAGAGGGTGATCTTCGTGGTGTAGCAGTTTTAATGGCCAGTAGTGTAGTTTATTTAGATTCTTAGGGGCTTGAATATTCTGTCGATCGAATTGACACAGGTACCACTTCCCATGGCTAGACTAGCGACAGGTGCGAATGAGTCACGCTAAGATACAAGCGGCTGTTTCCATCACCGCCAACGGCTGCTAAGCTACGAGCAAAGTAGTATTGACTCGCGATGTCATACCGTGATCTTGCGATATTAGTCTTTTAAATGCGTTACCCCGGCAATTGTATTCCCGAAATTTCATTACTGTAATTTAGTTTTCTTTTTTTTTTGGTGTAACGACTTTTTGTCCGTCAGAGATACTGCAGGAGAATCGCCGACTCCCAACTGACGACCCTCTAATGAGATTTGTTCTGCTGAAACGAGTAGAAAACATCGTATGTGGGCACACTCTACATCTGAACGCAAGACACGCCATTCGCTCGCAAGATATCTCATTCGCTTACGCCGTGCAGCCGTTATGTGGCCTGCAGGTGGTTGCCGTGGTGAGTAGAGCGCTGGCGGAGATGGACTGGACGCGGCCTTTAATCAGACCGGACTGCTGGGGTGTGCGGTCGTAGGAGCTCGGGCCAGACCGCAGGTCGGCCATAATTATGGCCTGGGGGCGGCGGGGGTAGGGAGGGCCGCGAATAAATCCCGCCAGATTTACGGCGCCTCGGCCGCCCCCAGCCGTCGGGTGGCCCAGATGAGACCTGAGGACCGCCTCGGCGTACCTGCTGTCACAGCACTCTACCTGCTGAGCTGGCCGAGCGGATAGCTGCGTCCGAGAAGGACTGGGCGCTTGATTCCAGCCCCAGTAGGTCCAGCCACTAAGTGTCTGCTTCTGCACGGCGCGACGTTCTGATAACACACGGAAAACAGACGAGTGACGGTTCGCCTAGTGCTACCGACGATATCCATTTTTAAAACCTCAAATATCTCCATCTACATCACACTTAATGGTGCGTGGCGAAGGGTACGTCTGGTGCCACTGCCTGCTCCATTCGCGAATGACGCGTGGCAAGAATGATTGTCGGTAAGCCACAGTAATTTCTAGAATTTCCTCTTCGTGGTCATTACGCGAGCGTTGTCCGACTCTTCCTGGAAAGTGAGCTTTCGAAATCTGAATACTAAACTCCTACATGATAAAGAACGCCTCTTTATAAGACATTCAATGTACACTACTGGCCATTAAAATTGCTACACCACGAAGATCACCCTCTACAGATGCGAAATTTAACCGACAGGAAGAAGATGCTGTGATATGCAAATGATTAGCTTTCCAGAGCACTCACACAAGGTTGGCGCCGGTGGCGACACCTACAACGTGCTCACATGAGGAACGTTTCCAACCGATTTCTCATACACAAAACAGCAATTGACCGGCGTTGCCTGGTGAAACGTTGTTGTGATGCCTCGTGTAAGGAGGAGAAATGCGTACCATCACGTTTCCGACGTTGATAAAGTTCGGATTGTAGCCTATCGCGTTGCGGTTTATCGTATCGCGAAAGTGCTGCTTACGTAGGTCGAGGTCCAATATGGAATCGGTGGGTTCAGGAGGGTAATACGGAACGCCTTGCTGGATCCCAACGGTCTCGTATCACAAGAAGTCGATATGACAGGCATCTTATCTGCATGGCTGTAACGGATCGTGCAGCCATGTCTCGATCCCTGAGTCAACAGATGGGGACGTTTGCAAGACAACAAACCATGGCTGAGGTTACCCTTGACGCTGCGTCACAGACAGGAGCGCCTGCGATGGTGTACTCGACGACGAACCTGGGTGCACGAATGGCAAAACGTCATTTTTTCGGATGAATCCACGTTCTGTTTACAGTATCATGATGGTCGCATCCGTTTTTGGCGACATCGCGGTGAACGCACATTGGAAGCGTGTATTCGTCATCGCCATTATGGCGTATCACCCGGCGTGATGGTATGGGGAACCATTGGTTACACGTCTCGGTCACCTCTTGTTCGCATTGACGGCACTTTGAACAGTCGACGTTACATTACAGATGTGCTACGACCCGTGGCTCTACCCTTCATTCGATCCCTGCGAAACCCTACATTTCAGCAGGATGATGCACGACCGCATGTTGCAGGTCCTGTACGGGCCTTTCTGGATACAGAAAATGTTCGATTGGCCAGCACATTCTCCGGATCTCTCACCAACTGAATACGTCTGGTCAGTGGTGGCCGAGCAACTGGCTCGTCACAATACGCCAGTCACTACTCTTGATGAACAGTTCTCTGTATCTTCCCTACCTTGCTGATGACGTATGTCCAAGGGTACTTGTTTTTGTAAGAAGGTAGCCAGAATAGCCATTTGCAAAGTAATGATTTTCTAAAGTCGTTTCAACATTAGTTTTCTTTTCGTTTGGTTTTTTTAATCATTTTATTGAAGATTTGCATGATGAAGTGACAAAAATGCATCTGTGAATATTGATTGGCGTAAGACGGTTCTGGCGCGAGAAAGAACTCGAAGGATTGTTTTGATTGGCTGGTCATTTTGAACAACCAATCAGAGTTAAGCATTTACCGCGCCCTAACAAGTAGTTATAGGCCCTGGAAGGAACGGCAGGGAGGTGAGTCGCTGGCTGGCTATAGGACGTACAGGTCATGTTGGACGTGTCCGTCTACGTTATGAGTAAAATGAAGATGTTACTGGTACGTCGGGATGGTATTGCCGTGAAAGCAGTTGCATTTACGGACAGATTTTGGAAATTCGAGCTTTGTGAAGTGTTTAGTTGGCAAGTTAAACGCGTGTTAACTTTCGGCCTTTGTAGAATTCGGCGTGGCATGTTTCATATTCATCTGTGGAATCGTTGGCGAGCAGTTTGTTTATTAGAAATCCACTGAGAAAAAAGACCGAATGTGAAACTCATAAATTGTAGCAGAGCATCGACTGTAGATCACATAATAATTCGGTCCGGACTTAAGTACATTTCTGGCTGTCTTGTGTGTATACTGGGTTGTATGATGCTTAGGACATTGGTATTAGTCATGTAAATAAATACAGGCTGATGGCTAATTCTTTAATTTTGAACGTAAAGAAATAAAGAACTTGTTGCGGAATTTTTTCTAAAAGAAGGAAGCTATCGCCCTCTACCTGGAAATCGTTATAAGATATTACAGGATAGCTTGCTACCAGAGGTTAGGCGGACTTTGCAAACGTAAGTATTGACGATGTTTTTCTTCAACGCTGCTTTTAAGAACCTCTGAACAGTATCTACGTATGCAGAGAATTGGGCTGGTGACCATTCGCTGTACTGAGGTAGATGGAACTTTTTGTAGTGCAGAGTACGACGAAAGACAGTGGTCAAACAATTACGCAACCCAACGCGACTTAGGGTACGGTCGCAGGTTCGAATCCTGCCTCGGGCATGGATGTGTATGACGTCCTTAGGTTAGTTAGGCTTATGTAGTTCTAAGTTCTAGGCGACTGATGACCTCAGAAGTTAAGTCCCATAGTGCTCAGAGCCATTTTGAACCAACGCAACTTACTCGTATAACTCGCCCCGCCGCAACAGGTTAACGTAATCGCGAGATGAACCATTGTAAATGAGAAATCCTGGTACACTAATAACGACTCTAACTGCCAGAATGTTGAACACAAGCATGCAGACGTGAATGTATCGTGTCGGACAGTTGCTGGATGTCAGTTTGTGGTATGCAGTTCCACGTCTGTCAATACGCGGACGCTTAATGCTGTTTGTGAATGACGCAGGAGTTGGCGTGCGTGATGTCCCACATGTGCTCGATTAGAGACAGGGCAAGGCAACTTGCCGACAATAGGCTGGGTTACAAAAGCGGTATGTGGGCGAGCATTATCCTGTTCGCCCCTTCGAACGCTCTTCTTGAAAACAGCACAACGGGTCGAATCACCAGATCGGTGTACAAATATACAGGGAGGGACCATGGGATAAGCACGAGAGTGCTCCCGCTGTCATACGCGCCCCAGACCGTAACTCCAGGTGTAGGTCCAGTGTGTCTAGCACTCAGACAGGTTGGTTGCTGGCCCTCCTTTCAATTAATACACAGTCACAGCTGGCACCGAGGCAGAACCAGCGTTAATCAGAAAACACAACACACGTCTACTCTTGTATCCCGCCTGGAAGGCGGCGCGTGGGTCTCCGCCTGTAAACTTAATGGGTAGGCCGAACGTGGGAAGTGACCAGGAGCACGTGATATAAGACTCTCGGTACAGCTCTTTACGCGAAAGTACAGGGTTATTACAAATGATTGAAGCGATTTCACAGCTCTACAATAACTTTATTATTTGAGATATTTTCACAATGCTTTGCACACACATACAAAAACTCAAAAAGTTTTTTTAGGCATTCACAAATGTTCGATATGTGCCCCTTTAGTGATTCGGCAGACATCAAGCCGATAATCAAGTTCCTCCCACACTTGGCGCAGCATGTCCCCATCAATGAGTTCGAAAGCATCGTTGATGCGAGCTCGCAGTTCTGGCACGTTTCTTGGTAGAGGAGGTTTAAACACTGAATCTTTCACATAACCCCACAGAAAGAAATCGCATGGGGTTAAGTCGGGAGAGCGTGGAGGCCATGACATGAATTGCTGATCATGATCTCCACCACGACCGATCCATCGGTTTTGCAATCTCCTGTTTAAGAAATGCCGAACGTCATGATGGAAGTGCGGTGGAGCACCGTCCTGCGGTACGTTTAGCTGCCTGCTTGCTTTATTCGTCGACTTCCGCGGGCTACGCGTGAAACTTGCCCGCACGCGTTCAACCGTTTCTTCGCTCACTGCAGGCCGACCCGTTGATTTCCCCTTACAGAGGCATCCAGAATCTTTAAACTGCGCATACCATCGCCGAATGGAGTTAGCAGTTGGTGGATCTTTGTTGACCTCCGTCCTGAAGTGTCGTTGCACTGTTATGACTGACTGATGCGAGTGCATTTCAAGCACGACATACGCTTTCTCGGCTCCTGTCGCCATTTTGTCTCACTGCGCTCTCGAGCGCTCTGGCGGCAGAAACCTGAAGTGCGGCTTCAGCCGAACAAAACTTTGAGTTTTTCTACGTATCTGTAGTGCGTCGTGACCGTATGTCAATGGATGGAGCTACAGTGAATTTATGAAATCGCTTCAATCATTTGTAATAGCCCTGTACATTTAATTATTAGTCAATGACATACGTAACTTTACAACTGAAGAGCCCGTAGGTGCAAAACCTTATTCCCGTCGTAAGTAGGACATAGTATCAATAGCAAGCTGAGGTTGAAGCGATGTTTCCAGGCCGTCTGCTCTTGGTGAAATGCGGAGAATGTGGAGCGGAGCTCGTAGAGCTCTCCCGCTCCGGCTAGAGTGCGCTGTCGTCGGTGTCTGTCGTAGTGCCAACCTAAGAACTTAAATACGCCGTGGCATAGTTGCTATCGATACCACACCCACCACGCCCTCAAATGAGCTCTCGCTTCTCACCACTGAAGCCGCAAATGGCAGTGGTTTGGGGCCAGTAGAATGCGCGTTACAGGGCGACTGGCTCGTAGCTGTTCTTGAAGTAATCGATTTGTAACGTGTCACTGTGGTGCCAACTGCTGCTCAAAGTGCTACTACAAATGCAGTACGATGCGCGAGGGCCATACGCCGAACACGATGTTCTTCCCTCTCGGTGGTGCCACGAGGCAATCTAGAGCCCGGTCTTCTTCCGACCGTACATTCTCGTTACCACCGCTGCCAGCAGTGGCCACATTCCTGCCAAGTCTTTCTGCAATATCGCGGAAGAAACATTCGGATTCTTCTAGCCCTATTACAGGACCTCGTTCAAACACTGTGCGGCGTTGATAATGGCGTCTTTGTCGCCTTAAAGGCATTCTTGGTTAACAACAACACCACGTCCAGTCTCAAAGGTAACTTACTCTCACGACCCTTACAGCGTGTGTTTAAAGCAAATCAGATTTGCATCGTCATAGTGGCGCTACTAGCTCCACTCTTAGGCGGCAGGCGCGAAAGGTTTAGTAGACATCATCTTTTAGAGATAGAAACACGCCTACCAACCTTCGTTTATATCGTACCAATTCTTCTTGGTGTTGAGGCTTTTTTCCGTCACTGTAATTCAGCTTGTAGGCTAGTGAACAGTCTTCAATACTGATACAAATCCCGGTGAACTTCTCGTAACACGTTTAGAACGAGAGACATTTAATAATTAAAGAGACAAATTGAGATAGACACATTGGAACAGTTTGTAGGAGTAGTTCTGTACGTTCAGGAATTTGTGTTGACATCTCTGGCATGAACTGCGAACAGCTGACGGACGAAGATTTGTTGTCTTCATGACCTCAGTGTTGCGTTTAATGACGACATGTCGGAGTGAACTTTGCACATTAGTTGAACAACGTCCAGTGATTAAATTCTTGCTTTGTGAAGGTGAGGAACCAGCTAAAATGATTTTATAGTATGGTGAAAGCTGTATGAACTGCTGAAATTTTTATAAGTGGTTAGTACAGTTCAAAAAGGAGCCAGTCACAAGGACTGACGAGCAGGGTTCTCACCAGCCTGTTGAAGTGTCAACTCCTTCGCTTGAAATCCATAATAACATTGTTCGTGAAGACCGAAGTGTTGAAGTTGAACGTATAGTAATTTTTGGCAGTACCAACCTCAAGTACAGCAAAATTAGTGCAAGGTTGATCCCGAAAGAATTAACGCAACACCACAAGGAAACAAGACTAAAAATTTGTACAGACTTCGAAGTACACTAAGAAGGTGTGATGTAACTTATGTCCACCATTTTGGACCAGAATCCAAAAGACAAGTCATGGAATGGAAGCACACTAGCTCCCGTGTCCGAAAGAAATTCAGGACGCAAACATCAGCGGGAAAAGTCAGGTTGACTGTCTTTTGCATGTCCAACTTTCGTATTTTGTGGTTATTTGGACGATCAGTGCCTACTACTCAGATATACTAATGAAGAAAGTAAAGCCAGCAATGAGAGAAAGACATCACTGACCTCGAAGAAAAGGCGTGATATTGCTATAAGACAATGCTCGCTCTCACACCGTACAGTCGACACGAGAAAACATTAGTAAAATAGGGTGGGAGATATGACCTCATCCTCGCTAGAATCCATGTTTGTCTCGCTCGGATTTTCAGTAGTTTGGTCCACTAAAGGTGGGATAGCGTGGAAAACAATGTTCACCAACAACGATGAGATCAAAGAATTTGTGGGAAAGTGACTCAAACTACAAGACAAAGCTTATTTGCCTAGGTGTACTAGTCATCGTTGGGACAATTGTACTAACATTGGTGTATAGTGAGAAGTATTGAAAGTGAAATTTTGTAAAAATACAGTTTTTTTCTATAATAGTTTGTCTCCTTAACTGTTGAATGTCCCTCGTATATATGTAGCAGTACGCTTCATCCTTGAACTCCGCTCGTATTAACCCATTTCTACGAAACATGTCACGCACATCACGTAAGAAAGGAAACAAGAAACAAATGTACATGAGATGTATGCAAGTTTTCAAGCGTAACGCTCACCATTAGTCACGTCGTTAGCAAAATATCTCTCAGTTTCGTAAAATCTTACCGGACTTATCAATCGAACCTCATAGTGTAAGAATCAGTGATGGTCTCATTTTGTGACCGGTGACTGTCATGTGGAGAGTATGTTTCTTTGTAATTAATAAAGTATGTAGATGCAAGAATAAACCATTACCTTCCGAAAAGAGTGTCGAAATTTATTGTATAATTCATAGAAGAACAAATTCATTAAAAATGAGCAGTTTGTATTTTTAGGGAATCAGCGATTGTAAATTTATATCATTAATAGTAAAATACAAAATGTCTTCGCTTTCACCAATAAATATATTGATTTTTTACATATTCCATGGTAGCGAAATGTGTAATATCCGCTCTCACCAAGAATTTGCCGAAAGCGACAAAATTCTTTTCATTTGTGGGTGTGTATATAGATCATGCTATATGAAGAAATTTACTGAACTGAGTTCTCGCTTACCGGTACCTGTGAAAGTGCGAGAAAAAAATGGAAAACTTAGTCCTTCTCTACAAGACTTTATTTTAAATTGATACAAAATATTAAAACGAACAGACACCACATTTCGAAATGTAATATTTTTGTACAATTGCGTTCTCCGTTTATGTGCGAGAAATTTCCCATTATATACGTTCCATTTTTCTGCCCTCCATCTACACTACGATCTTGAAACAGCAGTTTCTACACATTTAGATCGGTTTATAGTTATATTAGTTTTTCCTCCTAAACTTTTTGATAAAATAAATTTTGTAGTTTATACAAAGTTAGCAGTACTAATCATCAACCATTTTCTGTCTGACTTTCTGATACAATGAATGGGGGAGCAAATATTTCCGAAGAGCAACTTTGCGTACATAATTTACTAATGTAGCTTGGTTATATAGTGTTGTCAAATTTGAACCATGAGTTTTCATGAATGATTTCCAAGGCGTTGCAATTCTAATGCAAAAAGGAATTGTCTGATAGAAAAGAAATAAAAATCCCTTGGTAGGGAAGTTGATCAGAATCTTCCAAATTCTTCATGCTTCCCAAGAAAGAGAAAGATTCGCATCAGGATCAGATGAAATAATACCACGAAGTAACCGGTACACACCTTGTGACTGTCAGAAAGTGATGAAAGTGAAAAAGTGTAAAGAAACAAGAAAACATCAAGTAAAGAATGAACAGACAAAGAATATTGGGCTTAGTAGAGACTTTGTGTAGTGCTTAAATTTGCAGACAGAAGGAGAGATGTGATCCGGCTGAAAGGTAGATAAACGGATAACAGAGACGTGGGAAGGAAAGCGGCGCTGGAGAGAGTGGGTCCTAAGCCCGGAGAAAAGATTCACTTAGCAGATAGCAGCCCCCGGCGCTGCTTTATTTATACGGGAGATCCCGGAAAGGAGCCTCCGGGGATTCCCTGGGGTAGCGGAGCGGGCCTTGTTTATTATTTGCGACGCTAGGCAGCGCCACGGGGCGCCTAATGGCGGCAGATATGAGAGACGGCTATCGGCTGCTTTCACCGAGATCGCTAATTAATTAGGGGAGCGCAGGAAATACGTTCACGGGGTGGGGGCGGCGCACCCTTGACATTGCGAAATGAGTGTGTCTGTCAGAGGGTAGCGCTTGACTAAGGCAGCGCGCCAGGGGAGGGAGGGGGTTAGGATTCCCAGGCGTCAGCCGGTGCCTCGGGGATTCCCCTCCAGCGAAGTCTCACTGCCGGCTTCGTTTCTACTATGCACACTCCCGTACAAATACATTCGAGGAAAAGAGATTCCTTGATTTACGGACTATGACAATAGATCAGTTACTTACACATGATGAAAGGGAAACTGACGCTCAACAGGCCACCAATTTTATTCATCTTTCGTAAGGCTGTAATACATACTGCAGGGGTTCTTCTTATTAATGCCCAAAGATTGCGTATAACCGATGGAATTCCAACCTCTTGAACCCGAGCGCTCACTGCTTGTAGGCTATAGTTAAAATCCGTTCTGCTAATCTAGCTTAGCTGAGCCGTCCATAAACTGTGGGCCAGCATAAAAATTCCCGATTATGGCAGTGGATGGATCCAGCACACAAGGTCTTATTTGTGCCCCAAATTTGTGTCTGACTGCATATTTTCACCTACTTCCCACAACAGAAAAAGTTCCACCACTCTGATACTGCAAAGAGTAATTATGTTTTCCTACACACGAAATACTCGTTAAAAGCACTGTCCAGTCACATTTATCAATGCAGACAGCAGCGCCACGTACAGGAAGAGTGTCAATGAGATTCTGGAAGATATCGACAGGGATGTGAAGCCATTCCGACTCCAGTGCTGTGGCCAGCTGCGATAGGTTTCGCGTTCGAGGATCCATGGCGCGAACAGTCCGATCGAGGTGGTCCCACAGTGTCTCGGGGTTTAGATCGGGGAAGTTTGGTGACCAGGAGAGTAAGGTAAACTCACCATGGTGCTCTTCGAACCAGGCGCGTACATTGCGAGCTGTGTGACAAGCTGCATTGTCCTGCTGGTAAATGCCATCGTCCCGAGGGAAAAAAACTGCATATGGGGTGGACATGGTTCCCAAGGACAGATAAGTACTCGTGTTGATCAGAGTGGTGAGATCACCCAGGGAGTGCCCTCCGCCCTGGGCTCTTCCGACGATTGTTACCTGGTGATTGCTTTCTGATGTTTCACTTTGTACACGCCAATAGTCTTCTGTCCAGCAGCACATGACGCGATTCATCTGAAAAGGCCACCTGTAGCCACTTAGAGGACGTCAAATGGTGGTACTAGCGTGCAAATTCCAGCCTTCGTCGCCAATGGACAGCAGTCACCAAGGGGGCATGAACCAAGAGTCCGCTACGGTGGTCCATTTGCAGTACTCTTCGCTGAACGGTCATTGACGGGACACTGCTGGTAGCTCCTTGGTTCATCTGGGTGGTCAGTTGCTTAACCGTTTCACATCTATTCTCCCATACACATTTCCGCAGCCGTCATGACAATCTATGGTCCGTGGTGAACCGCAGCTGTCGCAACACTGTATCTGGATAGAATTATTTTGCCATCCACAGTATCCTTTAACCACTGTGTCACGCGAACAGTTTACAAACTTTGTAGTTTCGGAAATGTTTCCACACGTGGCCTAAAAGCCAATGACCAATCCCTGTTGGAAGTCAGATAAATTGCTCTGTTTCCGCACTACGACAACGACTGCACTGTTTTCCCCTCCCGAGACGCTTTATATACCCTCAACGAAAGCTTCTGTGTATTGTGTGGTATCCAGGCCATTGTTATGTCGCCTCCAGTGCTCACGCCTTCTCCATCCAGATACTCAATGATCCTATGCGTTGAAATATTGCGTGGCGGCTCACAAACTCACCAGCAACACCTTTTCTCCAGCAATAAAATGATGTTCCCTACTTTCAGCCCTGATTCCATCACTCAGCATTCTTTAATACAACCTTTCAATGCCTCGTTTTCGACCTAACACTGTAGTGGAGGATAGAAAAGATTGTGTACGGCGGGTATTGTCACCGTTAGCGTGCTTGTCGCTCTGCTACGATGCGTTCCTCAAAAGGTTTCGTGACGTCGATATTCAAAGTGTGAGACGGCTGGCTGTTTCAAGCCATTCTTCTCACATTTTATCCTATTTGTATTTTGCATTTGCGTACGAGACCGTCTTGCTTCAATTACTTTCTGATTCAGTTTTATTTGTCGAGTTTTTCCGCCTGTACCGCGTGTTGTTCACGTGAGTGGCTAGGCGGTAGCGTGTAGCTATGCGGGTAATCCACCTCTCTAATATTTCATACTTGTAATATTTTTCCATTAAATGGATCTGGTCTTCACCAGGGGAACTCATTTTCCCTGTGGCGAAAACAGAAGGAAGTGTCGCACCTTCTGCACGGGTTCACAGGTAGATGCCGTGTTTCTTGACTTCCGCAAGGCGTTCGATACAGTTCCCCACAGTCGTTTATTGAACAAAGTAAGAGCATATGGACTATCAGACCAATTGTGTGATTGGATTGAGGAATTCCTAGATAACAGGACGCAGCATGTTATTCTCAATGGAGAGAAGTCTTCCGAAGTAAGAGTAATTTCAGGTGTGCCGCAGGGGAGTGTCATAGGACCGTTGCTATTCACAATATACATAAATGACCTGGTGGATGACATCGGAAGTTCACTGAGGCTTTTTGCAGATGATGCTGTGGTGTATCGAGAGGTTGTAACAATGGAAAATTGTACTGAAATGCAGGAGGATCTGCAGCGAATTGACGCATGGTGCAGGGAATGGCAACTGAATCTCAATGTAGACAAGTGTAATGTGCTGCGTATACACAGAAAGATAGATCCTTTATCATTTAGCTACAAAATAGCAGGTCAGCAACTGGAAGCAGTTAATACCATAAATTATCTGGGAGTACGCATTAGGAGTGATTTAAAATGGAATGATCATATAATGTTGATTGTCGGTAAAGCAGATGCCAGACTGAGATTCATTGGAAGAATCCTAAGGAAATGCAATCCGAAAACAAAGGAAGTAGGTTACAGTACGCTTGTTCGCCCACTGCTTGAATACTGCTCAGCAGTGTGGGATCCGTACCAGATAGGGTTGATACAAGACATAGAGAAGATCCAACGGAGAGCAGCGCGCTTCGTTACAGGATCATTTAGTAATCGCGAAAGCGTTACGGAGATGATAGATAAACTCCAGTGGAAGACTCTGCAGGAGAGACGCTCAGTAGCTCGGTACGGGCTTTTGTCAAGGTTTCGAGAACATACCTTCACCGAAGAGTCAAGCAGTATATTGCTCCCTCCTACGTATATCTCGCGAAGAGACCATGAGGATAAAATCAGAGAGATTAGAGCCCACACAGAGGCATACCGACAATCCTTCTTTCCACCAACAATACGAGACTGGAATAGAAGGGAGAACCGATAGAGGTACTGAGGGTACCCTCCGCCACACACCGTCAGGTGGCTTGCGGAGTATGGATGTAGATGTAGATGTAGATGCCTGGCATTTAGAGTGCAGGGTCTCGCGCTATTGGGCCGCATGGACAGACGAGAGGGATTATTCTCCTGGCTAAGCTTCCGCGAACAGTGACTGTTGAAACGGAAGAATACAGTTTTCAGGAGTAGAAAGGGAAACAGCTGGTGGAAGGGATGAGAACTCTACTTTGTAGTGAATTTCGAATGGAGTCCTCTGCTGTCAGTTACCGTTATACTGACGCGTATGGTCTCCAGACGTGCGTCGTCAACAAAAGTATATAGCCACTCGTCTGCAAATTTCCATACTGTGACCTTCCCGTGAAAACGGTCCGCGAAGCCCAACAAAATGTTCAGAATTTCCGACAAACAAGCCTGGACGTAGGAACGGGGCGACACTCGTCTCCCGGTTCCGTATACCTGTATCCCATTGGCGGACACATTTTAACTTATGGTGCGAGCTACGGAACGGACTTCAATATCCCTGATTGGAAGACCAATTGGGCCCTTTCTGGAACTGCCTAGTAAGGTTTGTGTGTGTAGGAGGGAGGGGGAGGGGGGAGGCGTCTTTCCGAAGTGTGCGGTAAGGCTACCAAATACTGAGAGAGGGATTCGGAGTGATTTAGGATTCGTATAGGTATTCTGATTCAACCTTCTACTTGTAGTCTGTGCTCGTACGTGTTTTTCTTGACTTACACGCATCCGCGGTGAATAATCAGGAGGAGGATGAGATTCGCGATATTCTGTCCCATCGCACCAGCTCAGCCCAGTAACAGTTGACAGCGGCGGCACTACGGTGCACCCTGACTTGTCGGCAACCGCCTCAGTGGCTGTCAAGGTAAGATCGCATTTGCAATGCACACTCTCGACTTCGGGAATCGCGATATATGCAGGGAAGAGAAGTTAACTCCTAGTTTCTATTTTGTAACCTTCCTAACTTGATCTACGCGCTTCACGCACTGGTTTTGCAAGTTTTTCTGCAATTTAATTCTTGCTTCAAAGTGGTTCTTTCTCATAACCACTCATGTTTATTTGGTTATCGAGTTAACTCATTGGAGCTCACCTGCTTAGTGATTTTTGTCTTTCTTTATTCATTGATCTGTCGTATGTTCTATTCGAATTCATACCTTTTTTGTGTAATTTCAAAGTTTTACAATCACCGTTGAAAGCGTAATTCGTGTCCTTTTATTTGTCTGGGTACGATGTCAACCGTAAGTCTCGAGTTTCATGCTGGTGGCAACCCTAACAACCAATCATTTGCTTATCATTGTTCTATTTTAATTACGTAATTTCATTCTCGTATTGTTTTATAATCTCGATGTTTGTGTGTCATGCACATTCTTTGAATAAATATTATTTTACCAGATTAAACTCTGCCATTTAACAACCATTAAATTATTCAACTGAAATCCCCGCGTTCAAAAATGGTTCAAATGGCTCTGAGCACTATGGGACTTAACTGCTGAGGTCATCAGTCTCCTAGAACTTAGAATTACTTAAACCTAACTGACCTAAGGACATCACACACACCCATGCCCGAGGCAGGATTCGAACCTGCGACCGTAGCGGTCGCGCGGTTCCAGACTGTAGCGCCTAGAACCGCTCGGCCACTCTCGCCGGCGAAATGCCCTGCGTCCTCCAACCATAAGCAATAGGCGAGGTTCTGGCGCTTTACGGAACTTATCAAATAACGTTTCCAGATTTGCGTGACAGTTGATTTTCATGGTGGTTACCCATCAATTTAATGATCAGGAGTCACTGATTCAACATCACTCTAACCTGCATATGTACAATTTTGTATCCCGCCTGGAAGGCGGCGCTTGCGTAGGAGCAGGACCAGGAAAAATACGTCGGTACTGCACGTAAGTAAAAGTGGTTTACTGGAGCCCGAATATAGATACAGAGGCATACATAACTTGTACAGATGATCACAGTCTCAAGCTGAAGCTAAGTGTCCCGGCCGTCTGCTCTTGATCAAATGGGCTCAATCTACCGTGGTGCTCGTAGAGCTGAAATGCGCCAGGTAGAGGGCGCTGTCGTCGTTGTCTGTCGTAGTGCCAACTTAACTGGCAGCTACGCCGTGGCATCCTAGCTGTCGATATCACACACAGAGCACAAGATAAGCAAGAGGTCGTATTCACAGCACACCCCGCCTTTATCAAAAGTTTTACAAATTTGTTGAAATCGTACGAGAGAGTCAACGTCGGGCAACAACGTTAGCCATTCTATGTGGAAAACATAGGGATCGCTGATCGTCATTTTTTATAGTAGCCCTTGCCTTGCATCATTTGGGGCAATAGAATTCTGATTCAGAAAGCCGTTATACATACTGAAACCCTTGAACAATTTACAGTGTAACAGTTGTATGATAAGGAAACATCACCAACAAGACCTTATATTTTGAGGACAAAAAAAGAACACTTTCAAGCTTTCAGCAATCGATGCAGCGTGGAAATGTAGGGGATAATACTGCTGGCACGCAGTGATGACCTCCTGAGAGAACAGCTTTTAAACTTTCGAGCTCACAGATCGTCTGTCACTCGCTCCACCCCACTACAGCCACCCAACGCCTGAGCGCGAAGTAGCACTACTGTAAAGTGGAGTTTGTGAGGTATTGTTCTGATATTTGTAACATGCTTTGTTCATTGTGCCAAAATGCGCTGTTCGTAACCTGTTGCTTGTGCCAGAGCTCACTTTTCTTTGAACATTTTTATGTTGAGATTCACAAATGCAGCCTAAACGAATGAAATGATCTACTTTTCATTAAAGATGTAGAGTAGGGCTATTTAATTATTAACGTCGCCGTTTTGCGTTATTTTCTTTGGATTTTAAAGTTGGCGCTGTTAAAGTGATGTACATTTGTAGGATATGTGCTGTTATTCTCTGTGATTGACATGCTTAAATTCGTAAATCGAAGATCATTAACTTCATAATTATTCTTCAGCTGCGTACGTTATTAAATGATTTTGAATCATATATACACGGTGGTCCATTGATAGTGACCGGGCCAAATATCTCACGAATTAAGCATCAAACGAAAAAACTACAAAGAACGAAACTCGTCTAGCTTGAAGGGGGAAACCAAATGGCGCTATGGTCGGCCGGCTAGATGGCGCTGCCATAGGTCAAACGGCTATCAACTGCGTTTTTTTTAAAATAGGAACCTCAATGTTTTATTACATACTCGTGTAGTACGTAAAGAAAGATGAACTTTTTAGTTGGACCACTTTTTTCGCTTTGTGATAGATGGCACTGTAATAGTCACAAACGTATAAGTACGTGGTATCACGTAACATTCAGCCAGTGCGGAGTATTTGCTTCGTGATTACCCGTGTTAAAATGGACCGTTTAACAATTGTGGAAAAGGTCGATATCGTGGTGATGTATGGCTATTGTGATCAAAGTGCCCAACGGGCGTGTGCTATGTATGCTGCTCGGTATCCTGGACGACATCATCCAAGTGTCCGGACCCTTCGCCCGATAGCTACGTTATTTAAGGAAAGAGGAAGTGTTCAGCCATATGTGAAACGTCAACCACGACCTGCAACAAATGATGATGCCCAAGTAGGTGTTTTAGCTGCTGTCGCGGCTAATCTGCACATCAGTAGCAGACAAATTGCGCGAGAATCGGGAATCTCAAAAACGTCGGTGTTAAGAATGCTACATCAACATCGATTGCACCCGCACCATATTTCTATGCACCAGGAATTGCATGACGACTACTTTGAACCTCGTGTACAGTTCTGCCACTGGGCACAAAAGAGATTACGGGACAATGACAGATTTTTTTGCGCGCGTTCTATTTAACGACGAAGCGTCATTCACCAACAGCGATAACGTAAACCGGCATAATATGCACTATTGGGCAACGGAAAATCCACGATGGCTGCGAGAAGTAGAACATCAGCGACCGTGGCTGGTTAATGTATGGTGCGGCATTAAGGGAGGAAGGATAATTGGACCCCATCTTATCGATGGCAATCCAAATGGTGCAGTGTATGCTGATTTCCTACGTAATGTCTACCGATGTTACTACAAGATGTTTCACTGCATGACAGAATGGCGATGTACTTTCAACATGATGGATGTCCTGCACATTGCTCACGTGCGGTTGAAGCGGTATTGAATAGCATATTTCATGACAGGTGGATTGGTCGTCGAAGCAACATACCATGGACCGCACGTTCACCGGATCTGACGTCCCCGGAATTCTTTCTGTGGGGAAAGTTGAAGGATATTTGCTATCGTGATCCACCGACAACGCCTGACAACATGCGTCAGCGCATTGTCAATGCATGTGCGAAAATTACGGAAGTCGAACTACTCGCTGTTGAGAGGAATGTCGTTACACCTACTGCCAAATGCATTGAGGTTGACGTGCATCATTTTGAGCATTTATTGCATTAATGTGGTATTTACAGGTAATCTCGCTGTAACAGCATGCGTTCTCAGAAATGATAAGGTCACAAAGGTACAAGTATCACATTGGAACAACCGAAATAAAATGTTCAAACGTACCTACGTTCTGTATTTTAATTTAAAAACCTACGTGTTACCAACTGTTTGCCTAAAATTGTGAGCCATATGTTTGTGACTATTACAGTTCCATCTATCACAAAGCAAAAAAAAGTGGTCCAACTGAAACATTCATATTTCTTTACGTACTAAACGAATATGTAATAAAAAATGGGGGTTCCTATTTAAGAAAAACGCAGTTGATATCCGTTTGACCTATGGCAGCGCCATCTAGCGGGCCAACCATAGCGCCATCTGGTTTCCCTGTTCAAGCTAGAAAAGTTTTGATATATATATATATATATATATATATATATATATATATATGTGTGTGTGTGTGTGTGTGTGTGTGTGTGTGTGTGTGTGTGTGTGTGTGTGTGTGCAGAATATCAATACGAGAATGTTGTTAGAATAATATTGAACATATACACTGATGAACAAGACCATATTGACCACCGACCTACTATCGATGTAAACCCATCCAGGCGATAACAGCGTCACCTGGCGAGGGATGACTGCTAGTCAGATACACGCAGGGTGCATGTAGTATCAGCGTGTTGTCCGTGTATAGAATGAAATGGCGCGTGATTGAGGTCGACCGAGGGCAGGTTGCGATGGTCTGGAGGCTTGGTGCGATTATTTCGGAAACAGCATGACTTATCGGGTGTTCGAGGAATGCTGAGGTGAGTTTCTTCAGCATTGGTGAAACCAAGATGGAACCACATACAGACTTCGAGGGACTGGGCGACCACTCCTCATTACAGACGTCGGACGTTATAGGCTGAGCAGAATGGTAAAATGGGACAGGCAATGAATTGTGGCGGAACTCTACTTCAACGCTGGGCAGAGTACAAGTGTCTCTGAAGACACAGTGCACTGAACACTAGAGATGGGGGATCCGCTCTTGAACTGATTCATAGAGTTGAATCTTTCAAAGGAGTGAACAATCAGCGATTCAGAAAAAAAGAACGGTAGCTCCAAACGTTTCCCACGGCAGAGAGAGAGAGAGAGAGAGAGAGAGAGACGGAGCATATCAGCAGCGCCTCTGCTG
This sequence comes from Schistocerca cancellata, assembly GCF_023864275.1. NCBI lineage: Eukaryota > Metazoa > Arthropoda > Insecta > Orthoptera > Acrididae > Schistocerca > Schistocerca cancellata. Next base: position 94,157,582 of record NC_064631.1, on the reverse strand, counting down.
GTCACAGCATAGTGCACGCCACACAACACAGCCAGCGCCGGCCTCTGCCCTGCTTCTACCTTGGCTGCCTGCATTGTGCAGTGCCCCATTGGATTTTGTGTTTCACATATGCTGTGCCGTCTCTGTGCATCGTCTGCCGCGTGCAGTGTCTGGCGCAGCTTAACTTCGCATTGCACTCTGTCGGCGATCGTTTCAGTCGCACGTCCTGCCCTCTGGGCAGTTGATGTGAGCAACAGGACAGAGAGCCACCTAGCGGATAACATAGGAACTACCTGCAACAACCTGCTCGCAAGGGAACGGACGATTTGTCTCAGAGCGGGTGAGTTCACCACTCCCCCCCACCCTCGGAACTCGCCCGCTCAACGCTCACCCCACCGTTCTCGACTCTAGCCAGAGCGTTGAGCAAAGCAACTCAGGTGTCACTCTGGTCTCTGCGGTCTTAGCTCACACAGTAATACAGCTCGCGGCTCGACCTGCTCGACTCAGTGCTTCTGCATCGGAGTTTGTCTCTACTGGATATTGTTCTTCGTAGTAATACCGCTATGTATATTACATTATTATGTTATGTATACATCATTTGTTTTTATTTTATTTTTATTAGTTTAAACTGATCAGATTAGGTTCCAGACGACTCCTCTTACTATAGGATTTTTATTATGGAGACTCGAATTTACGCTTTAATTACGAGCGAACCGATAAACGTATCGCAAAACGTGATACACCAATATTTTCCTTGTTTTATTCTGCGTAAGGCTATATGCAGCACTTTCGTTTTACAGTCAAATTTATATTTTTTTTCTTATTCTGGTACGGATTTTGCGATTTTAGGCATCTTCGGAAGGAAACGTTCACTTTAAAAATATATGGCTCGCAATGTATTTATATGAGGTTAATGAAATTTTAATACATTATAGCCAAATATATTTTTAATGTAAATCTCAAGTTACAACATTTTCCGATCACCTAAAAAACCACGATAGTGCAAAATAAATCAATAATCAAAAACTTTGTCATATCGTGGAAATTACAATAAACAATACAAAATTCTTACTCATTATCTGTGTTACTTCAAAATAGGATCAAATAAGATCAAAATACAGGTATAGTACTGGAATAAACCAAGTTTAAAGGGCAATGTGCGTTCCATTTATTTTCTATTGTAAATGAGTGGTGAGTCATGAAAAAGAGCTAATTCATTTCAGGGAGTGAACAGTTCTGATCCGATCTCTGAAAAGAACAGTTTTGCCCATCTCTACCGAACACTGCTAACGATGGGCCTCCGCAGCCGACGACCCATGCATGTGCCGATGTTAGCACCACAACATCTGCCACTACAACCGAAATGGGCACGTGATCATTGGCTATGAACGTTGGCGAAGTGACAGAGCATTGCATGATTTGACGAATCCCGATGGAAGGGCGAGAATCCGTCGTCTTCCAGGGCAACAGCTGCACGACACCTGTACTGCGGAATGGAGACAAGCTGGCGGCGGCTCCGTTGTGCTATAGGAAACATTCGCCTGAATATTCATGGATTCAGAGGAGCTCGTGCAAGGCACCATGCCGGCCAAGGAGTAGTGTACACTGATTGCATACCACGTACACCCTTTCATGACGATCATGTTTAACGACGGAATTTTCATTTTTCAGCAAGACAATGTCACATTTCACGGGGTCAGGATTGTGATGGAGTGGTTCGAGGAACACAGTGACGAGTTCCATTTGACGTGCTGGCCCCATACATTGCATGTGAAATGTGTTGCTGTTAAACAAGGTTATAAATTGGGTAAATGTATAAGGTAAAGGAAATGAGTGGTCAGTGGGACAACTTCTACAGGGCCGAGGAAAAGTCAGCTATCCGTGCCGGCCGGGGTGGCCGAGCGGTTCTGGGCGCTATAGTCTGGAGCCGCGCGACCGCTACGGTCGCAGGTTCGAATCCTGCCTCGGGCATGGATGTGTGTGATGTCCTTAGGTTAGTTAGGTTTAAGTAGTTCTAAGTTCTTGGGGACTGATGACCTCAAAAGTTAAGTCCCATAGTGCTCAGAGCCATTTCAACTGTCCGTTAGCAGGAGTCTGACGATGAGTGGGAATTTAATGAACAGACAAAGACAAGCGTACTCAAAACAAATTACTGGCATGTTGTGTTTACTAGTTGCAAAGAGGTTAGGCCAGTCGATAAAATATTGATATGCGAGTGACATTTTTCACACGGACACAGATATCGAAATGACAATATCGAGTGCCGATATTTTTTTTCATATTTTTTTCGCAATTTTCGATAATTATATCTGAAGTTGTTCTTTTGAAATGGTGGAAGAACATGATTTTACTTTGACTGTGTGAAGGAGTCTTACTACTTTTTGAGCTTCCATCAAGCCCAGTCTCTCTGTTTGCTTGCGTGAAGCAAGTACAGATGCCACAAAGAATTAGTCCGATTGCACTGGGGGTGGCGCTGTGAATGGAATAACAAGATATCCGATGTAAAGAAATATCACGATAGAGAGTTATTTCTTCGCATCGGCATTCTTCAAAAACAGTTGGTGAAACTTATGAACAAAATCTAAATGACAAGATTGGTGGGCGGAGACATGTGAGGGGAATGGCTGACGTAATCGGCGCTCTGCGGTACCAACAGCACTTCACCACGTAATTTTGGCACTTCATCTACTAGGTCGCTGGCTAGAAGAAAAAAGAGGGAAGTCGGTATGAAGTGTTCCAGACAAGTCCGACATCTGACGAAACCCAACGACTGACCCATCGGATACCTTTTACTGTGCCGCTAACATGCAGTTACCATTATTAGCAAAGTGGTTATCGCCAAACGCGAACGTGCGGCGTTTTCTTTTCAGTTCTTGCTCTGAGAGTGATAAGCAAGCTTATAGCTTGTTGATGTACAGAATATCTGATAATAAATCGGTACTTAAATATACAGCTCTAAAACTGGCAGTATATTTACAATGTGCAGCCAATTTGTTCTTTTTCTGGTCGTTGCGTCGATATCTCCTATCAGATATATCGATCTATCGATGTTCCTTTCGATAGGAGAAAGACTGACGGCATTCTTTTAAATATCGATACATCAGATTCTCGTTATTTTTAAAAATATCAACAGTCCTAATAGAGATGAAGAGATCAGCGCAAGACAGAATGAGTTGCTGGCCGACAAACCAGGTGAAACACAGAGGACTGCAAAAAATGTTAGGGATATCTTTCATAAACTACAGTGACTGCGTATGTTGGCAGTGGGCGAGCAATGACGTCATCCCCGTCTAGCCGTCTCAGTACTTATTGGAGACTGCAAGCAGTTGCTAGACGGAGGTTATAGCCCATCACTGGTGAAAGTACTGGAGAGCGGAGGGGTGGATTGCGGCAGGGAGAGACCGTATCCCCCCCCCTTCCCCTGCCCTTCACACAACGCTCTGTGTTCCGCCGTGTTTTAGGAGCCGGTGGGTCGCCACCGCCCTGCCTTCGGTCACGTATTATTTTTTTATCCTGTTGCAGAACCAGGGTTTTTTTCGGTCTTGCACCAGCGGAGAATTTCGCCTCGTCATTAAAAGTTGGTTCTTGGTGGCGGAGCTGCGCGCGTTAGAAATTACCGGCTGATTACTCGGAATAGCGGCGTCCCGGGCAGGGCCGGGCCGGCCACGCCGCCTCTTCTTCCCCGCCTCGCCCCGCCAGCGACTCGCGCTCGCTCCGACGTTCTCTTGTTTCGTCGCTCGCAGTTTTCTCATCCACACTACCTCCAACACACACACACACACAGAGAGAGAAGGGAAGAGAGAGAGAAGTGTAAAGCATCAACAGATTTCTTTCTCCTCATTTTTTTTTTTTTTTTATTTAGATGGTGTACGAATCCGAAATGAAAAGTAAGGCTGCATTCCACAATTCGTAAACGCTTGTTACGCACGTACAGCAGACAAAAAAAAATCTAAAACGGCAACATTTGCGTTACACAAAGTGATAAGACACAATTTCCGTTAACAGTTTATATAGCAACTATTCACTCCAATGACGAACATCATATACTAAATGAAATTTAAATGACAAAAGCTTCGATTTACGACCAAATGCCATCCACAGAAAATTAGAGACATAAGCACTGAATATTACTTCGGCACTTGTTAGTGAACAACAAATGTAGTTTGAAAAGAATTTCTTGCCAGAGCGTCTTCTATTACACTTAGAAATAAAGAGAGAATGTGAAAAGGACAGAAGACGGAAAAATAAGAGAGAGAAGGAGACGGAGAAGGTGCGAAGAAATATTCGTTGCTGACTGTGTATTTGTTTCACATGTCGAACAATTTGTTGAATTTTGAAAGCAAACCATTTTTCTCAAATTTCGAATAACCCTTTAAGAGGGTACGACAAACCAACACTGTTTCCGCTTCACTGTTTTCAGCAGCAGTCCCTTTGAGCAAACATTTCTTTCATTCTTCTCTTCTTGTGTCCACTTCCTTCCAGTTCCTGATTTCTTCCTGTGCTGAAAGACTTCCACACTACTGGTACTTTAAAAAGAGTTCTGTTTATTACTGTGTTCATGACGATTCCCACATTTTCTACATCTCCTCCTGCTTCTCTGTCTTTTTTTTTTTTTTTTTTTTCATCAGTCTACTGACTGGTTTGATGCGGCCCGCCACGAATTCCTTTCCTGTGCTAACCTCTTCATCTCAGAGCAGCACTTGCAACCTACGTCCTCAATTATTTCCTTGACGTATTCCAATCTCTGTCTTCCTCTACAGTTTTTGCCCTCTACAGCTCCCTCTAGTACCATGGAAGTCATTCCCTCATGTCTTAGCAGATGTCCTATCATCCTGTCCCTTCTCCTTATCAGTGTTTTCCACATATTCCTTTCCTCTCCGATTCTGCGTAGAACCTCCTCATTCCTTACCTTATCAGTCCACCTAATTTTCAACATTCGTCTATAGCACCACACCTCAAATGCTTCGATTCTCTTCTGTTCCGGTTTTCCCACAGTCCATGTTTCACTACCATACAATGCTGTACTCCAGACGTACATCCTCAGAAATTTCTTCCTCAAATTAAGGCCGGTATTTGATATTAGTAGACTTATCTTGGCCAGAAATGCCTTTTTTGCCATAGCGAGTTTGCTTTTGATGTCCTCCTTGCTCCGTCCGTCATTGGTTATTTTACTGCCTAGGTAGCAGAAGTCCTTAACTTCATTGACTTCGTGACCATCAATCCTGATGTTAAGTTTCTCGCTGTTCTCATTTCTGCTACTTCTCATTACCTTCGTCTTTCTCCGATTTACTCTCAAACCATACTGTGTACTCATTAGACTGTTCATTCCGTTCAGCAGATCATTTAATTCTTCTTCACTTTCACTCAGTATAGCAATGTTATCAGCGAATCGTATCATTGATATCCTTTCACCTTGTATTTTAATTCCACTCCTGAACCTTTCTTTTATTTCCATCATTGCTTCCTCGATGTACAGATTGAAGAGTAGGGGCGAAAGGCTACAGCCTTGTCTTACACCCTTCTTAATACGAGAACTTCGTTCTTGATCGTCCACTCTTATTATTCCCTCTTGGTTGTTGTACATATTGTATATGACCCGTCTCTCCCTATAGCTTACCCCTACTTTTTTCAGAATCTCGATTAGCTTGCACCATTTTATATTGACGAACGCTTTTTCCAGGTCGACAAATCCTATGAAAGTGTCTTGATTTTTCTTTAGCCTTGCTTCCATTATTAGCCGTAACGTCAGAATTGCCTCTCTCGTCCCTTTACTTTTCCTAAAGCCAAACTGATCGTCACCTAGCGCATTTTCAATTTTCTTTTCCATTCTTCTGTATATTATTCTTGTAAGCAGCTTCGATGCATGAGCTGTTAAGCTGATTGTGCGATAATTCTCGCACTTGTCAGCTCTTTCCGTCTTCGGAATTGTGTGGATGATGCTTTTCCGAAAGTCAGATGGTATATCGCCAGACTCATATATTCTACACACCAACGTGAATAGTCGTTTTGTTGCCACTTCCCCCAATGATTTTAGAAATTCTGATGGAATGTTATCTATCCCTTCTGCCTTATTTGACCGTAAGTCCTCCAAAGCTCTTTTAAATTCCGATTGTAATACTGGATCCCCTATCTCTTCTAAATCGACTCCTGTTTCTTCTTCTATCATATCAGACAAATCTTCACCCTCATAGAGGCTTTCAATGTATTTTTTCCACCTATCTGCTCTCTCCTCTGCATTAAACAGTGGAATTCCCGTTGCACTCTTAATGTTACCACCGTTGCTTTTAATGTCACCAAAGGTTGTTTTGACTTTCCTGTATGCTGAATCTGTTCTTCCGACAACCATATCTTTTTCGATGTCTTCACATTTTTCCTGCAGCCATTTCGTCTTAGCTTCCCTTCACTTCCTATTTATTTCATTCCTCATCGACTTGTATTTCTGTATTCCTGATTTTCCCGGAACATGTTTGTACTTCCTCCTTTCATCAATCAACTGAAGTATTTCTTCTGTTACCCATGGTTTCTTCGCAGCTACCTTCTTTGTACCTATGTTTTCCTTCCCAACTTTTGTGATGGCCCTTTTTAGAGATGTCCATTCCTCTTCAACTATACTGCCTACGGCGCTATTCCTTATTGCTGTATCTATAGCGTTAGAGAACTTCAAACGTATCTCGTCATTCCTTAGTACTTCCGTATCCCACTTCTTTGCGTATTGATTCTTCCTGACTAATGTCTTGAACTTCAGCATACTCTTCATCACTACTATATTGTGATCTGAGTCTATATCTGCTCCTGGGTACGCCTTACAATCCAGTATCTGATTTCGGAATCTCTGTCTGACCATAATAATTGAAATCTTCCCGTATCTCCCGGCCTTTTCCAAGTATACCTCCTCCTCTTGTGATTCTTGAACAGGGTATTCGCTATTACTAGCTGAAACTTGTTACAGAACTCAATTAGTCTTCCTCCTCTTTCATTCCTTGTCCCAAGCCCATATTCTCCTGTAACCTTTTCTTCTACTCCTTCCCTACAACTGCATTCCAGTCGCCCATGACTATTAGATTTTCATCCCCCTTTACATACTGCATTACCCTTTCAATATCCTCATACACTTTCTCTATCTGTTCATCTTCAGCTTGCGACGTCGGCATGTATACCTGAACTATCGTTGTCGGTGTTGGTCTGCTGTCGATTCTGATTAGAACAACCCGGTCAATGAACTGTTCACAGTAACACACCCTCTGCCCTACCTTCCTATTCATAACGAATCCTACACCTGTTATACCATTTTCTGCTGCTGTAGATATTACCCGATACTCATCTGACCAGAAATCCTTGTCTTCCTTCCACTTCACTTCACTGACCCCTACTATATCTAGATTGAGCCTTTGCATTTCCCTTTTCAGATTTTCTAGTTTCCCTACCACGTTCAAGCTTCTAACATTCCACGCCCCGACTCCTAGAACGTTATCCTTTCGTTGATTATTCAATCTTTTTCTCATGGTAACCTCCCCCTTGGCAGTCCCCTCCCGGAGATCCGAATGGGGGACTATTCCGGAATCTTTTGCCAATGGAGAGATCATCATGATACTTCTTCAATTGCAGGCCACATGTCCTGTGGATACACGTTACGTGTCTTTAATGCAGTGATTTCCATTGCCTTCTGCATCCTCATGTCGTTGATCATTGCTGATTCTTCCGCCTTTAGGGGCAATTTCCCACCCCTAGGACAAGAGAGTGCCCTGAACCTCTATCCGCTCCTCCGCCCTCTTTGACAAGGCCGTTGGCAGAATGAGGCTGACTTCTTATGCCGGAAGTCTTCGGCCGCCAATGCTGATTATTTATCAAAATTTAGCCAGTGGCGGGGATCGAACCCGGGACCGAAGACGTTTTGATTATGAATCAAAGACGCTACCCCTAGACCACGGGTGAACAGGCCGATTTTAAATTTGCTATTGCTTAGTAAGTCATATTTATTTTATTAGCCTGTCATTACTCATACTGCATATGTGTCGATACAATTTTAATCTCATTTTCTTAGCATACCTCTCACGATTTTTTTCTAATTTTTCGAGCTCTCTCTTCGTTGACGGTTTAAGAGATCCCAACGTGTAAAGTATTTCTGATCTGATCACTTGTTCATAGTGTTACAGTTTTGTGTTGCAGGATAAGGATTTTCAATATGTATGTATCTTTTTATTTGAAAGGTCCACTCTATTCTGGTCTCTATCGCTGTTGGTTGATATCCATATCGGATGAGGGTGCAGTTTTGTTACGTGACATACTTGTGGTACAATATGTTTTTCTCATCGGTGTTCTGGTTGATTTGGTGCTACCCTGGATGAGAAGACAGATAATGCGTTATGTCATATTTCGCCCCTCCACAATTTAAGATAAGTGAAGAAATTACACCTTTTCCCGAATATTCTTTGTGTGTGTTAATCTGTGAATTTCTATATGACCATAGTCTACACCTGGATAAATCCAGGAATCTTGTAGAGAGCAAGTTAGACATAATCGCATCATGAAATTCTAGGGGATTGATGACCTCAGATGTTAAGTCCCATAGGGCTCAGAGCTATTTTAACCATCTGCCACCCGCGATCCACCCAATGTAGTCTTGAATCACCTGTTAGTTGTTTATGGTATTCAACCAATAAGTTGTTTAGCATAATTTATGTGTGATTTTTGAAAATAAATGTTTTTAGTACAGTAAATTTTGCCTGCATTCTCAATCATTTATGTAGTCCCACCAGGGTTACCTTCCAACTTTGCATTGTAATTCGCAATAACACAGGCACTGCAATATCTCATTTATCTGTCGACACTGGGCATGCGACTTTGAAGTACAATGTCTCCCTTGTACGGGAGTTTGCATAATGGATATACAAGCACAGGTTGTAAACATATGGTTGACCACATGTGAAGGTCTGAGACTGGCGGTGGATCGTGCTCAGGTAGCCGGATAAGCAGGAAATCCGGGTTCGAGTCCCAGGAGGCACGAATTTTAATTGTCGTCGCTCCATTCTACAGTTGATGGTTGTGCATAGTCGCAGCTGCGTGAATATTTAATGACTGTCATTCGAGATGATCGATGGCTCAACTGACCGAGGCCTCACGCAAGTCTGCGCACCCGGGAGGAGCTCACAAAACTTTACTACACTGTTCTTCCTCATCCACCCTACAGCCCGGGCTTCGCACCTTCCTACTTCCACCTGTTTGGTTCAATGAAGGATGCATTTTGCGGGAAGCAGTACGTGGATGATGGGGAGGTTGTTGTAGCAAGGATCTCACGTCGATGTCCGGGCATACAGGTGGCATACAGTTTGCGTGAGGCTGTCGCACTGAACGGAGACGATGTTGGAAAATATAGTTTTGGAGCCAAAAGAGTGGGGAATAGTATGCTGTGTTGGAGTCTTGTCTAAAAGCAACCTGCTTAAAAAAAAAATTTGCGTTATTTGTTGAAGGCCCCTTGTATTTAATATCATTTCTGCTTATCTGATTTGGGTGAATGGCCCAAAAAAAGTATGACTTAAGAATCCGCGATAGACTCAAAAGATCCATTATATGAAGGTCAACTGTGACCACAACGTTATATCTGACTGCCCGCCCGGTTGGCCGTGCGGTCTAACGCACGGCTTTCCGAGGGGGAAGGAGCGCCGGTCCCCGGCCGATTTGTATCGAGGTCCGGTGAGCCGGCCACTCTGTGTGGATGGTTTTTAGGTGGTTTTACATCTGCCTCGGCAAATGTGGACTGGTCCCCCTTATTCCTCCTCAGCTACACTGTCGGCGATGGCTGCTCAAACAAGTTCTCCACGTACGTGTACACCACCATTACACTGCCACGCAAACATAGGGGTTACACTCGTCTGGTGTGAGACGTTCCTTGGGGGGGTCCACCGGGGCCGAACCGCACAATAACCCTGTGTTCGTTGTGGGGCGGCGGAGGGGTGAAGTGGACTGCGGTAGTCGTCGTGGGGTTGTGGACCACTGCGGCTGCGGCGGGGACGGAGCCTCTCCGTCGTTTCTAGGTCGCCAGTTAACATAACATAACATATATCTGATTGCATGTCCTTACATATTTTCTACAATAACCGCAATTTCGACGCTGCAGGTGTATAATAATGAAGAAGGTAATCAGCATTAATTCAAGGAACACACAATTCTCTCTACCTCTCATAATATTCAGTAGGCGTAAAGGAATAGTTGCACTGCATTGAAGATGAGTAAAACTTTTATCACAGTGTCAGTTGTACCTTTCAATACAAAAGAGAAACGATGAGATACTTGAACGAAATAGCTTCAGCACATACGAATTTGGTATTCACGAAAAGAGATTTAGACACACCATACCACATAATATTTTTCTTTCGACGAAAATTGAGCAGTATTTCGTTCAATAAATCTAGCATGACGCAGCAAGGAAATAACGTAAGTCTGGTATGAAAACAAGACAAATACTGATACTTCGTAACTATATTTAAAATCATATTTTGCTCGGTAGCTGTCCGGGCCACTATTCTCTCGCCGTCACCGCTGAAGCCGCCTCCGTCCAGGTACTCACTACTCAATCCCCTGTCGGATTCATCAGACTAGAGTTACCGTTTCAAAGGGAGATGAAATGCAGATCGCTAGAAGGAAAAAAACCTGCAAACCAGCAGAGGAGAAAAACCGTTTTGCCGAAAACAGACCTCATGAGATCCGTGTCTGTAGTACAATTGAAACGTTTTAAAATTTTAAACAGTAACCACCCGCAAGTATGATTTTAAAAAGTTTGTCTAAATATAAATAGTACAGTTTTCGCACTTATTACAATTTCATATTCAAATGGATATTACAGGTTTCCTTGCTTTCCTGTTCGTTTTGTAGTTCCAATTGCTTTGGTCCAGTGGTATACATTTCTCTGCAAAGAATTCGTCGCGCATTTGTGTTATACAAAAAGAGCTAAAACATTTTTGCTTGTACACTATGTGAGTGCGGTTAAATTCTCTGGAAATTGCTAACACAGAACATTCCATATTCTATGGCAGCACATAGGCTCAGCATTACAAACTTTGGGTAGACACTAAGGTGACTAAAGTCATCAGATGCACATACAGAGATGCTGGTAATGTCGCGTAAAAGGGCTGTTCATTGGCAGATCTGTCATTTGTACTCAGTTAACTCATGTGAAAAGACTTCCGACGTTATTACGGCTGCACGACAGGAATTAACAGACTTTGAACGCGGAAGGGTAGTTGGAGATAGACACAAGGCACATTATATTTCGGAAATCGTTAGGGAATTCAATATTCTGAGATCCAGTGTCAAGGGTGTGTCAAGAATACCAAATTTCAGGCATTACTTTTCACCACGGAGAACGGAGTGGCCGACAGCCTTCAGTAAATCACCTAGAGTCGCGGAGTTAGCGTGGAGTTGTCAGTGCTGATAGACAAGCATCACTGCTCGAAATAACCGCAGAAGTCAATGTGAGACGTACGACGGACGTATTCGTTAGGACAGTGCGGCGAAGTTCGGGGTTAATGGACTAGGGCAGCAGACGATCGACGCGAGTTAACAGCACGGCATCGTTTGGAACGCCTCTCCTGCTCTCGTGGCCATGTCGGCTGGACCCTAACGACTGGACAGCTGTGGCCCAGTCAGATGAGTACCGATTTCAGTTGGCAACAGTTGATGGTAGGGTTCGAGAACGGCGCAGATCCCACGAAGCCGTGGACCCAAATTGCGAACAGGGCAGTGTGCGAGCTGGTGGTGGCTGCACAATCGTGTGCACTGCGTCCTCTAACACAAGTGAACCGATCATTGACTGGAAATTGTTACGTCCGGCTACTTGGAGACCATCTGCAGTCATCCATGTTTCCAGCAATGTTAGACACAAAAACATGACGAATTCGTCGCCCAGAACTGTACACAATTACACTAAACCAATATCAGCTACAAAACGAGGCACCTGAAGGAAATTAAGGACATCTGAAAGAGCCACCTGAAGCTGGACTTGTAATAAATGCGAAACCGGCAATGTTTTAATTTAAATAAACTTTTAAGTGATACGTGTGGCTGGTCAGTGGTTTAAATTACAAGCGAAGAAAATGAGCTAAAAGCGAGCCTAGTCCACTATGAAAGCGAAAATTCCTTACAACGTCTGATCCTAGAGACACCTTCAAAGGCGCTAAGCCTTCAGTGCGGACGCTCATGTTCACACACACACACACACACACACACACACACACACACACACACACACAAGAAGACATATATCTTTAATTAATGTATTTTGGGGACGTTTACGAGGAGCATTCAATAATCAATGGAAGACTTTTGTTATGAAAGTACAGGGCTATTACAAATGATTGAAGTGATTTCATAAATTCACTGTAGCTCCATTCATTGACATATGGTCACGACACACTACAGATACGTAGAAAAACTCATAAAGGTTTGTTCGGCTGAAGCCGCACTTCAGGTTTCTGCTGTCAGAGCGCTCGAGAGCGCAGTGAGACAAAATGGCGACAGGAGCCGAGAAAGCGTAAGTCGTGCTTGAAATGCACTCACATCAGTCAGTCATAACAGTGCAACGACACTTCAGAACGAAGTTCCACAAAGATCCACCAACTGCTAACTCCATTTGGCGATGGTATGCGCAGTTTAAAGCTTCTGGATGCCTCTGTAAGGGAAAATCAACGGGTCGGCCTGCAGTGAGCGAAGAAACGGTTGAACGTGTGCGGGCAAGTTTCACGCGTAGCCCGCGGAAAATTGGCTCATGCCACAACTGGAGACCGACAGCGCCGACCATCTTTCAACAGGATGGTGCTCCACCGCACTTCCATCATGATGTTCGGCATTTCTTAAACAGGAGATTGGAAAACCGATGGATCGGTCGTGGTGGAGATCATGATCAGCAATTCATGTCATGGCCTCCACGCTCTCCCGACTTAACCCCATGCGATTTCTTTCTGTGGGGTTATGTGAAAGATTCAGTGTTTAAACCTCCTCTACCAAGAAAAGTGCCAGAACTGCGAGCTCGCATCAACGATGCTTTCGAACTCATTGATGGGGACATGCTGCGCCGAGTGTGGGAGGAACTTGATTATCGGCTTGATGTCTGCCGAATCACTAAAGGGGCACATATCGAACATTTGTGAATGCCTAAAAACACTTTTTGAGTTTTTGTATGTGTGTGCAAAGCATTGTGAAAATATCTCAAACAAAAAAGTTATTGTAGAGCTGTGAAATCGCTTCAATCATTTGTAATAACCCTGTATGTTGGTTTTATCCAGGATTTCAGTCCACCATATTATTCCTCACTCTCATGGCTACAAAATCCTAGTTTTCAAAATAATTCCCTGTCGAAGCGACGGCCTTACGCTGCCTCACAGGGTGGGCCTGTATACCCGCATGGTACCACTCTACTGGTCGAATACTCTAACGATGGTCGAAAAAACAACTGTCACGATCAACCCCGTAAGGCGCAAGCGCTTCCTTCGCTCTTTATAGTCTTCAGTTAGGCGGAGAGGAACCCGTGGACACACACGCCTCTGAGTACCCCCACTGGTTGACGAGTGCATCAGCGCTGCTAACATACACGCCCAGTTGTGCAGCGAGATTTTTGCCTGTGATCCGTCGATCACTTCGAATGAGTGTGTCCGCTCGTTCCAACGCTGCAGCAGTAACAGCCGTGTGCGGCGGCGCTGCATGGCGGGAGATCGGAAGGGGTACGTACGAATTTATTGTGATGATGAGAGACGCCTCGCCGGCCGCGGTGGTCTAGTGGTTCTAGGCGCACAGTCCGGAACCGCGGGACTGCTACGGTTGCAGGTTCGAATCCTGCCTCGGGCATGGATGTGTGTGATGTCTTTAGGTTAGTTAGGTTTAAGTAGTTCTAAGTTCTAGGGGACTGATGACCACAGACGTTAAGTCCCATACTGCTCAGAGCCATTTAAAAAAAAAAGAGACGCCTCGCCCAGCGATTCACCGTGCTTTTTGTTCACTGCCGGGTCTCCGCAGACGTTCTGCAAGTTCCTACGTGAACCGTGAATTTACTTTATAAATCTTTTCTTAAAGAATTTACTTTATTTACTAGGGATTCATCAAGAACATTAACACATTTAATCACACTAAGTGAGCGTGGAAGTAGTTGCCAGGGAGTAACTGATGGAAAATGAAATAACTTTTAACAAATGTGAATTTTATTCCTAAAAACCTTTTCAAAAAGAGATTTAAAATTATAAGCAGAAAATCACCCTCGAAATATCGAGCTACAATTTTATTTAGAGGCAGAAAGAACAATATTAACAGTATGAGCGTTCGGGCTAAGAAGCTTGCCTGCTCCCTTTCAACACGGCCGTAGTCATGACCGCTCACAACAACCTCTTGGTGTAATCTGCAACACACCAGATTACTTTAAACTAAAAATTTTAACAACTCACACAAACACCTAAACTGTGCACCCCGTAAGAGGAATGGAAATGGTACAAACACTCACACTAAGAGAATATATGTCACCGAAAGCGCAATTTGTTTTAAAAGGACTCTTACGGTGGAAGGGTGGCAACTTTATAAAAATGACTATTTAAATAAAACCCATGGAATTCAGACTTACATAAAATGTACAACATGCTCTATATTACACATATACCACCTCGCAATATGATAGGCAAGATAAAAACATATTTCAAGAATTCGGCCTTTAAGCAATAAATTCGTTAACACCGAATCCGACAAACATGACAGAGGCAGCTACTAACGTATTTCAGATTGACAGGGGTGGGGGGGGTTGGGGGGGGGGTGCTTTACTAAACAACTCGAACCACAGGTTGCTCTAAACCTCCCCAATTCCACAAAGGAAAAACGGACCATCTAGTTCACAAATAACCACCTTCCCGCGGGTGGGCAAACGGACAAGAATGGTGGGACGACCCCAAAACAAAGCGGCTGGTGACCTCACCAAGAAAACAAGTAGAATTTAACAGAAGTAAATCAAGCAGCATATCACCAATCACTTAACTTCTAATAAACTGCGATTTCTGGCGAAGACCTGGCGCAGCACCCCCAACGCTCTCCCGAACCATCCGCTGCCAGTCACTTCATCGGACGCAGGAAGGCGCGCCGATCTCCCGTCTCACGGCGTCGCAGCTCGCCCCGGCCAGCCCGATGTCGTGGTTTGGCTCCTGTTGCTCTCGTGTGAACCGCGAAGCCACTACCCCTTTCTATACGGCGCTGCCCACTGGACTCACGTGGCGACCTCAAATGCGCCGACGCTCAAGGCGTACAAGTCATCTCGTGTCTCAGTGCGCGACCGACTAACCGACCGGTCCAACCGCCAGTGGCCGTTGCCCGAGCAACTCGAGCAGACTGGCGGCCTAACGCGCAGACTCAGACGCAGGAACTCAACTCCGACCGGGCGACCACTACCTGGGTTCTGTTACTGGCGGAGTGGCAAGGCTCTCATTTTCTGGCTTTAAAGTTTGATCCAAGCGACAGACATACTAGCACTCCGACGACAGACAGACACTAAGTGCCGCACAAATGCAAACGAGAGACAGATCAGCAACTGGTGACGCGAGACTGACCTAGCCTCACTCCGACTGACCACCTTAACGTACGGCAGACCGGCAGACCGACAGACTGCCCGACACTGAGCCGGCTGACCAGCTGGCTAGACTCATACTGACGGGCTGACCGACTGCGGAGTTTTTCTTTTTTTCTTTATTGTGATTTTGATCACCTTACACAAGGCGGGCTGTCAGCAGCAGAGTACGCCGCTCTTCAGTCTTGAGTTTTACAAGAAGTAAGACATATAGGTGGCACAGAGAACACAATCAAAACGGTTGGCAAAAAAATGTAGACACTAAAAAACAAAAAACATGGAGCCGTTCACGCTGGACGAGAAACATCACTAACACTAGTTGACACGGCGCACATAACAGGGATGATGGCGACGGTACACGTGAACAGTCTTGGCGTGACGGCGAACAAACACGAAACACAAACGAAGGCACACACACGAGACACTGATGGCGATGATCTCCGGCGCGCGAATGTTCACTGTGCGTGTGCGAGTCTGGGGACCTGCCAAGAGAGGAGGAGGAGGAAGGGGAATGGGAGAGGGAGAGGGGAGAGCAGGGATGCCATGGGCCGGGGAGATAGGGGGAGGGAGGAAGGGGGAGGGGAAGCCCGGGGGAAGAGGGGAGGAAGGGGGGACAGGGGAAAAGGAAACAGAAGGGAAGAGAAGGGAGGGAGGGTGCCTAAAGGAAAGGACACGGAAAGTGGGGGGGGGAGGATCAAAGTTGATAGGAGGGGTAGATGGAGGGGAGTAGGACATCATCAGGGAGGGGGAGCTGGCGGAAGCCACCTTGGGAGAGGGTAAGGAGAGTGGAGAGATAGAGACCAGATGGGATGTGGGAATACAGGCGCGGCAGCGGGCGGGGGTGGGAGAGGACGGGTGAGACAAGCGGATGAGGAGGATCGAGTTTGCGGGAGGTGTACAGGATCTGTATCGTTTCAAGGAAAAGGAGGAGGTGGGGGAAGAGGATGAGATCATACAGGATCCGCGTGGGGGAGGGGAGAGGGATGCGATAGGCGAGGCGGAGAGCATGTCGTTCAAGGATTTGGAGGGATTTATAAAAGGTAGGGGGGGCGGAGATCCAGGCTGGATGGGCGTAACAAAGGATAGGGCGGATGAGGGATTTATAGGTGTGGAGGATGGTGGAGGGGTCCAGACCCCACGTACGGCCGGAAAGGAGCTTCAGGAGACGGAGTCGGGAGCGTGCCTTGGCTTGGATTGTCCGGAGATGGGGAGTCCAGGAGAGGCGACGGTCGAGGGTGACGCCAAGGTACTTAAGGGTGGGAGTGAGGGCGATAGGACGGCCATAGATGGTAAGATAGAAATCAAGGAGGCGGAAGGAAGGGCTGACTGCGGAGCTCATAGCGCCCCTTAAATGCACGTGAACAGGCAACCTTTCCGACTTCCCACAAAAGCTGCGATTGCGACAGCGGCGCCACCGCCAGAAACGGAAAGCGACTGCGGCGCGGTCTTCAAAACAGCAATTTTTACCACGGCTCACCAGGGATGTGCTGGCTCTCCACAAAATGAAACTATTTGACAGCTCTCCGCTTAGAACGCGCCTCTGTTACAAACGCAATTTCGAAGGCTACGTACAGAGGTGCGAGATATTGCAACTTCATGAGACTGTAGGGGCTGAAGCGGGAATATTCCAAGATGTGTCACAACAAATTTCATATTTCTTTCAACTGAAATTGGCCGAGAGAAATAGTGTTTCATCACTCATAGAACCCCCCCCCCCCCCTGCCCCGCCCCCCTCGGTACAGCCCACGCGTAGCACAGCGGCTGTGACGTCACGCTTCACGGCTTGTGAGTACCGAGCTCACCGGTTGAGCGACAGGTTAGATGCGAACCGGACCCTCGGCGAACAGCCACACCACACCGCCGCGTCGCACGGATCCATTCCGGTATTGGCCGAAGCGGTCGTCTCTTAAAAAGCGGGGCGCGGCGGGATTTACACCGGCCGTGGCGGCCAATAAGCCGGTACAGGAGCAGGAATAAGCCGAGCCGTCAGAGCTTTGCAATCGCCGGCGCGCCGTTTTATGGCGCCCGGAGAGCACAACCAATTAGGGGCCGCGGCGAAACATCTCGGCCGGCCCTCCCCTTTGCGGCCGGGCCGCTCCCAGATAAATGGCTGCAGTTATTGGCTGACGCGTTTCCGATAGAGCTGTCCGTCCGCCCTTGTTAGGGCCCCCGGAACAATGGCCGGCCGGCCCGCGGGGGCTGCCCGCTGCTGCCGCCGGCTGAACGAAAATATTCGCCGCACCGACAGCGGCGACTGGAGCCTGGCCACTGGAGGCCCGGTGCTGGAAGCCGCCGCACCGCCACGCTGCACTGGCGGCGCGCCCGCACTCTGCGATCCGATACGATCCCTGGGATTTACATCCCCGTGTTTGCTCTCTCTCTCTCTCTCTCTCTCTCCCTCCCTCTCCCTCTCTCTCTCCCTCTCCCTCCCACCCTCCCTCCCTCCCTCCCTCCCCCCTCCTCCCATTAAGCCGCGAGGATCAGCGAATAAAAGACCGGCGGCCCGTTATCGTCCTGACCTCACACTCCTCGAATAATTGTCGGTGTTCATTTGTTAGCGGAGCAAACACGCAGACAGCGGCGTCGCTCGGACAAACAAGAGAGGGCCGCGCCATGAATGCTTCATGCGTTCCCTCGCCGCTCTTGACTTACGCGGGCGGCCGGGCTGCGCCATTGAAATTCCGACGGCGAGTGCACAGCTGTGCGTTTCGGCGTGTTGCGCCGCCGCACAAATAAGCACCGGCTTTTGACGAAGCGTCGAGCTGTGTGTGTCCGACGCTCCCAGTGCACCACCGAAAGTTTGCTCAGGAGGTGTAATCAATTTCGCCTCAAGCTTACACAGTTCCTGCTCGTTCGAAATACGGTTATCTCTGCTGCAGACTTCGTAACAAGCAGCTGCTTCGACCGCGTTATAACACCCTTAAAGCAATGCGGACGCACTCCGAGTTGTGTTTCGTGATCCATACTATACGGACAGTGTGGTGAGCACATTGGACTCGTATTCTGGTGGATGACGGTTCAAACCCGCGTCCGGCCATCCCAGTTTAGGTTTCCCATGATTTCCCTAAATTGCTTCGGGCAAATGTCTGGATCGTTCCTTTAGAAGCTTAAGACATTGACACCTGCGCTACAAATTCGACATAACCACCCCTCCGTTAATGGCATAGACTGTCTAAAGAGTATGTACAGATGTCATTATTTGATATTTAATATACAACTTGTGCCAAAAAGACGCGCTTCTGATAGATCATCAATGTGCCTTCAAAGCACAGAAGTTATAGTATTAAAAACATCAGCTACAGGAAGCCTTTACCTACCAATATGAAGTGTCCTGTCATTTTATTGTAAAGAGTTGTAGCTATAACAATGGGTTTCCGAGAGATCCTCAATTTGCTGATGCTTTGAAATAGCGCTTAGAAATAGCTTCTATTCACACCACGCACTCTGTGAGAAAGAAAACCCTACAAACACCACGTTTAACGCCGCGCAAGAAGGCGTCTCCTATTTTCTGCTAGTGAAATAAACTGATGTCACATCTCACCGGCCACATTCCTTCACGAGGCAAAAATCGGACACGCCGGATTCCTTATTCCACGCTCTGTAGTGTAGTGGAACGTGGAATTCCACGCTGTGGCGTCATAAGCTTCTCGTCCACGTGCGTTCTCACGGCCTGGGAAAGGACGGCTTTAGCCGCTCGCGCTAATGCCCTCGCTCGACGCCTGGCGCTCTCGTATCGTAATCAACACAGTCGTTGCCCCGAATCTCGATTTCTCGAAAACACTTGAGCAGCGTCCTTAGTAGAGAAGTATTTGCTACATTTAAATATGTAGCACAGCCTTGGCAAAGACTCTGGAAATCGGTGACGCGTGTGGTGTAGACTACGCTTTCCTTGCGAGAGCGCGACCGAGGTGGCAGGTAAGACCTCCGCCTCACAAGGTGGTCCGCGGAGGCGTAGGCGGTGGGGGCAGCGGCGCGTGCCCCGGGGGCGGCGTCCTAATGGAGAGGCGGCGGCTGGAGGCTGGAGGGCCCTGCACGCCGCCTTCGTTAGCGACGCCACCCCCGCCGCCGCCGCCGCCGCCGGCCGGCCGGCCTCATGTGATTACGCGCTGCCAGCGCCGCGGGTTCAGCAGGACGCCTCCCCCGCCTTCCGCCTCCATTCATCTGTCGCCTCCTCACGGTTTCTGCCGCCGGCTCGCTCCGTGCCAGCTGATGAGGCACACGTTTTGCAACGTACCGGTGTCCTCCCGTCTGTACTGTTACACACTCCAGTAATATCCAGTACCAGATAAGATTTAAAATGGTATGATATAAGACAGGCTTTAACAGCAAAAAAAAATCTCTAATTTTATAGGAGGTTTCGAAACAAATCATTGTCGTCATGTATGGCTATAAAGTACAAAACGGATATGCATAATTATTGACACAATAGCCCTGGAGGTAGCATTTACGTAAATGACATGAAAAGCAGGTGAAAGTTCTCATAGGACAAAAACTTGTACCTAGACAGGCGCTGTCAAACTCTGTGTGGTCAATAACACAATGGATAGTGTCCTGAAAAGGCCTTTTAAAATGAACATCAACGAAAGAAATACAAGGTTACTCGAATTTAATCGTATTAAATCAGGCGGTACTGAGGGAATTAGATCAGGAAGTAGACTATCCGACATAGTAGATTTCTACTATAACTGACGATGGTCGAAGAAAGGAGGAAATAAAATGCAGACTGACAACAGAAGAAAAGTATTTCAGAAAAATATTAATAGTTTAGCATTCTTTGAAAGTCTTCATTTTCGACAACAGAAGTTAGATCTATCCTGTGCAAGCTTCATCATCTCCCAGTATCTACTGCAACCTACTTCCTTCTGAATCTGATTAGTGTATTCATCTAGTATATTCGCAGAAAAGACAATCGAAAGCAAGAGCTATGAAAGCTGACAACACTCGCGGTAGCAAGGCAACAAGTGACACTATACGCACATAAAATGGTAGCTAAATTGCTATACGTTGAAAACAGCGACCAGAAGGAAAAGTACAAACTTGCAACCAGTTTGCCACCTGAGAGAAAGTTGTTTGGCTCAAAAAGAATGAATTAAGCTCTTATTTCTAAGTACTTTTCCATTTATTATAAAAACTTCAACGAACTTTTTGAAGTTTGTAACCTCTAAATGCAAACGATAACCTGTATGTGCGAACAAAGAAATCAATTAATATTTCATGACACCCACTGGAGATGCCGTGCACCTAAGGCGAAACGCGTCTGGGTGCACAAAATAAATAAAAACACTTAATGTGCAACATGCAATATGAGTTTTTCTTTTGAGCTACTGTAATGTATATATAGTTCCTGCGAAAATAGCCAGCACAAGAAACTTGTATTTATTTGTGTTTACGAATGTACAGCATGTCGGGATGTTGGAGGGTCTGCAGCTTGCGATTCTATTTCAGTATGACGAACAGGTGAAGCTGCAAAATAGCTGTTTTTATTACTTGATGATGACTAGTTTCGGACTTTATTCATAATCCATTCTGAAAACATCTGGCCTATCAGAATATAAATTACTCAACATAGAAAAAGTACATGACAATCGTTATACACAGAAATACAATGTAAGTGATCATAAATCCAGATACAAACAGAAACTGCTTATCGCTCACAATTTCTGTTTTATCTGGTTTCATGATTACTTCCATTGCATTCCTGTGGATAACGGTTGTCATGATTTTTTGTTATGTGGAATAATATTTATTCTGACTGAAGAGATGATATGAGAATGAGTTTTGAATAAAAATCCGAAACTAGTTATCATCAAGTAATAAAAAGAGCTATTTTGCAACTTTGGCTGTTTGTCATACTGAAATTTATTCGTGTGCTTTACAATGCGTTCCCGTAACGCATTGACACATTTTCTATTTTATTTAGATGTGACTAAGAGTGACTTGAACACTAGATGTTCACATTATTACATTCCTTTTACTGATGACCACTGCTGTGCTCATAGCACGTAACTAATTTTGTTGTCTTCTAATCAAGTTGTTCGTGACTCCACTATGAAATATGTATGTATAATGTTAGAGGTATAGTTAAGCCTGTGTATATATTGTTTGCAGCTGTTACCCACTTGGTCGAAATTCCAATTGTGTATTTTTAGTAAACAGTCAGTCAGTGGCGAAAATGAAGTCTTTCAAAGAATTTTACGACAGCAAATAGGCTACAGTTGTGTTGTGAAGTGTTTTCTGTTGATATTAGTAAGGAGCGTAGCCTTGTATGGTAGCAAAACGAGGACCGTAAGCAATTCACACAAGAAGCCAAGAATTTTAAATCTAAGGCTGCAGAAAAATGATGAACATTAGACGGATATATGGAATAACTAATTAATAGGCACTAAAAGGAACTGTGGGAGGGGGGCGGGGGAAGAAATTTATGACATAACGTGACTAATTTAAACAATCTGTTGACACGACACATCCTGAGGCATCAAGGAACAGTCAGTTTCGTAATGTACTTATGTATGGCGGATGAGAACTGTGGAGGGAGACCAAGAAATGCACACAGTTATCTGATTAAAATCGATGTCGTTGCAGTTGTTAAGCAGGTATGAAGAGGTCTGCTTGGGGTGGTCTAGCGTGGACAGCTACATCAACAACAGCAACATGATCAACAAACACAAAACATTCCGAATGCAGCATCAGTGTCAGCGTTCTGTGTTTGCAGCTTCAGCACAGGCAAGTGAAAAAAGTTGACAGCTATATGTCGCTCCCTTTAGGCACAGTTTACAATTGTATGCTACAAGAATTGCGTGTTGGTAAGCTGGGGCAGTACTACCGATTGTGTACTGAAATGGAGTCACATTTTCAATTAGAATCGCATCTCTCTGCCTTTCTACTGGTAGACCTCTAGTAACTGTGCGGTAGATCACAACATTCACATGTAATTACTGATGTGTCTGCAAAACCCCACCACTCCATGACCTCCAGGCTCCGAACAAACCATGAACTCCACCGCGATCAGACTGGAAACATCTTGAAAGACTAATTAATATAGGAACTGAAATTCCTGTATGAGTCGGCGATTATTGCGAATATTTTGTGAATAAGACCGACTAGATCGCTCATTAAAATTTCTTTCTTTATTACGACGTTTGGGCTAGTGGATTGGATTGCATTGTTTGGGGGAAGAGACCAAACAGCGAGGTCATCGGTCTCATCGGATTAGGGAAGGACGGGGAAGGAAGTCGGCCGCGCCCTTTCAAAAGGAACCATCCCGTCATTTGCCTGGAGTGATTTAGGGAAATCACGGAAAACCTAAATCAGGATGGCCGGACGCGGGATTGAACCGTCGTCCTCCCGAATACGAGTCCAGTGTGCTAACCACTGCACCACCTCGCTCGGTGTTTCGGCTAGTGCCATCATCAGGTACCTGCAGTTAAGATGAAGGGAACGTAAAGAGGTACAGCCGAATGTTATACAACGACAATATAACAAAAAAGGTTAAAATATTTTAAAGGTAGTCCATCAAAACTTACATCTTTGTAAAATATTTAAACAAAGCTGCTAGTTGACGCCGCTATTAGATATCCTTTGTAGGACTGTAACAGAACTTTCTTTTATAAGTTCTAAAATTTTGGCACCTTTAAACATAACTTCTTTATTTACCCTCTTTTGTTAGCTTATTGGTGTACATACAGGTATCATTTTATGCTCGTTTCATCTTGTAACCCGTCAGGTTGTACCCAGCCCGATGTTTCATTTTAATTACACACCGTAACTTAACCCGTAGTACGATAAGGGACTATGACTTATAATATGCAGAGTAATTATCCGTAACAGTGCGTGACGATTGCTGAAGTTACCATTTATTCTCCATGATTCTGATGTGTATGGCAATTTTATTTCTTGAGTGACTAGTTGGGAGGGCAGTGCTATTGTGGCCCAGAGGCTTCCGTTAGCTGCGCGAGACAGATGAGGCGAGCTCACTTAGGCCATTGGGACACCAGCGGTCTTAAGCCCTGTAGGCGGGGAGCAATGGTGGGCCTTACGGCCATTCACAGGCCGCCGGGTACAACATGGTTTTCGTCATATTAGTAGCTCTGTGGGCGAAACGCTCGTGGGAAGCCGTGAGTTCGTTTGCCACGCTTTTGTTTCGCCGTGGTCACAGCTGTCAATCCTGAGAGCACTTGACCTCCCGCGTGGTGGGTGGAAGCGTCTGGTGGCTGGGAGGAGAGCGTTTAGCGTTACGAGAGTCTCGAACAAATAAAATCTCACCGTAGTGTGGGATGAACATAATCCCTCCGTTAAGCTTGGATTTGTGGCGTGCGCCGCCCCGTTGGCAACGCGATCGAAACATCGCTTACGGAAAATTTAGGGAGGGATCGCGGGACAGCATCTGGTCGGTCGGCATTCACGAGCTTGTATGCTTGTGCAAGGGAAGATGTAACTGATGTATCGATTGAGGAGCAGAAACTCCACATGGCAATATTTATAATATCTTTACAAATAAACAAAGATACAGTCTTCAATTTTTTGCTTCGACGGCAGCTAGGAGACTTCGCCTTTTACCATCCTGATCTTATGTCAGCATCGCTGTCTGAGCTCCGAATAATTTTTAATATATGAAGCTAATTTTCATTCAAAATGTGTTCACATACGTTATGAAAACATCAGTCCACATATTTATGTTAATAATCGTTGTGCTACGAGTTCGATTTTTCAACATTTTTGTGGGAGACGTGCAACACTCCGAGGCGGCACCAATCCGCCACTTTGTTAATAATTTTAAGTATCTTTTCCTCTTATAGTACAACCCCAACCTGCAGTCATTCGATGAAGAAGTCAGAGAATTTGCACTAATCACACAACATAGAACGGTTATCAGATCGCGATACCCAATTTCCAGTTTCAAAACTTGGATCGTTCCACATGTTTAGTTGCGCTACCCTCAACACCAATCTGGGTCTACTGTAACGTGCATTCTTTCACTGTTAATGTACTTATTTAGTGAGGACAGGTGGAATCCAATTCTCTCGAAATCGCACAGAACATTCTGGAAAAGAGAATCTATAATGTTGTAACAAGATTTCCTAGTCTGAGAATTAGAGGCGCAGCTGCGACAGCCTTAAGAGGCAGTTTTTGGCGGGCCTGCCCCATGAAGGAGCGGACGGGACGTTTTCACAATTCAGACCGAAACCTTCTTATGAGTGTGATGTATATTATGGTTAGAGACTCGTCATAAACGAATTCACGCAGTGGAGGAGATGGGATGCAGCATGCCAGAGTCCAATACCGCCTGTAATTTCGTCTTACGCTTTATGTAAGTGTCGCAGCAACTTGGCGAGGGTGTAACGCTTGCAAGACGACAGGCGCGTATTTTGCCGAATAGACAGACATTAATTCACTTTCTAGGACACCTCTTGGCCATGGCATTGCTATTTTGGGTTCTCATTGTTTATCCCTCTCACTAACCTACCAATGCAAGAATCGCAATTAACCCAGCACCGCATCTCAATTCATTCAGGACAGATTGACACGTCGTTACTAAACAAGTCATTATTCTCCTAGAGCAACTCCGCTCATTCCTTTTCCTATAATCTGTTGTAACTGTATTTTGGATTTTAGTATCCGCACTCGTTTCCTCCCAGTAAAATACATGTCTAATTGTTTGTTCTTGCACATTATTCACGATTCATGGTCAGATGGTCAGTAAATTTATAATGGTTCAGAATCCTGGTCTAATTCCAATAGTCAATAGTCCCCATTGAATCACTTCCATACATCTGGACCAAAGTGGGGTGATCTGCATTTCGAGAGGGGCTACTCGGTACATATCAGAGATATAGTTGTTACAGCATAGCCAACTCCAGCGGCGTTATGCAATCTCAATTGCAGATATCTGATGATGGGGTAGAAAGGAAAGAAATTTTAACGAGCAATGTAGGTTTCATTCCGAAAAATCTTCGAGGACGCTCACAGCGGTCGCTAAATTCGTTCTCACAAGGCTCGCAAATGTAACACTACAACACACCCAACAAAATATGAATATCCGCAACATTGAAGCCACAATGTTGCATATAAAAATTACCTCCCAAGAAAAGCCATTGGATATATTGTTTTTTATTTTTTTTTTAAACATCGAACTATCTTTATCACTGTACTAATTTTACTAGCAAGGGGATGGCATTTAGAAAAGTAGATAGCTTTGTTGGAAAAGCTATGGTGCGGTCAGTGTGTTGATAGAGGAGAAAGTTCCTGTCATTTGCCTTATAACGAAATGCTCGCCTCTACATTTAGGCTATATCTACACTCGGGAAGCCACCTTATGGTGTGTGGCGGAGCTTAATATGTGCACCATTGTCCCTTCTCCCCTTTGCTCCTCCCGTCGCGAATGGTACGTGGAAAAACGATTGGTGGCATGTCTTTGCGTGATCTCGAATCTCTCTAACTTTATATTCATGGCATTTTGGGAAGATATACATAGGAGGGAGCAATATATTGACTGAATCTTCTATGAACGTACGTCTTTGGAATTTTAACGGTAAACCACATCGTAATGCACAACGCCTCTCTTGTGCGTCTGCCACTGGAGATTGATCAGAATCTCCAAGGAGCTTTCGCTCTTCCTAAACGAAGCTGTCACGAAAGGTGTTGCTCTTCTGCGAATCTTTTCTATATCCTACATTATTCATGACTGGCACGGCTCCCATACTGGTAAGCAAGTCAATATAGGTTCATTGAGGGAGTTTTAAGTTACCTCCTTCACTGGGGAACTGAGAATTATCCCTATGAATCTGTCTGGCCTATGCCATTACTACGATTAGTTTTGTGCAATTGGTTACCACGTCAAGCGCGCACTCTGTGTTGTCAACAGAGTGTAGTGGCGTGAGTTTCAAACACGCGCCCTCGGCCTTAAGAAGGGTTAGTGATGAACACGTCACCGTTGCCTGTGATTTTCAGTGCGATGTCAGAGGTCCGGAATTTTGCTGCACCTGAAAACGTCCTCGAACCGTGAAATATGTAATATGCGATTAAAGATAATGAAATGAGCTTTATCTGCAAATGTTATCACGCAGAGAAGCGGATATTTTGCGTGGTAACTTCAACAGTTTCATCTGTCGAAATACAGAAGGAATCATGTTTTCCTTTTGTGATCCCAAGTGACTAATATACTATCAAATACTGTTAAATTACTCCTCGGAATAATAGTGTGATACGTCGTATGTTAACACTGACGTTGTAACTTTTCGCAAGAACAGCCACAAAATAGAAATCCAGTTACAAACTTGGCAAAAAATTCAGTATGCCACCACTGAGTCAACACTGTATTTCGGGAGCAGTCGTTTGCCCAGTGTGATGAAGTGATGCTGCAGTGTAATGATTTACGTTACTACTAAGGCCGTAAAGGGAGAAAGACATCCGACATAAATGGTTACTAAATCGCTTGTCTCCACTGATGTCTCCACTTCGATCTGCATTTCTTAGTGCTTACCTTGAGTAGCTGGTGCATTTCATCGAAACATTCTCGCCACATGTGAAATACTTGAAAAATCTATCTTCGTGTAGTTCCAGGGCAACACAAATCGTTGTTAGGCACCTGGCCTTCATATTAATATCATGCATTCTACTCGTGTTTTCTTCGTAGCAGTTTAGGGATGCCGGTATGTGGTGTTGCTTCTCTTACGAGCTATTCACATCTTTATAAGACATTTATTTTGTGTGATGTTGGGAAATTGCCAGCCAAAGCATAACATTCTCGAGCTGTCAGACTGGCTGCGGCCAGGCGGCGAGCTGTCGAACGGACGGACGCCTGAAGCGCGGCTACCCGCGCGGCACAACGCGCCGCCGCTGCCACCCTGTTCCATCCACCTGGTAGCTACAGTGCCCCTGACTCGGGTCGTCTGCCACGCATTTTAACGCCGGCCTCCAAACGCGTTTTTAATGACCAGACGCCGACCGGATTAAAACGTCTCTAATTAATACCCGCAAAAAACATCAAAATGTAATTTTGACTTTAAAAGCCCTTCTGAAGTTATAATTATAACAGCAACCTCAGGGAGATATATGTTGAAGGCGAAGTTCTGCAAGGCTTATACTTTAAGATGCAACCACTGCATCTTTAAGAAGAGATATTTCCCACTACTGCACCTGTTACATTCTTCCTTTTCTGACTTCTCCCGTATACATAATTTTGTACGAGAGCTGTTCGGAAAGTAATGAACGACTGGTTGCAGAATCGAAACCACAGTGAAAATCCGATAGAGCTTTGCACAGATGAGTTGGGCAGTGTCTCTACTACGACCGTAGTCACTCAGCTCAGTTCTCAGTGACAGCGAGCGAGTAAAGATGCCTAGAAAATAGTGTCTTCCGCCAAGTATGAACCTTGCCGAGAAATTTCACCTGGCTTCGTGCAAGCCCACATAACGTAACTGTAGTGCTTTTCCTTCTTCATGACAGTTCTCGGCCGCACACTGAAAGGGAAATGAGGACGCTCCTGCAGCGTTATCAGTGTGAAGTGTTTGATCACCCGCCATACAGCCCTCTCGTTGTCATCTCTGCTGATGAATGGTGCAGAAACGGACCAAGGCCCGTGGCACTTTGTACTTACTGCTAGCGCTGGGATTGAACGGTGCCTATTAGGCAGAGCTGGGGTACTTCGTCCCTTCAGTGGTCCACTTTGGTAAGGAGGTTCGTAGCATAGTCCGTTATTTTTTCGTGCAGTTGCTACCCAGCGGCCTGTCCGCGCTCTAGACTTGGCGAGTGACGGAGACCCCGGCCTGGCGCGTCGACTGCAGCCAGCTGCTCGCTATTCACGGAACGGCCGCCGGCGCACGTACGGCTGGACTCTGCACTGTGGAGCCGCGGTCACGCCGCGGCCATCCCTCAGGCTGAGCTGCGCCCGGCGAGAAATGTCGCCGGATTACGGCGACGGCGCGACGTCCTCCCTGCCGCCTGGTGCTCTGTCTGGAGCCCTGGTGCTCCGGTGCTGGCTGCAGGCTGGCCAACACACACCGACCCGCCGTGGTCGCCGCAGATGTTCCCTTCCGCTCAAGAGTGGTCAGTCTGCCGTGCTCTTAGCGTACCGATCGACACCAAGCCTAACAGGCGGAGGCCTCTAAACAGCCAGATCCGGTTTGCACAAAAATCAGGACTTTGGGGCTGGTGGTTTAAACAATCAATCAGACAACAGCGTACTAGCTCGGTCCGCCCCAATTAGCTGAGTGGTCAGCGCGACAGAATGTCAATCCTCAGGGCCCGGGTTCGATTCCCGGCTGGGTCGGAGATTTTCTCCGTTCAGGGTGTTGTGTTGTCCTAATCACGATCATCTAATCAGCCCCATAGACGCGCAGGTCGCCGAAGTGGCGTCAAATCGAAAGACTTGCAGCCGGCGAACGGTCTACCCGACTGGAGGCCCTCGTCACACGACATTTTATTTTTAGTAATTTGGACATAAAACACGCATATTTTCCATCATTATACAGGGTGCATCATAATTAATGACGTAAACGCCTACAGTCGAAAGAACACGATACTAGAAGCAAAAAAGTCTCAGTAAACATAGGGTCAAAAATGCATACCTTAAGAGCTACGAGCAATTTTTCATCTTCGATACTGAGACGCAAATCTCTTCTACTGTAAGTTCTTTGCTTTCCATATTTTAGGAAGTGGTACCAAAATAAGAAAAAAATGTTCAGCAAACTTGTGCTCTAAAACGCATATCTTAGAAGCTACGAGCACTTCATCATTAGAAGAGTTGTGTTTCAAAGTAGCAAGGATGAACTAGTGCTCATATCTCTTAAGGAATGCATTTTAGTGCACATGTTTTCTGGACTTTTTCCTCTGGAATGACATAATGAAGGGATTCGAAAAAGAGATTCTTTAACTGGGTTGTGCAGTGTACTTTCTCATTTAAATAAAGTACATGAACCAAATATTTAATGTGTTTCAGTTCACAGCCTTAATGTTTGTTTTATTTATTTTCATTTCGGCTGCTGGCTTCCAGTTCTGGCACACAGTGCCACGATTACGCCATCCTACGATTACAAAATTCCGGTACATAGTTAAAACAACAATGCAAGAGAAATTTGCAAAACATTTTTCCCTTTAACATCAAAGGTATGGTATACAGAACAACCTCAAACTATTTAGTGTTGGTAGCATCTTAACTCCGGCGCATAATGGTGACTATCGCTCCCCAAGTGGGTGTCTCGAATACCAAAAGTAAAGGCCAGTTTTGAGCTTTAAACAGATGTAAAATGCCGCCAGCGGTGATAAAGAGTGCCCCCTGGTCACTAGGTGAAGAGTGGTACTTTTTACCCCTTAAAGAGTCATTATGTAAAAGATGACTAAAATAAGCATAAAATATGAAGTTAAGTAAGTACGTAATATAATAGTCCCCATGGCATGAAAACATTAAAAGTAAAATAGCCAAGTTATATCAGTTTCTCCTCCCTTTATGCCTACTATGTTGCGCCTGTCTTTTGTCTTCCCCTTCTTCCCCATACCCCTTCGTCCCCGCTGTCACCGCCGCCGTCAACCACTAGACTGATACACCTAAGCCGGCCGCTGTGGCCGAGCGGTTCTAGGCGCTTCAGTCTGGAACCGCGCGACCGCTACGGTCGTAGGTTCGAATCCTGCCTCGGGCGTGGACGTGTGTGATGTTCTTAGGTTAGTTAGGTTTAAGTAGTTCTAAGTTCTAGGGGACTGATGACCTCAAATGTTAAGTCCCATAGTGCTCAGAGCCATTTGAACCATTTGATGTACCTAAACAGTATTATTATGTGCAAATGTCTGGTATTTATTCTAATATACCCCGCCTTTTATGACTGACTTAAATATTGATTTTAAGATGAGACGGGTGCTAGCGCTGTAACATTATTTTAAAAGCACTTCCTGTTTTAAGTTGCAGATTGAAAGTAGTCTCATGACTTATAGACGTACAGCACTGCCGCGTTCAGAACATAATAACTGGATTAAAGTGCCTCTCGCTGCAGTCATGGACTGTGGCTAATCCCGAAGGAGGTTCGAGTCCTCCCTCGGGCATGGATGTGTGTGTTTGTCCTTAGGATAATTTAGGTTAAGTAGTGTGTAAGCTTAGGGACTGATGATCTTAGCAGTTAAGTCCCATAAGATTTCACACACATTTGAACATTTTTTTGAAAGGCCTCTGGAGGACAACGTTCACAGCACGGCATGTTTGTGTGAATCAGATTGTGGTCCTTTGTGGTCACCCAGTATCAAAGTCTGTTGATACAGCCTTTCACAACTGCACGTTGCCTGCGAGGTGTGTTTATCGCAGCCGTGGCTAGTCGCTGAGCTGCGACGGCGTGGAGGAGGCGTGATGTAGGACCACTGAGAGGCCCAGAGTAAACACGCACTCTGAGTGGATAAATGTGAAAATGTAGATAGCCCAAGAGCGTTAGCTGACGGTTACACAGCAATGCGTAGCGACAATGCGCCGCTATTCCCTCTGAATGCTCGATTTATTTTCAATAAAAGTAATTTTCCATTTTTTTAATATGCTGGATGATTCAAAAGTCATGTCCCATGTGACAAATAGGGTGGACAAGAACTCTCCTGACAATCTTTTAGAGCGGTAGTATGAACCAGAAGAAGTCAGGGAACAAGTATGGATTAAAAGAAGAATAAATTGTCAAGAAAATGCATACCTTAAGAGCTGTGACCACTTGTTCGGTAGAAGATACGTCTTTCACAGTAGCGAAGACGAACAAGAGTTCACATCCCATAGATACGGATTTTAGAGCCTATGTTCACTGAACATTTTTTTTTTTCTTGTTCCGCTTCATGCTACTACCTCTCAGAACATGGAAAGCAAAGAGCTTTAAAGTTGTATGTATGTTGAAAGTTGTTCCGTAGGAGGTGTTATGCACGCGTGCGCGTTGTGTGTGTGTGTGTGTGTGTGTGTGTGTGTGTGTATGTGTGTGTGTGTGTGTGTGCGAGTTTTTGTTTTTTAGGTACGTATGTTACTTCGATTGCACTGTTATTTTAAAGCTTATTGAGCATTGTTCTCGCACGTGTTTAGTACGACAACGGTTACGTTTCATGCTTTTGTTCGTAGTGATAGTTCAAATGGCTCTGAGCACTATGGGACTTAATGTCTGAGGTCATCAGTCCCCTAGAACTTAGAACTACTTAAACTAACCACCCTAAAGACATCACACACATCCGTGCCCGAGGCAGGATTGGAACCTGCGACTGTAGTGGCCGCGCGGTTCCAGACTGAAGCGCCTATAACCGCTCGGCCACACCGGCCGGCCGTTTGTAGTGAGAAACAAACGATCTGAGACAGTGACTTACAGGTGTGTCTCATTAATTAATGAGGATTCTAATCCGAAATGCTTAACACAATGTTCTGCACGGCAGGAATAACATCAGTGCTCTCCGCTCGACACAGAACTGCACTTCGTGTAATAATGTATTTCCGGTGTTTCGTTATCGATATCACAGGAGTCGCAAATTGGCGGAAAAAACAGTTTCGAAGAATTTAGGAATGGTTGATACGTGGGCCGCGCTACTGTCGATACCCATTAGCAAACGACGCGCCAGCGGTAGCCGCAATGCGTTGGACGCGACCCGGAGATATCCATTTCCACGTGGCGCCAGAAGGGGAAATTGGCTCGCAACGACGTGTCGCGCGCGCACAATAGAAATACGTTACTCGCGGCCGATATAATGCGCTATGTGGCGTCATTAGGGCGGAATTAGAGGCATTACGCGGACAGAGCCGGCGGCGCGCTTCAAAGCGGCGGTCGACGTGCGTGTCATTGTGGTCGCATTACGCGCTGAAGTGCTGCGTAGGCAGCGGCGCACACCGACCGATGGGCTGCGGCCGTCGCGGCCGACCGTCGGCCAAACGACGGCTCAGTCTCTGACAACACTCTCTGACTGCCTGCAACGGCATCAAACAGCTACCCCGGCAGCAAATTTGAAATAAACCTACTGAACCTGGAAGCTAAAAGTGTCATAACAGAACACCTACACACCCACATACATTAAAATTGCAATACCAGAGCGGTTATCAGACAAACAAATTTCACTTAAGGGAGACCAGATGGCATACATCTTCTATTTCCTGCCCTGTCAAGCTAGAGCGCTATCATCGTGCTGGTGGATAGTGAATGTGTGTAAAGGTGCAGTACCCACCTTTACATCAGTCTTTCTGGAAGAGTTTTTCTGACGGGTGAGTAAATTTTTTGTTCTGGTGAACCAGTAGAGGGAACTGGAACACTACTGATAGTGCTAATCGAAAGCGTGATTCCATGCAAGTGTCATAATCTTCTGGTTCTGATGTTTAGGATTGTGTGGTTGTTGTTGTTGCTGCAGTCTTCAGTCCTGAGACTGGTTTGATGCAGCTCTCCATGCTACTCTATCCTGTGCAAGCTTCTTCATCTCCCAGTACCTACTGCAACCTACATCCTTCTGAATCTGCTTAGTGTATTCATCTCTTGGTCTCCCTCTACGATTTTTACCCTCCACGCTGCCCTCCAATGCTAAATTTGTGATCCCTCGATGCCTCAGAACATGTCCTACCAACCGATCCCTTCTTCTAGTCAAGTTGTGCCACAAACTTCTCTTCTCCCCAATCCTATTCAATACCTCCTCATTAGTTACGTGATCTACCCACCTTATCTTCAGCATTCTTCTATAGCACCACATTTCGAAAGCTTCTATTCTCTTCTTGTCCAAACTAGTTATCGTCCATGTCTCACTTCCATACATGGCTACACTCCATACAAATACTTTCAGAAACGACTTCCTGACACCTAAATCTATATTCGATGTTAACAAATTTCTCTTCTTGAGAAACGCTTTCCTTGCCATTGCCAGTCTACATTTTATATCCTCTCTACTTCGACCATCATCAGTTACTTTACTCCCTAAATAGCAAAACTCCTTTACTACTTTAAGTGTCTCATTTCCTAATCTAATTCCCTCAGCATCACCCGACTTAATTTGACTACATTCCATTATCCTCGTTTTGCTTTTGTTGATGTTCATCTTATATCCTCCTTTCAAGACACTGTCCATTCCGTTCAACTGCTCTTCCAAGTCCTTTGCTGTCTCTGACAGAATTACAATGTCATCGGCGAACCTCAAAGTTTTTACTTCTTCTCCATTAATTTTAATACCTACTCCGAATTTTTCTTTTGTTTCCTTTACTGCTTGCTCAATATACAGATTGAATAACATCGGGGAGAGCTACAACCCTGTCTCACTCCTTTCCCAACCACTGCTTCCCTTTCATGCCCTTCGACTCTTATAACTGCCATCTGGTTTCTGTACAAATTGTAAATAGCCTTTCGCTCCCTGTATTTTACCCCTGCCACCTTCAGAATTTGAAAGAGAGTATTCCAGTCAACATTGTCAAAAGCTTTCTCTAAGTCTACAAATGCTAGAAACGTAGGTTTGCCTTTTCTTAATCTTTCTTCCAAGATAAGTCGTAAGGTCAGTATTGCGTCACGTGTTCCAACATTTCTACGGAATCCAAACTGATCTTCCCCGAGGTCGGCTTCTACCAGTTTTTCCATTCGTCTGTAAAGAATTCGCGTTAGTATTTTGCAGCTGTGACTTATTAAACTGATTGTTCGGTAATTTTCACATCTGTCAACACCTGCTTTCTTTGGGATTGGAATTATTATATTCTTCTTTAAGTCTGAGGGTATTTCGCCTGTCTCATACATCGTGCTCACCAGATGGTAGAGTTTTGTCATGACTGGCTCTCCCGAGGCCATCAGTAGTTCTAATGGAATGTTGTCTACTCCCGGGGCCTTGTTTTGACTCAGGTCTTTCAGTGCTCTGTCAAACTCTTCACGCAGTATCTTATCTCCCATTTCATCTTCATCTACATCCTCTTCCATTTCCATAATATTGTCCTCAAGTACATCGCCCTTGTATAAACCCTCTATATACTCCTTCCACCTTTCTGCTTTCCCTTCTTTGCTTAGAACTGCGTTTCCATCTGAGCTCTTGATATTCATACAAGTGGTTCTCTTCTCTCCAAAGGTCTCTTTAATTTTCCTGTAGGCAGTATCTATCTTACCCCTAGTGAGACAAGCCTCTACATCCTTACATTTGTCCTCTAGCCATCCCTGCTTAGCCATTTTGCACTTCCTGTCGATATCATTTTTGAGACGTTTGTATTCCTTTTCGCCTGCTTCATTTACTGCATTTTTATATTTTCTCCTTTCATCAATTAAATTCAATATTTCTTCTGTTACCCAAGGATTTCTATTAGCCCGCGTCTTTTTACCTACTTGATCGTCTGCTGCCTTCACCACTTCATCCCTCAGAGCTACCCATTCTTCATCTACTGTATTTCTTTCCCCCATTCCTGTCAATTGTTCCCTAATGCTCTCCCTGAAACTCTCTACAACCTCTGGTTCTTTCAGTTTATCCAGGTCCCATCTCCTTAAATTCCCACCTTTTTGCAGTTTCTTCAGTTTCAATCTGCAGTTCATAACCAATAGATTGTGGTCAGAATCTACATCTGCCCCAGGAAATGTCTTACAATTTAAAACCTGGTTCCTAAATCTCTGTCTTACCATTATATAATCTATCTGAAACCTGTCAGTATCTCCAGGCTTCTTCCATGTATACAGACTCCTTTCATGATTGGTATCCATTTAATTTTTTGTATCCTCACTGGGCTAATTGGCATAGGTATGGCGTCGGTTCGCGTGGCTGTAACAACTCACCGCCGACTTACGCCTGCTAACCCATCCATTACTATTCATTAAAAAAAGGAAACAATATATATAAAGTAAGAATAAAAACACATCACCCTAGAAGAAATTCACCCTTTTCCCAAAGCCGGGCGCGACTGCTGTCCAACTGTGACCGAAAAAGAAGTTTAACAGTGTAAGCGGGCTGCTTTTGTGTTGGCAGCGCCGAGTAGCGCTTTGCATTGGATCTCTAACTGCGCTTGCTTTGTAAAAGACTCTGTGGCCGGTTGTACTCGTTGTCGGAAGTTAATCGCCAGTACTGTTGGGCTGTTGGAAGTTAGTCGCCAGCAGTGATGGAAGTGCTGTTGGGCAGTTGGAGGTGAACAGCCAGCAGTGATGGATGTTAAATGTGAGAAGTTGGCATTGATGGAGGGTAGAGGCCTGAAGTGTTAGCGTAGGCTGACGATCTGTACATGTTCGACTTGGAAATTGAATATTATTCCTGATTATATACCTTTGTACTAGAAGTCAATGACGATTTATATTCGTGTCTGAATTGGATGTCACATTATTACGGTAAAAAAATACATTATTTGATTTGCAACAAAATCTTTCCTTTGCTAACCACATGCCTACTAGTAGTTAGTGGCTTTAGTAGTTAGAACCTTATATTTAGCTGGCAGTATTGACGCTCGCTGTATTGCAGTAGTTCGCGTAATGGAGTTTTTGTGAAGTAAGTGCTTAATGAAATGTATAGGTTATTGTTAGGATTTCTTTTTAGTCAGGGCCATTTTTGTGAATTAATTATCTGAAGTCAGGTTATCCTTTTTTTGAGCAGTCAGATTGCGTTGCGCTAGGAATTTTGGGTCTCAGTCATTCAGCAATTTGAGTAGAGCCACACTCATTTAAATAAAGAAGTTTCATCAGCTGTTCTGGCCTATAGTAGCACCAAAAATAGAATCGCAGCAGAGAGCGTCAGAATGAAGAAAAAGCTATGTAAGCCGGCCGCGGTGGCCGTGCGGTTCTAGGCGCTCCAGTCCGGAGCCGCGCTGCTGCTACGGTCGCAGGTTCGAATCCTGCCTCGGGCATGGGTGTGTGTGATGTCCTTAGGTTAGTTAGGTTTAAGTAGTTCTAAGTTCTAGCGGATTGATGACCGCAGCAGTTGAGTCCCATAGTGTTCAGAGCCATTTGAACCAAAGCTATGTACAGTCAAGAAGAGCGATGCGGTTAATCTCGAAAAGTCGAAGAAGAGAAGACTTCTCAGGAAACGTCGATTTGATTTTTCTTCTACAGATTCTGATGATATCGTGTCAGACATTAGCTATGCCGAACGTGACGACAGCTTGGCCTTCCTTGGTGATAGTGCAGAGGCTGAAGAACGCCTCCATGGAGAAAAACTATCATTCTCAGTGTCCTACCAAGATTGTGGTGAGGGCTTTCACAAACTCTGGAGAATCTCAGAAAAATACCAACAGGTCACATCGAACAAGAGCTACAACGAATCAGTCACAATCTCAAGGTTCTCCAGACAGCTCTGAATACCATGTAAATGAGTGATAAAGGAGGAAAACTGGAGAATGATTCAATCTGTTACGACCAATATAAAATTGTGCGGAAATTGAACTCACCTGTTTAAGGAAACGAGCGCCTTCAACATTCGTGGTTGAATTAAAACAGTGAGCTTATTCTATTTAAGTAACCGTAGGTAGCTTTAATAATAAGCAGAATTTATTTTTCTTGAAAAACGAATTGATTTTATCAGTGAAATTCCCCAACAGCCGCGTAAATGAGATGCTATTTTATTTTGTTTTATTTTATTTTGACTACCTGTTTCGGCATTCCACTGTGCCATCTTCAGGCCGCTGCATAATAAAATACTTGTAGTGTATATCAAGTTGTGCTAAGCAAGCTTTGAAGGAAGTGACGGTAATCATAAAAGCGCTTAAGGCTACAAAATGAAAGTAGCAGCGTTAAAACACATCTCTGAGTATATCCAGCACAACAGAATAAAACATGTGTACATATTTGTTAGTCATGAAACTAATTAACATCATGGATTTTCAAGAAAACATCCAAAAACGTTAAAAAGATCAGAACTAGACAGTATACAATAAGGAGCTCCGCCAAACAAAGCTTGTCAGTTCTTTTTAATATAAAAATCCAATATATTCTTATGGATGAGGAAACCATTATTATATATTAGGACCTATCCTCATTTAAAGTAAAATGTCACACTATTATCTATGAAGTACAATAATGTGCATATTTCGGCCTAGGTACTATCTCAACTCGCGATACAATTAGTTGTCACGGCATCAAAAATGCAACTGGACGTGAAACCTAACGGCAAACAAGAGAAAGAGAAAACAAACTATAAGGAGCACGCGAAGAATACTCATAAATACCTCGCGAGCCTGCGTTGTACACCGATCCGAAATAAAAAGATATGATTTGGTATCCTTTATATGCTTTAAAAGGTTTCATGACTAACAAGAATGTAGACATGTTTTATTTTATTGTGCTCTATGTACTCAGAGGTTCGTCTTAATGCCATTAATTTCATTTTGTAGTTTTAACTGCACATTCTGTAAAGCTTGTTTAGTACACCTTGGTATACTCTTTTATTATGCAAGGGCCTGAAGATGCCATGGAGGAATGCCGAAACTAGTAATCAAAATGAAATAATATCTCAATTATACAGCTGTTGGTGAATTTCATTGATAACTACTTGATCAGTCGATGTCTCATGACGATGATGGATCAACAGAGACTGAATTCATTGTTTGTCCAAACATTTAGGCTCACACTGTTGTTTAAACATGTAAGTAGAATTAGTTTTCTTCGAGTACTATTCCTTCAAGAGGTATTTTTTGTTTTGAAGAATTTATTCTTTGGAAAGAAAGTTACCCCAAGTTTTTCCTCGAAAACTTGTGTATTCATATCCATATCGGATTATGCCAACTCGCCCTTTGAGGCGTGCCAACTAACCCCACACCCAGTGTTAGATGGCATATTGGAAGCTATTAGAAAATGTATTTTTGGAGTTAGCGAAACATATAATTTATAGATGAGTCTTACATGGTTTTGCAGTAAGACGTTAAGCTATACGCCGCATTCACCAGAATCTCTCCAAGTATTCCACAAGAATAATGAAAAATTAAAAACCAAAATCTATGCCGGAATGAGATTTTCACTCTGCAGCGGAGTGTGCGCTGATGTGAGATACTGGCGGAATTGAAACTGTGAGGACGGGTCGTGAGTCGTGCTTGGGTAGCTCAGATGGTAGAGCACTTGACCACCAAAGGCAAAGGTCCCGAGTTCGAGTCTCGGTTCGGCACACAGTTTTAATCGGCCAGGAAGTTTCAAAATCTATGCCAACTAACCCCGGTCTCTCCTACTGTACGAAGGCTAGTCGGATAGTAATGAACGATCGGTCGCGAAATGAAAATCACAACGAAAATTCAATGGAGCTTTCCACTGATGTGGTAGACAGTGTCTGTGGTATGCTCGTCGATACCGTCACGTCGCTCTTCTGAATTCTGAGCGACAATGTGCGCGGAAAGATGTCTAGAAAATAGTGTCTTCCACCAAACATAAGTGCCTGGCCAGAGATCTCGCCTGATTTCACGCAAGCCGACATAAAGCAACTGTCATGCAATTCCTTCTTCATGACGGTTCTCGACCGCACCCAACATGGGCAATGAGAACGCTCCCGCAGCGTTTTCGATGGGAAGTGTTTGATCACCCACCATACATCCCAGATTTGGCTCCCTCTGATTTTCATCTCTGCTCAAATGAACCGCTGGTTACCAACGCAACGTTTCGGCACAGACAACGAAATGCAGTCCAGCGTAGAAAATTGTCGGTAAGCGCATGAGGCTGCCTTCTATGATGAGGATATTGGAAAGCCGGTGCACAGTCGGAACGGCGACTATGCAGAGAAATAGCTGGAAGATGTAGCTAACTGTTAGAAAATAAAACATTTTTGATGTTCACTGCGGTTTCCATTTTCCGACCGGTCGTACCCTACTTTCCTAATAGTCCTATACGCATACAGTACTACCTATCCGCCCGCCTTCGAACAGGTAGTACTAATAATGATCGCCTTCATTAACACTCACATGGCATCGCCGTTACCTCATTTGGCGCAGATCCTAAATATGACTCCAGTGGCGACATAGTGGATCCAGGCGGCCTTTGGCTACTTTATTAGTAATGGATCTCTTCAACACCGGATATGATACCCCCACACTCCGCCCTCGCAGCGAGAGATTGGGACTTATCAAAGTTCGAGCACGTGCAACGGCCCTTTACATCAACACCATGATCACGATGTGGACCCATTAATGAACTCGCGCCCCCGTCTTGTCTGACCCCTATTGCAATCGCTCACATCGCGCCTGCCCTCCCTCACATCAAAACATCATTTCTCGATTATAGCTATGTGCACACGAATCTCCCCTGGACCAGAGCTCGTACGGCGTGTGATGTGTACTATCAGCTGATGACGAGTCATCTTCGGAACGTGGTTGAAAAACGCCACCCGGGAGTGGCGTGGCCTGCGGTGTGGCGAATGATCCACCAGCGATATTTTACGACGGAGATCCGCGCTGCCTGGTACCTCATCGTCAACGAAAAGTTTCAGACAAGACAAAGACTACACAACATTCCCGAATGAGATTTTCACTCTGCAGCGGAGTGTGCGCTGATATGAAACTTCCTGGCAGATTAAAACTGTGTGCCGGACCGAGACTCGAACTCGGGACCTTCGCCTTTCGCGGGCAAGTGCTCTACCAACTGAGCTACCCACGCACGACTCACGCCCCGTCCTCACAGCTCTACTTCTGCCAGTATCTCGTCTCCTACCTTCCAAACTTCACAGAAGCTCTCTTGCGAACCTTGAAGTTTCATATCAGCGCACACTCCGCCGCAGAGTGAAAATGTCATTCCGGAAACATCCCCCAGGCCGTGGCTAAGCAGATGTCTCCTCAATATCCTTTCTTTCAGGAGTGCTAGTTCTGCAAGGTTCGCAAGAGAGCTTCTGCAAAGTTTGGAAGGTAGGAGACGAGGTACTGGCAGAAGTAAAGCTGTGTGGACGGGGCCTGAGTCGTGCTTGGGTAGCTCAGTTGGTAGAGCACTTGCCCGCGAAAGGCGAAGGTCCCGAGTTCGAGTCTCGGTCCGGCACACAGTTTTAATCTGCCAGGAAGTTTTACTGCACAACATTGCTCTAGTAGACTCCCAGATGTGCATGTGGTATACATGGATGAACATCGTCT
This sequence comes from Schistocerca cancellata, assembly GCF_023864275.1. Lineage (NCBI taxonomy): Eukaryota > Metazoa > Arthropoda > Insecta > Orthoptera > Acrididae > Schistocerca > Schistocerca cancellata. The sequence goes on along the minus strand of NC_064631.1, from coordinate 94,117,071 downwards.
AAAATATGGACCTTCCGCAGATTTGTGGCTTCTAATTCGGAAGATGCTTACCTTCTCCTTCCCAGTGCCGTCCAACTCGATCTAGCCCGGACTGCTCCTTCGCCCGGTTGCAACCTACTTTCCCCAATCAAAGACGCGCGCGGCTGATTGGATCAGAGGACTTTCTGTGTGCTACCTTTTTCGAGACGATCTCAGATAGGTGCTTGACCTTTGGACTTCCGTACAGGACTGATACGATCAATGCTATCCAACTGCAGATAGCAAATGAATTCGCAATTGCGAATAAGGACAAACATCGGCTGTAGAATGGAACGGCGACAATGAAAACCTGTGCCGGGCCGGGACTCGAACATGGATTTCCCGCTTATCGCGAGCGCTCGCCTTACCATTTGGCTATCCGTACACGACTCACAGCCAGATCCAAACTATCATATGTCGTCAACCACCCGTCTACAGCCTGTAAAAATGGAAATTTGTGGTAAGGTCTTATGGGACCAAACTGCAGAGGTCATCGACCCCTAAGCCTACACACTACTTAATCTAACTTAAACTAACTTACGCTATGGACAACACACACACCCATGCCCGAGGGAGGACTCGAACCTCCGACGGGGGGAGCCGCATGGACCGCGGCAAGGCGCCTAGATCGCGCGGCTACCCCGCGTAGCTTTCTACGACCTGTATCGTATAGTCATTATGTACGAGGATCCTTGTACTTGAAAGTCGCTTGCATGTCCAAAGGAACCTTTCATCGATGCATGTCCAAAGGAACCCTTTATCGTGATCAGAATAACACAGGCACTGGCGATATCTTCCGTCCTTCTATATTTGAACTTGAAAAAATCTGAATTTTGAGGCTCAGTTTTCTCTCGATACATTAGCTTTTGTTTACCGAAATCCTTGGATACATTTAATTTCGGTTACTCTGATGGTACGTAATGTAATGATTCTGTAAAAATCCAAACCAAAGATAAAAGGGGGGTGAGGGTGGCAGATTGCTAAGCGAAGGAACCTGGGTTCAACTCCCTTCCGGGTCGGCGATTTTCTCTCTCAGGGACAAAAAAAAGAAAAAGAAAAAAAGGTAAAAAAAGTTTGAAAAATGGTAAGGCGACCACTTGCGATAAGTGAGTTATCCGGGTTCGAGTCCCGCTCTGGCACAAATTTTCATCGACTTCTTTCCATTCTACAGATGATGGTTGTCCATGTTCGCAATTGCGAATCATTTAATAAGTTCTGTAACTGTAGAACACATTGATATGGCGATATACGCCTTAATACTAGGGTAATCCCAAAAGTACGGTCTCAGATTTTTTTACAAATACATAGACATGTTTATTTCTACAATGATTTATATCAGTTTACAGCTTGAACATTTAACTATTTTTTCGACATAATCACCATTTCTGTCGATGCATTTTTGTAGACGCTGTGGCAGTTTTTGTATGTCCATGTCATACCAGCTCGTCACCATGCTGTTCAGAAAGTTATGAACCTTTTCTTTCACCTCGTCGTCGAAGTTGAATCGCTTTCCAGCCAAATGTTCTTTTAACCTAAGGGACAGGTGATATTCACTGGGCGTCAAGTCAGGACTATAGGGTGGGTGCGTGATTATGTTCCAGTGAAACTGTTGCAGGAGAGCAACGGTTTGCCGAGCGATATGTGGGCGACCATTATCATGGAGGATGTGTACGCCCTTGCTCAACATTCCTCTTCTCCGGTTCTGAATTGCCCGTTTGAGTTTTTTCAGAGTCTCGTAGTACCTCTCAGCGTTAATTGTGGTCCCAGCGATTCAGCTCCGACGACGAGGTGAAAGAAGAGGTTCATAACTTTCTGAACAGCATGGCGGCGAGCTGGTATGACATCGGCATACCGAAACTGCGACACCGTCTACAAAAATGCGTCGACAGAAATGGTGATTGTGTCTAAAAATAGCTAAATGTTCAAGCTGTAAACTGATGTAAACGATTGAAGAAATAAACAGGTCTCTGTACTTATAAAAAAACTGGAGACCTTACTTTTAGGATTACCCTCGCATTTAAAATTCCTTGCTGTTTCGGTACATCACAGCAGACGAATGCTTGGTGTCGATGTTATTTTGTACCCTACGAAATACCAGCGCCACATATAGACACATAGATACTGAGAAGTGAAATTTCCTGTGATTAGTGCTCTAAGTGTTAGTCACCTTATCGGAAATTCAGTGCACTGGAATGTACAATCAACGTGCCTTGGTGCGTTATAGCTGATCGAAACAATTAGAGAAAAAATTAGTCAGTCTTTCGCGATTGTGGACTGATCTGTTGTCCGCAGTATAATTTTTCCTGTTTTAAAGCCGACTGCGTGCTTTTGATTGCCTGATGTTTCGTTGGTGCCAGAGGCTATCATTGACAAAGGCTAATGAGGTACTGCAGTCGTTAGCTCGTGCTAATGGAAGCTAATGGCTATCGTAACTCGCTAGTCTTTGACAATGCTGTACTCTGGCTTCGGTGAAATGCTAGACAATCAAAAGCGCGCTTGGCAGCCTGTAGCTACTAAAAATTATTCTGCGGATAGCAGTCCAAAATAATAACGGCATTGTATACCAGGTACTGTAGCGTTACATTCTGTTTGACCGCTGCAAATCGAGTTAGTAATAAAATCAGTATGAGTTAAATTCATAATATTTGTTTTCTGCATTCGCGTAGAAATGATGAAGTCTTAGAATTACTATTCTTTTTTAACTAGTTCGAATAATGTATGTTAGCGTTGCAGTTTTCTGCTCTGTTGTGCGAAGATAATGGAGTTTTATCCCAGACAAATGTTATCTACAAATAACCTCAAAGAAGTATCTGAGAAGATATAGCAAAGAGTGAAGTGATAAGGAACTAGGCAATGCTGTGTTGGTGAACCCAAATGCTGATTCAATTACCCTGAACTGTTTTCCTAAACGTCGCCCAAAACCGTGTTTTAAACATTATTACAAGAGCTCTACCTGTCCTGCTTTCTACTGTATCAATTGTTATTATGTACTGGTAAAACTTACGGATAGAACACACATGAGGGCAACATACCTCAGGGAAGTTCATTTGGGACGCTATTACGCATAGCAGCACATTGGTAGAATGCTGTTGTTTTTAGCAGACTTTCCTGTCCACTCGCGTCAATTTATCCGGCGAATAAGAGACTGGAAGTACTCGAAAAGTGGTGCTATCGAAGATTTTTAAAAATTAGCTTGACACTGAAATGAGTTGTAGAATGAGAAAAACAGTAAGATTATAGTAATATTTCAGTACGGATAACAGATTATAGAGCATGTAGTAATTATTTAGAGATGGAAATATTAGCACAAGACAGGAAAACTGGATAAAAACATGAAATTAGTTATAAAATCTGTAAGTTACCCTTTCTCTTCAAACCACATTTTATTTCATTATTTTCCAGTTTTACAATTTTGAACCGCGTCTGGAGATATTACGTATCATTCAGTGAGTAAACCAGTACTGTAGAATGCACACAGTCGGGAGTAAGATTTCAGCTCCCACGGTGTCTGAAGCAGCCGGTGGACCACATGGCGTTGCAGTGGACGGTGCTGCGACGCGCTGTGCCTAGATACGAGAACGCCCGTTACGTCAGTAGCGAAGTACGTAATGAAAGCACAGTTATTCTGCTGCGAAGCAAGTAATCATCTTTAATAAATATTTGCTGATAAAAGTCGCTTTTTCCGATACAGATATTAGAAGAAACATACAGGTCATAAGTACTTTCTTACAAAAATATTACAACCCTAGATATCAATTATCTTAATAAAAAATGAATAAATGTTAAGCTAACGAAAATGTACGAACGATTACGAAGTACCACGAGCGTCAGAAAGAGCTATAGGCTGCACGCCATGGTCGCCAGTCGGCAGTAGTACGCCTTCCGATCAAGTTCTATCACAAGACTATGCTCTCACGAAATTATTAATTTTCAGTTAATTATTATTAAGTGTGTCAATACTGTCAGTTTATGGTGTTAGGTAAGTAAATGTGTCGTTATTCCGAATAACATGATTTCCAGTTCATTGGCCGGCCTGTGTGGCCGAACGGTTCTAGGCGCTAATGTCTGGAACCGCGCGACCGCTATTGTTGCAGGTTCGAATCATGCCTCGGGCATGGATGTGTGTGACGTCCTTAGGTTAGTTAGGTTTAACTAGTTCTAAGTTCTAGGGGACTGATGACCTCAGCAATTAAGTCCCATAGTGCTCATAGCCATTTGAACCCAGTTCATTACTTACAATCACAGGAAGTGATACTGCACTTATGAGAGGCATGTAAAGTTGGAGAGCTTCTCGGCAAAACAGGTAGAAAGGATCCTATACGACGACTCACTGAGGTAGTTCAAGTACAGATCGGTTTAATCTCCGCAAAACTTGGACGGAAAAGCACGGGCAGTCATACGATACACATCTTAAACCATCCTCTACGGACTCACTAGCTGGACTAAACCTTTCTGGAGGTTTAGTACAGGTGGGTGGTTCTTGCAATGTGATCTGTTGAAAAGAAACGGTACTCACTAATAGAAATGGATCGTCATGCATTTATGTTACGTGGTACACTGTTTATTTCACGTAGAAATGTACATAATATTAGTCTTTAAAGAGGATAATTTGTTAAGTATTGGAAGAGTTTAATTGTGTAATCTCACCAAAATCCACGAAAACAAACAGATTATTATGTTAAAATATTTTTGTCATTTACATAAGAACAAATGCAGATATTACAACTGAATGTTTATTTTCGTTTTAAATAGATAAGTTTCTCCCATCCATACTGGGCATCATCAGTGGCCTATAACACAAAAAAATTAAATGAACATATTTTGTGGGAAGCGTATAGAGCATGTACTTTTCGAGGCCGCTGGGTTTAATCCCGGATGGGAACGGGAGATTTTCCTCATTCCGATCCTTCCAGGACGGCCTCGGATCCACTTATCCTGCTATAAAATGAATACCGGGTATCTTTTCCGAGGGAAAAGGGCTGGAGCGATGGGCCCACCACCCGCCCCCTCCAAGCGCCGCGGCGAAGAAATGCTGCTCTCCAACTGCAGACAAGCCAATAACCAGATCTCGAACTGTGCGCCACACACTCCCTTAGGAGAACTGTAGGGGGTTTCGTGTCAGCATATTTCAATTATCGAATTATTTATAATTTTTCAGCCGGCCGGGGTGGCCGTGCGGTTCTAGGCGCTGCAGTCTGGAACCGCGCGGCCGCTACGGTCACAGGTTCGAATCCTGCCTCGGTCATGGATGTGTGTGATGTCCTTAGGTTAGTTAGGTTTAAGTAGTTCTAAGTTCTAGGGGACTGATGACCTCCCATAGTGCTCAGAACCATTTGAACCAGTATTTTATCAATGCCTGTGCGTCTCCGATACAGTAAACAAAGTTCGATGCACGTTTTCGGAATACACAGACGTGCTCCTTGTGTATGGCGAAGAGCTGCTAGTCAGCTGTATCACGAAACGTATTCCGCAACGTGGCACGCCATCGCACAAATCTTTTGCCCCAGTTATACAGCCGCTCCAAGAAACAAGTACCTCTACCGTAAGGACACAGGACACAGGACACAGGACGTTGCTCAATGGTAACACTGCACGCCCGAATTTGAAGAAGATGTACTGTATCGCGTTGAAGACTACGTGTCAACGAGTAGGCCTACCAGAACAATAGCGCGTGCAACATGTCTTAGTCACATTATCGTCTGGGACGCTCTGCGTGAACAACAATTACATTCGTAGCCCTTACAAAGGATACATGCTATGGATCCAGCCGATTTTCCGCTACACATTGCCTACTGCACGTGGTTCCTGGACCGCGGAATTGATACACCCCACGTCGGGTTGTGTTCACAGATTACTGTACATTCACTATGGACTGTGTACTAAAATGTTGACTGGAATACTCTCTTTCAAATTCTGAAGGTGGCAGGGGTAAAATACAGGGAGCGAAAGGCTATTTACAATTTGTACAGAAACCAGATGGCAGTTATAAGAGTCGAGGGGCATGAAAGGGAAGCAGTGGTTGGGAAAGGAGTGAGACAGGGTTGTAGCCTCTCCCCGATGTTATTCAATCTGTATATTGAGCAAGCAGTAAAGGAAACAAAAGAAAAATTCGGAGTAGGTATTAAAATTCATGGAGAAGAAGTAAAAACTTTGAGGTTCGCCGATGACATTGTAATTCTGTCAGAGACAGCAAAGGACTTGGAAGAGCAGTTGAACGGAATGGACAGTGTCTTGAAAGGAGGATATAAGATGAACATCAACAAAAGCAAAACGAGGATAATGGAATGTAGTCAAATTAAGTCGGGTGATGCTGAGGGAATTAGATTAGGAAATGAGACACTTAAAGTAGTAAAGGAGTTTTGCTATTTAGGGAGTAAAATAACCGATGATGGTCGAAGTAGAGAGGATATAAAATGTAGACTGGCAATGGCAAGGAAAGCGTTTCTGAAGAAGAGAAATTTGTTAACATCGAGTATAGATTTAAGTGTCAGGAAGTCGTTACTGAAAGTATTTGTATGGAGTGTAGCCATGTATGGAAGTGAAACATGGACGATAACTAGTTTGGACAAGAAGAGAATAGAAGCTTTTGAAATGTGGTGCTACAGAAGAATGCTGAAGATAAGGTGGGTAGATCACGTAACTAATGAGGAGGTATTGTATAGGATTGGGGAGAAGAGAAGTTTGTGGCACAACTTGACTAGAAGAAGGGATCGGTTGGTAGGACATGTTCTGAGGCATCGAGGAATCACAAATTTAGCATTGGAGGGCAGCGTGGAGGGTAAAAATCGTAGAGGGAGACCAAGAGATCAATACACTAAGCAGATTCAGAAGGATGTAGGTTGCAGTAGGTACTGGGAGATGAAGAAGCTTGCACAGGATAGAGTAGCATGGAGAGCTGCATCAAACCAGTCTCAGGACTGAAGACCACAGCAACAACAACACTAAAATCGCGAAACAGCGATGTCTACGCAGACGAGTCTTACCTCACCCATGTAACAGTAAGATCCCGAATAACGCGGACGCTTGTTGCGTTTGCGATGACGAAACACAGGAGATGAGGAATAAACTGGCCTTAAGGATTTGGTACGAAAGCATCTTGGCCAGAGGTTCGTATGTTTTCCGTTAGTGGTGGAGTTGTTTACGACTCCACGGGACCAGCATCCCGAACGGGAAGCAGTAACTTTGGCTCTGCGGTCCTGCTCAGTCAGCTATCCGCTTTATGAATCCTATCAGATACATCGTTTATAATATCATACTTTCATTTTAGTTTACATTAATATTATTATCGTACTCGGGTGCCACAATACAAGTGTGCCCAGTAGACTCGTTTCAAGCTTTAGAAAGATTGAAATATCCCTGATGGATTTATTGCTCTGGTGATAACCAATGAGTAGTCCACGTTCGAAGTCACCGGGCAATGCTGACCGATCCATTGTGCTTTTAGAACTTCTCTTTTGACAAAACAATGCTACCTGCCTCCTGCTTCTCGTGACAGCTGCTCAATTCTTCGTTAATTTGGAGTGTCGGGATACGTTTGATCATGCAGTGTACATCGAGACTCAGTGGATGACTACAGTTTAAACTTATGCAGCAACAAATCCATTCCATAACCGTTAGTTAAAATTTGTATTTTATTTGTCTGTTTCTGCCTTTCCGTCTTCGCTTCTCTACTGAAGAGCAGCACTCTTCGAGTGGCGTTTCTGCAAACTGAAGTTTCCTACCGCGCACGGATAATGCAGTTACGTAGCGAGCTAATGTCTGCGAGGTGAGTTCAGCGTGCGTCGGTACAGAGAGGAAATGAGCCGCAAGGAAGTCTTGGTAGCGAAGTCGGCAGTGGTAACAAAATAAACGAGCGGCGTAGCGCGTGGAAATGCCAGACGCATCAGAGGAGCTCGGTATGACGTAATTTCTGCTGCAGTGTGCTTTGTGTCTCTCTTGCGGGAGAAGCGAGCAGGCAGCAAGGTGGAGCGAAATAGAGCACTGCGCGTTTTGGGACCAAAGGAGTTACGGCAGAAGTAATTTTGCATCTACTGACGAACAGATAATGTGGCTCACACAGACAATGGAGGACGATGTGTTCTTCCCTCTCCCCACCCCCCACCACCCACCCCCCGCTCTCCCAAGATCACCGCACCCCCCCCCCCCCACCGGTGATTAATAATTTCATTTTGCTGTAATTTTCAGGTGCAAGTGAATAAAACCACTTTTCTCATGCCACATGCGTTTAGCCTTCATTTTTTCAGCAAGAGATTGTAATCTCACCCTCCCACACAGCACCATTAAAATTCTCTGTCTTTGCAAAAATTTTGATATCTTCTAGGGGTGTAAGATACACAAAATAATAACTTTTTATTTATCTTCATTATCTCGTTGTTGTTGTCGATGGATCAAAGTCTTTTCTAGGGGTAGGTACATTCTTGCAGCTGAAATTTAGATTTGATGACTAAATAACTCATGAAGACTTGCCTGTATTATTCTTGAATTTCGTTCTTTGTCACATCTTTCAGCATCACCCCGTTTTTACATTTTCCACATTAAAAAAAAAGAATAATTACATTGTTGGTGACAGACTTAGAAAACGTCTACTGCCGGCCGGTGTGGCCGAGCGGTTCTAGGCGCTTCAGTCTGCAACCGCGCGACCGCTACGGTCCTGGCTCGGGCATGGATGTGTGTGATATCCTAAGGTTAGTTAGGTTTAAGTAGTTCTAAGTTCTAGGGGACTGATGACCTCAGATGTTAAGTCCCACAGTGCTCAGAGCCATTTGAACCATTTTTTGAAAACGTCTATTTCCATCAGAGGCATAGCCACCACTGATTACATTCTGCGGTACTCAGATTATTCAAAAGAGTTCAGAAAGCAAAAGAGTTTACAAACTATCTTTACCAGAGAGGAATCTTCACCAAATTATATAATTATTTTGTAAATAAATCCAGAAATAAATTTAATAATTACCATTAGATTGCGCAATTAATAATATGAATTTTAAGTATGCCACAAGTTTTGTAATTTCAATTATTTTTAAAAGAAGTTTAATTTTAACTGTTAGTACACATCGATTGTAACACTTTAATTTCTTTTTTATATATTTTAGTCTGAAGTATAATATATCGTTTACAAAATTATATGAATTCTTTTAATGACACAACTGAGATAATTTTAACTTATGCAAGAATCGATAGTATACATGGTATCGGTTACCTCTATAAAAGAAGGTTATGTTACAGGAGGGTGGTTCACTATAACACCCATCAATGTTTCGAAATATGAAACCAACAATTCCACAGTCGCAGAGCAGTTGAACGAAACAATTATCATCCCACCTACGTAACACAAGGACAAACAACTCAGCAAATGGCTTAATTCACTGTAGAAAAACTACCACATACAGAAAGCTACAGAAGAAAACGAACTCTCTACTAAACGTAATAAAAGGGATTAAATAGTAAAAAGAAGAAAAAAATAGTTCAGCAGAAAACTAATGTTAAAAAACAAAGGTGATACGCGTGTGTCATGATAAATTTATAGCTTTATTGGGTTACACATAGGTGTGCCTAATCTGAAAATTATCGGCATAATATTGCACACAACTGAGGACGACAGGACAAGAAAATTTAATTATTCTGTCTTTATTCTTCGATTGCCCATTCAGGCTGAACTGCTATGCCTTGTAAGTTACTGTGAAATGCTGGCGAATTTTGTTAATTGGTATCTCTTAGTGGGTTTCTTATAAAGGTTTTGTCCTCGCTTGTAACAAGCAGTTATTTCTTGGCAGCAATGTCCACGGCTCATTGTCACGCATGTCGTAGATATCGACAATGTTGAGTATCAGCCTGACATAAAACACTTTTATTCAAAGACTAGTCGTTACCCACAGCTGCACTCGCATGTCATTAGTCCTGTTACGATGAGTGATGGTGAGGAAATAAGCCACTGTACGTGCGGTAGCGTCAGCTGCCCTCACCTTTCTACTTGTCAGGGTAACGTAGCTCGTGATGTGCGCCCTGCGCTCCTTCCCCTCAAACTGTACCAAGGCACAATGTGTTAGCACGCGCAGTATCACAGCTGCGGCAGAAGTGCGCATCTATGCATCGTGCAACTGAAGTAGCTGTACATGATACAACCTATGCATTATGCAACGAAGTCAATAAATGGCCAACATGGTTTACTTTCACTGATGCACACCCAATAATTCCATTCCCTACTTCACCCTCTAAGGCGCCGATATTTTTTCTTTTACTTTCTAAAGTAGCCTATGTTCTTGCTCAGCATTCAAGTTCATACAGACTTTCACATTTGTAATATTACTATCGACAAACCTTCAATTATTATATTTGTTCTGGTACGATTTTCATAAAATGAAGTCAATACTGTGCCACAATCTATGCTCAAGTTACCTTTGAAAACCCCATGAAAATGTACCTAGTAGTTGTGGAGACTATTGTGTTGAAACAAGAGACATGATGGTTTTAGATAAAATTTTAAATCATGACGACATTTTTTTCCCTTGAACAGATTTTGATGAAATAAAGCTTATCCGTTGTCCCAAGCTGTGCTAAAGTCACCCGTGAAAACCCTCTGAAAATTTGCCTAGTAGTTTTGGAGATTATCGCGTTCAAACAGACAGTAAGATACGACGGTTTTAGATAGAAATTGTAATTACGATATCTATTTTTGTCGTGATCCGGTGCCATAAGCTATGCTCAAATTACCAGCGAAATCCCCATGAAAATTCGTCTAGTAGTTTTGGAGATTAACGTGGCCAATAAACAAATGGACATGACACTTTTACAGGACTATTGTTAATAAAGAAGATGTGCACTGCAAAATAGCTGCAGTTAATTTTAAGGACGTTTGTGGGATGCCGACCAACCGCGCAGCAATATTGTGGAACTGTAAACAGCAGTGTACCTACCTAGGTCACTACCCTCCTACTGCCGAATTACGACAATTACACTAGGCATTACACCATCGTGATACAAACAATAATATTGAAACATGGCCGGCCGGAGTGGCCGAGCGGTTCTAGGCGCTACAGTCTGGAACTGCGCGACCGCTACGGTCGCAGGTTCGAATCCTGCCTCGGGCATGGATGTGTGTGATGCCCTTAGGTTAGTTAGGTTTAAGTAGTTCTAAGTTCTAGGGGACTGATGACCTCAGGAGTTAAGTCCCATAGTGCTCAGAGCCATTTGAACCATTAAGACCCACTAATTTTAACAAATTATTGGCACTTTATATTGTGTGATAAATATATATAAATATATTGAAGAAATATATATAAATATATTGAAGAAATAGCTAGGCATTTCCTTATTCAGTCCAGTAGGCAAGTGCAGAAATATATGCACGATCCTATGTGAAACTGAAGTAGGAAAAGAAGTACTGAGGAAGCTGCCGTCTGATGATATAATTTGCACTGAGAAAACCTTCAGACAGTTTCACCAAAAGTTTGTTAAAATTTTGCCAATCTCTTTAACAGGAGAAGTTGTGAAAGGACACCACGAGTAATGAAAAAGTGTGTCATTACCTCACATGTATAAAACATGTAGCTCAACATCCGATGTTTTTTTTATTGAGAATATGATTTATTTACCTCTCGGCATCCTCCGGAAATCGTGAAAACTACATTTCCGGAATATAATTTTGATTGCTGCTACAATTTATTGCGTCACAATAATTTACATCTACATAGATACCCCGAAAGCCACCGTAGGAGCGTGGCGGAAGGTATCATGTACCACTAGTTGTCATTTTCTTTGCCGTTCCACTCGCAAATAGAGCCAGGGAAAAACGACGATCTATATGCCTCCGTATGAACCCTACTTTCTCGTATCTTATCTTCGTGGGCCTTATGCGCAATGTACCTTGGCGGCATGAGAATCGTTTGGCAGTCAGCTTCAAATACTGGTTCTGTAAATTTTCTCAATAGTGTTTCTCGCAAAGAACGTCGTCCTTCCTCCAGGGATTCCTACGTGATTTCCCGAAGCATCTCCGTAACACGTGTTGTTCGAACCTGCCGCTAACAAATCTAGCAGCCCGCCTCTGAATAGCTTCGATGTCTTCCTTCCCCCCGTCCTGGTACGGATCCCGAACACTCGAGCAGTACTCAAGAAGAGGTCGCACTAGCATCTTATATGTGCAATAAGATTTTCACTCTGCAGCGGAGTGTGCGCTGATATGAAACTTCCTGACGGATTAAAACTGTGTGCCGGACCGAGACTCGAACTCGGAACCTTTGCCTTTCGCGGGCAACTGCTCTACCAACTGAGGTACCCAAGCACGACTCATTCCCCGTCTTCACAGCTTGCGAAAGGCAAAGCTCCCGAGTTCGAGGCTCGTTGCGGCACACGGTTTTAATCTGCCAGGGAGTTTCATCTTGTATGCGGTCTCCTTTACAGATGAACCACTCTTTCCTGAAATTCTGCCAATAAACCAAAGTCGACCATCAGCCTTCCCTACCACAGTTCTCGCATGCTCGTTCCTTCCCATGTCGCTTTGCAACGTTACGCCCAGAGACGTCTTGACTGTGTCAAGCAGGACACTAGTAATCTGCTAAATACGGCGTCATGCTTCACAAGATGTGTTTATACACACTGGTCCCACGCTAGCGCTGCAGGAGCGGAACTGCAGAGAAACTGAGGACGTTTCGGGACGCATTGTCTTGGCCTCTGGTCGGCCACAGATTCGACGGTGTCGGCGACGCAGAACGGCGCGACCTCGCGGGAGGCGTGTTCAGGTGGAGGAGGAGGGGGAGCGGGCGGTCGGCAGCTAGCGGCCGGCAGATCGAACACAGCACAGCACAACACAGCACTGCACAGTGCGAGGCCGGAAGGGACGAGGTGCGGCGGCTGTTGACTCGGCGCCAGTATTTGCGTGTCGCCGCCGCGGGCGCTGTCGGCCTCCGCCGGGTCCATTGTGTAGCCGACGGGAAATTGAAACGCGGCGCTGTTTGCCGACGCGACGAAAGAACGGACAGCAGCAGTTATTGTGTGCCGCGCGACGGCTTCTCGCCGGCCGCGCGCGTCGCCTTAAATGACGAAGCTGCGCAGTTTGCCCGCGCCCTGGGTAGGCAGTTCCTCGCCACTTCCTCGCGACCCCCTACCGGCCTACCGCAGGCGCGCGAAGTGAATGTCCTACAAGAGGCTGCGTCGCGGCGAGTGGAAAGTCCGAGTAGGCTGTTTCGGGAGCACCTACGTCGCAATACGGACTCCTCGAGCCACTGCGCAGTTCGTGGCGAAGGCTACTACGCCGCCTGACAAAATAAGTGAGACATGCATAAGGGGACGAGGAAGAGAAACGAATCTTCACTGTTTGAGAGGGTATGTTATGTTCCTTTGCGAGGTGCCGGGGCAAGCAGTGTATTTAACACTAAATTCTTCTAGAATCTACACATGTAAATGATGCTCTAAGCCCCCCCCTATTCTAACTCTGACTTTTGATGTTGCACAAGGATTAAAAAAAAAATACGCGAACTGACTCTAATCAACCCTGCCAGTGGAGTAGAAGAGAGTTTGGCACCAGCAATAATTTAATTTCATAAATAAGTTAAATAAACGAAGGTTTCATTAACATGGTGAGGAATGATAGGGTTGCTCTACCGATTAACAGAATGAAAGTTCTGTCCAAAATAACAATATGATTTATTAAGACTAAACACACGCATCTGGCGTACCGGAGGCGATGGCTGGTTGCTTCGACATCCTCGACCGAAAGGCGAGAGCCGACTGCCCACAAGAGCACCCGTACAAAACCGAACACAGAACATTCCCGCCCCCACGACAGTGGCCGTGGTTAAACGTTCCAATCAGCAACTCGAAAACCGGCGGAAAATTCCACTCCATTGCCAGAACACTACCATTCCACCCATGGAGATTCTTGGCGTCAATTTCTGCGCTGATTTTGCTACGTCACGGAGCTATGCCCTGAGCAAGCCAATCACAGTTACTATTTTGCAGAAAGCGCGGGAATTTTCCCGCCACAACTGCCTGGGTACACAAGTCATCCCCACGCCTCGCTGGTAGCCCGCCAGAAAGTGTTTTCGCTAAGTTTCTGCGAAGTAACGGAACCTCTAGCCCAGCCGCTACTTCAGACCCCTCCGGGCGTGTCTTTTGACAATGTCGGCGTCTGCAAAGCATTCACTCGACTTCCTCACACCCGTCGGCTTAACGCTTTCCAGATCAACAGGGCCCGCCTGCCACCGGACCACCCGGGTGACGAGAGACGCTGCGTGGGAAGTCCGCGTGTGAAGGAATAGCAACTTTTCACTGCATGCAATTAGAGAGGAAAATCGTAAGATAGAAATATGAGAGGGGGCTCATGCCACCTCTCACCTTCAGTGATTACAAATATATAGCAATCCGTCTTCAGGCCACGAGTGGCCTACCGGGACCATCCGACCGCCTTGTCATCCTCAGTGGAGGATGCGGATAGGAGGGGCGTGGAGTCAGCACACCACTCTCCCGGCCGTTATGGTGGTATTCTTGAGGCCGTTGCCTCAGTGATTACGATACCAAATCAAATTTACAATCAAGTTTACAGTATGAGCCCACTTATCAACAACAAGTGCACCCCTTCCGGCCTGTATGCGTGCACTGACTTGTTTGGGAAAGGCTTGATACAGCCGTTATTTTCTCTCCATGTGCAAGCTGTCCCAAACTGTCGTAACTGGTTCAAATGGCTCTAAGCACTTTTTTTCTTTGGCTACTGCCTTTATCCGGCATTGAGCGCAGGGTCGGCAGGGTTAAGTACGGAATGGGCATGGTTAATTTTAAGGGGTGTCCGGATGCCTTTCCTCCCGCCACCCCACACCCTCCGGGATGGAAGTAGTGTACCCCAGCTGTCTGCGTCTAGTGTAAATCGTGAAATAGTGTGAATGTGTTTCAAATGTCTGCGAGTCGCGTAACTGAGGCGGGATGTGAGAACCAGCCCGGTATTCACCTAGGAGGATGTGGAAAACCGTCTAAAAATCACATTCAGGCTGCCCGGCACACCGGCTGTCCAGCCAGCAGCGCGGTAGCGCTCTCGGCTACCCTGGCGTGTTCAAATGGCTCTAAGCAATATGGGACATAAAATATGAGGTCATCAATCCCCTAGACTTAGAACTACCTAAACCTAACTAACCTAAGGACATCACAGACATCGATACTCGAGGCAGTATTCGAACCTGCGCCAAGAACCGCTCGGCCGCATCGACTGGCTCGTAACCGGGCCTTGGTATCGTGGACACTGCCACTAGGTCGGAGGTGAAGTCCGAGGTGTTCCTACACATGATCTTTATGGGACACATCTGTGAATATTGCGGCCACGTGACTACCTAAACGTCATACAATTCATGACGACTCGTTCCAAATGTGGTTGTGGACTGTCCTGTCAGAATTCCCTCGATCACTAGACAGCATAGGGACTGTAGACATTAATATGTGACACAAATCTGGGCTTCATACGACTCGCCGTTCCTGACAAAAAGGGATCATAACAATCGGACAGGTAGACAGACGGACAGACAGACAACAAAGAGATCCTATAAAGGTTCCACTTTTACAGACTGAGGCACAGAAGCGTAAAAAGAACGCAGTATCATAGTATACAATTTCTAGGGGTCAAATCTGGAATCGGTCACATCAGGAATCGGTCGATTCACACAAACACCTGTGGTGCAAGAGTCTGTAGGCATATAAAATGGGACAAAAGCATAGCCTTAATTGTAGGTAAGGTTGGTGGCTGCATGCACAAGAATGTTGTTCAGAAAAATAGTCATCCTTTTTTGGTAATTAAACTGCACAGCATTCAAATGAGAAACTGTGGTACAGTGTGAGACAAGAAGAGTTCAAGATTCTGAAATTCATAAAAGTTTCAGAAAATTTTAAAGAAATCTTTTATTTGGATCGTGTATGATTGCTTCAGGTAATATAGGCTAAACTGTGCGAAGCCAATTTCCTCTTCATTACGAAACTGCATTTTAAAGCTACGCGTGTGCCGATTAAAACGACAAGGTACATTTAGCCCCGCCAGTTCAAACAATAATCCGCTTGTAATTTCCTGGCATTAACGCTACCCTGTTGCGACTAGCATGGCGGAGTAGCTGATATTGAAAAATTAGAGAGCTGTTATTCATATACAGGACCTCCACTCTGAGGAAGTTGAGTCAAGCTGCCCTGTGTATTTGGAACTCCATGTTCCATGTTGGTCATTGGAGATGATTCATGCGTTGAACTTACTTCATACGTACCGTCGTGCGTAGTCTTGTGTCCGCATCTAGGTTCAAGGGACATTCCGATTCAATAAATCTTTCTGTACACAATATTTTCCATAACATTCACTTGCATTAATTGCAACGATAATCTGTAATCATGCTTCAGGCGTCACATATTGTTACATTTAGCCATAGCCTGAATAAATGATATCACCTGGCACGTAGTTAGTTACACTTCATTAATATTTTTCATTTACGCATATCTGTATTCCATAAATCGCACCTCCTATGCGCAATATTTACCAGCGTTGAAGACAAATTTTAAAATTCCTGTGAGAAACATTATTTCTAATTTTGGGATGGTCTTCTCAATCTTCTCAATCTACCGGTTGGTGTGTTGGTGCTCTGCATTTCTTCGCACGAGGTGGTTGTGTTCATCTGTGTAACTTAAGTCGAATATCGTCCTCGGCAAATGTTTCAGATGTTTCAATGCAGCAGGATGTTCCACCTCTTGTTGCATGGGAATGAAGCCCAATGCTTCTTGACGGAGCGTAGGGGAACGCTGTGAGAGACCCGCACAGCCGTACTAGGCAAGGTCCTAATGAAGGTGGTTTGCCGTTGCCTTCCTCCGACCGTAATGGGGATGAATGATGGTGATAAAGACGACACAACAACACCCAGTACTCTTGGTGCAGATGAAAATCCCTAATCCCGCCGGGAATCGAACCAGGGACCCTGTGCTCTGGAAGCGAGAACGCTACCACGAGACCACGAGCTGCGGACTCCTGTTACGTAGTTCCGGATATTGAATAACGGATGTACGATTAGCAGATGAATTAAAACATAGAAATGCGTGATCGGAAATACTCCTCATACATTTACATCTAGAAACCGCGAGCCACCGCTCGATGGTGGAGGGTACTTCTGACAACACTGTCCTTTCCCCCTTTCCTCTTCAGTTCACTAATTGTGCGTCGGAAGAAAGACTGTCTGTAAGATTCCGTATTAGCTGTAATCTGTCTAATTTTCTCATCGTGGCCGTTTCGTGGGATGTATAGGGGAGACGTTATCTGCTGCCCGAGTCTTCGTAGAATTCCGGTAGTAAATCTCGCTGTGATCACAACGCTTGTCTTCAAGCGACTGCTGCTGGACTGTGATGAGTGTCTCCTCAATGCCCTTGCCCTTGCTAAACGAATCTGTGAGTAAGCGCAAGGTCTTTTTTTGGGATTCCTTGTTAATCGTAATCGATAAGGGTCCCAGACCGACGAGCAATACTGCAGGATCGGTCGAACTAGTGTTTTATAAGCGATTTTATTTCGTCGACTTACTACATTGCGTTAGGAATTTCTAATGAATCTCCGTCTGGCATCTGCGTGTTATTTTCATGAGGTCATTTAAATTTATTTTTTAACTATACACACCACTATTTGACTGTATTCTTGTTTACTTAATTACGACTCAGGTTTCGGACTTTTATGGGATTTTCAGGTGATTGAGTTTATGTCACTGCAGGACATCAAGCTCAAAGTTGGTTATGCAATATATGTTAATGACTTAAAGCCAGTCACTTGAAAATGGCATAAAAAGCCAAAACCTGGGTCGCAGTTAAATAAACAACAATACAGTCAAATGGCGGTGTGTTCATTTGAAAATTAATGTATGACTGTTGCTAAGCAACATCAAAAACTGTTCATTGCAATTTAGGCTCCTCGTATCGAATGTTCGTAAATATTATACAGTTGTCACTATTTCCCGCTAACGTGGCCTCTTTTTTTTTTTTTTTCCTACCATGTTATAGAAAGGAGTGTATCACCCAAAAGACAGTGTCCATCGAAGAGCATTTAAATAAGACTTACAATTCTCTGTGACAGGTAGTGCTGTCGCCTGAATGTATTATTGTTGTTACCACGTCTGGCGTAATGTGTAAGGTGCACGAACTGTGTCAGACGTTGAGTGATCATTGCCAAAGACTCAAAGTTTGAAAGGAACCTCACTGTTGGTGTCCATCTGGCCCGATGGTCGAATCGAGCAATCTCTACATTTGTGGGGCATTTGGATGTGACACTGGCCCGACGTTGGGCAGCGTGGGAACATTAGGGCAGACATACCCGTCGTCAAGGTTTCAAAAATGTTCAGATGTGTGTGAAATCTTATGGAACTTAACTGCTAAGGTCATCAGTCCCTAAGCTTACACACTACTTAACCTAAATTATCCTAAGGACACACACCCAAGCCCGAGGGAGGACTCGAACCTCCGCCGGGATCAGCCGCACAGTCCATGACTGCAGCGCCTTAGACCGCTCGGCTAATCCCGCGCGGCTCAAGGTTTCAATCGGTCTCGTCTCCCCAGCACAAGGGAAGATCGTCGTACTGTGAACTAAACAAATCGTAACGTTTTGACATGTACGCCTGCCGTCCGAATACAAGCAGTGGCCCCGTACATTTTGTGTCATCATGCATCATTGTTCGGATGCTAGCAGCAGGTGGTCTACAGAATTACCGTCCCAGACGCAGTCTGTCGTTAGCACCAAGCACCTGAGTTTAGAGTGATGCATCACTGAGACAGGAATAAGAGAACACAAAGTCCTCAGTAAAATACACTCCTGGAAATTGAAATAAGAACAGCGTGAATTCATTGTCCCAGGAAGGGGAAACTTTATTGACACATTCCTGGGGGCAGATACAGTGTTTCTCGCAAAGAACGTCGTCCTTCCTCCAGGGATTCCTACGTGATTTCCCGAAGCATCTCCGTAACACGTGTTGTTCGAACATGCCGCTAACTGACAGAACCACAGGCACATAGACACAGGCAACAGAGCATGCACAATGTCGGCACTAGTACAGTGTATATCCACCTTTCGCAGCAATGCAGGCTGCTATTATCCCATGGAGACGATCGTAGAGATGCTGGATGTAGTCCTGTGGAACGGCTTGCCATGCCATTTCCACCTGGCGCCTCAGTTGGACCAGCGTTCGTGCTGGACGTGCAGACCGCGTGAGACGGCGCTTCATCCAGTCCCAAACATGCTCAATGGGGGACAGATCCGGAGATCTTGCTGACCAGGGTAGTTGACTTACACCTTCTAGAGGACGTTGGGTGGCACGGGATACATGCGGACGTGCAATGTCCTGTTGGAACAGCAAGTTCCCTTGCCGGTCTAGGAATGGTAGAACGATGGGTTCGATGACGGTTTGGATGTACCGTGCACTATTCAGTGTCCCCTCGACGATCACCAGTGGTGTACGGCCAGTGTAGGAGATCGCTCCCCACACCATGATGCCGGGTGTTGGCCCTGTGTGCCTCGGTCGTATGCAGTCCTGATTGTGGCGCTCACCTGCACGGCGCCAAACACGCATACGACCATCATCGCTGAAGACGACACGTCTCCATTCGTCCCTCCATTCACGCCTGTCGCGACACCACTGGAGGCGGGCTGCACGATGTTGGGGCGTGAGCGGAAGACGGCCTAACGGTGTGCGGGACCGTAGCCGAGCTTCATGGAGACGGTTGCGAATGGTCCTCGCCGATACCTCAGGAGCAACAGTGTCCCTAATTTGCTGGGAAGTGGCGGTGCGGTCCCCTACGGCACTGCGTAGGATCCTACGGTCTTGACGTGCATCCGTGCGTCGCTGCGGTCCGGTCCCAGGTCGACGGGCACGTGCACCTTCCGCCGACCACTGGCGACAACATCGATGTACTGTGGAGACCTCACGCCCCACGTGTTGAGCAATTCGGCGGTACGTCCACCCGGCCTCCCGCATGCCCACTATACGCCCTCGCTCAAAGTCCGTCAACTGCACATACGGTTCACGTCCCCGCTGTCGCGGCATGCTACCAGTGTTAAAGACTGCGATGGAGCTCCGTATGCCACGGCAAACTGGCTGACACTGACGGCGGCGGTGCACAAATGCTGCGCAGGTAGCGCCATTCGACGGCCAACACCGCGGTTCCTGGTGTGTCCGCTGTGCCGTGCGTGTGATCATTGCTTGTACAGCCCTCTCGCAGTGTCCGGAGCAAGTATGGTGGGTCTGACACACCGGTGTCAATGTGTTCTTTTTTCCATTTCCAGGAGTGTATTTGGAGGAGTACTACGATATTGTATATGGCTGAAGAGACCAACCAAAGAATTACGTGATCACACAAACAGGCCCACAGGCATGATCAGGAAATGCCAACTAACACTGCATGGACACAAGCGTAGAATGAACGATAACGGACTCACATAGAGGATTTTTGATGTAATAAACTTAACAATCAAAAAAGTCAGTTGGTTTCAAGAAATAGAAGAACACCTAAAACGAGCAGGAGCCACTAGAGAAATGATAAGTGAAGAGACAAACTCAGAAACAAAATTATGGAGATGAAATTTGAAGTAAAAGAAAGGAAGAAAACATTGCGAGCATAGGAAACAGGAGCAAAGGAAACTGGACCACAGTCAGAGACCGAAGAAGTTTTAATAAATAAAAATGAAGAAGGAAACAAGAAAAATTGAGTACTCATGCAATACTCAAGTTAAAACACCGTCTCAAGAGCAAATATTTGTAATAGTAATTCCTCCAGGTCGTGTTACAGACCCTCTGTTGTTCCTTATCTCTACAAACGATTTAGGAGACACTCTCAGCAGCCGTCTTTGCAAATTATGCCGTCGGTAATCGTCTAGTCCGGCCATCGGAACATCAAAATAAATTACGAAACGATTTAGAGAAGATAGCTGTATGCTGCAAAAAACTGACTGTAAATAATGAAAGCTGTGAAGTCATGCACATGTGTGGTAAAAGGATTCTCTTAAAATTCCGTTTCACGATCAATCAGTCAAATCTAAAAGTCGTAAATTCAACTAAATACCTAGGAATTACCATTATGAACAACTTAAATTGGAAAGAACACACAGAAAATGTTGTGGGGAACGCAAACCAAAGACTGCGTTTTATTGGCAGAACACTCAGAAAATGTAACGTATCTGCTAAAGAGAGTGCCTACACTACGCTTGTCCATCCTCCTTTGGAGTACTGTTGCGCGGTGTGGTATCCTTAACAGACAGGATTATCAGGGTACATCGAGAAAATAAGTTCAAAGAACGGCAGCACGTTTTGTATCATCGCGAAATAAGGGAGAGAGTGTCACGAACATGATAAGGGATCTGAGGTGGACACCACTAAAACAAAGGCGTTTTTCGCTGAGGCTCAATCTACTCACGACATTTCAATCAACAAATTTCTCCTCCGAATGCGAAAATATTTTGTTGACGCCTACCAATAACAGGAGAAACGATCATCACAATTAAACAAGCAAAATTAGAGCTCGCACAGAAAGATTTAGGTGTTCGTTTTTTCCCCACGATGTTCGAGAGTGGAGTAATAGAGAATTATAGTGAAGGTGGTTCTATGAATATTCTGCCAGGCACGTAAGTGTGATTTGCGGAGTATAGACGTAGATACATCACATTATGGAAATTACTCCATTAGACGTGAGTTCCTATACGTATTTTATAAAAAATGGTTCAAATGGCTCTGAGCACTATGGGACTCAACTGCTGTGGTCATAAGTCCCCTAGAACTTAGAACTACTTAAACCTAACTAACCTAAAGACACCACACACATCCATGCCCGAGGCAGGATTCGAACCTGCGACCGTAGCGGTCGCGTGGTTCCAGACTGGAGCGCCCAGAACCGCTCGGCCACTCCGGCCGGCCATATTTTATACCAAATGGAACTCTGCCGACCACAAAGTTATTTTAACGCAAATACTGGATGGCCAAAATGAAACTGGCTTGGAGAAAATGTCATACCCCTTAAGAAAAGCAACCCAATTTATGTCATACACTCCTGGGCGAGCAGGTTGCCTATTTTAGCGTGCAAGAAACATTTTCGAGAGCATTTTCTGCGCGTTGTGTAAGTGTGAACCGCAGAGATCGAGCACTACCACTGTGGCAGGGGGCAAGGTGCGCAGTCGCCGAGGAAGGACGCAGCGTCGGCATCTCTCGCTGGGGAAGTGGATTTAAAGCGGCGTGGCGCGCACAGATGCGGCTGGGGGCACCCCCGGAGGGGAACCCGCCGGAGCAGGCTGTGAGAATGGGGCCGTGGGGGGGCGGGATTTAGTGCGCACCTAGGCAGCTAGGCGCCGCTAGTTGCGCGCCCCACCATCCCCACCGGCTTTTTAGTGTCGCCCGCCTCCCCTGCTGCGACGAGTCGCTGCCTGGCCCGCCGACGTCGTCCTCAGTCGCCGTTTTTCCTTTTTTGTTGCACCCTCCCCTCCTTCCCTTCCCTACCCTTCCCTCCCCTCCCCACCCCTCCCCTCCCCTCCCCTATCTCCTAGCGGTCGTCCCGTTCACTCCCGCGACCCTTCAGGAAATTCGATTTCCGCGAACTGAACTCCCTTCCAGCTGTTATATATAACGCTTCCGTGCCGATTTGGTCTCTGTTACTGAGACTAATCGAATACCAGTGGATTATCTGTTTACGTGTTCTCCGGTCCGTTGACTTCTCTCTCTTTATTTATTTCTTTTTCTTTCTTCAAGGCGTCGCCGATTTTTAGATTCGTTTTATCTTTCGCTGCCTCTCTACGGCACCCTTGTGTGCGTATGAGCCTGCGTAAATACGTGTGCGTGACTGAGAGAATGGAGATACACACACAAGGGCGTACCCAGGATCTGAACTAGGGGGGGGGGGGGGGGGCGAGGCAGGTCATACTAGTCTCAGGAAACAAGGGCTCGAGACAACATACAGCACTTCTTATTAAATAAAATAGTAAAACAGTGAAAAATTGCTTTTAATAAACATTTTAAATACAAGAATGCACTTGTACAATCCGAGAAAACATGCAGCATTTCTTATTAAATAAAACAGTAAACTAGTGAAAAACTGCGAATATCTTCTAGGGGGGGGGGGCCGCTGCCCCGCCCTCCCCCCCCCCCCCCCAGCCCTCACTGGGTACGCCCATGCACACACACACACACACACACACACACAGAGAGAGAGAGAGAGAGACTCAGGAACAGACGGTTCCTGCAGCTATTGAACAGCCGTTCTTTGTTGTATTTTGATTTCTTCCTGCAAATAGTGTATTTCTTCGGGCATCGCAGTTTTATGCTTGTGGCAAATAAAAAATTAACGTCTTCCAAAGCGTGTAGGAGAAACATGGTATTCGCCTGGGACGATGGTACAGAGCCGTAAAGGAAATAGTTCAGAATATCGTACTGTAGACATCCAGAGGTTCGCTGAAAAGCACAAAAGCATACACACACACACACACACACACACACACACACACACACAAACACAAACACGCACACCACACAGCGTGAAAACCTTCGAGAATACCTGTTGCGGAAACGGTGCAGCTGTGATGTTCTCAGACGGCGTTCAAACTGCCGAGTGGCGAAGAATGTTGAGATTTTGCTGACCACCTACGCATTTCCTGTTGGAGATGCGTAGGAGACACCGACAGACTTTCAAGAGGAGCTGGTTGCCCGTTTGGCTGAAACTTCCGCCATTATTCGTCTTACATCTGGTTGTTCGGGACATATTACTCATTAGGACCCAGGTTAAAGATGTGAATTAATGTGAGCGGACGATATTTTCAATAACATCTTGCTCCATGAAATGAGAACTGAAAGCCACTCGACATTTTTGTCATGCGAAATTCATAATGTACACGAGTAATTCTTGAAAATCTCTATATATTTTCTCTTTCCCATTTACCTGCACGGTTTCTTTTATGTCCTCTCTCGTCCATCGAAATATGTCATACTGGCTGAAATCATGTACATAGAAACGTAGAAGCATAATTCAGCTAACCCCTGACTTTGGTTGGAGTTCAGTAGCATTTTCTGGGCAAATTCTTAATAAAATATATTACATATCACGTCATATTGTACGAGGGTTATTCGTTTCTTAAGATCCGATCTGTCGTGAAATGGAAAGCGCAGTAGAAAGCCGACGAAGCTTCGTGAAGATGTGTTGGGCAGTGTCTCTAGCATGCCCGTCGATCGCGTCAGATCTTTCAGTTCTGAGTGAACAGAGGACGACAAATGCCTAGAAAGTAGTGTCTCCCGCCAAGTATGAGTATCTACTGAGAGATCTCGCCCGGTTTCATGCAGCCCACAGAACGTAACTGTCATCCATTTCCTTCTTCATGACAAATCTCTGCCACACACTATAGGGTTAATAAAGACAAGCCGCAGAGTTTTTCGATGGGAAGTATTTCATAACTCACCATTCAGCCCGGACTTGGGCTCCCTCTGAATTTCAGCTCCGCTCACATGAAAAAATGGTTCAAATGGCTCTGAGCACTATGGGACTCAACTGCCGAGGTCATTAGTCCCCTAGAACTTAGAACTAGTTAAACCTAACTAACCTAAGGACATCACACACATCCATGCCCGAGGCAGGACTCGAACATGCGACCGCAGCGGTCTCGCGGTTCCAGACTGCAGCGCCAGAACCGCGCGGCCACTTCGGCCGGCCGCTCGCATGAACCAGTGGCTGTGAAGCACAGAAAACGAACTGTTGACCAGCGTAGAGAGCTGGCGAAAAGCACAGGCGGCACCTTTCTACGGCGAGGGTATTTGAAAATTGGTACGACGCTACCATAAATTAAGTCGGAGCGCCAACTACGCAGAGAATTAGTGGGAAGGTGTAGCTAACTGTTGCAAATAAAATATTTTTGGTTTCCACTGTAGTTTCCATTTGCAAACGAACGGAGCTTAATATGCTAACAGCCCCGTACTTCGCATTTTTTAATCAATAACTATTCCAACCATTATGTAACGTAACTTGTAGAAATGAAATGAAACTTGCTGGCAGATTTAAAATACGTGCCGGACCGACATTCGAACTCAGAACCTTGCCTTTCGCGGGGGGCTATCCAAGCACGACTCACTAACCTCCCCCTCCCCCCTCCCGCCTCAAAGCTCAACTCTCCGCAGTATCTCATTTCCAGCCTACCGAACAAAACTTCCCGTGAGATTAAAACTGTGTGCCGGTTGAAACTCCAACTCAGAACCATGCTTTCCGCAGGCAACACACTCATCGATTTAGGTATTTGTCTTTTTCACTAAAAGACTTATATTATGCAGTCATACCATTAAATACACCTTACAAATTATTAATTTTAAGTAAAGAATTAAAAACAGGAACAAAAAGTGTAGTGTTGGCAGAAGAGCCAACACTGTGTTGCAATAGGAGGCCGAAATGCACGCGTTTAATTCACGCCGGTGGCGCTAGGTCTGAAACAGGATACGTAATGAATGCTATAAAGAAAAGTACGTAGTTGCTGGAATACTTAACTTTAATCCATCATTTGTATACAGCATTCTGGATGATACAAGTGAGACTCTCTCTAGAATTGGTTAATGGCGCCTTGCTAGGTCGTAGCCATGGACTTAGCTGAAGGCTATTCTGTCTCTCGGCAAATGAGAGAAACGCTTCGCCAGTGTAGTCGCTAGCAAAGTCGTCGTACAACTGGGGCGAGCGCTCGTACGTCTCTCTAGACCTGCCGTGTGGTGGCGCTCGGTCTGCAATTACTGACAGTGGCGACGCGCGGGTCCGACATGTACTAATGGACCGCGGCCGATTTAAAGCTACCACCTAGCAAGTGTGGTGTCTGGCGGTGACACCACAAAAAGTCTACTTTTAGTATGCACAAGAATATGGTTTCTTAGCAACAAAAACTAATTTTGCTTCGCGAAGAACTTTTTCTATGCGCTATGTTAGTATATTCTTTGAACTGGTTTAAGGTGTATATTATTCTCTAAACGACAAAATGCAACAATTTCTCCAAAATATAAATTCTAAGACATGAAAAACGACGCATCACGATGGAAGTATGCGAATGGGACGGAAATCGGTAGATGTACATGTACGGACAAACAAATGATTACAATTTCAGAAAAATTAGATGCTTTTTTCAAGAGAAAGAGCTTCACAAATCGAGCAAGTCAGTAATGCGTTGGTCCACCTCTGGCCCTTATGCAAGCACTAATTGACAGAGTTGTTGGATGGTCTCCGGAAGGATGTCGTGCCATATTCTGTCCAACTGACGCGTTAGATCGACAAAATGCCGAGCTGGTTGGGTAGCCCTGCCCATAAAACTCCAAACGTTCTCAGTTGGGGAGAGATCCGGTGACCTCGCAGGCCAAGGCAGGGTTTAGCAAGCACGAAAACAAGCAGCTCTCGTCGTGTGCGGACGAGCGTTATTTTGCTGAAATGTAAGCCCAAGTGATGAGATTCCATGCCTAATGTAGCTGATACTGAAAGGTCTCTGTTGGATTCCTTTCATGTTTAATTTCTTAAATCTGTTGCCATTTATGGAATAAATTCCTCTTCTAAATGTACTGTGGCGTTTCTGACTATCTGGGAGGAGACTGAGCAGTGGAACGTGTTACTTTTACACATAAACAAGAACGATATGTCACACTACTACACTTTAAAGCACAGTTTATATGTAATTCTTATATGTAATTCATGTCACACAGTCTCATACGGAACCTACATCCGCTTTCTTTTATATACTGTATATGATAAGATACTGTCATCCCCCTTCCCTTTTGTGTGAGAGGATGAATGAGCGTATGTATTTCTAGTTGCATGCTTGAGGGTAGCAGACAAGGCTGTCTGCTAGAGAACAGTAGGACCAACGTCGGAACAGGTAGCTACGCTTCCTAAAAGCAAAGAGGTTTCTATTCTTAGTATGGTCCTGTCCGTCCGTTGTCATGTTGGTATTGGAAGCTGCCCCTCTGGCCACTTCCGTTGGTCTTTGTGAGCCACCCCTCAGGAAGCACGCTCGGAAGTAGGGAGTTGCTGTGTGGCCGTGGCGAGCGTCTGAAGTGGTAAGATCTCCGGCTAAGCGCGTGTCTGTTAAGTCCGTAGGACAATGGATTTCTTAAGTTCAGCCTAACTGAAAATTTAATCACTTTTATTTCGGGTTTAGGTCTAAAATATCCGATGTTATCTTAAATTGCAGCGCAGTGTAATTATCGTGTGAAGTTCAGGTTATTTTTCGGTAGTTGCTTTGTTACTACTTTGTGAGTAAAGTGGAACCACGTGTTGATCAGTAACTCTAACTAAGTTCATCAATCTTAAATCCGAATGTGCGTGAGATTATAACGTCTCGTCTTGAGAATATTTTTTTAATATAGCAACTTTTCTTTATGCTTTTCCTTATGTTCAACCCACGTGGGGTGTACTTTCCGAGACCAGTACCACGTGCTTATATAACTGTTTGACCCATCAGGTTAATAGTAAGACGTTAGTAACCAGTTCAAGGTTTTTCTTTTGTCAATTGCTTTTCGATCTAATGTATTTTAATTATCAAAATTATTGTGGAGTTGTACGCTTTGTGTAAACCAAGTTGACCACGTGGAGCATGTGGTGTAATCATCAAAGAAGCCCTCAGCTATTCTTTTTGCGAAGACTTCACAAAGAGTTAATATGAATTTAGTATACCAGTGTGTGGTAATTACATGACGGACAGGATTGTGGTATGAACGTAATTTCTTTGGGTAAAAACTGAATCTGTTGGTTGTGGTTAATTTCTTCTTGCTTATGTTTCAATGTTCTTCGTGTGTTATTTTATGAATGGAGTGTTGTATGCAGTTTCCCAAATCTTGGCTCCATATTTTATGTGTTCCGTAAGATTACAATCTCACATTCTTTTCAATCGTAAATAAGGCACCAGCTCAGTTATAACTCACGTATAATATGCTGAAATTTCAATGAACAATCTTAAAATAAATTTCCAAGTATAAACTGATTTCTTTCTTTTTATTTAAATTCTCCTTTTTATATATATATATTACCGGTTTTGTATGACTATTAAAAGATTATCATTAATGTTAGTCTGCTAAATATCTGATGAAACAGTTGCCCAGTTATCCACGGTTAACGTCCCCAGACAGATCACGGCTTTTAACCCACTTTCATTGTCTATTAGCTCCGATTTCAGCATACCAAATTAAAGTTACAACCTTACACATCAGCATACAAAATTAAAGTAACAACATTACAATACCACTAAAAAATGTTTGTGTACAGTGGTCAGCGGCAGTCTACGTAAGGAACGCCGTGAGTTCAGCTCCCTTTCTTTGAGACTCTTAGTAATGTTCCTTGTGGTTACTGAAACACCAGTTACACGTCGAATCTATATAATGACGAGGAGGAGGAGGAGATTACTGTTCAACGTCCCGTTGACAGCGAGGTCATTTGGGACGGATCACAAGCTCGGATAAGGGAAGGGTGGAGAAGGAAATCGGCCGTGCCCTTTCAAAGAAACCATCCCGGCAAATGCCGGGAGAGACACATGAAGATCTGCTGACACGGGTTCTGACCGCTGCACTAGACACTAAAGAGACGCCAGGTGGGATGGAGAGTG
This sequence comes from Schistocerca cancellata, assembly GCF_023864275.1. NCBI lineage: Eukaryota > Metazoa > Arthropoda > Insecta > Orthoptera > Acrididae > Schistocerca > Schistocerca cancellata. Next base: position 94,088,492 of record NC_064631.1, on the reverse strand, counting down.
TGTACCTGAACATGCTTCGTAGGTACAATGTCTGTAAAAACGTTGACGGTCACCACATCGAGTCGCTGTTGTAATGCATCAGTAATGTTCTGTATGTACGGCAGATGCATTCTTTTTTGTTTTGGAGTAATATGAAAACGTATTGTTGAAGTGTTAATACAAAAATATGCTTAAGTCATAAATAGATGTTTCGTTATGATTCCTTTCGAACTGGCGCGTAACAATTCTACTGCGTCACGCCTAATTCAATTCCTCAAGCAGAAGTAGACAAGTTAAACATCTCCGTTGCAACCGTCGTAGAACGGAAGCGGTACGTTTACGGACATGCGTTCCTATTCAAAGGATCATCACGTACTCATTCTCCCTCTACAAGCCCTAGAAGTTTCGAACGGGAATTTCCGAACACCCTGTATGTCCTTCCGGGACGGGAACGTAAGTAACGCACGAGTGCAGGTTGTGACACATGACGTCATACAGAAGTTTGGGTCTGGCCGTAATTTGTGGACTGATAGCCGAAGCGGTTAAGGCAACCGTTCGCGTAAAGCGGAAAATTGAGGTTCGAGTCCCGGCCTCACGGAAAGTTTCAGTGTCGTCAATCCAGATACTGCCGTTGGTGGTTCACATTCACAGTTGCGAGTACATTTCCTGTGTCTTCAAAAAGAGACTATCGGCACGTACACACTCAACCTAACAGTTCAATAGAAGATGGTGGACCACTTAGCTGCAGAGTGGAAAGTTCATCAGGGGTGGGTAGAGATTGTAAACCCAACACAAACTGCTGCTGCTTTATTCTTGCTCGTTGTTTCTACATCTACATCTACATCCATACTCCGCAAGCCACCTGACGGTGTGTGGCGGAGGGTACCTTGAGTACCTCTATCGGTTCTCCCTTCTATTCCAGTGTCGTATTGTTCGTGGAAAGAAAGATTGTCGGTATGCTTCTGTGTGGGCTCTAATCTCTCTGATTTTATCCTCATGGTCTCTTCGCGAGATATACGTAGGAGGGAGCAATATACTGCTTGACTCTTCGGTGAAGGTATGTTCTCAAAACTTTAACAAAAGCCCGTAACGAGCTACTGAGCGTCTCTCCTGCAGAGTCTTCCACTGGAGTTTATCTATCATCTCCGTAACGCATTCGCGATTACTAAATGATCCTGTAACGAAGCGCGCTGCTCTCCGTTGGATCTTCTCTATCTCTTCTATCAAGCCTATCTGGTACGGATCCCACACTGCTGAGCAGTATTCAAGCAGTGGGTGAACAAGCGTACTGTAACCTACTTCCTTTGTTTTCGGATTGCATTTCCTTAGGATTCTTCCAATGAATCTCAGTCTGGCATCTGCTTTACCGACGATCAACTTTATATGATCATTCCATTTTAAATCACTCCTAATGCGTACTCCCAGATAATTTATGGAATTAACTGCTTCCAGTTGCTGACCTGCTATTTTGTAGCTAAATGATAAGGGATCTATCTTTCTATGCATTCGCAACACATTACACTTGTCTACATTGAGATTCAATTGCTATTCCCTGCACCATGCGTCAATTCGCTGCAGATCCTCCTGCATTTCCGTACAATTTTCCATTGTTACAACCTCTCGATACACCACAGCGTAATCTGCAAAAAACCTCAGTGAACTTCCGATGTCATCCACAAGGTCATTTATGTATATTGTGAATATCAACGGTCCTATGACACTCCCCTGCGGCACACCCGAAATCACTCTTACTTCGGAAGACTTCTCTCCATTGAAAATGACATGCTGCGTTCTGTTATCTAGGAACTCTTCAATCCAATCACACAATTGGTCTGATAGTCCATATGCTCTTACTTTGTTCATTGAACGACTGTGGGGACCTGTATCGAACGCCTTGCGGAAGTCAAGAAACACGGCATCTACCTGTGAACTCGTGTCTATGGCCCTCTGAGTCTCGTGGACGAATAGCGCGAGCTGGGTTTCACACGATCGTGTTTTTCGAAACCCATGTTAATTCCTACAGAGTAGGGTTCTAGTCTCCAGAAAAGTCATTATACTCGAACATAATACGTGTTCCAAAATTCTGCAAGGTGCCAATATGCCTACTAATGGTGACCAAACGCGTCGTAGCTATTTGTACAGAACTGCTACACACGGAAGAAGGGCGAGATTAGGTTGAGACTAGGAGCGAGGCAGTGTCGCGCTGAGATACTGCGGCGCACACCTGTCCCGCTAAACAGGCGCGGGCCGGCGGACAATGGGATTATGCCGGCGAGGCGCGCGACAATGGCCGGCCTGATTTAAGTCCGCGGCGCCCATTGTCGCCGCTACAGTGTCCGGGCGACAATACGCGCGCGACTCTAATGAAATAATTCAATCAGACGCCGCGATAAGGCCCTGCTGAGCCAGAGGCGGCGGAGTGGACGGCACGCTGCGGGCCGGACCGGCGCTCCGTAATTAGCGCGGGACTCGCCACCGGAAAATTGCCGCGCCCGGCGTCGCTAAGTGCAGCGGCGGCGTCAAGTGTCGCCCTTTGTGGCGCTGATCTACACGACTGCGGGCGCGGCAGGAGCCGGCTATCTGCTCTGCATCTACAGCCCGACTCCGTAAACCAGCGTCCGGTGCGTGGCGCCGCCTCCACACTGTAGCCTGCATGTTCCATTCATCCCCTTTCTGTTCCACTCGAGGATGGTACTCGGGACGGAAGGCTGGCGATATACGACGGTAGCTATAAAGCTTTAAGTATCTCCTCGAAAAAATAACTTTATATACACTACTGGCTATTAAAATTGCTACACCAAGAAGAAATGCAGATGATGAACGGGTATACATTCGACAAATATATTGTACTTGAACTGACATATGATTACATTTTCACGCAGTTTGGGTGCATAGATCCTGAGAAATCAGTATCCAGAACAACCTCCTCTGGCCGTAACAACGGCCTTGATACGACTGGGAATTGAGTCAAACAGAGCTTGTATGGCGTGTACAGGTACAGCTGCCCATGCAGCTTCAACACGATACCACAGTTCATCAAGAGTAGTGACTGGCGTATTGTGAGGAGCCAGTTGCTCGGCCACCATTGACCAGACGTTTTCAATTGGTGAGAGATCTGGAGAATGTGCTGGCCAGGGCAGCAGTCGAACATTTTCTGTAACCAGAAAGGCCCGTACAGGACCTGCAACATGCGGTCATGCATTATCCTGCTGACGGGTTATGCAGGGATCGAATGAAGGTTAGAGCCACGGGTCGTACCACATCTGAAATGTAACGTCCACTGTTCAAAGTGCCGTCAATGCGAACAAGAGGTGACCGAGACATGTAACCAATGGCACCCCATACCATCACGCCGGGTGATATGCCAGTATGGCGATGACGAATACACGCTTCCAATGTGCGTTCACCACGATGTCGTCAAACACGGATGCGACCATCATGATGCTGTAAACAGAACCTGGATTCATCCCTAAAAATGACGTTTTCCCATTCGTGCACCCAGGTTCGTCGCTGAGTACACCATCGCAGGCGCTCCTGTCTGTGATGCAGCTCAAGGGTAACAGCAGGCATGGTATCCGAGTTGATAGTCCATGCTGCTGCAAATCCCGTCGAACTGTTCGTGCAGATGGTTGTTGGATCGAGACGTGGTTGCACGATCCGTTACAGCCATGCGAATAAGATGCCTGTCATCTCGACTGCTAGTAATACGAGGCCTTTGGGATCCAGAACGACGTTCCGTATTACCCTCCTGAACCAACCGATTCCATATTCTGCTAACAGTCATTGGATCTCGTCCAACGCGAGTAGCAATGTCGCGATACGATAAACCGCAATCGCGATAGGCTACAATCCGACCTTTATCAAAGTCGGAAACGTGATGGTACGCATTTCTCCTCCTTACACGAGGCATCACAACAACGTTTCACCAGGCAACTCCGGTCAGCTGCTGTTTGTGTATGAGAAATGGGTTAGAAACTTTCCTCATGTCAGCACGTTGTAGGTGTCGCCACCGGCGCCAACTTTGTGTGAATGCTCTGAAAGGCTAATCATTTGCATATCACAGCATCTTCTTCCTGTCGGTTAAATTTCGCGTTTGTAGCACGTTATCTTCGTGGTGTAGCAATTTTAATGCTCAGTAGTGTAATTAGTTTTTTTTTTTTGTTTGTCGGCCGGCCTTGGTGGCCAAGCGGTTAAAGGCGCTACAGTCTGGAACCGCGCGACCGCTACGGTCGCAGGTTCGAATCCTGCCTCGGGCATGGATGTGTGTGATGTCCTTAGGTTAGTTAGGTTTAAGTAGTTCTAAGTTCTAGGGGACTGATGACCTTAGAAGTTAAGTCCCATAGTGCTCAGAGCCATTTGAACCATTTTTTTTTTTTTGTTAGCAAGTAAATATTTGCAGCCGTAATGCCATACTCTCTAGGGATAGTTGAACTTATTAAATAATGAATAATCAACGTAATTAAAGCATAGGTACCCTTTGAGACTAGATATACACAGAAAAAAGTAACACCATCAAGTACAAGATCATTTTATTGACAAGCTATGTGACACATAGCTCATAATTGCTGGAGTACGAGATAACGATTTCAAACCAAATTAAGTACACATGTCGCGGTAAAGGGAGTCCAAACAGTAGCGCATCAATAAGCAGTGTACCCCCCTCTCGGGGAAAAGCAAGCGTGTATTCTCGCATGCAAACTATCGCAAACGTACCGAATGGCATCCTCTGATAGATTGTCCCCAGCTTCACCCACTTAACGGCTCTTGTAGGCTCTAGAGAACGAGTAAGTCCCCGCTTCACCATGTGCCACACATGTTCAGTTGGCGAGAGTTCTGCTGATTTTGCTGGCCGGGACAGTTGTTGTACATCAAAAAGAGTACTTCGCGTCACAACAGCCGTATGTGGCCATGCATTGTCCTGCTGAAGAAGTACACCACATTCCTGTCTAATAAATGGCAGGTTTTTGGAAATTTGTGGTAAGTTCCTATGGTTCAATGGTTCAAATGGCTCTGAGCACTATGGGACTCAACATCTTAGGTCATAAGTCCCCTAGAACTTAGAAGTACTTAAACCTAACTAACCTAAGGACATCACACACACCCATGCCCGAGGCAGGATTCGAACCTGCGACCGTAGCAGTCCCGCGGTTCCGGACTGCAGCGCCAGAACCGCTAGACCACCGCGGCCGGCCGTTCCTATGGGACCAAACTGCTGAGGTCATCTCTCCCTAGGCTTACACACTACTTCATCTAACTTAAAGTTACCTACGCTAAGGACAGCACACACATACACATGGCCGAGGGAGGACTCGAACCTCCAATGGGAGGAGCCACGCGAACCGTGGGAAGACGTCTTAGACCGCCCTGCTACCCCGTGCGGCTAAATGGCAGTAACACGGAAATAATAGCCTGGGAAATGCAGCGTGAATTCGTTCCTTTGTTCTGCAGGACTACCAGATGTGATAGCGAGTTGTAACTTACTGCCTCCATACCATTTAGCCTTTATATACCGTGTTTCGTGGGAGAATGCACTTCAGAATTGGCATCTCACCAGATCTACGCCGTACATGTATACGTCCATGAATCGCATACACACAGGACCATCAATGAAGAAAATGTAGTGCCGTTACATTCTCCAGTCGAATCTTTCATTCCATCAGGGTACCCGAGCTTGTAGGTATCAGTGGTAGCCTACACGTTCTTGATTATTTATCTATTTGTTAGCATTATATGGTGGCCCACCACCTTGGTAACTACAGTGGGTCGTTTGTTACTGCAAATTAGACTATTTTCGGAATTTTAGTACTTCCCTTGTTTTTTAAATAATTAAACTGCTAATTAAAAAAGACAAACAAAACAAAAGAACACAAGATACGTAAAGCACAACTAGAAAAAATTACTATATTCTTAAGAAGAAAATAATATACGAAAGGAAAGATTTAGATACCTAAAAAGACCCCTTTACCTAGCTATTTCAAGTGGGAAGGCTTCGGTAAACACTTCGAGGCTGTCACGCCTAAATTGGTGTATTCTATTCTACTATAGCTACAACTATATGTTTGGATATTGTGATATTAACTCTACACGATTTGTATGATGCAAGCGGACAGTTCTCAAGGATCCTTGGTGACACATCATGTGCCAACACGTGCCCAGATGCCTCCCTGGATGAGCATCGGTCAGCCAACGCTACTGGCACAATGCATCGATCTTGAGGTGTGTCTGTACTACAAGAAAGCGCAAAACCAGGTAGGGCGAGGGGGGGGGGGGGGGAGTGGACCGAATGTTGCACAGACTTCTGATGCATTGTTCTCAACATGTGCAGCAATCCGTCGATACGTCTCCCTGGCTTCTCTCGGGTCTACAACGCGCCGCAATTTAAGTGGCTGAAGTTGTTTAAACAGGAGTATTTACTCGTCAGCGAGACATCGTTGTACCCTAGGACGAATGCTGCAAACAGTGTCCACCTCTAAACTCAGCAGTTATTGCCAGAATCGTAACACCAGAGGGAGCACGGAAAGGCCACGTGAGCACCGTCTGATCATCAATGACCGTGAAGAATGAGTTACAGACCACTACAACCGCTCAGTATGCACCTATCGTATCTTCGTACAATTGCTTAGTTTGCACGTATCATACTTCGGTGTCACAGTACATAGTCCTTGAAGGTGTCGCACTTTTTTCCGGCAATATAGAAATTTAAGTTTATTACGAATGGGGTGCGTTCTCCAGAGCATACGGGCCACGGCCTACACAGCAGAGCACTGTGTTGTGTACAGCCGTAGTGCAACTTACCAAGATTAAACACCAAAACAGGGCGGGCGCACTCGACAAGCGCTATGTTGTGCATGTACCTGACGTCACGCATATCGTTCCCAAATGGACATCCATCCACCAAATGCGGATGTAAGCAGACACACAATTCTCCTTAGTCAGTTAACTCAGTCATTAAGTACCTCAGTATAGCACTAGGTCTCCGCAAGTGCCTTAGGTGTCATCTACTTTCGCCATCATGAAGAGACAAACATTGTACAACGTGATTCTACAGCTCGTTCTGCTGTGTCTTATGCAGCCCGCAACGTCCTTAGATACCACATTCAAGACTGTCACGTTTTCTCGCTCACTACGTTCAGGCTATTAGCCCTACAGAAAAAATTAACAAGACCTGTTTGTGGTATAAATTTTTGCTAGTGGCCACAGTTTTCGAATTACTCAAGAAAGACGCGTTTGAAGGTCACCTCTGTACGTTTTTTATAAATAATTCAGAAACAACGGTCTCCAGCGTAAATGCATCCCATTATAAAATGTTACTACATTAAGTTTCCTACAGAAAGGTCCTGATTATTTCTCCTGTAGGACTAGTAGTTTGTATGTAGCGAGCGAGAGCATGTGAAAATCTTGCACGTCTTATTTGAAGGCGTTGTTGGCAGAAGGGGCGGCTTAATCACCCTGTATAAGTGATGTTAATCGTCGTTCACTGGATTTGGGATACACCAATCATCAAAGGCACATCAGAGCAAGTGGACATTGATCTATATTGCCACACTCAATGTTCATTCTAAAGAACTGTAAAATTTCCATTAATAAATCATCGTAAGTCGTTCTCAATCTGCGTTACACCTCTTTCTGCCATAGCTGTTCTCTAACCTTACTACACCCCATGGCAAAACAGTAAAGTTACTGCATGCAAGCAGAGTCGCCTCATAAGAGCAATTACTTTCGGAGGAAGCTGGTTCTCTTGTTGCCTCATTTATATATTGGACGCCGAAGTATTTGATGAAAACAACAGAACGTCTAATTTTTATTATTATTAAGGAGGGTATGGCTCAGATGGCTCTGAGCACTATGGGACTCAACTGCTGTGGTCATAAGTCCCCTAGAACTTAGAACTACTTAAACCTAACTAACCTCAGGACATCACACACATCCATGCCCGAGGCAGGATTCGAACCTGCGACCGTAGCGGTCGTGCGGTTCCAGACTGTAGCGCCTTTAACCGCTCGGCCACTCCGGCCGGCTAAGGAGGGTATCTTAAGATATTTAATACAAAGGATAAAGCGCTTATATCAATACATAGAAACTATAATACATACGTGGAAAGAAAGAAAAGACCAATAAAGAGCAGCAAACGAGTGCCATTAAAGTGTAGTCTTTCACGCACTGCATTCACTATATACCTAGTCAACATTGTTAGTAGTAGATATGGGAAGTTAATCAACATGTCGGATTGATACCAGGACACACACACACACACACACACACACACAAATAATCTGTCTCTACGAGAGAGAAAATGACTTCCAGTTTGCAATATATCCCTAAATCTGTCATCTGAAAGTTTCAGTAAAAAAACTGTGTAATGGCCTTCAAAGAGAGATATCTAATACGCTCGAAAATAGCACTAGATGGACAGTACACAGAATACGTGCCACATTTTCAGCTGTTAGGCTGCGACATTAGCTATGAATATAAAAACGACGCAACTAACAAATTAAATAAGTATCAAATTATGTGTGGCACAAGACACAGAACACTGCGTGACAAGGCAAAAAGCTAAAATTTTGCCAAGAATTGGCTGTTCCTATTCGTATGGAAACCAATATTGGACACTAATTAAGAAAGATAAAAGACGAATACATTCGTCTGAATTGAAAATTTTAAGGAAAGTTGAAGAACATGCCCTCGGAGATCAAATACAAACTATAAAAGAAGAATTTAATATACACTGTATAAATGAAAGAGCAAGAATGCATAAAATGGGAACGGCATATTAACAGAATGGAGGAAGACTCATTAGTTAAACAGTTATCAGATAGAAATCTATAGGACACACAGGGGTAGGATGGCGACAGTGAAGATACAACAGGGTGTAGGTGTACTCCATGAACCGTAGAAAATATTTGTGTATGGCTCGAAGGCTGACGGCAGATACTAAACAGCTGTTGATAATACGTAGACAGAGAGAGATTTTGCACTTATTTGTAGAGAATTAACAAGCTGGTAATTTTTGCCAAGACTGTCTTCTCCGTTAAAAGCAATCCCGTTGGGGAAACTTAAAAGAGGGTCTCGCACACGGATACATCAGAGAAGGGGCTACAGCTGTCAGAACCTATCTAAGTAACTTTCTCGAAAGCTGAAAATGCTGTTAGGCTATAAAAAAAATAGTCCATCTTTACACAGTCCACTATTTTCTTAGAGTGCTGAGGTGTTAAACAGCGCCCAACGCTAGCGCCCGCTCTGTTTGATGGATAGTCTTCTGAAAACAACCTGCATCTTCTACAGTCAGCCTACAGTCCACATAGGCAGGTTAGTCGCTACACTGCAGTAGTTTGCCTGAGGCCCTAAACTATCTACAGCTTGGGCACTGACTGTCCGGAACATTGTAGGAGGCGTCAGAAGACTCTGTATGATTTTTAGCATATCTGATGATGTGAACATCCTGAAACCCGTAATGATGAGATGTTAGTAAAAATTATATTAGTGACCGAGATTAGTGTACGAGGGCGAGCTGAAAAGTAATGTCTCTGAATTTATTTATGCCAAAACTCTTAAAGCTTTCTTTTTTTTAAAATAAAAGGTATTAACCGTCTACATCTTTATTCTTCATAGCTACATATGTATTTCTCATCATAGTTACACTGGTGACGAACACGTTTCTCCTAACGCCAGAGTAGTTTATTGATTCCGTCACTGTAGAATGTTTGACTATGTTGACGGAACAACCACCCCACCTCTGCTTGCACCGCTTCAACACTATCAAACTAAAGTCCTCGAAGGTGGTCTTTAAATTCTGGAAACAGATGAAAATCGTTTGGGACCAACTCTGGTCTGTATGGAGGATAATCGACGACGGTGAAACCAAAGCGTCGGATTGTTGCAAGTGTGCCGGCCAGTGTGGCCGTGCGGTTCCAGGCGCTTCAGTCCGGAACCGCGTGACCGCTACGGTCGCAGGTTCGAATCCTGCCTCGGGCATAGATATGTGTGATGCCTTAAGGTTAGTTAGGTTTAAGTAGTTCTAAGTTCTAGGGGACTGATGACCTCAGCAGTTAAGTCCCATAGTGCTCAGTGCCATTTGAACCATTTTGTTGCAAGTGTAGGTGCGCTCGGGTGTGGTCTGCCATTGTCATGCTGAAGGAGTGGGTGCTTCATTTGACGATGAACTTGGTTAAAAAAAAAATGGTTCAAATGGCTCTGAGCACTGCGGGACTTAACATCTGAAGTCATCAGTCCCCTAGAACTTAGAACTACTTAAACCTAACCAGCCTAAGGACATCACACACAACCATGCCCGAGGCAGGATTCGAACCTGCAACCGTAGCAGCAGCTCGGTTCCGGAATGAAGCGCCTAGAACCGCTCGGCCACCGCGGCCGGCCGACGACGAACTCGATTACAGCGCGCTGTTTCTCAGCATATAAATAGTTACTTTACACAGCGCCGTGCTATACCCAACAATTTGGAGCCCTCTGGCGGCAAGGAAGTGCAAATATGTAGACATGGGGAATAAAGATGTAGAATCTTAATAATGTTTCTATTATTTAAAAAACTATAAAAGTTTTCAAATTAAAAATTCAGAGGCTTAGTTCTGAGCACGCGCCCGTATTTCCGATCGTTTTGCGAGAGCAGTCAGTTTCGTCGAGTATAACGGTGTACTTTATTGTCACTCGCAAGTCACAGCAACTGATGTATCGTAGTTACCAGGTCAACTTGCAGTTATGACGGCATCCGCACCACCGGACGCTTCTACGCTGACGCAAAGTAGCCTTCGATGTCTCACTGCTGTATGCGGTCGCTAGGTCTCTCTCGCTCGCCCTCAATCTTTCACATTCAGTGTACATATTCTCATTGTTCCTTGATTCCTTCTCCGTGGTCTTTTTATTGAACGAGCGTTGCGTGCCTGTGCCTTAATCACTGACTATAATAACAGCGCTGTTACCACTCATTTCAGTGGTCCGTAATGCGTTAAACGTGTGCGTCTTCTTGGAAATGTACTTAAGATTCTCTTTGAATAATATATCTCTTTAATTGAGTCTGCATGTACCCTTATGTAAGCAGAAATGTGTTACTCATTCCTTCACTGTGATCGAGCTTGAGGCCAATACGAATTAAACCTGCAGTAACAGAAGAGTTCGTTGCTGTTGGCAACAGTCAGGACATCAAGCGGGGATAATCGAGTGCTCTGTTTATGACCCATGCTGACCAGCAAACCAGTGTCCGTTTTCTCACGGTTCTAGTACTCTTCACGGTATCGCACCAGGCCGCTAGGGGGTCCAGAACATGAAGACGCATCCCATTGCCAAAGTGGAGTATTGTGTCGTTGTCTGCATTTGAATGGGGAAAAGTGGAAAATGTGTAGAACTGAGAATCGTAAGGTAAGTGGAGCGTTTGGTGCTCGAAGGCCAGGTATCAGAACTGAGGCGGTAGTCATTGCCGGACTGTGGTTTGGACACCACGTAAAACTGTAGGCCTGCGTTATGAGAAACGACATATACAGGAGCATGTTGCTGTTCTTGGTGTTGTGGTTCAGTACGAAAATAAGTTCGATGCAGCTCTCCCCTGTGCAAACCCATTCATAATTACTCCAAGCTGCATTCATTTTAATCTGCTTACTGCTCTACAATTTTTATCTCTCACATTTCCTTATGCTACCAAATCGACGATTCCTTGATGTCTCAAGATGTGTCCCATCAACCGATCTTTTCTTGTAGTCAAGTTGTGCCATAGCTAAATTCATTTCTTCTCAGTTCGATTCAGTTCCTCCTACTTAGTTACTCGATCTACCCATCCGATCTTCAGCATTGTTCTGTAGCACCACGTGTCATAACCTTCTTGTGTGAAATGTTTGCTCTCCACGTTTGAATTTCGTACACGGCTACACTTCAGACAAATAAGTTTCTAGAGACTTGTGTAACGTCCTTTCAGATCTTCGGTCTTGGATAACACTCAGCGGTAGAGCAATGAGATTGTTACTTCTTATATATCGGTATCGACGTTATAAAAAGAACATTGATGAACTGAACTCGCGACATGTGCGAGATATTTACTTCACCAAATGTCGTAATTAAATCGTTTATAATCGATGGTTTATCATTTGCTATTTAAATATTAATGATAAGTTCAAATTAGTTGTAATCTCAAATCTATAATCAGTCGTAACAGTGTTATTAATTCCTAACGTCAAGGAGTTTCTATATAAGAGCCGAGCGCTTCAGTCAAATAATATCGCAGCACGTTATCTCTAGAAATAATATTGTACAACTTGGTTGATAAATGTGTGAACTGATACGATAGGCTGGTTTGTTACACAATATTAGTCACTTCCTAACAGAGCCGTGAGGAAGAAACTTTCCCAGTTGTTGGGAGGAATTATAAATTATATGCTTCGTAACTATTGCCAAGTTCCATAGTCCATTAGTTATTACGAATGAAACTGTCTATCTGTGTTCACTTCCTAAAGAGTGTTAACTTCAGGTTATCTAATTAAAAGTCACTTCTGTCTAATATATGCAAGTCCTCTATCTGAATCCAAAATAACGTAATATTTGAAGTCAAAGTATCGTTTCACTGCCCGCATCTCGTGGTCGTGCGGTAGCGTTCTCGCTTCCCACGCCCGGGTTCCCGGGTTCGATTCCCGGCGGGGTCAGGGATTTTCTCTGCCTCGTGATGGCTGGGTGTTGTGTGCTGTCCTTAGGTTAGTTAGGTTTAAGTAGTTCTAAGTTCTAGGGGACTGATGACCATAGATGTTAAGTCCCATAGTGCTCAGAGCCATTTGAACCATTTATCGTTTCACTGCGTCATAGTAGATGGCAATAATCAATTCTGAAAAAACAATCTAATTGCGCCTACATATACGAGTATTCAAAAGTATGACCTGCTTCGGCTAACTCTCGTAACGTAGTGATAATGAATAGAATTATCCTTATCCATTACTCACGAATCTCAAAGAGTACTCACACGGAGTATTCTTTGGCAACGTTGGTTCTACTTCGCGAATTTTAATTATACTGATTTTGCGATTTACTATGATTTTGAATTTTGAGTTTGATATTACTGGAATCCTATCATTCTTTCGTATGATAATAAATTACTAAGCATTAGATTCCTGATTCAATTACTGGTTAATATCCTAATAATAGTGTTAACTGGAAATTTGTTTGCTTGTTCATTTTTCATGGAATTTGGAACTTGTTTTGGGACATCTTTGGGAATTCTGGAGCTAATTTTTAATTTTCATGTCTCGTCCGAGGAAGTGGTATTACATTTTGAATAATTGAAAGTTCACGATATGCACTTTCGTTGCGTTGTTTAGGTTTGAAGACCCGTTATCCTTGCAATTTTTCACAAAAGGTTCTTTTGAGCAAGGCATGAATATGTGTCTCTAGCAAAAAAGATTGAGCATTTGCAAAACATAGGCTTTTGTTCTGCGCGCTTTTTTTTTGCCTTCAATTTTCTTTATTTATTCTGGTTTCTTGTAGGGTCTTATCATATTCTCGAATGACTTTTTGCAAAGACGCAGTAAAAAGTTCTGGTCACGAACATTTCAGACTTATTTTAATTTCTGAGTCCAATGGCTGTGATACTCCATCATTTAAATCGACGTTGGGTTTAGTATTAGCAGTGGACTGTTTGATTCGCTTTATTTGCTCGTTATCTGAATTGGAGTGTGGACAAGGTGGCTGATTTATTTATAATGATTCTATAGCTAAACGCTGAAAGTTTGCAGTGCGGTAAGCTACTAGGTTGGACTCTCAAGCAAAACTAGTAATCCGCCTGTAACAGCACGGCTAGTTGGAAATTGTTGTTGCCCAACAGACAAAGTTGAGGTGGCTGCGTTAAACAGTGTGTATAATGAATACGTAACGAGCCGCGGCTTCGTTGGGCAGTGGCGCGGCTGGGGCCGCAGTGGCCGGGGTGCTATTGCGAAACCCACAGTGGCTTAGTGCCAACCGCATGGGTGTGACTCACCTGCGCCAGCACCGTCGCAACGTTTGCTGATGTGTTATCTCTGTGCTAAGCAAAACACCTCGCATTTTGCGTTCCCGAGCAATGCAGAAATCAACCAGAAATTACACTACTGGCCATTAAAATTGCTACACCACGAAGATGACGTCCTACAAACGCGAAATTTAACCGACAGGAAGAAGATGCTGTGATATCCAAATGATTAGCTTTTCAGAGCATTCACACAAGGCTGGCGCCGGTGGCCACACCTACAACTTGCTGACATGAGGAAAGTTTCTAATACACAAACAGCAGTTGACCGGCGTTGCCTGGTGAAACGTTGTTGTGATGCCTCGTGTAAGGAGGAGAAATGCGTACCATCACGTTTCCGTCTTTGATAAAGGTCAGATTGTAGCCTATCGCGATTGCGATTTATCGTATCGCGACATTGCTGCTCGCACTGGTCGAGATCCAATGACTGTTGGCAGAATATGGAATCTGTGGGTTCAGGAGGGTAAGACGGAACGCCGTGCTGGATCCCAACGGCCTCGTATCACTAGCAGTCGAGACGACAGGCATCTTATCCGCATTGCTGTAATGGATCGTGCAGCCACGTCTCGATCCCTGAGTCAACAGATGGGGACGTTTGCAAGACAACAACCATCTGCACGAACAGTTCTACGACGTTTGCAGCAGCATGGACTACCAGCTCAGAGACCAGCTCACAGACAGGAGCACCTGTGATGGTGTATTCAACGACGAACCTGGGTGCACGAATGGAATAACGTCATTTTTTCGGATGAATCCAGGTTCTGTTTCCAGCATCATGATGGTCGCATCCGTGTTTGGCGACATCGTGTTGAGCGCACATTGCAAGTGTGTATTCATCATCGCCATACTGACGTATCACCCGGGATGATGGTATGGTGTGGCACTTTGAACAGTAGACTTTACATTTCAGATGTGTTACGACCCGTGGCTCTACTCTTCATTCAATCCCTGCGAAACCCTACATTTCAGCAGGATAATGCACGACCGCATGTTGCACGTCCTGTACGGGATACAGAAAATGGTCGACTGCTGCCCTGGCCAGCACATTCTCCAGATCTCTCACCAATTGAAAACGTCTGGTCAATGGTGGCCGAGCAACTGACTCGTCACAATACGCCAGTCACTACTCTTGATGAACTGTGGTATCGTGTTGAAGCTGCATGGGCAGCTGTACCTGTACACGCCATCCAAGCTCTGTTTGACTCAATGCCGAGGCGTATAAAGGCCGTTATTACGGCCAGAGGTGGTTGTTCTGGATACTGATTTCTCAGAATCTATTCACCCAAATTGCGTGGAAATGTAATCACATGTCACTTCTAGTATAATATATTTGTCCAATGAATACCCGTTTATGATCTGCATTTCTTCTTGGTGTAGCAATTTTAATGGCCAGTAGTGTACTATGGACGCACCAACGTTTCGGTTTTGAAGTCTTTTAGGAGCAGATATTCCTCTGACCCTACGACCTAGTTTCGATTGAAGAAAGCCAAACCTATCTTTATAACATTTGTAGCTTTAGAGGAAGGTTTTGGCAATGTTGACAGAATTAGACTGTGAAACTGTGAACGCAGAGAGGAAAAAATACGGGGACTTAGAAGTCATCTAAAACTTGTTCAGTAAACAGACTGCAGTTTTAAGACTCGTAGGTCTTGAAAGGGGAGCAGTAATTGAGATGGGAGTGAGAAAGGGTTGTAGCCTATCCCCGATATTATTCAGTATTTGTGCTGAGGAGGAAGTAAAGGAAACCAAGGAGACATTTGGAAAGGAGATTAAAGATCAGGTAGAAGAAATAAAAACTTCGAGGGTGGCTGATGACAGTGTAATTCTATCACACACACCACTGGATTTGCAAGAACAATCGACAGGCTTGGTTAGTGTCTTGAAAAAGAGGCTATAACATGAACGTCAACAAAAGAAAAGCAGTGGTGTTGGAATGTAGTCGAATTAAATCAAGCGATGCTGAGGAAACTGGATTACAGAATGAGACGCCAAAAGTAGCAGATGTGTTTCGCTACTTGGGCAGCAAAACGACTAATGATGACCGTAGAGCAGAGGATGTAAAATGCAGACATGAATTAGCATATAAATTATTTCTGAAAAAGTTTTTTTCTGGAGGTAGTGTAGACTTGTATGGAAGTGAAACGTGGTCGATAAGTGGTTCAGACAAGAGGAGAACAGAAGCTTTTGAAATGAAGAGTGGTGAAGATTAGATGAATAGATTGAATAACGAATGAGGAGGCACTAAATCGAACTGAGGAAGAAAGAAAGCCGAGCGGTTCTAGGCGCTACAGTCTGGAACCGCGCGACCGCTACGGTCGCAGGTTCGAATCCTGCCTCTGGCATGGATGTGTGTGATGTCCATAGGTTAGTTAGTTTTAAGTAGTTCTAAGTTCTAGGGGACTGATGACCTCAGAAGTTTAGTCCCATAGTGCTCAGAGCCATTTGAACCATTTTTTGAAGAAAGAAACTTATTTCACAGTTTGAGTAAAAAAAAGAAATCGGTTGACAGGAGACGTCGTGAGGCCTGAAGGAATCATCTGTTTGTCAGGTATTTATGAAGAATACAAATTGTACAGGGAGACCAAAGAGTAAGCAGGTTCAAATGAATGTTGGTTGCAAGTATCCCTGTAAAGGTTAAATTAGTGTTAAGAGCTGCTTCTAAGCAGTCTGTGGACAGAAAACCAAAGCAACGACTAACAACAGATACTGGTTTAGAAGTATTAGCGAAATATCAAATTTAATGTACGTCCATTACAAAATTTAATGTACGTCCGTTCCTGCTTCTAAGCGAATGCGGTGAATATACAGCGTGGTTATAATTAAACTGCCGGTATTTGAATCTCTGTAGACGATATACTATTTGCCAGATGAGTATTACATTGTATTGTATGAGAACCGGGGTCCGAGAAACGACGGAGAGTCTCCGTCCTCGCCGCAGCCGCAGTGGTCCACAACCCCACGACGACTACCGCATTCCACTTCACTCCTCCGCCGCCCCACACCGAACCCAGGGTTATTGTGCGGTTGGGCCCCCGATGGACCCCCGAGGGAACGTCTGACACCAGACGAGTGTAACCCCTATGTTTGCGTGGTAGAGTAATGGTGGTGTACGCGAACGTGGAGAACTTGTTTGCGCAGCAACAGCCGACATAGTGTAACTGAGGCGGAATAAGGGGAACCAGCCCGCATTCACCGAGGCAGATGGAAAACCGCCTAAAACCATCCATAGACTGGCCGGTTCACCGGACCTCGGCACAAATCCGCTGGGCGGATTGGTGCCGGGGACCAGGCGCTCCTTCCCGCCCGGAAAGCCGTGCGTTAGACCGCACGGCCAACCGGGCGGGCCGCCAGATGGGTACCCAAATTTATAGGAATGATGTTGAGATTGCGTTCTGCAGGTATTGCGTTGTTAGTAGTGTTAGTGACATGGCCTGCCGCCAGTCACCGGTACTGGCACAGTGACGTAGGGTTGAAACACTAGCTTCAGGGCGCATCGCATTTATCATGGGTCTGGACGAGGTGAGCAGGGCTTTACTCGTAAAGCTGTTTTATCGAAACTGCAGCAGTAGTGCTGCTGCTCATCGCAAGTGTCGACGCATTAAACGAATACGACGAGGTCCTCTTTCCGCACCGGGGTTGAAGTACATGATTCGGAAGCTCGAATTAACCGGCTACTTGAGAATTGCACCTGAGAGGGGCTGACGGCCAATTGCGCCACAAATTGTCGTAGCAGTTACTGTTGCCATTGCTTAGAACGTTGGTCACACTGTGCGATCTTCAAGCAGTGCACGAGCTGTGTCGCGAAAGATGAACATTCCGTGGTCCACGCTTCGAAAAGTGAAGGGTGCTGCGAAAAATTGGGAAACGGTATCTCTAGTGCGGTTCCAATTCGTCGTGGACGCAGGTGGTCGTCACATGGAGCAACGTTAGTAACCTGAAACGTAAACGTGGTACGCAATTTAAAAATGTTACCCTATCATATGGAAATTAAAATGCGCCTCTTTCTGTGATTTATTGGTTATTTCTCTTCCACATGTCATTGTAAATGTTTCCACAAAGTTTCATTGTCCTACGATCACTCGTTTTTCATGAGGGCTGTCTCAAGTGGCGAATATTTGATTATAGGCACGCTGCAGATGCTAATGTCGCCAGAACCAGAAAGCTTGAGGTGTACTAGCCCGCGGAGAACACCTCGAATATCACTGTCAACAAACGCAAGATCTACACACTATAATGTTGTCACTAAACTCCCGTCGACCGGAGCAGCTCAGCCCATTGTGACATTAAAAGTAGTAAAGGAAGCGCAGAGGAAACTACGGTGGTTGGAGCGAGGTGGCGCAGTGGACTGGCATTCGGGAGGACGAGGGTTCAAATCCACATCCGGCCATCCTGATTTACGTTTCCCGTGATTTTCTTAAATCGCTTCAGGCAAATGCCGAAATGGTTCCTTTGAAAGGGCACGACCGACTTCCATCCTCGTCCTTCCCTGATCCCATAGGATCGATGACCTCGCTGTTTGGTCCCCTCCCAGCAACCAGGCAACAAGTCTGTGATGAGGTAAAGGGAAGAAACAGTGCGAAAGAAATGAAATGGGAAGAAAGAAAAAAATATTATTAGAAAGAAGTAATAACGTGAAACTGTTTCAAGCTGTTCAGAGCTGATATCCACACATATCAAAAAATTAATCTGTCTCTGTCTGTGTGTGTGTGTGTGTGTGTGTTTGTGTGTGTGTGTAAGTTCCATATCTCCTCCTAAACCACTGAACCGATTTCAGCCAAACTTCTTACGCATATACCTTACTGTCAGGCGAACCCACATATCAAAGGGGTAGGGGTGGGGGTGGAAAAGAAGCCTCGCCCGCAACACGTGAATTCCCAGACTTTATTCATCCACTACTTGAGAACGAGAGCACTTAGCGACATAAAACTAACTTTGCACATAATTTCTAAATTTTAAGAAATTTTTTTTCGTTGACAACATCTTTACAACAATGAAAAGAAAAATGTTTATCGTTTACTACTTTTCAGCTGTTCACGCAGTAAAAGTACCGCATGAGGGATGACATTATAATTTATTACTCCTTCATTTCTAAATATATTCGCCACACACTTTGCAGACAGTATGCACATATGCCACTGTATGTAAATGCAAAATTATATCATTGTACTACTCATAGTTCAAGAGATACAACGTCATAAACAATGAGATGCGTGGAAAAGTGCGGAATCGTGGATGACGTTTAAATTTATTCGTTCTTTGCTACTAATTCCGTTTGCTATAAATTTCGCAGACAGGCTGTACATATGCTGCTGAATGTACCTACAATATTATACAGTCATAAAACACATTGTTTAGGAGATATAACTTCATAAACGTTAAGCGCAAGGCCGTACGCTGCGTTGTATGGGCGTGGACACACAACTATGAACAAATACCTGGGCATCGCCGGCTTTCTCCGCTAGTAAGAAATAAAGGAGACATTGGTTTAGCCTACAGTTCTCCATTACAATTACAAAATAGATGGACCTTTGTTCAAGCTAAACTTCCAGTATTTCATGTCTAGTTTTCAGACAACTTTACAGTACTTGCCTTGAATGAGTATGTTTCAATTTATGTTTCTTTTTCAGGTGAGTCCAGAGGTGGCACGACTCTCTACTGAAGAACGCCGGTACAGGTAAAACTCTGAAGCACGCTATGTGAATTATTCTTCAGTGACAACTTCTTCAATGCCGCTAACCAAATCCTTCCCCACTAGGTGCGCTTAGGTTCACAACACAAGTCTAGAGCGATTCTGACGATATCACTGTTATAGATACTGCAAAATAGCTGTTGCCTGACATACATACGAACCAAATTTAATATCTACATCGATGAGTTAGGACTAAAGGTCCTCACGGTATGAAATCGGAAGCCAGATGTACATCGACCCTCCACCATATTCTAATGTTTAAATTATAATAATATGCTATTGAATTAGATGAATGAACTATAATTTACAAGCTTCAAGTACCAATGCACCAATATTAGGAATCACTGTGTACACATTAGAATGAACCAACATGCAACTCATGTTTCACCGGTCGGGTTTGGGGCAATTACCGGTTCACCAGCGACTATTTGTTTGCACAGAAGTGATGTGGGCGGACGAAACGTAGCTTGAGGACTGGCCTTTAGCCTGAATTGACTTTCATTGTATGTAAGTTCACAGATCGTATATTGTTCCGGCGTACATAATATAGCCACACCGCATCCATTATCCTTTCCTCAAACTATCTTACTCTGGTATAGTCTATCACCCCCTTATCCACATCTTCCCCTGACTTCTACCCACTTTACAACACCAAGATGATGGTCTCGGAAAAAGCGTCTGTCAACTCTACTGTCCCAAGAAGTAGTACCTCACTGAATTGCTGAACATTGGAGAACTGGGCTCCCCAATAACTGGGCAAGATTTTTGGAGGCCCTTCAAAGTAGTATCTTTAGCCGCTAAAACTCACGGCGGAATTACGCGTCTGCTCATTTTGCAACGTAAAGCACTTTCTCTCCTCTACCCCACCGGTCACTAGCACTCACAGATGCACATAACAACTGGCTAGTCGACGCCTGTGACCTCATACGTGTTTTTATTACCATATCTTATTTGATGTTGCCTCCCAATTAGCGCAACAGTCGGTTAGGCCTCCGTGTCAAGTACGAGGTGTGATCGAAAATACGATGAATGAATTTTTTTTAGCAGCAGCTGTTGACGCGACAATCATTTGATGTAATTTTGTCCGATAGCCTGATCCGTTGAGGTAGGCAACTTCAATGTGGAACACGTTCTGACTGGTCAGCCAGCGTTCGGAGACGCGAGAGTGAGGTTGCGTTTACTATGACTGTCGCGTGTCACGGATTTAGAACAACCCGTGAACTTTAAATTCCGTTTTAAGTTGCAAAAAAGTGTGACAAAGAAACTCATGAAATGTTGAAATTGGTGTATGGAGATAACTCTGTAACTCCGAAGACTTCTTGGAAAAGGTGTGAGCGATTCAAAAACGTAAATGAGTCGGTAGGAGACGAGCAACGTTCGAGACGTTCATTAAACTCAAAAACAGAAGAAAACGTACAAAAGGTGGCAAAAATGTTTTATTCAAAAAGGCGAATAATTATTCGAGAGCTTACCGAACAACTTAGTATCTCGTACGAGTCCGCGATAAAACATTTTAACCGATAATTTGCAAATGAAACGACTGAGTGCAAAATTTGTTCACAGACATATGACCAGAAGAAAAATCATGTGTCAGAATACACGGAGTTGGAGGATCGTCGTCATTCAGATCCGGACTTTATATCCAAAAATGAAACTGGAAATGAAACGCTGAGACAAAAATTCAGAGTTCCGAATGGAAAACCAGTGAAACTCTTCACCCTAAAAAGGCACGTCAGTCAAAACCTGTAATATCAGAGTCATGCTCATTGTTTTTTTTTTTTTCGATACTGAGAGCTTAGTGTGATCAGAGCTCGTTGCAAGGGAAACAACTGTAAACGCTGAATTTCACAAGGGCGTAATACAACTTTTGCGAAACGATGTAAGAAGGAAGACACCACCCAAATGGGAAATGGCTTCCTCCTTCATCACGACAACGCGTGGGCTGTGCAACACCTCGCTTATGATTCGTGGGTTTTCAGCCGAAAAAAGTGTTCCTGTCTATCCACATCCGCTTTTCTCGCCAGATTTACACTGAAGCGTCAAAAAAACTGCTATAGCCATACAGGCAGAATACGGCGCTGCAGTCGGCAACGCCTATATAAGACAAGTGTCTGGCCCAGTTTTTAGATTGATTGCCGCTGCTACAATGGCAGGTTATCAAGATTTAAGTGAGTTTGAACGTGGCGTTATAGTCGGCGCACGAGCGAAGGGACACGGCGTCTCCGAAGTACCGATGAAGTGGGGATTTTCCCGTACGACCATTTCACCAATGTATTGTGAATATCAGGAATTCGACATCACTGCAGTGGGAAAAAGAACGGGACCAACAACAACGTGATAGAAGCGCAACCCGGCAGCAGATTGCTGCAGATTTCAATGCTGGGCCATCAACAAGTGTCAGCGTGCGAACCATTCAGCGAAACATCGTCGATATGGGCTTTTGGAGCCGAAGGCCCACTCGTGTATGCTCGCTGACAGCACGGCACAAAGCTTTACCCCTCGCCTGGGGCCGTCAGCACCGATATTGGACTGGTGATGACTGGAAACGTGTTGTCTGGACGGACGAGTCTCGTTTCAAATTGTATCGAGCAGATGGACGTGTACGGGTATGGAGTCAACCTCACGAAGAGATGAATCCTGCATGTCAGCAGTGGACTGTCCAAGCTGGTGGAGGCTCTGTAATGGTGTGGGGCATGTGCAGTTGGAGTGATATGGCACCCCTGATACGTCTAGATACGACTGTGACAGGTGACTCGTACGTAAGCATCCTGTCTGGTGTTCTACATCGATTCATGTCCACCGTGAATTCTGACGAGTAATTCCAGAAGGACAGTGCGACTCTTCCACACGTCCAGAATTGCTACGTCGTGGCTCCGGGAACACTCTTCTAAGTTTAAACACGTCCGCTGGCCACAAAAACACCAGGCATGAACATTATTGAGCATATATGGGATGCCTTGCAACGTGGCGTTCTGATGAGATCTCCACCTTCTCATACTCTTACGGATTACTGGATAGTCCTTCAGTACTCATGGTGTCATTTCCCTCCAACACTACATCAGACATTTGTCGAGTCCATGCCACGTCGTGTAGCGGCACTTTTACATACTCCGTGGGGCCCTACAAGATATTAGGCAGGTGTACCAATTTCTTTGGTTCTTTAGTGTAGCATCATGCAACTTCCGGCTGTCCCCGAATATTAAAACCCTGCTTAAAGGAAAATGTTTTGCCACCATTCCTGATATTGAGAGGTCCACGAGAGAGCAGCTGAACACTCTTCCAAAAGAAGCCTTCCATATTTGCTTGCAGTCATAGGTTCAACGTTTGGATAAGTACATTGCTAGCTAAGGACAGTATTCCGAAGGAGATTAAATCAGTTTCCATGTAAGCTTATTACTTCCTTTCTAATAAATTTATTGACCGTATTTTTTTATCACCTCTCGTATCTGCTATTCCTACACATTACACATGTACAGTGTTGCACTGGGCACTCCACCATACTGCACATTGCAAAGTACGGTGACAGAAGAGGTTGTGCTCCGTAAGTATTCAGGCGGAGAGACCAAAAGATGGTAGCGCAGCTTCTCAAAGCCCCAGAGGGGTTCGCGTGTTGCCCAGAATGTACTGATGTGCATCCAAGCGTCACCAACACCGTCTCTACGAGCCTGGGTTTACGACCCTGCTGCCTGGAGACTGCAGAGGCCTCTGCGGCGTTACAGCTGATGCGGGTCCAGTTGACAGACAACACACGTGCGTGAAGCACAGCGCTACGGGGACGAGGCAGCTAATGTGAACGCGGGTGGCAACTGCAACCTCACGAGACACTGCGCCAGCGGCATTTGGGATACGCTGATTAACGTGATTTGCGGCTGTAGCGCTCTCCATCGGAAGCTATCGGCTATGTCTAGCTCTCAAATCACACACAGTTTGTTAACGAAAATGGACGCGCGTAAATTTCCTAAGATAGCTCTATTAAAACGCACATTTGCCCCCTTGTCGATGTGCTAGTCATGCTGTTCTGTCTGTCGTAGAACTACTTAAAACTAACTAACCTAAGGACACCACACATATCCATGCCCGAGGCAGGATTCGAACCTGCAACCGTAGCAGTCGCGCGGTTCCAGACTGTAGCGCCTAGAACCGCACGGCCACACCGGCCGGCGCGGACGTAATGCGACTCTCATTACATATCCCCAGACGCGAAAAGCTGTACATTTGCTGAGCCGGAGTACACTACGAAACACCTTCCGGAAAACGAAAGAAACCATTTTACCTGCGCTGCCTTATCTACAGCCCTCATAATGCTGCACCGGGAGAGAGTGTGCGCTGTATATCTGCGAATCAGTCATTTGGAAATCCGTCCTGTAACAATCACAATTATCGTTTCGTTTTCGCGGACAAAGCGAAACAACGCTCTCGATACCTGTGCGGGCGTTTTTTTCCGGCATCAGATTTGGCCCTGCGCCGCTGGCACGCTGATAGGCTCCTCCATTAATCCGCCGATGCTATCTGAAGCGGCGGTGGTGGGGGTTGGGTTTTGGCGGACATCAACCCTCGCCTCCCCCCCCCCCCCCCTCGCCTCCTCACCCTGCTCCCTGACCGTCGCCTCTCTCGCTGGCGCACCAGTAGTGGGCAGGTGAGGGAGGGGGGAGCTGAAGGGACAAGGCTTGCGGATACAAACAGCATGGCATCTGGAGAGTCGCCCGTCCAGCGCATTAATACTGTAGGCCGCAATCTCTTAGCGCGGCGCGCGTTTGAAAGTAGCGCCGATGAGGCTCGGCCCCGTAATGGGTTGCATTATTTAGTCGCGGCCCGGCGACAGCCTTTGTCAGGCCAAGGGGCGGCGGCAACGGCGGCGGCGGCTCAGCCTCCTGCCCGGACGCCGCTACCTGCTGGCCAGCGCACGGAAACGCCCGTCTGCTGTATCGCGAGGTACGAGGCGGGGATGGCGGTTATCGCTGAAACAACTGGTTTTCGGTTACATCGGTTTTTTCTCCACGCCAGTGCGACCTGACTGCCAAAACCGATGAAAATAAGCGGTTTCTGGAATAACCGATTTTCGGTTTTTATTCCTATTACTTCCTGTGAGAAAACGTAGAAATCAAACGAGACAGAAAAACTGTGACACTCTCAGTTTTGGGATGCATAGAATGAAACTGTTTAATTAAATAGCCAAATAAAGAAAACTTAGTCCGTCCACCGTTCGCTGCTTTTCTGGAAAAAGACATAAATGGTCGACTACCCGTATTTTCCTGTTGATTCTAATTTTTTGAAACTCTGCTCAAAAATCGTGTTGTCAACAGGGATTATACCACTACTTGGGCATTACGAATAGTCAGCGCAAAATGGTGAAAACTGAGGTTGAAGAACTCTCTTTTTCGGGTTGATTTGCCCGTCTTCGAGGGCCACAAGCAATCGGAGGTGTTCAAAATGGTTCAAATGGCTCTGAGCACTATGGGACTTAACTGCTGAGGTCATCAGTCCCCTAGAACTTATACTTAAACCTAACTAACCTAAGGACGTCACACACATCCATGCCCGAGGCAGGATTCGAACCTGCGACCGTAGCGGTCGCGCGGTTCCAGACTGTAGTGCCTAGAACCACTCGGCCACCCTGGCCGGCCAGACGGAGGTGTATTATGTATGAACAGGCAGCATATTAGCGACTTTTATTTTAATTGTACACTTGGATGAGGAATTCCGCCGTATGCAACACACCTTTGGAGTTTCGTTAGCAAGCAGGGAAACAAGAAAAACTGCAACACCACAAGATGGTTATTTTTGGTACCCTATTAATGTACTATAAACTTTTAATATATTACTGTAACTGTAATTTCCTTCCTCTTTAATTACACTCAAGAGCCAAAGAAATTGGTACACGTGCCTAATATCATGCAATGCTCTCGCCGGCACGCAAAAGTGACGCAACATGACCTGGAATGGACTCGACAAATGTCTCAAGCAGTGCTGGAGAGAACTAATACCACGAATCCTGCAGTGTTGTTCGTAAATCCGTAAGAGTACGAGGAAGTAGAGATCTCTTCTGAACAGCAGGTTGCAATCTACACTGAAGAGCCAAAGAAACTAGTACGCCTGCCAAATATTGTATAGGGCCCAGCGGGCACATTGAAGTGCCGCCATACAACGTCGCATGGACTCGAATATTGTCTAAAGTAGTGCTGGAGGGAATTAACTGCATGAATCCTGCAGGGCTAAGAGTACAAGGGGGTGGAGATCTCCTCTGAACAGCACGCTGCAAGGCATCCCAGATATCCTCAATAACGTTCACGTCTGGGGAGTTCGGTGGGCAGCGGAAGTGTTTAAACTCAGAAGAGTGTTCCTGAGCAACTCTGCAGCAATTCTGGGCATCGCATTGTCCTTCTGGAATTGCCCATGTCCACCGAAATGCACAGTGGACATGAATGGATGCAGGTGATCAGACAGGATGCTTGCCCGCATCTCGTGGTCGTGCGGTAGCGTTCTCGCTTCCCACGCCCGGGTTCCCGGGTTCGATTCCCGGCGGGGTCAGGGATTTTCTCTGCCTCGTGATGGCTGGGTGTTGTGTGCTGTCCTTAGGTTAGTTAGGTTTAAGTAGTTCTAAGTTCTAGGGGACTGATGACCATAGATGTTAACTCCCATAGTGCTCAGAGCCATTTGAACCATTTTTTAGACAGGATGCTTACGTACTGTCACCTGTCAGAGTGGTATCTAGACGTACCAGGGGTGCCATATTACTACAACTGCAGACGCTTCACACCATTACAGAGCCTCCACCAGCTTGAACAGTCACTTGCTGACATATAGAGTCCATGGATTCATGAGGTTGTCTCCATACCCGTACACGTCCATCCGCCCCATACAATTTGAAACGAGATTCGTCCGACCAGTCATCATCAGCCCAATGTCGGTGTTGACGGGCCCAGGCGAAGCGTAAAGCTTTGTGCCGTGCAGCCATCAATGGTACACGAGTGGGCCTTCGGCTCCGAAAGCCCATACCGATGATGCTTCGTTGAATGGTTCGCACGCTGAAATTTGTTGATGGCCCACCACTGAAATCTGCAGGTTTGCGGAAAGATTGCACTTCTGTCGCGTAGAACGACTGTCTTCAGTCGTCGTTGGTCCCGTTCTTATAGGATCTTTTTCCGGCCACAGTGATGTCGGAGATTTGATGTTTCACCGGATTCCTCATATTCATGGTACACTCGTGAAATGGTCGTACGGGAAAACCCCCACTTCTTCTCTACCTCGGAGATTTTGTGTCCCATCGCTCGAGCACTAACTATAGCACCACCTTCAAACTCACTTAAACCTCGATAATAGTGGCAGCAGTAAGCGATATAACAACTGCGTCAGACACTTGTTGTCTTATATAGGCGTTGCCGACCGCAGCGCTGTATTCTGCTTGTTTACATATCTCTGTATTTGAACACGCATGCCTAAAGCAGTTTCTTTTGCGCTTCATTGTAAGAAGGGCTTGGCCATAAATGAAAGAGGTAGAAGTGGGACCTCCATATGGCCAAGCGTTTAGAAAAAAATAACATTTTTGGTGCGGGTCAGGCAAAGCTCGAACGATTTATGTTGGCGCAGCATCCAGGCAGCGCTTGGCGCGCGGAAAGAGTACTGAGCGGTGAGCCGACCGTCCCTGTGCAGAACATTTTTTATTGTCAATTGTTGTGTTATTTACTCTACAAATAAGCCTAAATGACGCTCAATATATTATATTTACTAATATTTTCGGAAAAACGCATGAGAAAGGAAGGCATTGCAAAATTTAGGATTGCAAATGTATTTCAAGGAAGGAATTGTAAGGCGCACGCGAGAGTTTTATATATAAAATTAGATACTTTTATTACTTTACAGTTGACTATTTACATGTACTGTGGTGATATTTTTTGTAAAAACATGGGAAGCAGTAATTATCTTGTCGTTTTGGACGCGTTAGAATCGCCGCATTTTTACTATTACATGGCAGTTTTAAAATTTCTATAGAGAAACAAACTTCCTCTACTTGCGTCAAAGGTTCTGTCTCATCGCACGGTCTGGCAATAAACCATGCGTTACGCATCATTTCGTCAAACAGTGCCAAGTATAGCTGGTGATGGACAATGGAATGCATTTTGAAGTAGTCGTCTGGGGATGGCATTTCTTTTCCTGTCTCGATGACAAAGAGTAGTTTTGAAGTTTGCTGATAAGATTTTTTACCTGATGGTTAAAGTAGGTATCGCAAGGATCCACTAGCGGAGTGCATTTGAGGAGAATCATTTAATACTGCACGATGGCAAGCCTTCTTCAGTTGGAAAATCTCATCGTATAATTGTAGATCCGTTTCTCCGCGTGTGAATTAACAGAAAAATTTGTTCTTCTGATCGTAGGACTTTATTTTCAGTCCCAAATTTTGCTTTGACTTTCTATTCCATGTCTTTTATTAAAGATTAAGAAATACAATACGCTGAGCAAAAATTTTGGTTTATTTGCAGCATAAGTAACGTAAGAATTGAAAATAAAAAAGAAACAGTGTAGAAAAAAATGTTCAAATGTGTGTGAGATCTTATGGGACTTAATTGCTAAGGTCATCAGTCCCTAAGCTTACACACTACTTAACTAAATTATCCTAAGCACAAACACACACACCCATGCCCGAGGGAGGACTCGAACCTCGGCCGGGACCAGCCGGACAGTCCATGACTGCAGCGCCGCAGACCGCTCGGCTAATCCCGCGCGGCAAACAGTGTACACTGTATGCAGCGTATACATTAGTGCATACGATCTTACCCAAGCAGTGACAATGTGAGTAAGGTAAAAGGTGATAACAGTGTTGAAAACTCAACTTACGGATGTGACGACGACATGCGTACTTACCAGATATTTTTTTAGGTTGCGTCGTCGTCTGAAGTTCAATTTTTCAGTATCCAAAAAAAAACTAATGTTCAAATGTGTGTGAAAGCTTGTGGGACTTAACTGCTGAGGTCATCATTCCCTAAGCTTATACACTACTTAACCTAAATTATCCTAAGGACAAACACACACACACCCATGCCCGAGGGAGGACTCGAACCTCCGCCGGGACCGGCCGCACATGCAGTATTCGACTTGATAATTATCACATGGCTGAATCTGGACAAGCGCACTTCATAAATAAATAATTCGAGAGCCAAACAAAATTTTAAAAAATTTTACAAGATTTTACCCTAGCTACGAGAAGTTGTCGGACTGGTTACTACGAAATAAAGTTTATTTTTATACGTTCCTTCCTACCTGTTGAGGCCAGCGTTGTGCCCCCGCATTTATATTGCTTCACTAAATGAATGGGTGCGGTAATTATTCTCTGCAGCGAGCACCTGTGCTTTATTAAGCTTTATTGCAGGGTTGGTGCACAGGTGTTCGCTATGAAGAAGAATCACCGAGCCTATAATTTCCGTGGGACTATAAACTGAGATCCATATACAGTTATTTCATTAGAGAAGAAGAGACTGAAAATAAGGTGAACTGAAGAGACGGTAATCTATTGACGATGGTCCGAATACAAAGATTGTCCGTGAGACTAAAAATCATTGTAACTTTTCATGGTAACTCTACTCGGCAAACTGTCTTTGGGTATTTTGAACCGTATACGAAATTTTATTTGTGTCTTTAGTTGAACTGAATAGCTTTTGCCATTGTTGGCCAGTTATTTACTTCCTTCCTTGTTCTCAGTATATGTAAGACGAAACAAATTTTACACAATAACTTTTAAGTACTTTTTCTGTAAACAGTCTTTCATTTATGCAAAGGCAATATTAAATACCATAAGTGAATGTGAAAAATTTCAGAGCGAGCATATTAATCAGAAATTGAATTGGATGTACATATTATAGACATTTTTCTTTTTCAACACTTAATTTAGAGACACTTTTCGTGTGATTGCTGATTTTTGTGTGCAAGCATCAAAAAGACAGATTATCTTTGCACAATTCCATTTATTAACTGCACGTGGAATAATACTTTGGACCAGTTCCACGCCTAGACCCCAAATCGTATTTTAAGGAAAATATCTTGTGTCCATGCTTGAACCCAAAGTAGATAACTATTAGGAAACGGTCACAGTTAAAGATAATGTTAATAAACATAACAGGTGGCAAAGGACGCTGTCCACAATTTATAGCTTAAACTTAGCCCAGACCAGGGATGTTAAGTGTGTAGTCATAAAACTTTTGGCCCCATTTGTTGTGAATTAGAGGGACTGATAGACAATCAATACAAATTTTACAAACAAATCAAGTAAATCTAAACTATTTTCGTTTGACAGGTCTTATTCCATGAATGAAATTCTGAACGAACTCATTTACTAATTTTAAATGTAGATTAAAGTAAAACTAAATGCCAATAATTTATGTAGTTAGGAGGTAGCCATATTTTCAGTGAGGAAACATGTTATATTTGTAAACCAATTAACATCTTTGATACAACCGTGAAATACTGTAGATATGGTCCATGAGACTTACCGATTACTAAACTAATTCAAGTATGGCAAGAAATCATCTAAGTGATAAGCTACAATTTTCTGAACACTTTGCATACGTTGAACGTTGATTACAAATTTTATTTTTCTTATATTCTTCCACTTATTAGATGTTTGGTATTACACTATCGTTACATATGTAATGTAAGATAAGATCATTTGGAATATGCACAGTACATTAAGTGACGATGCACATTCACATACAACAAAGTAAATTTGATGGGTTAATACATACCATCTAATATATAAGTGCAGAATATCAATTGCAACCTATATAAGTGCTTGATCAGTTTATTTTGTCTGCTAATTGTGGTCATCCAGCGTACATCACTTGCACTTGTTGCGGTCAGTGCGAAAAATATTGTCGCCAGACTAATTCTTTCTGTATCCTGTAATCGTTCTGCATTTGTGACCATTATAGCAGTTTCCAAAAAGTTTTTGTTGTAGATCCAATGTCTATTTTTGCTGCTCAAATGAATATCTCCCTCCACATCTTTGTCATCAGAACTGTATCTCAGTTGACCTAACTATAGTTAATATGAGATTAGCCAAGACTAAAGCCTGCACCTTATTTTGCTGGAGTTAAGCATCAGAGCATCTACAGAGAGAAATGGACGACGTGGACATGGACAAAGAGTGAGGCCATCGGCATATGACTGTTAACACTGAGCAAGGACAGCAACCTATGCCTATTGACATCCAGTAAAAGACAGCAACATATACCTGTTGACAGCATGAAAGGACAGTGTCCTGTGATTGTTAATATCAAGAAAGGACAGCAGCCTTTGAATGTTGATAGTGAGAAAGACAGTGGCCCATGTTTGGTTATAGCAAGAAAGAACAAAGGCCTGTGACTGTTGACAGCGAGTGAGGACAGTGGCCTATGTCAGTTGGTCTGTGTGGATATAGAGATCTGCCGGAATATTGACTTTTGGCGTAAAATGCTAAATAGTACTGATATCGATAACTATGGATGTATCTGCAAATATCCACAATAATACCAATTATCTGATTAAAAGTTGAAGGACAGTGTCAATATTGCGATTTTCATTTATGCATCACAAGCAGTCGATAATAAATTAGCACGTTAACATGGTTTAACATTAAAGTAAGTTAGGACACACTTGTTAAATGAACTTAGTGACTATTGATATTTAACAATATGTATATTTCATGACAACCTGTAACATAACTTCATTCAACTTTTCAGTGTTGAAGAAGCATTATGAATAAAATTTCACAAAACTCATTTCAGTAATTATAGGTGAAAGTTGTAACTTGGGGAATGTATCAAGGATATGACAGACTGTGTTATATTAAAACGTAGGCTTGTTTGACATCTACTTTCATAGTCCATGGAATGTGATTTATGAATTATGACTTTAATGGATGGAAATTCAGATCAGGCGCAAGACTACTCTCAGAACTCCATGATCCCAAACGCGTTAAATTTGCTAACAGTATTTCAGTATTCAAATATGCAGAAAGACTTGCAGATTGTAACAAGAAGCTATTGGCTAAAATATCTGTGTTGTATTATCACTTTGGTTATACACTAGCTGCTATCAAGGTTAGCATAACACACAGTTGCTAATGTAAAAGAAAATACTGGATTATGGTTTGTTCTGTTAATCCCCACAACACATTCTCTCAACAGTAGCCAGCGTAAGTATAGAACTAGCAACCTTCTGTCCGACAAATAGCAACCTTTATCACTCAGTAAACACTTCGAAATTTCGTATGGTTATCAGTTTGGTATGCTCACTCAGGCGTTATATTTTTCACCAGCTTGAAAACTACGACAGCATAGCGGGTAGTGTGGAATTTCTTAGCCGGTTGGAAGAAAGTCACAAAATTCTCTAAAAGTCTCGAAACATCCAGACATTTCGTTTACACCTGATCTCATCAGTTTTCAAATCTCTTTGCGAATTACATCCTTTTTTAAAAATTGCTAGAACACTTAAACGTATGTTCTCACACTGTTTAAGTATGACGCCTCGAGAAGAGCGCATGCAAATATGTAGCGAATCAGCTTCATAGTTTTGCACAGACATCACGATAATTTGCCTCCTTGACCAACCACGAACAGTAGCCTGTGACTGTTAACTGGCTAGGACAGTAGCATGCAACTTTTGATAACGGCCTATTGCTGTTGTAGAGCACAGGCAGCGGAATGTGACTGTTGACAGTGAGCAAGGATGGTGGGCTATATCAGCATTGACAGTTAACAAGGAACTACAGAGGCAATAGTGCACACAAACTGCCGCCCCTGACTGTTGATAATGAGCATGTACATGGGGTGTAAATGTTGATAGACCACAACATAGGGCAGAGGTCTGTGACAGTTGCTAGAAACAACAACAGCGTTTGACTGTCGTAAGTGGGCAGGGACAGTGAAACAAGGCAGTTGACAGGAGAAAGAAGAGCACCCTACGGCTGTTGAAAGTGAGCACAGGTAGCAACATGTGACGAGCAAATACGGTGGACTAAGTCCATGTTGACAGCAAGCAAGGAAGGAGAGAGGCAGTAGTGAGCGTAGACTGCAGGCTGCGACTATTAGTGCATGACAAAGGACAGTGGCCTGTGGAGATCGCCAATGAAAAAGAAAAGTGGCCTATGACTGTAGTTAACGAGCAGCGACTGTGGTATGTGACTACTGATAGCGAGAAAGGGCAACGACCTATTGTTGTGCACAATTTCACACACAGTGGTAAGGAGAGGTGGGCTACAGAATTGTGTGATAACTGTCATCGTGGGAAAGATGGAACGGAGCAGAAATGATTAGCGAACAGGTTAACTCAGCAACCAGAAGGTTTACTTAACTCGTATTTCTCCAAGCGAACGAAGACTCATTACAAATGATGCAATAAGAAACAGAGTGTATCAGTTAAATAGCAGCAAGGATGAGGCTCGCTGAAGTAAAGCATGAATGATGGCGTCGGAGCTGCTACTTGGTGGGGTTTGCGTTGCATCACATAGCGAAGAGGCTGCAAGCACGAGTGGGCTGTCAGGCCTCTGTTGCTACTCTTTGTAATAACCCGCCATCTTTATACATAAGACGGGTCCTTTCTAGCCTATGGGCTGGTCTGTGTGTCGTTGCCCGTGCCCCTCCAATGTGGACGTGGACCACTATGCCCTCTTTCTGAGTATTGATTTGCAGCCATAAATACTTATTGAAAAATGAGTACACAAAGATTTGACAAAATTATAATTCAAGAGTTTAAAGTTAGTTTAACCCATTAGCGCCGTGCGTTGCCATGTGGCAAAGTTTGTAACACTTTTTTTTTTAAATCGTTGTTTCCACGACATCATTGAAGCGAGAGTGTTGGCAGCACTGGATTCCGTTCCACAAGATTGTAAAGATCACTACAATGCAACGGTTTTAGCAATACATTTAAATTCTGCGGCGTAAGCAGTGTTGGAAGTCGTTGTTTACTGAATGACGAAGAAAAATGGAGTGTAATTTCGAGTAAGTATGTTTTACACCGTAACTTACGATATATAATTTGGTTTTTTAGTATGGTTGTGCTTGAAATGCTCACATATAAATTGTTTGGAGGTTACTGCTTGCTCTGAAATAAATTACGTTCATTTAGGTCGTTTGAACGTCGGTGTTGCCATATGGCAACGCTAGGCGCTTGTACTCAGTAAAAGGACGAATTTTCTCTTTTTTGTTTTAGAAGAGGTTTCTCGCTTTCTGAGGCGCTGGAGATTCTTTATAATGACGATATTGAAGGTGATGTGTTATGTTGAGCCCCAAAACTATTTTCCAAGAAAGATCGGGGACATTTTGAGACAGCAATAGAGAAGAGTAATGGATTACTGTATGTGCGGTGGCTGGACAACTCAGTTCTCACAATGATCTCTTCTTCACGTGGTACACAAGAAGTTGGCCAAGTCAAGAGATTCTCGCAACCAAAAACCGAAATATAATGATTCCCAGACCAAAACTGGTAGCCAAATATAATACATATATGGGAGGTACTGATCAAATGGATCAGAATCTAGCATGCTATCGCATTGCAATAAGAAGCAAGAAATGGTACTGGTGTCTCTTTACATGGATGTTTGATGTCGCCATAAAAAAACAGTTTGATTTTGTATAATAAAGCAAGAAACCAAACTATTTCTCAGCTTGATTTCAAGAGAGAAGTAGCAACAGTGTACTTGCAAAGACACCAAGCTTTACCAAAAGGAGCCGGGAGACTATCTGCATCAAGGGCATGTTCCGCCAGCCGCATATCAGATTCATTTAGGTTTGATAAGACTGACCACCTCGCCCAGCACACAAGGAAAGAAGACGAAAATGTGTGCACACAAGGACTGTAAGTCTATTGTGAGAACAATGTGTTCAAAGTGTAATGTGGGATTGTGTATTGACTGTTTTATTCCATTTAATGTAAAATAATGCTGAGTTCAAGATTTGATTTTTGATTATTAATTGTACTGTGTTATAAAGTATCAATTTATGATGAAGACTGAATAATAAATATGCACAAAACTTGTATATGTAATAAGAAATTTCAATAACCCACTTATTTTAACTGAAGTTGTAATCCACATCAATTTAGATAGTGAAAGCGCCTAGCGTTGCCATATGGCAACATCAAATATCTCAATAATGGCGGTAATGACTTTCGTCGAAACAACTCTGTTGTGTAATTTATGCCTTTTACAGACATAATAACGCAATTTTTCTAAAAAAAATCACGAAAAAATTAATTCCGGCGCTAATGAGTTAAGTTGAGATATTGTATAAAATTAAGTAATTAGTACATATTTATGTCTTAAACATGCAAGAGTTCATTGATAAAATTTCGTTTAAGTTAACTATGCTTACACTTACAGTTCATTTATCAAGAGTGCAGACTTTAAATTGAGACAGACTTATTTCGTGCTCATATTAATTTGCTACTTCTATATTACCATTTAAACTTTACCAATATTTCATTATCTGAATATAAAACTTAACATTAATAGATATCATATGTACATGGTTGTTCAGTTGTTACTTGCATTTAACGCATTAAAACCTTACGTATCTAGGACATGATAACATAAAACTTGCCATTGACATAAATATTAACATTGAGAATGTTGTTTAGTCACCAGCTTAAATTTTTCGAACACAAGTTAGAAACTTAACATATTACTACTGCGTCAATTCATAAAACTTACAATTAGTCAGTCATAAAACTTACAATTAGTACATCATAGCTGTAATATCTATGCATACTGTCAGAGCATTACAACTTTACGGTTCTTGGTATAACACATCGTGTTAGCTCTCGTCGGTGCTATCTCCCTCTGTTTCCTCGCTGTCACCGTCGTCCTGGAGTGTCCGTCGTTGCTGTGACCAAAACTGCGCAGCTCGGCGTTGCCTGTCTCTTCTGTACTCTTCCTTCAGGGCCCTCCAGACTCTGTCTGCTGTATCACTGATTAACTTCCATTTATCAGGGTCCCGCAGCGCTTGCTTCACATCGTCTTGTAGCAGTTGTACTGCCTCACCTGGTTCGTGTCTATTGCACTGGAGAACAACATGCTCTGGTGTGCCCACGTTTCCACATGTGCAATTGGCAGCTCTGTCCTGACGTATACGGTTAAAGTATGTTGGCTCTGGTCAGTGATCCGTAAGGAAATGCATCGTGCCTACACCTGGGTCAGCAGGCTGCCACTGGCCAGCCTATATCGCGGCGGCAGAGGGCACTCGTGATACACAGCTGCTGGAGGAACGCCTCAGCGGGCACGCTTCATTGAATCTGCCGGATCCCTCACGACCCCTACATCTACATCTACATCTACATTTATACTCCGCAAGCCACCCAACGGTGTGTGGCGGAGGGCACTTTACGTGCCACTGTCATTATCTCCCTTTCCTGTTCCAGTCGCGTATGGTTCGCGGGAAGAACGACTGTCTGAAAGCCTCTGCGCGCTCTAATCTCTCTAATTTTACATTCGTGATCTCCTCGGGAGGTATAAGTAGGGGGAAGCAATATATTCGATACCTCATCCAGAAACGCACCCTCTCGAAACCTGGCGAGCAAGCTACACCGCGATGCAGAGCGCCTCTCTTGCAGAGTCTGCCACTTGAGTTTGCTAAACATCTCCGTAACGCTATCACGGTTACCAAATAACCCTGTGACGAAACGCGCCGCTCTTCTTTGGATCTTCTCTATCTCCTCCGTCAACCCGATCTGGTACGGATCCCACACTGATGAGCAATACTCAAGTATAGGTCGAACGAGTGTTTTGTAAGCCACCTCCTTTGTTGATGGACTACATTTTCTAAGGACTCTCCCAATGAATCTCAACCTGGTACCCGCCTTACCAACAATTAATTTTATATGATCATTCCACTTCAAATCGTTCCGCACGCATACTCCCAGATATTTTACAGAAGTAACTGCTACCAGTGTTTGTTCCGCTATCATATAATCATACAATAAAGGATCCTTCTTTCTATGTATTCGCAATACATTACATTTGTCTATGTTAAGGGTCAGTTGCCACTCCCTGCACCAAGTGCCTATCCGCTGCAGATCTTCCTGCATTTCGCTACAATTTTCTAATGCTGCAACTTCTCTGTATACTACAGCATCATCCGCGAAAAGCCGCATGGAACTTCCGACACTATCTACTAGGTCATTTATATATATTGTGAAAAGCAATGGTCCCATAACACTCCCCTGTGGCACGCCAGAGGTTACTTTAACGTCTGTAGATGTCTCTCCATTGAGAACAACCCTATTGGCATCTGACAGAAACTTGCAATTCCGTTACCAACTTTCTGACACCAGTGGGATGGATCTGCATGGCATATCACACCTATGACTGTCGATAGCAAACGCAGGCACTAACATGTGACTAGTGAGGAAGGACAGTGGACTATATCCATGCTAACAACGAGCAAGGAAGATTTATAATGCCAATAGTGGGCATAGTCAGCATCCTGCGACTGATTATAGAGAACAAGTATGTGGGCTGTGTGAGCCGTGGCGCCCGTTAATGGCGCGCCAGTCTCTTGGGTGTCCATTATCGATCCTTCGATGTTTCTTATCTTTGCTTGCCTCGTTGTTTTCCGCATTCGCGGGGCGAGTGGCAGTTGACGTTTACTCAGGCTACGTGCTGAGACGCCGCGAGGTACGAGGTGGGAAGCAACCGCGTATATGTGGAGTTGGTTGTACGCGGTCTGCCGGTTCAGAATGGAGGATGTGTGTTGGGTGCCTGTCTGTCTGCTCTCCTGATTTTGCTCGCCGTACATTGCGACCGCCTGGCTTTGGTAGCTGCCTGGTGTATCCTACACGAGCCATACCGGACGTCCAGCAGAAGTTAAGCAGCCTAAAGAAAAGGAGCAAATGTATAAGACTTTTTGTAACCAATTTTGGTGGCCTCTCAAGTGTGGCCTTAGCGTTTACACTGCCTTTGGGGAGAGCTAATTCTTTTAAATTTAAATGGTTGGGGTTCCCTGTCCTTTATAATCTTTTGGGGGTTTTATTTGAATTTTCTCTTTGGGGTTCCTTCCTTGTGCTTGGTTAAATGTTTCCTTGTGTAGCGGGAAGTGACTCCTAGTTAAAACTCGGAGAAGGTGTTTGATGTTACTGCCGCCTCCGGCATTCGTCTTTTCAATTAAGTGTTGTCATCCCTTCGAGCGACCTGGTGTCACTCCTCGTTAATTAATGCTGGTTTATGTGTACTTAATTTTGAATTGGCCATTTGAATTAATATTTTGGAGTGCAGTATAGCACTAAGGCAATCTCATTGTATACCATCTTGTGCCCCGGTCTAGTACCTTAAGTTTCAGTGGCACGAGTTAGCTCCACTACCGGTTTTACTGATGTGCTCCCTTCAAAATCTGGTCTTGTATAAGTTTGCCCCATGTGTGTCTGGGAACACACAGATGAGCTTTAGTGTGACTTCAGTGCTAGTCAGTTAATTGAATCTTCATTTTGGCTTGGCTTCCACTGGAGTGTTTGAGTGCAGCGTAGTGTGTTTGATTTGTCATTCATTTAATTACTGCAAGTTTATTTATTTAATGGAGAGCAAGACATTTAAAGACTGTTGGTATTAACTCTCCTAGTTGCTGGGTGTTGCTAATTCGTTCCAAATGGTCTACTACTTATTCAATGGCAAGGCTGTTGATTAGTTGGTTACTGTGAGTACAAATTTCCGCTATTTATTTGTTGCCGAAATTGTTAAAGTGTCTGTATCATGATACAATCACTTACTACGAGTTTGAGCTAAATTGATATAAACCTTACATTGCCTCCTTAAAATCTGTTGCCAGCAGAAACCCTTAAGAGAACTTAGTTTTGTCACTGCTTATGTTAACCTTTACTGGGAGCAATATTTCATGTAGTTAAATTTTGTCTTAAAATGTGTATTTCTCTGATGTAATAAACGAGTGATAAAAGAAAAAAGAAAAGGGGCCTGGTCCTTCCTATTGTGTCCCGTTTGTAACACGTATCACTGTGTGTTGATGCAGCACAACAGAGGGCAGCTAGCTGCGACAAAACAATGGCCTGTGACTGTTAATGGGCTGGGACAGTGGCATCTACATCTACGTCTACATCTACATGATTACTCTACAATTCAAATTTAAATGCTTGGCAGAGGGTTCATAGAACCACAATCATACTATCTCTCTACCATTCCACTCCCGAGCAGCGCGGGAAAAACCAACACCTAAACCTTTCGGTTCGAGCTCTGATTTCTCTTATTTTATTTTGATGATCATTCCTACCTATGGAGGTTGGGCTCAACAAAATATTTTAGCATTCGGAAGAGAAAGTTGGTGACTGGAATTTCGTAAATAGATCTCGCCGCGACGAAAAACGTCTTTGCTTTAATGACTTCCATCCCAACTCGCGTATCATATCTGCCACACTCTCTCCCCTATTACGTGATAATACAAAACGAGCTGCCCTTTTTTGCACCCTTTCGATGTCCTCCGTCCATCCCACCTGGTAAGGATCCCACACCGCGCAGCAATATTCTAACAGAGGACGAACGAGTGTAGGGTAAGCCGTCTCTTTAGTGGACCTGTTGCATCTTCTAAGTGTCCTGCCAATGAAACGCAACCTTTGGCTCGCCTTCCCCACAATATTATCTATGTGGTCTTTCCAACTGAAGTTGTTC
Organism: Schistocerca cancellata; assembly: GCF_023864275.1. Lineage (NCBI taxonomy): Eukaryota > Metazoa > Arthropoda > Insecta > Orthoptera > Acrididae > Schistocerca > Schistocerca cancellata. The sequence goes on along the minus strand of NC_064631.1, from coordinate 94,049,201 downwards.
ATAATTTTAACACCCAGGTACTTAGTTGAATTGACAGCCTTGAGAATTGTACTATTTATCGAGTAATCGAACTCCAACGGATTTCTTTTGGAACTCATGTGGATCACCTCACACTTTTCGTTATTCAGCGTCAACTGCCACCTGCCACACCATACAGCAATCTTTTCTAAATCGGTTTGCAGCTGATACTGGTCTTCGGATGACCTTACTAGGCGGTAAATTAAAGCATCATCTGCGAACAACCTAAGAGAACTGCTCAGATTGTCACCCAGGTCATTTATATAGATCAGGAACAGCAGAGGTCCCAGGACGCTTCCCTGGGGAACATCTGATATCACTTCAGTTTTACTCGATGATTTGCCATCTATTACTACGAACTGCGACCTTCCTGACAGGAAATCACGAATCCAGTCGCACAACTGAGACGATACCCCATAGGCCCGCAGCTTGATTAGAAGTCGCTTGTGAGGAACGGTGTCAAAAGCTTTCCGGAAATCTAGAAATACGGAATCAACTTGAGATCCCCTGTCGATAGCGGCCATTACTTCGTGCGAATAAAGAGCTAGCTGCGTTGCACAAGAACGATGTTTCTTGAAACCATGCTGATTGCGTATCAGTAGATCGTTCCCTTCGAGGTGATTCATAATGTCTGAATACAGTATATGCTCCAAAACCCTACTGCAAACCGACGTCAATGATATAGGTCTGTAGTTCGATGGATTACTCCTACTACCTTTCTTAAACACTGGTGCGACCTGCGCAATTTTCCAATCTGTAGGTACAGATCTATCGGTGAGCGAGCGGTTGTATATGAGTGCTAAGTAGGGAGCTATTGTATGAGCGTAATCTGAAAGGAACCTAATCGGTATACAATCATGTAGTTGTTGATAAAGGACAATGGCATGTGACTGTTGATATTGTGTGCAGGCAGTGGAATGTAGTGACCAAGGACGCGTGTTGATAGCGAGCCAGGATGAGCCCGTGGCAGCTGTGAGCGACGCCGGAAGGAGAGCGGCATGCGACAGTTGATAGCGAGCGGCGCAGGAGGCGGCGGCCACTGACTGCCGAGAGACCGCGGTGGCTCTGGCATCGATTTTGCATTAGCCCGCCCCGTAGGCTGGTCCAGAGCGGCCGGTCTGCGCCGTTACATTTTTCCTCCCCCTGGGCGTTCGCGAGGCGCGGACCACTCGCTTTATTGTCGTGCCCGTGATGGCTCGATTTATTGCGCCGCAGCGAAACAGAGGAGAAAGGGGGGCGCGCAAAAAGAGCGCCGCGCCAGCCCAGGTAGCGACAGCTTCCGCCAGCCGTTCTTCACCGTTTAGAGCAGAAATCAAACGGCCCGTGTCCTGCTCCTCCCCATCCCCCGAACCCCGCAGGGGACGCGGAAACTGATGAGTCGAATATTTTAGCGGCCGCGCGGATACCGAACTCGATTACGGAGGACTAAATGTATCGAGGCTCCGACTGCAGAATCCAACTCCGATTCATCAGTTAAATCTTTCTGCTGTATTTATTGCGCGACGAGATAAGAACTTGTCACGTTATAAAAAACGGCGCAGAGGGATAAAATGTTGGCGCCGAATGCAAAGTAATCCACCTCGTCCCCTTTTAGCGGTAGTGGCACCTTGCTCCGGTGCTCGTTGAAGCGGACAGAGTACGTGATCGCGGAAAAAGGTACTTCTTCATCGTCTTTAAATTAGAATTAGTTCACGAAAGTGTGAAGACGATATTAATGGAACTGTAAATGAAGTTTAAGGGGTGGTGCAAAAGTTTCCGTTCGATGTCCGTACAGTCCAGAATCGGCATGTCAATCAGGCAAAATCGCCGCGATCGTTGAGGCAATCATCTACCGATGCGCCGGTTTGAAGATACCCATTTGGCGAAACAGCGTGTTCTGGTGCGTGAAGAAGACCGTAACTGACTTTTGCACAGTCCTTGTCAGACAGGAATTGTCTACCCTACAAGGGATTTTTTAACGGACCGAATGCTTGATATTCACGTGGAGAGAGATCAGAACTGTAGGGCGAATGCTCGAGTGTTTCCCGGGCGAGTTGGCGTAACTTCTGCGTTACGACATTTGCGTTATCGGAACGTTAGTTATCGAGAAGAAGCGACAGAGTACTTGCACCATGCCACAACGGTGGTTGTCGTCAGACACGGAGCCCCGTAAAAGTCCTTCATTTTCCAATGGATGACCCGGCCACCGTGGCCGAGCGGTTCTAGGCACTTCAGTTCGGAACCGCGCTGCTGCTACGGTCGCAGGTTCGAATCCTGCCTCGGGCATGGATGTGTGTGATGTCCTTAGATTAGTTAGGTTTAAGTAGTTCTAAGTCTAGGGGACTAATGACCTCAGATGTTAAATCCCATAGTGCTTAGAGCCATTTGAACCATTTTGAACCAATGGATGCCTAGAAAAGAATATCAGCATGTTGGACCTGTTAGGACGCATTTGGTAATAACTTCGACATAGCTTACGTTTCGACACTTACCGCACGCATGTCGTAAAGACACGGATGCCACATAACCCCTTGTCTACACGTCTATGCTCACATACCTGAATCAGAGTCGCGCTGAGTTGCATATACGCAGCAGCAACGACGCCAAACGAAAACATTTGATCGTCCCTTACAGTTATTAGGGAAACGTGATTCTTCTCTATATTTCTCTAAGCATTCTGTAAAACAAATGATAGCAATCAATTAAGTTACAGGTTCGACTCTTGGTCCGACACACAGTTTTAATCTGCCAGAAAGTTTCGTATCAGCGCACACTCTGCTGCAGAGTGGAAATCTCACTGTGGAAACATCCTCCAGGCTGTGGCTAAGCCATGTCTCCGCAATATCCTTTCTTCCAGGAGTGACAGTTCTGCAAGGTTCGCGGAAGATCTTCTATAAAGTTTGGAAAGTAGGAGACGAGATACTGACAGAATTGAAGCTGTGAGGACGGGTCATGAGTCGTGCTTGGGTAGCTCAGATGGCAGAGCACTTGCCAGCGAAAAGCAAAGGTCCCGAGTTCGAGTCTCGGTCCGGCACACAGTTTTAATCTGCCAGGAAGTTTCATATCAGCACACACTCCGTTGCAGAGTGAAAATCTCATTCCAGATAAGTTACAAAAAATGCACTAATTTGCAGCAATCTCTAATAGACTGGTGTGTCAGCCTCCAGCGGATTTTTCTACGGCTTTGAATCTATATAACCAATCTACATTTACGGCCAGTAAGACATTATATATTCTCATGCCGCTAACAAGACACCTTTGGCAGTTGCGTGCGAACCTACTAGATTGTCACCTGCATTTACGTACAGAGTCTTTTCTATACCTAGCGACGAAAAATGTTTCGTAATTTATGTGAAATAAATTACACCGTTTATTTTTGTATACAATATACTATTTAGGGTAGTCCATTAACAGTTAAGTAACATGGAATCTCGAAACGAAAATGCCATTTTAGGATTTAACGTGCCGTCTACTATGTGGTCATTGGACACATGCCTCAAGGCCGGATGGATTGAGAGCTCTTTTCATAAGAAGACATCAAGCGTGATACAAATGTCGTAACCATTGAGTGAGTTATATACTTCTTACACAGATCAATGCGTCACTTAATCAAATGATCTTTGTAGTGAGCAGGAGTCAAGGGGTGCCTGTGTGTTAATTAACAGGAAGACCTTGAGTCGCATCAGTTAATCGAAAAATCGCGGGAGTAATCAGCAAATGGGAGAATTGGTATTAGTGAACAGTTGACGCAAAGAGTCTTCCTTAAATATCTAAAATTATGTAATAATTAAAGAAATATAACGTCCATAGCCATGAATTTATTAGTATTGTAGGACAGGTTTAACGATTTTTACCCTCGACTTTAGGTAGCGGTCTTCTTTATACTGAGGTGACAAAAGTCACGGGATAAATCCTAACACCGTGTCACACCTTCTTTTGCCCGGCTATGCAGCAATTCGACGTGGCATGGACTCAACAAGTAGTTGGAGCTTCCCTACAGAAAAATTGAACCTAGCTACCTCTACAGCCGCCCCTAATTGCGAAAGTGTTGCCAGTGCAAGATTTGGTGCACGAAATGACCTGTCTATTATGTCTCATAAATGTTCGATGGGATTCATATCGGGCGATCTGGGTGGTCAAATCATTCGCACGAACTGTCCAGAATTTTCTTCCATCCAGTGGCGAACAGTTGTGCCCCAGTGAGATGGTCCATTGCCAAACATAGGAATTCCATCGTTAAATGGTTGCTAAAATTGTCATCAAGTAGCTGAACATAACCATTTTCAGTCAACAATTGGTCCAGATAGACCAGAAGACCCAGTCCATTCCAAGTAAACACAGACCTCAGCGTTATGGAGCGACCACCAGCACGGTGCCTTGTAGGTAACATGGATTCATGGCTTCGTGGGGTCTGCGCCACACTCGAACATAAATTGTGGCTCATGTGGCCAGACCACGGTTTTACAGTCGTCCAGCGTCCAACCAATGTGGTGACGTGTGGAGGAGATGTGTTGTTAGCAAAGGCACCAGTGTCGGTCGTCTGCTGCCATAGACCACACAACAGGTGTTGTTGACATACCTCAATGGAGACAGCTGAAAATGTGGGCACTGACCGGGACTTGAACCCGGAATCTCCTGCTTATATGGCAGACGCTCTATCCATCTGAGCCACCGAGGGCACATAGGACAGCGCGACTGCAGGGACTTATCCCTTGCACGCTTCCCGTGAGACCCACATTCCCAACTGTCCACAATCTACATTCATAGTGTTCCTACGAGAATGGGCAAATATCCTTTAGGAATATTATGAATGTAGGTTGTGGACAGTTGGTGGGTCTCACGGGAAGTGTGCAGGGGATAAGTCCCTGCAGTCGCGTTGTCCTCTGTGCCCCAGACGGATAGAGCGCCCGCCGTGTTAGTAGGAGATCACGGGTTCGAGTCCCGGTCAGGGCACACATTTCAGCTGTCCCCATTGAGGTGTATCAACAACACATGTTGGCAGCTGAGGGTTTAGATTGAGTATCATAGACCATTAACGTCAAATTTCGCCGTACTGTTATATTGGATACATTCGTCCCACGTACTCCAGTGATTTCTGCGCTTATTTCAAGCAGTTGCAGTTCTACGCAAATGGCTCTGCTCTTGATCGTTAAGTGAAGCCGTCGGCCAACGTGTTGTCCGTGGTGAGAGGTAATGCTCGAAATTTGGTATTCTCTGCACACTCTTGACTCTGCAGATCTCGGAATATTGAATTCTCTAACAATTTCCGAAATGGGAAATGCGTTTAGCTCCGACTACCACTCCGCGTTCTGACTCTGTTCATTCGGTCGTGCGGCCATAACCACGCCGGAAACTTTTTCGCATGACTCACCTGAGTACAAATGACGGCCTCGCCAACGCACTGCCCTTTTATATCTTGTGCCATCTGTGTATATATGCATCGCTATCGCAGGGCTTTTGATTACTCAATATACGAGTAAGTGAATTCCAGATGGAGGCCTGAAAACGGTTTTTTATTGCTGGCTTGGACCTTAAACGTCAGAAGCTAACCAAAATAAATCAGACTACAGCCCCTATCATGTTCGCTAAGATTTCCTCGACTTTACTTGCATTTCCCAGATTTACCACGTACATTCAGACAATATTATGCAACCGATGAGTGACTTCCGTGAGCGGCGCATCTTCACAGTCTCTCGTTTTTCGCCAACTGGGATTACGGACGCTTATGAACGGCCGCCGAGCGTGCAGCTCTCCTGCTTTGACGTGAGTCGCCTTTGAGAGGTATTCTGGTGGGGCGGACACACTGGGGGACCTGCCTCTCCCCGCACAACAATGAACGGCTCAGAGAGGCCGGTGGCTGGCTCCGGGGGAGGCGGCGCCCCGCCGGAAGTCCATCAAGTGATACGGCGGGCCTCGGAAATTACCGCCGGCCAGTAAGTAGCCATTACGGCCTGTCCGCCCGCCGCATTGATTCTCCACGGCAGCGCAGCAGCGCGTCGACCCCCGTAGCAACAGCAGCAGCGGGGGGTAGCGTCACCGCACAGTACTTACCTGGCAGCGACGACAATAGCACCCAGGGTATACGTTGGGCTGGGCTGGGATGAGATAAGAGCGGCCTTCAAATGATACGCATGTACGAGACTTACACCGGGGCAATGAAACTCATGGAGTAGCGATTTTCACATTTACAGATGGCGGTAGTATCCAGTGCACAAGGTACAAAATGGTTCAAATGGCTCTGAGCACTATGGGACTCAACATCTTAGGTCATAAGTCCCCTAGAACTTAGAACTACTTAAACCTAACTAACCTAAGGACATCATACACACCCATGCCCGAGGCAGGATTCGAACCTGCGACCGTAGCAGTCCCGCGGTTCCGGACTGCAGCGCCAGAACCGCACGGCCAGTTAAATGGTTTCAAAATAATCTTTTATTTCTGTACAGTTGTCACATCATTTTAATCAACATACGAAATATTTAATTTGTTTCATTCTTTCCTTTACATCATTGGTTTTCCAGTCGTAATTTTTGTGAATATGGATTGAATTACATTTATCTATTATGATATTCAGTTATTTGAAAATTCCGATCTATCAGTTAAAAAACAAAAGACGAAATTATATATTTACATTTGTGCAATGGTGTGAAATAGTATTTCTGTTATAAGATGTGCAATTTTTTTTGCACGATAACCGTCACAGAAACACTTAAAATATAACCTAAATACCTATTGCATTATGGATAAAATAACGCAGATAAAAATTTAAATGAAATTCGGCTTTGTAAGTGAAACGAAATTGAAGCAAAAAGAGAAATAGATGTGATGAATGCAGTAATGTGGACGAAAAAACAGGGTGATAAAACAGAGGAAATTAAGTCGAAATTAATATATAAAATCAATTAAAAACAGATACAGAAAGATTTGAAGTGGAGAAAGAATGGTGGGAAGAAAAAAGAAGGTAAATGAAGAAGTTGATATTGTGATTAAAATATGTGACAAAGGAATGGAATTAAAAAATTACGATTAAATAAATTAACTGGATAAAAAGATTTTCAAAGTCATTTCGATAAAGATTTTTAAAAATACTGCATCTGATGACGTTCTAACCTGCAACCTACTCCATCCAAAACTTGTATCCAATTCTTTTTCTTTCTTTTTTTTACTGATCTTATTTTGTTCGTTATAGTTCGTTGCATTTGTTCGCGGTGGACGTTCCATGACACATGTTCAGGTTCATGGTTGATCCGTTCACTCAGTTTTCTTATGACAGAGGTCAGCTAACCCTCTGACCGAACACACTGAGCTACCGTGCCGGCCCCAATTACACCACACACACACACACACACACACACACACACACAAAGACGACACAACGTAGCGTTTTGAATACTATTGAGTGTCACACAAAATTCCAATTTTTTTTTTTGTCAGTTATTCGCAAACGAGGGCCCACCACGGTAAAAATGTCGTGTGACTAGAGCCTCCCGTAGGGTAGACGGTTCGCCGGGTGCAAGTCTTTCGGTTTGACGCCACTTCGGCGACTTGCACGTCGATGGGGATGAAATGATGCTGATTAGGACAACACAGCACCCAATCCCTGAGAGGAGAAAATCTCCGACCCAGCCGGGAATCGAACCCGGGCCTTTAGGATTGACAAACTGTCGCGCTGACCACTCAGCTACCGGGGGCGGACCCCCACCACGGTGAATGGCTGCAGAATGTGATTCACGGGATCTTAACCTACATCACCGTACAAAAATGGTTCAAATGGCTCTGAGCACAATGGCACTTAACTTCTGAGGTCATCAGTCCCCTAGAACTTAGAACTACTTAAACCTAACTAACCTAAGGACTTCACACACATCCATGCCCGAGGCAGGAGTCGAATCTGCGCCGTAGCGGTCGCGCTGTTCCAGACTGTAGCGCCTAGAACAGCTCGGCCACCACAGCCGGCCATCACCGTACTATCTCACCGCTAGGGATCTCTCCTAGTAAGTAAATGAACTGTAAATTGCGAAAATTATTCATATATGGTGGCAAAATCTTGCCTCCTTACAACTGGTCCAGTAACTGACCGCTCAGTATGCGAGGTGCCGGGGCTAGCAGTGTATTTAACACTCAATTCTTCTAGAATCGATATATGTACATGAAGCTCTAAGCCCCCCATTTTCTAACTCCGACTTTTGCTGTTGCACAAGGATTAAAAAAAATACGCGAACTGACTCTAATCAACCCTGCCAGTGGAGTAGAAGAGAGTTTGGCACCTGCAATAATTTAATTTGATAGTTAAGTTAAATAAACGAAGGTCTCATTAACATAGTGAGGAATGATAGGGTTGCTCTACCGATTAACAGAATGAAAGTTCTGTCCAAAATAACAATATGATATATTAAGACTAAACACAAAATAATAAACAAAAACACATGAAATATTTACAATACATCAAATTGGCTCAAATTGGATACTCAAACAAACGCTGTGAATGTGAAGTTGTCCCTAAACTAGATTGTGGGGATTATGACAAAGTGGTATGTGCAGCCAATTCCTTGAAACTCAAATCTTAGAGAAAACACATAGCCAACCCAACATTAATTGCTGCTACCCAAGACAGAACAAAGTTAGAAAAAAGATGAACAGGCGCGCTCTGCTGAGCTCTGATTATCACCTAGGAAAATCCCTATCTGCTGGTGCTGCGGACATACATTACGAAACTGTCTTCTTGACTGCCAGGACACGATCTGGCGTACCGGAGCCGTTGGCTGGTTGCTTCGACGTCCTCGACCGAAAGGCGAGAGCCGACTACCCACAAGAGCACCCGTACAAAACCGAACACAGAACATTCCCGCCCCCACGACAGTGGCCGTGGTTAAACGTTCCAATCAGCAACTCGAAAACCGGCGGAAAATTCCACTCCATTGCCGGAACGCTACCATTCCACCAATGGAGATTCTTGGCGCCAATTTCTGCGCCGATCTTGCTACGTCACGGAGCTATGCCCTGAGCAAGCCAATCACAGTTACTATTTTGCAGAAAGCGCGGGAATTTTCCCGTCACAGCTGCCTGGGTACACAAGTCATTCCCACGCCTCGCTGGTAGCCCGCCAGAAAGTGTTTTCGCTAAGTTTCTGCGAAGTAACGGAACCTCTAGCCCAGCCGCTACTTCAGGCCCTGCGGGCGTGCCTGTTGACAATGTCGGCGTCTGGAAAGCATTCACTCGACTCCCTCACACCTGTCGGCTTACCCTTTCAAAGTCAAACAGAGCCCGCCTGTCACTGGACCACCCGGGTGACGAGAGACGCTGCGTGGGAAGTCCGCGTGTGAAGGAATAGCAACTTTCCACCGCATGCAATTAGAGAGGAGAATCGTAAGATAGAAATATGAGAGGGGGCTCATGCCACCTCTCAAGTAAGCATACTGGAAACGATGCCCGCATCACGTCCACACCTACAAACGCACTCACGTCTCGAGCGAGGACGGCTATTGCCAAGTGGAGAGAAATTTGCCTCCTAGGACCGTGCCAGTGATCGAAGGTGGCCGGCTCTCTGCGACGACTGCGGTGCTGGAGGCCAGCCTTAGCGCTGGAGCGGCCCGCTGACGTGTGGCTTGTAGGTTGCGGCTGGCAGGTGGACGCTCTGTGGCGATTCTGGGCAGCCGGCGGCGGAACCCGCCGAATCGCATTTCATCGCAGCGCGCCGCGCCGGCCGTAATGTCATTTTCACGGCTGCTGAAAATTTCAGCCGCGCCATTACTCGGCCAGACGGGGCACTTCCCGCTGGAACGGCGCTCTAACTCCCGGCGACGCGCGGCACCGCGCGGTTGTTACTGCTGCATTATCTGCCCGGCGGCTCTCTCTGCCTGCCTGCGCGTCGCATACATTCCCAGAGCTGAGCTGCGAAACGCTCTAGAACCGCCGGCGGCGTCGCCGTGTCCGACAGGACAATCGCACAAAGTCGCTCGCTTCGCTACTGTGCCCCGAACTCTCGAGCACTCGACAACACTATCGTGAAGATTTTAACCTGTGGCAGATTTGGATCGTAGTTGTACCCCTTATGAAACGTCCCCTTAGAAAAATTTATACACGACTCTGCTTAAGCTGATTCACAATATTTTTTAGCGCAACGCAATCTGACTTTCAAAAATCCCTACAAAAGAATGGCCCTGACTAACATTAACCTGTACCTTTCACAAATCACTTACCTCACCAAAAATCTTCGTTACTCGAACTACTGCAATACGGCGAGCGCCACTGCTGCCAGCTAAATAAAAGATTCAAACTACTGAAGGCACTAACTACTGATAGGGATAGTTAGCAAATGAAAGATTTTAATAGAGAACAATGTATTTACCTTAATAGTCATAATATATATAGCAGTTCATAATATCCAGTATAACAAATTTCAAAACTCCGCCATCTCTCTCCCCACATCCACCACTGCTGGCGACTCACCTCCAACTGTGCAACGCTACGCGCTGTTCACATCCAGCTACCGTTGCCCAACACTACAATGGCAGACAACAATGCAAACTAGCCACAGACTGCACACAGCACAGCCAGCGATTTTCATACAGAGCGCTACGTAACGTTGCCAATAAGAAAACATAAACAGCCTACTTACACCCTGCACACGAGACGTACAATCACGGAGAAATCTGACTGTCCACGATCTGGTCTCGTAAGCTATTCCGACAGGCTCCTCACTGTTGTTAGGCGTCATACCAAAAGGCTTCATCTGGAAGAAACGATATTGTGCAGAAATGGCATAACCGCTGTCTTAGCAAGGGGAGAGCACGACTTTGGGATCACATATTTACTTCAAACTTTGCACACTTTAGTAGGCCATTAAAACAACATAAGTGCTGAATATTAGAATTCATGGTGGTCGAGTGGTAACTGTTGGAGCTTCGTAAGACGAACGTGTATGAAGCGACTTCTGCTCATACTTAATTTGCATAAAGTCTTAGTGAATGTCATGTTTTTTGACTACTTACTATTTTCAATTACATCTATGTGGTGTGCGTACTGTAAGACCTTCGGTACACACACCATCAGATTATTTGACTTGTCGCTCTAACGAATTAGGCGAGTGTCAGCAATGTGTCTCGTGGTCTTATCGTGGCGTGTTTATCTTCTGCCGTTAGGTAAGATCATAGAAATGCCACTTGCACGCTTAGAGTAGCAAATTGACGTTGACCAACTGATTCTGGATGCTGTTTACAATTGACAATCTGAAGTTCCTTTGGTCTTGGTACATTAATCTTATTCTCACATCTCTCTGATACTTGACAAAAGTGTCTATTCATTTATCTTCATGGCTATGTACAGGAATATGGTAATCTTATTAGGTGCAGACTGAAACTTGACTATAGACTGGTACAGACTAATGCAGACTGGTACAGACTGGTGCAGACAAATGCAGACTGACTAAGCGGAGGTCTGTACACTCGTTATAATACATCGCGCGTTCAGGTATCACTGCGCGAGTGTGATCCGTGACGAGAAAAGGTTCTACGTTAGCAGCAATCTCACTGGCTGCGTTACATATTAATACGCGGATCGGCGGAAGCAGAATCTGGTCTGTCTCTAAGGCAGCGCCATCTCGTAGTGCGGAGATGGACGAGCGCTGCGCCTGCACTGTTGTGCTTAGCGGGGCGCGCTCTAGTGGGAAAGTTGTGTACGCGCTGACTACGCAGAACTATGTACACAACAATCTAACTGTTAGAACAAACATATCTATAACTATCGACAAGTAAACGAAAAAAAAATGGAAATGATCGTATGGCGTCAGTGACCGGGAGCTCCCAGGCGCCCAGGCGGACGTTGAACCGCCGAGTGCAAGTCTTATTGAGCGTGACGCGACGTTGGGCGACTTGCGTGTCGACAATGGGGATGAAATGATGATGAGGATAGCACAACTCCCAGACCCTGAGGGGAGAAAATCTCCCACCCCAGCAGGGAATCGAACCCCGGTTCCCGTGCGTGGCATTCCAACACCCTGACTATTTTTTTTTTTTAACGTGGAACAGGAAGGCAGGGTAAACAAACTATCTTTATTCGTACAGTTTTGCTGCCTTAGGCATAAGAAAAGTATCGAGACAGCAAAAACAATTTGGAAACCATGAAATGAATGTAAAGGCCACCATTTTTCTTTTTACATGAATAAAGTAAATGACAATACTAGTCACGGGCGGGAGTGAAAACGAAGTTATCATTTGCATCACAATCCCTGCAGCACGTGGTGTCCCATCATGAATCTGGTATCCAGCCATATAATCTTCATCATACCTGTCATTGTGGGCGGCATGTATTTCTTCGGTGTAACCGTTCAGCTATTGGGGCAGAGAAGTAAATAAAGAAGGGCACACAGAGGTTTCCTGAAAATGTATGCCTGTCATGATTTGCGAAATTCTTTATACATGCCATCTGGTAAGGTACCCGCGTCTACTTTGCACCTCAACGCTTCGAGCTGCAGACACACAGGCAGGCCGTATGTGGCATTTAACCTGCGTAGCGGTGGGGCTTTGCTAATGCAGCAAGAACATATATGCACCGTCGCCTCATACACGTTCGTCTTACGCAGCTCAGCGCTAACCACTTGACCACCATGAACTCTAATGCCCGGCACCTACGCACAGCTACATCAGTTACATAATAGACACATAAAACTTCTCTTACGATTTTGTCGGAATTACCAGAGTAGTGCATCTTACTGTTAGTATATTATGTAGTTTTAATGGCCTACTAAAGGTGTGCAAAGTTCTAAGTAAATCTGTGACCCCAACGTCGTGGCCTTCCCTTGCAAGTCTTAGGTGTTTCTTTCTGGAACGAATTTTCCGCACATATGAGGGAGAACTATGAAGTTAGGAAAGTAGAGGAGAGATAGTGGGGGAAGTACAGCTGGGCCGGCCGGAGTGGCCGAGCGGTTAAAGGCGCTACAGTCTGGAACCGCACGACCGCTACGATCGCAGGTTCGAATCCTGCCTCGGGCATGGATGTGTGTGATGTCCTTAGGTTAGTTAGGTTTAAGTAGTTCTAAGTTCTAGGGGACTTATGACCACAGCAGTTGAGTCCCATAGTGCTCAGAACCATTTGAACCATTTTTAGTACAGCTGTGAGGCGGCTACTGAGACGTATCTCGTACATCATTTACCCTCGAAAGGAAAAGACTCCGGGTTCGAATCCTAGTCTGGCACATTGTTCGTCTGTCAGGAAGTTTCTGATCCGCGGACACTCTGCTGCATAGTGAAAATAGCTACACAACAAGCGTTATACGGCATGTATACTAGAATGTGTGTATTCGATGTGGTAACACCATTAACATTCGTACAAACCAAATCGCCACAAGTAGCAAGGGGATATCTTCCGAAGCAGTGCTCTTACCTCTGTTCTGTCCAGTCACGACCCAAAACGCACATTCTCACTGGTGAAAATCTACCAGCAGATCTGCCGTATCTTCTGCAAGACTGGCGTAGTGGAAGGCAAGGTTCCAGGATCGAATACCTGTTCGGCACATATTTCCAATCCGACAGCGAGGTTATGTAAAGGTTTCTCACTGCCTACTACAGCATGAGTTTCAATTTAATATATACGTAAAACGTCGCAGGTTGCATATTACTTCATTTATTTCTCTCGTTTTGGTCCTCAAACACGAGAACCCTCGGATATTCATTGCTCTGATCGACACGCTAAAAGCTGTAAAGCACCGCTTGGCACCATCGTCATTAATTTATTTTGTTTTTATTTATTTATCAAGTGAAGACCTGCATCCTGTTATTATATATCAGGTCGTAGATTGTGTGTTTTTACATGTTACATCATAAAAATTCAGTTTTATTGCTAGTACAGTTTCTCGTTGAAAATTTTACAAAAGGATAAATTACAGAACATAATGGGGACATAATAAGTACAAGCGCACCTACACAATTTTGTTTGAACTTGTTGCTAACTTAGATAATGGTAATAAATAAGATACATAATAGATTGTGGATGTGTTTTAAATTAAAATTAAAAGTATATCTAATGGAACATACAAGATATGGCAATTTGACTTAGATATGATGTGGCAGTTCGTTCCTTTATACCTTCTGCGTGTATGACTACCTCTGTTACATATGTTGTCTTGACACTGGTAATACTTAATTTAATGTATTGACTAGTTAGATTATAATGTGTTTCCGAACTTAAGGTAAGAGTGGAGATTGGGAATTGATTTAAAATGGCACAGCCAGCTGCATCAGGTGTGAGGACTCGGAAAAACTTCGAGCCATTCACATCTGATGCAGCGAAATAAGAAGAAATATCACATCTTCCTGTACTGTTAGATGCTGTGAAATGGTATAACAAACAGCTACACAGAGAGTTACATTTTCATATTGATTTGATTTAGTGTTGTGGAACCTTCGCTTACTTTTGCTATGGTTATATGTTTATCTTGTCTTCACTTCCTGTGTGTGGTATAGCATCCGTTTCCGTGTCTACGCTTTTGCCTGTGTCGTTTAATATGTACTGCTGATCTGTCGAATCTGGAGCCTGTCTTACTCTATCGAATGGTCTCTTCTGTTTGTATGCCGCCTATAGTGCTCGCGATACTTCGTCTGCGATATTGTTTATAGAATTCCGCTCATCCTGTCTGCGTATTAACTGTCCTATGTCCTGGTTTCCTGCTTTTGTCTTCGCAAACTGGAGTCACTCACCAACGCAAAGTGGTGCGAACTGGATATGGAGCACACCGCTCTGTGTTGACGATGGTGCCTGGCGGTACTTTAAACTCTAATGCGCTGTCGTCAGTGCAAGGGGTATTATGGGGTGCTCGCATCTGATTAACGAAATTACGCAAATAGTACGCAACCTGTGCCACCTTCAAATGTTCAGATGTGTGTGAAATCTTATGGGACTTAACTGCCGAGGTCATCGGTCCCTAAGCTTACACACTACCTAATCTAAATTATCCTAAGGACAAACACACACACCCATGCCCGAGGGAGGACTCGAACCTCCGCCGGGACCAGCCGCACAGTCTATGACTGCAGCGCCTCGGCTAATCCCGCGCGGCTGTGCCAGCTTATCTGTACATTATGAGGTGTAGGGATAAAGATTTTTCAATTTATTAACTCGAGAAAATTAAAGTTGATAATTAATTATTTCTTTTTTCTATTCTTTTATTTTCAGGTATACTGCTGCAGTGCTGGTGCAAAATGAATTTTTCCCGTAACAGTACTATATCACGCCTCTACAGGGGCCAAAATAAAATGGAGCAGCCCACTGATGAACTGGAGACGAGCTAAGCCATTTTGTTTTGGCTCCTGTAGATAAGTGCTGCAGTATAGTGGCGCGGGGGCTCCAACTTGTACCATGACTGTAGACATGCACCTTCAAGAAAGTAAATTAATTACCTAACTTTGCCGGCCGAAGTGGCCGTGCGGTTAAAGGCGCTGCAGTCTGGAACCGCAAGACCGCTACGGTCGCAGGTTCGAATCCTGCCTCGGGCATGGATGTTTGTGATGTCCTTAGGTTAGTTAGGTTTAACTAGTTCTAAGTTCTAGGGGACTAATGACCTCAGAAGTTGAGTCCCATAGTGCTCAGAGCCATTTGAACCATTTTTTTACCTAACTTTATTTTCTTTCCGAGGTGATAATTACAACTTCATGACTACTTCTCGTAATCAGAACGGCCGCTGTGTCCCGAACAAGCCATTCCTAAGTCTAGATTTTGCTACACTCACTGTTTCTGCAAAACAAAATTCCGTCAAGGCCAGAAATACAGGGATATCCGGAATGGTAATAAAAAAAAAAAAAAGGGGACGAGAAAATGTTTCATACACCTTAAGGCTGACAACCGGTCTTACACCGTCCACACCTGGGATAGATGATGTAAGCTGGATTGCTTGTCCAACGGTGAATGAGTTTTCAGGTTCAAATGGCTCTAAGCAGTATGGGACTTAACATCTGAGGTCATTAGTCCCCTAGACTTAGAACTACTTAAACCTAACTTAACCTAAGGATTGCACACATCCATGCCCGAGGCAGGCTTCGAACCTGCGCCGTAGCAGCAGCGCGGTTCCGGACTGAAGCGCCTAGAACCGCTCGGTCACAGCGGCCGGCCGAAAATTTTCAGGGATTAGGTTTTTCCTCTCTTTTTATTTCCTGCCCCTTGGCAAACCTCAAGAAATCTCTGACTTGCGAATTGACACACTCTTAGAGTGACACCGTCTGCGATACAACGGTCTTACGGTCCCTGCCCACTGCTTCAAAATCGTAGACGTTCAAAAGCTCCTCTTCTGCGTCGGAGGGGAATTACCGTCCTCGGCGACCACTCTCGCCGTATTCAGTTCGGCCGAACGCGCGCGGCTTCGGGGAAGGCACGGCGACAGCTACAGCTAGGAGCGGCGGCGATGAGTAGACACCCGGTGCTGTGCCATTGTCAGCGGCGGGGAGCGCCGCGCCACGCCGACTCGTAAAAGAAGTCGTCCCGGTGATGTGGCGCGGCCCGGCGCGGCGCGACGCGGCCGTAACGAAGCCCATTGTGCGCTTCCATTAGCCGCCGGCCGGGGAGAGGACAGATAGGAGTGGCCCGGCACGCCCGTCGCCGGGTCGCCGTATCGCCCTCCAGAAACACCCCCTCCCCTCCCCCGCCGCGCTGCACGCCACCGCCTGTCCAGATAACGAGCCCGGCGCTGCCGGTCCGTCTCTTATTTCCCGGGGCTCCGCGCTGATCCCCGACCGGTCTCTCACCTCGCGGCCACGCAGAACACACGCTGGCTGACGTGACCCCTGTGTGACGTCACCGTGGGCGGCGGGTCAGGCTCAGAATGTGCTCCACCTCGCATTGTTGGGGGGATTTCTGGAGCAGACACTAAATCTCGCACTACACGTGCAGTGACTTCCGAGTATTAATTAAGTAAGGACGATAAATAATGGAACTTCTTGAGTTCGGTGGAGAGCCTGTGACCATCGTACGTTGGCTGGCCAGATAACGAGCCCGGCGCTCCATGTCTTCCAAGCCAAAATGTTAGCATCTGGAAATGCTTCAAGGCCACCATAATCTGCATGACTGCCCCATACAACAGCAAGTGTCAACCAGGTACTACATCCAAACACTGCTTGTACATGACAGGTAAAGTTCAGATGGAGTCCACGAAAAACATTTGGACCTGCAATCAATTGCTGTTTATTAAACTGCCCAGCCGAATCAATATCAATCGCCTTCAAACTGCGATACACAGGTACACTGTGCCGCCAGCGACGACGGTAACCACGTCGCAGAGGCATTGCAATTGCCGACTTTCGCCCATATAAACAGGTGCTCATCAGCATTTGACTTCTTCTTCCTTCTCGTAGTCAAAACAAATGGCATGCTTGGAACAAGAGTACCATAAGGCTGTTTAGCCAAGAGTCCTGTAGTCTCAGCTATACTCCATGTCTTCCAAGCCAAAATGTTAGCATCTGGAAATGCTTCAAGGCCACCATAATCTGCATGATTGCCCCATACAACAGCAAGTGTCAACCAGGTACTACCTCGAAACACTGCTTGTGTTAACGTGCCACAGCAATGCCTCTGCGACGTGGTTACCGTCGTCGCTGGCGGCGCAGTGTACCTGTGTATCGCAGTTTGAAGGCGATTGATATTGACTTGGCTGGGCAGTTTAATAAGCAGCAATTGATCGGAGGTCCAAATGTTTTTCGTGGACTCCATCTGAACTTTACCTGTGATGTACAAGCAGTGTTTGGAGGTAGTACCTGGTTGACACTTTCTGTTGTATGGGGCAATCATGCAGATTATGGTGGCCTTGAAGCATTTCCAGATGCTAATATTTTGGCTTGGAAGACATGGAGTATAGCTGAGACTACAGGACTCTTGGCTGAACAGCCTTATGGTACTCTTGTTCCAATCACACACAGGGTTGAGATAAGTAATATTATTGACTTGGTACAAATGTACCACGTGTTTGTAAGAAAATTTATGGGGTCTTGCCGCTATAGTTGTTGATTTTAGCCTTTGACTATGCCTATTTAGGCAAGCTGTTTTATATTTGTTCTGAAGAAGGCGTGGTTACCCACGCTGAAACCTAGGTAAACACCAGGTAGTTTGTGCAATCGAGGCGGATTTTTCATAATAATTTCGATACTAATGACTGCTGACGCGCTGCAATACTGAAAGTTCTTGAACAGTAGTTTGTTGCTTTAACTATGGACCTCAGTGTATTTATGGCATTGACGTAAATGAGAAGTCGGGAGGAAGTTTTATTACGTTCATTTGAAAACATTTGCAAACAGTGCTCTAAATTACGCCCTCCTGCTTGACTACACACCGTGCAACGATGCTGGAGTGACAGTCGCACGCTTTCAAACACTCCTGGAAAAGTGGAAATTGCATCGGTGGCTGCCATAATGCGCGCTATCAGCTCTTCATTATTCTCAGTGGGTGTTTCGTGGACAACAGATTTCAGGTGGCCCCAGAAGAAAAAAAATCAGTTGGCGTCAAGTCGGGGGGACGTACAGACGATGCCACCGACAGAATGCGTCCCATCTGTGTCTCACCACAGGTTTCATCCAAATGCATTCGCACTGCATGTGCGAAGTGCGCAGGTGCACCATTCGGTATTCCCAGCACACTTTCTGTCGCAAGTTGAGTGGACCACGTTCCAACAACTCTGTCCGAGTTTCTCGTAACAATAATAAGTACCTGTTTGCATTCAGTCGCCGGCAGAACACCTGTGTACCGACCAGATTATTGCCTAGCAAGCCAGCCCAAATTTTGACAGCGAAGTGATCATGGTGACCACTAACAAAGGCGGATTTTCCCGCGCCATAGGCGTTGATTGCGGCTGTTGAACATACCCTCTCACATAAGGGATGCCTCATCCATAAAAAGTACACGGTTCGGAAAGTCCGGTTGAATGGTACACCTTTGCTGGAAAAACCACTGGCACAATTCAATTCAACGTGGAAAATAGTTTGGCGTAAGAGCGTGAACCTTGTGAAGGCGGTAGAGGTGCAAATTACCTTCATGCCACACACGCCAAACTGTGGAATGGCTTACGACCGTTCCCCGTGCAGCAAGCCGCCAACTTGTTGACGGGCCAGCAGTGCTAACGCCTCATGTTCAAACCCTGGTGTATGCACTACTCGTTGACGACCGCGTCCGTAGCACAAAATGAATACACAGCGTTTCGAACTAGGCCTTAAACGAGAAAATGCCAGTGGAAAGCTTACCGCAAGTGAACCTGTCTCTCGTTGGGGACCTGTGGATGGCAGTAAATTTGCTTAGGTCTGGCACTCGACGATTCGGAAACCGGCGAACGTCTAAACGTTGGGTAGCGTGAGCATCTCCATCCGCCGCCCCGCAAGGCGCAGTGCATGTCTGCCCTTTCCTCCCAAGGACAGCGCTACATTTCCTGTAACAAACACAAATGTCCCCATCTGATGATAAACTGACGCAATGCGAACAAGACTCCGTGGTGTGCACAGGTGCTATACGCTTTACGCAACATCTATCAAACAGGCATTTGCACAGCTAAAAGCAACACGTTCACGTTCCAAAAACAGGCGGAAAACCAGAAGTGTTGACCCGCCTGGAATATCCGCAACTACAGCGTTTGCAAATAAAGGTCATAAAACTTCAGCTGCACATCTCTTTTACCTTGTGTAAGTAGGCTGTTTATGTTTTCCTATTGGCAACGTTACGTAGCGCTCTGTACGAAAATCACTGGCTGTGCTGTGTGCACTCTGTGGCTGGTTTGCATTGTTGTCTGCCATTGTAGTGTTGGGCAGCTGGATGTTAACAGCGCGTAGCGCTGCGCAGTTGGAGGTAAGCCGCCAGCAGTGGTGGATGTGAGGAGAGAGATGGCGGAGTTTTGAAATTTGTAATACTGGATATCATGAACTGCTATATACATTATGACTTTTGAACACTATTCAGGTAAATACATTGTTTGTTCTCTATTAAAATCTTTCATTTGCTAACTATGCCTATCAGTAGTTAGTGCCTTCCGTAGTTTGAATCTTTTATTTAGCTGGCAGTAGTGGCGCTCGCTGTATTGCAGTAGTTCGAGTAACGAAGATTTTTGGTGAGGTAAGTGATTTGTGAAACGTATAGGTTAATGTTAGTCAGGCCTATTCTTTTGTAGGGATTTTTGAAAGTCAGATTGCGTAGCGCTAAAAATATTGTGTGTCAGTTTAAGCACAGTCATGTATAATTGTTCAAAGGGGACGTTTCATATGTCGACCCTTAGCCGAGGATACCTCTCTGGAATCTTCTGATTTTTTTCTTGTAGTTTGTGTAATTAGTGTAGCTATTGTTTATTGCTAGCGCGTAATTGTAGAGAGAATCTCCTTTGTAGTTGCAGCCTTTCATTGTTGTTGTGGCATGCATGTAGATTTGCACCAAGTATTTCGCAGCTGCGCTTGCAATTAACTAGATATTATTTTCAGTGCTATGTTAATGTGTTCCCTTATTTTTGCTCTTCAAATTGTTTTTTTCTGTGTTGTCGTGTGAAATATTGTGACAATAATGGCGTGTGAAAAACGTAATACTAGGCTCCAAAGTAAACTGAGAAATGACAGTGAAGACGAAAGCAGTGTGTTAACACCACCGTGTAATGAATTAACTAATGTTAATTGAGGTATTGAATAGGATTGGGGAGAAGAGAAGTTTGTGGCACAACTTGACTAGAAGAAGGGATCGGTTGGTAGGACATGTTCTGAGGCATCGAGGGATCACAAATTTAGCATTGGAGGGCAGCGTGGAGGGTAAAAATCGTAGAGGGAGACCAAGAGATCAATACACTAAGCAGATTCAGAAGGATGTGGGTTGCAGTAGGTACTGGGAGATGAAGAAGCTTGCACAGGATAGAGTAGCATGGAGAGCTGCATCAAACCGGTCTCAGGTCTGAAGACCACAACAACAACAACAATGTTCAACGTAGAAATTTGGTAATTGTGCATAGGGAAATGGAGCGGGCGGCAAACAATGGCGTAGGCAGTGAAACAATTAGTGAACGGGGAAGCATTATCGATCGATCGCTCGGCAACAGCTCGCCTCAGGAATCTGAAATGACAGGACACAATTTTGCAAATACTGTAGACTCAGGTTTTGGGTTCTCACCGTTTTCTCAAATGAGTCAAGACACATTTTCCGCTTGTCAAAATGTGAATGTTGCCGGTGCAAATTCACTGCCGAAAAGCACTGAGGAACATGTTTCAGACACCAGTGCATTGTTATTACAATTAATGCAACAAATGGGACAAAAGCTTCAAAAGTTAGACACAATGGAACAAAATCTTCGGAAGTTAGACACCACACTTGAACAAACACGTGAAGATTTAACTACTGAGTTACATAACATTGAATCGAAATGTCAAAAAGTCTGTAATGACGTAAAAACACAAATTTGTGAGCATTTTCAACCTATTTTTTCGCGGCATGAAAATGCATTACAGAATCACGAAGCAGCCATAAAAGAACTGGAAACTATTGTTCATGAAAATCATGAGACCTTGCAAGCTAAAATTGACTTAGTTGCATCTACCGATTTGGTTACGCAACTTGCAAAAACTCAAGAAAACTTAAAGAACACAGTAGATACTCTGAAAATTGGTTCAGAAAGACACATGGAGGAAATTAGTTCATTATCAGAGAAAGTAGTTGAACTTTCGGATCAGTTAAATAATTTATCTACAAAGGTAGATGATGATCTGAATGACACAAGACCTGTAGCCTTTACTGACACTGAAGAGCATGCACAAATTAGAAAATTCAAACAAAATCAAAATCAAATCAATACACTGTACAAAAGAGAAATCCGGGAAGTACAAGATCAGTTGGCATTAGTAATACAAGAATTACATATTTCAGAGGACACTCGCACTCCAGTATTGGAAGAGGAACTTAGAAATACGGAAAAGCCACAAAATAATAACACAGGGCATTTCGGAAATTATGAAAGAAATTGGCAAGGTGCACCGAATTTTGAGATGGAACCGCCGACATGACGTAACAATGACCGATATGCTACTCGCCGACACGATGATTTTGACTATAAGCTGTTCATTACTACACGTAAATTCAAAACGTTTAAGAATTCTGCCAATGACATTCATCCACAAGCGTGGCTCCATCAATTCTCTCATTGTTTTCCTCCCAACTGGTCATTAGAACACAGATTAGAATTTATGTGTGGCTACTTAGAGAATGAACGAGCTGTAAGAATGCGATCTGTCATTCACGATTGCCACAGTGAAGGAGAATTTTACCATGCCTTCCTCTCAGCATATTGGTCTCAAGCCACACAAGACCGAGTAAAACATGGCATCATAATGATGAAACATTTCGAACAATCTGAATTTTCCAGTCTTGTCAAATATTTTGAAGACATGTTGCACAAGAATCAGTACCTGTCAAACCCATACAGCCCCTCAGAACTCATCCGCATTTGCTTAATCAAATTACCTGAACATTTACGACATATTATTTTGGCAGGACGTTGCAAAGACGACATTGAAGCTTTTCAGGATGTCAGAAATACACTGAAATCGTTGACCTGCAGAGCTGCTACCATGACAGCTAGAATCGCAAATTGTGTGCCTACCCCCTTGCCGGCACCCGATACTGTTCAACGACGGCTAGCGTCGTACGCTAAGGGATGCGAACATGCGTTGCTATATGCTATTCTACCAGCCCTCTCATTTTCTATATTCAGTTCAGATGCAGACTGTATACGAGAACCAAGACGGCAAAATAAGAATTGTAAGGCCAATAACGAAGTCCTGCGATTAGTAACGATGTAAGACAGGTATATGGTCTTGCGCCTCTACTGCTCAACTTGGCGGCTTGTTTGTGCTTAGTGTGCGAGTTTATCGGCTTACCTGCTGTCGCCTGTGATAGCAGCTGGCATATCCGGCCAGTATTGCTGATGTGCACTTAGAGATAACTGTGACAGTTTAGAGGAGATGAAAAGAGATGTGTGGAGCACTTTATTTCATCGAATATCAATCGATTAAAAGCCATGTCATGGTTTGTATCCCGCTCCACCAAACACTTGGTGTAAATACAGACAATCTGAATTTTGTGGCACCCTGCATGAATTTATATCTGGACCTCGATACCGTCCTATTTAGTGTGCTTTCCCTGTTGAGCATTGGACAGAATTGTTTGAGCCTCGCGTGCGCTCTAATGGCAAAGTATTCTGTGTGGTTTCCCGTCCATAAGTGACTTGCATAGATGTAAGTAAATGCATATGTAGAAGTAGATGTAACTGATAACTGTACCTGGAGAATTAGAGATATACCACACTTTCATAAAATTGGATCATCTTTCACAGATCCTAGACGAGTTGCCATCATGGTCGGTGAGAAGAAAATCAATTTTTAAAGAAACTTTTCTCACGTAAGGTAGAAAGTGCGTAAGCTTTCCAACTCTTTCTTCTTGTCCTATAATGTTATTAGCGAAAATCGGAAGAAGAAATAATGCTGTCGCGGACGCGTACCCGGAAGATGACTGAAATTCAAAAGTATCATGTGATCAACATAGCTTATAAATTTCTTGAATCCTTTTCATTTTAGAGACTCGACATTTTAATACTACTTTATTCTCCTAAAATTACCTGCGGAATTACGGAATCGATATACATTGATTAGCCATAAAATTACAACCACTGACCTACTATCGATATAAACCCGTCAATGCGATAGCAGCGTTGCCTGGCGATGAATGACTGCTCGTGCATGCAGTATCAGTAAGCTTGCTGTCCGTATGTAGAATGCTGAAGGCGCGCGACCTGTCTGAGTTTGACTGAGGGCAGATTGTGATGGCCCGGAAACTGCACGACTTGTCGGGTGTTCGAGGAGTGCTATGGTGCGCCTCTTCAACACGCGGCGAAACCAAGGTGAAACCACGCCCAGACGTCGTCGGGTTGGACGGCCTCTCCTGATTACAGATGTCGGACGTCGTAGGTTGGAAAGACTGGTAAAACATGACAGGTTGCGAACTGTGGCAGAATTAACTTCAGGCTTTAATGCTGGGCACAGTACAAGTGTGTCTGAACACACAGTACACCAAACACTACTAACGATGGGTCTCCGCAGCCTACGACACTTGCATCTGCCAGTGTTGACACCACGACATCGGCAACTACGACTGTAATGGGCACGTGACCATTGGCACTGGACGTTGGCGCAGTGGCAGAGCGTTGCATGGTCCAATGAAACCCGATACCTTCATCAAGCCGATGGGAGGGGGCGAATCCGTCGTCTTGCAGGGCACCAGGTCCTTGACGCCTGTACTGCGTGACGGCGGCGGCTCCATTATGCTCTGGGCAACATTCACGTCCGTATCCTTGGGTCCAGTGGAGCTCGGTGCCTCCACGGCCAAGGAGTATCGTACACTGCTTGCAGACCCTGTACACCCCTTCATGACAATCATGTTTCCCGACGGCAGTGGCATTTTTCAAAACGATAATGCGCCATGTTACGAGGCCAGGAGTGTAATGGAGTAGTTAGAGGAACGCAGTGTCGATTTCGAATTGATGCGCTTCCCTCCCACCTCGCCGGATCTGAATCCGATCGAACACATCTGGGATGTGATTCAGCCGTCAGAGCTCATTGCCTCCCTTCCCGGAATTTAAGGGGATTGGGTGACTTCTGAGTGCAGATGTGGCGCCAGATCTATCCAGCAACCTGCGAAGGTGAAACGCCCCCTTTGGAAAACATACCTTTCATGAATCACTTACCTCACAAAAATCTTTGTTACTCGAACTACTGCAATACAGCGAGCGCCAATACTGCCAGCTAAATAAAAGATTCTAACTACTGAAGTCACTAACTACTGATAGGCATAGTTAGCAAATGAAAGATTTTGATAGAGAACAAACAATGTATTTACCTTAATAGTGGCTCTGAGCACTATGGGACTTAACAGCTGAGGTCATCAGTCCCTTAGAACTTAGAACTACTTAAACCTAACTAACCTAAGGACATCTCACACATCCATGCCCGAGGCAGGATTCGAAACTGCGACCGTAGCGGTTGCGCGGTTCCAGAGTGTAGCGCCTAGAACCGCTCGGCCCTTAATAGTGTTCAAAAGTCATATATATATATATATATATATTTAAAATCAGTTCATGACATCCAGTCTTACAAATTTACTGTCTCTGATGGACACACGTCCAGATCATCCGCTCTCAAAACTCCGCCATCTCTTTCCCCCCCATCCACCACTGCTGGCGGCTCACCTCCAACTGCGCATTGCTACGCGCTGTTCACATCCAACTGCACAACATTGCAATAGCGAATACTACAACAATGCCAACCAGCCACAGACTGCACACAGCACAGCCAGAGATTTTCATACAGAGCACGTGACGTTACCAATATAAAAACCTAAACAGCCTACTTACAAAGGTTCATTGCTTCCATGCCATAAAGCGCCGCCGGCCGGAGTGACGAAGCGGTTCTAGGCGCTTCAGTCCGGTATCGCGCGACCGCTACGGTCGCAGGTTCGAATCCTGCCTTGGGCATGGATGTGTGTGACGTCCTTAGGTTAATTAGGTTTAAGTAGTTCTAAGTTCTAGGGGACTGATGACCTCAGCTGTTAAGTCCCATAGTGCTCAGAGCCATTTGAGCCATTTTGAACCCTAAAGCGTCGCCAATGTTATCTGTGCCAAAGTTGGGATTACCGGCAATTAGGTAGGTGGTCATAATGTTTTGGCTCATCAGTGTATG
Organism: Schistocerca cancellata; assembly: GCF_023864275.1. NCBI lineage: Eukaryota > Metazoa > Arthropoda > Insecta > Orthoptera > Acrididae > Schistocerca > Schistocerca cancellata. The sequence continues at coordinate 94,023,489 of NC_064631.1, read as the reverse complement.
CAACAATACAATTAATTATAGTAAAATGTTGGTTGGAGGGTCATGACCCGTGACACACGGATGAGGTGTGTCGGGATGACACCCGGGGAGGGGTGTCGAGGTATTCCTGCCTCTTCTGGATGCGTCCTTGTCCTTAACGAGTCTCGTAATAATGTAATTCTTCGTGTCGCAGAAAGCGGACCTAGCCTCAGACTTCGCTTCTTTGTTTCGGTCCGGTCATTCTTCCGCGCACGAGACTGGCGAGTGCCGTCGACACAGACGGGGGGAGACGTTATTTCATTTGTCAGCGGCAGACCAATCGCGGGACACGCAGGTGCGCCATCAAACGGCACGCACTGGTGGCTAGTGCGTGGCGCGGCGGAGTTGCGGTCAGCCGGGCCGGCCCGTGCGTCTGACACGCAATACCGCGCCGTTAGAGGCCGCAACTTAATCCCTGCGCTCGCTCGATGGAAATTTTTAATTAAAAGCTCCCGGCCTATTTGCGAAATATTCGCTTTAATTTCGCAAACAGCTTAGAAAATTCCGCGCAAGGTAATCCAGGCCCGGCGATCGTGCAACGGGGCCAAATCGAAATGGGATACAGGGAAAAAATTAAAACCACACGTTTGTAACCGATAGACATATTGACATTTCGTACCGGCAATCCCTACGTCCGAAATAAAATAATTTTGGTGTGGATTATGCAGTTCATTCCAATCGTCGAAACAAATCGACAAGAGATTTAGAGATCAAGGTAGACTAACGGACTACCTTTCCTTTTTCCTTTTTTTAAATTCCTGCATTATATGGCATAGGTGTGTCTCTGTATCAGTGAAATTGTTCTTCAAAGAACCTTCGGTCAGAAGTACGTAATAGCATGATTGCAGTGTTCTGTTAATGGTGGATTACCACTATACCGACCCGACTGCGCACGTAACTCGACAAAAAGAGGGAAAACAATCACAGGTGAGAGTACTTGATGGAATTGTTCAAAAGGGGGAAATCGGGAAAGGTATAAGCCACGATTTCTCACTGTCAACATTATTACTGATTCCGCTGACGCCATCAGGCCCAGAGGATGACGCGCGGCTACAAGACTCTTCTTCCATTGAATTGTAACTCCTGCTTTCCCCTGGTAACACCCTCTACGGTGAACTTCAGCAAGTTTTGATGAATTCCTTTCCTTCGCGTGGAGAGTAAAATCCATGTATTTCAAAGGCCATCGATACTGTCCATCCGCGCAGCATGATCCGCCCGCATAGGCAATTTGGTTCACATTAGGCCTACAATACTTGAGCTGTTGCAGATCTCATTCACCTCAAAACTATGAAAAATCCTCTATTTCCCGGTGTTCACATGTTGTACCGCCCATAGATGTTCCTCAGGCCTCTTCGCCGGACACTCCATGTTTCGCTACCATGCACTCCTATTAACTAGATCAATATTGTGTATGCTTGGAGTTCCAATTCCTTGTCAGACAGTGAGTTCTGAAAAGCTACTATTGGCTTCCAGCTTGGAGTCTCGGTTTGATCTGTGTCTGACAGCATAAATCCTCTGCAGATATTCAATATCTTCAGCCTTTTTCTAGAATCGGGTTCCGATTTCCAGTTGGCTGGAGAGACCGATCTTGCCCACTGCAGCCTTCTCGATGTCGCTCATCCGCATCTAGTGCTTCTCTAAATCTGGAAAACGAGGCCACGTCGTCTGCAAATGCGACTCGTGTGATTTTGTTCCCTTTGACCTCATCACCTTCGAAACTCTCATGGAAAGTCCCAAAGCTTCCCTCATTACCTTTTCGGAAATCAGGTTGAACAAAATCGTTGACACGCCATGTCCTTGTCTCAGCCCAGTATGTTAAACCTCTTCTTTACTTTGTTTCCGAGCTTCACTTTATCGCCACTGATAATTTCTTCATAGAACATGCAATGAGGGAACTAGCGGACTATATCGTTATGGGGATTGTATGTCATCAACAGAAAATCTGATCCGGTTCGTTGATGATACACCTGTGGTCGCCGAATTTGGACACCAGATGAGACGGGTGCTTATTGAAACAAATTATACGTTACCAGATGAATGTAATATACAGAGTGTTTCAAAAATACTGTGGGCACAGAGTCCTTACAGCAAAAGAAGAAAAAAATATTTAAGCAAAAACATGGGCTCTAAAATGTATAGCCGGCCACCGTGGCCGAGCGGTTCTAGGCGCTTCAGTCCGGAACCGCGCGACTGTTATGGTCGCAGGTTCGAATCCTGCCTCGGGCGTGGATGTGTGTGATGTCCTTAGGTTAGTTAGGTTTAAGTAGTTCTAAGTTCTAGGGGACTGATGGCCTCAGATGCCCACAGTGCTCAGAGCCATTTGAACCATTTTTAAAAATGCATACCTTAAGAGCTATGAAGTGAAGCACATCTCGTCTATGGAACAAGAACTCATAGCTGTGGAGGAATGCATTTTAGAGCCCATCTTTACCTAAACTTTTTTTTTTGTTTTGACAAGTAGTGCCTCTTCCCAAAATATGGAAAGGAAAGAATTTCCAGCTGCAGAGATGCGTTTCTCAGTATCGAAGAGGAACACGTTCTCGTAGCTCTAAAGGTATGCATTTTAGAGCAGATGTTTGCTAGACATTTGTTCCATATTTTGGTGTAAAGACCCTGTCTTCAAAGTTCGCAAGAGTATTTTTGAAATACCCCGTATATAAGCAAACAAAAATAAAACTAAGGTAATGATGATTAAACTTCTATCTTTTTAAATGACTATAACATTTAGTAGCTATCCATTAAAATGTCCTATCTGCACCATTTTTATAGTGATTGAGCCAATCTTAATTCTTGAAATAGGTTAATGTGTTTTCTCTCCATGTTCCCGGAAAAAAATGATTAGTTACGGCCGGTAGACTACATTCGGTGCAAGGTGTGTCCCGATATGGAAATATCGTAGATGCGTAGTAAGTTACAATTGACCATTTACTGCAGGCTCGTCTGCTAAAGTGGCGTCTCTCTATCACGACCGTGCCATCAATCTGGAACATTTACGACTAATTAGTGAAATCGGTAGGCGCAGAATTGAAATCTAGACGATGAAGACATTTATCGGTATTTCAATCCTTACGCAGAAATAATTCCATAGACAACATTGGCATAATTCTTCAGTCGCCTTCTTACGTCTTCTTTCCACACTTTAACATACAACTTAGTACAGAAATCAATACCTCTCGAGGCAGAACTCAGCTCAGACTCATCTCCATCCAAACCAAGCTCAATCTGATATCCCTATATCATTAAGCACAGAATAAAGGGAACAAATGGATGTCGCATGGTGCGTTTGTAACAGTACAGTTCCAACATTCATTATATCTCTACTCAGCAAGTGGTTTTGCACTAGTACTTAATTACTATGACTGCCCATTTTATATGAATAGTCCGCCGCTCGTGGTCTCGCGGTAGCGTTCTCGCTTCCCGAGCACGGGGTCCCGGGTTCGATTCCCGGCGGGGTCAGGGATTTTCACCTGCCTCGAGATGACTGGGTGTTTGTGTTGTCCTCATCATTTCATCATCATCCAGGAAAGTGGCGAAATTGGACTGAGCAAAGGTTGGGAAATTGTACGGGCGCTGATAACCACGCAGTTGAGGCCCCACAAACTAAACATCATCATCATCATCATCATCTTTATATGAATACGGACGATGGTAGAGCTTTGCCATAAAAACCGATAATAGGCAATGTCTGCTAGCCCTGTTCGCTATTGTAGTTGCCTGTGCCATTATCCGGCTGAAGGGAGAAGGGTGCTGTCTTCAGCCTGGAGCTGATGGGCTGGTCTGCCCCTCAACCTCCTAAATGGATTGTGGCAGGAGCCTGTTATTTTTACACATTTTATAATCTTATTCCGGAGGTGTCCACAGCAGCCACACTGTGGGATGTACAGGTCGCCTTCTCGTTCAGCGAGGGTGAAACACCTTATCATTACCTTTGATGTCTCTCAACAGTCCATCATGTGCTATATCGTCAATTTCTTCTCATACCCGGTACACCCTAATGGTCTGGAGGGCGCGTCAACAACGACCCCAAGTAATTCGCAAAGAGCGAGCCATACGGCGCTTGCGCCGTAAAACCGTGTAGTCGCTCGTTAGATAATGCCCAGAATCTAACAACCCTGTGACGCCTTCACTAAAATATTGTGACAGTGCCATATGCTTAACACACACCGAGGCGTTATGACGAGTAGCAGTGTAGTAATCGACGCCGGGATGGACGAGTTCGGTAGAGGCTACGAACTGAGGCGTCCGTCGCAGCAACGATGTCAACATGCGCCGTGTGAGGCGCCAACAGTCGGCAGCCGTACCACAAACGAAACGGTGCGTGTCGGTGTCGACAGCGGCGCGTCTGAGGAAGCGAGGGACTTCGGCAAGATGTATAGTGTATAGACATTGTCGGGTGGGGAATTTTTCAGTCGTTATCACCTACCACAGAGCCCTCACCGCGGTGGGAAGGAAAGGCGAGTGTACGAAACTCCACATCCGCCTCCAGCCAACCCCCGGATGTCGGCGTTATATCACAATAGCAGGCAGTGTCCATTGAAAGTAGCGGTAGAAGTCCTTGGTTGTAGGTGTGATTACTATACTTGTATCATCAGCAAAGAGAACTAACTTTGCCTCTTCATGAATATAGAATGGCAAGTCATTAATATATATTAAGAACAGCAAAGGACCCAAGACTGACCCTTGTGGAACCCCATTCTTTATAGTTCCCCAGTTTGAGGAATGTGCTGATCTTTGCATATTATGAGAACTACTTATTTCAAGTTTCTGCACTCTTCCAGTTAGGTACGAATTAAACCATTTGTGCACTGCCCCACTCATGCCACAGTACTTGAGCTTGTCTAGCAGAATTTCATGATTTACACAATCAAAAGCCTTTGAGAGATCACAAAAAATCCCAATGGGTGGTGTTCGGTTATTCAGATCATTCAAAATTTGATTGGTGAAAGCATATATGGCATTTTCTGTTGAAAAACCTTTCTGGAAACCAAACTGACATTTTGTTAGTACTTGTTTGTTACAGATATGTGAAGCTACTCTTGAATACATTACTTTCTCAAAAATTTTGGATAAAGCTGTTAGAAGGGATATTGGACGGTAATTGTTGACATCAGATCTATCCCCCTTTTTATGCAAAGGTATAACAATAGCATATTTCAGTCTATCAGGGAAAATGCCCTGTTCCAGAGAGCTATTACACAGGTGGCTGAGAATCTTACTTATCTGTTGAGAACAAGCTTTTAGTATTTTGCTGGAAATGCCGTCAATTCCATGTGAGTTTTTGCTTTTAAGCAAGTTTATTATTTTCCTAATTTCAGAGGGAGAAGTGGGTGAGATTTCAATTGTATCAAATTGCATAGGTATGGCCTCTTCCATTAACAGCCTAGCATCTTCTAATGAACACCTGGATCCTACTATATCCACAACATTTAGAAAATTATTATTAAAAATATTTTCAACTTCTGACTTTTTGTTCGTAAAGTTTTCATTCAATTTGATGGTAATACTGTCTTCCTGTGCTCTAGGTTGACCTGTTTCTCTTTTAATAATATTCCAAATTGTTTTAATTTTATTATCAGAGTTGCTGATTTCAGACATGATACACATACTTCTGGATTTTTTAATAACTAGCAGCCCGCGTGGTTGGTAGGACATCCAATAGATAACTCGTGTCGACCAGATAGGTGCGAAAGTGACACAGTGCTGGCGCGATATGTCTAACAGGAATCGGCGGCGGGAGGGAATCAGGCGCCACCACCACCTGTAATGCGTGTACCAGTGAGGGTGTCATTGTCCGAAGTACGTAGGCGATGCATCGCTCTCGGCTATCTGGACGGGTAAGGTAACAGCTGCACTGCTAGTACAGAAGCCGGAACTGGGACACGAGCTGTACAGTGGGAGTGCAGACGATGGCTCCTCAAACAGTGTGGTGCGCTCCGAGGCGGTCAGTCGTCCTCAGGAGCGGCCAGTGCGGGGGAGAGAGACAGGAGCGCGGGTAGCCTGGTAGCAGGGCGTGGTGCGGCGCGCTTGCTTTAATCTGCTGTATCGATTGTCGCCGCGCTGTCGCGCGCATTGTTCCCGAGAGCGGCGCGGCCGGCTCAAAGGCGCCGGCGACGAGATCACAGCGATGCAGCGCCGTAATTAAAACCAATCAAGTGTCAGCGGCCTCTGCCGGCAGCCTCCGGGCCGCGGCGCACGCGCTGAGCTCTTCTCAGGTCAGGCTGCGAGACTGAAATGTAAACAACAGCCTGTCCAGGTCACAGCGCCACGAGCGTGATGCGGTGCGTAGCCCCTCTCAATAACCACGCGACTCGCGGGGCAGCCTCTTAACCCTTGAGTACTACGGCGAGGTACTGTATTTCCTTGTCACTTTTCTTTTAAATACTTCTAACGGGGGAAACTCCACATCTCACCCCCCACAGATTTGGTGGTAAGAGTATGCCGAAAGCTGCGCATGGGCATAAACGGCAGAGTACTGATGTTGCTGGGGGACGGCGGGGTCGGTTCCTAAAATTGGGGGTTAAAGAGTTCTCGCCGCCGAGATGAAATGAAATGATCATCTGGCTTTGGTGGCCGGGAGGTCCCATCGGGTAAGTCCAGCCACTGCGTTGCAAGTCTTATTTCAGGTGACGCCACATTGCGCGACTTGCGGGTCGATGATGATGATGATGATGATGATGATGATGAGGACAATACGACGCCCAGTCCATGAGCGGAGAAAATCTCCAAGCCGCCCGGGAATCGAACCCACGCCCGCTGCGTAGTAGACAAACACGTTACGATTCACCTAAGCAGGCACACAGAATCAGGGATGATCGGCGTTCACATGTTGTTCCCCAGCGTCGCTTCCAACTGTGCCGGTCTTAACTCATCGTGATTACTGTGGGGAGACAGCGCTGCAGACCTGCGCTTTACGTTGCTCTGAAGCAGGCGCCGCCATGTTAGTTCGTCCAAAATATTAGGAGACGATTGCTTATTGTTCTAATTTCTGCTGCGACAGCTGTTTTAAATAGTAAATGTTACAGTGCTTTTGTGAATACTACAGCATCAGGAAGGCATTTCCAGACGTTTTTTCTGATCCTGAAGACATATTTGATCTAGAAATATTACGCCTTTGGCCTCGTTAATGTTTCTTTCTGTAATACGTTCCGAATAACCAATAAGAAAAGTATGTGATGGTAACAAGCTGCTATTTCCTAAATTCGGAATGACGAAACTAGCTTCCCTCGTCCAAAAAGTGCTGAGAACATTTCAAAATGCGTCTGCACGGTTTGCAATACTTCCTTCTCACAGCATTCAACAAGAGTGCTCTCAGAGTTGTATTGTTAGGAAGTCTACAGTCGAATTACATAAATAAAGCCACTACAGCAAACGTAACAACTGCAACTAAAGTTCATGTACGTAAAAGCAAATATCGTTTCAACGAGTCCACTCTCGAATTAAATGTGATTGCTTTACACATTAGACTATAATCAGAAACTGTTACACCTGTAAATAATGCAGGCTGATATTTTTTATCAAAACACTTCCACCAGTTATTGTTTCGCTATTCTTACATGGCAGACGTCGGCTTTAGGTTTTTGACGCCATAACAACTCATTATAATTTCATGGAGATTACACTTGGCAGGCACACCGTTGACAGCGGGCAACATCAGAAAACCAGTCTCCAAACGCCCTCGATGATGGAGTTTCTCATCACTCAGGGGGCCTCAACTAGGCTCTGATTTGCGCTGTGACGCATCTGTCTCAACCTGGTCTCAACGTCAATCCGACATCAGCACGAGCCGTTGACTACAGTCACTGTTCCATTCGCCGTGGAGACAAGAACCACCGGCTTCCTGTAGTTTCATTGTTCAGGAGCGCACAGCTTTGTCACTGTGATGTCAGAGAACCCATGACTCAGCGTCGACCGTATCGTCTTAATAGAACCTACTCTTCCAATCAGAGTACAATTGCTGTCATTAAATGGCAGAATCTTGAAGCCCATTGGTAATTAGGCACAGTTTTTCGGTTTATTAACCCCGCAAACTTTTGGAGAAGACCCTTATGTTTATAAAAAACAGGACACGACTAGATATAGGAGGTACATATTTATAGGACATGTACATTAGTTTGCTCTGTGAAATAATTAACATTAGAACCAACGTCGATATCGCATCGCACCGCCACCTACCGGACAAATACGCCTGCGGCTCTCTTTGTCGCTATAAACTGGAGGTATGGGATCAGTGTGACTTGTGCAGACGTGCACGATGCCTCGCAGACCCATGCGCGAACCGTACCGTCAAATCAGTGAATCTGAAAGAGGCCTCGTTATTGGAATGAGAGAATGTGATGCATCCATCCAGGAAATTGCTGCTCATGTAGGACGTAGTGTTTCGACAGTGTAATGGGTGTATGCAGAGTGATGCACGGAAGGCATGACGAGATGGGTCAGGTTGCAGCACGTAGACCACCGACCAGAATGTCGATATCTTATCCGAATGGCATTGCAGGACAGACCTGCGTCCTCCTCGGCTCTGGCTCAACGGTGGAACACATCGTAGACTATCAGGGGTGACAATCCGTCGCCTTTTATTACGGATGGGTTAACGTGCGCGCCGTCCACTTCTCCGCGAATGCGCGGGAACATGCTATACGGTAGTATTGTGTGGAACAACGTCACTGGGGACAGGAATGGCATCAGATAGTGTTTTCGGGCGAATCCAGGTCCCGTTTGTTTGAAAATGATGGCCGCATTTGGGTTTGCAGGAGGAGTTGGAGCGGCATCAGTCCCTGCAATCGCACGAGACATACAGCACCAACTCAAGGCCTTACGGTGCTGGGTGCTATTGGTTGCAACGACAAATCACAATTGGTGGGTGTCAGGGGCTCTTTGACCAGTGTGAATGACAGCCTGCGACCCGTAACCATACCCTTTCTGCACAACACCCCAGACGCCATTTTTCAGCAAGACAATGCAAGACCACACGTTGCTGCACGAACACTTGCCTTCTTACTGTAACTGGATGTCAGTCCTTTGCCATGGACCGACAGATCACCAGGCTTGACGCCCATCCAAAATGTGTGGGATACACTGAAACATCGAGCCCAGTGCTGTGAGCCAGTGCCACAAACCCCAGATGAACTTCGGAACCAGGTGAATGCAGCATGGATGGCTATACCGCAGGGCGCCATTCGCGTCATATACGCATGGAACGAGTTATCAGCGCCCATGACGGACCCTATGCCTCTCAGGCAACAGGACACATCTTGAAAATTTCTCGGGTATTCGGCCGGGTAGCGTCGTCCAAAAGGCGCGATATTTCGGCAAGCCGACTTCTTGCCATCTTCAGGCGTTCTTGGTGTCAGACACCTGAAGATGGCAAGAAATCGGCTTGCGGAAATATCGCGCTTTTGGACGACGCTACCCGGTTGAATACCCGAGAAGTTTTCAAGATTTCTGTACGCCGGGAAAACCTCAGATCACACAACAGGACACATGCTAAACTGAGGTGACTGAAATGCTAATAATTTATGCAGAATAAACTAACGTACGTGTCCTGTGAGTATGAACGTCCTAACTCTAGTTGTCCAAGGTGCTCCGTTGCTTCCTAACGTGAGTGTGCATATTACCCAGTGTACATTATCCGGATAAGGAAGTTGGTGAACGAAGAGTTATAATATTCACAGAAAATTAATAATATCTCAGTGCCATAAAGTTCTGCCGACAACATTTCCTCAGTAATTGGAGTTACATAATTAATTTGAACATTGAAATTTTCGTATTGCGGCATTCGAAGGAGATTATGGAAATTGGCCCATTGCAGCGAGGCCACTTTTTATATCTTATCCCCGCAAATATATGTCCGGCGAATCCTAAACAGCGTATTTAAAATGCTGTAATTGGCATTCGTCAGATAATAATGGATTGAGGGCCTTCCTCCCGCTCCAAATCATAAAATATGAAGTTGCATTTTATCGACAGTTCCACCACTGCAGTATTTTGCGATTAATTATGAATGTCACAAACAACAGGGGAAGCTAAATGAGCACTAAATATGGCTGTGAAATGCTTCGGAATGATTCCGATGCGAATGACAAACGCTTAACTTTTGAAACGGTTTTTCTGGTCTCGTAGACGACCCAGTCCCATAAACACAGCAAACTGCTGTAATGTCGCAATGCGAGTCTGTAATTCTGAGAAATCGGTATGTCCATTGTCTGCATAGCGCGTTTCGAGGGTCTATAAAGTTTCCAAGAACTGATTGTCAGAAAATGAGTTTCTTAATATTATCTCCTTTCTGCATGCGGAGCTTCCATTAATGTCAGTGAAATCTGCAGGCAAATTCACGAATTTATAATAGACCCTTTTCAATAATAGCGTTAACATTTGGTTTAGTTTGAATCTTGAAATTTCGTTTAAAGTTTGCAATATGTGTATACTCTGATGTGCAGAACTTAAGGACGAAAGTAATTTTCGCATTATGTGCCAGTGCCAAGTAACATAGCTTGATGAGACACAGAAAGAATTGCTACACTAGAAGACAACCGAAAGAAACACGTAAAGCGACGAACAAAAATGGCACATTGATTCAAAGACAATAATTACACTGATGTCAACCCGATTTACGATGGTCCCCTGGACATTACAAACGGCAGGACATGATTCTTAAAGGGTTTGCCATGACTATGGAGGGCAATGCCTGGTTTGCAATGTGCTCCTATGCTGACAATAAGATAGGTAAGGCGTTCTTACTGTCGGGCATTCCAGTCTTCCAACAGCGTAACTTGAAAACTGCTGGATGGACTTTGGAGCATGCGGATGTGTCAAAATACGTCTCCCCAACGCATCCAATACGTCCTTGATGATAATTAAGTCAGCAGAACTGGTAGGCCAATCCATTCGCCGCGTACCGTCGCGTTCCAAGACTTCCCGTAATGTTCTATGTGGTCGCCTTTGTCATCCATGAAAAGGTGCTCTTGGGGAACAAATACAGTTGCACAGTTACGCTGACCGATGTGTGTTCTGCGTTGAAAGGTCTGGAGGTCAGTACACACATGCAGCTTTAAGCCTCCCCACAATATGACAGCTCGACGCCAAAATGATCAAGTTCGACAGTGTTCCTGGTTTTTCCCACTCGTCGCCATATGTGAATATGTAATGCATGCAGGAACATTGTCGAACACGATCCTTTTGATGGTAATGGTGTTATAATGTGGGAAAGCGTAATGATGCATGGCCGTACTGACCTCCAAACCTCCGAACACTGTAAATCCACCTGTAAAAGTCATTGTGTCACTGTGCTCCTTCGCCACTGTACTTCCTTGTCGTGGCTTGGTAGGTTCGTACAGATAACACCAAGTCGCGTCACTCGTGATGATTTTGTCAGGAAAACGGTTGACCATCCTTCTGCATTTCAATCAGTTCGCAGTCGAGAGGGAGGTGTGTGCTAGTTACTTAGTTAGTTACTTGTTCCTAGATTATATGATCGATTCTTTTATCAAAATGATGTGGAACGAGTCAGTGTACAGGAGACGTATAAATGATTAGTGTCCACGTTAATAAACACATTATTCTATTCCTACTCATGTAGCTATGCTTAAAAACAAGTTTCTTTCCTGGCTAGCAGTTTTAAGTAGAAATTCGTCATTTGTCCAGGGGAAATGACTTTAAATTAGATTTATAATTTCTTCTCCACCGGTCAAACATTTCATATTATTCCGCAATTGATCAAAAATTTTTATTGCTGCGTATTGAATTCCTCTCAGAGTCACTAACAGCTTTAGCAATGAGTAATAAGTGTCATATTTCCGTCTATGTTGTAGGTACGTACGTCACTGTTCTTCTCACATTGCAATGAATTATTTATGACGAATTTAATTTGCATATATATTCATTTTGACACCTCAGTTAAAATTCCCAACTCCTTCAGCAGGTACTTACATAACCACCGCGGGTGGACAGTACATATTATTCTTACTGCTCATTTCTGTGCAATCAATAGCTTTTTTCTAAGCGATGAGTTACCCCAGAGAATTATTTCGTACGATATTATTAAGTGCAAATATACAAAATATGTTAGGAGATTAATACAATTACAGGAAGAGTAAAGGTACTTGCATTTAATTGTTTGAGAAGCTCCGTAACATGTTTCTTTCAGTTCAAGTTTTCATTAGTGTGTACACCCAAAAATTTAGACCATTCTCCCCTACTTACTGACTCCTGCTCACGTGCATTATCAATTGTGCGTGTGGATATTTGTTACATAGAACGGAGTTTAGTGTGTGGTTGTTTTTTTTTTTCAAAATTAAGGGAGACTCCAACTTCAGAGAACCACTTAATAGTTCTTTGTAAAATATCATTTACCGACCCTTCTGTTGCTTTTGTTCTAACGGAATTTGTTATAACAATTGTAACTAACCTGTTTCTACGGGTTATTACTTTATTATTGGGAATGTAAATACTTATTGCTTGGGAAGTTAACGTGAGAAGATTAGGGTCGCCACCGACTCTAACCATACAACTAATCGAAGGTTTGGTCGAGTCGGAAAATAAATTAATTTGATCACAGACCAAAAACACACAAAAATGCATACGTTGTGATGTCGCTCATAGCGGATACAATGTAATTAATAGTATTGCCCGTGCACTGTGCACTGTTCACGACAATCAAACATTTAAAATAAAATAGAACATGCATGAACACTGCATAAGATCAGCTCCCAGCAACACACCTGAAAATAAGACTTGTTTTAAAATAAAAGAGGAAACTAATCACGGGACCTGTACGTAAGGAAACGCGTTGGATGTGCTAACGGGAAAGCTACGAGGTGAGTGGCTTAGGTGCAAAAACGTAACCTCGGAACACAAGAGAAAATCGTGGATAAAATCATTTATTCCTAAGACATTAAAAAAAAGCATCGATACATTCACCGTTATAATCAACAGCTAAAATCATTGGTGTGAATCATTCATACCACTGCTGTTGTCTGATCGCAATAACTCGTAAAGCGGTACACGTTGCGCAGTACACCCGCGTGCCCACGTGGTTTGTGGAGACGCACTTCGTAGGTATCTTGTCCAAGTTGCAACAATATCACATCACACAATCATGAGCGGTTAACGTTCTTTAAAACAAACAGGAGACCGGACAGTTAGTAATGACGGTAGCCCAACAAAACTTTAATGTTCAACCACGTGGTCGGCTCCCCACGGACGAAAGATACATAAAGCAAGGAAAAATTACGAGAAGGCAAAGCTATTAACATTTAGAAAAATGAAAGCTTATACAGGCACAGCTGAAGGCAAACAGACATTCATACAGAAGCGAGTGCTCACTTCTTATCGACACCTTTGTGTGGCGCTCTTCCGGTGGATCCAAGTCTGCCAAAGTTTTGCATTCCTTGCTGCGACAAGACAAAGCAATCTTTCAGAGTTGAAAAGCGAGACCAAAAGCTAACAGCTCTCCCCTCGCCAAGTAACAAAGCGCCACGAGGTCAGTCTAACTCACCCTTCGACTGAAGCACAGCTGTGGACGCTTCCCGTACCGGCGGCCGACTGCCATCCTTTTTCGTCTCCAGCCTCCTCCACGCTCCGCGTGGACCGGGAAGCCCAAAGATGCCATTTCCGCCACCAACCTAACGCAGGTGGATTTCTCACAAGTAGCGCCAACCTCTCTGCCTACTTGACCACTACGAGAGCTGGCTATTCTGTACAACTCCTGCTGAATCTGTACGACTATCGCAGACTTTCTGCAGCAGACTACGCCACCGTCTAGCAACGTGACACACAACCACATTCATTCAATCACGCCACTATGATAATTATGAGAAAAGAGAAACAAGGAAAAGAAGGAGAAATACTAGTGAAATGGGCTACCGGACTAATGAAAGGTGGCTACAGGACCCTTTCATCACCCCAAACGTCCCGGAGAGGACTGTGCCACGAATTTTCTCGCCATGCTAGGAGATTCGCCGACAGTCTTCGAAACAAACATACCCTAACGAGCAACAATTGCAACAGGCAAACAGCAGCACAAAAGAATTGATTAATCTCTTATATCCAAGTGAGTTTTATCTGACCTTAGTCAATAATTGTGACCTCATGCGGTGCGCAAAGCAAACACAACAAATTAAATTAAGCGTGATATTCTACGCTAACAATATGTCATCTGACCTACTACGACCACAACCATGAGATATTATTTTAAAATTGCTTTAACCAATTATCAAAAGTTAACATAGAGACATAGACGAACAGGTACACAATATTTATAAATATATAAGCAAATACAATGATGCAAAATCATTATCACGAACCAAAGCAAAAAACCATGCAAGTGAAAGTGCAAAATACAATATCCACAACAAATACAGTGATACAAAATCATTAATGAACCCAATGGAATGACAGCTGGTAAATAATCACCTATGGAAAATAAGACATGAGTACAAAAACACATCCAGGAATCAACTCGTTGACACGCTGTCATTTTTGTTTCGTCACATGGTTGTTTCACTGGGTATTCTCTTTAGGTGCTGGGGTGGGCATCTCTTCTAAAGGCAACTTGGAGGATAAGCTACTAGGGGACCACAACACTGAACTGGGGAGTTCACAGCGGCGTTGATTGTAACGTCCGTTGGTACCCAGGTTGTTCATCCTAGACAGCACCCCGCGACGTTGCCTCGTGCCCGTTTCCACCCTCTGCGTCCATACTGTGGGATGGTTCGACGTTGCAGATTTGCAGGACATCGCCGCTTGTGGGCCCTGCCTCATCATCGAGAAGGCGGCTTGGCGGTCGTCGTCCGTGTGTTGCGGAGGAATGTGTTTTACGACACACGCACCTGTCTCCTGTCGTGTCAATGGAGAGACACGTGCTCTTCTCCGTCGCATCGAGGTCGACGTAAACTCGTGCGGGTGTCGGGCTTGAGACCCGCTTATCGCCTCTTCACACCGTCTCAGCTGATGCGTCAGTGGTGGGACCCGTGTCCCTCCGGGCAGTGGGCGTTACCTCACCGCAGCGGCCGTCTGGACTAGCGGCGCTCAGGGATCGGCGGCCTCGCCTGGCGTGCGTCATACTTTCTCTTTCGCTTGTCAGATGACTAGCGCACGGAGTGGAACGCCGGCCATCAGCTGGCGCTGCCGTGGTGACACGCCTGCGGGCCCCGGTGTGAGCCTGGGCTTGGGGGAAGTCCAGCATCCCCTCCCCTCTGATGGGGAAACAGCTGTGACTGCTCGGCGCACCACTGCAGCGTTCTGCAACGCCTGCCGGTGGACCAAGCCCTGTGCTTTCTGACACTGAGGCTCCCTAGACAGCCTTGCACCCACTTAAGAACTGCGCTCACAGAGATCGTTACAAAATATCATGTGTACAGATTACCACAAAATCAGCGGAGTTTCTTACTCCTGATCAATACGTGGAATATTTCCCAAAATTAACTTGACAAGAAGGGCCTTGTTAACAATACCAATAAAAAAACAATGAGGAAAATTACATAACCAATAGTCAAACATACAAAAAATCCTTTTTATAAAATATAGTTCCAGCATTACATCTGCTGTCAATCATTCAGGGTAGATCTTGTTCAAGGTTTGGTCAGGATTTTGATAGGATTTGGCGCCGCTGCTAACTACAGACACAAAACTCTACTTACTCCTAACTACGCTCTCACACACAATCTACACAGCTCGTACTAGTCACCATCACCATATAGCCCGACTACAATTCCTACATACAAACAAAATATTCCTTTCAACACCAATACCCATACCGTTGTTCATTGACTGCTCCTCCAAGGTTTGCAGCACACGTTTGCTGATCTGTGGAAAATTTCCGAGACTTCTTTTCTATGGACATTGCATAATAAAAGTTATGATTAATGAGACGCGGAAGGTTCATTCAATCTGGAATGGTAAATGTTTCAACATCTATTCATCAGACTAATGCAAAAGGTCAGTGGGCATAAAAATGGAAATAAATATCATCCTATCCTATTAGCAAACACATAAACACTTCGTCCTATAAATACATAAAAAAATACTGTCAAAAGAAATCCATTGTCCAGGGCCATGAGTACCCAACTTACTGCTGTCATAAGATACTCACAATGATTACACAATTACTCACATGTCCCCAGGGGTCCTCACCTACCGTCATGTTATTTCAGCTTGGAGGTAGTCGCACTGATTCTCTATTAAATATCAAGTTGCTTGAGTTAATAAGCTGCTTCCATAACGTCTTCTGGGGTTTCACATTCTGGTGCCCTCAACCGTACCTAGTAGTATCTGGCGGCAAGTTACACTTTCCAAACATCTAATAAGGTGGCAACTCTGAAAATCAAAAACTATTAATCTCCCTTCATACACAAATCCTTCACCTACAAGTCACCAAGTCGCTTCATCAACATCGCAGTACAGTTGCAAAATCTCACCGAATCATGCTCACCTAAGGGGAATAAGAACATTACAACTATAATTTATCATCAAGAATTACCTTACGTCCAATGACTCGCCACGCCAACACACCCGATACCTTTTTAGTCATCAAAAAACAAAATCCATCTTACTCTAATAGGAAACGCTTCATATGAGCCACATAATCATTCACATCCAGACGTTATAAAGCTGCACAACATTACTCTTTCCTGCTCAGAAGAAGAAATAACTACACATATATTGGGGGACCCTTTACAACTCATAGAAAATATACACTTTAATTTTAATCACTCCAGAGTGAATCAAAACATTGGAAAATATACACTGTAATTGCACTAAACAGACACGACTGGGTTTACCGCAGGCACACCAATACTGTGGCCCTCCCTCAACAAATAATAACGTCTTCCTTTATCAAATGCACATCAATATCATCAATAGCACCGGTCCTCATTAAGTTGACGCCAACCGAGCCAGCCAACAGTCATTGATCCCTTTGATTAGAGGCATTTGTCGGATTGTGCCGCGGGTTTGCGGGACGAATTTCAACACCCACTGCCGGACTACCCGTACTGTTTACGGCACCTCTGTTGTTGCTTGTTCGATAATTATTCTGTGGTCGGTCACGACTACCGTTCCTAGGTCCGCTATAATTGGCCCTAAATCTCTGCTCATTACCATATCTTCTAAACTCCCGGGGGTGTCTTTGATTTCCTCTCGCCGAATGATGATCATTGGCATCGTTTGTTCTGCCCGCGTTCCGTGAGGAGTCGCGACGCTGCCAACGCTCGCGCGCTCTGTAACTCCCAGGCGACCCGTTACGTCTGTATTGCCACCTGTCTCTGCGGCTGCGGCTTCGTTCGCGCGGCCGCTGCTCGTTGGCACTCTGACGGTAATTCTGCGAGGTGCCATTCGCATCGCACTCAAGCTCTAAAAGGAAATTGCGAAACCCCTCTACGTCATCCTTACATCGTCCTGCAAGGATAACGTGCCGCAACTGCATTGGAAACTTTCCCAGGCAAATACGAATAATTTCCGTAGGTCCATAAGGATCGTCAAGATGTTCATTCGCCTGCAGCATGTGCTCGAACATCTGCACAGGGCTGGAGAATTTTGACCTGTTTAACTCTGGTAGCATAATGAGTCCGTGTTTTACACGACTTTGCGCTGCCACTGACCAATAGATCGACAGGAACTGTTGTCGAAACTCCCCAACAGTGTAGCAATTGCGTGCAATTGACCTCATCCGCGCCGCTGGCTCACCTTCGAGGTAGCCGCACATATACTCTATCTTGTGCGCACTGGGCCACGTAGGAGGAAGGGAGAACTCGAACTGCTGTAACCAGGCCCGCGGGTGAATCCCCGTGGCCGAGTTACGGAAGACTTCAAACTTCCTCACCGTCAGAAAATTACTTACAAATTGGTGAGTTTCCCTTGGCAAACGTTCCGGAGGGGATCTGCGCCGTTCCCACCTGGTACGAGATCCGTGATCGTGACGATGATCAAATTCGCCATCGTTCCCGGAATCATCGTCGGAATAATGGCCCTTTCGTTCATTTCTTTCAACTCCATGGGCCTTTAACCCTTTTAGGTGAAGTTCTAAACGGGCCATGCGCTCACATATTCCCTCGGTAGCCCCTCTTTGTTGTACTTTTATTTCACACTGTCCACGCGGGCATTTCGTTATCGACAGTATTTCGTCTGGATCCGCTGATGACGAGGTAATCGTTTCCCTATTATTGTCAGGCTTACGCGCCACTGCGTTTCAGATCCTTGCTATTTCTTCTCGCATCTCTCGGTGGGCCGTGTCTTCTTGTGTTTGCGTAAGCCCTTGCTCTCGCTCGAGAGCTATTATCGCCTGGCTGAGGGTTTCTACCCGCGCACTAAGGTGGACCTGGCACTTAGCCGCAGTTGTCCTCTATTCGGGACACAAGAGCCGCGTGGTCACTCTGGCATTGTTCTGCTAACGCGTGGAGATCCCTGGCGGAATTTTGTCCTACTCGGGACTCAAGAGCCGCTTGTTCACTCTGGCATTGTTCTGCTAGCATACGTATACTCCCAGCGAACCTTTCTTCCTGCTCCATCACCTGCTTACTAATGACTTGCTGCCCCTCTTCTAAGGCGGAGATGCGTTGGTCAATGATCGCCAGTTTCTCCACAACACCCTGTCCTATTTCAATAGTCAATCTTTTATTTGCTTCCTCGATATGCCTCCTATTTTCTTCTGCTTGTTTTTTATTCACTTCCTCGATATGTCTCCTATTACTGTCTAGTAATTGTCGTAGCACTGTCTGTAATGAATTTGCATCTATCGAATGATTCGAAATCACTACAGCGGGCTCAGGATGGACAACACTTGTACTTGCGTTTTCCGCGTTTCGTTCCAGGTCGGACTCGACGTTTTGACCTCGTCCTTCTTCAGGGTTATTGTCTGGCAGGTTTTTCCAATCGCGGCTCCCTGAACAGCTACGCGTCTCCATCATAAGGATAGTTACTCCGTGCTCCAAAATACAACAAGAATAGTGCCAAAGTTTCTTAATGGACTCACAGTCCCCACAAAGCACCCAAGATTTATGACACCGATACACGCCACAGGACAAGAATCAACCCACACTTGTAACACAACTGACTACTAAATGACAATGTCTACACAGTAATACATATACAATATAAAACATGTAAGAAAATGGACACCTATATCATAAATTCACGTAAATTCTGTATTACAGAAAGACAATATACCAGTTAGCACATCCAACTGAAAATAACTAATCCTCACTGCGCATCAGAAGATCTCTGGTTTACCGAAATCCGTGAGCAGGGTAAGCCATGTGTAACTAACCACGTGGTCGGCTCCCCACGGACGAAAGACATATAAAGCAAGGAAAATTTACGAGAAGGCAAAGCTATTAATATTTAGAAAAATGAAAGCTTATACAGTCACAGCAGAAGGCAAACAGATATTCATACAGAAGCGAGTGCTCACTTCTTATCGACACCTTTGTGTGGCGCTCTTCCGGTGGATCCAAGTCTGCTATAGAAATTTACTAAATGAAACATTTGCCAAAGTTTTGCATTCCTTGCTGCGACAAGGCAAAGCAGTCTTTCAGAGTCGAAAAGCGAGACCAAAAGCTAACAGCTCTCCCCTCGCCAAGTAACAAAGCGCCACGCGGTCAGTCTAACTCACCATTCTCCGACTGGAGCACAGCTGTGGACGCTTCCCGTACCGGCGGCCGACTGCCACCCTTTTTCCTCTCCAGCCTCCTCCACGCTCCGCGTGGACCGGAAAGCCCAAAGATGCCATTTCCGCCACCAACCTAACGCAGATGGATTTCTCACAAGTAGCGCAAACCTCTTTGCTACTCGACCACTACGAGAGCTGGCTATTCTGTACAACTCCTGCTGAATCTGTACGACTATCGCAGACTTTCTGCAGCAGACTACGCCACCGTCTAGCAACGTGACACACAACCACATTCATTCAATCACGCCACTATGATAATTATGAGAAAAGAGAAACAAGGAAAAGAAAGAGAAATACTAGTGGAAATGGGCTACCGGACTAATGAAAGGTGGCTACAGGACCCTTTCACAATAGTATGTTTGCAAAAAAATACCAATTTTGCTTGCTGAATGTTGCGTGGATAGTCATTCACATATACAAGGAGTAGAAGTGGACCCAAAATTGAAGCCTGTGGAACTTCCTTTGTTATTTTACCCCAGTCACTAAGATTTTCTACATTTCTGACACTGTTTGCATTGTTCAGCATAACCTTCTGCATTTTGTTTGTGATGTATGATTCATACCAGTTCTGTGTAATGCCATCAGTTACATAAAACTTGAGTTTTTCGAAGAGAGTAACATGATCTATACAATCAAACGCCTTGTCGAGGTCATAAAAAATAACAACTCACAATATATTATTATTTAACGCTTATTCTGTTTGATGAGTGAATGTACACATATCGTTCTTAGTCGAGCAACCCCTCTGAAATCCAAACTGTGATACGCTAAGCAAATTGTTTCCACTCAAGTGTGCAGCTGCTCTTGAGTGCATTATTTTTTCGAATATTTTGGAGAATGATGGCACTAGGGAATCTGGACGATAAGTGGTTTAATAATTTTACATTTTAAACTGTGTGGAATTATTCCCTGCGCCAGTGATGCGCTGCATATAGCACTAAGAACATTACTTATTAAGCTAGAACAACTTTTCAGAATTGTGTTTGAAATTCCATCAACCCCACGAAAACTTTTGTTTAATAGAATTTTTACAATTGTATTAATTTCAGTGAAGGATGTTGGTGCTGTTTGTAGTTGTTTAACTTTTGTGGATTGACATTCTAATAAAGTCTCTGACTTCTTCAACTGAACATTTAATCCCATATTTACTGCAACATGTATAAAGTACTTGTTGAAAGTATTTGCAACTTGCGAATTATCAGGCACGACATCGTCATTTAGTTTAATTGTTATGGAATCTTGTAGATTGACTGCCTGTTATGTCTCCCATTTGACAGTGTCCCACATAGTTAATCTTATTATCTGTGTTATTTGTTTCTGTCAGGACATGCACAGTTCGTAACGTCACATCCTGATTTACTCTGACCTACACATAAATTTCTCTCTTCCTCTTACATGAGATTTATTTCCCTTAGTAATCCACGGCTTAATTGATTTTTAATGAATGTTCTGGATATTTTTTTAGGAAAGCAACTTTGAAATATTGACATAAATTTACTGTGGAAAAATTTGAATCTGACATTAGCATCTCTTTCTACGTTTACCTCGTCCTATACCACCCCTTTCAGCTTACTCTTTAAACACTGTTCCTGTTCTCATTAAAGAGAGTCACTGCTTTGTCTCAACCCACCTCTAACTTGTAAGATGCCACACTGTTTATTACCATTAATTGTGCATCACGATCAGATAGTCTATTAGTAACTGGGTACACATTAATTGTTTCAGCCTGAGCACTGTCTATAAAAGTGTTATCAGTTAGTGCATTTTGCTGCACACGATTTGGAAAACTGAATACTGAAGTTAGATTGAAACACCCAGATACTCGTAATAATTGTAGTTCATTTTTTCTGTCCGTATTTTTTTCAAGGAATCTTCATCGACATCTCCACAAATTGCTAACGTTTTCTTCTTGTCTGACAGATCAATAGTGCATCTAGATTTTTCATAAATAGCTAAAATTTTCCTAGAGGGTATCTGTAGACTGTTACAGTTATCAGGGATGTGCACTGCAGTTAGAGCGCCACTTTCTTTCAGCTCATCTTTAATGACATATTCTAAATTACTAGCAACGCTGTTTTCTACTCCTTCTGCTACAATTATCGTATCCTCAGCATCAAAATCTCTTCACAAGGCCCCTATGTTCTCTGTCACCTGACTAAGCTACGCGATATGTCCCAGGATGCTAGTGTTCTGGTATTCTACGCCTTGCTTTTCTGTAGAAATTAGCGTACACCTCTCCTCTGACTGCTCCGTAGTAGCAAGACACTTTTGTTTCTACTTAGCACACACTTTTCTCAACTTCAAAACATTCTGCACAGTATCTCGAACAGTTGGTTTAGAGATGCTGCTCCGTTGTGACAACAACGTTGACGTACTATGGCCTCACATCCACTGCTTGTTCACGTCGGACTGGTCTAATGCACACCGGTATTTTACAGTTCGTGGTCCAAGGTGTCGCCGTAACTGACGCTGACGCCGCTTATACCCCATGAATAAAATCAGTCTCGGAACTTGTTGGACAGACGGTGTCTATTAAACAGGATAATATTAAAAGTGACAACGTGTTCATAGCAAAATAACGTACTTAAGAACAAAGAATTCTATTTTATGATGACAATGCGTGACATGATTTTTCATATTAGGGCTGCGTATGCGCTACAAAAGAAGAATAAGCAGGATTTAAACCTTAAAACCACTGCATCCAGTGCAGTATGCTTATGGAACAGAGCATATGACAGAACGTAGGCCCGCATCTCGTGGTCGTGCGGTAGCGTTCTCGCTTCCCACGCCCGGGTTCCCGGGTTCGATTCCCGGCGGGGACAGGGATTTTCTCTGCCTCGTGATGGCTGGGTGTTGTGTGCTGTCCTTAGGTTAGTTAGGTTTTTGTAGTTCTAAGTCCCCGGGACTGATGACCATAGATGTTGAGTCCCATAGTGCTCAGAGCCATTTGAACCATTTGAACAGAACGTTGCGTCGACCACTGCTCTTCTTTTTGCAGCGTGACGTTCACGCTCCTGACGATATCTTTGGCGGCGTCGAACCGGCTCGGACGTGGTGGCACGCCACCCTACTGCAGGCTTATAGGGCGTTTCCAGTGGACGAAGACCCTCGGAGCGTAGGTGGGCCGCGACGTAGTGTCGACGTAGTTTCCGGGAAATTTCGCAGATTTTTGTATGGGTGCCGAATTCACTGGGCGCAAATCTCGTATAGCGCCGCCCCCGCGTGGCCGCCCACTCCTCGCCCGCCCCCCCCCCCCCCCCCCCCGGCTCGCTCGCCGGCGCACACGACGGGTTTCCCACCGGCGATAGCCAGCCCTGTGACGTCACGGCCCGCTGGCTGCCGCGCACAAGTTTTGCCGTCCCGTCAGGCTGCTCACCGCCCGCACATCCTGCCGCGCCCTTTCCCTTCTCCTGCCCCTTCACACGCGGCCCCTATACTTTGTCCGCCGCTGCCTCGAGTGCTAACCCACTCTCTACAAGAAGCTGTACGTTGCTGATGGGCTCAACGCCTAGCTACGGTTTGACTGCAACAGTTTCTACACCTCAAACCATCAAATCATAGATATATGTAGGCCTCCCGTGCAACTACACTGAGGTGAAAAAAAAGTAAAATAAGTTATCGGATAGCGATATCCAGGTATACAGATGACGTCTTTTGTACTCAGAGGATCGCCTCTGCCGTGATCACAGCCTTACGACCGGCATTAAGATTTCGAACGGGGAATGGTTGTTGCAGCTGGACTCTTGGGACATTTCATTTCGGAAATCGATAGGGAATTCAATATTCCGAAATCCACAGTGTCAAGAGCGTGTCGAGAATGCCAAATTCCAGTCATTACTTCTCAGAGAAGACAACGCAATGGTCGACGGCCATCGCTTAACGAGCGGCAGCAGCAGTGTTTGCTTAGAGTCGTCAGTGCTAACAGACAAGCAACACTGCGTGAAATAACCGCAGAAATCGACGTCGGACGTACGACGAAAGAACCCGTTAGGACTGGGCGTCAAAATCTGTCGTTAAAGGGCTATGGCAGCGACGACCGAAGCTAATACTCTTGCTAAGAGTACGATATCGCCTGCAGCGCCTCTCCTGGTCTCTTTACCATACCGGTTGGAACCTAGGCGAATGACACCAGACCTGATGGTAGGGTTCGAGTGCGAAGCAGATTCCGCGGAGCCAACTTGTCAGCAAGGCACTGTGCAAATTGGTGATGACTCCGTAATTCTGTGGGCTGGACCTCTGGTCCAACGGAACCGATCATTGACTAGAAATGGTTATGTACGCCTGCTTCTAGACCACTTGCAGCCATTCATCGATTTCCGAAACGACGTTGGAATTTTTGTCGACGACAATGCACCATGTCACCTTGCCACAATTGTTCTCCATGAACATTTTGGACAATTCGAGCGAATGATTTGACCGACCAGATCACTCTACATGAATCCCATCGAGATGTCAGTATGTGCACAGTCTTCTAAAACGGCAACGCGTTCACAGTTATGGACGGCTATAGAGGTAGCACGGCTCAATATTTCTGTAGGGGACTTACAAAGACTTGTTGAGTACGTACCACGTCGAGTTGCTGCACTACACTGTGGGAAAGAATGTCCGACACGATATTAGGAGGTATCCCATGCAGAATGAGATTTTCACTCTGCAGCGGAGTGTGTGCTGATATGAAACTTCCTGGCAGATTAAAACTGTGTGCCGGACCGAGACTCGAACTCGGGGGCTTTGCCTTTCGTGGGCAAGTGCTCTACCATCTGAGCTACCCAAAGCTCGATTCACGCCCCGTCCTCACAGCTTCACTTCTGTCAGTACCTCGTCTCCTACCTTCCAAACTTTACAGAAGCCCTCCTGCGAACCTTGCAGAACTAGCACTCCTGAAAGAAAAGATATTGCGGAGCCATGGCTTAGCCACAGCCTAGGGGATGTTTCCAGAACGAGATTTTCACTCTGCAGCGGAGTGTGAGATGATATGACTCCCGTCATCTCAGTGTGTCTCTATTGTGTTCAGTTTTAAAATCAACACTAAATCACATGACGGATGAAATAGAGCCTACTCATTGTCATTACGCACTGACCAAAGTAGAGCTGCCACTCGTATTTTTTCTCATTAATAGCTGAAACCAAGCGCTGTTTTCAACAGCGCAGTGTCCTCCGTAATAGTGTTAGTGCTTAGCAATGGAATTAACGTAATGCCTGCGTTATTTTCACTATTATTGATATATTCCCGTCAATGGAAAGAGCAAGAAACAAAGTTTGAAACATTGTATTTACTGTTCTATCACTGTATAATTTTTTACAAGAATTACATTTTCTTGTGTGAATTCCACTTTTTGCTATACTGTGCTTCATTTGATTCACCGTTTCCACATATGGATGAGAAAACATCAGTTTGATAGAAAGCGTTTTGCTTTCAGCCAGTTCCTTGAAACTAAGTACGCAATATTTTCATGCTGTTACAAGAAATGAAATCCAATTTCATCCACCACGTCATATCGATAAAAACGGAAGTAAGTGTATCTTACTCTACATTTAGTAGATTCAGATCGTACATCGCTGAACTGACGGTCTCCTTTTTTACTTTTTAGTTGCGGAAGAAATTAGTAACAACAAAAGACATTGGCCCAATGCGGAGTGAGACTCGAGAACTGAGGGTTCCGTACAATCTTAATTATATATAGAGAGAGTTCATCAATTCCAGGAATCGAGGCTCTTGACAATTTTTGCCGGTTATCGACATTGGTGTTGGCAAGATAGTGGTCCCAGGGTTTTCAAGACTGTGGAGAATGTCTTAATTTCAGATTTGAAGTCAAATAAAAGTGCCAAAAGAAATATTTGTTTAGTGATATATAACTACAAATTAACAATTTTCAGGTGTTTTTTTTCCTTTATTGATTCTGTGAAACCTTTTTTCTTGAAAGTTTCATAATTCTACGTCAAGAGAAAATACCCCACAGATTCCAGTGAATGAGTTTGTATCAAAATATGTGACATAAATGTCCGTATCTTTTGACTTAGAAGGTTCATTTTTTTGAATCACAAGGAAACTGTTGACCGTAATACGTGACGTAAATTTCAGTTTGATACATCTACACGTTCCTGGGAAAAAGAGTTTTGCACAGTCAGACGGACAGACCGACAGACAGACGGACAACGAAGTGATTCTGTAAGGCTGCTGTTTCTACCGTTCGAGGTACGAAGTCCTAAAAACCAAAGTACTGTATATAGCTTCTTTTTCCTCCCGATACCAAACACCTCAAATGACGAAACTTTCAGGCGAAAACAGTTTATTGCTTGACTTTCGGTGGTCGTCTTTTTTTTAAATTCTTCCTTTTCAGTCTGAGTGTACAAACATTTCTTCACACTTCATTAGAGGTAAAAGTGCCACCACTATTCAGATTATGTAATAGTTTATGTCGAGAACAGAGAAACAGAAAAATCTTGCAATTAATATTTCATAAATTTCAGCACATATTTCTACAGAACAGAGTGATTTTGATGAATGGGGAGAAACTACAGGAAGCAATTCCTCAGAGACCAAGGAGCAAAAAAGATCATATGGATATACGTCTGAAAATGCGTTCTGTAGCAGTTACACACACTTGAAGGTGGAGGTAGAAGATCTTCGACAACGACGCCGAAATCAACACCAGGTAGGTGGCCCACCAGCGACTCGGTGGAACATTCTCCACAGCTACCACCATCCGTATTACAGGCTTTATTGCATACGGACTTGCCTATGCGCTATGGTTTTGTTGCTGGTTCCTCGCAGAAGCCAGCGTGGTGCTAGGATTTCTGTTACCCACTCTGTCCGCACATGAGGTTACCATTACTACGGGATGTGACAGAGCAGAGCCAACACTGATTCAGCCTTAGTGTCTCAACGTTACTGGCGACCGCCTCGTGGGAACAAAAAAAAAAAAAAAAAAAAAAAAAAAAAAAATTGTTCAAATGGTTCTGAGCACTATGGGACTTAACAGCTGAGGTCATCAGTCCCCTAGAACTTACAATTACTTAAACCTAACTAACCTAAGGACGTCACACACATCCATGCCCGAGGCAGGATTCGAACCTGCGACCGCAGCGGTCGTGCGGTTCCAGACAAGCGCCTAGAACCGCTCGGCCACTCCGGACGGTGACCATTCATCCTTTCACGGCCGGCCGGCGACCATTCATCCTTATCGGCGATATTTTCCCAGATATATTGATTTATCGATATTAAAATAGTGATATCGAGTGCTGATATTTTAATTTTATATTTTTTCACGATTTTCTGAAAATATTTGAAGTTCTTTTGAAATTATAGTAGGACATAATTTTACTTTCACTGTGTGAAGGAGTCTTACTATTTTTTGAGCTTTCATCACGTCCAGTCTTTCTCTGTGGCACAAAAGAAGAACTCCGACTGCACGGGGAGTTGGCGGTGTGAATGGAATGACAAGATTCTCATTGTGGAGAAACAGCACAGCTGTTCCATTACAAAACAATTTTCAGCGCACCTCGTGTGTTACTTCTTCACATTGTAATTCTTCAAAAACAGTTGCTGAAAATCGTTAGCAAAAGTCTAAATGGCAAGATTGGTCGTTGCATTGGGCGGAAACGTGTGAGGGCAAATGCTGACGTAATCGGCGCTCGGCGCTACCAACAGAAGCTGCAACGCTTTGCTTCACCACGCAGTTTTGACAATACGACTGCTAGGTCGCTAGCATTTGCAGAAATGAAAAAAGCCGGGAAGTCAACGTGAAGTGTTCTGGACAAACTTGATACGCGACGAAACCGAGCGGCGGACCCATCAGACACCTTTTCTCGTGCCACTTACATGCATTTACCATTGTTAGTAAAGTGGTAGAGCCAAGGTTGAATGGACGTCGTTTTCCTTCCAATTCCTGCTCCAAGAGGGATAAGCAGGCTGCTAATTTGAGTTACAGAATATCTAATAATAAATCAATACTTAAATGTATAGTCCTAAACCCGGCAATATATTTCCAATTTAGAGCCAATATTGTTAGCTAGGTACGTCGATATTTTTTCGCCGATGTGTCGTTGTATTCATACAATTTCGATATATCGAGAGCCGCTTGTGAGTTTCCTTTAAATATCGATATAACAGATTCCCGATAAGTTTAACGATATCAACATTCCTAGGTGAAACATTACCATGGATAGAACATTCCGACTTGCTTGGTATGTTCTCAAGTGTGCTTTAATCATTGAAATCTACACTGTGAAAGATCCTTTATCTCCACCTTCTAGTCGGCGTGCCTCCATTGGAACACATTACGGGCCATACGTCCTTATGACCATGTTTGCTTTTGATCCTCACCGGCCTTGTTCGTTGCAATTGGTTCCAGTCCAGTAAAAATTGCCCTGCATAAAGACCGGTATAGTTGAGTATGTTTTTTAACGATGTCGTAATATTTGTACACAAAAAGACAAAAAAGCTCAAATAGAAGATCACTGACATTCCTAACGACATCACTCCTTAGGTATAGCCTATAAGTCACTAATTTGATCTCGAACGACGTTTTAGTACCTCTAGTGGCGTGCTGCGGTACTGTTGGTGCAGGATTTCAGTATCTATCAGAACTGCACACGCATACCTGCAGTCAAACAAAAATAAATTAATTATGTACCGTAGTTTTCTCGACGTGATGACTGGAATCTTTTGGAAGTGTCTAGCAGTAGGTAATAGTGATTGTATCACTAAGTATGAAAAGTGTTGCGTCATGCATTGCAACTGTGGAACAAATTCGTAGTATCCCTCTACAAATTACTGTGAGATAGACCTGCGCATTTCCTTAACGGTTTCCCAGAGTTAAATCATCAACAGAGCCATCCACAACCGTGCGTTATCTTCTGCCGTAGGGACTCAAGCTACTAGAGTTTTACCGGCGTGCGCCTGATGTTGTACATGGCCACCGGCATCTCTCATGTGAACTTTTAGGTCGTTACAACCTTCCACACGTCTGCATCTCAGTAGAGCTGTTTGCAATATCTATCCAAATCGTTGCCGTTCCCAAAGGTAGTGCTATAGGAACTTTGCTGTTCCTTATCTATGTAAACGATTTGGGAGACAATCTGAGCAACCGTCTTCGGTTGTTTGCAGATGACGCTGTCGTTTATCGACTAATAAAGCCATCAGAATATCAAAACAAACTGCAAAACGATTTAGAAAGAATATCTGAATGGTGCGAAAAGTGTCAGTTGAACCTAAATAAGGAAAAGTGTGACTTCATCCACATGAGTGCTAAAAGGAACTCGCTAAACTTCGGTTACACGATAAATCAATCTAATCTAAAAGCCATAAATTCAACTGCCGGCCGAAGTGGCCGTGCGGTTAAAGGCGCTGCAGTCTGGAACCGCAAGACCGCTACGGTCGCAGGTTCGAATCCTGCCTCGGGCATGGATGTTTGTGATGTCCTTAGGTTAGTTAGGTTTAACTAGTTCTAAGTTCTAGGGGACTAATGACCTCAGCAGTTGAGTCCCATAGTGCTCAGAGTCATTTGAAACATAAATTCAACTAAATACCTAGGTATTACAATTACGAACAATTTAAATTTGAAGGAACACACAGAAAATGTTGTGGGGAAGGCTAACCAAAGACTGCGTTTTATTGGCAGGACACTTAGAAAATGTAACAGACCTACTAAGGAGACTGCCTACACTACGCTTGTCCGTCCTCTTTTAGAATACTGTTGCGCGGTGTGGAATCCTTACCAGATAGGACTGACGGAGTACATCGAAAAAGTTCAAAGAAGGGCAGCACGTTTTGTATTATTGCGAAATATGGGAGAGAGTGTCACAGAAATGATACAGTATTTGGGCTGGACATGATTAAAAGAAAGGCGTTTTTTGTTGGGACAGAATCTTCTCACGAGATTCCAATCACAAACTTTCTCCTGCGAATGCGAAAATATTTTGCTGACACCGACCTAAATAGGGAGGAACGATCACCTCGATAAAATAAGGGAAATCAGAGCTCGTACGGGAAGATATAGGTGTTAGGTGTTCATTCTTTCCGCACGCTATACGAGATTGGAATAATAGAGAATTGTGAAGGTGGTTCGATGAACCCTCTTCCAGGCACTTAAATGTGATTTACGGAGCATCGATGTAGATATAGATATAATGAGATGTTTGAATGATTTGTCTGATTCCAGTTGTGACCTATTGATGCTGTAGTCATAGGGTACTACTTTTCTGTGTAATCTGAAGTGTACAATTTCACATTTCTGAGATTAGAAGGAAGTTGCCAGTATTTGGACCACCCTGAAATGATGCAAATATCTGACACACAATTTGTTCAGTCTCTGGTAATCCATGAAGTGGGCCTGCACCCGGACACGCAGTACGTGAAAAATGATGACAAAACCAGCGGCTGTACTTGAATCTAAGGTCTTTTATTCTCTTTGAAACACGCTAGCAGTTTCGACACCACATGGTGTCATCTTCAGGCCCCAAACGTAACCTGCCATCCACAACGATTTGGCGACTGCCCATACTGGGCTTGTTTTTACCACGGAATTCAGTTAATTTTGGCCGGCTGCATACGATTCTGTTCATTGCACATGTAAACGATTGTGAATGCTAGGTTGTGTTCTAACCCTGAAATGACACCATGTGGTGCCGAAACTGGTAGCGTGTACTAAAAAGCATTATTCAAGATAATTTGTTCACCTTTCTTTAGACAATACTTCATTATAGTCAGCACCATAATCTGTAAGAAGTCTGACCGTTACTATTAATACTGCCATGCCGGATCACTAACGCGATACACGAACGGCACGCAAGCGTCCCCAATACCCACCCAAGGAGCAGAAGTTTGAGACGGGAGACGCAGAATGCTGGAGGGAAATGAGCAGCGACACTTGCGGACGCTGTGTGACGCGGGACGAGCAGCCGCAGGAAGTTGCGGACGCAGAGTGGCGGCGGGTTTTGCGACACGGCGCGGCCGCGGCCGGCGTAATGAGGGCGCGCTGACGGATGGGCGCCTGACCGGGGCCGCGGACCTGCGCATAGTTGGCGCGCGGACCGCCGCGCCGCGTGGCGCTGCCGTCGCCGGCCAACTCGGGCCATTTATCTTGCGAGCGCCTCGTCTCGTCCCGGCCCTGAGCAGCTTACTGTCGGCCGATCCCGGCTCACAACCTAACAGGATACTTCGCCACAAGCACCTGACTTGCGCTCCCCTCGCTTCTGCAACTTCCCGTTCCGCGAATACCGGCTGGCGCCGAGGGCTCTCCCTGGCGCCGCTGCCAGCTACAAAGCTCTGACCTTCGTCTTCGCTCGTGTTCTATACTTTGCAGCCTTCACACTAATTGAGCGCTAGTTAATGAGGCAAGGTAGAGCCGAACAAGCGGTCTGTAGCTCAAAATAGTTTGTTTTGGGGATAGAGTGACTGATTATCTTCTTTCATTTTGTCTCTACAGGGTGAAAAGTTCTTAAATCGACAAACTCTGGGAGCTTGTGGGGGACATCAATACAAATATGTTTCCCCAATATTTTTTCCTATGAGGAGTATTTAAACCTGTAGAGGAAGATTTCTCTGGCGGCAAATTAATTAAACCAACAAACACTTTTCCATTTTCTTATGACCAAGAGACAACACATTAACACAACCCAAATTCAATTACAGTAGATTTTCAAAAATGCCTCCATTCACACGAAAACAAAGGTTCCACCGCCGGATCATGTTCTGTCTGACACGGGCAAAAACCCCAGGAGTATCCTGAATTGTTCATCCTGCTGCTACTATCCGGGCAACCAGATCCTCTTCTGATGCAACAGGAGTAGCGTAAACAAGGTTGCGCATCTCTCCCCACACAAAAAAGTCCAGAGGGGACATATCTTGAAATCGAGCAAGCCATGGTACATGACCACCTCTCCCAATCCACGTTTCTGGGAACCGTCGGTCCAGGAATCGACGCACACGACGACTGAAATGTGCCGGCGCCTCGTCATGTTGCAACCACATGCGTTGTCTTGTAGCGTTCAAAAAATGGTTCAAATGGCTCTGTGCACTATGGGACTTAACATCTGTGGTCATCAGTTCCCTAGAACTTAAAACTACTTAAACCTAACTAACCTAAGGACATCACACACATCCATGCCCGAGGCAGAATTCGAACCTGCGACCGTAGTGGTCACGCGGTTCCATACTGAAGCGCCTAGAACCGCTTGGCCACTCAGGCCGGCTACGAACAACAACAAGCGAGCTGTTGATCATGCGATTTGGGCGGACCCGCTCATAACCATTTGTGCGCTAGCAAAGGATCTCGAAATCAGCTTCGCTTGCGTGGAACACATTGTCCAGCAGGTGTTAGGCTAGCGTAAGGTTTGCAGCCATTGGATACCCCTGGCGTTGGTTGTTTTGTTGATTTGGGGGAGCTGACGAAACAGCGAATCCAACGACCCTATCGAATTAAGGTAGGAAGGGGGAAGAAGTCAGCCGCGCCCTTTCAGAATACCCATTCTGTCATTTGCCTGAAGCGATTTAGGAAAATCACAAAAAATCTAAATCAGGATTGTCGGACGCCGGTTTGAACCGTCGTTCTCCCGAATGCTAGTGCGGTGTGCTAACCACAGCGCCATCTCGCTCGGTCCCTTGATGTTGAATGACGAACAAAAAGCAAACAGGATAGCTGTTAGTCTAAAGCAGCTGTTGCGTTTCAGTGTTGAAGGCAACACTTCCTTGCCCGCATCTCGTGGTCGTGCGGTAGCGTTCTCGCTTCCCACGCCCGGGTTCCCGGGTTCGATTCCCGGCAGGGTCAGGGATTTTCTCTGCCTCGTGATGGCTGGGTGTTGTGTGCTGTCCTTAGGTTAGTTAGGTTTAAGTAGTTCTAAGTTCTAGGGGACTGATGACCATAGATGTTAAGTCCCATAGTGCTCAGAGCCATTTGAACCATTTTTGAACACTTCCTTGAGAGCATTATTGCAGGTGATGATACCTGGTGCTGCCGCTCGTGGTCTCGCGGTAGCGTTCTCGCTTCCCGAGCACGGGGTCCCGGGTTCGATTCCCGGCGGGGTCAGGGATTTTCACCTGCCTCGAGATGACTGGGTGTTTGTGTTGTCCTCATCATTTCATCATCATCCAGGAAAGTGGCGAAATTGGACTGAGCAAAGATTGGATAATTGTACGGGCGCTGATAACCACGCAGTTGAGCGCCCCACAAACCGAACATCATCATCATCATCATCAGATACCTGGTGCTACCAGTGGGAACCAGAGTCGAAAGCGTCACC
The DNA here is from genome assembly GCF_023864275.1 of Schistocerca cancellata. Taxonomy (NCBI): domain Eukaryota; kingdom Metazoa; phylum Arthropoda; class Insecta; order Orthoptera; family Acrididae; genus Schistocerca; species Schistocerca cancellata. The sequence goes on along the minus strand of NC_064631.1, from coordinate 93,990,569 downwards.
GATCCATTGGTCTCATCCAATGTCCTCTCGTCACGAAAAGTTAAAGAGCTAGCTGAAAAAGTTAGGCTCACCATGTTCTTTGATTACCGGGGCCCATTGCATATTAATTTCAAGGAACCTGGCGTTTCCATCTCCGTGGAACGGTACTGCGAAACGCTGGAGGAATTACGACGTGATGTTAAGGTGAAACGCATGGGAAATCTGCGACAGGGGATGCTGGTGCTTCATGCCAGAATGCGTCCTCATTTCGCAAATGCCTTAACGCAGACGTTACGCCAACTCAAATGCAGTACACACGAGCACCCGCCCTTTAATCCTGATCTCCCCCCACGCCATTACCGCGCCTTCGGTCCCTTAGAAAAGGCCTGGACGGGTCGATGGTTCCTGTCGGAGGGGGATGTGCAGTAAGCAGTTACTAACTTCTTTATGCAATAGGACACGGAGTTTTACCAAACGGGTGATTGTCTCAAGATTCACGGCAATTTTTTTGCCCGATTGGGATACAGATTCTGGATTGTCCGGCCTTCGAACGAAACTTTTTGATCGCTCCTTATATTTTGCTCGACACATTCAGATGACCATTCCACAATGCCGTGACGCGTTTCAAATGGCTCGGAGCACTATGAGACTTAACATCTGAGGTCATCAGTCCCCTAGACTTACAATTACTTACACCTAACTAACCTAAGGACATCACACACATCCATGCCCGAGGCAGGATTCGTACCTGCGACCGTAGCAGCAGCGCGGGTCCGGACTGAAGCACCTAGAACCGTGACCCGTTTCGACCTGCCAGTTGTTACCCACAGGATTTATAAAATCTACCAAGTAATAATAGGATTTTGCATCACATACTGTTTTCCAACATAACGAGTTACCTCGAAGAAAATTATCTATTGACAGGCAACATGGATTCAGAAAATATCGTTCTTGTGCAAGACAACTAGCTCTTTAGTCAAAGGAAGTAATTACTGCCATCGACAGGAGAGCTCTAATTGATTCCATACTTCTACATTTTCACAAGGATTTTGACATTGTTCCTCACAAGCGGCTTCTAATCAGATCGCTTGCTTATTGAGTCATAAATCCTGTCAGAAAGGTCACAGTTAGAAATAACTGACGGAAAGTCATGGAGTAAAACAGACGTGATGTCTGGCGTTCCCCAGTGATGTATTGTAGGCCCTCTTCTGTCTGCAATCTACATAAACGATTGAGGAGACGGTCTGAGGAGCCCTTTCAGACTGTTTGCAGGCGACCCTGTGATTTACCGTCTAGGAAACTCATCACAAGATCAAAACCACTTGCGAAATGATTTAGATAAGATATTTGTTTGATGCGAATAGTGACAGTTGACTCTAAATAATGAAAAGTGTGAAATCATCCACGTGAGTACCAATAGGAATTGGTCAAATTTTTGATACACGATAAATCACTCAAATGCAAAGATTGTCAATTCAACTAAATACCTACGTATTGTAATTACGAACAACTAAAAACTGGAACGATCCCATATAAATGTTGTGGGGAAAGCAAATCAAAGACAGCGTTTTACTGGCATAACAGAAGATGCAACAAATCCATTGAAGACACTGGCTACGTTACGATTGACCGTCCACTGGTCGAGTATTGCTGTGAGTAGGTAGAATTGATGGAGATCATCGAATAAGTTTAAAGAAGGGCAGCTCGTTTTATATTATCGCGAAATAAGTATGAGAGTGTCACGGATATGATACGCGCGTTCGAGTGGCAGTTATTCATTGCGTAAATGTCCACCCCAGCTAGCTGAATGGTGCCGGCATTGTAACTCAGCGTGTTCGGTCAGAGGGTTAGGTGCCCTCTGTAATAAAACAACTGAGTTAATGGATCAACTACGAACTGAAATGGGTGTCTTACGACGTCCGCCCCGATCAAATACAACGAACGAAAACGTACACAATGAGATTTAAAAAAAAAAAAAAGGTCAGCCTGACGGACTGTCAGACCTCTGTGCCCGGGTTCGATTCCCGGCTGGGTCGGGAAATTTTTTCCGCCCAGGGACTGGGTGTTGCGCTGCCCTCATCATTATCATCCTATCATCCTCATCGACTGCAGGTCGCCGAAGTGGCGTCAAATTGAAAGACCGGCACCCGGCGAACGGTCTGCCCGACGGGGGGGCCTTAGCCATACCATTAAATTAAAAAAATGCGTAAATCACAAACTTTCTCCTCCTAATACGACAATATTTTGTTGACGCCCACTTACTCGGGAAGAAATTATCATCTTAACAAAATAAGAGAAATCAGAACTTTCACTGAATGATTTAAGTGTTCTTTTTTCCGCACGCAATTCTGCAGTGGAACGGTAGAGAAACATCAAGCTGGTCCCATGAACCCTCTACCAAGCACACAAGTGTTTCCTGCAAAAAAGTCATGTAGGCGTAGATCTACGTAATGATTTTATTCTTCTTTTATCAGTAAGTGGATAGCTACTCGGCAGATTTGACAGTTACAATGGTTCTTTCCCTCCCTTTTCTAATATGGTCACTGGCTGGATGGAACGAATTACGACGTTGTGGAAGGGTCATGTGATTTTGTCGTGAAATATTTTTAAAAAATAAAAAAAAGAAAGAGAGTAGTTTACACCAGTATCGGACGTGGCGATCCACGAGAGAAAAAGAACTATTACAATGTGGAACAATAAACTTTAATATATTTTCCGCAAATCACTAAATGATGTATGGTAAGGTGTACGTTATATTGTTCCGAACTCTGGGGTTTCTTTCCGCGTGGATAGAACGCGTGTAACTGAATTGGCTCTATGTTAGTTGTTATTAATCTAATTTTGCTTCGCAATCTTTTTGGAAATTTTCCCACTAGCTTTTCGCGAGACTTTTTTCTATTGTTGATTTCGTTCTCGGAAGGTGCAGTGCTTCTGAAAGAGAAATTGCATACAGTCCGCCAGTGTGGACACCGCTTGGTATACTGCATCAATGTTTGGAGTCATAATGCTAGAACTGTAGCGGAATGGTGTTACCCGCACGGAAGTGGCAAAGAGATGTTCTCTGAAGTTAAATTTGAATCTTTGGAAGAAATGCGACATGATTCTCATGGAAACCTACTGAGTAAATACAGAGATCCGGTAACTGAGAAACGCCAACGGCTTTGCCGCAGTGGTAACACCGATACACGTCAGATCACCGAAATTCAGTGCTGTCGGGCTGGGCTAGCTCTTGGATGGGTGACCATCAGGTCTGCCGATCGCTGTTGGCAAGCGGGGTGCACTCATCCCTCGTGAGGCAAACTGAGGAGCTACTTGATCGAGGAGTAGCGGCTCCAGTCTCGTAAACTGACATACGGCCGGGAGAGCAGTGTGTTGCCCACATGCCCCTCCATCTCTGCATCCAGTGACGCCTGTGGTTGAGGATGACACGGCTGCCGGTCGGTCTTCATGGCCAGTTTGCGCAGAGTTTAGTTTTTTTAATACTCGAGAAATGCTTGCATAGGGAACATGTCAGGGAGCTAAGAGAGGTTGATTGAATAACATATCCTAAATTTTCGACGAATATACCTGATTTATCAGTCTACATATTGTAGGGCGGGAAAAAATATTTCATTCCAGTTCATACTAGAGGAGCTGCAATTAAAGTTGCAAAAATCATCAAAATGCAGAAATTAAAGCAAAACACTGTGAACCGACACTACAGTTGCAGTATACTGATAATTGGGATTGATTCTGACGGCATCTCCCTGTTATATGATTGTTGCTTACTTTTAATAGTGAGGACGTATAGATTTTCCTCGTCGTCGTTGTCGTCGCCTGAACAATATTTGTTCGCACTTTTGCCTCTAAACTCACCACTTTTCATCTTTTATTTCTGTTACGCTCACTCAGCACTTCTTGCAACGAGTGCTATGTTACGCGTGAAGTACAATGCACGTACGTCTTTGCTCAAGCTGCTTGACTGACTATTAGAGAACTTCAGCGCAAAGGATTTCATCAAAAACCAGATCCAACGCACCACAGTCGTAGCAAACGATCGCGGAAAATCGAAAATGGAATTGGTAACATTTAAACACCCCGCGACTCATGGGTACCATAAGGTATTTGTGACCTCTCGTATGAGAAAGTGTATAAAGAACTGAAGAAAATTATTTTCTCCACATACATGGTGGAGCGGAGAAAACGCGTGATTCTTAAACCGCTGGTACTCCACGACAGGTGGCAGAAAGCTGCGATGACGCAGTTTCGACCGCTATGGAGTGTTGGGGCGTAGAGCGTCTGTGTTTGGGGTCTAGCAGTTCTGTAGAAATAATGATTCTGTGGTCATGGTTCACGTTTTTCCCTTCAAAAGTTTAATGTCGGACGTCGAGATGCAGTCCCAGATCGAAACAGTGTACTCCGATGAGTTGCAGCGTTCAGAAGTACTGGATCTGTGATGAGAAAGAAACCATCTGGTCTTCCCAGTCCGAAACGATCCTCTAGACTACAGGCTGTATCGCTGGGAATGTCACGCCGTTCGCTTCATCGCATCTTACATGACCGTCTCTGATTTCACCCGTACAAATGGTTCAAATGGCTCTGAGCACTATGGGACTTAACTTCTGAGGTCATCAGTCCCATAGAACTTAGCTTAAACCTAAGGACATCACACACACATCCATGCCCGAGGCAGGATTCGAACCTGCGACCGTAGCGGTCGTTCGGATCCAGACTGTAGCGCCTAGAACCACTCGGCCACTCCGGCCGGCTCACCCGTAGAAAACAATGTTGTCCAGAAGGTATGTCAAACGGATTTTGTGCACCGCAGAGAATTTCGTGGCGTAATGAACGCTATTCTAACGGAAGATGGAGTTGTCCCAGTATTCATAAGTGATAAAGCCCACTTTCATCTGGATGGTTATCTTGATATGCAGAACAGTCGGTACTGGACGTCGGAGAAACCACATTACCTACGCCAACAACCTCTCCACAGCACGAAAGACACAGTGTGGTGCGGTGTCTCCAAGACAGGGATTATTGGACCCTACTTTTTTGAAGAGAGATGAACCGCAGTAACCGTGACATCAACGCACTACGCCCAAAAGTTAAACATCTTTCTCCTTCCAGGACTTGAAACCATCGAGTAAACATGAGAGAAAAGTAGTTCCAACAGGATTGTGCCACAGCTCACACGGCGAGAGCAACCATGGAAGCGGTTCGACGAATATTTCGAGGACATGACGTTTCACGATATTCCTTGGCCCTTACGTTCAGCCATTCTATTGATCTGTTACTTCCCTTTGTGAGGTTACTTGAAATCAAGAGTGTACGTGAACAAGCCCCGGACAGTCGATGACCTCCAGATTTCCATACATCAGGAAATTAAAGCTTTGTCAAATGAAATGTGAAACGTCTTTATTTAAATGTGTGAATCTGTACTTAAATTTCTGAATGACTGAGAAGTTAAAGCTTCTACGTTATTTGATTCTGACACAGCTGAGTAAAACTGAACGTACTGAGCCTACTTTCTATTTACTTTTTCTTATCATGTCAACACTGACCCACAATATTCTAGCGCAACGCAATCTGACTGCTCAAAAAAAAAAAAAAATTACAACCTGACTTCAAATAATTAATACAAATAATGGCCCTGAATAAGAAAAATCGTGACAATAACCTATACATTTCATTAAGCACTTACCTCACAAAAATCTTCATTACGCGAACTACTGCAATACAGCGACCGTCAGTACTGCCAGCTAAATAAAAGATTCTAACTACTAAAGCCATTAACTACTAATAAGCATGTGGTTAGCAAAGGAAAGATTTTGTTGCAAACCAAGTAATCTATTTTTTACCTTAATAATATAACATCCCGTTCAAACACGAATATAAATCGTCATTGACATCCAGTACAAAGATATATAATCATGAATAATTTTCTGTCTCCAAGTCGGATACTTCCAGATCTTTAGGCTGCGGTAACACTTCAGACCTCTACCCTCCATCAATGCTAACTTCTCACATTTAACATCTATCACTGCTGGCTGTTCACCTCCAACTGGCTAACAGTACTTCCATCACTGCTGGCGACTAATTTCATACAACGAATCCAACCAGCCACAGAATCTCTTACAAAGATAGCTAAGTCAGAGATCCAATGCAAAGCGCTACACAGCGCTGCCAACACCAAGCAGTCCACTTACAAATGTTAGAGAGAGCCGTGCGTAACTTTCAGGAGTGGATCTTAATTTGTGTCCGAACAAGAACGGCGTCGTCTCAACGACATTATTTTCGGAACCTAATTAAGGTATGTAGATCTTTAAAAAAGCAATGAAAGCTATGTTACTGAATACAGCATTTTTTTAAAAAATGAAATCAATTTCAGCATTCAGTACTGGAAACGCGTTTCCTCTGCTACACCCTGTACGTATCGTTTATATTAAATTGTAATCAAGTATGTTAGACCACCGACGTTATTGAATCGAAACAAATGTGTGTGACTAACATTGGAACGTATTTTACGTATTTAGGTACAAAAGAGGTCTTACAAAAAATTAAATTCACAACTGTTTTTAACGGGTAAGAACCTTACAGCAGAGATACGGCACGAAGTTCATAAAATTAAATGCATTGTTCCACTGAGTAATTTAGTTTGTTTAATTGCCACAATTATTTCAGTTTTAGCTGTTTGGACGAATTATAGAAATCATTGCGAATAAAGGAGCACCGTCGAAGTAGTATGTTTACGAATTTCCAAACGTTTGCTACGAAGCTAGTTTGAGAGACTGTTTGATGCAAGCATTATTCTCGTTTTTAGGCCCAGTCTGCTCATTGATACTGAAAGTGATAATGGCAACGGTAGTTACAGGTTTTACGACGCTCTGTAGTCCGTGTGCGGCTCGGAATGTTCATGCCCGTAACAGATTACCACCGATAATGACCATCACGCGTACGTTTCTCTTTGTATTTCATGAATGACCAAGGAAACTATTCGTCCGACGAAATTTGCCGTTGTACTCGGTCGAGAGCTTATTTGGTTGTAATTTTACACAGAGCCAACAGTTCGATATCTTTTCAAAGGAAACATGCCTCTGAGGCAATGAAACTGCAGAATCAGTGAATAGTTGTGGAAGTTCAACGTGGACGTTAATCAAGAACGTTTGTTTGCAATGAATGCGGTAATCACGTATTAGCTTCCCTGAGAGCCATAAAAAGGCACTGCAGCTTTTGTTGGCTCGTACATGGTCTTGCCACAATAGAATCGCGCAATTTTGCGGCCATCATTGCGCGCGGAGTGTAATCAGAGACATTCAGGAGCCGATCTGCTTTCATTCCGCAGTCTGATGTCCGGTCCAGTCCGCCACGCATTAATTACTGTTTCGTTTGCGCCAGTCACGGATGGGTACAGCAGACTGTTTTTAATCAGGACATTTTTGTCGGATCGCAATTTTGATGGAGTGGGTGGTGCACTGGCGTATTAGCTCTTCAGCCTCTCAGATACACTCTAAGACAAAAACGAAAGCGACGCACAACGAAGGAATTATTTGAATGGGACGGAAATCCGTAGATATGATCTACATGTACAAACAAATGATTACGAATTCAGAAAAATTTGATGATTTATTCAAATTGAAAATTGGTGCACCTCTGTGAATCATTGCCAAGCTGAATAACTGCTTGCATGAGGGTCAGAGTTTTTGGACGGCCTCCTGAAGGATACCGTGCCATACTCGGTCCAACTGGAGCGTTAGAACGTCAACATCCCGAGCTGGATAGAGGTCGCTGCCCATAATGCTCCAAATGTTCTCAATTGGGCACAGGTCCGACGACCTTTCTGGCCAAGGCAGCAGAGTATGCGGGCATTACCTTGCTGAAATGTTCAGGAAGGCTTGCCATGAAGGGCAATGAAATATCGTCGACGTGCTGCTGTGCGGTAAGGCTGCCGCGAATAATAACCAAAGGGATGCTGCCATGAAAAGCAGTGGCACCCAGGCCATCACTCCTGGTTGTGGGGCTGTATAGAGGCGGAGTCAGGTTGGTATACTGGGACGTCTCCAGACACGTCTTCGGCTTTGAATCTCATTGACTGGAGTAGAACTGTCCCGCTTCCAACTGAGCCCCAATGACCAGCAAAGAAACGCACCAGACAGTCATGGTATACCGACCTGACTTTCGCCCGCCATCCTAGACTTACATTTCAGCAAGATAATGCCCACCCGCCCACAGTGCTTGCCAAACACTGTTCTGGCCAGCAAGGTCGCCGGGTCTCTCCCCAGCTGAGCATTATGGGCAAGGACCTCCACCTACATCTTGATTTTGACGATCTGACACGCCAATTGGACAGAATTTAGCATGAGATCCCTCAGGAAGCCATCCGACAACTCAATCAATGTCAGGCCGAATACCTGCTTGCGTAAGGGTCAGGGGTGGAACAACGCGTTATTGACGTGTTCAATTTTTCAAGCTCTTTCTCTTAAATAAATCATCCATTTTTGCCGGCCGGTGTGGCCGTGCGGTTCTAGGCGCTTCAGTCTGGAGCCGCGTGACCGCTACCGTCGCAGGTTCGAATCCTGCCTCGGGAATGGATGTGTGTGATGTCCTTAGGTTAGTTATGTTTAAGTAGATCTAAATTCTAGGGGACTGATGACCACAGATGTTAAGTCCCATAGTGCTCAGAGCCATTTGAACCATCCATTTTTTCTAAAATTATAATCCTATGTGTGACCTTGGTTGTAATCATATCTAGCGGTGTGGTGCGTGGGTTTCCTTCTTCTTAATTTTTTTTAAAAATAGTGCACTTGTTCCTTTCCAACGCTGGCAGTAGCTACTTGTCTTCCATTCTGTAACCAAGGGAATGCGTAAGCACCACGTTCGCCTCCATGTACCATCTGCTGACATTCACAGGGGCTGATCTCCTTACAGAAGCCTAAAATATAGTGTTGCGACTTGATGTAAAACAAAAACCAGATTGTTGTAATACTTAACAGTAGTGTTACGAATTTTTCGATTCATTAAAAGAAAACTGGACTTGCGATACTGAAGCAGTGTTAGGTATTTACATTTTTAAACTGTCAGTTTCTTGGCGACTTGAGTAGCGTGGCGCACATTTAGCGACACTTGGCCCTTGCTAGCACGTCGGGGCAAATTTAAACAATGGAGGCTTTTGGGACAGGACGTCTCAGAGCGAAGCCCTTACGTTAGATTCGATACTGAAGAAAGAAATGTTATCAGTCCCAAGCGTCGTGCAAAATCGAACTCACCAGGGAACTTAACAGACACAAATTCATGGCGTTGTAGGAAACCTGGCAAAGACGCAAGCCGACCAAGGAACTACTCACCACCCAGTAGCGCTTCTGTGCCATCCGTACTCGTTTAAGTTGTACGATCGAATAATCTTAAGTCGCGTAGCAAATACCACAGACCAGAAGCTCATTGCCAACAACTCACACCCGGAAAGTCGTGCACCAGTCCAGTCCTGTACCTTGCAGGACACAAGCATTGAGACGACAAAACTCATGAGGTACTTCCTAATATCATGACGGAACTTCTGTGGCACGGTCTAGTGCGGCAGTTCGACGTGGCATGGAAGTCTCCTGGCTGGAAGTCTCCTGCAGAAAAACTGAGCCATGCTGCCTTAACAGCCGTCCATAACTGGCGGAAGTGTTGACAGTGCAGTATTTTGTGCGCGAACTGACCTCTCGATTATGTCCCGTAAATGCTCGATGGGATTCATGTTGGGCGCCCTCGATGGCAAAACCATCAATATCTATTTTCAGTCAATAATCGGTTCAATTCGCCCAGAGGTCCCAGTCATTGTACGTAAACACAATCCACAACAATACGGATCCGCCACCTGCTTGCACAGTGCGTTGTTGACAAATTGGGTTCATGGCTTCGTGGGGCCTGCACCAGACCCGAACCCTACCGTAAGCTCTTACCAGCTGAAATTGAAACTCATCTGACCAGACCACAGTTTTCCAAACGTCGTATCGTAGCCGTCTCGGCATTTCCGACAAATTATACGTAAACAACAGTGAGGCAAGTTTTCTGACACCGTTCCTTCAGAATGTGAAGCACAGAATTTTTCTGATAGATATGAACTTTCATAAAGCGTTTATTAACGGTTATTTCAACAGTTGCAGTATTTATATTAGTCAACTTGGTAAAATATGCGTGTGGATTTGTCATTCATTATGCAAACATTTATATAGCATGTGATGCCACTTTGATGTTTATTATCAGAATCAGGCACTTTCATTGCAGCGTGAGTAGGCCAGGCTTGAAAATGAACCAGTAAGGTTCGAAACTAGTCGCCTAATATAAATACTGCACCTGTTGATAGAATCGTTAATAAACGTTTTAAGAAATTTAATAAAGTGGCTGGTTCCCTGTCAGAAAAAAGTTGAAACTTAAAAAAGAGATGTGAATTTTGTTTTCACAGATGAGCCACATACAGACAACATAACAAATTACGGTGTGTGCCTCCCTGTTATGTAGTTTTAAGTTTTTGTATTTGAGATTCGAGTTATTTGTCAATGAAAGTTGTTCACATATAGCACTACTTGGGATGCACTTGGTGATTTCTAATGCAACTGTGCTTTTCTCTATAAGCAATATATCTGTTACTTCTTCATACCACAGGCTAACATGAACTTAGTATTCATGTAGACTTTTCTGTGTTGAGGCACTTGATAATGACCAATAATTTCGGAGACAGTTTGGCTCCACAGTTTTAAATTAGCTTTGCGCGTACATCCTATTCTGTTTCTTCAGAAAGTCTATTATTAAATTCAATCGCGCTTGAACTGACACTAGAAAATAAGCCTATATATACCACTGGTAAACAACTGGATTTAATATGTATAATGGTTTTTCTCCTCATTTATCGCTATAAATATTTACCACCCCATACCTCAATGGAAGACCTAAAAATGAGTAATGAATTGACCAAGTTTATTCGCTGCTATTCCCAGAGACTACATACTGACACGTATTTCATTGCTGTGCTGGAAAAAAATCTTTGGTCATTTAGAGGATAAGGCTATTGACGACTACCATCATGAAACTTTGACTTGCAAGACGGTTTAATGTCACTCTAATTTACATACTGAGGATAGTTAAATTCTCCAACCCTCATTAAAACGGAAGTAGCGTCACAGTCTAGCATTAAAAGGGACAAAATAAATGGAATTCCACGGCAGAATGTCTGGATCCGTTGTACAGAGAACTCTACCCCCTACACACATTCGGCATTAAACTGCGTTCAAAATAATTACCGATGGACTGATTCTGAAAACGACAGAAATATATTTTGCGTTTAATAATTGAATTGGTAATCAGGTAACTTTTACAGCGCGTGAATTATTTCACGAGAGATATAAAGCACAAATTCCTAATTAACGCTCACACCGGTACAAAAACAACATGCAATGGTTTTAGGTGCGTAAACAGATGAATCCCTTCAGTTCAGGTTTACAGTTACGTCTGAACCAAGTGAACTGCAGTTATGCTATGAGTGCAGTTTTGCGCTGTGAAATTTTTCTGAAATCATTTGTAAGTAACTAATTACATTATTTCTGAATGTTTACTCTGTAGAATAGAACAGCATAAAAATGTTTATGCACTGTACAATTAATTCTTTTTTTTTACTTTTTATTTGTGCAACATTTTTATTTTTGCATCTGCAAAAGAAAATGTTAGTGAGATAATCTGTGACAAGCAGTATTTATTATTGACCCCGAATGCCATAGTCCGTGTGTGAAAGCCTTCGTCGAAATGTGTCTTCTACGCTTGAAGAGATGGTTTCTGAGCATGCCAAAAATGTGTTCTGCTTTACCTGCAACATGGCAGCGAGCACTGGATAAGTGTGTCAGTCCTTGCATGGCGACTTTTTGTGAGAAGATGATTAAATTAAAGAAGAAACCAACAATTAGTCATTTTGAGCTGTAAGTTTTTCCAGGCGTCACAACCTTGATTAAACATGTTAGATTTTTTGGTCGAACATTGACATCAGTTCTGTACTTGTTTCATTATTTTACTTATAATACTCTCGTTTTTCCTGCATTCCTGACATTATGTCCCTAGTGTTGTTTCACTATGCACGCACTCACATGACGTCTGTCCTCGCTCTCTCCATTGACAACACCCGACTCATACTAAGATGGCGTACCTTCCGCCGTGTGCGTCTTCCAACGTCGCACGCTGTGATCACGTGAACACCACGCAGGGGCTGACAGCAATAACACGTGCGCATTTCACGTAATCGTCAGAGAAGTGCAGTGCTCTTCCGGATTGTTAATTTTTTACGTTTCTTTTGCAGCCAAACAGCTAGATCGGAGGGGTAAATGGTTCAAATGGCTCTGAGCACTATGAGACTTAACATCTGAGATCATCAGTCCCCTAGAACTTAGAACTACTTAAACCTAACTAACCTAAGGACATCACACACATCCATGCCCGAGGCAGGATTCGAACCTGCGACCGTAGCGGTCGCGCGGTTCCAGACTGAATCGGAGGGGCATTCAGTTCACTAACGAATTTACTCATTTACGTATAAAGTATTTCAAGCATCTGGAGATCAATGTAAGATGACATTTGAGGTCCCCTAGGGCGTACTCACCTTACACTATTATGGAAACATATTGGGCGCGGCTGTTGATGCGGGAGTTGTTTGTACCATTCTGGTAATAGTGTGAAACTGAGAATCGCAAAAATCGTTATAAATCGAAATGAGCATTGAACCCGCGCTGTCCTTAATATGCATCCTGTGCTTCGATCTCTTCGCCATCTCGCCCATCCTTCTGTTGAGTGATAAGTATCTACTGGAATTCTCTTACGACATGACTCTACACTAATTTCAACGAGAGAAAAGAACGATAAGGTTGAAATTAAACCAGTTACGAGGTACACTGAGTCGAAATAGATTATACCATGTGATGGCTCTGATGCGCTGCTTATACATGTGGCATTTCACTTACGCCCTTTGCATACAAGACAGCCCCTCTAGAGTATAAATAGCGTCTTACCTTCTGCATCTACACCTACAAATTATACTGGGAGATTCAGTTGCGCTTACCTATGAGTTTTACGCAACCCACAATGCCTTTAAATGCCACGTGCAAGATTTTCATACTGCCTTGTTAACTATGCACAAACTATTACACTTACAAAAAAAATGATCAGGACCTCTTTGTACGAAATTTAATGTAGTTAAAATTGGTACTGGGATACGTTTTCGCTAGAGGCCATAGTTTTTTTAAATTGTTCGAGAAAAACTCACACAAGTTACCTTCGAACACCTTTTTCTTGAATAACGTATCCCAGTACAAAATTTAACTACGTAAAATTTACGGTTAAGAGGTGGGACTCATAGTTTGCGTGTAGTAAGCGAGAGATTATGAAAATATCGCATGTGGTTTTTGAAGGCGCTGTTGGTTGCACAAAACTCATAGGCTGATAAATCACTTGTAAGGCTTTAAGGCTCGTAGTCCTTAGTCCCATGCCCGTATTGCCTACATGCAATGGCAGGGTTGCAAGGAGGAGAGTTGTGGAGTGGAAGTTGGTGGCTTATGGGGGGCAAACGCGCACGTACGCACACACACACACACACACACACACACACATATTGCTCTTTTAATCACGATGTAGAGAATGAAACAGCCAATAAGTATGTACTCCAGAGCTGCTATGTTGCTCTGTTAATTCGATCTCTGGTTCAAATGGTTCAAATGGCTCTGAGCACTATGGGACTTAACATCTATGGTCATCAGTCCCCTAGAACTTAGAACTACTTAAACCTAACTAACCTAAGGACAGCACACAACACCCAGCCATCACGAGGCAGAGAAAATCCCTGACCCCGCCGGGAATCGAACTCGGGAACCCGGGCGTGGGAAGCGAGAACGCTACCGCACGACCACGAGATGCCAATTCGATCTCTGAACACCGTTCCACCATCTCAGTTCTCGTGGGTCGTTCTGTATAACAAACTTGGAGTCAAAATCGTGGAAGTTCGCTCTCTCATTCCTGCTCTGCCGTCTTTACTATCGTAGTTCGTTCCATGTACAGCTCTTGGCGCCAAAATCACGTAAGTTCGGTCTCTGACCCCTGCTTTGCCATCTTTGTTCTCGTATTGGATTCTTAAATATCTTCATTTCGCGGCCCTGTCAGCAACTGTAAAAACATTAATTTTAATTTTAATAATCAACAGCCTCAGTTGCACCGTTTACCTAGAATTTACCTAAGTTTCAGTCGGGAAAACCCAACCGTTTTTCAGAATAACAGTAACTACCGTTTGTCCATAGTGAACATCGTCAAGCTAAAACTACAAATCCATAAATTATCGTCAGACTATAAAACTTATCTGGAACTGCCTCGGCCCCACTTCGTCACCGCGATGTGGCAGCCACGAGTGCTGTACTGACGATAATTTATGGATTTGTAGTTTTAGCTTGACGATGTCCACTATGGACAAACGGTAGTTACTGTTATTCTGAAGAAGGTTGGGTTATCCCGACTGAAACCTAGGTAAATTCTAGGTAAACGGTGCAACTGAGGCTGTTGATTATTAAAATTAAAATTAGTATTTCATTCTGTGTACCCCAGAGCCGTCATCTTGCTCCTCAACTACGTTCGACCCCAGTATCTGGTATATGTTTAAGGCACTGGTTCTGTCGGCCAACGGTTGTACTTACCAGTGTGGTAGGTAATTTATTTTTAACTGTCCGTATTCTTCAGTAAGGTTTCTGACATGTCTGGCCAACAATCGTTAGGCTGCATGTTAAAAACGACTGTAGCTGTAAGACATACACTCCTGGAAATGGAAAAAAGAACACATTGACACCGGTGTGTCAGACCCACCATACTTGCTCCGGACACTGCGAGAGGGCTGTACAAGCAATGATCACACGCGCGGCACAGCGGACACACCAGGAACCGCGGTGTTGGCCGTCGAATGGCGCTAGCTGCGCAGCATTTGTGCACCGCCGCCGTCAGTGTCAGCCAGTTTGCCGTGGCATACGGAGCTCCATCGCAGTCTTTAACACTGGTAGCATGCCGCGACAGCGTGGACGTGAACCGTATGTGCAGTTGACGGACTTTGAGCGAGGGCGTATAGTGGGCATGCGGGAGGCCGGGTGGACGTACCGCCGAATTGCTCAACACGTGGGGCGTGAGGTCTCCACAGTACATCGATGTTGTCGCCAGTGGTCGGCGGAAGGTGCACGTGCCCGTCGACCTGGGACCGGGCCGCAGCGACGCACGGATGCACGCCAAGACCGTAGGATCCTACGCAGTGCCGTAGGGGACCGCACCGCCACTTCCCAGCAAATTAGGGACACTGTTGCTCCTGGGGTATCGGCGAGGACCATTCGCAACCGTCTCTATGAAGCTGGGCTACGGTCCCGCACACCGTTAGGCCGTCTTCCGCTCACGCCCCAACATCGTGCAGCCCGCCTCCAGTGGTGTCGCGACAGGCGTGAATGGAGGGACGAATGGAGACGTGTCGTCTTCAGCGATGAGAGTCGCTTCTGCCTTGGTGCCAATGATGGTCGTATGCGTGTTTGGCGCCGTGCAGGTGAGCGCCACAATCAGGACTGCATACGACCGAGGCACACAGGGCCAACACCCGGCATCATGGTGTGGGGAGCGATCTCTTACACTGGCCGTACACCACTGGTGATCGTCGAGGGGACACTGAATAGTGCACGGTACATCCAAACCGTCATCGAACCCATCGTTCTACCATTCCTAGACCGGCAAGGGAACTTGCTGTTCCAACAGGACAATGCACGTCCGCATGTATCCCGTGCCACCCAACGTGCTCTAGAAGGTGTAAGTCAACTACCCTGGCCAGCAAGATCTCCGGATCTGTTCCCCATTGAGCATGTTTGGGACTGGATGAAGCGTCGTCTCACGCGCTCTGCACGTCCAGCACGAACGCTGGTCCAACTGAGGCGCCAGGTGGAAATGGCATGGCAAGCCGTTCCACAGGGCTACATCCAGCATCTCTACGATCGTCTCCATGGGAGAATAGCAGCCTGCATTGCTGCGAAAGGTGGATATACACTGTACTAGTGCCGACATTGTGCATGCTCTGTTGCCTGTGTCTATGTGCCTGTGGTTCTGTCAGTGTGATCATGTGATGTATCTGACCCCAGGGATGTGTCAATAAAGTTTCCCCTTCTTGGAACAATGAATTCACGGTGTTCTTATTTCAATTTCCAGGAGTGTATATCGTTTAGGGAACAAAGTTTATCATAGTTTCATTGGACAGACCAAAATTAGAAAATAAAAAATTATATCCACATCCGGAATCGAACCCTGCTATTCAGATATTCTACTGCAAATTTCTCCTCACTGTACTAACAGGACAGTTAGATGGTATTTATTGAAGTTACTTGCCGTACAGTGTTGCCAAAATACCTTCCTTTTACATCCATTTTATGGACTGGACGAAATTTTCTTACGGACATATTTGTGTTGTTAGTATACAAGGAATCACGCTGTGGCTCTAACTGCACGAATTCTGTTTCATCTTGTATAGTTTTTCTCAGGGGTATCAGAATTGAGCCTTTACTGTCTTGGAACATGTAGCGTCTCCTGGCCAGTCGTCATAAAAAGCGTGTGATAGAATTTTTTTCGTGTGTGTAAGACCAGTTAACATGTATCGATATAGCGCCACGCATACGGCGAAAGAGAAATAATTTAAACACGAATAAACATGACCAAGTGAAGCAATAAAGCAAGACTGTGTAAGCATTTCACATTCATAATTATTTGACGTTTTATGCATTTTTTAACTTTGAATCCATGACATATTATTATCTTTCAAAATCGTATTCTTGTTAAATGTATCTGTGCCTCAGATAAAAAGGACAATTCAGTACATGTATAAACAGTAAAAAGCATTGTAATAATCTCTCTGTTCTCTTTGGGTTTCGTTACGAGTAACACTTGCGTGTTAAGTAAATGTGTATGCTGGCCGTGAGTCTTCTGTTCATGAAGCTTGAGATCCGCCATTAGGCGAGTTGTTGTAGAAAGGTGTGTAAAACTAATGCGTTTTTGTTTGAATATATAGAGTTTGAGCAAATATGTTTTTAAAATTATCTGTAAAGTTGCCAGCCATTCGTCCCATAAATAACTTAGACATTTAATTTAGCGGAAGCCATTCGCCCCGTAAATAACTTAGACATTTAATTTAGCGGAAGCCACTGTACCAATCTGCGAGGGCAACGGCCGCAGACGCGGCACATTTAAAAAATATTTATTTCAGGCATCGCAGTCGCCTCGCCGGTAAAGCGAGGTAACGTAATAATATTTAACATTTTCTTACAGCTTCCAGCAGTGCCCGCAGACTATATCATATTATTCAGTGCATTTCTCAGTTTGATTTGGAAGGTATTGTGCGACATGTTCTATGCGGGCACAAAATATAACGAATAACTGTATTATGATCTAACATTCTGCGTGGTGTCTGTTTGTTCTAAGTCGTGTCTCCTTACCACTTTCGCGCAACGACGCTCTGAGCGTGTTTTTTAGGGAATTGACTAGTTTGAACCTGGGACCTGTTGCTGGTAAGGAGACGCCAGACCACACATGACATGTAGAGTTCAGAAGAGTTCAGTGACACTAGCGATGATATAACCAAATACTTAATGATTTCAGCGTCAGCTCCACTGCACTCCCTGTAAAATAATCTTAATACTAACTAAATTTAGTGGAAGGGGTTCAAGGCTTTCCTACTTTTAGTTAGCTGGTAAAATAACGTCGAAAAATCAGTTAAGTTTACCATTGGAAATTTTATTCTACTCACAAAACATTGTTTATAAATTGCACTATTGATAAAAGGAAATGTTTTAATACAGGGTGATAAAAACCAACTGCGTTCAACAAAATGTGAACGAATATTCCCTGAATGGGTTTCCAAGTTCTACAATGGATTGAAGGATGACCTACGCCATATCACATCTATAATCTAGGTTTAATTTAAGTTACACAACAGAGAAAACTATCAAAATGGTCTACAGTGACCCTCAATTATCTTTAATTACTTATCTAACTTGTCGTAAATTACAGTGGCTGATGTGGCTTCTCAATAACTATATAACAGAAAAATCATCGCGTTTCAGATTTTTACTTCAAGTGGCAAATGTGAACACCATGAGCTTTAATTGACGATCGACACTAGTATTACGCAAAAAGGGGGTGTAACAGATGAGACTCCTGCAGTTCTGAGTGAAGCTTTATGCGCTGTTATGCGGCATCGCGTGCGTTCATTACCTTGTCGGTGTTCATCAGGGGGCGGCGGGTAGCACAGCTCCGCTCACCTCGCCGTCTCGGAAGCAACTCTCTCCTAACTTCTCCTTACTACAATTTACCGAAGTTGGTTTAAAAAAACTATCTGGCTGTGTATTCATCTGACCAATCAGGGTATCAATGTTAACCTTAAGCTCCGCCTACAAAAATTCTGTCTATCCAATGAGAAACGTTATACTTTTCGTGGTGGGGCAATGTTTTTAAAGTTTGCAACGTAACAGAGACGTGAAAAAGTCTCACGCTAAAACTTGCGGCTGGGGTGGTCCTAGCGGTTAGCTGGCCGACGTGGGTGTCCGTCCCTTATCGTAGGGCCTTCTCCCTTAACACGGTTCTGCTCTCGGCTTCTGTTCTCGTTTCTCCCCTCGGAACTGCATCTGTCTCACGGTGGGAAGGTATGACATGCATTTAGGCATTCTTGTGTTAGTCTGTGGTATTCCATTTGCTCACTCGTTACTCGTATTACTTTGGTTAATTTAATGTCACGATTTATTCGGAGCTATGTGACATACTAGTGGATTTGCTTATCATGTCAGGGTTTTCATGGAAAGTGTTGGATTTGCCTGACACCTTACAATGACTTTATTATTTTCACATTTTGTGGCAAGGTCTGCTCTGTCAAACTAAAGCAATATTATACATTTTTTCCCTGAGATTAAGAGAACGCGTGTTAGCCGCGCGCCTGTTCTAATTAACAGTATTCAAAAATCCACTGCATAACGTAACCAACATTCAGTGCTGTGACGATCATTTGAATTTCATTACTGACTTTTCTGAATACGATGCAAGGTAGTGAGTTCAGATACAGTTTTCTTTCCTGATTACGTTACAGTAGCAAGTGAATGTTTCCTACATGATTATCCAGAGCAGATGTGGAAAAGCAATAATTTGATCCACGGTGTGCCACATTTATGATAAAAGTGTTTATTCCCTCTCCCACTCCGTGTCTGAACTTAACATGTGTGTGCTAGTGTGACTCATACAGCCGAAGTGAGAGGAGGAGTAAGGGAGACGGAATAAACAGTGTATTTGTGATGGAGGGAATCTACTTACAGACCACTTTTCCACTGGCGATTGCCAGTTTCGTAAACGGACTACGACAGACCAAAAAATTGCCCTCGGGAGAGATGGAAGATAGTCCGACGGCACAAGTGGCTAGGAGCGGCTACCCTTGATCGCAGCTGCTGCAAGCGGTAGAGAAAGTTTTAAATTGCTTCTGCCGGCTTAGGTAGGGTAATGCCTGCTGATTAAACGGCACGGCCTCGGAAGTGGAGGTGCCGACAGTTTTAGCCGGCCAATTAAACGGAGATCGCGCCGCGCTGTTTATCGACGAGTTGCCCCCCACCCCCGCCCATTTTCCCCTTCCTTTCCCCTTTTTTCGCTTTCGAGTCGCGCGACACTTGGGCGTCCGCCGGCACCGCCGCGGAAGGATTCGATTATAGCGATCTGATTGATGTCATTATCAGCATACTCGAGGTTCCGGCTGCGAAATTGGGTTCTCCTGACTCTTTTCGGGAGCTTACACTTAATTGGGTCGCCCCGCCGCCCGTTCGATTAAGTGATTAAAGCAAACTTGCGCCGCCAAGCGGATGTCGACAGGCAACGGTGGCGGCGGCGGAAGCAGCGCTGCCTTCTCCGGAATGACCCCACACCGGTTCGGGACGGCGTTACGTAATCCGCCCGCCAGGGCGCAGCGCGTTCGCCAACTATCGCATCGGCGGCATATCAATAACAACATTGTAATAGTACCTATGTGAATACTATAATACACTACTGGCCATTAAAATTGATACACCAAGAAGAAATGCAAATGATAAACGGGTATTCATTGGAAAAAATATATTATACTAGAACTGACATGTGATTACATTTTCACGCAATTTGGGTATGCACCCAAAACTGAGAAATCAGTACCCAAAACAACCACCTCTGGCCGTAATAGAGGCCTTGATACGCCTGGGCATTGAGTCAAACACAGCTTGGATGGCGTGTACAGGTACAGCTGCCCGTGCAGCTTCAACACGATACCACAGTTCATCAGGATTAGTGACTGGCGAATTGTGACGAGCCAGTTGCTCGGGCACCATTGATCAGACGTTTTCAATTGGTGAGAGATCTGGAGAATTTGCTGGCCAGGGCAGCAGTCGAACATTTTCTGTATCCAGAAAGGCCCGTACATGACCTGCAACATGCGGTCGTGCTTTATCCTGCTGAAATGTAGGGTTTCGCAGGGATCAAATGAAGGGTAGAGCCACGGGTCATAACACATCTGAAATGTAACGTTCACTGTTCAAACTGCCGTTAATGCGAACAAGAGCTGACCGACACGTGTAACCAATGGCACCCCATACCATCACGCCGCGTGATACGCCAGTATGGCGATGACGAATACACGCTTCCAATGTGCGTACACCGCTATGTCGCCAAAGACGGGTGCAACCATCATGCTGGTGTAAAACAGAACGTGAATTCATCCGAAAAAATGACGTTCTGCCATTCGTGCATCCAGGGTCGTCGTTGAGTACACCATCGCAGGCGCTTCTGTCTGTGATGCAGCGTCAAGGATAACCGCAGCCACAGTCTCTGAGCTGATAGTCCATGCTGCTGTAAAACGCCGTCCAACTGTTCGTGCAGATGGTTGTTGTCTTGCAACGTCCCCATCTGCTGACTCAGGGATCGAGACGTGGCTGCACGATCCGTTACAGCCATGCGGATAAGATGCCTGTCATGTCGACTGCTAGTGATACGAGGCCGTTGCGATCCAGCACGGCGTTCCGCATTACCCTCCTGAACCCACCGATTCCATATTCTGCTACAGTCATTGGATCTCGACGAACGCGAGCAGCAATCGTGATAGGCTACAATCCGACCTTTGTCAAAATCGGAAACGTGATGGTACGCATTTCTCCTCCTTACACGAGGCATCACAACATCGTTTCAACAGGAAACGCCGGTCAACTGCTGTTTGTGTATGAGAAATCGGTCGGAAACTTTCCTCATGTCAGCACGTTGTAGGTGTCGCCACCGGCGCCAACCTTGTGTGATTGCTCTGAAAAGCTAATCATTTGCATATCACAGCATCTTTCTCCTGTCGGTTAAATTTCGCGTCTGTAGCACGTCCTCTTCGTGGTGTAGCAATTTTAATGGCCAGTAGTGTATTAGACAATCATGCACTCATGCTGTCACGGACAAACCGTAAGAAGCACTCGTGGATTCGTGGCTCTAACGTTGGTTCACCAGACATATCATTACGAGAGCTTTCTTTTTTTTATCAACATCCAATCGATCGCGAAATTGAAACCAGATTGAAAATCCAGTAAAGCTCTGCGTAGATCCAGTATTCAGTGTCTCTAGTGTGCCCGTCCATCGCGTAATGTCGCACGTTTTAGTTCTGAACACACAGTAAGCGAGTAGAGTTTACGAGAAAATAGTGTCTCCCACCAAGTGAGAAGTCTCCCACCAAATCCGCCTGATACGGACCACATGCACCACGTCTGGGTACCTATCGAGCACCTGCGCCGCGCTCACAGACCACCAGTCCGTGATTTACGGGAACTGCGTGACCTGTGCATAGACATCCGGTGCTACGCACCTCCGAAAACCTACTAAGAACTTATCAAATCGATTCCAGGCACTACCACTACACTATTACGTTCCAAAGGTGCACCAAAACGCTATTAAGTGTTAGTTACTCTTAGACAGCCTAAAAAATAAACGACTTCCACTATTTTTTCAAAAAATGGTTCAAATGGCTCTGAGCACTATGGGACTTAACTACTGTGGTCATCAGTCCCCTAGAACTTAGAACTACGTAAACCTAACTAACCTAAGGACATCACACACATCCATGCCCTAGGCAGGATTCGAACCTGCGACTGTAGCAGTCCCGCGGTTCCGGACTGCGCGCCTAGAACCACTAGACCACCGCGGCCGGCCACCATTTTTTTTTTTTTTGGAAAAACTAATGAAGCAATTCATTTCTTGGTTCTTGGAGAAGATTTTCTGATGTTTTAAGGACATTCGGTCATCATTAAGCCTACCGTCCGGGGGGTTAAAGTTGCTTTGTCAAGTGAGACGCCGTGCGGTATAGCCGCGATGTGTAGGGCGCCTTGAAACGGTTCGCGCGGCTGCCCCCGTCGGAGGTTCGAGTCATCCCTCGGGCCTGGGTGTTTGTGTTGTCCTTAGCGTAAGTTAGTTTAAGTTAGATCAAGCAGTGTTTAGTCCTAGGGATTGATGACATCAGCAGTTTGCTCCCATAGGAACTTCCTACAAATTGTGTGTCCAAGACCGAAATCCTGCAGTCTGCAAATCTTATCTGAAACCAAAAAACAAACAGTTTTCTTTATAGAATATTGAGCACTGAGTAATAGCACGGTTCCTTGAAAAATTTTTAAAAAGTAATATAAGATCGGACGTTTGATATGTAAGTAGGCTGTTTAGGTTTTTATATTGGTAACGCCACGTAGCGCTCTATATGAAAATCACTGGCTGTGCTGTGTGCAGTCTGTGGCTGATTGTTATTGTTGTAATATTCGATATTGTAGTGTTGGGCAGTTGGATGTGAACATCGCGTAGCGTTGGGCAGTTGGAGGTGAACCGCCAGCAGTGGTGGATGTGGGGAGAGAGATTGGCAGAATTTTGAGAGAAGACGATCTGAACATGTGTCCATCAGAAAGAGTAAATTTGTAATACTGGATATCATGAACAGATATATTTATATGATGACTTTTGAATATTATTAAGGTAAATACATTGTTTGTTCTCTATCAAAATCTTTCATTTGCTAAATATGCCTATCAGTAGTTAGTGCCTTCAGTAGTTAGAATCTTTTATTTAGCTGGCAGTATTGGCGCTCGCTGTATTGCAGTAGTTTCAGTAACGAAGATTTTTGTGAGGTAAGTGATTCATGAAACGTATAGGTTATTGTTAGTCAGTGCCATTCTTTTGTAGGAATTTTTGAAAGTTAGACTACGTTGCGCTAAAAATATTGTGTGTCAGTTTAGTGATGATCAGAATAAGTAAAGAGAGTAATGTCTGAGTACGTTCAGTTTTGCTCAGCTGTTTGAAAATTAAATAACGTAGAGGTTTATCAGCACGGTAATTCATTAATTTTTCTAAGGGGACGTTTCAGATACAAAGGTGTAGTTTTGTCGTGTGCTTTGGTCGCGTTTTTTGCAATAACTAATGAATGAATTAAAATTTAAAACAAATTGTCCTATTACTCCTTGTGGACATGCTCTGGGAGTATCAGAAATACGGGTGAGCAGCCCGAGGTCTAGTGGCTAGCTCTGGATCACGGGGTCCCGGGTTCGGTTCCCGGCTGGATTGGGGATTTTTCTATGCCCGGAGACTGGCTGTTTGTGTTGTCCCCATCACTTCATCATTATCACCATTCGTGATAGTGGGTAGTTTGGACTGCGTAAAAAATTGGAGTGTGAAAAAATTGGGACTTCGTACGGGCGCTGATGACCGCGCAGTTGAGCGCCGCAAAAACCAGACAACAACAACAAACAACTCAAGCTGTTGGAAAGGACTGTGGGCACACTAACAGAAATATCTCTTAGAGATTTGGCTGAACTATTCCAAAAAGATTTACGTTCATTGCTTCATTACTTTTTCCAAACAAAGGCCTAAAATGGGTTGTAATACAGGCTGCCTCCGGATAGTGGATTCTCGAGCAGCTGGTCATAGTGTATTGGCTCATCAGAATGTATATGGTTGAACTGAACAATAAACTGCACAATGTTGCAGCCGATTACTCGGTCTAAAAAAATGGCTGTGAGCACTATGGGACTTAACATCGGAGGTCATAAGTCCCCTAGAACTTAGAACTACTTAAAGCTAACTCACCTAAGGACATCACACACATCAATGCCCGAGGCAGGATTCGAACCTTCGACCGTACCAGTCGCGCGGTTCTGGACTGAAACCCCTAGGACCACTCGGCCACCGCGACCGGCTTTTCAGTCTAATTAGCTGTCACCTGCTCAACCAAGACATCTTATTACATTGTTTTGGGTGTTATCAGCACGGGAACTCATGTACCTGGACACGAATTTCCTTTGTAGCTGCTTGCTTTTGTAAACTGCCGGGCTGGCCTCGCTCGTGTCCGCTCACGGCAGAGGCGGAGCGCTCACGACGCAGACGTGGACGGACCGCACACTCTCGCGGTCCCCTTTTATTTACCCTGGCAGAGCGCGACTTGCGTTCCGCTGATTGCAACGCAGGCACGCCGCCGCCGCCGCCGCAAATCAAGTGCGCCAGATTACCGCCCTCCCCCCTCCCACAAACACACACACACACACACACACGCCGCCGACCTCGGCGAACCCGCCCCCGAACAGCCCCGCTATGTTTGCGGCTTTCGGCTGCCGACTGCACCCAGTCGCGGGAGGGGGGTTCCTCGGACGGCCCGACCCGGTCCGCTGGCGTACGTAAATTACGAGTCGGTCGACGCGACTCTTAAATCTCGCGCACTGCTGTCGGCGCCCCCGCTATCGGTCCTCGCTGGCCAGATTTCTGCTGACAAAGGATTTTTTCAGCCCACCGTTCCCTCCCTTTTCATTTCCGAGCCGAAGCCTGTAGCGCGGAATTTCCCATCGTTATATTTCCGGTGACGGTCTGAGGGCGTATAACTCCAAGGGGTCAGTCATATCACGGTAACAAAACTAGAATAACAGAAGCTCCAACCAATTTCTTTCCGTCCTCCGTTTCCAAATTTAACAAACAATGTTATCTATTTCATTTCAGATTAATGCAATGTTCAAGGAACCGTAAATAATTAAAGTGACAGTAACGAAAATTTTAAGCATGAAAGTTTGAACACAAGCCACTGCTTGAGGTACTGCAGGTGCTGCGCCTGTGATGGTTTTATGAATTATTTCATTTTTGTTATACAAGGTGATTAATGAAACTGCCATATATTCCGGTTCGAGATTGGCAAAACTAACACAAAAGTTCCTATAATGATGTTTCAGGCAAACTTTTCATCTCATTACTTTCTGCCGCGCGGGATTATCCAAGCGGTTTAAGGCGCTGCAGTCATGGACTGTGCGACTGGTCCCGGCAAAGTTTCGAGTCCTCCCTCGGGCATGGGTGTCCTTAGGATAATTTAGGTTAAGTGGTGTGTAAGCTTAGGGACTGATGACCTTAGCAGTTAAGTCCCATAAGATTTCACACACATTTTTGAACCTTAGCCGGCCGGAGTGGCCGAGCGGTTAAAGGCGCTACAGCCTGGAACCGCACGACCGCTACGGTCGCAGGTTCGAATCCTGCCTCGGGCATGGATGTGTGTGATGTCCTTAGGTTAGTTAGGTTTTAGTAGTTCTAAGTTCTAGGGGACTTATGACCACAGCAGTTGAGTCCCATAGTGCTCAGAGCCATTTGAACCATTTTTGAACATTACTTTCTGCCTGTGACATAGTAACAGACACTATAGATAGCGCTGAACTTGGTTACTACAAATCCTCAATCATCCTTGAGCTCTTCATCGCAATGAATCACGTACCCTTTCAAATACACTTGGCTCCAATCACATAAATTGGTCGCACGTGCCGGTGCGGGGTGTTTCTGTTAAATGGGCACAAACTGCAGGAAATCAACCCTGAGAGGACAAGCAGAAAAAAATATCGTATGGACTTCTGGCAAGAAATGCGTTCCAAGGGAGGTACACCCACTTAAAGGAGGAGATAAAACGTCATCGACAGTGTAGCTTTCAGTGGTTGTAAGAACACTCGAGAACAAACTAGGTAAATGAGAATATTCTGTTTGTACTAGTCTTTCAGCTACTGAACACGGCAGTAAGTTGGCGTACCGTCGTATGGTGGCTACATTACCCTTCGTACTACCAGAGACAAGCCTTCCAGCAGGGGACGGAGGCTCACCCACGGGAAGTGCAGATACGGCTCGCAAGTGAGGCGTTGTGGAAGAATGGTCTCATGCGGTGGTCGCCAATAGTTATTGACCTTTTAGTCAGGCTGAACCGGTGCTGATGCTTCGCAGCCAGCGTACCATGACAATTCTCCATAGCCCACTGGTGGGTGTTGTGAAGGTTGACGATACCATCCACCCCCAAGGTAACCTCATCTGTAAATATGACAGGTAACAGATATCCCAGCACCGCGGTGGCCTTTGTGATGAACAGAGACAAAACTGTCGCTGCGGAGGTCATAGATAGTAAGGCCAGCACCTCTTGTAAGTGATCAGACAGTGGCAATTGTGGACAATCTTTCACACGGCAGTTTGGCTTATCCCTTGCTAGCTATGGGGTGTGAGATTTTAATGTGTCGCAGAGAACCTCGATCACCAATTAATTCCAAGCAGTCACCCAGCCACAGTTATGTGCCCCCCTTTTAACTGTGTCTGTACTTACGTTTTATCCTTCATTTTATCAAGTTATTCTCCTGTGTATTGTCTGAATTTATGGTTGCTCTTTTATAGCTCTCACAATGCCAGGGTTGTGTTTTCAATACTTGTATGAGGGTACGACTTACGTTTAACATGTTATTTGTAATACATTTTCACCGCCCTTTGTATTTATTTTACTCGAGAGCGCTGATGACCTCGCCGCTCAGCGCCCTAAACCACTAACCTTCATCGTCACCCACGCTGGTATGCCACCTACCTGGTGCTCAAATCGGGATTAACGACAAAGATATTTTACTTCCACGATCAAGAGTGAGTATCTCCTTTGCGACGCATTTCAGCCAATAAGTCCATATGAAATATTTTATTCCCTATTCTCTCAGGGATGGTTTCCCTGCAGGTTGTCCCCATATTACAAAATCACCCTTTATCAATATGGTTTCTATGTTCTGATGTCCTTCCGGTATATCCAGGCAAAAAAACTGTAATATTGGGCCTCGTCTTGAACGCAGTTGTACAGAGGAGATGGTCTGATATTGACGTGGTGGAGCTGTTGTTTGAACGAGCGTGAGTAAACATCGTACAGGATACAATGGATAAAGTCTCCCGACGACACTGGTTTGTAGTCTTTTTTATGATCCTGAATTGGCATTCTTCGCAAACGCGTCACTATTACGTTGTCCCGTATGTTGATATACGTTTCTATCCGCCCAATTGGGATGTATGTCCCCATCTAGCCGGGCAACATGCGTTGAAATTTTTTTCAGGCAACTGACAGCAGCATCGATACACTTGAAGGAATGCGTGATAACCACAGTTCTGTCTCACAATACATTTAGTCAGTTCCACAAGTAGGTGTATGCCATAATTTTAAATGTAAAGTTTGCAGTGACATCTCTGTTAGTGGTCTCGAATCTGTAGTTGATGCGCTTTTGCACGATGTATAGATAAACAGTGTGAGAGTTAATGTCTTGTTTTGTCGATGGAGTTTTGGCTATTTGCAATTACTTACAGCCAATTTAAACTCTGAAAAAATGTGCAGCAATTATCAAAAACTTGGTTCGAACGAGGAACTAGGTGCTTCAAGAGGATAATGATCCGAAACATCGCAGCCGTCTCGGTACAGCGTGGAAACGAGGCAGTGAGGGCGTCCACGATGGTTTGGTTGAAGTTTAAAGGAAAGCCAATATTTACTTTGAAGCAGCTATCATATAAAATCGGACGATATGGCGATCGTTACCGAGAGAATATGCAGAAAATCTCGTGAAAAGCATGCCAAAAAGTTGCCAAGCTATAACCGATAATGGCGGTGATTGGATTAACGAGTAGGCACTTGTGCAATTGCCAACGGCCTTGCCGCAGTGGTAACACCGGTTCCCGTCAGATCACCGAAGTTAAGCGCTCTCGGACTGGGATAGCACTTGGATGGGTGACCATCCGGTCTGCCGAGCGCTGTTGGCAAGCGGGGTGCACTCAGCCCTTGTGAGGCAAACTGAGGAGCTACTTGATTGAGAAGTAGCGGCTCCGGTCTCGTAAACTGACATACGGCCGGGAGAGCGGTATTCAAATGGTTCAAATGGCTCTGAGCACTATGGGACTTAACATCTATGGTCATCAGTCCCCTAGAACTTAGAACTACTTAAACCTAACTAACCTAAGGACAACACAGGACACCCAGCCATCACGAGGCAGAGAAAATCCCTGACCCCGCCGGGAATCGAACCCGGGAACCCGGGCGTGGGAAGCGAGAACGCTACCGCACGACCACGAGATGCGGGCGGAGAGCGGTGTGCTGACCACATGCCCCTCCCTATCCACGTCCAGTGACGCCTGTGGGCTGAGGATGACACGGCGGCCGGTCGGTACCCTTGGGCCTTTATGGCCTGTTCGGGAGGAGTTTAGTTTATTTTTACTTGTGCAATTAGTAATAACATATGAAACTTCCTGGCAGATTAAAACTGTGTGCCCGACCGAGACTCGAACTCGGGACCTTTGCCTTTCGCGGGCAAGTGCTCTACCAACTGAGCTACCGAAGCACGACTCACGTCCGGTACTCACAGCTTTACTTCTGCCAGTATCTCGTCTCCTACCTTTGGTAGCTCAGTTGGTAGAGCACTTGCCCGCGAAAGGCAAAGGTCCCGAGTTCGAGTCTCGGTCGGGCACACAGTTTTAATCTGCCAGGAAGTTTCATATCAGCGCACACTCCGCTGCAGAGTGAAAATTTCATTTTGAAGTAATAACATATATTTTCATGAAAACATATGTTTATAATAGCGTCTTTTATTTCACACAGATAATGGTGTACACTTTCTTGTGGAATTGACTGTATTTACTAGCGGTTTTGACCGTGTACCATCTTCAAGTCAGTAATGAAACATAATTTCCTGGTTAAATAGAATTTGTATGCCTTGTGAACATGTCACAATAGATGTTTTTCCACTGTGAAGATGGTCCATGATCGAAACCGGTAGTGAAGAAATGTACTGTAAGACAACATAGTGTGTACCATGCATTTCTCCAAGCAACACGTTTTGGTTACTGTCAATTAGGCCGTGACGCTATAGTTTCTATGGAGCGTTGAAGCGTAACTTCCTCTGCGTCGTGGTGCTCTAAGCCATAAGAATGCCCACAGAGTGTGAGCCAACGGAAGCTGGGCTTCCGTCACGCCCCGGAGGGCTGCTGGCGTCTCGCCCTCTCCACGCCGGCCAGGGCGATGGCTGGGGGGGGGGGGAGGTGAGGGTGAGGGATGGTGTGCGGTGGGGTGGGGTGGGGTGCCATGAAGTTTTAGAGGCGCTGCCAGGCATCGACCGTGGGTGGGTCGGCGCTGATGGAGCTAGCCGCGGCCGCTTATCGCCGTGGGTGTGTGTGTGTGTGGGAAGGTGGTGGTGGGGGAGGGGTTAGAGGCCAGCTGCCTTCTTCCTATGTCCGTTACAACCCCTTCTCTACGGCGTTAAGGCTGTGTCCGAGGATCAGATAAACGACGTACCTGCAGTTCGTTCCAGTAATAAATATCCCGCTTCGATGCTAAAAAAATGAGTTTTTTTTCGGGATATTACAATAATGTTCGGCTATTTACGAGGTGTAGTCATAAAGCTTTAATTAGCACCTCAGAAAAATACGTAATTAATATTTTTGTTAGAAAGTACATTCTGCAGTCCTCGTATCGTACACACAAAATAATGAGGTTGCAAGAACTATGTGAAGTGACACTTCTGCGGAGCCAGCAGCTCTTTCTGGGGTGAGCAGCTTTTCGCAGGTTTGTGGGTTGAGGAAGTAAGAAACCTGGTTGTGGTGACAGACTGATCTGAAGCTTAGCTTGAGGTGTCAGTTAAACTGAAATTTGACAATTTGGTTGTGACATGGCGAAGCCAACGAATGTGACAGCAGATAACTTCCTGAAATGTCGTGACCCCTCAGAAACTTCAACACATTCTTTTGTGATGGCTCCCAAACCCAAGGTCCTCGGCGGTTCTTTTGGGGCAGCCACCACAAATTGTATAAAGCGTGGGTAGTGACCAGGATGTAGCTATTTCCGTTGGCCGAAAAATAATTAATGACAAGAATTGCGCCAGCTAGAATGAAGAGATAACTTATCTCTATTTGTGACGAAACGTGCACCAGCAATACAAGTCCAAGTAATATCCAAGAGTAGTCCGTGTACTGAGCCTAGTCGAATACAATAGCAAATATCACACTGCAATGGCTCCGCTACAAACTCCACGAAAGGTTAGCAATAGACAATCGACAATAGACTGTCCATCTCGGGGCCAGCGCTGCTCCTTATATGCAAAAGGCAGAGGGCGCTCCGGACCCGTGCTCAGCCATGGCGCGACCTCTTCCGTCGGCCGTAACGCCCTGAGACGCCGACGGCCGCGACAGGAACTGTGGCCAGCGATGTCACGGTCAGGGCGCGCGTGCGCAAGTTGGTTTGTTGGTTGGGTCCGTGGAAACAACACATTCTGTCACTCTGTAAGACCGGCACGAACTTCGAAACGACTTGGACCCTGTCTGAGCAGACGATTCAGTAAGGGAGGGGACAACCCTAGAAGTAGAGGCTCCGTCGTCAGCGGCCACCGTGCGTTGGGGAAGGTGCGGTCCCACAGTTGAATTTTTTTTCTTTTTTTTTTTTTAATTTGAGGTAAGGTCTTATGGGACCAAACTGCTGAGGTCATCAATTCCTGAGCTTACGCGCTACTTAATCTAACTTAAACTAACTTACGCTAAGGACAACCCACACACCCATGCCCGAGGGAGGACTCGAACCTCCGACGGGGGGGAACCGCGCGGACCGTGTCAAGGCGCCCCAGACCACGCGGCTACCCCGCGCGGCGGCAGTTGAAGTCTCCACACGAACGCATATCTCAAAGAACTTCCAAGCTACAGCTAGTGACTGCAAAACGGTCGATTTAACTGGTTATGTCATTACCACCTAAAATTGTGGACAAAATGTCAGGATAAATAGTTTTTGACTAGCGTGCTGAAAAAATTCATTGCATAAATGATGGACCGATCAAAGCAACAAGGAAATCTCACATAACAAAAAATAGGCGAAAATGTAGTGTATCATAGCGCATAAGTGACACTGTCAGTGTAAAATAAACAATATATGGAGTATTAATTACAGGCGGCCGGATTGGCCGAGCGGTTCTAGGCGCTACGGTCGCAGGTCGCAGGTCCGAATCCTGCCTCGGGCATGGGTGTGTGTGATGTCCATAGGTTAGTTAGGTTTAAGTAGTTCTAAGTGCTAGGGGACTGATGATCTTAGAAGTTGAGTCCCATAGTGCTCAGAGCCATTTTATTAATTACTGACCTACCGTTTCCTGCTCTCATCAGAATATAGTGGCTGAAACCACTATCGCTAACATGAAGAGCAATAGCAAGTAATTCGTCCGTTAAGTTACAATGCTCACTATATTTATTTCCGACGCATTCCACATGGTTGCAAACTATCATATATCCTAGCTCAGTAATGGACTAAAACTTTTCTTTAGATGGCTTCCAGACATCCTCGAGCTTCAAAGTGGCACTGTTGACAGTCACCAGGTTCTCTTCTTGTGTTTAAGATATTTGCAATTCGTTTAGCTATGAGTGATTTTGTGGCAACCAATGAATACGGTATGATGTCCATAGTGCGGCAGAACTTCGTCTATAATAAATACTTTTTCAGGCTTGTTGTCTTTTAGTATACGGCGTGTAACTCAGTTTCCATGCTTTCCTGGTCGAATTGGGTATCACGAGAATTTAACCAATTTGCCATTTCAGAGTTCTTGCTGTTCACTGCTGGTGGTTTTGGTTCTAGTACGTTGTGATACTTCACACTGTACCTCAGCGATCGGTTAGAGCAGCCCAAACAAAATTGCGCAGGCCATTGATAAAGAAGAGTATGCTGCGATTATTTGTTTTCGGCAGCAGCGGTAGTGTTGCACCTGTGTCAGGGCAATCCGAATGACCTCTTTAGTCGTGAAACAACAGAAGTAGGTACGTCGCGGCCACACAAGACATTCTGTATCCCAGGCGGACAACACTGGCAACACCTCGGCCCCATCTACCTGCAACAGACTGCTCCATCAGCAGTACTGCCGGGCCGTACGGCAATATTCGTCCGTATTGCAACCACACTGCAGCAAGGTTGACGTCATCAACACTACTGCGGCCACGTATTGCCAAGAAATTGCAAATGCACGTTTAGAGTAATCTAAATCTGGATGGCCGGAAGAGGATTTGAACCGACGACCTCCAGAATACGAATACACTGTGATACAACTGCGCCACCTGGCTCGCTAACACGCAGTGCATGGTAAGTGTGTCAGCTAGGCTCCAGGCACTGGCTAAATGGCTGCACTAAGTTGGCTGGAACATCTGCATTGCCCTTCGTCACAGCGGATCCGCAAAGTGCGTGTATTCTCACAACAGAGTCACTTGCAGAAAATGCCCTTCCTTCTTCGTGTGTAGGGTTGCTCTTGGGGGACGAAAATAAAAAGAACTGTTACGTTTTTTTAATGTCGAAAAAGTGAATATTTTGGTGGGCCACTTGGCAACAGAATCTGGGATTTATTACGCTATTATAATAACATACGTTGACCATTATATACCTGAATAAGAGCAGCATATTGATATATATATTTGAGATCGTTCGGAAGAAACATTATCATTTCTGTGCATTTTTATAGTCGCGATGTAGTCATACCCGGATCAACACTAAGGGACCAGAAGATTTATAGACTTTTAAAAAAATGCAACACTACACAAAAAAAGTTGGTTCAGAAATAATAGGAAAACGATAATGTTCCTTCTGCCTCATGCTGCGTTCGGCCCATCAGCGTGATCGTAATTTCTGATGATGAAGTAACACAAACAATAATTATCATTCAGTTAATTAAGGAGATGGAATCATCAAGGTTAATTTACGAAAATAAGCACACTTATCTTTAACACACGTTTTTTAATGCTACGTACCTTTTCATATTAAATTACAATAGATGACCATTGTGGTTAGATACTTTATACATAACAGGCAAAATGTCCTCTTGACGCTGTCTGTTCGATATCAGTTACAAGAAACTACATGTTTCCTGATTGGAAAAAATAACAATTAGCATATTCACTCAATACTTTCACATAGAATATAAAATACAGTTGCGGAACGCAGCAAGTCCGCGTCCGCCTCTCATGGAATACAAACAGTAAAAGGTGAGGCCCCAAAAGCCTCATTTGTCTTGAAACAACAGAATTCTTTTTTTTTTTTTTTTACACCATTAATCGATACATGTACATAGAGATTTACTGGCATCGCGCAAGAACGGCAAAGATAAAGAATAATAGATTCTGTCACTGCTATGCGATGGTTCATTTCTTTTACTTTACAATTGTTCGATAACTTTAGGCCATCAGGCGTTTACTATTGAGCGTATATTAATGTTTGTGAGGCGAAAATTACTAATATTACACGTGCCAGTCTCGGATGCAGGGAGTGGAAAAGGAACCTGATAATAAGATCAGAACCTGTCCTGGTACACATCACCTGACTACCACTTTCTCACCTTTGCGAGTGGAACCCGAAGAAGCTGATGCCGTATTGTACGGCCTTAGAAACATCTAACTCGATCCTACCTACACGCTTGCATTAATCAATCTGAACATTGATTAATCAGAGCTTCCAGGTGAACAGCGAAAGCTCGTACCACAGTAATGAAAAAGAGATTGCCAAATCTGACTCTTCAGTTTAAATATAATCTGCATTTCAGATTCACAAAGAAACAGGAAAACTAATAGTAAGCACTGAAATTGGGAGGAAAGAGTGCACTACTGTTCAATAACGGATTTTACGTGTACTCAGCAGCAGTTAAAAAAACCTTACAGCATTATATCAAGGAAACCAGTACAAGATTCAGACTAACGAGAGAGAGAAATGCTAGCAGTGAACAACAACAACGGAGGGTGGTGACATGTTATCTAGCCTATACGCAGTAGCATCTCGCCATGTTTTGCAGAAGGCCGCCGGCGGTTGTCGCCCATTCGCGTGATTCACGTAGATCATTTACACTGAGGTGCAAAAGCCATGGGATACCTTCTGATACCGTGTCGGACCTCGTTTTGTCCTTTGTAGTGCGGCAACTAGACGTGGCATGGACTCAAGTCGTTGGAAGTCCCCTGCAGAAATACTGAGCCAGGCTGCCTCTAAAGCCGTCCATAAATGCGGAAGAGATCCCGGTGCAGGATTTTGTGCACGAACTGACCTCTCGATTATGTCCCATAAATGTTCGACAGGATACGCGTTGAGCTATCTAGGTGGCCAGATCAATCGCTCAAGCCGTCCTCAATGATCTTCAAACCAATCGCGAACAATTGTGGCCCAGTTACAATTCCATCGTTGCTTGGGAACATGAGGCCCATGAATGTCTGCAAATGGTCTTCAGCTTGTCGAACATAACTATTTCAAGTCAACGATAGGTTCAGTTGGGCCAGAGGACCCAGTACATTCAATGTAAATACAGCCAAACCATTAGGGAGTCGCCATCAGATTGCACAGTGCCTTGTTGACCATGGCATCTGCCCCACACTTGAACCCTGACATCAGCTCTTACCAACTGAAGTCGCGACTCATCTGACCAGACCATAGTTTTCCAATCATCTAGAGTTCAGCGATATATTCACGAGCTCAGAAGAGGCACTGGGAGGTGATGTGCTGTTAGAAATGGCTCTGTCGTCTGCTGTCACAGCCCATTGACAAATTTCGACGCACTGTCCTAACGGATTAGTTTGTCGTACGTCCCACGTTGATTTCTGCGGTTATTTCACGCCGAGTTGCTTGTCTGTTACTGCTTGCAAGTCTACATAAACGCCGCTGCTCTGGGCCGTTAAGTGAAGGCCGTTGGCCACTGCATTGTCCGTGGTGAGAGGTTATGCCTGAAATTTGGTATCCTCGACGCACCCTTAAAGTGTGGATACCGGAATATTGAATTCCCTATCGATTTCTGAAGTGGAATGTCCCCCAACTACCATTCTGCGTTCAGAGTCTGTTAATTCTCATCTTACGGGCACTGTCACGTCAGAAGCAGTTTCACAAGAATCTTCCGAATACAAATGACATCTCTGCCAATTCACTGCCCTTTTATACCTTGTGTTTGTGCCGGCCGCGGTGGCCGAACGGCTCTAGGCGCTTCAGTCCGGAATCGCGCAACTGCTACGGTCGCAGGTTCGAATCCTGCCTCGGGCATGGATGTGTGTGATGTCCTTACGGTAGTTAGGTCGAAGTAGTTCTACGTTCTAGGGGACTGATGACCTCAAATGTTAAGTCCCTTGGTGCTCAGAGCCATTTGAATCTTGTGTATGCGATAATTCCGCCATCTGTAACATATGTGCATGTCGCTATCCCGCTACTTTTGTCACCTCATGTAAGTCTCGCGAATGGCAAACGTCATTCTTGAATTTCAAAGGTTCTTCCAACTCGTCATAAGAGCGTGAGGACTTAGAACCAGAGTTTAGAAGGAATACTCTGGATATTTTAGGTTGCCATTACTTGGATCTGATTGGTCCTAAGCATCAAATATCTCAGGATAGTATCCCTACGCAGCTGGCATCCTTGTTCATGCCGTCCTAATGGTCACCACCATCATGGTAACGACCAATATTTATAGTTTGCAAGGCGGTTCATTAAAATTAACCTGGCCCAAAGCTACTCCTGTACAGAGAGAATGTAATTTCCATTGCACTCTCCTTTTGAGGATAAACAGAAAATCGCAAGAAAGTGTTTATTGAATTTTAATTTTTGAGTTAATTCTCTAACAAAATAAATGTAGTATCGCAAGCAGGTATGAGATATAGAATGTAGCACCGCTATGAAGCTACAGTCATAAAACAACATTCAATCAGCGATGACCACACGTAAGAGTGTACATTCAAACTACCTTGCCACTGCTAATAACTGTTAAATTAGCTGAAGGTAATGGTTTCAGCTGAACAATCAAAGCTAAGCAAAATTTAATTCATATCCATGGCGGGATATGGTAGATGTCAATTTTCTGTTATGTTTCCTGAGTAAACCTTGGCTATTAAATCAACTACGCTAAAATTACCGTAATGACATTAATTTATTAACATAATAAGCGGTACGGCAGAAATGGCCCTGCAGTAAGATAATCAACATGCGATGCTGTAAGGTGTAATAATGCTATTAATAACGGAATTTGAAGACCAAATGTTTTAATTTTTGCTAATGTACAGTGAGTATTAATGAACTTTAACAAGTACGGTATGGTCAGTGAGTGTAAAATAAGACAATGGCAAAAAAGAAGACGGGTATACAATTTTAAACTCTTTTTTCCTAGTAACACTGTATGTACATTCTGCAGCGGAGTGTGCACGGATTTTAAACTTCCAGGCGCATTAAAGCCGTGTGCTGGACAAGGACTCGAACCTTTGATCTTTGCCTTTCGTGGGCAAATGTTCTACCGACTGAGCTATCCAAGCGGGAATCACGATTTGATCTTAGTTTTACTTTCTTCAATACCACATCTTCCAAATTCCAAAAGTCGCTGAAGTTCTCCTGCATACATTACGGGACCAGCACGTGCCTGCGAAAAACGAAGGTCCCAGGTTGAGGTTCCAGATCACACGTTTTTTTCAGTCGCGTTTCTTGCAAAAAATGCTCGAACTACGTGCCTCCAAAACCGCTACAAAGTTCATATCGTCGAAGAAGTAATTGTCACTCCCTCACTCCCTGTCGAAAATACGTAGGGGCATGGTAAGAATGTAAACCGGATTCCGTTTTTCTTTCTTTTTTCTTTTTTTCGTTGCATCTGCTGGGGACGGACGTCGTACGACATCCGTTTAAGTTCGTTG
The DNA here is from genome assembly GCF_023864275.1 of Schistocerca cancellata. Lineage (NCBI taxonomy): Eukaryota > Metazoa > Arthropoda > Insecta > Orthoptera > Acrididae > Schistocerca > Schistocerca cancellata. Next base: position 93,953,591 of record NC_064631.1, on the reverse strand, counting down.
CTGATCGATTAACTCAGTTTTTCTCAGGTTTTTTTTATTCCAGAGGGCAGCTAACCCTCTGACCGAACACGCGAGTGCTCTACCATCTGAGCTACCCAAGCACGACTCACGCCCCGTCCTCACAGCTTTACTTCTGCCAGGTTCGCAGGAGAGCTTCTCTAAAGTTTGGAAGGTAGGAGACGAGGTACTCTATGCTATACAAAGTTTCATTAGAGCAACAACTTCCAGTGTGTAACTTCTCTTTACTTTCTGACATAGGTTGGTAGTCGTGCTAAGAATACCGGTCATAGGGGAAACATTCTAGTCGTTGGCCTATGCAAGAAGAATTGCGACAGATTACGTTATTTTCAATAAATGAAGTCGACGATTGCAGACGATGCGTCTACTAACTCAATAAGAAAGTCCGAAGACCTTCAGAAAGCAAAAGATAAAAAAAAGTAGATGAACCTAGACACGAACCTGCCGCCTTTCTGTTTACAGTTTACAACCCTTACGCTAGAACTTTGTAAATACACAGGCGTTCAAGAT